>NW_028227263.1:77237806-78575306 GCF_978045245.1 Mus caroli | reverse complement strand
GAGTTGGGCACCCAGTGCAGTGAACACCACAAAAATGGTTGTTTGGTACTGTAGGGATAATGACTTGGGAAGGGTGGGCATGCCCACTCCAGCCTGAGCTGTTTGGTGTATTCTGACTCGTGTTAGCTGAGTGTGTCCATCAGATAGATGCTGGTGCTGGATTTGTGGCTCTCCTGCTCTGCTCTGACCTTATTTAAATCTTGTACAGACTGGCCTTCGGGTCCATCCAGCAAATATGTGCACCTGTGACAAATATGTTCCCCTGTGTATGACAAGCTGGTTTGTTCAAACATGACTTATCCCCTTTAATCTTAGCATGAAGGATGGGGCTAGCCAAGCCAGGTCACCCCGGGTCCTATGTCTAGACCTGCACTGTCCGGCAGGACCTCATCACAGTGTTACTTTCTGATTTCAGGAGTGGGCTGTTGGAGAACCGGAGAGGACACAGAATGACCGACGGTGTGCGGAAGTGTGTGAGGAAGCGCGTTAGGTGTGAACTCGGCACCTAACTCCTCAGAGGTCCGTCTGGCTTCTCCAGGAACGGAGCCTGAGGGTTTTATACAGCCCTGAATAGTCTCTGGTCCCGAGGATGGTGTTTGTTATCTCTGGCTCCCCTGGTAGGCTCCGGAACAACAGGGTCTGAAGACGTGCTTGGGTGAGCCAGTTACTCAATGGGAGCCACTTTTGTGGGCCAACTGTTGGCAGATGCAGGACTTTAGAACGTCATTCATTAAAATGACCATTGCTTCCACTCCCCAGGAGGATAGGAGGGAGATGCGTGGGACCCTGTGAATGAATGCACACCCTTCCCTTTAGTGGAAACAGGCTCAGAGATGGACCATGGTTCCCATCCATGTTGTACATTCAGCCCTGTTGTAACCTCAGAGCTCCACAGTGGAGTTTTTCAGGGAGACACATTCCTTCTCTGGGGACTTGTCAGTCACTTCTGAGCTCCTTGAGGACACACACCAGGGCTGGATAATGTCAACCATGCCAGGGCCCAATGGTGGCCACTGTGGGCCTTGGACTGCATTAGGCTCAGTGTACTGCCCGTGTTGCCTTCAATGCCATCGGGTCCAGATGTCTGCATGCAGGGGAGGATTTCTACCTGAGAAAGCGAGCCTGGCACTTTATGTTCCCTGAATGCTCAACAACATATGCTGTGGGGCCTTATATTTGTCAAAGCGTGCAGCTCTTTGCTCATTTCTACATACATGCACACATGCATGCGTGCACACATACATCTCTCATTTTCTCTCTCTTCTTTTTCCTTCACCTCTTCTCTTCCTCTCCCCTTTCCTCTAACCATTTATCTGTATATATATATATATATATATATGTGTGTATATGTATGTGTGTGTGTGTATATATATGTGTGTGTGTATACACATATATATACACATATACATATACATATACATATACATATACATATACATATACATATACATATACATATACATATACATATACATATACATATACATATACATGTTGTGATCGTTTGTGTATGCTAGGCCCAGGGAGTGGCACTTTTAGAAGGTGTGGCCCTGTTGGAGTAGGTGTGTCACTGTGGGTGTCTGGCTTTAAGACCCTCATCCTAGCTGTCTGGAAGCGACTATTCTGGTAGCAGCCTTCAGATGAAGATGTAGAACTCTCAGCTCTGCCTGCGCCATTCCTGCCCAGATACTGCCATGCTCCCTCCCACCTTGATGATAATGGACTGAATCTCTGAACCTGTAAACCAGCCCCAATTAAATTTTTTTTTTTTAATAAGACTTGCCTTGGTCATGGTGTCTGCTCACAGCAGTAAAACCCTAACTAAGGCACACACACATATATCATACATAAACATATGTACACAACCATACACACATGTACACTCACACATACATTCTCTCTATTTCCTTTGATTCACTGCTGTATCCCCTATCAGTCTGTCCTCTCTTGTTCCTTCCTTTCTCCACCCATCCAGCATGCTTTCTGTGGGACAAACTCTGTGTTGTGCTTGGGACATTAAACTGAGGCTTGGTTTCAGCCTCAGGGAGCTGCTCTCTCTGGGTGGGCTGCCCTGAGTGTCCCCTGCAGTTTCTCTTCGTCTCACACGCATTGCAAAGAGGGAGGGGCCCAACTGTGAAGAAGCAGAGCTTGCAGCTCCATACAGGGGCATCACGAGGACCCCGTTTGCATATGGGGTCTGTGAAGGAAGCCCGGACCACAGACATGGACTGAACATCTGGGGGGTGCTTTGTGTGGGACCCCACACATTCTTTAACATGTAGTTTGTGTGTTGTGAGGATTTCTTGTTTTCTGTTTATTTGAAAATTAACTCATAAGTTTCTCTGTGATTTAATAACATTATTGCTCAATAAAGACCTTCCATATATTAATAGCTTAATTTTAGGACTTGCAAGGTGCCCATGGTGTTGGGAGAGGTTCTCTGGATCAGAGCAGTGCCCACCCTGGTGTTGGCACAGCAGATGCCAGCACTAGGCTGGTGCAGGGTGCCTTCTGGGGAGGGCACTGTGGGACTTCTTTGATTGTCAGTGTGCGGTGAGCCTGTTTATGCAAGATCATTAATTCTGTTTTTACTCAGGTTTTTAAATGGACTTGCCTCCCTCACCCACTTTGAAACAGGGTCTTGCTGTGTAACCCAGGCTATACAAACACACCACCTTTCTGTCTCAGGCCCCAGAGTGCTGGGATGACAGTTTTAAACAGCTGTTGCGAATACAGTTTACTGAATGTAAAAGTGATTTTCAGGGCTTCGGCAGCCACTGCCCCAATGGATGACAATGTTCAGAGGTCTTAACTGTGTTCCAGCATATGTCAGCACTCTGTTCCTTTTCAGGGCTGAGTAATATTCCACCACATGGATCCATGGCGCCACATTTCATCCAGTCCTCTGGGCAGTTGGATTGAGTTCTAGCTTTGCCTGAAACAATAATATTGAGATTATTGCTTTAATTTCCATTTCCCCGATTGTCAAGGAAAGTGGAAACTTTTAAAAATATTTATTGACCCTCTATGTTTCTCTCTCTCTCTCTCTCTCTCTTTCTTTCTTTCTTTCTTTCTTTCTTTCTTTCTTTCTTTCTTTCTCTCTCTCTCTCTTTCTTTCTCTCTCTTTCTTTCTTTCTTTCTTTCCTTCTTTCTCTCTCTTTCTTTCTTTCTTTCTTTCTTTCTTTCTTTCTTTCTTTCTCTCTTTCTCTTTCTTTCTTTCCTTCTTTCTCTCTCTCTCTTTCTTTCTTTCTTTCTTTCTTTCTTTCTTTCTTTCTTTCTTTCCTTCTTTCTTTCTTTCCCTCTTTCTCTCTTTTGAGATTTATTTGTTCAGTTCGCTGACCAGTTTATCCAATGACTATTTTTGGTGTTTAAGTTTTGCAGTTTTTTTTTTTTTTTATATTGTATATACTAACCCCCTGTGTTATGGTTGATTTTAATGCCACAAAGTAGATTCACCTGACTAGGGAGCCTCTCTTGATATAGTGTCTGCCCTGCTTGGTGTTGCAAGACTTACCCTGCCTGTGAGCAGCACCTTCTGGTAGAGCCTGGATAAAAGGGTTTGCAGAAGGAAACTCAACTGCATCTGCACACTTGGCCTCCCCCTGATGGCTGAGTGGATTTGCCCATTGCTGCTGCTGCTAATTCCATCACAGACAGCAGAACCATTGTCTCCAGGCCTCCCTGTGGGCTGAGGACCAGCATCTCCCCAGGAACCTTACAGGTTTCCAGCAGCAGGTTGGCCCTGCTGAAGTACCCAGCCCTGTGCACTGAGAAGCTACCAGATTCCCTGTCCTGCTTCAGTGAGAGAGACTGCAGGACTCCTAGTGCTGAGGTACCAGCCTCAAGGACTGAGTAACTACCAGACTCTCAGCTTTTAGGTGTGATCCTGCTGTTACTACCTAAAGCTGATCTACTTCTCTCTCTCTCTCTCTCTCTCTCTCTCTCTCTCTCTATATATATATATATATATATATATATATATGTATATATGCATATATATCATCTATTATCTATCAATCTATTATCTATCAATCTATTATCTATTGATTAATAGATGATAGATTAATAGATCTATCATGCCATATCTATCAATCATCTATCATCCATCTATCTACATCTATGCATTATCTATCATCTATCTTATCTATCTATCTATCTATCTATCTATCTATCAGCTGTAAAACCCATCTATCAGTCATCTATCTATCTGTCAATCATCTATCAATCTATCATCCATTCTCTGTCTGTCTGTCTCTCTGTCTGTCTGTCTCTCTCTCTGTGTGTGGGGTCATGGTGCCTCCTTCCAGCAATAGAACAATAAGACAGAAGTTGACGGCAGGCATCTGTGGTATCGCTGTGATAGGCCTGACCATGCTGTTTGTTGGAAGACTTTGGGAATTTGAAGTAGAAAAGCGAATGCTTTAGTGCTTTGCATGAGTTAACTTGAATGCTGCTGTAAGTGTGGCTGATGGAGCATCCCAGTAGGATCATGGAGGACAGGAGTCCGAGGCCGGTGTGGGCTCTGCAGGCGCACCTCAAGAAGTTTCTGAGGGCAAGAAATAATAGCAAGTGGCCTACAGAACATTCTTTTTTTTTTTTTAAAGGATTTATTTATTATTATATATAAGTACACTGTAGCTGATTTCAA
The DNA here is from genome assembly GCF_978045245.1 of Mus caroli. Classification (NCBI taxonomy): domain Eukaryota; kingdom Metazoa; phylum Chordata; class Mammalia; order Rodentia; family Muridae; genus Mus; species Mus caroli. Next base: position 78,570,658 of record NW_028227263.1, on the reverse strand, counting down.
ACACACCAGATCTCATTACAGGTGGTTGTGAGCCACCATGTGGTTGCTGGGATTTGAACTCGGGACCTTTGGAAGAGCAGTCAGTGCTCTTACCCGCTGAGCCATCTCACCAGCCCTTTTTTTTTTTTTTTTTTTTTTGGTTTTTTCGAGACAGGGTTTCTCTGTGTAGCCCTGGCTGTCCTGACACTCACTTTGTAGACCAGGCTGGCCTCGAACTCAGAAATCCGCCTGCCTCTGCCTCCCAAGTGCTGGGATTAAAGGCGTGCGCCACCACGCCCGGCTTCTACAGAACATTCTTATGACACTTTGGCAAAGAATGTGTCTCAGTCAGGGTTTCTATTCCTACACAAACATCATGACCAAGAAGCAAGTTGTCGAGGAAAGGGTTTATTCAGCTTACATTTCCACATTGCTGTTCATCACCAAGGAAGTCAGGACTGGAACTCAAGCAGGTCAAAAAGCTGGAGCTGATGTAGAGGCCATGGAGGGATGTTCTTTACTGGCTTGCTTCTACTGGCTTGCTCAGTCCCACACAGCAAGCAGACGAAGGAGAGAGAAAGAGAGAGAGAGAGAGAGAGAGAGAGAGAGAGAGAGAGAGAGAGAGAGAGAGAGAGACAGACCCTTCTTCCTTCTTCCATTGTCCTTATTTGGTCTCCAGCAGAAGGTGTAGCCCAGACTAAAGGTGTGTGCTACCACATCTTTAATCCCAGATGACCTTGAACTCGGAGATCTCCCTGCCTTAATCTCCAGGAATCCATAGTCACTATGCCTCAAGATCTCCATACCAAGATCCAGGTCAGAAACCTCTATCTCCCAGCCTCCAGACCAGGGTCACTGGCGAGCCTTCCAATTCTGGACTGCAGTTCATTCCAGATACAGTCAAGTTGACAACCAGGAATAGTTACTACAGAATGTAGGTGTCTGATTTCTGGCTTTGTTTTAAAAATCTACCCGAGCACGATTGGAGAATTTTAGATTAGTGTCCTTGGCGGAGGAGATTTCGAGACAGCCTAGGATTGACTGTATCATGCGGTTACTAGTGGGCACTCTCCTGCAGATCTCCGTGGAAAAGAAGGAGCACGGCACAGAGAAATAAAAATGAACATCAGGAAATGGAGCCAAACTCTGTGCTCGAGGAGATAGTTTTATAACAGGCTTGTTTTAAAATGGAAGAAAGGAATGGTTAACCTCAGGGCAAGACCCACCCAGCTAATCCTGCAACCTATGAAAGAAGGAAAAGACTTGGGGGATTTTTTTTTTTTTTAGGCTTAAATAACAAAGGAAAGCATCCAGCACCAGCAAGCAGCAGAACTTAGCAGCTTCAGCTATACAACTTTATGAAGTTCTGGCTTTATCAAGGAATATATGGGAAAGGGGCTCTGGAACCTTCCTCTGTGGCTAAATAGAAAGCCAAGGAGGCACAGGAGTCCCTGCATGAAGGCCCAGAGAAGCCATTACACGAAGCTGTGAAAATGAGGCTTGGAGTTTATTGGAAGCTTCAAAAATGTTGGAGATGCCAAAGCCGTGGGATACCTGCCAGGAAGAGCTGATAGCAGGGAGTGGAACCCGTCCAAGGGAAAGAAGTGTGCGGCAGTCAAGGAAGCTGGAAGGAGTTGGAGATCTGAAAGAGCACTTTGACATCAGACATGGGGCTGCAGAATTTGGCATCTGCCCAGCTGGCTTTCAGTCTTGCTTTGGTCCAGCATCTCCTCCACAGTGCTCCTTCTCCTCTCGGTTGGAATGGTAATGTAGAATCTGTGCCACTGTGTGCTGGAAGAACGTAATTTGCTTTTTGGTTTTTTATAGGAGGTTACAGTTAAAAGATCGCAAGAATCCCAAGAGACTTTGGACTTTAAAACAGCGTTGAAGTGGAAAGACTCTATGGGGATTTTTTAACTTGGACTAAATGCATTCTGCATGATTATATAAGCCACTGGGGGCCAGGGAACAGAACGTAGCGGTTTGAAGGAGAACGGTCCTCATAGGCTTGGTTGTTTGAATGCTTGGTCCCCAGTTAGTGGAATTCTTCGGGAAGGATTAGGAGGTGTGGCCTTGCTGGAGAAGGTGTGTCACTGGGGGTGGGCTTCGAGGTTTCAAAAACCCATGCCAGGCCCAGTGTCTCTCTCTGCCTGCTGCCTGCTGCCTGCTGCCTGCTGCCTGCTGCCTGCTGCCTGCTGCCTGCTGCCTGCTGCCTGCTGCCTGCTGCCTGCTGCCTGCTGCCTGCTGCCTGCTGCCTACTGATTATGATGTAGCTCTCAGTTTCTTCCCCAGCACCGTCCCTGCCTGCTCCCCTGCTCCCCGATGATTATGGACTGACCCTCTGAGGCTGTAAGCAAGCCCCCAAATTAAATGCTTTCTCTTACTGCCTTTTCACAACAATACAACAGCAACTAAGACAGTGTATGTGTTTTTAGGTGTACACACACACACACACACACACACACACACACACACGACATCCCATTGGCTCTGTTCTTTTTGAGAATACAGATTTATATACCCTGTCCATAGGAGGCAATCTGAACATTTGAATTTGCAGTTCTCTTTGTAGAGAGTTACTCATTTGCAGCTAGAAGGTGCTCCTTCCCCCAAAACCCTGGGGCAGGGGATGGAACCCAGGACCTCCTACTGTCTAGCCAGGGTGTCTTCTACCCTGCCCTGAAGATAGTAGTTTTAAATTAGGCCCTTGAGTTTTCATCTTGAGAAGCTGTATGTATTAGCCAGAGTTCTCTATAGACAAACAGAGAGAATGAGTCTATATACAGCAAGGAGATTTATTATACTGACTCACGGGCTATGGTCCTGTTACTCATGGCTGCCTAGGGATTCAAGGTCCAAGAATCTCATAGATATTCAGTCCACAAGGTCAGGTATCTCAGCAGGTCTTCAGTATACAATGGGATCCTGAAGACGTAGATCCTAATGCCACAGTTGACTTGCCAGAGAGCGAGCGTGAGGGCCAGCAGGCAGAGAGCAAGCTCCTTTCTTCCATGTCTTTGTATAGGTGTGGCCCAGATTAGATGTGCATCTTCCCACCTCAAAGATCCAGACTAGAAGTGAATCCAGGTGTGGCCTCCATTTTTGGGCTTTAGTTACTTCCAGGTGTAGTCAAGTTGGCAACCAAGAGTAGCCATCACACCGTGAGATGCAAGTTTCCTTTGTCGTCTCTTCTTCTTTGGTACCTCTGCTTCAGAGCACAGACTGCTGCAGGAGAGGGAGGAGAAATGAGTGCCTGCTGTCCTGAGCTTGCACTAACCACACAAGAGCAAGATGTCTAAGGGTATCCCAGCTCCAGCTCTGGCCAGGGGAAAGCCCTGGGTCAGCTTCAGACAAGACATTAGGAAGGAGTAATTTCCTTCGATGTCACAGCGTTGAGGTGCTTCTGTGAAGGGTCAAGGGCTACTTAATGGAACTGGCTAATCCTTTGTAACCTCATTTTCTTCAGACATGTCACATTTCCTCGAGGCTCTTGACAATGAGTAGACAGGGAAGGCAGAATGGGGGGAAACTATTAAGCCTCAGGACAGAAAGCTGTGGAAAGCCCTGGTGATACTGGAAACACAACTTAAGGCCAGAGTGGGATGCCCCCTGTCATGCAGTACAATAGCCATGACTACCCAGGGCCTGGCCTCTGAGATGGCATGGGGGGCGGGGGGGGGGAAGTCTGGGATGTGGGGACATGGAGTCAATAAGCAACACCATGATGACTCATTTTAAAAATAAAATAAATACTTAGGGTTTCTTGCTCTTTTTCTTTTGAAACAATGTTTCTTTTCTTTTTTTCTTCTCTGCACAGCCCTGGCTGTCCTGGAGCTCATTCACTCTGTCGACCAGGCTGGCCTTGAACTCAGATTTGTCCATCTCTGCCTCCCAAGTGCTGGGATTAAAGGTGTGCTTTTTCTGTTTTTGACCTTTCTAACCCTAGCTGGTCTTGTACCAGCCAACCCTCTGCCTCAGTTTCCTGAATTCTACAGGATTCTACAGTTTCTATGTTAGAAAAAAAAATTAAGTTTTGATTCTAAAGGCCTGGCCTGCTGCCTTTTGATAGATAACATTGGCCCTACAGACACTGCAGTCCCAAGCCTCAGGGACTTTGCTGGATGTGTATGGACCAACAGCCCCAGGAGGATCCCCGAGAACTCGAAGGGTTAATTCCAGACACGGAAGCCTTTACTCGGTAAATGTTCCATCCGCCTCATTCTTGACTGTGCAGGCCGCTCTTCATTTACTGTTTCCCTGTCTGTGCACTCAACAACTCCTGGAAAGCATGCCATAAAAAGCTGCTGGCGTGACCAAACACGAAAGCCCGTTCTCCCCTGTCGTTATGTCCCCCAGTGATGCAGTTTAACAACTATCCACACACCATTTAAGCATCAGATTCTGGGTGTCACCTAGCAATAGCCTAGTCTTCGGGAGAGTCCGTGCAAATTCTATGCAAATACAGCGTTTTATATGAGACTGGGGCGTCTCAGATCTTAACATAGGAGGGTTGTTTTAGGACGGATCCGAATAGGATCCTTTTTTTATTTTATTATTTTATTTTATTAGGTATTTTCCTCATTTACATTTCCAATGCTATCCAAAAAGTCCCCAATACACTCCCCCCGACTCCCCTACCCACCCACTCCCACTTTTTGGCCCTGGCGTTCCCCTGTACTGGGGCATATAAAGTTTGCAAGTCCAATGGGCCTCTCTTTCCAGTGATGGCCGACTAGGCCATCTTTTGATACATATGCAGCTAGAGACAAGGGCTCCGGGGTACTGGTTAGTTCATAATGTTGTTCCACCTATAGGGTTGCAGATCCCTTTAGCTCCTTGGGTATTTTCTCTAGCTCCTCCATTGGGGGCCCTGTGATCCATCCAATAGCTGACTGTGAGCATCCACTTCTGTGTTTGCTAGGCCCCGGCATAGTCTCACAAGAGACAGCTATATCTGGGTCCTTTCAGCAAAATCTTGCTAGTGTGTGCAACGGTGTCAGCGTTTGGAAGCTGATTATGGGATGGATCCCTGGATATGGCAGTCTTTAGATGGTCCATCCTTTCGTCACAGCTCCAAACTTTATCTCTGTAACTCTTTCCATGGGTGTTTAGTTCCCAATTCCAAGAAGGGGCACAGTGTCCACACTTTGGTCTTCGTTCTTCTTGGGTTTCATGCGTTTAACAAATTGTATCTTATATCTTGGGTATCCTAAGGATCCTAAAGGTCTGTGTTTATTTCTGACCTGCAGAGTTTGCCCTCAGGGGAGTGTAATTGAGACTAGATTCCCTGCGCACCATGCTTCATTTATGTCACAGGCTCTGCCCTATTGAATGGCAGAGAATGCAGTCCAGAGTCATCTCCAGACAGGATTGCAGTTCTTTATTCTTGTCATCTGCTTGAAGGGCTGAGGCTCGGTGATGCTGACTATCCATCCTCCAATCTTGCCCCAAACTGGTAGCACCTTCAAGTTTGTCCCATTGTCATTTCTGGGCTCACATTTCCTGCCACGAGGGCCACAGAAGGTCAGCTGGTGGTCCCGCCTGTGACTGCATTGGTAACCATGAAGTCACATCGTGACTTGCAGGTTTTCTTCTTCTTGTCTGTTCGGTTCCTAGTTCTGTCTGTGATTATGTTTGTCTGCCACTCGTCCTGAGATGCCATAGCTGTGCGTTTGGACGTCGTGGAACCCCCAGGCACCCACCCCCTAGCTCTGGGACCCAGACCACTTCTAACATATTATCGTCTAAGAAAACGTTGACTCTGCGTGCAGAGGACCTCAGGGACTCTGAACACGGAGTCCAACCCTGGAACAAGGAGAAGCTCAGGTGATCTTACAAGTCCCATGCTGGAGACTGCCTTTTATATAGAACCTTCTAACCACCCCGCTGAGACACATCTCTGCCTCAGCTAGCGAAGGCTCACATCATGTGGCTTGGAACGTGTCCTGGAGGAGACTCAGAGCAGATAGCAGCATTTAAATCTCATTTCCCTCAAAAACTTGGTTGTCATCTTACTTGACCTATCATTCATTCAAACAAACAAACAAACCAACAAAAAAACGGTAACATAAACCAAGCTGCGCTCACATGCGCTCCTGGGTTCCGGGAGCAATACCTGCAGTTGCCACACGATGGCAGCCTCGTACAAACCAAGGCCACCGGGGTACACTCTGGGGTTCTCACCCTCATCTTGCAAAGTCCAAGAAGACACTGTTTATGATCCTCCCCCCCCCCACAAGCCACTGGCATGTGTCCTTAATAACACTATGTATTTCCCTTCGTCCCAGGGAAAGAAATAGTGAGTGTCAACGTACCATTCCCCCCCTCCTCCTCCCCCTCTCCTCCCCTTCCCTTCCCCCTCCTCCTCCTTCCCTCCCCCCTCCCCTGAGCATCTGTGTTGGTGCAACAGAATGCATCTGTTTTAAAAAGGGGTTAGGCAGGACCAACCCGTATCCCAAATTTGAATGATGTGACAAGATTAAATATAGTGGAGACTTCTGAATGGGGCCTTCAGCCACCTCTTCTTGTCCCCTTTCCCCTCTTGTCTCCTCCTCCCTCCACGTTCATCTTCCTCTTTTCTCCTTTCTCCCTCCCACCTCTTTTCACTGATAAAAATGTTAAGCATGCAAAGGGAGCACAGATTTCACAGTTCTATAATTTTGTTACTAAAGTCATAAACTAGGCCACAAGTAAGTAAATAAACTCCGTCACAAATTCTCTCAAAGAGCAGGAGGCACCGGATGGGCGGCCTGGAGGCTGCTTGCTTCTCCAAGCCTGCCTTGGGGTGCACATAGCTGTGGGACCCTTCCCGTTCTTCCTGTAGCTCCTGCTCCCCTCCGCCCCCCAGCGCCCCACCCCCCTTGCCCCCTGCACATAGGGCACAGTCCCAACAGCTTCCAGTGGGAAAGGGAGCTGGCAGTCAGAGAAGTTCAGTATCCCTCTGTGATTTGGGGTAGGTTTCATTTCTCTCTGGATGGTCAGTTTGGACACACATTTGCTTTTAGTTTTTTTTTTTTTTTAATTTTATTTTTATGTTACCTGCCTTTTTCTTCTCAGCCTCGGCATCCAGGTGCTTGGGGACAGTTTTGCCTCTTTGTAAAAGGACAGCAATGAATCTCTTGCAGGATTCACTGGGAAGCTGGAGGTGTGTGGGTGTTTGTCTACTCGCTGAGGATGCCCAGGTTACAATGTATCCAAGATCCTTCCACCCACTGTGCATCTCGTGCCTCTGGGACTCTCACTCTGAGCTCAGGCGGCTTCTGCCTGATTCAAGTTCAGTTCTTGTGGGCGTTCTTTCTGCCGAAGTTTCCCTTCATGGACCAGTTGTTAAGCCGAGGACTGGCACAGACTCTTGGACATGGCAGGCATATTCCCTGCCTCCTTGAGCTTCTGGCTTATGCGGCAGCATTCTCTACAAGAAGCAGTAAGGGGTCTGGCATCCTAGTTTCACCATAGTGTTGACAGTCAGCATCCTAACATCCATAAGGTCTCAAAGTGTGCTGATGCCAGCCTATCAGCAGAGTAAGCAGAGTTCGCTACAGATGAGAACAGAAGATGGAGGGAGAATGGTCCTCTGTTGGTCCTCCTCTGGCTGCCCTCAGTCCATTCTAACACTAGAGGCTGGATTGGAAGCAAAGAATCCAACTGGGGTATTATTCAGCCTGGATTAGGAGCTCCATGAAGCTAGGTTAGGGCTTGAAGCAAAGGATCAGTTGAAGCTTGGGTAGATAGGAGAAGCCCCAGGAACACTTAGATTCTGTCAATCTGGTGGCCTTGGTATGCATCCTTTAAGGACACGCCCAGGGGGAGGATGGGCTGGGCCCAACCTGGTGAGTTTCCCAGCCAGAGTTCTTAGTGATGGCTAAGTAGGGCAAGTAGGGGCAGAGCTGGGTATCTCGGGCTGCTCTGGGACTCTGAGTAGGAACAGAGATCCTCAGGGTGGCCTCTAAAATTCCTCAACAACGGAGTGTGGTGATCTTCCTCTACATGTTCTTTGGTTTCAGGAGATAGTTGGCTCCTGTCTTCCCATGTAGACTGGTCACATGCACACATGAACACTGGCTAAATAGCATGATGATAGGCAAAAGGGCAGGTAGGTGGGGGCTATGCTCAGTCTAGGGTTGCCTGGTTGCTTGGGACCCCTGTGCTATTTGTCTTCCAGGTCCATCATTAACCCAGCAATGATTAGAAGAGAGGAGAGTCAGGATTCAGAGGTGTCTAATTGTCTTAGGCCAAGAGATGCTGGAAGTCGCAGAGGATACCACAAGTCCGGCATAAGATCACATCTCAGCAAGCTTGGGCTAAGGATGCAGTGGCCAGAGAGTGGCCTCTTGATGGGGGGGACACAGACCAGACTGTAAAGAGCAACGGTGAGATCATGTTTGAGGATCACAATTCACAAGAAGCAGATAGCATTCGAGTATGCCATCTAGGCACCAGGATGACTGGTTAGCTCTGACTTGCCCAGCTTTGCGATCCTAGCCTAGATGCTGGGTGCTTCTGAGTACCGCGTGATGATCAGTGTGTTAAACTCAGTAGTTAAACCGGGACCTTACTTTGAGACAAACCTTTATTTGGGACCAGTGATAAAACGTTTTGATTGGCAGTTTCCTTGGGAGGCTGTTTCACATAATGAGGTTGTTGGCTTTGTAAGAGCGTCGGGTAAGCCGGCTTAAGAAAAAGCAGAGAGGAATACAGCAGGAGAATGTAGCACACTGTAAAGAAGTATGCATTTACCCTCCCTCCCACTTCCTTCCTCCCTTAAACCTGAGAACACTTTCTGTGGATTAGGCTTCCTCCTCGGATGCTGAAGTCTCCTTAAAATGTCAGGGATCTATTTCCCTCTGAGCCTCGAACTCCTTATCAGCAAAGCCTGACCTTTGGCATAAGGGATCTTGGGAGGTCAGGTAGCTTTATGAGGCTTGCCAGCCAAAAAGCATGGGCAGCTAGCTGCCTGCACCATGCAGCGCAGAGGACAACGAGCATCATCAACTTCCTGCATCTGTGTCTTCTTCCAGAAGTTGCCCTGGATGGTTGCCTGTTCTGTCCCCTGCATCTCACCTCATGCGGTTTAGTGTGCGTGGAGGGGTGAGACATAGATCTAAACATGGCACTCCCAGCACAAAAGTGGCTCAGGGTATCCAGTTGGCTTGAGACAGGTGGATGATTGATGCCATCTGGGGGATGGCTAGAAAACAGAATGGGAACCGGTAGACTCCATACTCTAGGATTCAGACCCTGGATCCAGCTTTTCCTGAAGCCAGAACTGTCCCTAGGGTTTTCAGTTGTGAGAATTAAAATTCTCCTTTGCGTAATGTTAGAGTTGTTTTTCTGTCTCTCCAATCAAGTGTCTGGACTGATGTATTAGTTTTCTGCAGTTCACTGTCTTCTGTAGCATGATGGCTAGTCTTGGCTGTCACTTTGATTATGTCTCAAAGTAGCTAAAACCCTAGCATTTGGACAAGCCTTGTGAGGGATTTTTTTCTTAATTGTATTATTTGAGGTGGGGAGACCCATCCTAAATTTGAGGCTAGAAGAACCATCTAAATCTGGGCCACACCTTTTGATGGCAGCCAATCTACAAGAACATGACAGAGGGAAGCTTTTGATGTTTTGCCTGCTTGTCCTACTCTGCCTGGTAAGTCCATCTACCCCGCTGCTGAGACACTCCTGGAGACTTTTGCCTTCTGGAACCTTTCCCTACATAAAAATATTAAAAAATATATTTTGCTACTTTGCTGTTATAAAGTTAAATAGTATCCGGGACAGACTGCAGTTTTTCCTTCACATTTTAAATCCGATCAGGACACTTTCACGAGCCTTAGGTGTTGTGCTTATTAGGCCCCTAATGTATAATCCCACTCAGAGAATTAATTTTTTCCCCAGTTTGGGTGTGTGTATCAGAGGGCAGGCTCTCAGAGTATTGACCACTTCTGACTGCATGAACACACTGGAGCCATCTTTTGGCCCAAGTGCCAGACAGAACTTGGTGCTGAGGACTGCAGTATAAGAAAGGACAGATGGAATGGTGTTGGTTGAACTAGTGCAGAAGCTGTGCTGTGGAGATAGATCTTAGCACAGACTGCCTCTGGTACAAGTGCTGTAAAGATGTCCGCCTTGCCAAGGTTCTGGGAATGCAGACGGTGGTCCTTCAGGCTTCGCTGGCTACTCGGGTGCTGTGTTTGGATCCTATTGCTTTTGTGACCAAGGGCTGGGCCTGCCATTACCTCATGGTGGTCCTTCCTGCTGTGTGGGGTTAGGAAAGACAGGTCCAGTGCTCAGCACTGTTGCCATCCCTTTCTTCTGTCCCCGAGCATTTCCTAAAGAGTCACAGACTGAGAACCACAGAACTTTGCCAGTCCAGCCAGAGCAAGATCAGCGCAGACCTTTGCGGGAGAGCTTTGCAGCTACGCAGAGAGAAATAGCAGTAGGCTAGGTAGGAAAGTAGATTCCTAGGCCCTACCCTAGACAGATGGCAGCCCGTAGTTCTGGCTGAGCTCCTGTGTACTCTCTGAGTTTTTACCCAAGGATGCAATCTTCTGGAAGGCCTCCAGCATCAGGCCCATGACCCGCCTGAAAATTGAGGGAACCTGGTTACAGCGGCCCCTTTAGGACCCTTAGCAATAACAAGACAAGTAGGTTTTGTGGTTAGTTTTGTTTTTGCCTTTCTCACGGTGTTGGTAGCAGAAGCTGGTAGGTTTAAAACTGTAAAATGTAATTTACTATGCGAGTTGATCTTGACGGTCCAGGAGATGCATGGAGCAAGAATGGCCACTAGATGGCGCTGCTGCACTTCCCTGCGGACTCTGCACATCGATTCTAATAAGGCTTTCCTGGATCCCACCGGAGTCTTAGTTTAAAAAAAAAAACAAAAAACAAAACGACGTGCCACTGTGAGTTGAGGCCTATTTCACTAAGATACCCAGGAAATGATACACAGTCACGAGGCTTTGGCTAGGGGCAACCGTGGGATTGTAGCAGGAAAGCCATGTAGAGTGTTACAGATCTCCCTGTCCACAGATGGGTGGAGGAGCAGTTAGAGAAGTGGAGATAGGCTATTTTCTTTTACAGGGAGCTTTCTGATCTGATCGAATGCCTCCTCTTTTTGTGCCAGCTTTGATGAAGTTGATATTGGCCAGGGACCCCCTAGAAGGTCTCTAGAGAAAAAAAGTCCTATTGGGGTTTGGGCATGGAAGTGTGTGGGGGAGTGGGGTGATAGGGTCAGGCTGGAACTGGGCTTAGTTTGTGCCAGAGCACAGTGTGGTTGCAGAGACTGAGCATGGGGCTGTAGGGGGCTGCTGGGTGATTCAGTGACAAACCCATGATAGTAACAAGCATAAAGGCACCCACCCAAACTACCTCATGGAATCCAGCCTCTCTGCAGCTAGGAGGACGAGAACACAGTGTCATGATTCGCAGATGGGAAACACTGGGAGCTCAGGCCTGAACCACAGGGAGGGAGGGCAGGGCTCAGGCTTCTTCTTTTTTCTCAGACCTACCTTCCTTCCTTCCTTCCTTCCTTCCTTCCTTCCTTCCTTCCTTCCTTCCTTCCTTCCTTCCTCCCTTCCTCCCTCCCTCCCTCCCTCCCTCCCTCCCTCCCTCCCTCTCTCTCTCTCTCTCTCTCTCTTATTTTCTTTATTTACATTTCAAATGTTATTCCCTTTCCTAGTTTCCCCTCTGAAAAATCCCCTATCCCCTCCTGCCTCCCACTTCTCCACAACCCACCCCCTCCTGCTTCCTGGCCCTGGCATTCCCCTATACTGGGGCATAGAACCTTCACAGGACCAAGGGCCTCTCCTCTCATTGATGACCGACTAGGCCATCCTCTGCAACAAGAGCTTGCTGACAGGAGCCTGATAAAGCTGTCTCCTGAGAGAGAGGCCTGACAAAATACAGAAGTGGATGCTCACAGCCATCCATTGGATGGAGCACAGGGTCCCCAATGAAGGAGCTAGAGAAAGGACCCAAGGAGCTGAAGGGGTTTGCAGCCCTATAGAAGGGGTAGGGTTTCAAATAGGCCTGATTCTATTTAAGGGAGACCTTAAAGCCACTGCCCTCAAGGATCGTGTAGTAGAGGTTGCAGGAAGCCCTGGTGTCCCTGTGGAGGAGGCTTCTCCTGCTGGAAGGCTTGTCGGGATTCATCTCCACTCATTGCCATCAGGGCCACAAAGGAGCCACAAGGCCCCAGGACATGCTGTGCATCTGGAAGCTCCATCTAGGGCCCCATGGGCTCTGCGAGCCCTGCGGGTGCCTGGGGGGCTTGGGGGAAATGATAGCAGCTCACAGAAGCAAAAACTGAGATTAAAAGAAGGGGTTCAGCCCCTCTACCATGCTCCCACCATCCCCAGCTCCCTGAGAGACCTGGCTGGCAGCCATGTCTTTAGGATAGGCTGATCCTCTGAGGAGAACTTCCTATATTACCAGGAGCTGCAGGGAGGTGCGGAGGTGGGTGGGGGGAAGGCCAGGTGAGGGCAAGAGAAGACCCCTGTACCAGGCAGTGGCTAATCAGAGGAGAGATGAAGAGGGAGGAGGGAGGGCGGTGAGACATGGTGCCAGCCACACAGTCTCTTCTCTGTGAGTTTCACCAGTTTGGGGTTTCACTCTTGACATCCACTTTGCTCTTGCTACGACCTGTCCCGCCCTGACTCAACACTTCCACACTACCACCAATACGATTGTCAGGACCATCCTTGTACTCGGCTCCCCCACTTCCCACCCTGGCTTTACCACATCCCCCAAGTGCCGGGCTTGTCTATGTCTCTGGGTCTGCTCCTCATCAGCTCTCACACTGTCTTCTCTCGTAGCAGGAACAGAGGGGTCACCTCTATGTAAATTCTGGGGGGCGGGGCACATAGCCGCAAAAGCATCTCCTGCAGGAGGACCTAATTGAGGACTGCCTGAGAGACCAAGGATTGCTGGTGCAGACAATGCCAGTCAATCAGGAACTGCTGTTTAGAAGAGATGCTTTCTTGGGGCCAATGGGGCACTGGTGGAGGGTATTAAAGGAGCTTGCAGCAGTGTTGAGACAAGCTTGCTGCTGCGTTTCTCACCTGCTTCTGAAGCCTGCCTCATGACTCTGTGCCACCTCACCTCCAACTCCCGAGGGCAGGTAGGGTCAGGGCAGTAGACCAGGGCACAGCAGCACTTCCTTACAGTCCCTTACTGTCCTTTCTTTTCCTTCACAGCTTTGAAGCCTGAGTCCTCATTTTTTTTTCAACATGATATTTTTATTGACTAGTTGGGAATTCCAACACAGTTCACCCCCATCCCACCCCATCCCACTCCCCCCCAGGCCCCCTCCCCCCCAAAAGAAGAAAAAAAACCCACGTCTAATTTGTGTTGCCCATATTCTCACTGGAGCATGGTCACACTCCCAGTGGTCAGCCCTTAAAGAAAACTGAATGCCCCTGCCTCCCTATAAAATCCCACGGAGCCCGATTTGCAGCTCATTTGCTCTTGGGTGTGTGGGATCCACCTGATGGCCTGTTGAGAAGCTAGGTGGAGGCTGATGCCTTTGTCTGCTTTCTTTGTCTGTTTTCTTTATCTCTTCTGGTTTGCAAGCTCCGGGTTGTGCTGCGGCTTCTAGGCCCTAGTGTGGGCTGGAGACGTTTGGCATGAGTGAACTTCCCCTGGGTTCTAAGCTGGTACCCATATCCTACTTGATCTCAACTTGATGCAAGTTTACCCTCCAGTGGAAAGTTCTCTGCCTCTGTCCAAAGGTTAGATTGGAAATGAACCTAAAGACATTGGAATTCGTTTAAAATTTGCAAGAATTTCCAAGACGTGGGTGCTACCCGGAGCTCCCACACACCCTTCATCCAGATCAGAGGCCCACCTGTCTCTGCCTCTGAAGTGCTGGGATTACAGACCGGGAAGGCACCACACATCCGACTGCAGTCTTTCATAGTCACGTGTCACAGGGCAGGGCTTGTCATGAACACTTTCACCCTCTGTTTTGCTTTAATTTGGTCTAATGATGTATGCCCTGTAGAGTGTCCCCTCCCTGCACTGCTCCATCTCCCGCAAGCTCTCTCTCTCCCCGACTTCCCTCTCCCCAAAGCACAGTAGAGCTATGACATCTCCTTGCTCCCTTGGTCTGCAAGAACCAACGTGAAAACATTCCCTTGTCCTTTGTGATGTTGATATGTTTGCACATAGGGTTCTTCTCCCCCACGCCTCTCCAGAACTAGAATGTTCTTTATTTTAAATTAAACTTTAAAAGGGGGAGTGGCTGGCGAGAAGACTTTGTGGGGTAAGTTTTAGCTTTAGCACTTTTGAGGTCTGGTGTCTTGAGTTCTATCCCATAAATCCACAGTGGAAGGAAAGAACTGACTCCTGAAGGTTGTCGTCTGACCTCTGCATCGTGACTTAGAGCCCTTATGGCCATCACACACATGCACGCACGCGCGCACACACACACAACAGGCACATACACACACATATGAACATATGTACATGCATACATATGCACACACACACACACAGGTACGTGCATGTATGTATGCACATTCACATACACACCCATATGCACACACACATATTCTACTTTCCAATAAAATCAATTCAAAATTAATGTTCTTTTATTTTGAACTTGTCTGGCACGTCTTCACCACCCCACTGGAACCTACTGGAAAAGACCTGACTCCCCTGGGGTGGGGCACACCAAAGAAGCAAACTTAAAGACAATGACTTCTAACTTTCCCTGCTGCTGTGGGGACTGTAGAGGCAGCAACATCAGGAGGTGGCTCTTTTTTCAAAGAGCGCTCTGGAAAACACTTTTCTCTTCAGCCGTGGTGGAAAACCTTAATGAGCCTCTGGCTTCAGGCACCAGAGAAGCAGGAGGGTTCCCACGCTGCTCAGACCCTGTTTCCTGTCCCCGCTGCCAGGGCCACACTATAAAGTCCTCCCCTAAAAGCAGCTGGGCTGCAAACAATATACCCTTTACCTCCTTCATGGCTCAGTTGCGTGGCTGTAAACACTACACAGTGTGCTCTGCCAGGGCTGGGCTTCAAGGGAACAGTTGCAAGGTTCCCTTGGGCCACCTCTCTTCACTTGGTCTGCTAAACACCATTGTCTTCAAAGAAGCCACTACTGGCCAATAACTGGGTGTCATCCGGGAGAGTGTGTGGACAGTAGACTGTAGCACGTGCATGATCTCTGGGATGGATAGAATAGTCACACCTTATTGGTACATTTTCTGTGTGGTCCTTGCTGGTTCCTGGAAAAAAAAAAGGCTCATTTGTTTTTGATGCATTGCAGTGCCCAGCAGGAAGGCAGCCCAGCAGTAGATGGAGAACTTACAATTACAGATAGGGTTCGAATCTGGCTCTATCCGGTTAGTTTGAGTCCTTTACCTGCTCCAAGACTTTTCTGTGATCCACGAGAGGAGGACAGTGCGTGCAACTTCTAGTCAGTGTGAGCATTGTGTTCCTACCTCCCTGGGCTGCCATCACTGACAGGGGCTGGCATACCAGGAGGCAGAGGGCTGGGTGTGCCTCTGTGGTCTAAGCCTACATGGGTACCATATGAACTCAGGCCAGCAACCCTGTCCCCTATGGCCAATGGCGCACGTTTGGCATTTTGAACACTTGGGGTTTGTTTTTACCAGGTATAGGCAGATGTAGACACATGACTGTGAGTTTTCTATAAATAGCTGTTCTGGACATGAGGGGAGGAGATGGCCAGGTCATTATCTGTGGTGTCTGCAGAAAGAGAAGGCAAGGGGGGGGGAAGAAGACTTTGGGGGTCCGTTAGGGTGATAGCCAGGGGTTCTGAGGTGCTGGGCTGTCCCACATCAGACATCTGGTACTAGAGTGATTACGGCAGGTGAATAGTGAGCTGCCCAGGGGGATATGGGTATGGGGTGTACATTGGTTAGTTTACTTTGTTGTTGACTCTGTAGGGATTACCTGGTCCCGGAAGGGAAAGCCTCAATGTCAAAGCACCACTAGTGGTAATACATGGACGTAGTATAGACACTTCCCATGCCTAGACAGGAGGAGGACTTAACTACAGAATCTGCTGGAGGGCTGCTCTGGCTCCTTAGGGTTTTCTAGAGTACGTGTCACATGACCAAGTGTGGCCACAGAACAGTTGGACTCTTCCTCAGAACTCAGCCCTCCAATGTGAGGCCTGTCACTGATTTTCTCTATACCCACCCCTTGCACCATGGTTAGCAAGGGTGAACCCTGGGAGATGCTTTGGGCTGTGGATGCTGGGGCAGTAAGCTGACTTGGCATGGCATGATGTCTCTCTGGAGTCTGGGTTTTCTCTGAAGGCCACATAGAAGGGGGAGAGGAACATTGTGTGAAGATGTGTGTGCGTAGTTCAGCTGGCGTAGTGGTCAGCTTGGATGAGATCACCCCAGGTCACTTGCCAGCAGGGACAGGAGAGTCATAGACCCTGCAATGTGTGTGTGTGTGTGTGTATGTATACACCTAGTGAATGTGCTGTAGTCTACCCATTTTCTTTCTTTTGCCTCCTCCTTTCTTTATTCTTTTTAGATTTATTTATTTATTTTATGCATATGAGTTCATTATAGCTCTACAGAGCCATCATGTGGTTGTTGGGAATTGAACTCAGGACTGTTGCTTGCTCTGGACCAAAGATTTATTTATTTATTTTCATTTTTTATTAGATATTTTATTCATTTACATTTCAAATGCTATCCTGAAAGTCCCCTATACCCTCCTCCCGCCCTGCTCCTCAACACCTCCCCCCCTCCCCCACTCCTGCTTCCTGGCCCTGGCATTTCCCTGTACTGAGGCATATAATCTTCGAAAGATTAAGGGCCTCTCCTCCCATTGATGGCCAACTAGGCCATCCTCTGCTACATATACATGGGGGGGGGGATTCTGGTTAGTTCATATTGTTGTTCCTCTTATAGGGTTGCCGACCTCTATACCTCCTTGGGTACTTTATCTAGCTCCTTCATTGGGGGCCCTGATTTATTTATTGTTATATATAAATACACTGTATCTGTCTTCAGACACCACAGAAGAGGGTGTCAGATCTCATTACAGATAGTTGTGAGCCACCATGTGGTTGTTGGGATTTGAACTCAGGACCTTTGGAAGAGCAGTCCATCCTCTTAACCACTGAGCCATCTCTCCAGTTCCCTTTTGCCTCTTTCTTGTCTCCCATCCTTTACCTGCTATGAGGCAGTTGGTGTGTTTTAGGGTCTAGAGACAGCAAGCTGGTAAAGTCCAAGTATCTGCCTATGTGGAATTCATAATTACTTTTGTTGACCTCAGCATGTTTATAATTATGGACACTATTTTTTTTTTGTCAAGGAACTGCCTTGTGCATTACAACATGCCTCATAGCATCTCTGGTCTTTACCTACTAGATGCTGTAGCACCCCCCTCTAGCTTGTGTGTGTGCTTGTGTGTGTGCTTGTGTGTGTGTGTGCTGTGTACTCACTTGTGCACTTGTGTACCTGCTGGAACATGCACTTGTACAGATACTTGGAGTCCAGAGGAGGACACCAAATGTCCTGATCTTTTGATCTCTGATTTATTCCTTTGAAGCATGGTCTCTCACCAATCTGGAGCCCGACTGCCACCTAGCAAGTGCCACTGATCCTCCTGTCCCCACCTCCAACAGTGCTGTGGTTACAGGTGTGCATGCCCCTGGCTGGCTCTTCACTTGGGTGCTGATATTGGACGCTTACACAATCAACACTGTGGCTTACTGAGCCGTCTCTCTAGACCACTTTCCTCCAGTCTGGAAAAAAAATGTCTCCAGGTGCTGCAGGATGTCCCCTGAGCCTAACCGGTGTCCTGCTGAAATCCATCAATCAGTGAAGGAGGCCCACAAATGAGCACATGGCCACAGTGCAACTGGCATAGATGGTCCCGGTGTCTACACAGGATCTGCTCAGAGGTCTTAGGCAGAGGGCACAGTGGGTGTTGGCACATTCCTGTTGTGGGGAAAGTAATTGATCAAATGAAACTCCAGCCAGGAGATAATCACCTTCATATCACAGGGATTTATTGTGGATTACCAAACTTGAACGGCACTGTCCTGTAAAACTTAGCAGAGGTATCTGCGAATAAGGAAGGAAGGAAGGAAGGAAGAGAGAAAGAAAGAAAGAAAGGAGGAAAGGAGGAAAGGAGGAAAGGAAAAAACCCCACAGTGGTTCTCTTTCCAATTTTTCTTCAGCTTGGAACAATTGCGAAGCAGAATGAAATGGTCTGGTGGCAATGGCCTGATGTTTATCTCCTTTGTGAGTGGACATGTTTGCTCAGTGTTTCTCTAAGCCCTCAGAATGGAGGAAAGTCAGCTGAGGTGGTGAAGTGCGCGCCATCCCGGCACCTGGGAGGCGAGGCAAGAGGGCCAGGGATTCAAGTTCATGTTCAGCAACATAGCCTGTTTGAGGCTAGCCCAGGCTAGCCCAGGCTACACAGGACCTTGTCTCAAAGTGAAAGAGAGTGCAAGTGACTTTTTTTTTTTTTTTTTTTTGGTACTGGCCCTGGGAGGGGGAAGGGTCAGCCTCAGCTTTTGCCCAGTGCTTGGCTGTTTTTGACACTTGGTGAAGACCCGCCGTGACATCCGAGAAGGGCACAGTCTCACTTAGGAACCCATCACAGGAGACACTGTCAACACCTCCGCTTGCCCCTCCCCCGTCCAGCTGAGATCCTTTCTCTCTGCTCAGCTCCAAGGTGCTGATGGGCAGATCGATGAGGCTTTGCTGCTTGGTCTCATCTGGGGATTCTGACAGGCGGCTCTGAGTTTAGTGCATGGCTGCACGTGAGCTCACGCTGTGGTCAGTGCATGCTTGCTTCAAGTGCTACAAGCTGTGGCTAGAGGGAATTTTATCTGTTCATGTGACCGTTGGGGGGAAAAAAAATGCCAGGCCTGTTTCAAGTTCCTCAGTTACCTGGGGAGTAATTACAAGTGTTGAAAAACCCAGAACCTCAAAATGGAAACTTCATGTCTCCAAACACATGCTTCGGCCATCCTGATAATTGAAATTATGAGTCTGGAAACCAGGCCAGTGAGACTGCTTTTGTAAAAAGCATATCGTTTAAAAGGAAAAACCGTTCCAGGTACACAAGCTGGCAGTGGTGACAGCCATGGGCGGGGTTCACGGTGAGAAGTAGTGGATCGGTGTGGTTTCCATTTCTGAAAGCATTTCCACAACTCAGACTCCGAGCCTTGCGATCATCCTTGTAACTTTCTTTTTAAAATCGTGTGTGTGTGTGTGTGTGTGTGTGTATGAGTCACGGTGTATGTAGTGTGTAGATAGTGGCCAGAAGAACCTTGTTTGAGTCAATCCTACCCTTTCCTTTCACCTTATGGGTCCCTGGGGATTGAACTTTGGTAGTGGCGCTTGGTGGCAAGTGGCCTAACCGACTGAGGCATCTCACCATGCCTTATGGTCAACAAATCTCTGAGCTCTCTAAGTATTTTTTTGTCAGACATGGGAGGATCCCCTCCTCTCTGTCCCCATTACACTGGTCTAGTCTACCATGTGACTTTCCTAAACTTTGCCAAGGTGGCCTCCCTCCTTCTGTTTGCTCATCCATCTTCCTTCCTTCCTTTCTTCCTTTCTTTCTTCCTTCCTTCCTTCCTTCCTTCCTTCCTTCCTTCCTTCCTTCCTTCCTTCCTTCCTTTCTCCCTCCCTCCCTCCCTCCCTCCCTCCCTCCCTCCCTCCCTCCCTCCCTCCCTTCCTCCCTCCCCCTCCCCCTTCCCTCCCTCCCCCCTCCTTCCCCCTCCCTCCCCCCTTTCTTTCTAAAGATTTATTTTATTATGTGAAAGTACACTGTAGCTGTCTTCAGACACCCCAGAAGAGGGCGTCAGATCTCATTATGGATGCTCGTCTGTCTTTCAACTCTTTCAACCACAGTATCTCATTTTGTTACTTCTTATTGCTACATTATAACTTAGGCCAACACACACTAGCTGGAAATGATGGTTTGCTGTGCCACAGAGCTTATGAGTATCTAGGAGTCTGGAGAGCATCTTTACGTCATGGTTCTGGTTCAGGATATCTCAGGAGGCTTTAGTCCAGGATGCCTGATAGTGATGTAGTCATCTGAAAGCTTGACTGGGCCTAGAGGATCTCCTTCCAGGTTGGTGTACCCACATGGCTGTGGGGAAATGCCTCTATTCTTCTTGAGTTGTAGTAGGAGACCTCAGATCTTCACACAGCATCTTTCCATGTTAACATGTTCCCAAGATGAGGCAGCTGGCCTCTCCAGATAGTTAGAGAGGGGGCAGGGCAAGGCCTCTGAAGAACCGGCTTTCACTACCAGACTCCATATTGTCTCCTCATTCAGCTTCTCAGAAGCCAGGTGTTGGGAAAGAGCCATCAGGTTCTGCAAGTAGCAGTGTTGAAGCCATTGTGGGCATATTGAAAAGCAACTCCTGCTGTAAATGCTGCTGTCTGTACATTCAGGGGATGTAGTCTGAAGGTTCCCCTGTTGGCTCACCCTAGTGTAGACAGACAAACTGCCAATGTAAGTCACTCCATCCTGTTGTATCTCTGTTAGGTCCTGACAGTCACTTCCCTGTGCCTAAGGCACAACAGTCCCCTCAGCCTTTGCGATACCTGGTTATTTGGGCCAAACTTTCTCCTACTCCCCAGAGAACAGGTGCCCAGGTGACTTACCCTGTTGGACCCTCTGTCCCCTCATCTTTTGGCTGATATATTCCCATTGCCTTCCGTTCTCTTATCCGTCTCTTGTTCTTGCTTTTAATCACAAATCTCTGTCGCCTTTACTTGCTCAATCATTTAACATTCAGGGTCAGACATGCGGCCGCTCACAGGACTCAGGGAGCATCCATTCTGGGCTCTCCAGATTTTTCTACCACTTCACAAACATTTGGAGAAACAATCACACTGATATCTCCTAGAAGTGTATACGCCTGATCTCTGCTAAGCTCCTTCTCTGGCACGGTGCTGGGTAAAGGTCAGCTTTTTCCTTGGTTATCCAAGTCCCCTGACTGTGGGCCTCATACTGTCCTGGTCTTCCCTCTTCAGTACCACACTCTGTGCTGACATAGGCCTTTGTGACTTGCTTGGGCTTCCCTTGGAAATCTTGCAGCCACAGGGGTCTGAGCCCTCTAGAGACCAAAGACATCTTCAGGATCAATGAACCTTATAGCTGCTGAGGAGAGGCTCCTCAGTTGAGCTTACTAGGGTCACAGAGTATGAAGGTTACAGATAGATCCTGCATCCAAGGCACTAATTAGCTCTCTAATGAACTTGACCTGGACAATGAGGTCCTGTCCTGACTCCTTGAAAGCTGACCAAACCGGCCAGTATTGCTGTTCTAAATACACAGCTGGGCAGGGGAATGTGCCCAGAGGGATTCTGCTGCCTTGTACATTTTTAAAATGGTTTCAGAATTAGGGAGAGAAGTCCTTTTTCACTTCTATCCAAGAATCCTCATTTTCAAGGGGTTCCACGCCATTCTTGCCTAATACAGGCAGTAAGTACCATGGTGTGATGTGGGTTGTCCAGTGGTAAGGGTCCCTCAGAGGCTACAGGGGACTGGATGCC
Source organism: Mus caroli (assembly GCF_978045245.1). Lineage (NCBI taxonomy): Eukaryota > Metazoa > Chordata > Mammalia > Rodentia > Muridae > Mus > Mus caroli. The sequence goes on along the minus strand of NW_028227263.1, from coordinate 78,549,171 downwards.
AAGTGGACGTTTGAGCCTCTTTTATAAGCTGTAGAATTTGTATATAACTCACCTACATTGATGTTGTTTGCTTTAAACCATCTCTAGGTGATACATACTACGTAACGGATATATATGCAATGGACATAAATGCCCTGTCAATGGTTGTTATACTGTGAAACAATATTAAAAAATGAAATTCAATATATGTTGAGTCTGGGGGTGGGGCAGCATTCCCCCTACTCCGAATGGTTTCAGTCTGTGGCTGGCTGAAACTTTGGATTCAGAACCTGTGGGTCTGGAGGGTCAATGGGGATATGGACATGGGCCACTTTCAAATGAGTAGTAAGGACGTCTGAGATGCTTCGTGCTTTGCTAAATGCAGCTCCAAACTGTGCTCCGCAATGCCTCCTTGCACTCTGAGATGTTAGAACTTGGGGGACAGGGTGATCCCATTGTTCTTGGGGCCACAACTGGCTTGTGCGGAGCCCACCAGCAGTCTCCTTGGCTTAAGGTATTCTGTGATTGGGAGAGCTAGCATTGGTTGTTAATTTATTGGATTGGGCTCAACTGAGAGACACCACTCTAGTTAGGGCTGCGAGTTATTTCCTGGAAATATTGACTGGCAGGGAAGCCCTTCCCCAGAGTGGGCAGAGCCTTCTGTCAGTGACCCAGACAAAAGAGGTCCAAGGGAGAAACAAGGCCTCCCTTCCCCATCTCCTTTGCTCTCTGGTGGTGAGTGCATCTCCTCCACTGACTGCTTCTTTGGCCTTCCAATGTGGATTGGAGCTTTCCAGGAATCCTCCAGGAAGCTCTGACTCTCTGTTCTTGATTGCAGGCACACCATGACTGGTCTCCCCAGCCTTCTCTGTCATTACTTCCTGCCTATGATGGACTGTATCCTGAGCTGCAATAAACCCTTCCTCTCTAAGTGGCTTTTGTTAAATATTTGTCACAACAATAGTGATCACTAGTGCCACCTCATATTGATTCCTGCCTTCCTATTCTAACGCATGGATGCAGTGCACTCCTTGGTCCTCTTGTCATTTTTTGGTGTCAACTGATTAACTCAGGCCAATGACCATGCATGGACCATGTCGCCCATGCATGGCGTACATTCCATTGTCAGTATGAATCCCTCTAGAGCCTGACCATGATGCTGGCTGTTCAGCACCACCTAAGATAACATGGTTAGAACCCAGATCCCTGAGGGGAGACTCCTAGATGGTGTGTAAAGGATGTGTATTGAGGACAAAGGGTCTCACTAAGTTGCCTTAACAAGGAAGGCCTCAAACTTCTGGTCCTCCTGCCTCATCCTCTCAAGAAGTGAGGTTACAGCTCTGTGCTCTCAGGCTTAGCATGTATTGTGATTTTTTTAAGTCACAGACTCTTGGAATGGTTTGCTACTGCAGCACAACCTGGCATATCCTGATAGGTGGTGATGCCATTTCCAGCAATTGAGTACTTAGCCTACCTGCACTTTCACGGAGCCGATGGCTTCCCTTTGTCTGTCTTATCATCTCACATTCTTTTGAGGGACTTTCCGAAGTCAGCTCACTGGGAAGGTGGAATTTGTTTCAAGCTTTCGGAGAAGGGAGCAGAAGTCATTATCCGATAGCTCCGAATGGTCTTGGCTCATTAGGTAAATCCTTCCTGGTTTGAAAATGGATGTTCCAGCTCCATTTGCCACATTCTGTCGAGCGGCTTGGCTAATATTAGCAATAACCACACCTTGCAGAGCACTAGCTGTGTATCTGGCCCTGAGTAAGCCTTATCTCTTCCTATGATAACAATACTGTATTCTTTTTTTTTATTTTATATTTTTCACATGATGAGACAGAATGACAAACAGTTAAAGTGGTTTTCACAAACTCACTTTGCTGCCAGAACCAAGATCTGAATCCAGCTCTGGGTGCAGTTTCCATGTTTTTCTTTTAACTGTACCTAGTGAGTCTGCTTTGCAGATCTGTAGAGGAGAGATAATGAAAGGGGACTCTTATTCTGTAGAGGAGAGATGGAGAAAGGGGACTCTTATTCTGTAGAGGAGAGATGAAGAAAGGGGACTCTTATTCTGTAGAGGAGAGATGAAGAAAGGGGATTCTTATTCCGAGTGTAACCCTTGGGGACAGTAGCCTGCTGATGCTCTGAGTTTTGTTGCTGTCTTAGGGTTTCTATTGATGTGAAGAGACACCATGACCTTGGCAACTCTTATAAAAGAAAACATTTATTTGGGACTGGCTTACAGGTTCAGAGCTTTAGTACATTATCATCATGGTGGGAAGCATGGCAGCCTGCAGGCAGACATGGTGCTGGAGAAGGAGCTGAGAGTTCTACATCTTGATCCACAGGGAGCAGAAGGAGACTGTGTGCCACACTGGGCATAGCTTGAGCATATAAGACCTCAAGTGCCACGTCAACAGTGATACACTTCCTCCCACAAGGCCGTGTCTACTCCAGAAAAGGCCACACCTTCTAATATTCCACTTCCTATGGGCCAAGCATCCAAACACATGAGTCTCTGGGGGCCATACCTGTTCAACCACCACAGTTGCGTTCTACATTTTCACTCATTCAGTAACTTCATTTGCCACTTGTTCATTCATAATGAATTAACTTGAATATATGTGGTATTGCTGAAAATCTTTTAGTTATTGGGTTTTATTTTGGGGGGTAGGGCTTGGGTTTCGATGTGAGCTGTCCTGATTCATTCCTTCAATACCTATGGTACCTTTGGGATTTCTCTTTTCCTGTACACACCCCTCCCCTCCCCACACCCCACATATACACATACACATACAAACCACACACACATGTATAAATATATATACATATATATATACATATGTACATACACATATATGTATATCTATTTAAAGAAGCATATTCATAGTAAGGAGGTGACTCTTGGTTTAGTGCTATGTTTCAAAGGAGATAGATTGAGGGGTGTTCATCTTCTTTTTCTTTCTAAACATCTTATACCCTTACATTCTATTAAATCTGCAGCTTGAAGGTCAATGTCATTAGAATTAGCTTTCTGTTTCTGAAGGTAGCCGTAACAAGAGCTTCCACATTCCACCTTCATCCCTGGCAGAGGCTGAATTGGCTTCTGTTCCCCTGGCTCCTCAAGTCCCTGCCACTACCACCCAGGATCTTTCCCCACAACTCTCACCAAGAAGGTGAATGCCCCTGTCCTGAAGACACAGTGAGATAGAATCCCAGCTCTTTTGGGGGCACGACTAGATGTCTCCACAGTTGGGCCTGTCACTTGCTTGTAATAGCTTGGGCTGGGTGGCAGACCTATTGAGCAGGAAAAGTGGAAAAGGACTCTCTGATCCTACGCTGCTGAGATGTCTAGGGTAATTTGAGGAGAAACAGCTTTACAGCTCTGGGGAATAAAAAAAAAATGTAATTCTCGTGTATGAAAACCACGAACCATACTTGCCATGTTCACTTCTTGTTTTTAGAGCCCCGATGGGCCAAGTCACATATCTGGGTCAGAGGGTCTATTGATTACCTGTCAGGCCTGAAGGTGTGGGTGATCAATAACACTAACGTACAGGGAAGGTGGCCTTGAATGCAGAAATCCTGGCGCGTTGACCATCGTTTCTTCTGGTCTGCAAGTGCTTTGAGAGATAGCAGGGCTCGATAAACTGAAGCCACAGACATCCTAAATTCCAACAGTGCTCCTGAGCACCAAGGCTGTGCAAAGGCTCTCTTCCAATGGTAAAAAGCGAGGCTCTGCTTGCCATCTCAGCTCCTAAACAGCCACGGGCCAAGCAGGGAGGCAGGGAGAAGATACGGCAAGGGCACTGCAGCAGGAGGATTCTGAGGGCTGGGAGACAGAGGGTTGTGACAAGATCTTGGAGATCGTGGCCTTGACCTCATTAGTGTTTATGCTCAGAGCATGCAGAAACACCTTCAACGTGCTTATGGCTGGTGAAGGGAGCTGAGATGGAGGAAGCTGGCCTTATCTGGACCAGCTTGCAGACGTTCCCCTGACACACTGACCTCTTTCTGGTAAGAGGTACCATACAGCACACACTGGCTTCTTTCTCTGCTCACTTCAGATCTGGCCTAGTGTTTAGTTGAGAAAAAAAAACCCCAGCATCACAGGCATGAGAGTGGCCAAGCATCCTGAGCCAAGTCCTGGATGAGCATCATGTATGACTCGCCTCGACCCCAATCAGTAAACTTCCATTCTACCTACCATGATGATCCTGCCTGTCTGTTTCATGGAGGGCTGCTGCTGGAAGCAGTCTTTGGACTTCCAGGGGAAGCTGAGGTAAAGTAGTTAGACTGTGGTCTCTTGCGGGCTGAAACTCCCTGGGTAGTGTTTTCTCAGCAGGCAGGAATCCCTGTTTTCCATCCCAGTACTGCATGAGCCAGATGTGGTAAGACCCAGAAAGAGTGGCTCTGTCACCTCAGCCCTGGGAGGGAAGAAGCAGAAGATCAGAAGGCCAGTGTCATCCTCGGCTATGTAGCAAGCTTGAGGCCAGCCTGGGCTATATAAAACCCTGTCTCCAACCCAAAACAACAAAAACCTATGGAGTTTAGAGTCCAGTCCTTGGAGACATCGCTGAGTTGTCACATCAGAATCCTATCTAGTCACTCTGTTGTAGGTAATGTCACTGTCCATGTCTTAAAACTAGTTGGAACCTGGTTTGGTGATACACACATTTAATCCCAGCACTCAGATGGCAAAGACAGGCTGATCTCTTTGAGTTTGAGGCCAGCCTGATCTCCAGCCAACCATGGCTCCATAGTGAGATCTTGTCTCACAAAAACCAACCAACCAACTAACCAACCAACCAATCAGTTGGAATCAGACAGTTATTTGGTTGTACAGAGAAGTCCCCTGTGTATGGTCTTCTACATTTTTGACTGATTGAATTATTTCCTTGATTAATTGACCACCATGGGGGGAAAGGGGCTTGAGAAGGGAAGGGAAGAGTCAGTGTGCTGTCACGTAATCCTGGGACATTCAGCATGTGTTCCTTAGGTTTTCAGACTCACCTCCCTGGGAGGACAATGATGTTCCAAGTTGATGGCGTCATCCCAGGTAACTACCAGGAAGTGGCTGTTTCTGCAGGAACACACCTATCTATGCCTGTTATGCCTCTTCTATATACACCAGCAAGTGTCCCAGGATGCAAGTGTCCCTCAGATCCTGGAGTCACGCAATCTGACACTTAGGCACAGGGCCATATCACTCAGAGGCTCTGCTCATTTGTGATTCCCAGAAGGGGCCTGTGAGAAAGTACAGTGTATGGCCAATAGGAAGCACTCCAGGAAGGTGGTCACCTTTTCCACTCCTTCCCCAGCTTGTGCTCCTGAAGTTAAGGAAGAAGACCTCCTGATGTGTTGGGAGCCACACACATGACAAAACACTGGCTGCCCTCATAGTCTTTCCTCCCATCTTCCCCAGATATCCGAGCTATCTGAGACATCTGGCTTCACAAAGCATTTGAGTCGATCTAATTCTACCACCCAGTGCCTAAGTGAAGTCCCAAGTAGCTAAATTATGTGCACTGAAGATGAAATTTAGAATTTCAAGTCTGTTTGGGTAAGATACCATGGAACCCACAAGGTATCCTCCTCAAATTCCTTATAGGATTAAATCTTGCAATCAAATACCATTATTTATTGTCTAGTAGATCAGTGCTATTTATTGGCCAAGTTGAGACAATGATTTGGACTAACAGCATCACAGATTTTATGGTTGGCCTCTTCTGACGTATTCGTTTTCTGTTGCTGTGGTTAAAGAACCATGTCAAAAAGCAACTTACAGTCGTCGTAAGAATTTGTTTTGGCTTATGGTTCTAGAGGGAAAGAGTCCACCCCTGTGATGGGTGATGTGATGCGGGAGTGGCCGGGTGTGTGTGTGTGCTGGCAGCAAGTGGCAGGTAAGGTGACAGGAAGCTGAGAGCTCACATTTTCATCCCGACATAGGAAGCAGCGATTGAGCTGGATGTAGATTATAAACCCCCAAAGTCCACCCTGAGTGATGCACTTCCTCCAGAGAAGCCGTACCCCCTAAAGCATAACTCCACACACAGCGCCACCAATGGGACCAAGTGTTCAAAATATCTGAGCTTACGGGAACAGTTTGCATTAAACCCATCATCCCTGAGAAGTTTCTGAACACAGACTGGACATTCTCCAAACACAGAGGACAAAGACCCAGAGTGCACCAATAGACTGAGCAGGAAGCCCTGCAGGGATACTAGATCCCCAGTGTGCCAGGGCATTCCTGTAGGTGTACCAACCACATTCTGCTTCTTCCTCACTTCCTGTCATCCTTACTTCCTGGATGCCCAGGTCCTCTCCCTTCTGGTTAGAGTCTTTTTCTTCTGAGCTTCAGTCCACCCATGTAGGAAGAAGAGCACCATTACGAATTATAAAACCATTATATGATTAAACTTAATTAACTTCAAATAACCCTCGAAATTTGCTTAATGTCAGCCTTTGCCCTGCTTGAACTGCTAAATATTGCTCTCTTTTGGAATTCTGATGGGGTGAGATGATTATAGTATGATGCTTGGCACTCCAGGGGGCAATGGCATGTCCTAACATTCTGGACAGGAAGTGACTGCTTGGTCCAGGGATCCTCTGTGCAGTGGGGGAAGCAGAGAAGAGATAGTAGAGATGTCATTTAGGAGCCTGTGGCTCTGTTGGGGATCAGCCTGTGAACTGCTGGTGGGAGCCCATTCTCTGGCAAGTACTGAGAAAAGTTAAGTTCAAATGTCAGGTCACTTAGTATGTGGTGCTTCAGCAAGAATGGCCAAGTACCCGAGTAAAGTAACCCTTGGCCTCTGCCTCCATGTTATCCTTGAAGGTGTTCAGGGGCACTGAGGGAAGTGTGGGGTGGTATATTTCTCAGACTATAATGATAAAGGGTTGAGACAGTGATCCTGGGCCCTGATGGAGGGAGGCTAGAACTCTCTGAAATTGCAGAACATGTAAGCCAGGAGAAATGCTTAAGAACTGGCTAGGTGCTGGTTTTCTTAGCTGTGGGATGGGGGTGAGAAGCATTTGCCCTTTGTGGGACTGGGACAATTCATAGAGTTAGCCAAACTCCTAATTGCCTGGCAGAGAAGGAACACCAAAGCACTGAGTAGGGGCCATTGTGCTCATTTCCTATTGCTGTGCAACAAATTGCCACATATTTAGCCTTCCCCATTTATGGGTGATTCACAAATTCAGAAATCGAACTCTTATTTGAAAAAAAAATGACATCTGTTCAGCATGTATAGACTTTTCTTGGTATTACCCTTCCCCAAATTATTCAGTGCAATGGCTTTACACAATGTTTACATAGCACCAGGTATCATGCCACTTAGACAATTTAAAGTATGGGAGAGGCGGTGTATAGGTTATATAAAGTGTACAGAATTTTATCTAAGTGAGTTGTGCATCTATGGGTTTTGGAACCCACAAGGGATCATGGACCGAATCGCCTAGAGTAGCATGGAGAACCATGTTGATTCACAGTTTGTAAGTCAGAAGGCTGGAAGTACCCCAGCTGGATCTAGTATTAGAGGAATCCTCTTTACAGGGTCCTGTTTCTGTCTTGGCTCTCACCCAGCGTTTGCTTTTAGCTCTTAGAGGACAGCTACCATTCTTGCTCTATAACCTTTTTCATTTTTCCAAGCCTCAATTCTTCTCATGTGTTGAACTCTGTTTTGTCAAGAGCATTGTCCCTTCAAAGAGCCTGGCTGATTTAGATCTTAGATCAGACCCACAGAGGATAATCCTGCTTCACTTCAGCCGACTGGGGGCAATTATCACACCTGTGTCATCCCTTCAGTTCAGCACCCAGTGAGGGCAGATCACTGAGAACACTTGAATCAGTTGTGTGTATGTTTATGTATAGTGTTTCATGTGTTCATGTGTTCATGTGGGTGCGTGTCACCATATGTGGAGGCCAAAAAGAGGAAGTTGGGTGTCTTTCTGTATCACTCTCCATGTTCTTTTTCACTTGAGACAGGGTTTCTCATTTAACTTGACCCCCCACCCCCAACCCCTAATCCTCCAGGGTAGCTGCTGAGTTCCTGAGCTATATCTGTCTCTTGTCAATGCTGGGGTTACAGGCACTCATAGCTATGCCCAGTTTTAAAAAGATGGGTCCTGGAACTGGAGCTCAGGTTTTATATTTGCATAGTATGAGTCTTGCCCATGGAACCATCTCCCAGCCCCTTGTTCTTATGTGAGGGTCACTTTGACTGTCTGGAGAGCTCACCTCAGTGGAAAGCTCATCTGCATACCTCAAAGCATTTCCTTTCAGGGTAAGGCTGAGGTGATGGAGATCAGGAGTGAATTAGCCTTCAGTTATTGTCTTAGTTCATGTTTTGTTGCTACAGATAGTTGGACCCTGGAGATAGAGTAGTTATTAATAAAGGACAAAGCATATTCAAGTCACAGTTCCAGAGGACTTGAAGACCAAGGTGAAAGCTCCTAAGTGGTGAAGGCTTTCACACTGTGCAAGTTCATCCCACAAAGACAGATGAGCATTGAGAAAGACAGGGAGCAGAAGGTGATGGGACTCGCTTTACTGTCATAACAACTCATCCTAGAGGTAATTATCCCTCTTGTGATGGCGCCAATCTATCCTGGCGGGCTCTTTTCTCATAACCCAGTCATGTCTTCAAGTCTTCACATCTCCACATCATCGGAATGGCACCACATTTAAATCACAGCTGTCGCTTGTGTGCCCTCTTTGGACCTATGGGGAAGGGGTATTTAATACTCCCCATTTTAAGCTCCAACCCTTCTCCCCTTTAGTGACTGCATCACCTCCCCCTCCCTTCCATTGAGCAGCAGTGTTGCAGGGTTGGTCCTCTTGCCCTGTTCCTTGCCCCTCTGGAGCAAGTTCTGGTCTCTGGGAGGGAGCATTGGGCTTGATCCAGAGGTCATGGGCTGACATTGTCACCTGCTCTAATTGACCAACTATTTGACCTCACATCCTCGAAGTGAAGGGCAAGGGAATCCTAGATCCACAGCTGCTTCGCACTATCTCCATGGGAACAGGTACAGAAAAGCACTTGTTCCTACTCCAAAGCATCACACAGAGGTGGGCTAACACTGTCAACCTTTTACCGTTAGGCCACTGATTAAGTGAGCTTAGTGGTGGTCAGGGTAACTTAGATAGCAGATTATCTTGAAATTGATTTCATATTTGCTTAAAACAGCATTGTCCTCTCATCAGAAAGGCCTGTCATCTGTGCAGAGCAGGGTAATCGTCTTTCTTATTCTTTTTTTTTTTTGGGGGGGGGGTCAAGCTTTCATGTTGCCCAGTCTAGCCTCTGACTCTCTGTGTGGCAGAGAGTGGCCTTGACCTCGAATTCTTTCTTGACCCTTTTGACTCTACTTCTGGAGTTGGGATTATAGGTGTGTGTTACTATGCTTGCTTAAAAATATTTATTAGTGTTTGATAGTTTCATGCATGTATATTATGGAGTCCTTATCATCATTCCCATTCTTCTCCCCCCTTCCCACTCCCTTTCCCCCCTCCCATGTCCCTTCCCTCCCCCTTCCCCTCCCCCTCTCCTTTCCCCCCTTCCTCAGTTCTTCTCCATCCCCTCCCCCGTGTTTGAATACTCCATCCCCAATTGGTGGAATTGTTTGGGAAGGATTAGGAGGTGTGGCCTTGTTGGAGGAGCTGGTTTGAGTGACACTGGTCTGAGGTTTCAAAAGCAAACACCATTCCCAGTTAGCTCTCTGCCTGGTGCTTGTGGATCAGTCATGAGCTCTCAGCTGCTACTCCAGCACTATACCTGCTTGCTACTACACTTCCCACCAAGATGTTCATGCACTCACCGTCTGAAACTGTAAGCCCCCATTAAACGCTTTCTTCTATAAGTTTCCTTGGTCATGGTGTCTGTTCACCCCTTCTCCATGGGGACTGTCCACCATGCCTGGAGTCCATGGCTCTACAGCTTTCTTCGAGGCAGTAGAAGGTCCCATAGCTTCATTACAAGCACAGGCTGCGTGAGGAAAGAAGAGGCCCCTATCTGTGTAATGTTTACCTCTCTGAAGAAATTCTGGTTACAGTTTTAGCTTCTCTGCCTCTGCTACTCCAGGGAGGGACAACGTCCTTTTAAGTCCTGGCTTCCATTCTTCTCAAGACCAAGGGCATGGGGAAAGAGAAGGAGAAAAGAGACATAAAGTTTAATTGATGCCTAAGCTTGGTTTGTCTTTATGGACAATAGGCATTGATTTCTTATAAGACCAGATTTTTGGAAGTCCAAAGCAAAGTGCTAAGAGATTGTGGTGAGAATATGTTCCTTGCTGTCTCTCTCTCACACACAAACAAGAGGGAGAGGAGAGGAGAGAGAGAGAGAGAGAGAGAGAGAGAGAGAGAGAGAGAGACTCTATCAGGAGCTTTGTGGTGTCTCTTCTTATATGAATACTAATCCCACTATAAAGGCCCTACCCTTATGACTTCATCTCATTTAATCATCTACCAAAATCCCCATTAGTTAACTTTTATGGTGCTGTGTTATAATTGTTATAACACCATGACCAAGAACAGCTTAAGGAAGAAAGGGTTTATTTTGGCTTATAGTTCCAGGGCCACAGCTTCAATAATGGTAGGGAAGACCCTGCATCAGGCAGGTAGGCAGGAGCTGGAAGCTGATCAGATTTTTATCCTCATGTAGGAAACATATAGACACACACACAGACACGCACACACACATGTGCACACACAGACAGACAGACACACAGATACACACACACAGAGCCACACAGAGAGCCACACAGATCTCTCATACACACACACACACACACACACACACACACACACACACACACACAGATCACTCACACAGACACACACAGATCACTCACACACACACACACATACACACACACAGACACACACACACACAGATCACTCACACACACATACACACACAGACACACACAGATCACTCACACACACACATATCACTCACACACACACACACACACACACACACACACACACACACACATACTGAAGCTTAGCACCTGAGCACCTGCTTCTCAGAGGCCTTGAGGCCACCACAGCTGTGGCCATTCAAGTCCTTCATCCATCCCTGCTTCCTTATGCTTCTGATGTCTTCCTGGCGTGTGGCTTAGCTGTATCTTTGCGTGAGCTAGGAAACTGGTGATCTAGAGAGAAGACCGGGTCTGCCTTTAAAGAGGCATGGACTTAGCTTGCTTTTCTCTCCTGCAGCACTATTGCTGTGTGATCTGTATGACAGAGGCTCTCAAGAAACCCTGCTAGCTGAGTCATGGGAAAGAAGGTGGCCTACACATGCCTTCCAGAAATGCCCCAGTAAGCCCTGCTATTCCATTCTACAGTCAATTGTGGAACGGGCCTTTGGGCATTAATCCCAAAAGGGCAGTAAAGGGAGAGGGCCATGTAATTTTATCGTCTCTGACCCTGGTCAAAGCCAGCTTCCTTGCCTCCGTCCTTGACTCTGCCTCATTGCTCCTGGGTTCGTTCCTCACACAGCTGCTGGATCGCACTAATAGCCCCTGGATCTTAATTTTAAACACTAATGCTTGTTTCCAGGGTAATTTCATCTGTCAGGGACACAAAGGATGTGAAATATCTTAGAACATTCGCCATCGGAAAGGGAACATAAAGGACTTCACTGGCAGCATTTAGCCCTCCAGGCCTGGATGTTTTGTCTTTTGAGTGAAACTAGCTTAAATCAAAAGGGGGACATAGTCAGGAGCCCCAGCTTGAGAGGCACGTCAGTGTGGATGGGGTTAGAGGTCCCCATTTTACAGAAACCGTTATTTCCACATTGGGATTCTAAGGAAAGAACCTGCAGCATGTGTAATTCCACCATGTCAAAGCAGCGTAGAAAACCTTTATTTCCCAAAATAGAGGCTGTAGTTAAGGCTGCTAGACGTGCATCTTGGTCTTCATGTGGGTCCTGAACACCTGGCCAGGGTTATCCTAAAAGCTGTTGCCTCTCTGTGGGATATGTTCTTCTAGCTGGGCTGTCTTGTCTGGCCTCAGTGAGAGAGGATGCACCGAGCCTCACAGAGACTTGATGTACCAGGGTTGGGGGATCCCCCAGGGTGGGGAGAGCCCACCTATTCAGAGGAGAAGGAGATGGGGGATGGGAGGAGAATTGTGGGAGGGGGTGATGAGAGGGGCAGTGAGTGGGATGTAAAGTGTATGAGTAGACTACTACTACTTAATAAAAAACAAGTATTTGAATCAAACCCCCCCACCACAAAAAAAAGAAAAAGAAGGTAAACTAAATAATATAACTTAAAAATAAAACAAAAAAGCACATAAACAAAAGAGTAAATAAGATATTTTGTTTTGTTTTGAGACAGGGTTTCTCTGTGTAGCTCTGACTGTCTTTGAACTTTCTTTGTAAACCAAGCTGACCTCTAACTTACAGATATTTGCCTGCCTCTGCTTCCCAAGTGCTGGGATGAAATGTGTGTGTGTTTGTTTGTTTAATGTGCATTAATGTTTACCTGTATGTCTGTGTGAGGGTGTCAGATCCCTTGGAACTGGAGTCACTGACAGTTGTGGGCTGTCATGTGAATGCCAGAAATTGATCCTGAGTCCTTCCGAAGAGAGCCAGTGCTCTCAACCACTGAGCCATGTCTCCAGCCCTGTAAATCAGATCTTAAAACAGAATTTTGGGAATGATTTTTTTGACTTCCTCTAATGCCTGGATCTGTGGCCGTGGTATCACAAACTAAGATGCAGGTCACTCCTAGGTCAACACAGCTCTTAGACCTCTTCAGAGCAACTCTTTGTGCGGTGGACATCGGTTACCACAGAAACTCAAAACTGGTACAGAGAACAAGTGACTCCTCTCCTCAGAGTACTCAGCCACAGAGGGGACACTGCTATCAGACTTCCTGCCCCTGAGGCTCAGGGACCATGGCAGAAGAGTTCTCTAAGAGCCAGAGGTCAAGGCGAAACAACAAAACAGTGTCTTCGTGACATGATAGGTCTGCTGCACTCACAACACACAGCACCCGTGGTTACCTGCATAAGATGTGCCCAAGATCAAACCACTCAACATCCCAGCACGGAGATGGGAAGGACTCAGGAGACCCCAGCTGTGGATGAGGAACTGTTGACAGCTGACAGATTCTGAGGAAGGGAGAGTCTGTGTTTTAAAGGGTGTGGTCTCTGGTAGGTCAAACGCACCCCAGTGGATTGCCCCATACCTCTGTGTATATGGGCAGCACAAATTGGCTTGGAGAGGCTATAGAACATCCAACAGAAGAGGACAGAGAGTTGGGAAGGGGTAGGGGAGATGGGGAGTGGGATGTGGATCTGGGAATAATGGGCCAAAGGGTATGATATAAACACATTGTATACATTGTATACATTTATATAATTCTTAAAGAATGAATCAAAATATATTAAAAAAAGGATTGTAAGAAACAAAAAGATGTTGAATATTTGAGTTATAGAGAAATTACTCTAATAATTCCCGGGAAGCTTAAGAATCTTAAAGCACAAGGGAGAAAACATGCCATGGCTTTTTAGAGAATGGTCGTAATGACTGTATTTATCTGTGAGGAATGATGTGATGTTTTGATTCATGCTTGGGCTGGAGGTTGAGCAAATTAAGGTAATTAGCATATCCATCACATTAAACTTTTATTGTTTCTTTATGACAATCACATTCTGTTAGCTGTTTTGAGATATGGGATGCATGATTATTAAGTATGTAGAGAGGCAGTGGTAGTTAATTTCTATATAGTTATCTCTGGAATTTACACACACACAGACACACACACACAGACACACACACACACACACAGCCCATCTCCCTATATATGCAAACATTTTACTAATAAAGTATTTGACAGGAAGAAACTTTAGGGAGGAAGGATTTGTTTTGGCCTACAGTTTGAAAGGATGCAATTTACCAATTGAAAGATGCATGAAAAAGACCCACGACTTTGTAAGGCCATTAAAAAAAATTAAGGTCAGAGAGAGAGAGAGAGAGAGAGAGAGAGAGAGAGTTAGTTCAGCATTTCAGTGTCCTGCTGCTCTTCCAAAGGACCTGGGTTCAAACCTCAGCACCCCACATGGTGACTCACAACCATATGTAAGTGCAGTGCCAGGAGATCTGGGACCTCTTCTAGCCTCTGTGGGTACCAAACACGCATGCAACACACAGGCATAGCTGCAGAGAAAACACTGATACACATAGAATAAATAAATAAAATTGTCTAAAAATCATAGTAATTTATAAAGGAGGTTAAATGGGGGCATGGGGAGGGGGTCAGTGCTTTTCTTTAAAGACATGGACTATGAAATGAAAATCTAAGTGCCAGGTGTGAGAAACTCCTTGTCAGCTTGGTCAGAAAGGCTCCAGATGCTTCACAAACAACACAGGCTTTTGCTATTGCTCTTTATTGCCAACTATAAACTGGAGTAAGTAAGACTCCATTGTTGAAGACACCACACACACTAATTATAGGACACAGAGAAATCAAACTGGAACCCATCTGCAAATCACTTCCTTGGTGGCTGGATTTCATAGTGCCCAAGGTTCTGCAGTTCCTATCTGGAGAAATCACTAGTATTTATCCAGCAGTGAACCCTGCATGTTGCAGTACTGACCCACCAGACAAAATGTATGCAAGACAGTGCAACAGTGAGTGGCATGACTGTTACAGGGGTAAACCAACTGTGGTGACTTTAATGGGAAATGTCCCTCATAGTTTTGGGCATTTGAACACTTGGTGCCCAGCTGGTGGTGCTGTCTGGGAAGGTTTAGGAGGTTTAGACTTGCTGAAGGAAATATATCACTGAGGGCAGACTTTGAGATTAAGAAACTTTGCCAAGTTCGGGTTAGCTCTCTCTGCTTCATGCTTGCTGTTCAAAATGTGAACTCTCAGTTTCTTGCTTCCAGACACAATGCCTGTTACTGGCTGCCAGGATATCCCTGCCATTATGGAACTAACAGACAAAATAAACTTTTTCTTCTATAAGTCACCTGGTCAAGATATTTTGTCATAGGAAAAAAAAAGTAAGTGATAAATAAATAAATAAATAAATAAATAAATAAATAAATAAAATGAGACTAAATGACTAAGGGCCCAGCCCTAGATGGAGCATCTGTGACATCCCCTGCAAGGCTCAGGGAACATCACAAAAGAGAGGGTGGGAAGACTGTAAGAGCCGGAGGATGGGGGAGTGTGCTATGAATCATTGTCCTCTGCACCTGATGTGACCTTTGCACTCATGAGCACACAGCAAGTGTCCCCATAAGACCTGCAGTCAGTCATGCCAACATGGATGAGGTGGGACTCACGATGCCTGTGCACCTACATAGAAGCTTCTGGAAATGGGTGACATCTGGAGGAGGGAGAATCAATTTGATTTGGACAGCTCCATGTCTGCCCCTGCTCACGCAGGTAGCGCTAACTGGATCTAGTGAGTTATAAAAGATCAGGCAATGTGAAGAAGGGTGAGTACTGTTGTGTGGGTCTGAAGAGACTAGGAGAGTAGAGTTGGGGTGGACAATATCAAGGCATTTATAAGTTTCAAATTGTCAAGGAACAAGTTAAAAGAAGTTTGTAAACTGAAAGCAGGGCATGGGGGCACTTGCAATCCCAGTGCCAGGGTGGGTGGGCATATACCTGGTTTGCTGGACAGGTAGCCAGTGAGAAATCTGGTCTCAAAAAAGAAGACAAAGGAGAAGAAGAAGAGGAGGAGGAAGAGGAGGAGGAAGGGGAGGAGGAGGAAGAGGATGAAGAGGAAAAGGAAGAGGAGGAAGAAGAAGAGGAAGAGAAAGAAAGAGAAGAAAAGTGGGTGGCACCCGAGAAGCCGCAACCAGTGCTGCACGCGCACATACATGTGCACACACACAAACTGAACAGCTACCTAGGGCATCTGTGGCGCTTTCTCTGTTTGATGCAGATGTCAAATACACACATGGATGGAACTACACATGAATGCAAAAGACAAACTGTGCTTCAGCTGGTATATTCTGTAAGACACTGCCCCCTCCCCATGTCTGTGTGTCTCTCTGTGTGTATGTGTCGTGTGTGTTTATGTCCACTGTTGTGCATGCATGCCCAACAGATTCACCGGAGGTCCCCCCAGCTGACGGTGTGTGGATGCGTGCTCTCTTCCACATGTGTGTCAATTTAACAACTCGATGCTCCGTACATGTGCGTTTTCCTGCCTAATATTATTTCTCAACTGCTTGGTTTCAGACTTGGAAAAGCTGTGCTTGATGTTGAAAGCTAAGTTCACACCATGCAGGGTATTTTAAAACTCAGCATCTGATGCCTGAAGTGTGAAAAAAAAAATCTTCCTCCTTTCTGTGAGCACCAAATGCTGGAAAGTTGGTTTTTTTTTTTTTTTTTTTTTCTTTTCTTCACTAACTGGAGAACATACAAGTCTATCAAAGACTGATATGCACTGTTGTTACAGAGTGTGCTTGGAAATTATCCCTGCTATTTCAGTGATGAAACAGGTCATTAAAACTCTGGTTTGGTAGAGAAGTGGTCCAAATGTGTAATGCCTGGGAAGAGATCTTGAGGATAGATGGCTCACATGCAACCAATAAAACGGATGTGTTTGAACTTTAAACAAATTACGTATTTACATACATTTCAAGGCTTATAGAATGAAAGGACACAAAGAACACTTGAGGTGCTGGAGAGATAGCTCAGTGGTTGGAAGTGTGTGCTGCTCTGGTGGAGGACTGAGTTCAGTACAAAGTATCTGTATCAGGCAGCTGTAATTCCAGGTGTAACAGCTCCAAGTGTTCCAAGGCCCTCTTCTGGACACCCATACAGGAGGGTGGGCACCTGTATTCATGTGCACATATCTCTGTCCCTACATAATACATACATATATATATATATATATACATACATATGTACATACATACATGCATGCATGCATATGTGCATATGTTCACACACACATAGTTAAAAATAAAACAAAATTTGAAGACAATATACTTCAGGGAATCTGGGATAAATGAAGATGGGTAAGGGAGGAATACAGGCAGGTTACCTCACAGCAATGATCACAGTTGGTGGTCTTCTGTTCATAGTCAAGTCTTCAGCCTCTGAAAAACAACTTTCAGGGGGAAAAAAAAAGAACAGCTGTATTGAGAATACACAGATGTTTTCTTGACATAATTCCCTAAGCAATGCAGCATTACATTGTTTACTGTATTGGGTATTTCAAGTCATCTAGAAATGTTAAAGTAGAGGGTAGGACACATGTAGAGTCTGTGCAAACATTGCAACTTTATTTTCATTACTTCCTGACTTTTATCAGTGCAAGGGACAGAAGCCTGGACCTTCCATGTACTACAGGAAAACTGCCCTCAGCCAACCATACCCTTGTTCCCATCTACAGGCCTTTTGTGTAAAGATATGGGGTACTCTGGAACCGATCTGCCATAAGGGGCATAGAGATGGGGTGGGAGTGACAGTCCACTTGAACCTGTGTTGGACTGCTCATGACTGTTGGGACTGTACCATGCTGGAAAGTCCTTCCTTCTCGGGTGGTCCTCTTCCCCTCTTCTTTCCATGTCAGAGCAATATGTGAGCTGAAGGCTCTTCCTTCCCCTCACGCCTATTCAGCTCCCTGGAAGTCTCTGGTGAGTGTGTTCTTCCAGAGGAACACGTGCACAGCCATCATCTACCCCAGGCCTGTGGCTCTCATTTCCAGCTAGCTCCTGGGACGCTATAGATGCTCTCATTTCCAGCTAGCTCCTAGGATCCTATAGAGGCTATGTGAGAGGAGGACTTGCCCCACCAGGTTTATTGCACACAAATGTTCTAAGCAGTGTCTAGGCATGACTGAGAAAAGAATTCTTCATGTTCATCTTTGTTACTCCCCAAGGATGCTATGCAGCCTAATGCCTTTTCCATAGAATGAGCTGAGAGGTGACAATGTTTTTTTTTTTTTTTTTTTTTTTTTTTAAACGTGTATTGGTGCTATGCCTGTGTGTATATATGCATACCATGTGCCTGGTGCCAGTGAAAGCCAGAAGAGGGTGTCGGATCCCATGGAACTGGGGTTACAGTTGGTGGTGAGCCATCATGCGGCTGCTGTAAACTGAAGCCAGGTCCTCTGTAAGAGTGGCCAGTGGTAACCATTGAGCCATCGTCCTGTCCCCATGGTGACAGTTCTTAAGAAAAACTAGAGCAGGGACCTCTTGCCTCACATACTTTACAGATAATAAATCCTTCGTCTGCAGGGGCCAAGTCTACCTGCACTTAGAGTCATTCATAGAATGGGTGATTGGAAAAAAAAATATACATCCTAGTGTGGTGTGCCCAGTAGGGCAACAGGCACCATTCACAGGACCAGCAGCATGAAGATGGCAGAGCTCTGAGGCATAGTCTCCAGTCCTCAAACCTCCCGTGGTTAAGTTGCTAGCAAAGGCAGATGGGGTGATGGAGGGGGTGTGGTTCCATCTTCTGTTACTGTGACAAGATGCTTGAGATAACTTAAAAGGAGGGAGGGATTTACTTGGCTCACTGTGTCAGGGGCCTTGGTCTGTGGTCACTTGGCTCCTTTGTTATTGGACATGTGGCAAAGCAGTTCATCTTGGTCGAGTGGAGGAAGTATTCACTTCCTACAGGCAGGAAGCAAAAGAGAGAAAGAAGGGGATGGGGGTCTTGGTAGTCACTTTAACTGTACACCCTGAAGTTAAATTCCTCTGATTAAGCCTCACTTCTTGTGTGTGTCTGTGTCTCTCTCTGTGAATGAATGTGTGTGTGTGTGCACATGTGACTTCTTGTGTGTGTTTGGGTCTCTCTCTCTGTATATAAAAGTGTGTGTGCACACACATGTGCACTCCCTGGAGATGAGGGATCAATATCAAGTATCTGTCTTCATCACTCTTCACTTATTTTCTTTCGAGACAAGTTCTTACTGAGCCTTGTGCTTACTGATTGGTCTATGCCAGTTGTCCAGAAAGCCCCAGAGATCCTCACGTCTCTGCCTTGCTAGCACAGGGATTAGAGGCAAGCACCACCATGCCTGGCTTCTCTGTGGTTTCTGGGAATTGAACCCAGGTCCTCCCATTTGTGTGGCAAACCTGTGTATGTATGCATGCCTCATGCACATCTTGCCTTGAGGCATGTGGTATATGTGGGTGTGTGTACATGTGTTTGTGCAAGTAGAAGCCAGAGGTTGGAGTATCTTCTTCTGTTGCTCTCTACCTTATGTTTTGAAGCAGGGTCTTCCAGTGAACCTGGAACTCACTGATAGTATAGACCAGCTGGCCAGGGACCCCCAGTGACCCTCCTATCTTAGCTTCTCCAGAGTTGGGATTTGGGGTATGTATGGCTCCACTGGACTTTTTATGTGGGAGCTGGGATTTGAACTCAGGTCCTCATGCTTTTGTGGTAAGCCCTTTCCCCACTGAACCATGTCCCCAGCCTTTTATAATCCAGCATGTTTACACTTGGCTGGTACCCACTGTGCCATATAGGGTCCCCCGCCTCTGCCCACCAGGTTCCATTGCTGGAAGCTCTCTCTTACCTAACCTGTATAGCTTGTGAACAAAGTATAGCCGGCAGTGTGTTGCCTTGAAGCAAGCGGCAACTGGGCTAGATTTTCTACAGCAGGCCTTTGTGCACAAGCTTGTGAAACACCAGTGGAAAAAAAATAACCTTATCGCAAATTAAAAGAACAATCTTTAGAAAATAGTTGAAACGTAAGGTTAATTGGAGCCAGAAATGTCAAATTAATGCAGCAATGCACGGGGGAGACTGCCCTGGCCTTTGAGCACGGAACCCGTGTGCATGACGAAGGGAAGCCGGGAACGACATAATAGGATTTTAGGGGGTCCCCTGTCATATTAAACAGGCTCTGCAATTAATTTCTTGCTGCCATGTTATTTTCATTGCCCTATATTTTCTCTGACCTCTCGCATTTTTTTTCAGCTACCAATGCGGGGCAAGTGGGACTGAGGACTGAAAGAAAAAAAAAAATCTTCAAAAACTGTTTTGACTGAAAATCCGTAGCAATGCAATATAAACAAGCCTTAGGATGTGTGAGCTGTCTGGTGCCCTTGAGGTGATCTGGGGTTCACAGATGCTGACCTGGCCTTCTCTGCTTCCGACATACCTCCTCCATCTCATCCCCCCTCTGAATCCCGCAGGTCCTATCTTTCAGGGAAGTCTTGGAATTCCGAGAGGAGGACGGTGGCCTTATAGGCCAAGATCTTTCATTTGTTGAGCATGAGACACAGGCCAAGCAGTCTTTTAAAAGCATCACCTTATTTAATCTTCATCAAAACCCTTTGAGGGGATATCCTATGATTGTAGACGTTTCCAGAAGGAGGAGATGGAGGCACGGAGTGGTGAACTGCTTGGCCAGAGATACACAGGCAGTGAACGTCCCAGACTCTGGGATTTCAAGCATCTTGGCTCCAGAGATTGTGTGTTTAATAGAGTGTCGTGTGTCCTTCTCTTCACAGTGGAATTGAAATTCACCTGGAGTGTCTGCTGGACATATAATCAATTTTGTATTTATTTACTATATGTGTGCATGCATATGCTCTTCTTCCTCACTGCTTCTAACCCCCTTCTGTCTCTGTTTCTTTCTGTCTCTCTGTCTCCCTCTGTCTCTCTGTCTGTCTGTCTCTGTCTTTATTTCTCTCTGTCTCTCTGACTCTGTCTCTCTCTGGATGACTCTGTCTCTCTTTGTGTGCATATGTGTAAATGCATGACAATATGTGTGTGCATGTAGAGACCAGTGTTCTATCCCAAGAGTTTTTTGCTCAGTTGCCCTCTTCCTTACTTTTCGAGGCAGGGTCTCTCACTGAATTTGGAGCTCTCAGATTTGGTTAGAATGACTGGTCAGCAAGCCCCAGGGACCCTTCTGTCTCTGCCTTCCCAGCCTTGAGATTATAACTATGAGCCACCACATCCATTTAGTGGTGAAGTGGGTGTTAGGTCTTACCGTGCAAGGTGAGGCCTGGCAATCCATCCTCAACACCATCTCTGAGCATCTCTCCTCGGCATTTCTTCTGGGAGATGGAGGCTGATGCAGGAGAACCCTCAAAGCTCCCAGTCCATGCTGGCGAGTACATCCACCCACTCACTGTTCACACACGTTATGTATGCACGCTCACACAAGCCTTGTTTGCAGTGGGTTCCTTAGACAGACTACATGTCTCTGCATATCCTTTGGTTGGACTTCTGGGTGGGAACTGAAAACGCTTCACAGACTTTTCAGAAGCTAGAAGCGTGGATTCTGAGTGCCATTGGTGCACTTCTCTCTGCCTCTCTTGAAAACAGTTGGTCCTTAGAAGCCTTGGCACACTGGCAGCCTGTCACTATGGTAGTTCATGCTACAGGGTCCAGCCTTACTATGTGTCACACAGTGTGGCCAGTCTCTGTATATCAGGAGACATGAGGGATTTTTCAACTCTAGCAAGCTTGCTACCTTACCACAGTGCCCCTCGGGGGACTTCCAACCCCCACCAAGGGCAGGATGGAAGCTGTCTACCTCTGTTTCTCAGAGGCCAAAGTGAACATCCTGGCCACCACCTCATAGAACAGATAGAGGAAGCTCCGAAGGGTTGGTTTGCTGGGGACCAAGAAATCCTATCTTCCAATTGTAAGTACGGTTCTCATCCCTACAGACAGTAATGAATTCCGTGCTACAGTGGTTCTTCTGGACATGGGATGAAGTCAGAGATTAGAAGATTTTTAGTTTCATTACAAGTTTCTGTAGTTGTGTTTTCTGTGTGGATATATTTCTATTTATCGGCAATGCTATTTAATGTATAGAGAGTGTTGATTTTGAGTATGCTGATTCAAATTTAGAAAATACTAATTATTATATTTTTGGAATGCTAGGGGTTGAATTCCAGGTTTTACACATACAAAGTCAGTGCTCCACCACTGACTTATATCCACTCCCCCAGATGTTCACATCTTATCTGAAATGTGTAGTTGACAATCCACCCAAATTGAAGAACGGGTGTGATTGGCTTTAGCCAACTCAGCAACTCATGCTCTCTTAGGAGACATAAAAACAACATCAAGATAAGTACATACAGTTGCATACTTCCAGCAGTTCTGCATCCACTGAGAATTTAGGATTCAGAATTATCTTTCAATCAGTTTTTAACCCTCCCCCTACTATTTTTCCTAATCGTTTGTATTTTCAGGATACCAAGATGATGAAGGATGTAGCTGTAGCGTGGGCAAACCTCTAATTGGCTCTGCCAACCAGGTGGCTAGCTGATGAACCACGGTACTTCAATGGCATAAGCACTGGCTTATAGTTAAATATTTGCACGTGTATCTAATTACCTATGCAAAATTGTTCCTGCCAAACAGGAGTCTGGTTGAGAGTTGGCATCCAACACGCATTAATATTTTAAACTGTTGCAAACACTTGGTGCTGTAGATCCAATTTTACTAATGTGTTTTTTAAAAAACACCTCCCACTGCACTGTGTAATTTTTGCATATCTGTAGCATGCTTAGAATGCTATCGTAAGGTTCTGGGCACCAAGAAATCTGATGGTGTAACGCAATGCCCAAATAGCAGTAAGAAGAAGAAATCAAATTCATCACCAGGTTGTTAGTATTTTTTCCAGTTAGTGTAGTAGCCTCAGAATATGAGTGGGTCACCCAGGCAAGAAAGGGTGGGTGAAATCAGCTGCAGTGGCCCAGCTTTGATTCTTGAACAAAGCTCTCAGTTTCACAAGCACTCATCGGTCCTGCTCCCAGCAGGGCTAGAGCTGGTCCTTTTGGCCGTAATGGGACAGCTGGGGTTTGAGAAGAGTCACCATCTTTCCTAGGGTGGTTGGGAAGCTCAGAGCTTGATCACTAGAAGGCACCTTGCAGCGTGGAGGAAAGGGACTGAGGCAGTCCAGAATGAAGGAGCAACCAATAGCCAGGGGCAGGGCAGGAAGGACAGGCCAGTAGTGAGCTGTGTGTGGGCTTAGCTGGGTGCCTGCCACTTAAGGGGCCGTTAAAGGCAGTGGCATGTTAGTCCGTTTTGTGGTGATATAACAGAACAGCTGCCACTGGAGAGTTTGAAAAGAATAGAAGCTATTTTAGCTCATGATTCCTACAGCTAGATGATCCAAAGAGCATGGCGGGCGTCTTTGTCCTGGACAGTCCTTGGCTGTGTCATAGCATGGATGAGAATTGGAAACAGCCACACGCAGAAGCCCTGTTTTGTAAGAACTTGCTTTTGGCTGGAGCGAGATAGCTCAGTGAGCAGAGCTCTGTCCGCTCTTCCAGAGAACCTGGGTTCAATCTTAGCATGCACACAGCAGCTCACACCCATCTGTAACTACACTCCTAGAGGAGCTGGCACCTTCTTCTGACTTCCTTGGTCACTATACAAACATACATACAGGCAAAACACTCATACCCACAAAATAATACTTAAAAAAAAAAAACCCTGCTAACTTGGGAACCAATGGACTCAATGAAGCCAGTGATCCTTTTTGAGGCTTTGATCTCATGACCTACACCAGGCCTCACCTCTTAGTGGTCCTTCTGACATGATCCTCTTAGAAAGCAGGCTTCCAGCAGATGAACTTTTGGGGTAAGTACAAAAACCACCTCCATGCTGAAGCAGGAGTCCCCATAGGGTGGCTATGATTGTATGGGATGTGGAATCCTGAAAGAAGATGAAATCAAGCTAAATACTTGGTCCCCAGCCTAAAGGATTTCCATGAGGGCCTATGAAGCACATCGGTGACCACTTAGCCTATCTTAGTGATAAGTGACTCAAGGCTGTCACATCTATCCTGTCTGTCCAGGTTCCTTCTTAAAACATTACCTGTTGCCCAGGATCAGCCCTCACTAGCCCTGAAGTCTTATTTCTACAAACACTGTGAGGTTAAGTGGATCTGGTAAACGTGTGATTTGAGTTTAAAAACAACATTGGTGTAGCTAAGTGCTCAGACACCACACTGGGCATCCCAGTACTGCACTTAACAAACATTTGTTATGTCTAGTGGCTTTCCAACCAGGCAAAACTTGAGGAGACATCGTCAGTGGCCACTACCAGAATGGAAGAGCTGCTGGCAAGTATTATACAGAGGCTGGGATGAGCTACACAGTTTTCAGTGTGGAAGGCAATCCCTACCATAAGGGCCAGCCCCTTAAAGCACTATTGGTCTTGAGGCTGAGAAACCCTGGCTTGGAACCTTTTAGCAGAACAGAGATCAGTTAGACTTGATACATGGCGCTGAAAGCCTGTGATGAACGGCAGGTGGCAGGCTGAGGGGTGACAGCTGGAGATCTCTGAAGGTCTCAGGGCTATGTGTGTCTAGAGATAGGAGCAGCCAGTGTGTAGATTGGCTGTGCCAAGGTTTCCACAGGAACAGGTGTTTGCTTTGGGTTTTTTTTTTTTTCTTGTGCAAACCCCAAGCCGGGTGCTTGCTTCGTTGCTGGGGCCAGCTCTTCTTTGGCCAGCAGAAGAGAGACTAGTGAGGGGGAAGCACAAATGAGAAATAAAAGCTGTGAGAAGAAGACAAGGGCCAAGAGGAAGAGGTGATGAGTTCAGAAGCTCATTTTAGATAAAACCTTACAGGTTGGTTGGTGAGCAGGGGGAGGGAGGATGGGATAGGGGGTTTTCAGAGGGGAAACCAGGAAAGGGGATAACATTTGAAATGTAAATAAAGAAAATATCTAATAAAACAACAACAACAACAACACCACCACCAACACCACCACCACCAACACCAACAACAAACTTTAATGGTAAAGGCAGTTCAGTGGAGAGGCAACAACTTTGGGTTAGTGTTTGGAAACCTGCAAGTCCTAGGCCAGGGCAAAGCCCTGCTCCTTCTCTCCCCGCCTCTCCTTTCATTCAAAAGAACATTTTATTGTGTATATTTAAAGTATACAAAATGTTATATGGTACCTATTTACAAATCATTATTAGTGGAACAAAGCAACATACCTATATCACCCATAAGGAGTGCTTACTAAATCCTTGTTGGGGTGATTTGCAGTCTGGTCTCGTCTGATGTCATTTACCTTCTAGTACCCTTGCAGAGGGATTGTTCTGATGGCGTCATAGGTTTCCAGCGGACAGTGTAGCTTGTCCTAGGGAGAGAAGCCACAATGAGAAGCCCCCTGCCAGTGTCTCTCCTCAGATGCAGTATCTCAGACTCAAATGGACTTCTTTAGCCTGCTTTTGCAATCGGGCTAGTTACTAACCCCCCGCTT
Source organism: Mus caroli (assembly GCF_978045245.1). Lineage (NCBI taxonomy): Eukaryota > Metazoa > Chordata > Mammalia > Rodentia > Muridae > Mus > Mus caroli. The sequence goes on along the minus strand of NW_028227263.1, from coordinate 78,524,011 downwards.
CTGCTAACCTTGAGGTGTAAAGGGCCGGCTGCAACTGCTTGGTTAGGAGATGCTGGCACACCGGGGACAACAGGCTCTTTTCAGTCTATCTGCCCTGCGGCCAGCTACCCTGTCTGAGACCCTGTTTGTTTCTCCGAGTCATTTGCTGGGACCCTGTGTCTCAGCAGCAGGTATAGCAACAAAATGAAGGACTGCAGTTAGACCCGAAGTCCATGCTAGGGCAGAAGAGTGTCATAGATGGGGAGGAAAACATAAAAATTCCTGCACTCCAAAGAAAGATTATGTTGGCTTACCCACCGCATTCCCGCTGAGCACAGTTGTAATTGGAACGTACTCTTTGCAAAGTTTATTGGGTCTTGGTGCTACTTGTTGCCAAACTGGTCAATTAATCCATTATTATTATTTTTTAATGAGTTAGGGGATTTCCTTGAGCAGAAAATCACCAGGAAATATGACCAAATGCCCGGAGCCCAGGGAATGGCTGGTCTTTCCTTCTGGTAAACCCCATTCGACAGTTAAAGGAGGAAATGTATGTCTCCCACGACAGGTGACAAGTCAGTCTGATCTGGAAGGGGGCAAGGAAGGTTGGGCTCTGCTTGGAGGTGATCTTGGGGTGGTCACCACGAAACGGGTCACCCGAGTGCAGCAGCTTCAAGTGTAGGAAATAAAGCTATTGAGTTTCCCTGCTGAGAGACAAATGATTTCTATTTAAAAACCTGCTTGTTCTGTGCAGAAACTCCCAATGTAGCAATAATTAATGATATCGGGAGGTTAAGAAAGACCTTCAGTTGGAGTCCCTCTGCTCCAGGCGTGAAATTGGATTAAAGTGAAGATAAACTTAGACATTAAATCTGAGGAGGAAGTCAGTAATTATGTGCGAATGCACATAGTTGCAGCTGTGTGAGCGAGCCAGGTTGGAGCTGTATGGCTGTTCTTGTTCCAGGCATGAGGGGCTCTTGGAAATGATCAGTCAGAAGAGGCATCTAAACGGCACTGTAGCCCAGCTCTTGAGTTCTGCTGGTGTTTTAGGTAATAGACTCTGTGGCTTTGCTTACTTAATATTTACTCCTAGTTTTCCTTTATCAGCAGATGTTTTTCCCCTCAGGGGACAATGTGTATCCCACAGAATAGTCACCCTGAGGTGGGTTAGTTCCAGGATCCCCCTACAGACAAACAAACCCCCAATGTCCAGGTTGCTCTGTGGATTAGCACAGTACTCACACAGAACATACATCTATTGTCCACAGACCTGATTGGCTAGGTTACTCACGGTACAAATTTTGTTAATAGTTGTTACATAAGGTCTAGATAGATGTGCTCAGCACAGACGCAGATTTTCGCTGTTATTTTTACTCGGTGATTGGTTGAATCCATGAGTATTCATTGGGAACTCACAAATACAAGCATCCAACTGTGATTTTTCTAGATGATCTGGCGTCTAGAAAATGCAGATGGGAATGGCCATGAGATGTGATTCTGACCTGATATATGTAAAGGGAAACTAGCTGAATAGGGTTTCTGGGAAAGTTATATTCCTGCTAACAAAGGATGGGGTCAGCCTCTATGTACCTTTCTTAATTTCCACCTTTACTCATGCCTAGACTATCTGTGAAAAAGCCTGGATGTTGTACTGCCATTGTGTGATCATTGGAATAAAATTTACACTTTAAGGGTGGGACCATTGGCAGCTGTGGGGACCCTTTATTCTTCATGCTTTCCTTTGCCTACGAGATGGGAAGGAGACAGCTCTTCTTTAAACATCTTAACTGACTAAGCCCCAGGCAGTTATGTTTAGATTTAGAATAAAACCTTTTCCCTGATTTTTGGCATAGAGTCGATGCAGCACATGATAGTATTTGGGAGGACTCCATGTGAGGCTTGCCTAATTTCTGGCTGCTGACAGGGTGGGCATGGCCAACAGTGACACATCCTTTGAGCATGGCAAGGGGTGCTGATGGTCTCTGTGGCACACAGCCCACAGATATGGCTCTTTGGGTATTCTCTGAGTCTCTTTAGTGTAGCACATATCTACCTCCAGGGACCCAACTGATTGTGCTTGCTCCAGATGGATGCTGTGACCACCAGGAGACATCCTGTTTTGATAGCTTTAGAGCTAACAGAATAGCAACACAAAGTAAAAACACAAAACTTCATTCCTTCCTTGGATATATCCAGATGACCCTGTTTAGAGAGAGAAGGCTGGCTTTGCATTTTACTAGTTCTTGGCTCTAGGATGTCAGTTGCTGTTTGGTTTCAGGAAAGCTGGACCAGGAATTCATCTCCTGCTTTGTGAAGGGCTTGCCTCACTGGGCACTAGAGGTTCATACCTAGGAACCAGGTTTTTGTGATGAGCAGATCTCCTTAGATCTGGTCAGTAATGGACAAGAGGCTGAACACCCTTGAAAGCCCTCCTCTAGCCATCAGGAGTCATGGCTGCACAGGGTCTCTGGGCCACATGATCAAAGTCTTCCCTTGGTTGAAGGGTCTTGTAGTTGGTCTTGTGTCAGCTAAAGCTCATACCTCCATGAATTTCTCCGAGCCATCTCCACACTTTACATCTCACTATTTCTTTAGCTTCATCTCACACACGAGAAACTGAGTCTTCAAGAGGCTCAAGACATGACCACAGTCTGGTAGAGAGCTGGGCTGGCCATTGACACCAGCATCCTTCACCCTCACAATTTCCACATGGCTTTTCCTCTCCTTTGCTGGGAGCTCAGAAAGCACAGAGTCTTGTTTCTAAGCTGCTAGCATGAGCATGCTCCGGGGTTCTAATCCTCCTAGGCACACAGCTACATGCCCCCAGGCTCCTTTTGCATTGTGAATCGCCATGATTGGGCCATGGGGAGATAGGGTTTTGCTACTTTGGGTCCTGAAAATGTTCTGCATGATGCAGAGTTTGCACCTAGAACACCCAGAAGGACACGGGGAAGACTCAGAGGCTAAGTCCTGTGAGAAAAGGGGTCCAGCACTTGTGTAGAAGAGAACTTCTAGCTACCATTGTTCTCTTGTGTCTATGGGAATGCAGGATATTTGTGTCAGGATCTAGTGTAATGATACTGTCTAATGTAGGCTGATGTTGGCGTTGCAGATGAAGGCAAAGTCAATGCTAGATCTCTTAGAGCTCATGACTGGTCACCCAGAAAAAGCCCCAAAGCTGTTATCACACCTACTGTGTGATGGGTATGCTAAGGCTGTGGTAGAGACATTTTCTGCATACTTGAGATTCCTGACTCTGTAGGCAAGTAGACACCAAGCCACACTTACCAGCTCTCTCTGCCTTCTGTCGTCCTCTTATTATGCCTGGAGATTATCCTAGGGGGTTCCATAAATATAGAACTGAATTTCTCACACCTGTTTCCTGAATGTAGCTTGTAAAGACTTGTTCCTAAGTTGTGGAAGCAGCTGCAGAGATCTTCCATACACCCTGATGTGTTTATGTATCTGTAAGCATTTTCCACACGGAAAATGGATATAAAATACCCACCTCTTTGTACTGCTGTGGGAATGGAATGTGATAATGTATTTTAAAGGGCCAAGCATCACATCCTGCTTTCTTCTGTTCATTAATTGCACATATCTGTTTCTGAAACTTCATCAGAGGGCGAGGCAGGTCTAGAGGTCACATGGTGATGGTTTGGTAAGTACCTGTGCTCTGGGAAAATATGGCCTCTGACGGGAAATGCATCCAACAACCTGTAAATCACTCAGTGTACTTTCTTTTTAGGATAATGAACTATTTGTAGATCAGCTGTAGGCTCACAAGGAAACTGAACACAAAGCATGGGGTTTTTCAGTATACTCCCATCCCTTCCCTTCCACCTACACCCACTGAGTACATTCTCCCATTCACTAATGACAGTGATGTGTTTGCCACAACTGATAAGCTTACACTGACACATGATTTATGTCAGAGCCCATAGTTAGTTTGTGTTAGTGTTCACCCAGTGTTTTCTAGAGAATGACTCTAGGGAAGTTGATAATAGCACACAGCTATCGTTATAGTATAAAAATTAAACTAACTGCCTAAAATATTTCTGCCCCATCTGGTTCATTTATCTCCCTCCCCCAGATTCTCTCTTGTGTTGTTTTCTGGGACTTCTCCCCACCAAGGGTGGATGTCTAGTTTTTTAAGGTTTCTAGTGCCACTTGTTGAAAAAAAAACTTTGCTTTATTGTTCATTTATTAAAGGTCAGCTGATTATATTTATATAGACCCATTCATAGGCTCTACCACAGTGGTGCTCAACCTTCCAAATGCTGTGACCCTTTAATTCAGTTCCTCATGTGGTGGTGACCCTCCAATCATAAACTTATTTCATTGCTATCTTACAATGTATTTTGCTACTGTTATAACTTGTAATGTAAATATTTAATATGAAGGACATCTGATATGTGACCCCTAAGAGGGTCACGACTCACAGGTTGAGAGCCACTGATCTACATTATGTTCATTGATTTGCTTTCCCGATTTCCAGGAATATCAGTCTGTCTTGATTAATACAACTTTAGAGTAAGTCTTGAAATGAGGTGTGTCAGCTCCCCAACTTTTTTCCTTCGGATATGGGGCTTTTCCTTTTCCTTTTCCTTTTCCTTTTCCTTTTCCTTTTCCTTTTTCTTTTTCTTTTTCTTTTTCTTTTTCTTTTTCTTTTTCTTTTTCTTTTTCTTTTTCTTTTTCTTTTTCTTTTTCTTTTTTTTTTCTCTGTGGGTGTAAACTTTAAAATCACTTTGACAGTGTCTTCAATTATTTTGGATTTATACATCAAATTGGGGAGAAGGAACATTGGATGCCTCTGCCCAGAATGGCTCTGCAAGTCTGTCCTGCCATGGTGGACCCGCCCGCATCCTTTGACACCATGAGTCACAATAAATGTTCTTCATCTGTGCTGCTTCTGCAATGTCACATGTCACAATAAGAAGGAAAGTAAGCAATGTAACACCAATTACTTCCCCCCTTCTAGATGGTCCTCTAGAGTCCTAGGCATGTATCTACTTGAACTCAACTCTACTCTCTAACACTAGTCTGCTTCACAGCCTCATGAGCATTTTATAATAATGAAGCCCAGCCAAAGACTTCCTCCTGCACTGTTACTATCATTCATTCCCCATAAAATGCACATAAACTAACAGGCACACACAAACGTGTACATGGACAAAGTCATGATCCCCTTAGTGGAGGACAATTCTGGTAACTCTATCTTCATTTTTTTTTAAATCAATGGAGAAATACCAGGAGTGTACTTATATAGGCCAAGATGGCTGCAATGATGCAACCTTGTATGTGTGTCATCACATATGCTGTCTGTCACTGACTGGAATGTCATGTGGCATCTGGGTCTGTGTATGTGTGTGTTTGTGTGTGTGTGTGTGTGTGTGTGTGTGTGTGTATGCGTGTGTGTGCACATACATGTATGTGTGTATGTCTCTCTGGTTGTTTTGAACAGACTATTGATTGTTAAATAAGAGTAAAAATATTGAAAATTTTATGCTTACTTATTCCTTCTCTGATTTCATCTTCTTTTCCCATGTGCATCTTAGTCTCTGACTCCGTCTCTGTCTCTGTCTCTCCACCCTCTCCCCAATGCATATGTATGGAAGTCAGAGATTAACACAGGGTGCCTTCTATTGCTCTCTACTTCATTTTTTTTTTTTGAACAGGTTTCTCACTGGCCTTGGAGCACACAGATCCACCCAGCTAGGCTGTTTGACTCGAGGATTCCAAGGATCGTCTTGCATCTGCCTCCTCCAAGCGGGGTTTCCAGATGTGTATTGCCACTGTTGGCTTTATAGTGTAGTGACCAGATCTGAACTCAGGTTTCCATCCTATCCCGACTGAGCCATCCCATTAGCTCAGTTCATTTAATTCTGAGGGCATGTTTCCCCATGTAACTCTCTGACCGAGATAGAAAGGATTAATCTTTCTGCTTTGTATTGTATTTCTGCCTGTTGGTTTATTTTCCTCCTTACACATCAAACCAGAAACTGGAATAAGTCAATTAATTCTTAAAAGACTATTATGTTAATTTAAAAAAATTAGCATTTTACCAGGACTCTAGGCTCCTCTGAGTGTATCTTTTATTGTCTGTTTCAGTGAAAAGGAACTTTCTAACATTACCCTCTAAGGGAGGTTAGTACACACTCCCTAGATGTCTTGTAAGTTTCCCCGCTTGCTTAGTACTTATAGCAGAAGAAAAGCTCCCCTCCCAATCCTAGCAGAAGCCTGCCTGAGGTTGTACTCAGAAGCTGAGCTTGAATCTGAGTACTCAAGGTGAAGGCTGCGAAGTTACTCAGGACTCCAGTCAGGATGGTCTCCCTGTGGAGTGTGGGTATCTTGGCCCATTCTCTCCATTTTTTTTAGCATCCTCTTTGTTGGAAGTGGCCAGCAGTGGCAGGCTTTATATTAGTTATCCAAGGAAATATGTTGGAAGCCTAATAATCCTCACCGACTTCACCTGGCACAGAGAGCTCGTGGAAACAAATGAGTTTGGCCAGAAGCCCAGGCTGTCAGCCCTGGCTCCTGTTCATTAGCAAGGACCTACCTTTTGTGCAGGGATGCGCTTGAACTTTGCAGATGGTTCTTTACCTGAGTGAGCAGACGGCTGTGGGAGCTTGGCTGTTTCTGCTCTTCTCACTTCAGCGGGAACTCTGAGGCACGTAAGGTTTTGTCCAAGTCAGATGCAGTGAGGGCTCTGAGATAGTCTATGTGCACATTGTTTTTTATTGCATTTCAACCCTATAATGGGGATGGGGATGTATGCACTCAGAATGATTTCATTGCTGTTGGCTATGTGTGTGTGTGTGTGTATGTGTGTGTGTGTGTGTGTGTATATATATTTCTCATATAGTCTACCCTTCATTTATTACCCTACCCTGCCTCCTAGCCACCATTCTAGTGTCTGCCTTGGGTGGTCTCTCATGGGTAAGTCACAAAATTAGGGGCTTTATGAAAATCCTCTATTTTCCATCTTCTTTCAAAAAGTCAAAATTCAAGGGTGGGGCAGATGTCCCAGGCAGAAAGGTCCCAGGCAGAAAGCTCTTGCTATACAAGAACTGAGTTTGTTCTCCAGAAACTACACAGAGTTAGATGAAATGATACAGTCTTGCCATTCTAGAGCTGGGGCAGGGGGTAGAGATAGGTATGGCCCCTGGGCTTGCTGCCAACAGCCTGACCTAATCAATCAGCTTCAGGTTCCTCAAACAACAGAGTGGGTGACCCCTGAAGAACGACACCCCAGGGATACTACCTTAGAGTTTCATTGCTGTGAAGACACACTATGACCAAGACAACTCTTAGAAGGACAACATTTAATTGGGGATGGCTTACAGGTTCAGAGGTTCAGTCCAGTATCATCAAGGCAGGAGCATGGCAGCATCCAGGCAGGCATAGGGCTGGAGGAGCTGAGAGTTCCATCTCTTGTTCCAAAGGCAGCTAGGAGAAGACTGGCTTCCAGGCAGCTAGGACGAGGGTCTTAAAGCCCACACCCACAGTGACACACCTACTCCAACGAGGCTACAACTTCTAGTAGTGCCACTCCCTGGGCCAAGCATATAGAAACCACCACAGTTACCTTTGGGCCTCTATATGTGTATATGTACACATGCTCATATACTGCCACACATATGAATCTGCACACCTATACCTCCTCCCGCACAAATATACTTTCCATTTGTAGGTTATGTTGTGTTACTTATTTATTTGGTTAGTTTTAGACAGTGGTCCATGCAACCTAGGCTGGATTCAATGTTGCGATGCAGTCAAGGATGACCTTGAACTCTGATCACCCAGCTTCCACCATCACACTTGGTTTATGCAGTGCTGGGAACTGAAGCCAGGGTTTTATGTATGCGAGACAAGCACTCTACCAACCGAGGGAGCTACGCCCCAACCCTTATTTCCTGCATTATTAGGGCATCACATGCTTTCTGTGGAAACTGTGCACAATGCACTTGGAGCGGAAACTGGGATTCACTGGCTCACCTGGGGGATGCTGTACCTCTGTCCTTCTTGCTTCCCATATGGCTCATTGACTGGCATGAACTCATCAGCCATTGTTTCTTGTGTAGAAGGTAAGATGGGAGGCATGCAGAGGGGGGGAAGAGGCACTTTAATTGGAGCACTGTAAATACACGGATGGCCTCACGCTGCCTGGCTTCTGCCTTGAGTCCTGCCTGACACTGCACTTGCTTTTCCTCCACTCAGCAGCCTGAGAAGGAGCCCAAAAACCCACAGGGGTCCCCAGAGTCCCCTCAGAGTTTGAAAGATCTGCCCACTTCCACTGCACATCTACATGAATCTAGATTTTCTTCACATGCTTCAGACAAACAACACAGTGCAACAGATGAATTCAGTAGTGCAACTGCCTTTTGTGAAGCCAGATATTAAAGAGGTTTAAAAGTTGCTAAACATTTTTTGTAGGGGGGGGGCAATGTGGCTATTTTAGAAGAAATGTCACTTACGTTAGTGTGATGGGTTCTCTGCCTCAATATTTCCAGATTTTCACTTCTTTCACTTCTAGAACTGTGAACAGGAATATGTGAAATCTACATTAAGAACTAATTTAGAATCTTTAGTAATATTTAAATGTGTAAAAGAATCCTGAAACCAAAAGTTTGGGAATAAGGATCATCTCCCTAATGACTCTCTTCATTTTCTAGCAGATATTTCTGTGTCTCAGAAGCAGCAGCCGTCATTTGAAAGAGAACCTTCAATGATAATGGCTAGTACATTACAATGTCTTTATAGATGGAATACTATACAGCAACAAACGGGAATAAAGTATAGTTCCATAAAGTGGCTGTTTAGCGAAAGACTACATACACAGCAAATGCATTACAGCCGGAGAAATGCAAAAGCCAGAGAAAATCCTTGACATTTCAAAGACAGGCTGCATATGTGATGGTGGCCCTAGAAGGATATGTTGTCTATGATGTCATAATAATCTATTTTGTGTTAGTATACCCTATAACTTATAATGTAAACATGATGATGAAAAACTTACCTCGAGTGCTGGTGATGTGATCTTTCTCTGCCTGTGACTCGGCTAAGGGTATCAACGGTCTGTCTGGGAGCCATGAACTTGCTGGGAAACCATATTCCTCTTTACCCACTGCCTTTTTCCTGACCCGCCAGAGGAGGCCTCTGCAGAGGGGCTGCAGGATGGGAGCTGTGTCGTTTATGATGGCTTCCTCCTCATTGCTTCAGTGCAGCTGTTTTTTCCCTAGGCAGTTCAGTAGATCCCAGCACGGTGTGGAATCCAGTGTGCAGTCTTCCCATTCTCCCTCCTTCACTGGCTTCATTGCCATCTTCTCAAAGGCCCCAGTGCCTGGCAGCTTGGCCTCCCATCTCCTTGGACCAGTGGCTTCCACAGAGGCCTGATGTACTACTTTCAAGCCTAGGGTCAATAGTCCCTTATCAATATTCCCAATAAGCTCTTTCCCTTATCGGGTCATCTGGTGATAATAGCTGCTCCTTGTGGAAAACTCAGATTACTTATTCAAACTGAGGCTGTCAAATGGCACTGGGCAGTTTGTGTGTTACTTGCATGGAGTCCCTGAGCATAGACTAGGGTAAATTTTTCTCTCTTGCCGGAACGCCATGGAAACAGTTTGAACAGCAATGAACAGAAACCCAAATTTCAAATGGCTCCACATTCTAAAAGTTTGCCAGCATGCATTTGACCTCTTGAGCATCCCCAAACACTAGTGTACTAAAAGTATTTATAAATTACCTTTAGTCTATATGTAAAGGAGTTTTGTGTTTCATTTATTTTTAGGTCCCCTTTCATTATGTATGAGCAAATATTCTAAAATCAGAAAAAAACAATCTGGAATCTGAAACACTTCCAGTCCCAGACACTAGATAAGAGATGTTCAGTTGGTGCCGGGAGCGACTCAGGAACAACACTGATACAGGATACAGATCTCCAAAGACAGGATGTGTGCAGTTTGCTGTGTGAGCTCCTTGTCATGGCCTGTGGGTCATCATGAGGTTTCAGCCTGTCATGTGTGGTGTCCTGTGAAGAACTGGTAATGAAACAAATACCCGAGGACTACTGGCTGCTGCACCTGACCACGATGGTGGTCAGCTGACTCAGGGCTGTCAGGTCTGGAAGCTCTTCTTCACTCCATGGGAGCATTTATAGAAAGAAAAATGACACTCCTAAACTTAAAAAATATGAAATTTTTCTCTGCATGTGTGTTTTGCCTGTATGTATTTATGTGTACCACTTGTGTTCTTGGTTCTCACAGAGGCCAGAGGAGGGCGTCAGATCCCCTGAAGTTGGAGTTAGAGACAGTTGTGAGCTGATATGATATGTGGGTGCTTGGAATTGAAGCTGGGTCCTCGGGAAGAAGAGCAAGAGCTCTTAACCACTGAGCCTTCTTTCCAGTCCACACAACCAAGCTTGTTTTTTTTTTTTTAATTAAAGATTTTTGTCTAATCCTCTTTAGAATATCATTATAATTTTAAAAAAGTGTTAGTCCTTTGAGATTTTTATACAGTGTGATTTTGATCACGTTTACGGTATTTTTGATGTATGTGCACATATGAGTTCATACGTGTCCACATGTGTATGGAGGACAGAGGTCAAGACAGGTGTTTTCCTCAGTCACATTCTACCTTATTATTATTTTAAAATCTTTATTCTTTATAATTTCATACATGTACACAATGAAATATGATCAATTCTACTCCTTTCCATCTTTAACTTGTTCCCCTTGCAACCTCATGGCTTTGTTTGAGCCTGGAGCTCACAGATTTGGCTAGCTTGGCTGTCCAGAAAGCCCAGTGTCTCTTCTATTACTGTCTCTCAGTGCTATAGGATTCTAGGCATTGTCTGTTGTGCCCAGCTTCTGCCTGGGTGCTAGGGATCAAATTCAGGGCTTTGTGCAGGCATGGTGAGCAGTTTACCAACTGAGCCATCTCTGCAGTTCCCAAGTCTTTAAACCTCCAATCCAGTCATAGAACTAGAGTGATCTCCCCCAAATTTATTTTCCCCTAGAACCATCAGGGCTGGATTTACTGGAAACTAGACAAAATATTTAACTCAGCAGGATGCTGAATCACAGTGAACGCAAAGCAACAGCAACTGTGTTACACGGAATCTAACGTGTTCTGTGAGCCACAAGACCCTGACAACTGACAGAAGAGGTTTGGGGAGTCTCAGATGAAGCTGAGGGTGGGGCATCTGAGTCACTTTGATTCTATGTTTTCTATGTCAGCGCACATGACGCTTTTACTGCTGGAAGATACTGTTGTAATATCACACTGGAAGTTGTTTGTGGGATCAGTCAGCTCCCTGTTACTACAATGGAGTACCTTATATAGTCAACTTACAGAAAGAGAAAGTTAATGTTGGCACAGACTTTGATGGTTTTAGTCCACAGACAGTGGGCACTGTTTGCTTTGGCCTTGGAAAAGCAGCCATCATGGAGGGAGTGTGTAGTGATGAAGCCTATGACCTCAAGGCCAGGATGCAGACAGGCTTTGATATAATACTCACACTGATCTACTAAAGGTCCCATTTCTTAAAGTTGTCACCATCTCCCAATAGCTCAATTCTAGCAACCAAACCTTTGAGGACTGTCAAGATTCAAACTACATCTCCTTGCAAGGTGGTCCAGCCTTCCCTGCCCCAACCGTGCCTCTCTAAGAGTAAATACCAAGCCAAAATGTAGGGAGGAATTGCTTGTATATCAAAATAAATAAATGATTTTACTGATTTATAACACTAGAAACTGGTGAATAGGAACGGTAACATACACAAGGGAACCAGACAAAGGAGACAGAATGCAACATTGGATAGAGCCAAACTTTTCTCTTGTACATAACAGAAAACATGGAGCTAACTTGGACCTGGAGCTCTACTTTGTTTAGATGACTGAAGGTTGAACTCCTCCTGGCCATACTTTATGAGGATGAAATGTCAGAACATCCTTGCTATAGCAACGATGAGGGATCCAAAGTTTGAGAGTGACAGAGATGCTGAGGTGGAGTTAGTCACTTCCAACCCCACTATCTTCTCAGTGACATTTCTGAGAGGGCCCAGAGTGGCTCTGCAGTACCATGGTGAGAGAAAGACCCAGGCATGATGGATGTTGCTACCAGCCTCTTGGGTTCTCTGGCTTTAGTGAAGGATAGACCCTCTAGCAACAGAGATGAAGTTTCAGCAAGATGGACCATATGGAGATGAGGAGCTTTGCCTCAAGTAGACTATGGTTGACTGCTCAGCCAACTCCAGGAATCTGTCTGACACTACCTCCCATTTTGCATTTCTATGATTACAAACGTGTGCCACACATTTGGATTTTTGTGTATGTTCTGGGGATTGAACTCAGACCATTGAGTTCATGAGGGGCTATCTGACAGAGCTCTCTGTCCAGCATAAGAATTTAATTCTTGAGCAGTTTCAGTTATCTCACACGGGGAAGTCTACAGACTGCCGAGGAGACACAGCTGTAAATGCTAGTCTTCTGTCCGTGAGCAGAGCCTGGGGATCCTAGATTGTGGCTCAGGGAGAGGTTTTCATCACAGGGACATCCCCATGCTGTGCTCTCTGGCACCAAGCACCGCAGGCCTCGTTTCGTGGCTGCTTGAGACTCTGGAGCGGCTCAGGACAAAGCTCCAGGCAGTTGGTGGGAGCATTGGTGTGCTGGGTGGGAGCATCCTAGAGCACTTTGGTCATGCAGTTTCTGCTCCAGTCAGAACTGATGAATAGGAGGGTCGGACCTGTCGGAGGCTGTTCAGGGTGAGAAATGCTTTCTAAGCAAGAAGAAAGAGTCCCTTTCTGGCCAACTTATGATGGGAACCTATAGAAAAACTGAAGCCTTATAATGGACTTTCAAGTAATTCAGACAAACTTCATACCAAAGCAGGGAGAAGCCTGCACAGTGCAAAGCCATTTACTTAGCTGCTGCTAGGAAAGACTGGGGAGCAGCCCTGTCCCCAAGTGAGCTCAAGTGGGGTTCCTTTGCCTTTCACAGGCCTTAGGGCTTCCCATGGCCCGGCCCATGTTACATCTCTAAGGCTACTGTGTTCCCTTTTCTCTCCTCTCCCCCCAAAAGGAACATTCTTAGGTACTTTTTTAAGTATCTAGGAGGTATCTAAGAAACTTTCCAAATAGAAAAGTTCTGTCTCCTTTGTCTCCTTATTTGTCCAATATGTCCAACAACCTCCCACTCCACAGATAGTCACATGCAGACATAGACATGTGCTCTTGTAGGAAAGCAAGGACAAAGGGAGACAGTTTGGAATTATTATTATTATTATTATTATTTTAAAAACAATCCTTTTGTATGCTAGAAAGAATGGTGAATAATTTCTGCCAATGGTCAAAATAGGACTTGTACTCATTTGAATTTTAAATTATCTACCAAACGGGGTTTCTATTTTGCTTTAGAGGGTGGGTTTTAGATAAGACAAGTCATTGCAAAGCTAGGTTCAGAAGCTAAAAAAAAAAATCCTCTGTGGCTAGCCAGACATTCACATTTGCCAAGGGACTAGGCAGTAGGAGATGCTGCCCTTCATCCGGATTACACCAGTGCTCTGCAACTTCTGAACACCTGCTTTGCAGTCGTCTTGTGGTCTCTTCCTTGAGAGACTCCACTCTGAATCGAAGCCAGGAGAGCTGTCGAGTTTTCTGTTAAGTAAAGCCCATGCTAAACAAGCCATGTTCATACCACACTGCTGTCTCCACTTGAGTCTCCAGTTTTTTTTTTTATCCTTGCTTTGTTGAGCACTTTAATATCCCCCACATGTCACATGGTCCCTCATCCTCAGTGCAGACTTGAGGACAATGAAGCGCTCAGATGGAGTAAGTCCAGTTTCTCCATATTGTCCCTATATGAACTATCAGGCAGATCCACCAGGACTGTCTGACTTCTCCTTCATGGCCTTGTTTCTGTGCGAGCACATTCGTGAGAGTGTGGTGTGTTCCAGTGGGTGTGCACATGTGTGAGCATGTGTGTGCACGTGTGTGCATGTATGGAAATCAGTCATCCACGTCTGCTATCTTCCTCCATTGCTTTCTGTGCAAATGTTTGAGATAGAGTCTCTCACTGACTTGAGAGCTTATCCATTGGACACACTGGCTGGCCAGTGAGCTCTAGAGATCTTTTCCATGTCTCCCAGTCCTGGCATTACAGAGGTTCCCACTGTTCTCACTGGTGCTGGGACCCTAATTCAAGTCTTCGTATTTGTGCAACATGTCCTTTATTGGCTGAGCCACCCCCACCCAGATTCCCTATAAGCACACCAGAGACAGGAGTGTGGAGTTCTAACTTGGATGTGCTTGTCAGTCAACTACCAAGTTTAAAAATCAATCAGGCAATGCTTCTTTCTTTGGGGTTTAATATTTGTCTTAATCTGCTTTATGTTGCTAAAGCAGAAAAAAAGGGAGGTTGGGGAATTCATTAAAAGCAAAAAATTTGTTTCTCATAGTTCTGGGCTTTTGCCAACTGCTCCCAGAGGTGTCTGGGAGACATTGTCACTGGATCTTCTCACACTTGCCCGTAGGTTGAGATGTCTAAGAGCTCCCTGTGAGTGTGTATGGTAAGGGTCTCTGTGCTGGATCTCACATGCTGGAGGGAAGCTAAGCATGCGTGAGAGACAGAAGCAAGGGAGGGACACACGTGTGTAGACACCTCACTCTCTTAATACCTAGTCTATTCCCGAGACAATATTAATCCTAATCATGTGTTAATGGCCCATTTTCTAGTACTGTATCAATTGCAATTAAATTGCAACATGAGCTTAGGAGGGGGCATTCAAACCATAGCAATGTCCCATCTTGATACTAACATGAGCAGAGATACTCAGATTCATATCTAACGAGATAGAATATGAAGTACATGGCGGGATGGGCTTGTGCTTGCCCTGCCTGGCTCAGCAAGGGAGATGATTACTGATCTTGCAGGCGTTTCATTGGAAGGACCTTGTAGAGCATGTCCCCAGGAGCTGCCTTCCTAGCAGACTGGAGACTGGGTGTCCTCCAGGAGGGGTAAGTGTGAGATGATGCAGCAGACTACTACCTGAAGCAGAGATGGCAAAGGCCAAGAATTGAATTTTGTGTGTGATCACAGTCATCTAACAAATGACTAGTACCTTCTCGCACTTTCAGACATTGCCCTCGTGGCGGAGAGGGTAATCTCAACAGCTGTATTCTTATCTCTCTGTCACCAACTGATAACTGAAATGTACTCAAATAGCTAGGCGATGGCTTAGTATATTTGGGCACTTCCAATCTTATAATGAAGAACAGCAGAGAGCTACACACAGAGAGTTCATCTTCCTTCCTCCCTCCCACCCTCTTCTTTCTCTCCCTCTCCTTCCACTTACACCTGTTCCTAGTTCTTGTATCTTATGGAAGCTCCAGGCTTATACATTGCTATAACACTCTCTGTGTCTCCCCATTAATGCATTTCTTCTGTGTATATATGTACCTGTGTCCACATTCTTCCGATTTTTAAAGGCCATCAATCAATTTGATTTGAGGACTCCCCTTCATGATCTCATTATGCTTTATATCACTGTGAAGATCCACTGTCCAGGTAAGTTCCCATTTCCAGGTTCCGGAAGTGGGAGCCTGCCTGCAAATTGTATTTGGAGGAGGACAGGCGAAGTCACTACAGGTTATCTATCAGTTGGAGTCCTGAGTGAGAGTCACTGGAGCCCATCCGCTGAAAGGCTGCAAATAGAGTATCCATGGGATAAACAATTATTTTTAAGACACGCCATTTATATGGAATGCTTTGACCTTGAACCCAGGGCCTCTAGACTTACGAAGTTTTTGGTCCCAGGAGTAACTGGCTTGTTGGTTGATCATAAGCTTTGCATGCTAGCCTTACTCTTCCAAGGTTTTTATTAGTCTTTTCTTTTTTTCTTCTTTTTAAAAAAGTCCATTTTAATTGGAGATTTTGACATTGACATTATTCGGGTTGGGAAGAGCCTGAGGCAACATAAAGTAATTGTCTTTTATTAGAAGAGTTCAGGAGGACACTGGGTGATCTCCATCAACTCTGAAAACACGGAGTCCTTCCTGGAATACCTTCACAGTGAAAAGGTGGGGAACAACCCGCAGCCAATGGCATACGATCAATACTGGCGAGAGGAGGGGTGTGTGGGCTGGACAGCAGCTTCTCTTATTTCTTTATTCCATCTCGTCGTTCCTCTGACAGGACTACTTGTCAGATGTCGAGGCCGGGAACTGGTTTGGAGATTCTTGTGTGATTGTTTGAGGGTGTATAGACATCCACAGACTGTCATTGCTTAGCCAGTGTGGTCCATCTTGTTAGACCATGACTGTGCATGCATGGCCAGTCAGAAGCCTCTCAGGAGGTGACATACATGCTGGCAACACTGGGGAATGGGTCACACCTGTCCTGAGTCACTCATTCTCTTGACTTCCTTTACTATGTTTTATCTTTCATCATTCTAACAAAATATATGAATCTAGGTGCTGTATCTTCAGTGTCTCCAATAGGCTTTGTCAGTAAGGTTTTGGTCTCCAACAGGGCATCACTAGGAGGTGGAGGAAATCTTAGGGGTGGATCCTAGTGGGAGCCAAGTGGGACCTATCTATTAGGTCATTTTGGATGTTGTCAAGGGGATTGAGGAACACCACTCTCTTCTCTTCTTTTGTTCCCTGTCATTTTGTGAACTTGGTTGTCCTAAATAGGGGTCCCATGATCATGTGTCATCACAGGACGGAAGCAATGGGTCCAATTGGTCACGGACCAAGACCTCCAAAACTGTGGACCAAAATAAGGCTTTCTTCTCTATAAATTGATTATCTCAGGTCTTTTTGTGTAGTGTGAAAGTCTGAGTAACAAAATTGGTAACTTAAAAAAGAATAGTTTATGTGCCTCATGGATCTGGAGGAGGCTACATGCTAAGAGCAGGGTGCCAGTATCTTGTTGGTACCTGGTCAGGCATGTGATGTAGTGATGCAGAACAAGCTCTTAGGAAGGGGAATTGAGCATGGCATCTGAGGCTGCCACATAGAACAGGGCTCACCCACATCATGTATACCAGCCAGTGTGGTCTGCTTTGTTAGGGTTTGCTGTTGCTGGAAAACCTGAGTACCCTGATCTGTACATATTGTGCACATACTGAGAGAAAACATACTCTGTGAAAGGGTGAACTTCCAAGAAGAGGGCCAGGCAGAAGAAGTGGACACTACAATAGGTTGTAATAAAGTACTTGAGGGTGTTAAACAAGGAAGAGGCATGAGACAAAGAGAAAGACACTAAGACGAACACTTATCAATCAAACAATCTATCTATCTATCTATCTATCTATCTATCTATCTATCTATCTATCTATCTCTAGCATCCATCTCTCAATCAATCATATATTTGCCTATCATCTAACATCCTTGCCAGTGTTTCAGTACACATTTTCATCTTCATCTTTATTTATCACTATATTACATTCTTCTTTATTCAAAGAGAAAATTGATTACATCTAGTAACACAAAGAATTATTCTACTTAAGAATTTAAGATCTTAGGCTTTTAGTTTAAAAATTGCTCAATATATATGTAACACATTTACTATGTATACATAATATATAAATATACATATGCACATATATATATATATATACATATGTGCTTCAGATAGTGACACTTGTTTGTATATACTTTTTTTTTTTTTAATATTTTTATTACATATTTTCCTCAATTACATTTCCAATACTATCCCAAAAGTTCCCCATAGCGCCCCCCACTTCCCTACCCACCCATTCCCATTCTTTTGGCCCTGGCATTCCCCTATATTGGGGCATATAAAGTTTGCAAGTCCAATGGGCCTCTCTTTCCATTGATGGCCGACTAGGCCATCTTTCCATACATATGCAGCTAGAGACAAGAGCTCCAGGGTTCTGGTTAGTACATCATGTTGTTCCAACAATAGGGTTGCAGATCCCTTTAGCTCCTTGGGTACTTTCTCTAGCTTCTCCATTGGGAGCCCTGTGATACATCCAATAGCTGACTGTGAACATCCACTCCTGTGTTTGCTAGGCCCCGGCATCGTCTCACAAGAGACAGCTATATTTGGGTCCTTTCAGCAAGATCTTACTAGTGTATGCAATGGTGTCAGCGTTTAGAAGCTGATTATGGGACGGATCCCTGGATACAGCAGTCTCTAAATGGTCCATCCTTTCATCACAGCTACGAACTTTGTCTCTGTACTCCTTCCCTGGGTGTTTTGTTCCCAATTCTAAGAAGGTGCACAATGTCCACACTTTGGTCTTCATTCTTCTTGAGTTTCATGCGTTTATCAAATTGTATCTTATATCTTGGGTATCCTAAGTTTTGGGCTAATATCCACTTATCAATGAATACATATTGTGTGAGATCTTTTGTGATTGTGTTACTTCACTCAAGATGATGCCCTCCAGGTCCATCCATTTGGCTAGGAATTTCATAAATTCATTCTTTTTAATAGCTGAGTAGTACTCCATTGTGTAAATGTACCATAATTTCTGTATCCATTCCTCTGTTGAGGGACATCTGGGTTCTTTCCAGCTTCTGGCTATTATAAATAGGGCTGCTATGAACATAGTGGAGCATGTGTCCTTTTTACCGGTTGGGACATCTTCTGGATATATGCCCAGGAGAGGTATTGCTGGATCCTCCGGTAGTACTATGTCCAATTTTCTGAGGAACCGCCAGACTGATTTCCAGAGTGGTTGTACAAGCTTGCAATCCCACCAACAATGGAGGAGTGTTCCACTTTCTCCACATCCTCGCCAGCATCTGCTGTCACCTGAATTTTTGATCTTAGCCATTCTGACTGGTGTGAGGTGGAATCTCAGGGTTGTTTTGATTTGCATTTCCCTGATGATTAAGGATGTTGAACATTTTTTCAGGTGCTTCTCTGCCATTCGGTATTCCTCAGGTGAGAATTCTTTGTTCAGTTCTGAGCCCCATTTTTTAATGGGGTTATTTGACTTTCTGGAGTCCACCTTCTTGAGTTCTTTATATATATTGGATATTAGTCCCTTATCTGATTTAGGATAGGTGAAGATCCTTTCCCAATCTGTTGGTGGTTTTTTTGTCTTATTGATGGTGTCTTTAGCCTTGCAGAAGCTTTGTAGTTTCATGAGGTCCCACTTGTCAATTCTCGATCTTACAGCACAAGCCATTACTGTTCGATTCAGGAATTTTTCCCCTGTGCCCATATCTTCAAGGCTTTTCCCCACTTTCTCCTCTATAAGTTTCAGTGTCTCTGGTTTTATGTGAAGTTCCTTGATCCACTTAGACTTGACCTTAGTACAAGGAGATAGGAATGGATCGATTCGCATTCTTCTACATGTTAACAACCAGTTGTGCCAGCACCATTTGTTGAAAATGCTGTCTTTCTTCCACTGGATGTTTTTAGCTCCCTTGTCGAAGATCAAGTGACCATAGGTGTGTGGATTCATTTCTGGGTCTTCAATTCTATTCCATTGGTCTATTTGTCTGTCACTATACCAGTACCATGCAGTTTTTATCACAATTGCTCTGTAGTAGAGCTTTAGGTCCGGCATGGTGATTCCACCAGAGGTTCTTTTATCCTTGAGGAGAGTTTTTGCTATCCTAGGTTTTTTGTTATTCCAGATGAATTTGCAGATTGCACTTTCTAATTCGTTGAAGAATTCATTTGGAATTTTGATGGGGATTGCATTGAATCTGTAGATTGCTTTTGGCAAGATAGCCATTTTTACAATGTTGATCCTGCCAATCCATGAGCATGGGAGATCTTTCCATCTTCTGAGATCTTCTATAATTTCTTTCTTCAGAGACTTGAAGTTTTTATTATACAGATCTTTCACTTCCTTAGTTAGAGTCACGCCAAGATATTTTATATTATTTGTGACTATTGAGAAGGGTGTTGTTTCCCTAATTTCTTTCTCAGCCTGTTTATTCTTTGTGTAGAGAAAGGCCATTGATTTGTTTGAGTTAATTTTATATCCAGCTACTTCACCGAAGCTGTTTATCAGGCTTAGGAGTTCTCTGGTGGAATTTTTAGGGTCACTTATATATACTATCATATCATCTGCAAAAAGTGATATTTTGACTTCATCTTTTCCAATTTGTATCCCTTTGATCTCCTTTTGTTGTCGAATTGCTCTGGCTAGGACTTCAAGTACAATGTTGAATAGGTATGGAGAAAGTGGACAGCCTTGTCTAGTCCCTGATTTTAGAGGGATTGCTTCAAGCTTCTGACCATTTACTTTGATGTTGGCTACTGGTTTGCTGTAGATTGCTTTTATCATGTTTAGGTATGGGCCTTGAATTCCTGATCTTTCCAAGACTTTTATCATGAATGGGTGTTGGATCTTGTCAAATGCTTTTTCCGCATCTAAGGAGATGACCATGTGGTTTTTGTCTTTGAGTTTGTTTATATACTGGATTACGTTGATGGATTTCCGTATATTGAACCATCCCTGCATCCCTGGGATGAAACCTACTTGGTCAGGATGGATGATTGTTTTGATGTGTTCTTGGATTCGGTTAGCAAGAACTTTATTGAGGATTTTTGCATCAATATTCATAAGGGATATTGGTCTGAAGTTTTCTATCTTTGTTGGGTCTTTTTGTGGTTTAGGTATCAGAGTAATTGTGGCTTCATAGAATGAGTTGGGTAGAGTACCTTCTGTTTCTATTTTGTGGAATAGTTTGTGAAGAACTGGGATTAGATCTTCTTTGAAGGTCTGATAGAACTCTGCACTAAACCCATCTGGTCCTGGGCTTTTTTTAGTTGGGAGACTATTAATGACTGCTTCTATTTCTTTGGGGGATATAGGGTTGTTTAGATCATTAACCTGATCTTGATTCAGCTTTGGTACCTGGTATCTGTCTAGGAACTTGTCCATTTCATCCAGGTTCTCCAGTTTTGTTGAGTATAGCCTTTGGTAGAAGGATCTGATGGTGTTTTGGATGTCTTCAGGATCTGTTGTTATGTCTCCTTTTTCATTTCTGATTTTGTTAATTAGGATGCTTTCCCTGTGCCCTCTAGTGAGTCTGGCTAAGGGTTTATCTATCTTGTTGATTTTCTCAAAGAACCAGCTCCTTGATTGGTTGATTCTTTGAATAGTTTTTCTTGTTTCCACTTGGTTGATTTCACCCCTGAGTTTGATTATTTCCTGCCGTCTACTCCTCTTGGGTGAATTTGCTTCCTTTTGTTCTAGTGCTTTTAGGTGTGTTGTCAAGCTGCTAATGTGTGCTCTCTCTAGTTTCCTTTTGGAGGCACTCAGAGCTATGAGTTTTCCTCTTAAAAATGCTTTCATTGCGTCCCATAAGTTTGGGTATGTTGTGGCTTCATTTTCATTGAACTCTAAAAAGTCCTTAATTTCTTTCTTTATTCCTTCCTTGACCAAGGTATCATTGAGAAGAGTGTTGTTCAGTTTCCACGTGAAGGTTGGCTTTCTATTATTTATTTTGTTATTGAAGATCAGCCTTAGTCCATGGTGATCTGATAGGATGCATGGGACAATTTCAATATTTTTGTATCTGTTGAGGCCTGCTTTGTGACCAATTATGTGATCAATTTTGGAGAAGGTACCATGAGGTGCTGAGAAGAAGGTATATCCTTTTGTTTTAGGATAGAATGTTCTGTAGATATCTGCCAGATCCATTTGATTCATAATTTCTGTTAGTTTCACTGTGTCCCTGTTTAGTTTCTGTTTCCATGATCTGTCCATTGGTGAAAGTGGTGTGTTGAAGTCTCCCACTATTATTGTATGAGGTGCAATGTGTGCTTTGAGCTTTACTAAAGTTTCTTTAATGAATGTGGCTGCCTTTGTATTTGGAGCATAGATATTCAGGATTGATAGTTCCTCTTGGAGGATTTTACCTTTGATGAGTATGAAGTGTCCCTCCCTGTCTTTTTTAATGACTTTGGATTGGAAGTCAATCTTATCAGATATTAGAATGGCTACTCCAGCTTGTTTCTTCATTCCATTTGCTTGGAAAATTGTTTTCCAGCCTTTCATTCTGAGGTAGTGTCTATCCTTTTCTCTGAGATGAGTTTCCTGTAAGCAGCAAAATGTTGGGTCTTGTTTGTGTAGCCAGTTTGTTAGTCTATGTCTTTTTATCGGGGAGTTGAGTCCATTGATATTAAGAGATATTAAGGAAAAGTAATTGTTGTTTCCTGTTATTTTTGATGTTAAAGTTGGCATTTTGTTCTTGTGGCTGTCTTCTTTTAGGTTTGTTGAGGGATTACCTTCTTGTTGTTTCTAGGGCGTGGTTCCTGTCCTTGTATTGGTTTTTTTCTGTTATTATCCTTTGAAGGGCTGGATTCGTGGAGAGATAATGTGTGAATTTGGTTTTGTCGTGGGATACTTTGGTTTCTCCATCTATGTTAATTGAGAGTTTGGCTGGGTATAGTAGCCTGGGCTGGAATTTGTGTTCTTTTAATGTCTGTATAACATCCGTCCAGGATCTTCTGGCTTTCATAGTCTCTGGTGAAAAGTCTGGTGTAATTCTGATAGGCTTGCCTTTATATGTTACTTGGCCTTTTTCTCTTACTGCTTTTAGTATTCTATCTTTATTTAGAGCATTTGTTGCTCTGATTATTATGTGTCGGGAGGTATTTCTTTTCTGGTCCAGTCTATTTGGAGTTCTGTAGGCTTCTTGTATGTTCATGGGCATCTCTTTCTTTAGATTTGGGAAGTTTTCTTCTATAATTTTGTTGAAGATGTTTGCTGGTCCTTTGAGTTGAAAATCTTCATTCTCATCCACTCCTATTATCCGTAGGTTTGGTCTTCTCATTATGTCCTGTATTTCTTGGATGTTTTGAGTTAGGATCTTTTTGCATTTTACATTTTCCTTGATTGTTGTGCCGATGTTCTCTATGGAATCTTCTGCACCTGAGATTCTCTCTTCCATCTCTTGTATTCTGTTGCTGATGCTCGTATCTATGGTTCCAGATTTCTTTCCTAGGGTTTCTATCTCCAGTGTTGCCTCATTTTGGGTTTTCTTTATTGTGTCTACTTCCCTTTTTAGGTCTAGTATGGTTTTGTTCATTTCCATCATCTGTTTGGATGTGTTTTCCTGTTTTTCTGTAAGGACTTCTACCTGTTTGATTATGTTATCATGTTTTTCTTTAAGGATTTGTAACTCTTTAGCAGTGTTCTCCTGCAATTCTTTAAGGGATTTTTGTGCTTCCTCTTTATTGTCTTCTTCCTTTTTAGCAGTGTTCTCCTGCATTTCTTTAAGTGTGTTATTAACGTCCTTCTTGAAGTCCTCTATCATCATCAGGAGATATGCTTTTAAATCCGTGTCTAGCTTTTCCGGTGTGTTGGGGTGCCCTGGACTGGGCGAAGTGGGGGTGCTGGGTTCTGATGATGGTGAGTGGTCTTGGTTCCTGTTAGTAAGATTATTACGTTTACCTTTCGCCATCTGGTAATCTCTGGGGTTAGTTGTTATCGTTGTCACTATTTAAAGATTGGAGCAGAAGCTGTGTTCCACTCACCAGCAGTCTCTAAATCCTGCGGCGGGGGTCGTGGGTAGCTGACGGTACCCCGGTGCTGGTCCAGCCGGAAGAGGCCTGTGGTCCTACTCAGGCCGTTTTTCTGCTTCCCTAACTAATGCAGTCTCTGGTCCCGCGTGCAATTGGATTGGAGCAGAAGCTGTGTTCCACTCTCCAGAAGTCTTAAGATCCTGTGGTGGGTGTTGTGGGTAGCTGGTGAGTGTCAGCTGACCCTGCGCCCCAGCTGCCCAGGTGCTTTTCTGACCGGAAGAGGGTTGTGGCCCTATGTAGGCCGGATTTCTCTCTCCCCAACCAGAGCAGTCTCAGGTCCCGCGTGATTGGACTGGAGCAGAAGTTGTGTTCCACTCAACAGCAGTCCCAAAATCCTGTGGCGGGGGTCTTGGGTAGCTGGCGGGTGTCAGGCAACCCTGTGCTCCCGCTACCCTGGCGCTGATCCGGCCGGGTGAGGCCTGTGGCCCTACTCAGGCCGGTTTCTGCTTCCCTAACTAATGCAGTCTCAGGTCCCGCGCAATTGGATTGGAGCAGAAGCTGTGTTCCACTCACCAGCAGTCCCAAAATCCTGCGGCGGGGGTCGTGGGTAGCTGGCGGGTGTCAGGCAACCCTGCGCTCCCGCTACCCCGGCGCTGATCCAGCCGGATGAGGCCTGTGGTCCTACTCAGGCCGGTTTCTGCTTCCCTAACTCTGTATATACTTTTTTAGTAAACAGAGAAGGGGATGCAAAGATGAGTGTTGGGAGTGCTAGTGTGGCTGTCGCCAAGGTGAGACTAAAGGGAGTGTTTATATTCATGCTAATTATTAGTTTTTTATTATAACTTTGGATTGTATACTTGTACAACCAATTATTCGTTTAGTCACATTTTCTTTTCTTTTCAAAAACAATTTTTATTAGATATTTTCTTCATTTACATTTCAAATGCTATCCCAAAAGTCCCCTATAACCACCCCCCCCACACCCTGCTTCCCAACCCACCCACTCCTGTTTCCTGGACCTGGCATTCCCCTGTACTGGGGCATATAATTTTTTCAAGACCAAGAGCCTCTCCTCCCAATGATGGCCAACTAGGCCATCTTCTGCTACATATGCAGCTAGAGACACGAGCTCTGGGGGGGGGGGGATAGTTACTTCATATTATTGTTCCTCCTATAGGGTTGCAGACCCCTTCAGCTCTTTGGGTACTTTCTCTAGCTCATATTTTATTTTTAATAGAGTAAAATTGTAGATGGTTAAAAGCCCAGGAGTTGCAAAATATTTGCAATAAAAACAAAGGCTATATACCTCAGAATTAGTCAGGGTTCTCCAGAGAAACAGAACTGATAGAATGAATATATACATATATCTCTATCTCTATCTATCTATCTATCTATCTATCTATCTATCTATCTATCTATTATCTCTATATATGTATATTAAGCTGGGATATATTAGACTGCATGATCATGTTTGGGTGGAGCGGTCTAACAATGTCTGTCTATATCTGGAGAGGCTGAGAGCACTGTAGCTGCTCAGTTCATGAGGCAGAGGCCTCAGCAGTCCCAATCTGGCACTGAGAGTCTGGAAAAGTGTGGAGAGCCACTGGTCTTCAGTCCATGGAAGCCCAAAGAAGGCGAGTTCTCCTGTCATTGAAGAGTAGGAGAAGCACTGACAACATTGGAGGAAGAATACTCACCAGCTGCAAAGTGAGCAGGCCCAAAGCAAACAGCAACCACAAAAAGCAAACCCCCAAACAATCCTTTCCCACCAGCCACTGCTGGAAGGGCTGGCCACAGTTTAGTCAGTGTTACTGAGAACATCTCTCACAGGTGTGATCAGAAGCTTAGCCCCAACACAGGGGAATGCTAGGGCCAAGAAGTGGGAGTGGGTGGGTAGGGGAGCAGGGCAGAGGGAGGGTATAGGGAACTTTCGGGATAGCATTTGAAATGTATATAAAGAAAATATCTAATAATAAATAAATAAAAATAAAAAAAGAAGCTTAGTTTCATTTGCTTTCAGAACCTATCAGGTTGACAATGAAGGTTAACCACCACAGCCCCTCATCCCTGGTGGCCTTGTCCTTGTCCCACAGAAAGTTACTTTGAGTTCTTTCATCTGTCTCTTTCAGTGATTTCGGTATTCTAAATAACATGCTTTGTTAGTCAGCTTTGAGTTACTATGGCAAGGAGCTGAGATGATCAACTCATAAAAACGTAAGGAAGAGTTTGGCTCACTGTGTTCAATGGGGAGAGAGAGAGAGAGAGAGAGAGAGAGAGAGAGAGAGAGAGAGAGAGAGAGAGAGAGAGAGAGAGAGAACTCACAAAAGGTCATTTTATGAGTCAACGAAGTTGTTCTAAGTGCCCTGTCCAGAGAAATGTTGTTATCATCCTCCAAGACCTTGAGATACAGAGTGAGCCTCTGTGGAGCACAGAAGTGTGATCTTGAGTCATCTAGAGGAACGGTCTGTCTGCAGTAGGGAGGGAAGACATGCAGGACATGCACACACATCTGGGAAGAGAGTGTCCTGCAGCTCACAGACAGGGAAGTGGGAGGGTGCAGTGGTGGGTGGAAGCTGGGGATCAGTGGGAAGGAAAGATAATGCTTGACAGGCTAAGGTTAGAGGGTTCTGCTGTACCAGAATCTGGTGAGTCCGAGTTCCCAGGGAGCTCTGCAAGACCTTTACTGTGACCCTTACATGGATAACATCATTGTAAACTCACCAGCAGTGGATGTTTTTCCAGTAGCCACAGGGCTCTCTGATCCCTACGAAAAGAGAGGAGCTGACAGGTAACTTTTGTAACTAGTTATATGCACATGACAGACCTAGTTTCATTTAACTTTTTAGAATAAACATGAATGAGGAAGATTGGTGTTCCCATTTTATAAAGGAAGACACCAAATTTCCAATTCAGAACCAGAATCCAAATCCAGGAATCAGCAGTCCCTGCTTTGATCAAGTCAAGAAATGGATTTAAGACGGAGTCCTCAACAGTCTGCACCATTTCCCAGAAGTTAAGTCATGCTTGAGTCAACCCTACATGCATAATAGGATCACACAATGCCCTGCACATAGTTTGAATTAGTTTGCAACTTTCAAGCACTCTGGAGAGCTTACACAATCTTTTGGAATTCCATCATCCATTCTTTTTTGAAGACTTTCAGACCTAAGAACATTGAGTCCTCAAGTTCCCTGTGCCAATAAAACATTAGAGCGAGGGGAAGTCGACGTGTTTAGAAGGGCGGAGTTGATTAATCTGGGCCTAATGGTGCATGTCTGAAGCCCAGCTGCTTCGGAGGCTGAGTCACGGAGATTGTAACTTCAAGGCTTGCCTTGGCTTCACTCTGAGTTCAAGATTATCCTGTGCAACTTAGTGAGATAGATTCAATTTCAAAATAGAAGACAAAAAGATGGCTGGCATGTAGCTCAGTGGCTGAGCTCTTGCCTTGTATAAATGAGGCCCATGCTTAGGCTCAGTACTGAATCCACTCTGGACTAAAGAGCAGATGTTTCTTATAGCATTCTGGGTGGTCCTAACATCACCCAGCCCACATATGCAGCTGGCTCCCAGAGAGTATGTGCAGGGAGCCAACCCTACATGTGTCTCACTGCTTGTTCGTTACTGCCTCTCCACTCCATATGACTCTCCATCGTGGGTCCTGGTGTAGATGTGTGTTATTAAGTTGGTGTGATTGTTTTCTTGTCGGTATATGTTTTTAACTGAAGAGTAATAGCTACATTACTGAAGTGTACCTAGAAAGGGTAACTCAAGACAGTTTCATGTGTCAACACTATTCCTTTTTAAATCCCCCTCTTATGTTGATTTTCTTGTTTCTATTTTTTTTTTTACTCTGTGTGTGTGTGTGTGTGTGTGTGTGTGTGTACATGTGGAGGTCAAAGGACAGCTTGTGGGAGTCAGTTCTTTCCTTCTACCATGTGGGAATTGAACTCAGGTTGTCCGACTTGGTGACAAGTTCCTTTACCCTGTGAAGCATCTTGCTTGCTCTTGGGTTCATTTTCTTTCTGTCTTTTTTTTTTTTTTTTCTGGAGTGAGTTGTTACAAAATAAGTAGACTACTATAGACTAATAAGCATATGCTGGACCCTTAGTCCTTTGTCATCATCTGCATCATTAGCCTGCCTCTACTCTCCTGCATCCTTTTTAGCTGTTCCTCATCCTCCTGATCCAACCTCCTCATCCTTCCCCACCCCTCCCCTTCACCTCTATCTCTACTAACCATCTGCAGTAGATGGTTGATGCAGTTGCCTTACTTTTCTTTGTTTCTTGTACCCCCTTTTCTGGCTGCTGCTTCCAGTCTTCCCATATCATGATCAGGGCAACTCACCATCTAATGGGGCTGGACTGGCTGGGAAGGCTCCTGCGGGTGTTTTCTAGAGATACAACTGTTAGTGATTTCATCTTAGCGCCATCTCCCATCAACCTATATATTCTTAGGCAGGTTAACTGGTCAAACCCATTTTACTTCACTTTCCTTATGTGTGAAATGGGAACGACCATTAGGCCACCGTGAAGTCATGAGTTGGCTGATATTTGGCAAGTACTCAATGAGTTGCCACATTATATATGCCATGGACTCTGCATATCTCCATAGCTGGGCTTTTAGCAGCAAGGATTTGCTGATGTTTTTGTTTGAGACTCAATGAAGCTATCAAAGTTCCACTGATCACCAACTTACAGTTGATCTTTTAGATGGGGCTACTTAAAGAGATGCCCTAACTTGTCCAGTATATGCTAATTTAATCAAATTCTAGGGCATCTCATTTTTTTCCCTGTTACATGGCCCTTTACTTCCAGATGGTAAGCAAAGTCTGTATACGTGTGTGTATGTGTGTGTGTGAGAGTGTGCGCAAACCAAGATAGTCACAAAAGATCTCTAGTGGTTTTGGGCTTAGAGGGCAGTAGATACACAAAGTTGAAGATTCTGAGAATTAAGGCTCAGTTGGGGCTAACAAGAGTTCTAATAAAGATGGACAAATGTCCAGCCTGGGTTCGGGGAGGGGGGTTTTGAAGCCAATTTTATAGACAGGAATTTCTCTTTCTCTTTTAGTATCAGGTTTTGCATCTGCTCGTCCATCTTTTCTTTCATGCGTGCTTTTCTTTCATGTTTTCAAATCTTTTCCATCTATAAAGCAAGCCAGAGTCAAATTTTGTATTTAATTGGTTATTAATCAGCAGACTGATTTAGCCACATCAATGCAATTAAGCCATCAATATATTATCTTTTTTTTTTCACACAGATAATCACAACCAAGGTCTGTCTCTGTACTCAAGTACAGTTTATTTTTCCCTCCATGTTACCCTTGCTTAATATTTACAACTACGGACAGGTGCTAGCTCTTAATGAAAGCACACTCACATGGACATTAGAAGTGCCAGTGGGTTCTGGCCTCTCCTGCAGAACTGTTCCTGCAGGTCTCTCAATTGACTCTTTTTCCTCAAGGCCAGAGGACAAGACGCTTCCTTTGGTGTTGATTGCAACCATAAAATGAAGCACACAGGAACGGCGCGTTCGTCCTATTACTCGCTTTCTTGCTATATTGGGTATAGAGTCCTCCTATTTCCTAAGGCCTTCAAGCACTGATTTAAGAAAAAAAAAACATTTTCTCTTTCATTTATGGACAGCGCCTGAGGCATCCACTATGTGATAGGTGCTTAATAAATAATAATAACAGTTATTATTATGGAGCGGAAATCTGCTGATCCTTTCCCACGAATGGAACCCCGAGACCTCTTTTTTATTATGGAGGAGGCTGTATTTGTTTAACACTGCATTATTGTCGCCTTTATTTCAGCGCATCAGCGTTCCACTTAGCCATGTGCAGCAGGAGTTATGGTTATTGCTGTGTCTGGGTTTTTTTTTTTTTTTGTCTCAATTTCTTTTCTTTCTAAATTCCAGGGGTTGAGATAGCACTGTAAAATAAATAAT
The DNA here is from genome assembly GCF_978045245.1 of Mus caroli. Lineage (NCBI taxonomy): Eukaryota > Metazoa > Chordata > Mammalia > Rodentia > Muridae > Mus > Mus caroli. Next base: position 78,494,621 of record NW_028227263.1, on the reverse strand, counting down.
AAATTTATGCCTTAGTAAATAATACAGATGTGAATGAACATCTGCAGGTGTTGGGGGGTTGTGAGAGAGAGAGCACATGTGTGTGTGTGTGTATGTTCCCTCACTTGAACAGTCTCTTCTTTAGCAGTTTGGGAAATCATGGGAAATCTGATTGTGACCTTGTAGTCTGGGCTGCATTTCAGAACTTTGCTTTGGTGTAGTCTTACTCCAATGCTAGGGACTTTTCACGTTACCCAGTGTTCAACAAAGATACTGCAACGAAACCTTATTCTAGTCCCCATTTCTGTTTAGATGAGAGAGGCAGGGAGGTGCTTTATTTTATTTTATTTTATTTTATTTTATTTTATTTTTTCACTTCTTAAAACATACATTGTATCTTGGAGAAATATTCCAGGAAGGATGTCACGTGTCCTGCCACTTCATAAAAGGAACACAGTGTCTGCTTTTCTTTGTGACTCAACTTTGTTATGTCACAAAAAGCTAAAGAGCTGCTCTGGGTCCTCAGATGGTATCCTTGACTTCACAGCACTCTGGCCAGGTCTCCCCCCCAAAAAAACCCTGCCCCGATCCCCCTGCCCTCAGCTTCTCCTTCACTGGTTCTCTCCTTCCTGTGATACATAGCTGTTACTTTTTTCTATCTGCTGTTGTTCTGCCTCCTACCTCCTCCTCTTTCCCACCCTGTGTTTAGAATACGAACATTTAGAAAAAAGAGTATGTAATCAATACTCTTGTTAGTATGTCCTAAATAAGAATTAACACAGCAATAGGTAGGTTGTTTTCTGTGGTCCCTTTGGGCACCCAAATGTGATCTCTAAGATTCTACCAGGAATAATGAATTTTCATGGCTAGCAAACCTAACTGTGTTCATGATGAATGGCTGTTTTCCATATCAAATCACCCTAAGAAGTGGTGCAGGACTTGAGCACCATAGCTTGTCTCTTTAAGATGAAGACCATCATTTATATCTGCCCCAACCATGTTGAAAGTCTTAGGAAGTCTGGAAAGAATCCTTGTCAATAATGAGATTGTAAGTTTGTATAAAATGGGGTAATAAACAGCAATAAACTTGCAGAAAGTATAAAAATCAACCCACAAAACTGACAATAACTTTTGCTTACCCTGCACTTCATCATTTGTAAGCCCTGTCATAAAAAAAAAAACATTATTGAAGGGGATTTTCCTCTCCTGGTTTCAGAGAAGAGCAGACACTTGGGCTGCATCTGCACTCCTAGGAATTAGGACTTCAGAACTGTCCCTCGAATTCCCCATGACCAGAGAAGAGAAGGGCATCCTCCAACTCCTGGATAACGGTGGAACTCATTGTGGTAATTAGTTCAACCCAAACAATTTTTAATTAAAGGTTTTCTTAAAAGTGCCAGCCGTTGGGCCCTGGTTTTCCTAAACCTTTAGCAGAGATCCATAGGTTAGTGCTTCGGGCTGTGTGCCTGCGGCAGAGCTGTTTAGAGAATATTTGTGATATTCTCTCCTGGTCTTTCACTATCCCCAAGTTGAAATAATTTTATAAGCTTTTCTGGTGCAGTTGAGCCCACAGGCTTTCCTTTTCTTTCTTTGCAGCTCTATCTGGGCACTAATGGGGATATTTTTCTCTCTGTTAAGTGATGGTGTTCTGAGTGACTTCTCTATTCACCCAGAATCTTCTTAAAACAGAACATGTGTAGGAATGTGAATTGGAAAACCGCTTGGAAGTATCCAGTAAAGCTTATCTCACGTTTTCCCTATACTGCATAAAATATGCATATGTATGTTATATCTCCATATATGCATATATGAGATATACATATATATCTCCAAGAGAGATGGGTAACAGAGAAGTACAAAAATGTTCTTAACTATTTTATCATAATCATCCACAATTGGAAACATTCTGGAGAGCCACCCTTAGGCATGGTAAACTTGACACTATGCGGCAAACAAAAGCAACCATAGAAATAGCTGCTGTGCATCACAGACAGACTGGATGAGTGATGACTGGAATAGCAATATATGAGTGTTCACCAAGTATTCACAGAGTGATTACAGATACCTGAGGGCCAAGGTTGGCCAAGCTGGTGTACGATGAACATGCAGTAGTGCATTTGTGATGATGGTTATCCCCGAGAGGATGGTTTTGATTCAGGAGGGGAATCTGTTGGGGTATGCTTTCAGGTGGTACGGATGGATAAGTGGAGATGTGTCAGTACTCTCTGAGTTTATAGGGGATGCTGTGTATGTGGTCCAGCCTGTATCCTCCTGGCCCTAAGCACCCATATTTCCAACTACTGAGAATGTTAGACAACTGTCAGTCAAACCCACCTCCTTGTCTTGCCCTTGGTCTCAGAGAGTGGCTTGTCCAAGATTACACCCTTCTCTGATTTAGCTAGCAGCCTGTGACCGGAATCCCAGGCAGTTCTTCCCATTCCTGGGGCTCCTGGGGAGCCACTACCGCTTTCCTTGTAAGTGCATCACTGGGTATCCTTTCTCCCGGCCCCATTCTGTTTCCTTCCTCACTTATGGGCAAGGTTAGTGACTTAATTTGGAAGGCTCAGAGCAAAATGTAAATGCGGGGTCTTGCTCACAAATTTAAGAATTCCAAAATGTTGAAAGCAGAGCAAAGGTCAGGTTTAAGTGTGGCTCCTATGCCCACGTGTATGTCTTAAAGTCAGGTTAGTCCCTACAACCATTCCAGGAAGTGTTTCCATGAACAGCAGGTTCATTAAAATTACGATAGAGACTGCTTTCCACAGAGAAGCCTGGCTGATCCCAGAACTCCATAATAAGGATTTATATTCTTGGGTCTTTATATGATGGTGCAAAAAAAAAAAAAGTAACAAAGTGTAAACTCCTTTGTTGGTGAATAATGGTTCTTGTGATGGCTGTTATTGGTTGTAAACTTGATTATATATGCAATTAACTAAAATTCAAAAATGGAGGTCATAGCAGTGAGGGTTTTGTTTGTTTGTTTGTTTAATTTGAAGTAGGAAAATCCACTTCTCATCTGGATCTTGAGGTGGGAAGACACAAGACTTTAATCTGGGCCACACCTTCTGCTGGAAACCTATATAAGGACATGGATGAAGGATGCTTTTGCTTTTTGCCTGCTTGCTCTCACTCTCACAGACAAGCCCACTCCTTCCTCATAATTTGAGCTTTGTTCTTCAGGATTCCAGCATCTACTGAAGACAAGCTGAGACATCCAGCCACATAGAATGAGTAACATCTGGATTCTTGGATTTTTCTGTTCATATCCAGTCATTGCTGGGTTGTCTGGACCACAAATGTAGGCAGAGAAATGAAAAGGGTAGGGATGAGATTACAAACTAGGAGAACTGAACCAAAGAGGAATAATGCCTTCAGTTGGCAAACCAGAAGGTTGAACACAGGTTAGGAGCCTGAAGGTAAGTCAACAGAAACTTTCCAAACCAAAATGCAAAGACAAAACCAATGAAGAGTGGAGTCTCGAAGAACTATGAGACAAGTCCAGAAAGCCTTAACATGTGCCTTGTTGGAGGGAAAGAGAGAGAAAATGTATGCAGGGAAGTCTGCAAAGTTACAGTGGCTAAGTGATTGTCAAAACTAACAACAGACATCCAAATGTACACTGAGGATCTTATGGAGCACGAAGTAAGATAAACATCATGTAACTGTATCAAGGCATCATGTTCAATGAACAGAAAACCAAAATCTTAAAGGTCTTTGTCCAACTTGTGTCAGGTGGCCACAAACATTTTTAGATGCTATAGAATTATTATGTAATATATATTTAGATTAATACATATACATATTTCTTCTTCTTCTTCTTCTTCTTCTTCTTCTTCTTCTTCTTCTTCTTCTTCTTCTTCTTCTTCTTCTTCTTCTCCTCCTCCTCCTCCTCCTCCTCCTCCTCCTCCTCCTCCTCCTCCTCCTCCTCCTCCTCCTCCTCCTCCTCCTCCTCTTCTTCTTCTTCTTCTTCTTCTTCTTCTTCTTCTTCTTCTTCTTCTTCTTCTTCTTCTTCTCCTCACATATTGGCGTTACAAATTTGTCACAGTGCAGAGAAAATTCACCTCATAGAATTTTCCCCAAGAGGCAGAAACATTGATGTGTGTCTGTTATCCAGGATTTCCAGGCTTTAACCATCAATTGGTTTAAATAGCTGGTCGATGTCAAAGACCCCTTTTCTGTTGACTCTGTCAATATTAGGCAGATACAACCTTCCTATTCATGGTATCCATTGTTTCTTTGTGAGCATGGGTTGGGAGAGGAGAGATGGTCCTTGGGTCTACAGTGGTCTCTGGATACTCCCTGGACTCTGCTAGTGAATGGCTGACTACAAAAGTGTCGGAGATCTTGCCAGTCTGGCTTTTCTCCAATTTAACTTATCAGTCATGTTTCAAGAGTTCATAGCTATGTGATCACTAGGTTCAAAGGTCCAGCAACCAGACTATCAAACCTGCATCTATCTATCTATCTATCTATCTATCTATCTATCTATCTATCTATCTATCTATCTATCTATCATCTGTCTGGCTATTAGTCATTAAGGCACAAGGCCACAATGATTGTGTTCAGGTCAACCTCAAGCTCATCCTGTCTTGATGACACTGCTTTTGTGGAGCCTTTAAAGTCTGTAGCTGCTCAGCCTGACTCCTGAAGATGCTGTTTGAGTGGGTCTGATATATCCGTAGGTGTTTTGATTTAGAAAGCTCGCAAGATGAAACTGATAGACATATCGTATAAAATGTATTAAACCGCATCACCTAACGCTGTGGAACAATGTCAGAGAACCAAAGAGAACACCACTCCTGGTACCAATTTCTTTTTAAATGTCATTTCTGTTGCTGTGATAAGCTGTTCTAACAAAAGGCAACTTAGGGGAGGATTAGGTTCACTTTAGTTCATAATTCCAAAATTGTTAGGAAGTCAAGGCAAGAACTTTAGGCAATGCATTACATCCATAGTCAAGAGCAAAGAGAAAGGAATGAGGGCATGTCTACCCATATTCAGCCCACTTTGTAAACGTACACAGTCCAATATCCATTCCTATGGAATAGTGATGCCCACAGTGGATTTGGTCTTCTCATATAATTAATATAACACAGACATGCCCAAATTCCTTATTCCTTATAGACATGCCCAAAGGCCAACCTGATTTAGATGATACCTCATTAGGCCCTATTGTGATAAGTTAACTGTTAAAACTAAAACCATCATAACTACTTGTATAGAGTTTATAATGAAATTAATAAAGATCATTGTATAAGACTCATGGTCTAGTTCAGAAAACGGGGAAACAGAAGCCACAATAAATGTTTCAGTAGTGTTAATTTCATATGGGGTTGAACACTTGCTGGAGAAAAGCATGACCATTGAGTTAACATCGAGACAGATACAGCAAGAAGCAACAGAAGACTTCTTCATCAGTGGAAGATAGGCAGGACTAATCTTCACCCTCATGCATTCTGAGGTATCTGATGTTTCTGCAAACTTGTATATGGAGCAAGTCCTATGCCCTGAGAGACAATACACAAAGGGTTAGATGGAGGACTGTGGAGCCTGACTTCCAGCATTAAAATCCTGGTGCTGTTTCCTTAGTGTCCCTGTGACCTTCAGATGAATATAATTTAACTTCTCGGCACTATGGGTCCTGCATCTGTAAGATGGAAGCAGTGGGTATGCCTGCTTCTTCAGAATAGAATATTGTCAAACACAGTGTCAACCCTTACACAGTGTTGGGCGTTCTAGGATTATTGTTGCTACGAGCAGTGTGACTTTAGAGGACATCTTTGGCTCCTCATGCTTTTTCATTACTTGCTGACTGTGAATTTCTTGGGGGCCGTGTAGAACCTCTCCTCCACGAGTGTCTCCAAAGTTAAGTCTCCTCTGGAGTCCCGAGAATAATGATCTTCTTTTTACTCAGTAGGAGGGCCACACCCCTGCTAGCTTTCTGACCTTCTCCTGGCTGAGCTAACCTTGATGGAAACTTCAAGCCATGTGTTTTTGCAGAGTAATCCATAAAGCATGACCCAGAGCTATATTAAACCCACAAAAATCAGCTTCCAACCGCGAGCAACAGCTTTATATGATAAAGTAGTGATTACATTTCCTAATGAGTACTCAAAGTATTTTATAATCTACGGGGAATATGTTTCATAGCTCCTGGGAGCCGTCCCAACTGCTCTACTTGTGATTCCAAGTTTTAAGCAGAACACAGAATATTATGAGAGGAAGCATTACATACCATTATTCTGCCAGGAGCACATGCATGCAGTCTCCACGTAATTTACCTGGGTTTGGCCAGCCTGCTTATGACAATGCTATTTCTCTTCAGCAACAGAGATGGTTTTGTATGGACTACATATTGAACATCCTCTTGCTCCAAGATTTTGTTCTTTATATATAAATAGTTTTATATTTTTTTAGCCGGTGGATGAAGTGTCTTCCTCTTAGAAAACTATTTTCTTTTATTAAGAAAAAAATTAGGTAAATTCTTTGTAAAGTCGTCTATGAGGATTGTGATATTGGTGTGGCCAACTTTTTCATTTATTTTTAATTAAAATTTTTCATTCTTTAATTCATTTTTACAGTCCAGTCTTCATCCCCCTCCTCATCCATTTCCCCACAATTGCTCCCTATCCCATACCACCGCAATCTGTCTCCAAGAGGATGTCCCCACCTCCTACCCCTACTCCACCAGACCTCCCCACTTCCAAGGGCCTCAAGTCTCTCAAGGGTTAGGTGCATCTTCTCTCACTGAAGCCAGACCAGGCAGTCCTCTGCTGTATATGTGTCAGGGACCTCACATCATCTGGTGTATGCTGCCTGGTTGGTGGCTCAGTGTCTGAGAGAACTCAGGGATCCAGGTTAGTTGAGACTGCTGGTCTTCCTATGGGGCCACCTTCCTCCTTAGCTTCTTCCAGCTTTTCCTCAATTCAATCACAGGGCTCTCTGGCTTCTGTCCATTGTTTGGGTGTAAATATCTGCATCTGACTCAGCTATTTGTTGGGCCTCTCAGAGGGCAGCTATGCTAGGCTCCTATCTACAAGCACACCATAGCATCAGTAACAGTATTAGGCCCCGGGGCCTCCCCTTGAGGTAGATCCCAATTTGGGCCTGTCACTGGACCTCCTTTCCCTCAGTCTCCTCTTCATTTTTGTCCCTGCAGTTCTTTTAGACAGGAACAATTCTGGGTCAGAGTTTTTGACTGTGGGATAGTAACCCCATCCCTCCACTTGATGTCCTGACCTTCTATTGGAGGTGGACTCTACAAGTTACCCCTCCCAGGTGTGGCCTTTCTTTAAATAAGAACCTTTGAGATTTTTTTCATGTTCTCAGTTTTCTTGGCTTAGTTGGGGCTTCTAAGGCACAAGCCTTCCTGACTTGAGGTTTGAAGTCTAACTATAAGATTTAACCTATTTTAACTTTTTTTTTGAAAGTATGAACCCTCCTTTTTCTGCTACTGCAAATAGTAAAGAGGTCTTGGGCCATGATTCTTATAGAGTAGAAATGACAGGAAGACAAAAGAAAAGAGACTCACAAGGATTGATAGGCTGAGAGGTAAAAGTTTTGCCTTGCAGGCCTGGAGACCCGAGTTCTATCCCTGGGACCAACCATAGGAGAGAAGAGGAAACAGACTCACGGAAACAGAATCACAGATACACTGAGCCCTTTTCAGGATTTGGTCAGTGCCAGGTGGGAAGTGGATGCATGAATTAAAAGTCTAGGTTAGAGCCCTGGCTGCTGTCCAGAAAGAGGCTGCGGAGGTAATGTTCTTATTGGGAAATATGTAGTGGATGCCATCGTCCATTCAAGATGCAGATTAGAATGAGTAATCTCACAGGGGACGTGAACTATTATGTCCAAAGGTACTGAGGTATAAACAGAAGAGATACTCAGTGCATGTAAATGCACGTGTGTGCATGTCCACACGGGTTCACATGCCCATCTGCCCCTGTCAAGATCCATGCTGCACCTCTGTGTTTCATTAAAGGAGTGCTGATTTGGAGCCTGCTCTATTATTTCCAGTGATTTGCTGCCTCGAGGGCAGCTGAGAATTGAAAAGAGCAGGGCAGCCTGCTCTCACCGCGATGCTCACTCCCTCTGAAAGGTCATGTCGTGTTTTCTGGCAATTGACTCAATGGATTTGGATTCTGTGACACGAGGTCGGGCCGTTTCCACTCTGCTTGGGTTTCCTGGGGAACGTGCCTTCCAGTTGTTTTCACATTGACCTCATTACCCAGCACTGGTGATGAGCTTGGCACAGACAGGCTGCGGCCCAGGGCTTGTCTGCCCTTGTGAACCTGCACTTCTATTAGGGCCGGTGTGGGTGGATGTGGGTGCCTCTCCCTCAGTCTGATCTCTCCACCTCTCCCAGCAGAGATTGCCTCTAAGTCACTGAGAAAAGATCACAGAAGTTGGGACAGGCTATGGAGGGGCTAGGGATCACCTTTTCCTTCTCAGGGAAGCACAGGGAATGGAGAGACCAAGAGGAGATGCAAGGCCCGTCTTTAGATGCAAGTTTCTGCTCTTTAGTGCATAGACAGAGGGACCCTGTGAAGAGCCATAGGAAGTGTCCTAAGATTCATAACTTCTTTCCCCATGAAGACTCTAATTAATTATGAGAAACTGAGTTTCTTAAACCGAGTCTTTTGTAAACCTCCTCCCTGTACACATCTCTAATGCATCATTTTCAGGAGAATGACAGGCAAAATTGTTCTCCCACAAGGGTGAAGACTCCAGCAGAACTAACCTCCCCAGATTACTGATGAGCCTGAAAACAGACAGCCATGTGCTTCTGCGAATTAGGTCTTAGAAGCCAAGGGTAGTGGATTGGGGCTGAACTTAGGGCTCAGTAGGACTGAGTGTCTACGTGGTTCTCCTCTTTGTGTTACATCCATAGGTGAGTTCTTAGAAGTCTCAGAGCCTGCCAAATGAAAATCATGTCTCCTACCCTTATTAAGAGGATTAAATGAGATTGCAGCTAAGAACTTTATGAATGCTAATTTAAATTATTTATGCTCGGATTTTACTAGGAAGCTATTTCATTTACCAGGGTCTGGTCAATTGTTTGCTGAAACTAGAAGAAAAAGAAAGAATGAAAGAAAGGAAAAAAAAAGCTTCTCCAGTCTGATGCAGAGAGAAAGAACATTTCAAACCATGAAGGTCAATCAGGCCACAGAGTAATTTCACTCAGGAAGCTGTCAGACACAGGGACTTGAGATATTCAAGGGAAAATTGGATGTAATACTTAGGGAAATAGTATCGGAAGACTTTTTGCCCTTGTGTATCAGTCTGAAGGAGATGACCCAGCAGCCAATCTATAAATAAAACACTTGGCTGTTGTCTAAGATTTGGGGGCACTTTGGGAATGGCAGTTGTGTCAGGCACTTTGAAAAATGATAACAGCAACAGCATCGTAGCAAATCGAAGGCCTGCCTTTTTTTTTTTTTTTCTAATCACAACAACTGTATCAACATGCGAGAGTTCCTCTGTGTCTGTGATAATTTAGATCAGACAACTATGATCAAAGGACAAATATTTCAGAAATTTCAAGAATCTTAATTGTCTTTTTATTATCAATTCTAGGAGCAGGCCATACCCTGTCTCAGTAAAAAGCAAGTGGCCTCATAGTCCCAGTCGAGGAGCTTGGATGTACAAGAAGAAGTTTTAAAAAACATTTATTATTGGGGTGTGGGGAGAGGGGCATGAGAAGGAGATGGGAGAGGGAGGGGGAGGGAGGGGACTGTGAGGAAAGGAGGGAGGGGTACTGTGGTCAGGACATAATATATGAGAGAATAAGTAAAAGAAATTAAAACAAAAACTAAATCTACCACATGATTCATCTGTACCACTTCTGGGTATATACCTAAGGATCTCTTCTCTATTCTAGAGATACCTGCTCATTCATGTTTGCTTATATTATTTATGTCCTACTTATATTGCCAGGAAACTGAAACAGCCTAGATGTCTATCAACTTACGAATGGCTTCTGAAAATATGATCAGTTTATACAATAGATTATTATTATTCAGCTATTAATAACACTTTGAAATGTTCAGCTAAGACACCTATTATTATTGTTATCATTATTATTTATTATTAAAGCAGGAGTAGCAAACAAGCTATGGGTCTCGCAAAGTGATTTCCTTTGCAACACGAGGACAGGAAGGCAGAGCAATAGGAGAAGGACCGATCAGCCAGCATCAGGTTTTTGCTTAGGGTTTAAAGGTGACAAAACTCCATCACTGTGGCCATTGAAACTGGTCTGTGTGGGAAACTTGGCTGGCACAGGAGCCTAATCTAAGGCAGTGGTTCTCAACCTGTGGGTCACAACCCCTTTGGGGTGTTGAATAACTCATAGGGATTGCTTAAGACCACTGAAAAACATAGATATTTACATTATAATTCATAACAGTAATAAAATTACAGTTATGAAGTAGCAATAAAAATAATTTTATGATTGGGAGGTCACCACAACTTGAGGCACTGTATTAAAGAGCCTCAGCATTAGGAAGGTTGCGAACCATTGACCACAGTAACAGCACCCTGGGCCCATAATCTAGTGACATAAATATATGCCAAGGTTCTCTAGAAGAGAAGTTTAGTGTCCCTCCACCCTTTGCTCCATAGGGAGTCTGAGGCAGTTTTTTCTGTTAGGCAAATGCTTTCTTCCATGCAGTGCCTGGGAGTCAGGCTCCTTTGGCCACATGGTTCCACTGTCCTTCACATCCCTCTTATCCTCTGCATGGGTTAGTGGGAGGGAAAAGGATGAGGGGAAGGGACATCAGCTCTTACATGCCTTGGCCAGAGCAGAGAGGTGTAATCGTCCTTCTAAGTCATATGGCTTTATTTACTACCCAGGGGAGCTGGGGAATGGGTCAGCTGGATGCCCAGGAAGAGGATACAGACTGGTTCCAGCTGATCAGCTTGTGGTGATAACACCACACAACCCTGTTTTTAAAAGATGAATTTTAAAATTCCCACTGCTCTGAGATTAAACATTTATGCCACACAACAATGGTGCTACTGTTACTTTAAGACAGCCACCTTACTGAGTGTGTGTGTGTGTGTGTGTGTGTGTGTGTGTGTGTGTGTGAGAGAGAGAGAGAGAGAGAGAGAGAGAGAGAGAGAGAGAGAGACAGAGAGACAGAGAGACAGAGAGACAGAGAGACAGAGAGACAGAGAGACACACACAGAGAAAGATGGAGTTAGTTATATACATTGTATCTGTTCACGTGTCTATGTGTGTGTATGTAGAGAACAGAGGTTGGTGTCACATCAATGTCCTGTGTCTTCCTTAGTTACTTTCCAAATCTTATGTTTCCAGACAGGACTTCTCACCAAGCCTTGTACTTACTGACTTATAGCTAAGGAGCCTGGAGGTTCTATCATCACTGCCCTACTCACAGTGGGGTTACCATGAGCACCCCCACACTGGCTTTACATGGGTCCCGGGGATCTGAACTCAGGTCTCGCTTGCACAGAAAGCATTTTATGCACTGTTTCTGGTTTTAGAGATTGTCCCCAGATGTTATTAGTAGAGTCAGTATTTTAAGAGGACAAAGGAACTGTTCCTTGATAAGGCTGCAGTCTGAAGTACCATCTCACGAGAAGCTGGTGCAGAGAAGTACTTTGTAAAGGCTAATTTAAGTAATTTATGTTCACATTTCTGGCTTTTACTACATTGCTATTTTGTAGTAGACAGGGATCATATAAGGGGCTAATTTTGATACTAGCATTGTTGGTTGCCTGGGGAAATACACAGAGGCAAGCCACTGCCCAGCTCACAGTGAACGGAGCTGTTTTCTCCACGGGTACTGCTAACAAGGCTCTGCTTGATCGCTAACCTCTGCTGTGTGGCTCCCCACCAGGAAAGTGAGGCTGACTGGGGTACCCAAGGTGATTCCCTAGGGCCCAATTGTGTAGAAACGTGTGCAGGTGTCATAATTAGCCATTTCCTGCCCAAACCTCACAAACAAGCCATAACCCTCAAGACACAACCTTCTGGAACATTTTACAGAATTGTTTGCAGACCATATAATATTCCTCTGTAACCCGTTTAATTACCCTAGTCATATATTTAACTGCCCCAGACTTGCTGGTCCAAATTTTACAGAGAATCGGAGGTGAGGGTGGGTAATAGCAGAAGGGCCTTTAAGCCACCGCCGTGGGGAGCTCGACAAAGCTGAGACCAGGCTGGCCTGTCTGCAGACCAGTCAGAAGGCTTCCAGGGTGCATTTTCCTGTTCTATTCCTTGTCCATCAAGAGCAATAAACATGTCACGAAGTGACCAGGAAAGTGTGAACTTGGGAAGACAAACATTGACACCGAGCACAATGTTTCAATAGTCTGAACTCCTTCTCCTACTTTCTAAGAAACGCTGTAAAGGTTCTGGATTGTTTGGGGTACGAAATTCATTAATTATTCTTCTTTTTAAACCCAGCCATTGCGTGTACATCTCAGTAAACACATGGACCCGACAAACGTCTTCCCTCCTGGAGAAAATCTAATATTGCATGAAAGCCTAAACGGTTTATATTAACTACCCAGGCATTGGCTCGGATTATGCTTGTTAATGGTATAGCTGAGGCCCTCCCTCTTGTACCAGTAAGACATGTAGGGAGCCACTGTTCATTTTACACTCCAGGAGAAATGTCTGCTGGGAGCACCATTGCATGATCTGCCTCCAAAATGCTTAGAGGCAGTGAGTTGTTAGGTAAATATGGAGATTCATGCAAATGTATTTTCATCACATAATTAACTTGTCAGTGCACTGAGACAGCCATAGCACCTCCCATGTGAGGACCTCCGTTTCCATTTGTCTTGAAGTTGGAAAGTCATGTTGTGTCCCTAGTACCCTTTCCCTCAGGCTTGAAGCTTCACAATGGCTGATCTTGGGCAAAGGCAAACTGGGCTGCTTGGTTAGAGAGAAAATTCAGATGAGGAAGGATTGTGAGATACAATGTAGAGAATATTAACAGCAAGGAGTGAAGTGTGAACAGATAAATGATGAATTCCCTCCCACTTTGCATATTTGCATGTATGTGTATACGAGTGTGTATGTGTGTGTACATGTGTGCTTATATATAAGACTCAGAGAGGGATTGGGTGACACACTTGAACAAAGCTATAGTTTATTTGAAATAAATCTGCACGGTTTCTCTTTTATTATAGATAATACCTCAATGGATATCATCTGCAAATAATTTGTTTTCTTTTAAGTTATTTTCTCAAGAGTAAATTTTAGACATGAGATTTTTCGGTCAGAGGTTATGGACTATTTATTGAGCCTTAAAAATGTAATTACCAGGTGATGTTTTCCAGGAGAATGACGATGACTCACAGCGTCACCAGGAAATAATGATTTAAGCAGCCTTTAGTTGTAGTTTTATTACTAATTTTGCTTCTCTCATTGACCTGTGTCTATGGTGGCCCTCATTCTTATTTCAACTTGTTTTTTCACTTGCTTATGGAAACAGTATTTTGCCAACTGCGCAATTATTATTCACATTTTGGAACGGAATTCAGGCTTCGTTCTTCCCATGGCAGTTTTGAGAGTGGGGTTCCCAAGAGGGCTTGGGTCATGGAGGTGGAACCCTCATGAGTAGATGAGCGCTTTGTTCCTCTGAGTTCTCACTGTTGCTGTGGGTATGTTAGTCACCACAAGAGCTTTGCCTTCTCCGAGTCTCCGTGCTGCTCTCAGTGTGTCTGCTTTTCTCCACGCTGCATCAGTACAAACCCCCATCAGCAGCTGCAGCTGCTCTCTGGACTTTTCCACGTCCAGAAGCATCAGCCAAAATGAGCATCCTTCCTTCGTAAATTACCGAGTCTCTGCTATTCTGTTTTAGCCACAAAAGGTGAAGCAAGAGAGAGCTCTAGTTACATTTATAACTATGTGTATGCGTAACCCTTTATTCCATAGAGTTGTAGTGAGACTGTATTCGAAATTGCGTTGGGGCATCCTAAGCATGAATTTGGTAAACTTAGTGTAAAATTTATATTAGTTAAAGTCATGAGTACACATAGACTTTAGAGATTAAATAATTTGATGGGAAATCAAATGTGGAAAGACCGGATAATACAATCGATCATGAGTCAGTAAGAGATTAGAACAGAGGGCAGCAATGTCCATTTGAGACATTTACAGCTGGATGTATTGTGGGTGTTCTACAAAAGATTATCCATATGAAAGAGAGACCACCTATGTGCAGTCCAGTCAGTTCCTTATATTACAGAAAACAATAAGAGCCACATTAGGAAGATATACTAGCTCAGTCAGTATTAGCTCTTATCAAGAGATTCAAATTCATGAAAAGAGAAGGGAAAGAAATTTCATACCAATTAGTCATTATTCCTGGCTGGACAACCTCAGGTTTTCAAAACTTATTATGGTTTTATGTATTCTACATTTGATCTTAGGGAACATGTTTTCCTTACTAACTCTGAGGATTTTATACAAGGACAAGATACATTTTGGCAATTTTCACCTCATTCCTCTCCCTAACTCCTCCCAGATTCCAATCCCACCTCGCCACCCTCCCAGATTTATCTTCTTATTTTTAAAAATAGACTATACAGACCAGCTGTGATGTCCACACACTCATGGGTGTGGCACCAGTCACCGGATCACGGTCCACCTACCAGGGGCCACACCATTAGAGAAAACTGACTCCCCCCTCCCCCTGTTAAGAAGTCACTAGCTGTCAATAACTCTTACGAGGTGGGAGCTTGTGAGTCTGTCACCACCTCCATGCTAGAATGATACCTGGCTTGAACTTGAGCAGACCTTCTGCAGGAAACCATGGTTTCTGTGCCTTCATGGGTGCAGTGGTCCTGCCATATCTAGAAGACAATGTATTGCTCTGGCTTTTATCATCGTTTTGCCTCCTGGCCAGCAGTGGTCCCTGATCCCTGATGATCTGGGAGTAATATAGATGCCTTGTTTGTGGCTGAGCACTCCATAGACATTTATTTTGACCACCTCTGAGTTTCTGTAGTCACTGCTGTTCACTGCATAAAGGAGCCTCTCGGACAAGGCTTGAGAGCTGTCTTAACTGGTATAGAGATGCCCATCTAAAGGACAATCTGCTAACTATGTACACTAAGCAAAATCATAATAGTAGTTCACCCTAGCTGTCCATGAGCTCCCAAACAATGGGTTTTGGGCAAGGTTACACTGCCAGGCATGCATTTTTATTTTTCTTGTGTAATGGCCTTAAGTCCAACCAGAAAGAGTTTGGTTACCCCCCGCCCCCATGACATTCATGCCATCGTGCATTCATGAATATATCTTCCCCTGCCAATCATTACTGTAGCTCACAGGGTTCATGACTGGGTAAGATGATGACCCTTTTTGTCCATCAGCAGTGTCCAATACTGTGAAATCTAGCTAGTAAGGAGAAAGCCTCCTGATTGGTACCAGCCTGATTTTTCGCTGCCCTGGGACTGAAGTGTGTTATCTTCATCAAAAGGATCTTATCATAAAGTTCTGGTGGACATGTCACGGGCAATGGCAACAGCCTGTATATATATCATTTTGGGGGATCTCTGGGACACTCTGGACCAGTAATTCAAAGGGAAGAATCTTATCAAATAGCTTTTCTTATGGTTTTTACAGTAATTATCAATACAACTATTGGTATTAGCTATTTTTCTCTCCACCCCTTTTCTACCCTCATCTCCCATCTCTCTCCTCCCACAAACTTCCCTCCTCATCCCCCCATATATCATCTTCATTGTACTATCCCACCCCTTAAGGTTTTTCCCTCCCCTCTCTACCAATATCTCCTTTCCAGTTTTCTGAATTCTACATGTACTCCCAATGAAACCCACAGCTCCAAGGACTCAATGCACTCTAAAGATGCAACTCCAAGGATTCACATATGGGTGAAAACATGTGACACTTGTCTTTCTGGGTCTAGGTTGCCTCAATTCATATAATGTTTTACATGTCAACACATTTGTCTGCAAATTTAGAAATTTTATTTATCCTTACAGCGAAAGAGAATTCCATTGTATATAGTAATTACAGTTCCTTGTTCATTTATTGGTTGACATATTTATCATTTATAGTTTACATATTCTAGATGTTCTGAATAAAGCATCTGTGAACATGGATGAACATGTATCCATAGAGTAGAAAATAGAGTCTTCTGGGTATGTACACAAGAATGGTACAACTAGGCCACATGGTTGATCCATTTCTAGTTTTTGGGATGAACTTCCACACTGATTTCCATAGTGGTGACGCCAGTTTGCACTTCCTCTAGCAGTTCACGTGGACAGTTTCACAGCTCTAAATGTGGATCTCATAAGCCTCTCTCTGATTTCTAGAGATCAGTTGATAAAGCTAACAAGTAAGGGGTTATGCATTACCATATTACATACACATACATTTGTTAGATTAAGTAAAAAAAAAAATCCAGCTGCTGAGGTTGGTAATGTATCTCAGTGGCCAAATGCTTGCCTGGTGTGCTGTGGTGGTCTAGGTCCAGATGCAAGTACCACAAAACACATAAACCACCCAACTGCTAAATGTTACGTGGCCTGGAGAATCCTTTCCTGCAGTGTTGTGTATTAAACTTAGAGCCACAATTTGAAGCAGCTGGGATGTTGAACAGACATATCTGGACATGAAAAACATTTACGTAAGATTCAGAAAGAGGCAGCTTGACTGTGGTAGAGAGCTGCATGGCCGTTTCTCTCTGGATGAGGACAGGTGGGAAACTTTGGGATTGCAATCTTGTGATGGCTGCAAGGTCACTGTGTCAGTCCACTTCCACTTGGCTAAGCCAAGGCACCAAATGTGAGCAATCTGAACTTTGAACATATATCACCCTCCTGTAAAAAATAAAAATCATACAGTGTGAATTTCTGAGAGCTAAGGGTGGTGGGCTGCTGTAGCACTACTTACTCTGCATGATTCTGGACATGGTTCAGCTAAAAGGCAAGAATGATGTCATTGTGTGCAAACGAAGTGGAAGCAATTCTTTTTTGACAAATACAGATATGAAAGAGAAGTCATGGCCCTTAAGTGGTCAATGGGTATTAGAATTTGTAATTCAGAATAAGCATGCAGTTAAACCCCTAAGTTATAAAATTCTAAAGCAGATATTTGCCGATCAGAACTGAAGTCTTCAGTTATAGATGCTTCCAACTATAGATGGTCCCCTAAATAGGTCATAACCTGGAACTATTTTAGGATGGGACTGCATTTAAAAAACAGAACTCACCGAATATCAAGCCGACTTCTTGCCACTGCGTCCCTTTTTATCTTTTACTGAGTCATCATCAACTACCTCATCCAATCTTTTTGTGTATGAGTCTCTATCAAATTACTTATCTCCAAACTGTACTTATGTGTGCTTATATGCTTTTTAGCTGATATAAAAATTGCAATTTTAACCTTGCCATAAAGCCCCAAGGCATACGGAAGAGCATGAGTGATCTTTTGTGATCTCATGGCTGAAAGGGAGTTGTGGTTGGTTCTCTGTCATTGTGCACCTCTCAGTATCAAGAGAGAACACAGCACTGCACATTGTAGGTTCAGAGATTTGAAATTCAAAGTGTGCTTTCTGCTCAGTGTGTATTACTTGCATGCTGTCCTGTACAAATCCACAGTTGGCCAAACTGTGTCTAAGGGTTTTCTCATTGTTAATGGCAGCATGATTTTATTTGGAAGGACCATTTTTTCTCTTTTCTTTTTTTTCATAATTTATTTTTTTATTCACTTTACATCCCAATTGAAGTCTCCCTCTTCTCCTTCCAGTCCCACCCTTATAAATCCCTCTGCACATTACCCTTCTTCTTCTTCTTCTTCTTCTTCTTCTTCTTCTTCTTCTTCTTCTTCTTCTTCTTCTTCTTCTTCTTCTTCTTCTTCTTCTTCTTCTTCTTCCTTCTCCTTCTTCTTCTTCTTCTTCTTCTTCTTCTTCTTCTTCTTCTTCTTCTTCTTCTTCTTCTTCTTCTTCTTCTTCTTCTTCTTCTTCTTCGGGAAGGGGAAGCATCACTCCCTACCCCCCCCCCCCCCGTCCCATGCCAACTGAGAATCTAATCCCAGCAGGGCCAATTAAGCACATCCTCTCCAACTGAGGCCCAACCAGGCAGTCCAGTTAGGGAAAGGGGTCCAATGGCAGGCAGCAGAGTCAGAGATAAGCCCTCCTCCAATTGTTGGGACACACACATGAAGACCAAGCTGCACATCTGCTACAAATATGTAAGGGGCCTAGGTCCAGTCCCTGAAAGTTCTTTGGTTGGTGGCTCAGTCTTTGTGAGCCACATAGACCCACATCAGTTTAATCTGTAGGTCTTCTCATGGTGTCCTTGATCCTTCTGGCTTGTTCAATTCTATCCCCTACTCTTCCACAAGAGCTCTGCCTGATGTTTGGCTGTGAGTCTCTGCATCTGTTTCCATCAACTGTTGGGTGGAGCCTCTCAGGAGACAGTTATTCTGTCTGCAAGTATAGCTGAGAATCCTTAATAGTCTCAGAGGTTGGTTCTCTCCCATGGGATGGGTCTCAAATTGGTCTAGTCATTGGTTGGTCATTCCCTCAGTCTCTGCTCCATCTTCATCTCTGAATATTTTGTAGGAAGGGCAAATTTTGGGTCAAAACTTTTGTAGGTCAGCTACTTTTGAGAAGTAGTTTGGCATCAGAAACCACATGCACAGTTGCAAGTACATCATGAAGCCAATGTAGAAGAGGATTATGGAGTTCTGAGGATCCTTGAAAACATTTGTAAGAGAAAGGGCCGAGGATAGTCTGTGGCTGAGGTGAGGAAAGAGAACACTTGAAGCAAATGGATGTGCATAAAGAAGTACTGCCACATTCAGAGAAGGAGGTGCGTCTCAGTGGCTTTAGGAAAGCATGCAGAACGGATTCTGTGTGGTGATGTGTGTGTTGGAAGGTCACAGAGGAAGTCTGATACCTAGTGGGAACTAGAGCCTCAGCCCTGCAGCCTTGTGTGGCTGCAGATCCAGCCATCATCAGGAGCCTGAACTCAGGAATAGATCCACGTTCTGTGGAACCCTGAGATGACCACAACCTCTAACAACTTGATTTCTGTGAGTGATGCTGGCCTCAGGATACTCAGCTAAGATGGTAGCCAGAGTCTTGACCCAATCTTGACAAACAGGATGAAGCAATCACTTCTTCTGGGCACCTAAACATGGGGCTATAATTTACAACAGAGCAGCAGATGGAATGCTGGAGCACACCATCCATTGCTCACTGCCCTTTAGAACATCAATGTGTTCACACTCTGCAGAAATGTCTGGGTTTCCAGTCATGGACTGAAAGATGCACTGAAGATGAAATGTTTAAATTAAGACTTTTATATCTATTTATTTATGTGGTGTGTGTGTGCGTGAGTATGTGTGTGTGTAGGTGCACATGTGCACTTATGTGGCGTGTTATGTGTAAATCAGAGGACAACTTGCAGGACATTAAACTTGCTTTGTCCAGCCTTGGTGGAAGTATCATTACCTGATGAGCCATCTTGCTGGCCTAGAATACTTAAATTTAAAAGCATCTATTGCTACTGTTCATAAGAAGTTGGGTACCTGAAATAGTAATGTTCTTTGTCCTCATCTAAGATTTGCTTACTGTCCTCTTAAAACTTTCTGTGAAACTGGTCACTAAGAGATGACTAAAATGTGTTATTTCTTAATTCTTTTCAAGGAAAGCACATGGTTTCTAAGAACCAACTGGGAGAAGGTGATGGAGACTCTTGGTGTAGTAGACCTATTTGCACCCTATTGAGCTGATATCAAACTAGCAAGTGACTGAGCTATCAAAACACTTAGAATCTTCCCCCCCTTAAATATGAACATTCAACCCTAGAGCCGTGTTTTGTTGAAAGTTATTGTTGTGGAATTTTAATTTTCTTGGCACTTAGCCACTCGTTATAAATCCTACACCTGTAAATCTACTCCCTGAAGATATTTTCATTTCATGACGCATTGTTTCTCTACGGATAAATTCAATTATAAATTACAACCAAATTGGCTTTTTCATAGCATCCTCCTTTCTAAGTATCTTATGTCCCTTATGGATTATAAAGTAATTACAACGCTCCAAGGACGGTCTAATAATTGCACACACAAACACAAACTCGTCTCTATGTTTGAGAGAGGTTCTTTCTCAGCCGGGAACGTGAAGTTGAGTTTTATTGAGACTGGGGACTCTTGGCTCAGACTCAGGGTGATCCCCTGGGTTAATTTGAAAAGCATCTTGGGATCTTTAATTTCCATCTGGATGGCCAGGGAGCTGAAGGAACAGCCTTCCCCAGTGTGGCCCTATGTTCCAGTTGGGGTCTTGACTCGGGCAGTTTCCCACCCCAGAGGTGCAATGCACACTATGGGTGATTACACAACATCTTCATTATTTCTGCTCAAATCCCAACCATATTCACAAGCTTGGCTTTCTTTCCAGGGCTTCAGATGGTAGCCAAGAAGTGTCAGAAACTTCTCAGAGAGCTGTTCCCCAAGGAAGGGTTAACTAAGCTTGCAAGGTGTTTCATTGTCGTGGTTGCATTTGAATTCAGATTTTTCTCTTTCTTTCTGTGTGCCATTCATGTAACAGGAACATGGCAGACGCTCAAGGTTATTTGGTCTTGTGTCACCGTTTTCTTTTGGCACATCTAAAATGGAGTCGTTCTTTTTGTTTCTTTTCATCTGTTACCTTGGCAATGCTGCCTAAGAGAGCAAAAGACTCCTTGTCTTTTGCAACTCACCTTGAGAGGCCTTGGGAGGCTTAGGTGCTAATTAAGTTGGAGCTGTTGGCCCTGCTATTGGTATGAGCTCCAGGAAGCAAAACACCTCTGTTAGTGTGTGTGTGTGTGTGTGTGTGTGTGTGTGTGTGTGCATGTGCGTGTTCCATTTTCAGTGATCCGAGGAACTGCTACCAGTGTGAGTTGTTTTGGAAGTCATAAGCACAACACATTCGTCAACTCTTGTTTGGAGGTTGACTCAAAAGTCACTCAAAAATAGTTTGACACTTCAACTAAGTGTGCATCTGTTTGTTTTGATGCTTATAGGATACATGCCACATTTGAATACTCCCTGCCTCTAAGCAGCAATGAGCACATGGTAAGAACGTTGGCATCTTCCTCCCTCACCTTGCCCTGTATTGAGAAGAAGGACGAACAGATTCAGGAATGAGAAGAAAGCTGTTTCACTGGGGTCCTAGGAGTCAGGCACATCGAGGCCCCAGTGCGGTAGTGTTGCCTTAGCCTGAATTTGGAGGCTGAACCCTTTCCTAGGGACTTGGCCTAGAGCAGTGGTTCTCAACCTGTGGTTTGCACCCCCTTTAGGGTCAACTGACCCTTTCACAGGGATCGCATATCAAATATCCTGCATATCAGATACTTATATTATGGTGTATAACAGTAGCAAAATGATAGTTATAAAGCAGCAATGAAATAATTTTGTGGTGGGGGGGGGTCACCACAACATGAGAGCTGTATTAAAGGGCAGCAGCCGCAGGAAGGCTGAGAAACACTGCTCTAGAAAATGGACTATGTTCTTAGAGGATCTGGTTCTTGGCTTTCTCCCATGCCAGTGCATGGAAAGTGAGGCCTCAGCTACTTCTGATGGTGTACCACTTCCCATCCTCCACTGCTTAAGGTAACCTCTACATTTGAATTCACATGGCTTGCTCCTTCTTCTGGGGTGGGAGTATATCTTTTATAGATCTTTTATAGTGTTATTTTTTTTTCTGAGATACCTTCCATTTCTATACACAAATTCTTCTTTTCTTGCTGTTATAAAAACCACCACCACCTCCACCACCACCACCAAAACATGTATGAGGGTGGTACCCAGGATCTTGGCACTGTGGCTGTGGTACTGTGATCATATCCTTTCCCCTTCCTCATCTCCTCCCAGACCATCTCCACCTCTCTTGCTAACTCTCTTTAGCTCTGACTCTTGTTTTCTGAATGCCTTTTATACTTACTGGCAGAGCATGCACTCAACAAACAACCACTGAGCAATGTAAAAGTGGATCCGTCCTATCAAATGAGCGCCTGCATTATTTTGCATTTTTAGCTCACTCATTGGTTGAATTCACCTACTCACAGGCTATTTCTTTGGCCACCAAAGAATATTTGTATATTTTGGCAGACTGTGGAATCACTTTGGTGAATTTTTGTTGGAAGTGTTTGTTTGGAAGGGGCTAAAAGAACCATAGTTTAATTATGATTTGGTGCAAGGCCATTTGCATTAGAAGACTGATAACCATCTTTTTATGGATTGAACGATTTCAGCTTGAGCGACATCCAGAATTCCTCCTTCATCTCTGAATAGATAAAATAATATGAGGGGCCTGAGAGGGGTTTGTTTTTTTCCTAAGTTAGTTTCAACAGTCTACTAAGATGATGTCTCTTTAGGAAGCACCAACCAGCTGGAGTTTGCTTAAAGACATTGGGAGAGAACTTTAAGCTTCAGGAAGGACAGGTCTCCCTAATGAGTGACAGCTGAGATAATAAAGACCTGCCTGTCATTCACCCTGCTTTCTGCACAAGCCACAAACATCCTCATGAAAGTTAAAAGGAAAAAGAAAAACATGCTCTTCCAAGGTGGGTGTAACAGGGAACAGGAGGTGAGCCTGGCTGTAAAGAGAGGTTTAACACTTCCAGCAACTCTTTCAGTGTAGCCCCTGAGGCTTTTATGTAGCCCTGTCACTGTCCCCACACCTCCTCGGTGCTGACAGTCTTGGTAATTGATGGCTTTGTGGGGGCTTTTTGCCCCCTGCAACACATTAAAGCAAGAAGGAACACTCCAGCTTCTACCCTGCAGCAGCCTGGCACAAGGGACTGGAGGAGAGTGGATACAGCGCCCGGTGATCTTGGAGGAAAGAAGGGATCGATCCTGTCAATCAGGCTGCCCCACTACTGTCATGCTCTGAGACCTTCCACCTGCTCCTTCGAGTCATTAGAACTCCCAAATCTCCTTGGAAGCTTTTCTATTAGACACATACTTACATGTTCTAATTTTTTGCTCCTAAAATCATTACACACACACACACACACACACACACACACACACACACACACACACCTGCATTGAACCACAGTTCCCATCTGTGGACTAAGAGTGGCCAATGATTTATTATTCTTGGTTTCTTCACTATGCTGAGGGGTATGGGATTGATTTAGCTGGTGGCACACACTGTGAGGAGAGGCTCTGTAATGGGTGGATGAGAGGCCTGTGTTAGGATTGGGACTGTTTTTGGAGACCTGGGGACCTGGGTTTTGGGGTTCAGTCAGTAGACTATGACATTGAAGAAGTGGTTTCTCAAGTTGGGGGAATTACCTTATGGAAGAGAAGGAAGCCTCCTAGAGGACCCCCCCCCCCCCCGAGAAGAAAGTGTGCGTATGTTGTGGGTGGGCACTGAGAACAGCTTGAAGCACAGCCTGGGAACACCATAGTTCTTTTGTCCATATGGAGGGTTTGACTGAGCAGTGGTCATTCATGCTTGAGGCTTCCTGACCACCCTGTCCCACCAGACTCACACACAAATCCAGAGATTTGGTGGTGTATCACCAGAACCATCCCCTCTTTTGATTTTCAAATTGCAGCATGGCCATAATGGATTGGAGGAGCCCCTGTCTTCCTGTACAAACAGCAAGCACTGTCGTCCTGGCCACATGGGAAGTTTTCAGTAGCAGTGGTCTCCTGTTGTTTTTTAGGAAGCCATGATCTTGACTTATCAAAAATGCCTGGGGTTCCCAGTGAATAATGGGTAAAGAAGAGGAGGAGGCACCCTGGGTTCTATAGGGTCTGAATTACATTCGTCCTGTCAACTCCTTTCACTATAAAAATGCTAAAAATGGCATTTATTGTTTTCTGGTAAAAAGTTACATTAAAACTTAACTCACCTAAAATTTGTATTTTTTTTCCCTTTGAAGGCCCTTAGAAGTATTATGGCCCTGGCTACGATCTCCACAGGGCCTCATGGACAGGCATACCACTCATGGAGAAGAGAGATCGCTGTCATTGTATGTCAAGAAAAAGACTTAAGGTTTCACAATCTTTTTGAATGATAGCCTAAGGTACATGTAGTGAGATTTATGGTTTGGTTTTTTTTTTTTTTTTTTTTTTTTTGATGAGCTGTGTGGACTCGGCGTTTTAGATGCTGAATGATATTAAAATATAAACTAAGGCACAGTACAACTGTCAATCAAGTCTTTGGGCAAACAGCAGCTCATGAATTTGGGAGGGTCACATGAGAAGGCATTCTGAGCCTCCATCAAAGAAGGGCAGGAGGCCTTTATAGAGGTTATGGGGAATTACCACAAAGGAAACTTATTTGACTGGTTGCAGCTGTGAAGCTATCTCATTGTGTCTGCCCTAGTTGTGTAATTATAAGTTTTGTGGGTGCTTTTCATTAATTTTCTTAAAGGAGTCCACAATTCCTCAATTTTCTTAAATTTGCTTTTATAGGAAATGGCTTAAGTTAATGTCTACTTCTGTTTGTAAATCAGGCCAGGGTAAGGACATGTATGGAGCCCAAATGGCTTTGTCTTCTTTGGGATTCCTTATGTCGGGGCAGCATTTTAATTACAATTTGGGGCTGGAGAGATGAGTTGAACGGTTACATTGCTCTTCCCCATACCCACAGGCTCCTAATTGCCTGTAATTACAGGGCCACTGACATTCTCTTCTGGCCTTTGGGGTCAACTGCACTTATGGGCACATACTCCATACAGACACATATGCAAACGTGTCATTAACAATGAAAAACTTTCACAGTGTTTCAGGTTTGTGATGTAACCCTAGGGCCAGTCTATGTTGACTATAAGACATTCTGAAGTTTGGACTTAAAAAAACTCCCTGATTATGAGTGGATTTTTTTTCCTAGATGTCACCGTTGCCTAAATTTCAAAGTTATGTGTTGTTAGATTATGGTTAAATTAGGATGCTGTTCAACAACCTATATACTATTTATACAAGCCTAAGAAATCTGGGACTAGAGGACCTTAATAGTAATTTTTTTTCAAAATTATGATAGCTTAAAGAACAAACAAACAAACAACAACAACAAAATAAAAACTCCCAGCCCTGAGGGGCTACGGTAATGCAAATACTACATCCTAACGAATTTTCTTGGCATGATGGGTGTCACATCATTGAGGAATTGTGGACTCCTTGGACACCCCCTTCTGTCTGAGCAACTGAACCACGGCTCTGGTGTCTTTTTTCTGTCCTCATCAGGCTCTCCTAAGAGGAAGTGAGATGTAGCCTGGGCTATGGGGCACCTGACTGTGGCTCACTTCTAGTTCTAACACTTGCTGCTGGTGAGGATGGTACAGGTGCTTAGTGCTCAGTGCTTCTGCTTCTCAGCCATTACAAAGGGTTTGTTCCAAGTCCGTGAAAGCTTGTGCATACTCCTGGAGCCAGAACCTACATCTCGTTTTACAAGCTACTTATTTTTCTATTATTTATTAATTGGTATAAATTATCTCTATATACATATAGATAAACATATTTGTGGTGCGTAATGTGATATTTTGAAGTATACATGCATTGTGGAATGACTATCCACAACCATTACAAGTTATACTTATTATTTCTTGTGATCAGAACACTTTTGTTTTTATCAGTTTTCAAGCGCTGGTGGACTCCCATTATCATGCTGTAGAACAGTTTCCTGGACCTTAGCCTTCCTAACTGAGAGTTTGGCTCTTTCACCCATGTTTGTCCTAGCTCCCCTTGGTCCTAGTTGCTGGTGAGCTTGTCTACACGGTCTCCTTCTGTCAGTTCCAGTTTCCTATACTAGTGAGATCCTGTGGTGTTTGTCTTTCTGTGCCTGACTCATCTGTTAAAAAAGAGAAAAACAAGATGATAGAATTCCAGATCATCTTAAGACTCCAACCGACTTCCTCCCAGCCTCCAGAATTCAAATTCTTTCCTAAGGATCCACTATGGATTAATGCATGACAGAGTATCTAAAATCTTATTTACTTCATTTCCTAAGCAATGAACTCTTTAGTAACCACCATAGCTATGGGCACAAGAGTCACAGAGACTATTCCTTTTCTTCACCAGACACCTTCTCTATTGTAAATGAGGAATGGGTGTTAGAACCACTTAAAACATTTGGAGTTAAGAAGACAAATGATGCGAATTAAACACTTCCTCATAAATGGAGGGTGAGTGAGATTTGGAGGTCAGACAACGTGGTCGGGACTGTTGTCCCTGCTGTGGAGAGTGACCTAACTCCATGATGTAATAATGACTTCTTGACCTACATATTGAAAAAAATGGCTTTAGTCTCTTCACAGTCTGCCACACTGGAGGGTCCTCAGTGGACAATTCTTGGGAAACCCAGCAATGATTGGTCACAGAGAGCTCTCAGCTCAACCTCAGCTGCTGTCATATGCCCTTGGATTGACAATGCTGCTCCTTCAACATGGCGCGAGAGGGCATCTACGTCGTTGGAGTAATAATACATCAGTAACGCATTCATACTGTCTTCATAATTTCCTCCAAACAAACTGTCAGCCACTCTAAGGCTTTTCTCTAGGCACAGTTTCTTGCCTGATATATACATAGATAAAAAAGCTCAATCGCCTTTTCGCTGGTCCCTGGGAACCCCAGCTGCAGCTCCATTGTGAACACCATGGGTCATTCTGAGCGTGTCCATTCTTTTATATTCATCTTTTCATAGTCCTTCAGTGCACCCAGACCTTGCTGTGAAACAACTGAACGTCTTTTTCTTCTTCTCCTGCACCCCTATTAGGACCCTGAAGATGAGCATCTTCATGGCAAGCACCCTGGAGCCTTTCACAATTGACCACACTTTTATAATCAAGGCATGTGAGGATCAGATGTGGTTGTGTTTATGAGCACAGGTCCATCTTTGATGAATGCCTTTTTAATTTGTGACTTTTTTTTTTTATCATGCTCTAGTCTGTCTTTTTATCTTACAGGATTTTCTGTCTTCTTAGAAGGTAATTTTCTTAGTGAAGTAGGGAGGAGGATTTCTGAAAATGCTCCCTTTTAAACAATGTTCTGATCAAATCAGTGAGCCAGGAGGACTGTCCTGTGACACAAGGCGACTTCATGTGCACCCTCCTTAGATGTGGGAATGATAGATAATGATGTTTGGGAGCTGTGAAGTCTTCTGTCAGGTAGATTTAGTGGAGGCAAACTGTAGTGTGTACTTCAAAGGGCTGTTGTAAGGATGTGTATAAACTCCTGGAGTAGGATTATAATTGTGCAGTGAAGTAAACACACAGAGAGAGTCTCTGGGATAAGAGCCCAGCTTGCCCAGTCCAGTGGGGCTAAGCTGTAAACCACTTCCACAGCCTGCCTTTTGTATAAAGCATAGTGCTCAGAGCAGCTTGGTGGACTGTGAACATAGATCATTCACTTCATTTCATGTGTGTGAAAGGACCACGGAAAGGATCTCAGGGAAGACAGGTAGAATAAAGAATAATTGAAAGAAACTAATGAAAGACAAGAGAAAAAGCCAGCAGGGAAAGAACACTGAGAAACACACACACACACACACACACACACACACACACACACACACACACACACACCACAGAGCTTCATTTTTAAAAGGAATCTGGGTAGTCGTCTTAGGTTTCTGTGGTTCTTAGTATACAAAGAAGCGGGAACCTAGCTTAAAAAGCTCAGTGTGGACTTTGACAGTAGTTCAGGGGGATGGGAATGGGAAGAGGTCTCAGGGTAGATACAGAAACCTCTCAGGGAGCAAGCTACTTGCCCAGCTAGCAATCTGGTCAAAGAAAGCCAGGAAAAACAAACAAACAAACAAACAAACAAACAATTTTCTACTTCTGGTTCTGGTGTCACTGTGACAGGTGCTCTAGAAGTTGGTTTGTAAATGTATTGAATTGGCAACAAACACAGGGTCTACATGGACTAGGTGATGTCTCCATGTTTAACACAATACTAGACAATTATTCTTAACATATATATTCTTGGCCTGGGCACTTGAGGCTGGACAGAAGTATCATTTCCATGGTGAATGGAGTTAAGTTTTTCAAAATGATGCTTTCATGGAGGGTAGGAATTTTTATGTCCTGGAATTTGTTTAATGTTTTTGAGTAAGCTGGTCTCTGTGGAATTAAAACATCATGGTAGGTAGGTTAATGGAGAGTAGCCACGTAGCTTTCCACGGGACCGAAGAGCAGCTTTTCCAGAGGACTGCTGCTGTAAATAGGTGGGAAACCAAGGCTTTGGAGCACTGATTCTTGCTGAGTGCCTTAGTCAGGGTCTAACTGTTGTGAACAGACACCATGACCAAAGCAAGTCTTATAGTGGACAACATGTATTTGGGGCTGGCTTACAGGTTCAGAGGTCCAGTCCATTATCATCAAGGCAGGAACATGGCAGCATCCAGGCAGGCATGGTGCAAGCAGAGCTGAGAGTTCTCCATCTTCATCTGAAGGCTGCTAGTGGAAGACTGACTTCCAGGCAGTTAGGATGAGGGTCTTACAGCCCACACCCACAGTGGCACACCCACTCCAACAAGGTCACACCTCCCTGGGCTAAGCATATACAAACCATCACAGTGAGTAAAGAGAAATGAACACCAAAGGAAGAATGTACGCATTCTGAATGAACTCTGGTGCCAGATGAGATGCGATCTTGACCTTTGGAAAGGTATCAGAATTTAAATTTTGTGCTGCAGAATGATTCTTGAGTTACTCTCACATGCTGCCTAGAAAACTTATTAAGACAGAGCTCTGGCAATGAAAGGTTTTTGGTTTAGTTTTAAAAAATTCCATTTTAATGACAAATAGCAATTGTACATATTCTGGGTTTAGAGGCTTGATATTTAAATACATAGGTACATTATAAAGATTGGAGTTATTAGCATATCTATCACAGACATTAATTTGATTGGTGACACTCACATTCCTCTCTACTAGCTATTTTTAAGAAGTCAATTCACTGACCACAGTTACCATCCTTCTTTGCAAGGTCACTGTCTTGATGGAGTAAAATGTCCCAACTTAGCCCATGTACAAGTCTCTCTCTGAGAAAAATCCATCATATTTTTTGACTAGAAAGTGTTTTCTTATTCTAACCTTAAAATTTCTACAAAATTTCAAGGACTTTTGCAATGACAATAAAATTGAAATTATTTTATATTACTTTGTTCTGTTCAGCTATTTATGATTTTCTGCAAAATTTCAAGGACTTTGACAATGACAATAAAATTGAAATTATTTTATATTACTTTGTTCTGTTCAGCTATTTATGATTTTCTGCATGGCATGATTCAGACATGCCCATAAATATGATGTGAGTTTAGCCAATTTTTTTGCTACTTGTGTGTTTTAAAGTTAAAAACGAAATGGAGGTTTATAGGTACTAATGAGTCCATGCCTATTTTTTTTTTTGCCAATATCAACTCCCCTCCATTTTCCTTAGAAATTAGTACAATCTTAATATTGATATTCAATACTGAAAACACTAGTCCTTCATATGCTAACGCCCATAATGTCCATGAGTTAAGATATTGTTTGATATATCTTAAGTCATGTACAAAATGATCATACTCTATTTTTTTTACCAGACTTTAAAAAAATTCAAACACTGTATTTATGCTTACATACACAGATTTAGTAGACTTTAATATATTGCTCACTTAGAAAATTCAAATTGGGAACAGTAATTCTTAACTGGAGAGTTTACCTCATTTATATTTACTGTGAATTTGTTTAGGCATATTTGTACCATAGTCTTTTTTCTTATCTATTTATAGTGCTTTGTTTCAAACATCTTTTTGTTGTCTGTTAAAAACTGAGTCTTTTAAAGACTCCTTTCTTCATCTATTTCAAAGTTTATATATTGTTTCTACTCTACCCTTAGATTTGACTTCAGCTTTTCAGACTAAACAAATTCATCCGTTCAACTGTTGCTTCCCTTTTTTATGATCCCAAAGACTTTAGGATGTTTTAAACCCTTCCCCATGTCCCCCACCTTCACGTATAAATCCTAGAGTTTCACAGACGTGTCCTTGCTATGAGTCCACTGTTGACAGGAGTCCTGACATTTAGTCGCATGGTGACTTGATTCAGTTTTTTCCTTTTGGGTTTTCATCATTTTTGTATTTTCTGGGTTTCTTTAGGATCCCACTTTTGTGTTAACCTGAAGAACAACTTTTATATTTTCTTTCAGTAAGAATCTGAGATAAATCCTGTTGGGCTCGAAGAGTCTTGTTTCATCTTGCTCTTGAATGAGGGCTTAGCTGGGTATAGATTCTAAATGTCTATTTCTGCTTCATACAAGGAATATAAAATTCCATTGCTCTGCCCTCTGCATTCCGTTCTTTCCCATCTTTTAGTTTCCCACCTCTGCATGCCTTTAAGTCAGGTCTTGTGTGGTTTCCTGTCACCTGATGTCAGCTCACAGTTGCTTAGTTATAAGTAATCTGTTGTTTAATCTATGTAGTGAGATTTTATTACAACAACACCATATTTTTTCAATTCAAAAAGTGAACTTTATTTTAAATTTCTCTGACCATTTATTTAACCCTTAAAAGAAACACTGCAACTATATGGCTTCTAACTTAAAAAAAAATCTTTGAACATTTAGCTAAGAGAAAAAATGTTAAACTCTCCAGTTGTATTTGTGGACATCTTTATTTTTCTCTTTGGTCTTGTCAATTACTGTTTTGTAATTTTTTGGATCTCTGGTATTTACAAACAGAATGGCAGGACTTACATGAAGAATTCATTTGTGAAATATTATGAACCATTTTTCTTGATCTCTTATTACTGCCCACATGTTAAATTATACTTTATTTGATGTTAATACAGCACTTAAAATGATTGATAATATGATACGTATTTATTCAGCATATATCTTTAAGCTAGGTATGTTGCTATTTTTATGGTGAATGTTTGTAAACACCATGCAGTTGGGCCATGACTTTTTTTTTCAATAAATGCAGTATAGTAATGTTTTCTTTTATTGGAGCGTTTGGTTGGTTCATATTTAATGCATTGATTTGACATGGTTGATACATGTCTATCATTGTTTTCATTTCTTTTTCTCCTTCTTGCTCCTTTCCTCTCCTCTCTTCCTTTTCTATCCTCTCCTCCTTGTTGACGCCCTTATGTAAGTAACAAATGCATACATGTTATTCATTGTGACTACTTTTATTTCAGACAGAGAGTTACTTTGTAATGATAAGATGTGATTAAACATCTTACCTTTCTATACATCGATCATCTTCTTGTTGCAGTAAATCTCCAAACCAAATAAGCCTGTGCAAGGAACACACAACTCAGTTATAATATTTATAAGCTGCATGCCCTAGATTGGGCAGATTTACCACTACACTACTATATTCCTCAGCTATGAGATCCCTTGCTACTTGTGGCTTCTCAAGGCCCTGTGGTTCTGCCCCATCTTCCTTCCACCTCCTTTTCATCCATCTTCAATGTCTCCTTGTCTCCACCTCTTCCTTCCTCTCTTCCCCCTCTCTAAACCCCCCCAGCCCCACCTTTTCCTTCTACTGCCCAATGGGAAGAAGGTTTGCAAGAAATCACTTGAAGATGTGATCCACTCTTGAGGAAGCAGAATTAACATCAAAATACAAATGACACCCAAGCCATCCACAACAGCTCCTATGTTCTGCATTTCTTTACATAGATAAAAAGAGTCCGCCTAGTGTTAGGATAGCAGTAGTTTTCAGAAAAACATCACATGACACAACTGAGTCACCAAAGGAACCAAAAATTTCCACTTCACAGTAGTATTATATTTTCTTATTCTTCTTACTTTCAGGAATTATTATTATTATTATTAATTTGTGATATAATCTCAATAGGTAGTTTTTGCAGTAGCACTACATTTCTTTCAATAAGATTTTTTTTTTTGAGCACAACAATTATCCTCCAACAGATAAGAGTAGGTATTAGTAACATAAAGCTGGTCAAGAAGTTAGATAAAAAAGGATGATGGGAGACTTGAAGTGAGAACATAAAGCCATAAACAGTGGAATAGACTCAACCACAAAAATCAATGTATCACGTACAGAAATAGGACCCTTTCTGAGAAAGTGACAACAAAATAGAAAATAGAAGAAAAATTAGGAGATGTGGAGGATTAAAAGAAAATTGCCAACATGTGGATAATAAGAGGTCCAGTAGGAGCAGAGACAAACAAAAGAGAACAAACACACATGCACACGCACACGCACACGCACAGCCAGATGTAGAGGTGCATTCCTGTAAACCCAGGACACAGCAGGAGAATCCAGAGTTCCCAAGTAGCTTTGGTCACACAATGAAAACCAGGGGGCAGGGGAGAAAGGACTTGAACATTAATATCTAAGTAAATAGTGATGACATAATTTTAATACAAAAGACTTCTAGTTAGCCAGGCAGCCACAGAAATTATAGTGAAGCCTGACTTAAAAGATGAAGAGAAAAATTACAAATGTTCTAAACGGTGGGATGTGATAGCCCGAGACCTTAAATCAGCTTTTGGGAGGTGGAAGCAAGGGGATCAAGAGTTTCAGGCCAGCCTGAGCTGTGCGAGAGCCTGTCTTACAAGATAACGAAAATAGAGTTAGAGAAAGAAATGTCCTCAAGGACAAAAGAAGTACCCTGGTAGCTGGTGGTTCAGGAGGAGCCATGAGCACAGAATGCATTAGTGATAAAACGATGAAGCGTCTGAAGAAAACTGACGCAGAGTTTTGTGGTTTACAAGACCTCTGGGAGGAGGGGTCCACACAGGTCTGCTCTGTTGTACTTGGTCTCAGGCATTTGCTCCACAAAACCCCCTGTAGACTCAGCCCAGGAGGAAGTAACTCATTTGGAGAGCAAATAGACCAGATGCAGAAGGCCATGACTTAACTACTGGCCTTCAGCACAGCCCTATTAGGAGGTGATGGGGTCTTTTAGCACAAGTAGAGCCTTGTTGGTGACACATAGATGGGTCAGGAGAAATTGCAGGGTACAGGACTATAAGGACATCAATGAAGGAAAAGAATTGAAAATAGATGACCATGAGGAGTGTAGTATTTAAAAGAGAAGACAAACGTCAAGTTAGTAGTTTTGTGAAAGTTAGAAAAAAGAAAAATATGAAATTTACATTAAGCAAACAATAACAATGGAATGGGAGAAATATTTCTAGATGTGATGTCAATTACAGGACATGGGAATGTATTAAAACCAGCTAGCCAAACCCCAAAACTTTCATTAAATGAATAAACAATCTAGCAATACATTATGTTCAGGAGCTACACAATAACTGATATATTTGACAAACAAAAGAAGAGGGAAAGAATTTGAAACGGAAAAGAAAAAAAGAATAAAACCCAAAAACCCCAAACCCCATAAAAACCCAAGATTAGCAGAGAACTTGCATGAAGCAATACGTGGAGTTCTTTCTTGCCATCTCAAAATGTAACTGAGTCTTAAGCTGTGCATTGGCTAGTTTTATGTCAGAAAGGAGGGAGCCTCAATTGTGAAAATGCCTCCATAGGATCCAGATGAGACAAGCCTCTGGTGCACTTTCTTAGTGGACATTATGGGTGGTGCCATCCCAGATCTGGTGGTCCTGGTTCTATAATAAAACATGTGCCATGTAATCATCAAAACAAACAGAGACACATTTAGTTGAACTGTTAAACTAATTTCCAGTGACTTTTGAGTCAAGCCCAAAGAAGAGTTGAAGAATGTGTTGTATTTAGTACTTCCAAAGCAATTCATGTTGGTAGCAGTTCATCTGATCACTGAAAATGAAAAAGACAGACACAGACACAGACACAGACACAGACACAGACACAGACACACACACACACACACACACACACGGAGAGAGGGAGGGAGGGAGGGAGGGAGGGAGGGAGGGAGGGAGGGAGAGAGAGAGAGAGAGAGAGAGAGAGAGAGAGAGAGAGAGAGAGAGAGAGAGAGAGAGAGAGAGAATAACAGCTGAAGATACACAGATACACACTTTGGGCCAGGAGTTTAGTTAAATGGAGATGTCCTAAGTCTCCACAAGACTATGGATCTGACCCTTAGCACTGGCACAGGATAGCAACTTACAATTCAAAACCCAAACCAAATCCCCACCAACAAACAAATAATGCAATCCACGCCTAGCTCTAACTGTGCGATCATGCAGTGGTTAGCTGCTCTCAGAAGTGCCTGCATGAACATCTGTTAGAACAGATCCAGGGCTGGAACTGAGAAAGAAAACAGGACAGTTTCCAGAACCTTAATCTTCATTGTGCTCTTCTTTTACTGTCTGGACAGAATACTAGGTCAAATGTGTTTATTTTGACAATCAAAAGATAAAACAGAATCCAGGTTTTATGTAGCACTTAGGGATTGGACTTAATTTGTTTGCTTAACTAACAAAACAAAACAAAACAAAACAAAACAAAACAAAACAAACACCTCCCCCCAAACAAAAAAACCAAAACCCAACCACCACAACAAAACATTCTCTGCTGCTATTCTTATCAAGGAAGATCTTGTATTTGCATGACCACAGAACTGGCCTGTTAGGAAGGGCCCATTA
Organism: Mus caroli; assembly: GCF_978045245.1. Lineage (NCBI taxonomy): Eukaryota > Metazoa > Chordata > Mammalia > Rodentia > Muridae > Mus > Mus caroli. The sequence continues at coordinate 78,460,132 of NW_028227263.1, read as the reverse complement.
ATTTGATGTTTTTTTTGGACGTTGTTTTAGTGGTTTGAGGCCACAGGGGATTGTATTTTCATGGCCTCGTTTTGGAATAGGCAGTCACTGGAGTGATGTGATGTATTCTGTTCAGAATGTCTTGGTTTCACCAGCAGCTCTTCTGTTGTTCCCGACAGGGAACTCTGTTGACACACTCACAACAGGCACACAGGGATCCTGGAGCTGCAGTATGGCAGCCTGGGAGGTACCAGGGAAAGGCAATTGTCCCTCTTGCTATTTCCAGGTAGAGAGGTGGTGTTTGGAGTCGCCAATAGCTTGTGATACAACTCTCCTCAAAATGCCTTCTGGAATAAAGCTAGCTTAGCATTCAGAAACAATGCAGATATTTTTATGACCTCAATGACAACTACCAAACTCTTAACAAACACTGGGTGTCTCCTGAGACTCCCAGGGACAACCTCCTTGTAATCAGAACCCTGTGTGATACAACTTGGGTGCTGGGAGACCAGATTCTAGTTCTGTGTAGCCATTCCAGACATGACTAGAAATGTCACCTACCACAGGAGGCTGTGGAGAACAGATACCAGTTCCCTCCTGGCTCCAAAGTTCTCTTCGCATGTTTCACTTACTGACTGGTTTAAAGTATAGTTTGCAGAGAAGATTTCAAATGTCTTGAAATACTTTATTTTATTCTTTTTTTCCAAACAATTTTATATTTTATTTAATTGATTAATTTAGGATTTTGAGACAGAGTCTCAGTATGTAGCCAAGGCTGCCCTCCAACTGTCAGAGACCTGTCTGCCTCTGCCTCCTGAGAGGTGGGATTAAAGATGTTCGCTACCATCCCTGACTTTTACTTTTTACAGATCGTGGGGTTTTATCCAGGGGCCTTTGTGGTGGGTTGGAGTGTCTACACAGCAGAGACAGGTTATACAAAAGGACAGTGGCCAGCACATATATAAAAATAACACTCTGATCAAAACCCGTAGCACGGTGCCTAGCAAACCACGGCCATATCTAGAACTACCAGTCTCAGAAGCCAGCCTGCCGAGAGCCAGACTTGCTCTCTCTAGTGACAATCCAGAAAGCCCGGTGACAACTTCTGTAGCAGTCAGTCAGTCCCAAAAGTACACGTTGGTTAACAAGTGACACTCTTTGTAATTTTCATTCCTGGTTAAGGACCAGTAAGGGAAAGTTAAGTATTTTCCTAAGCAACCCCTTGGAGTGCCCTGCCCTCCTTGAGCAGTGTTCTGCATTTCCAGGCCTGAGGGCTCTAATTAGGGCACACCTCACAGCTTTTCTTTGTTACGCTATGAAGTCTTCCGTCCTGCGGCTCTGCTGAAACACAGGTGAAGTGGTTTCCTCACTGTCAGCAGGCTCTGAATTAGTAGCACAATCCCTACTTTCTCAGCCTAACTTTCCAGTTTCTGTTTTTTTTTTTTTTTTAAATCTGAGCTCATCCATGACCCAGAAAATGCAAATAGAAAACGTGCAAAGTAAACATTCCCTAAGCTTTAAATTGATTACCAAGTCAGCAAGGTAGGAAGACATTATGTATCACCCTGGTCTGTCCTCCACAGGTTGTGACTCCTGGCTATCTGGGTAGTTACATAGTACAAGTCACTCACCTGGGGTTGTCAGCTTTCCGTTACTGTAGCAAATGAGACAGCTATCAAGGAGTTATAGAGTTTTAGTCCCGGGATACTTGGTCTCAATGCTTTTGGGACCTTGGTTGAGGAAACACATTTTGGCAGGGAGCGCATGGTGGTGGAACAACCAGTACCATTCATGGCCAGGACAGGAACAAGAAGAGAAAAGGTTAAAAAGTTCCACAATCTCCTTCCGGGGCACACCCCAGTGACTGGAAAACGACATGAGCCCCAGTTTTTAAAAATATTTTCCTTTGTCTGCTGATAGCTCTGAGCAGGGAGACTGTCACATGCAGTGTGGCTTTGTCCTGAAATCCTGACTGAGGCAGTGAGGGATGGAGAAAGGACAGAAGACACACAGACACAGACATACAGAAAAGCTTGGATTGTGTGGGTTGTTTCTCGCTCTGCTGGAACAGCACTAACAACTGCAAGCAACCAGATGCCGCAGTGAGTTTATTCCTGGACCACGCAGAGGGAGGAGTTAGCTAGTCTCCATAGGAGGTGGGGAAGCAGTCTATGTTATAGATGGGGAGAAGGAGGCTGTGGTCGCTTGTTCTCCCAGGCACTGTCATTCTTGCTAGGACCAGAGGAGAGCTTTGCTATCCTTCTGAGCTTCCCTGAGAAGAAACCTTTGCCTGCTTCCATGGGTGTGAGGTATTTGTGTCCTTGCCACCAGAACACCTTCACCCAGGGCTTCCTCAGCTTCCCACAAGAGACTGAGCCTTTAACAAAGCCCCTTGGGGAAATAGTTGCCAATTAGAAGCCATCTGGATTACCTGACCGGCTCAGTGCTATGTCCAGCGGTCTGCAGCTCAAGAGCAGAGGAGCACATGACCCGGATGTAAGCAACGGAGGGAGGGACAGATGAGTTCTGGCACCCTGTGGCACACTGAAAGGCACTAGACACTGTCTTGTATGTAGGGGACGTAGAACATGTCTCCCATGCCTTAAGGAGGACCTCTGCCTCCCCTGCACTCTCTCCTTTGATTGACACTTGCTTATTTCTGTATGGTAGCAATGTCATGGTTGAGAGTCCCATGCTAAGTCCCATTCCTATTTTCATCATGTCACTGAGGGGAGCCAATCACTTTCATCACTTAGGCCACCAGTAAGGAGCCGAAAGCACTCCAGAGAACTAAAGACCCTTCCCTCAAGCACCACCCATGCTCCTGGCCTTCGACTCTTGTCTTGTGCTGTTTCTCAGGTAACCGAATGTTACTGATAGTGACAGGAAACAAATCCTCTCACATGGTAGAAAACTCACTGTAACATTAGCGTGGGTTGCACGGCCAGCTGTGTCCAAGATGAGCATTTTCAGTTAGCTCTGTCCCTTTGAGCTAGGAAACCGCAGATGTTGGTTAAGACATCAGACTTGGAAGGAAGCAACGTTTGAGAGTAATCGAATAGGAAACCGTGTGCAATTTGTCCAGCACGGGTGGGTTATCCTTTGTACATTTGCCTTTGCTGATGAGGAGTGACCCATTATGTTAAAACAGGGCAGTGTGGAAATTAAAGTACCAGCAGCTTTTGAATGCCTACTGTTAGCAAGGTAGAGTGTTATCCTCCCAATAGATGTTCAAGCTCATGTAACTTTCACAGGTCCATTGCCACCAAGTACCGGGACTTATTCATCATTTATAGATTTGTTTGTAAGTGATTGTTGAGTGGAGGGGGCTAGCCAGGCTATATTTTTGTTATTCTTGTTCTCAGTAGGAGATTTTCTGAGTGTGTGTGTCTACATTCTCAGGGCTGTTTGTTATAGACACGCAGTACACCAAACCTCAGGCTGATGTACAGAATCGGGGAATTCAGGGGACGGATCTTCCCTCTTGGCTGACTTCAGACTGAGGATGCCAGAGCCCGAGAGCACTGCGCATGTTGCCCTGGGACTGCCGTTCCTGAATGGAGAGGAGCTTTATTACATGTGAGGACCGCAGGAGGAGGAGGTTAAGTGGGCTGTCAAAGGTCACAGAGTCAGTTAATGAGTGGCTGTAACATGCAGAACCCAAGGAACAGGATGATAAGGCTGCTGGAATCTGTGGGTCTCCTGGAGGCTTCGGGTCAAGTGCCCAGCATTTGCAACTTCTACGAAAGAAATCACTTAATAAAACACAATACTGCTCTCAGTCAAAAGCTCACCCGACAGGGTGGGAAATCTGCTACTGGCTTCCCAGAGAACTCCTCTCTCTGTGTGGCTCTTTAGCAGGGAGGTGTTTGGGTCTCAGAAGCCTGGGCTCCAGGTTGCCTTCCCTCTGAGAGGTTCCTAGACACAGCACAGGGACTGGGGATCTGGCTACTGTGCTTGAGAGGAGGTGGGTGTTGGTGAGTTAGTCCTTGCTCTCCTAGGAAGGCTTTAAGACCCCTTTAGCTCTGTGCAGAGACTTTACAAGTCCATTGTCTTCGGTGGTTTGGGGAAGCCTGGCAGGTCTAAGCCAGGCCAAGGAATCTCTCTCCTTGTTCCCTGTCTGTTCTTTTTACAACAAACTGATGAAGATATATACATATATATATATATATATATATATATATATATATACAATATATATTGTATATATTGTATATATATTAAATTTGAATCCTGGCTTACTTTCCATGCCCCCTTTTTCTATTTGGTAGATTGTATTATTTTATTTTATATCACCGCTGGCCAGGACCCTAGATCTCTTCTGCAGTCTGGAAAAGAATTGAAAAGAGGGGTCCTGGTGCCTGATGTCTGGCTTTAGAGGTTGCCTTTTCCCAAACCCATCCAGTGGCTACTTCAGTGTCCCAGTGCCACCTAGAAAGGGCAGTCCCTGGTGGATAAGTGTCTCAGGCTAGACCATTCCCTAGAAACTCCTTTCTTCCCCTCAGTGACACTGGAAGATGCACAGAATCAACAGCTAAATCTGAACCTTTCCAGAAATAGAGATCCAAGGGAAGGTGAACCCTGCATTTAGAGGCAGACTACATTTTGTTGAAGGAAAACGACTTCTGTAAAGTGTAAAGTCACATTTACCTAAGGACAGGACCCCATCCTGAGCAATATGTCTTAGATACATTCGTGGTTGTGTTAGAGTATACATATGCAAACAAGGACAGCTATAATATCACTGGGCTATAAAAATCGGGGGTCCAGTGTCATACCTGCGGCCCTTCACTGACTGTAATGTCGTTCTGTAGTGAATGGCTGTGTGCTGAGAGAGATATGGGTTTTGCTGAGGCAGTGAGGGCTCTTCTCCATCACCTTGCTTATATTGGGACTTGGGGCCTCCTCTGCCTATATTAATCAGGCCTGTCTGTGACCATGTAGGGCTCCTGGTACCCCATGGTACCTCAGAGTGCCTATGCTGGTGTTGAGTCCTGGTGAAAGTGTCAGAATCCCCCTGCCTGACTTCTGACATCCCTTTCAGAGGAGCAAGGCTTGAGTGGTCTCTTCCCCCTCCCCAACACCACCCTGGATCCAGTTTCCTATGGTTCCAGGCTTGATGCTTTCTTACTCACAGGTTTCAGAATATTCTGAATTGCAGCTCTCACGAGTTGGATTGTTTCTTGTGCAAATCCAGGCTTAAATGTGATCAAAGTTCTAAGTCTGATGTACTTTGGGGTGGGGGAGTTGCAGCAGCCTTACAAGGAAGCCTTGTTTCTTTCCTTTCTTCCAAACTGCGTGGAGAACTGCCGACCACTAATTACTTATTAATAACCCATGGCCCACTGGGGCTCTGCTCTCTGACCAGGGTTGCTTTGGGGGTTAGCATTTTTGACCCATGCAATTCTCTGTTGCACTGCAGTAGAGGGAGATCAGCACAAGGTAAAACAAACAGGAACAGCCATGTTTTTATTACTGGTTTGGGCACAGTGGAAATGGAGACTGTGCAAATAATTTGAATGGAGAGGGAGAGCTTTTGATCTCACAGAAGAAACAGAAACTTCATGCCGGTTTACATCCCAGAAGGCCTTGTTGAACCTGTAGTTGGCTTTAACATGACACAGCAGCTTGTAAATATTTCCAGGTCTCTCCTGCTCTCCTGTACAAAGATTTACCTTTTATTCCACATGTACATGTGACTGTATGGGTATAGCTACAGAGGCCAGAAGGGGGCGCTGGAGCAAACCAGCATGACTGCTAGGAACTGAACTCATGTCTCCTGGAAGAACAGTGTATGCTTGCTAAGCTATCTCCCCCAGGAACTAGTCATTGGAAGTTTTGCACATATCAGACTTTCTGTAGACCATAAGTTGTTTCTAATTTTTTTGATATTATGAGACATGGGGATGGACACTCCGTGGTTTTCTGTTAGCAGTATCCTTTATTCCGGGAAGGCTGTTTTCTTTGTCCTTTTCCTTAAATCAGATCTGAGCGGATACAGGTTTCCCCACTAGGAGGAGTGAGGCGGTTAGGGTTTCCCTGGAACCTGGAAGTGACATCTTGCTGTGTCATAAGAGCCTGGAGGCATTCTGCTTAACTCTTGAGGCTGCTTTCAAGGGCTACAACTTTTTCGTTGTTCTTACTAAGGAGTTGATCACAGATCATCAAATAAGTATTTTCAAGGATGCTCTTATGGTATTGTAATACTGGTAAGGAGAAAGAGAGAAACAGAAGATAGTTACAATTGGAGGGGAGTAGTCAAGGAGATTATAAGCCAGAGTTGTAGTGAGATCTCAGGAGCCCTCAGAACACACACACACACACACGCACACACACACAGAGGCACACAGACACACACACACAGACACACACATACAGGCACACACACACACAGGCACACAGACACACATAGACACACACATACAGGCACACACAACAGACACACACACAGGCACACAGACACACATAGACACACACATACAGGCACACACACACAGACACACACACACATACACACACATACACAGACACACACACACACACAGGCACACAGACACACATAGACACATACATACAGGCACACACACACACACTCTCACACACAGTAGCATCAAGGCTCCTGTCCTGAAGGGAATAGCAGCAGACACAGCTGCAGAGTGTGTTTTGTTCCATGTGTCCACTGGACATCTATAAACCCATGAGCATGTCCTAGTTGGGCTGCTTCAGAGTTCTTCCCCTCTTCTTTGGCCACGTTATCTTCTCCAGACATCTTTTCAGCTGTTATCATTAGTGGGCCCCTGGGATTAAGCTTTTGTATCTAGGTTTGTACAGACAATCATGGTTATGTTTTAGACAACGTTCTACTTTTTCATGGTAGAGATGGCTTATTCCCCACTTCTAGTAACACAAAGCAGAGAGCAGGCTCATTTCTTGCTCTGTTGTATTTTGATTGTTTCTGCAGGACATCTTTGATTCTTCAGCCTAGAGGGTGGTCGCGTTGTTCTTGGATCCTAGAGAACTTTGCGGGGGTGCAAGCCAGAATATTTGAAATTATGACTTATCTGGAAAAAGCAGTATCCCTGGCAACACTTCTGGGTCTACGGTTTCCTCCAGTTGTCTAAAAGTTGCTGGAAGGTTGTCCCTGCTCTGCCTGCTGACACTTGCAATGGAAGGCAGGGCTAAACACCTTCATTCAATGTTGTGGCAACCAATCTTTCTTCCTCCCCCACTCTCTTTCTTTTTGAGACAAGGCTGGACTTGAACTCACCGAGTTTGCTCTCCCTTCTGGGCCTTAAAAGTGTCCACCATCACACTAGCCATGGAAATGTTTTAAAAAGAAGACATGCTGGTCAGGGAAGACAACTTAGTTGGTACAGTGTCTTTTGCACAAACATGAGGATCTATAGTTTATAGGACCTATTGATTTCCCAGAACCCATGTAAAAATGTTGAGTACAGACATGTGTGCATGTAATTCCATTGCTGGGGAGGCAGAGACAGGTTTATGTCTGGGTCTTTCTGGCTAGCTAACTTAGCCTACTTGGAGATCTTCAGGCCTAATGTCCTCTTGAAAGATAAGGTGGGTGGCTCCTGAGGTTTGACACCTGATGTTGACTTGTGTCCTTAGCATGAATTCACACACATGTGCACCACCACCATTACTTTTACACACACACACACACACACACACACACACACACACACACACACCCCTTACATATATACTGTACACACAGTGTCAGTACCAGGGATGAAGGAATCTGCATTCAATTCTATTGGGGAGGCAAGGCTTATCAAAGCATCTTAGGTATCACGCTTGGGAAGGAGCTGCAGACACAAAGCTGTGAAACCTGGGAAAGAGAATTCCTTGCAGATGAACTTGGATCAAACCATATCTTCATATTCTGGAAGCACCTGTGGGTGTGTGTCTGGGTGTGGAGAAAAATACCACTTTCCAGATATTTTCCAAGATTTTGTTTGTTATTTAATTTTAATTTAATTTAATTTTATTTTTATTTTAGTCTTTTGGACTGCTACAAGGTAACTTCACAGTAGAGAAAAAATATGTATATGCATTAATCAGCCTTTTGTTGCTGTGAGAAATACCCAAGACAATCAAATGATAAAGATAAGAAAGGTTTATTTTGGTTCAGTTTCGTATTTCAGGTTGTGATTTGTTGGCCTCATTGCTTTGAGCATGTAGTGATATTGCTTATCACTGCAGGAATTCATAGGAACTAAACTGTGCACATTATTTCCAGGAAGCACAAGAGCACCAAGATGTGGCAGGTGTCCCTAGTTTGCTTTCGGGGCACACGAAGCACCTAATCGGCTCTCACAAAGACATACTTCTTCAGGGTTCCACCATCTTCTAATAACACCTCCCTGGTGAGCAAGATCTTTTAAATTAAAAACAGTTATTATTAATTATGATAATTGTTGTTGTTGTTGTTGTGTGTGTGCCTGCAATGTGCAGTCCACGCCATGTGCTCATGTAGACCTCCGAGGACAACCTTTAGAGTCAGTTCTCTCCTTCCATCTTTATGGGAATTCCAGAGTTCAAATTCGCCAGGTATGCATGTCAAGTGATTTTACCCACTGAGTTGTTTTGCTGGCCCTGGGAGCTAGATTTCAACATACAGATTGCTGGGGGACTTGGTTAGAGGATAGCAGTAATGTACTGCCTGCCCCAGAGTCAAGTGTCCTGCTGACATTGTGAGCATCCTACAACGTGAAGATGAATGCTGAAGTTCTTAGTAATGATGGGTGAGTTCAGCATTTCTTAATTCACAGTGTATTAAAGGCAGATAGTAAGAGTGCGTGCGCGCGCTCGTGCACACCCCCCCCCCCCCCACACACAGGCAGAGACAAAGAGAAACACACACTGGAGCAAGAGAACCCCCTCTCCTGACCTTTGAACTATGACCTGCATTTCTGTTTTATTTGGGGCTTGGACATTATAGACCCAGCTTCAGCTGGTGAAAACCTTCACAGGCAACCAGACCTTCCCCTTCTCAGAAGAGGCTGGACAGAAAAGTCTAGTGCACAGACACTGTCCTGGGCTTGGCCTTTGTCCCAACAAACTTGTCTGTGGCTTTTATTTTTCATTGTCAAATAATTAGGAAAAAAACCCAAACCAAACCAAAAAAAAAAAAAACCCAAAAAACCAAAAATCCCAAACAACTCCCAGACTTTGGATTCTGTTGGGGTTAATTCTCCTTAAAAGCATCAACAGGACTTACTGTCTACTGGCAAGGGCCGTGTGAGGCACAGTTTTCAAAATAAAATTTCATATCGCTTCAGTGTATGATTTAAGCAAACGTTCAAAAAAAAAAAAAACCCAAAACCAAAAAACCCCACACAGACCTTTTATCTGTGAGAACCCTTCAAGGATTTCCATGATGGGTTTAGAATATTCTAGAACTAACAGTGCTGTGCTCACAGAGCAGAGTTCACATCTGAGTCTTGAGACTTTGAGCGTCTTTCCTGGAGACGTGTGGATCTCTAAGGGCATGCTTTAGTCCAAACTTCCATTTGTAAGGCAAGATAAACCTTGTTACCTTTTTGATGCTATGGAAGAGAAAGAAAGAATGAAAGAAATCCTTCCCTTTTAACACTAGAGGTCACTCTGTGAGCACAAATGTGAAGGCAGCACCCTGAGGCTTGTGAAGGTCAGCGCAGCTAATCTGTATAAATTGCTGAACCATGAGCCAAATTTGTACCTAATTATGGACTGCTTTGATGCAGCCCCTGCTCCATTAAAAGTTTCCCTCTTCCCTGCAGAACTGTGGGTGTTGGGACACACATATTTCAAAGCAGCCTTCATGTTTCTCGGCTGAGCAGTGGTACTTGGGATTCTGTGGCCCAGTTCAAGATCCAGATGGAGAAGGCCACTTGACACTTGGTCATGAAGGGGTGATGGTAACTTGGTTTGTATCTATTTCTGAGACTAAAATGTGGGTGCATAAAGACCCCAGACAGCACAGGGCAGTTGTGCAAACAGTCATTAACCAGTCTCAGAGTTCCTCTTTCTTCTTAAGTTTATTTTTATCCATGTAATTTTAAGTGGCTGCTTGTTTGTGTACCGTATGGGTGCAGGTACCCAGTGAGGACAGAAGGAGTGACAAATCTCTTGGAGCTGAAGTTCCAGGCAGCTGTGAGCTCCTGATGTGGGTGCTGAGAACTGAACTAGGTCCCCTGTCAAAACAGTAAGTACTCCTACCTACTGAGCCATGTGTTCAGCCTCCAGGGGGCCCCTTTCTTGTTGAAGATACTCAAACTAGCTCTGTATCCGGTGTATAAAATAGTTGTTGCATTTGTCTGGGAGTTGAACTCATAAGTGGCATATCAAGTAGAAATTATGTGTCATTGTTAGCTTTCAGTTTCTTTTACTTTGTTACACTTTCTGAGTGACTAATATTATTCTGAGGATTTGAATTTTATCTATGCAGAAATTTCACACACAAGTGTAGAATGATAATTTATGTTTCATTTTCTAAGCGGCGCCTGATCTTTGGTATTTTTGTCTATAACCTGCAGACCACAGCGTCTCTTCTGTGAGGAAAGTTGGGACCTTAAAGAAATCATGGGCATGGTAACCATTTTCCCTTCTCATAGCTTGGTGAGGAATAGGTGGAATTTTGCAGCAGAGACTGGGGATAGCCAGAAATGTCATCTTTCATTCAGTTCAGGGTGGAGTGTAGTGGAGAGGACCATTTGGCAGTGGCTCTGCTCGGCTCCCAGCCCCTGCTGTAGATAGCAGGATGAGTAGAAACTTGGACTTGAGGGGATACCTTGGGCTTTGATCCTTCACAGGATCCAGGGTGGCCATGTATAATTAGGCTTCAGTGGTGGGCAAGTCAGGCGGTTCCTTCAGTAGTAGGTCCGTAGGTGTGTCTCTTCTGTAGTGTAAGCAGGGTGGGATTGGATGTTCGAGTTTGGAACGCTCAAGGCTGTTAAGATCATTGCTCTCTGCAAGGACGTAAAAATCCACCATGGTCACTTATCTTCACACCTAACCCGTCTGCCAACCATTGATTTCCCATTTCAGTTTGCAAGGTGCTGAATGGAGCTGATCGATTGAACAGCACTGATGTGCCTCCAACATTCCCATAATCTATATTATCAGCGGGCTTCCTTCCGAGTGTTCTTATCTGACCTGGCCACAGCGGCTTTTGGTTGGAGAGATCAAAGGAAACATTGCAAAGTCTTCTTCATAGGCGCAACCCAGCATCAGGCACCGCCCCCCGCCCCCCCCCCCCCAGGGGTGGACCCAATGTGCCCACCTCCCAGATCTAAAGCTTTTACTAAAGTATGTGCTTGCACCCCGCCCCCCGCCCCCCGCTTGGTTTTAAATTAAAAAACCCTAATTAGTCTTCTGTTTTCCAGCAGCCCACAACAAACAGCATTTAAGGAAGAACTGTTTAGAAAGCAGATTTTTACTTAATAAACAGCGATCAATCGAATTGATTAGCCATGAACGCGCTCCCGCCGAGTCTGTGGGTGGCGCGTGTTGTTGGTAATTGCGGTTCACAAGTACAAGACTATTAAATGGCTGCCTGTCGCTGATTTCCCGGCTCTTTGGTTTAATGGAATGAGGTCAAGGGTGGGTAGGGGAGGGTGCGAACAATTGTCGATGGCACTTTTTGAGTTGGGACCCTGCCTGGACCAACTTTTGCCCTAGCAGTCTTGAATTATGTCCTGTAATTGTGGCTGCTTTACCCAGCCATTTTTGTGGATCTTGCATCTGCTTAAAAAAAAAAAAAGTAATTCAAGTGGCAATTAGATCTTTGCATGCTGGCTATGTGGATTTACATAAACCTTGAGGACCGAAGCTGTCTGAGCATCACAATTAGTGCTGTGTGCTGTGCAAGGCTTTAGTTACCCTGGGGTTCTCTGTTTCCTGAAGCTGAGAAGGGTCCTGATGGCTGCCCTAGAAGGCAGGGAGGGAGGAGATGGTGCGCTGAGTAAGCACTTCTAATCTCCAAAGCTCCCCGATCTCTTTTACGAAGGTTCCCCGGGCTCCAGGCCAGGTTCTGAGCCAAGAGGTGAGGCTACTCTTTATGCTACAGAGGGAAGGAGATGCCTGCAGTCTTGGACTCTTGTGGATGCTGAACTCATTTTGGGCAAGTTTCTGGGTCTCTTCATGTACTTGGTGTAATTTACCAAATTACCAAGAGTATAGACTAGCATGCAGCACAGTATGTCTGTTGTGGCTAGGATTCCTTAAGTCCTAGTGGTGGAGTTGGAGATTCCATGGAGTTGCTGTATTTACGTGTGTTGGAAGGAGTACCTTTGTATTCTTGGTACAGCCCTTTGGTAACTGGGAGTCAACAGAGACCTGGGTCTTGGCAGCCTGGAGTCCTCTTGGTTGAGTGATTGCTTGCGCCCTCTGGTGGCTCACACTTGTATTTGTTGGAAACGAAGCCCAGTGGCCCCTGCACTCTGCTTTGAGTTACTGGCCAGCATCACCCTTCTAAGGTCAAATGCTGGTGAATAGGCTTTGGCGTTTGACCTAAGATCCTCAGGAGCCAAGGAGAGACAGCTCCACATGATAGATGGGAAGCCACATGTGCTTGGTACACATCACTTGTGTTTATTATAGCATTTATCATTTCATGATATTTGTTCATGGGTAGTTCCAATGTGCACATTTCTAATTCTTATCTGACAGCCACTCCAAGCCCTCTGTACCTCTTCCTATTCTGCTGACTGATGGAGGAAATAAAATGAAATGTAACTAGCTAGTCTCTTAACCCAGGGTAGCCATGTGACAAAGAGCTAGTCAATATAATGTATAGAAGTCCACTGCTGTGTGCTTGCAGATCCCACCCCTCTCCCTACTAAAAGGGATAAATGTAAGAAACTGTCACCCACAGTCTCTCTTTCTGCTTTGACTATACACGTGATGGTTGGAGCTCAGGCAACTGCCTTGGAACCATGAGGTATGCAAAGAGAAAGAGGGATTCTAGCTCTGTCAGGGCAAGCCAAACCCTACAGAATCCTACTTTCAGACTTTGTATTCTGGAGGGTAAGCCCTTATTCATTTAAGACACTGGTTCGTAGCATGCTATCGACAGCCAAATAATTTGTAACAAAACCACGTTCAAATGAAACAACATGCTGAAAGTCAAAGTAGGAGGAAAATGAGAAGAAAAATAAATTTTAGAGTAATAAGCCAGACCCTGGGTTTCCCCATACATCAAAGTCACTGGTGTTATTGTAGCCGTTCTCAGTTGAGAAAACAGATTGACTACTCTCCCTCTGTTCAAACACGCAGTTTCACTTGAAGGACCAATTATGAAATGCAAGAGCTGAGCTTCCAGCTGGTTTTATCTGTCTCCAGGGACCATGTTCCTTCTGAGCATCACGTTCCTCCTCTCCATCGTTTGTCCAGAGGAGACGCTATGGGCCAACATTTTGGGAGAATGCGGGAAAGCAGATGTGGCCAGAGGGAAGCATTAGGGAATGCTAAGAGTACAGAGTCACTCACTAACTCCAGGGAGATGCTGGCATGACTGTGTCAGAGCCTGTGCTGCTTCCTGACCTCTGCAGCAGAAGTACAGAGTGATCTTTGTGGCTCTCAAGCAGCCACCAGCCAGGCCATGGGACCAGTCTCTTACACACAGCCCTCAGAGTCAGGCCCAGGAGCAGAGCCTGGGAAAGCAGGGATGTGAAGATCCTGTCCAGCATCTCCCAGACAGATAGTGACTTTGGACGGTCAAAGACTGAGAATCCATCAGCCTGGGCTCTAAAGTGAGAAGCTGGGGTCCACTGTAAACTTCCACAGTAAGCAGGGGACCTGTGTGCTTAATGGAGGAGGACACATTGCCAGTTTAATGTAATCAGCTGTGCACAGTGTAAATTCACTGTGGATGAGTATACCTCTTCATAGCTGCCGGGCAAACCTTAAATCTTAATTCTTCACGGAATACCTTCTCCAGCTCCATGACTCTATGTTCTGGTGTGGATACTGGGTGGCTCTGTCACAGAGGCCAGGGATGTCCAAAAAGGTCCCCCAAAGTAGACTCACAGCAATACATTCAGGTTTCTCATCTCTCCACGGTGCTACCATGTGCACTATCTGGGGTAGAGTCATTGGCTTCCTCCTCAAGTTCCCGAAGTCATTGACTCACACCTTCCCCGGCTGGATAGATCATTAAGAGAATTGGTTTACAAGGCTCTCGCTGAGCTGCTCGCTGTGCGCAAGAGAGTAAACAGACGTTAGATAGAGCTGTAACATATGATGCTCAATCCAATGCTTAATGAGGCCAGTAAAAGCAGGGAAGCAAGATTAGCTGCAGATAAATGAACTCGGCTAGTGCAGAATCGAGAGTTGACTGTATTTTATTTGATTTAGTCTTAGAAATAGCAGATGTTGTGCCAATTACAGCAAAGCAGTTCTGACTAATCTCTTCATCGAATTCATTTGGTTCACAGAAACGGATTAAAAATTATTTCATTTCCATGGGTATAAAAGTCATGTCTACCTTGCCGTAGAAAATATGTAGGAGGAGAAAACAGAGAATTAAAATGACCAGAAACACCAGTGTATCAATAGCCATGAAACAGATCACACTTGCAAGTGCTTAGCTGTTTCCAGACCCTTTCTGGAGCCCTGGCTCCATTAACACAGGAATCAACATGCGCTAATGCAGCAATGGTAGCCAGGGCACAGGGAGGCTACACAGCCTACTCAAGTGTCCACTGCTCAGAGGCAGTGGAGTTAGAGCTTGACTTTTATCACTTAGCCCTCGCACCTTTATCTTCACACACAGGGTCTTCTTTTGGCTCTGAGGGAAACCATGGATGACACATGTTCTCATCATCTGAAAAAGCCTGCAAATATCACATAGGCACGTGTTACAAACCCAGAACCGTGCTCCCTGTGCTTGCTGTAGTGCTCTCAGAGGACTTTGTTGTTGGTGGTGGTGGTGGCTGGGGTCAGGGGTCAGGGATCTTCAGGTTCTTCACCTCTTTTTTTTTTTTTAAATGAAATAAAATCTTCATAGGTTGCAGAGTATCGGAGAAGCTATGTTTAAAGCAAAGTCATAGAATGGGTCAGATACACTGTGACAGCTAAGTGAGGATAAGTGAGGATAAGTGTGACACATAAGTGAGGATACTTAAGGACCCCAATTATTTTTTTGGGGAGGGGCGGTTCCTTTTTATGGGATTCAAGACAAAGAGACATTTAGTTGCTAAGGGGCAGAGTTTGGGTGGTTTTCTATTTGGACTGACAGATTAAGTTGTTATATAGCTGCTTCTCCTCTTCTTCTTCCTCGTCCTCCTCTTCATTCTCCACCTTCATGCCTTCTCCCATTATGCATATGATTTTAGTTACTCACAAGCCCGCTTCTACTTAGGCAAAAGGTGGTAAGTAGGGGAAACAGGCTCAAAATTGGCTTTGAGGACACAGTTTGGGTTACTGCATGTGGACCGCAAGTCAGGCGAGGCTGGATGGGTCTCTTTGTCATGTACCTTGATGTAGCAGAGAGGTTCCGTCTAAGTTCACTTGTAGTACAATCGAGGGGAACTGTATTTCATTGCGCAGAGAGGGCATTTGTGGAGTTTGATGCAGGTGAGGGTCTAGGTTGGCAACAGGCTGGCAGGTACATTGTTCAGATAAGGGTGTGTGTACAGATCAAGTGCAGTGCCAGGCTCTAAGGTACTCTCTGTGCACACCCGACTCAATGCTACCATCATCATCAATGTTTGATGACTGCACTGAAAAGGATGAGAACATCTCCTTCTCCCTGTCCCCTCCTCCTCCTCTCTTTGTGTTGGTGTTTTGAAATAGGGTCTTGATATGTAGCCCAGGCTGTCCTATTTCCACCTCCCAGCTGGGGTTGTAGGCAAGTCCCACCATACACAGCTTTGTGTGTGTTTTTTGTTTTGTTTTTTGTTTTGTTTTTCCTGACTTCTTCCATGTGATAAAGCAGAAAATCAGCAAGAAGAAATCAGCCTAAAGCCCCCTCTGCTCAACTTCCAATCTCCCAGCTTCTAGTAGAATAAGATCCCCCCCTTTGCTAATTGCTGTTTCCAGTGTTCTGCTACAGCAACACAAAGTAGACTAAAACATGGATATACACGTTCTAGCCCCAGGTATTTTTCCAAGGGCTGTTGGTTCATTTTATAAATACACTAAGATGAAAGTCAGTCTTACACACACATCTCTGAATGAGTCCCTGATTATTTTATCTAATCAAATCCTCACAAGTAGCATTCCTGGCTGACAAAATCTGGGGCAGTTTTAATGACCTTGATAGTCACATATATTTGTGTGTGGGTTTGGGCTGGTGATGGGCTTTGACCATGATGATGAAATGAATGCGTTGTTTCATTTGTAGCTGTGATTACAGCTCTGCCCTTAGCTGTATGCCAACAGAGCATTTGATGGGCTGGAAAATAAATCCCATGGTGGCTTAATGAGAGGTGGTGGATGCTCCTTTGTGACCCACAGTGCTGCCTTTCTCCCAGGCATTGGAGGAGGAAGGTCACCCTCTGAGACAGTGAATGCTGAGGGTCTCTTTGGAGGCCACTGCAGAAGGAAGGGGCTCATCTTCACCCAGATCTCAGCTGCAAATCTTGTATCAAAGAACCTGAGGGCTATAGATACTGCTTGGTAGTAGAATGCTTGACTTGCATACTCATGGCATACAGTTTGATTCCTCAGAGACGCAAAAATAAAGAAATAAACAAGCCTAGAGATGTAAAAAGGGCTCCCAAGCAGTAAACAAAAGGTCTGAGAAATAGACTCTTGGGTTCAAATTGACAATATGGTAGAAGTCCTTTTCAAAACAAAACAAAACAAAACAAACAACAAACCAAACCAAACTAAAACAGCAGTATCCCCCAAAGTCACATTTTATAGTAGAAGAGGCCAAGTGAGTATCTTGGTGACATGCAACAAAGTGAGGTGCTACTATTCCCAGAACACTTTGCGAGTAGCAACGGTGGGAAGACATACGGGAAAGTATCTAGACAGAACTGAAAGAGGGAAAGGAGAGGACTCAAAGACCTCACAGAATACCCAACCCAGCTCTGTTTAACGGACTCTTAGCACTGGGATTCTTCTATCCCAAAGGGATAGTGCTGCTAATTTCCCTTTCTCTGGTTGTTTATCTTCTCCGTTCGTGTAATTCTTTGTTCTTGCCAGGGAACCTCAGCAATCCCCTAGACGACTACCACACCCCTCCGTACATCATCTAGAGGGAATCTTTTCAAGTGTTCACCTTTTCCTGGGTGCTGCTATACTTGTTACAGTTGGGGATCTTCTCTTTCCCCAAACATCCTCAATTTCCATCCTGAGCTCATGTCTACCTGGCTCATGTCATCAGGAACTCATGACTACCTGATTCCACTGTTGCAAATCCAGGATTTGTAGGATCCAGGTGCTGAAGGCCACATTGAACCCTGATCTAGACTGCTAGTGCTGCCCTCAGAGGACTGGGCTCCCCTGCATCTGTTAACAGTCAAGACAATTCCCTACAGACATGGTTCCTATCCTCTTTTCTTGGCTGTGAGGTGAGTGTCTCGGTCAGAGGTAATGCCATGGAAATAGCAAGCTGACTTGCCTTTAGGTTTCTGCCCCAGCTGAGACAATTCCTCTATTGAGGAGTCCTGTCAGATGACTCTTAGGATGGGTGACATGGACAGGTAAACCTAGCCAGAACACAGCACTCCTCATCAACTTGGCACATAGATACATAACTTTTAAACCATAATTTTCATTCCTTGTCCCCAACATCTCACATTAATAATATCTTAGAGACTTTTTCTTTATTTTGTGTTTATGTGTGTATGCCTGAATGAATGTGTGCACACTATCTGTGTGCAGGTCCCTGTGAAGATCATAAGAGGGCTTCAGATCTCTTGGAATTGGATTTGCAAGTGGTTATGAGCTGCTGTCTAGCATGGGTTCTGGGAGCTATGCCTGGGTCCTTGGCATAACAAGCCAGAGCACTTAACTTCTGAGCCATCCCTTTAGCCCCAACTCTAACTTTGAAAAGTTCTGTACTCTTTAAAAATCCAATATATAATAGCACAAAATAAAAATCCTTATTCCCAAAGGGAAGAACCAGGATATAGGAATAATCAGACCCAACAAAAAATAGCAGTATGGGAGTGAAAATCCATTTCTTTTTAGCTCAATGTCTGGCACTTGAGAGTCAGTCATTGGATAGTCTACTGGCTCTGATTGAAAAGCTTGGGCACACACACCATTCCAGCTCTACCATCCACAGCACACACAGCCTGTCTTGTCGGCTTAGTCTGGCTCCACTTTACACCTGCTGCTCTTCTTGGCATGCATCTCACAATCCTGGCATCTTCTAGTATCCTGGAGTCTCCATTGAAGCTAAGACTGTGCCTTCATCAATGGCCTCTCTACAGGGATTCTGAGCTTAATACATGGTGCCAGGTCTCACCCACTCACCACGAGTTCCTTAGTCTTACATCTTGTTTGTCTTCAAAACCTGTACCACATGTATGATGCTTACACATTTCTAAATTTGGCTTCGAGCGTGCTATGTAGTCTTGTACCAGCTTCTGTGTCCTGACCCTGCTATCATTTTCCTATTGTCCCTATGAAGCATAACTCATCTCTTTAGTGGGTGCCGGCCTCTTTAACAAGCACAGATGCTTCTCTAGCTCCATTATCACCAGTTCTCACAGATTCATGCCCTAAATATTCAATAATAGTTGCCAGTCAAATTCCTCAGCAAAGTCTTTGTTCCTCTTTAAAATATGAAATTATAGGGTCACACCAATGGGATAAAGAGGGATGTCAGTTAATCATGTCGCCAGGTAGAGATTACAGCATCAAATTATGGTGTGATAGAGGGATGGTGGTCCATCCTGTCATGGAGTAGAAAATAGTGTCATATCTAGATATGAGTAAAGTTAACAGCTAGATTTTGAGGATGCTGAGGGAAGAGAGCTAGATATGAATTTGACATTTAGGTTTGAGGATCTTGGAGGTAGAGATGGAGGTATTGTTAGAGGATGTGAGTCCTGAGCAGAAAGTGGGCGATGTCCCAGAAGGCGGAAGCATGCCAGGAAGCAGAGAACAAAATCCTGGTATTTTCCAGAGTCTTGTGGGTAAGAGGGAAAGAAATTCTGTGAAGGTCACTTGAGTAGGGTAGGTGTGAAACTCAAGGAAAATCAAAGGAAGCTCACACCACGAACACTGATGAACAATGGTAACAGACAGCAGCAAAAGTTCATTCATTTTTCATAAGGAAATTGAGGTCTAGGGACTTGCCAGTGGTCTCCCAGCTAGTCAGTGGCAGATTGAGACCATGGATTGATAACACTTGCCATGCTTCATTTAGGGGCAGATCTTTTAACAAAGCCATTTTGCTTGGACTCAATTTTACAACATCTTTGTTTTATTTTCTATTACTGTGATAAAACACCCAACTAAAGCAAAGGTTTATTTGGTTTGTTTACATTCTAAGTCACAGTCCATCATTACAGAGATGCCAAGGTGGGAGAAACTTGAAGCTGCTAGTCTCATAGCTATAGTCAACCTCAGAGAGGAGCCTCAGAGAGGAGTCAACCTCAGGAGGAGTCATTGACACGTGAGTCCTTCCTCTACACTTGTACAGTCCAGGATTCCTTAAGCCAAGGGAATGGTGCTACCCACAGTGAACAAGTCTTCCCACATCATTCAAGTCAACCAAGACAATTCCTCACAGACATTCTCAGAAGCCCTTTTCAAGTGACTCTACATTGCGTTGAGCTGATTTAAAAAAGTCATTACATATCGTTTTCTCAAGTATAGCATCTAGAAGATTATGCATTTAAAATACTATAATAAGGGCTCAAGATGTCCCTTGTCCAGAATGCATGGTCTAGGTTCAATCCCTAAAACTACAAAGAGAAAAATTTCTATATTAACATACACATAGTTTTTCAATAGAAGGAGAATAAATGGGCTCTCTCTCTCTCTCTCTCTCTCTCTCTCTCTCTCTCTCTCTCTCTCTCTCTCTCTCTCTCTCTCTGTGTGTGTGTGTATGTGGTCTGGAAACTAGGGGAAAGGGAAAGAAAATTGTATCCCTCACCTTCCACCTTCCAACCTTGTCACTACTAGTTTTTATGTGATGCTGTTGATTTTTTTCCTGGTTCATTTTCTGATTCTTTTTAAACCCTTATATAGTGACCAATTGGTCAGGATTTTCAGTTTCCTCAATCATTCCTTCTTACGATCATATACAAATTCATCAAGTAAGATGGTTCCGTTGATGAAGTTCTTGCTGTACAAGCATGAGGAACCAAGTCTGAATCCTTAGCGCTGATATAAAAAGCTGTGTGTGTGTGTGTGTGTGTGTGTGTGTGTGTGTGTGCTTGTAACCCCAGTGCCAGGAGAGATGGAGATAGGAGAATCCCTGAATGATCTCTGGCCATCCACTCGAGCTGAGCTGGTGATCTCCAGGTTCAGTGAAAGACTGTAAAAAAAAATGGTGCAAGAAATGACCTGACATTTACCTTTGACTTTCATAAATACATTCACATGGACTTGTACACCTGCATACTTACGTGCATGCATGCATACATGCATGCATGCATGCATACTTGAACACATATAAAACAATCCACTGAATAAATGGGTCACTTACTAACCTGAACCTTCTCCAATTTGGAGTGGTTAGGTTACCTTTTCTGTTGTTACTGCTGCCTGGAATAACATTATTACACTGTATTAAATATTCTTCTGAATTTAAGGCCATTTTCTCATGAAAGTAGCACAATCAATATTTTTATTAGCCGTAATCTAGGCTGCCAAATTGCTTCACTTGAGAGCTGCATGCTGCATAAATATTATGAATGTGTAACTAGAGATGTTTGCTTTCTAATTTAGATGCTCTCTTCAGCTGAGTGTGCATGAGATGGAAGTCAGAGGCCATTGGCTTGCCTAAGCGGGACTGCTCCTTGGAGGGTCATGACATGGTTTTGCAATGTTAACAAACCAAGGCAGGTGAAGATTGTGAATTGTGAATGGTTCTAGTGGATATCTGTGAAAACTTCACTGTCAAAGGGCAGAACCTATAAAGGCAAGAGAGAGGCTAAAGGAGAAACCAGAAACAGGGTGGGTCTAAGAGGTGTGGGTGGGCTGGACAAGGAAATCCTGACAGACTAACACTGAAGAGAAGGCAGGAATAGAGGGAACGGTGGAGAAAACAGGTACAGATGGGAACCCCAAATGTGAGTTAACAGTTCTCTTATCTCCAGAGAATGCACCCCTTGAAGTATCCCCTGGACTGACTGAAGGACTCATTTATTACTCTGGTTGAGGAGTGCTCTGGATCCTCCATGAGTGGTTGAAATCTAAAGGTTGTTCTCCTGGCTTCTGCCCTGTGCTTGTATGGTGGAACATGAGTCAGGCTGCTGCCAAGCTCAGGGTTGTGTCTTGAGATCCCAGGGGCACATGCATGCTGCCATCTAGAACTGAGTTAACCCTGTGGGTCCCACCCCTATGTGTGAACATTCTTGCTTTGGCTCCCAGTTATCCTTAGAGAGGTAGTGGTAGTCGAGGACCAGAGAAGATTGCACAATGGAAAAATCCCATTGGATGGGATGAGATTGTGGGATGCACTTATTGCATGGCGGAGGCAAAGGGCTGCATGTGATTCTGCTCCTTGTCCTTGACAGTTTGCCTTTATAGACCAAAGAAGACATCGGACTTGTCTAATGTCTTCAATTGGACTCATCCTAAGTCCAATGTGTCTTCTTTGTATCTCTGAGACATTCAGATAAGAACTCAGGGTTCCCAAGGGAGCAGAGAGATGAACAGCCCACAGATGTACAGCCCCGGCTTTCCAGAGGAGCCTTAAGACAACGAGACACTCATTAATGGAAGAAATATACGGTGGCAGACACCTTTATTTTTGTTTAGCCTTTTGACAGGATTGAAATGGAAGAGTTATGCAATAGGGGAGAGAGAGTCCTGCCTTCATTTAACTTGCTGAATTCGTGGGTGTAATTACCTATAAATGTAATTACAGGGAAGACAAATGACATTTTCAGCCATGATCTTAAAGAGCGAGTTAATTTCTGACTTTGACCAGAACTACTTTGTTAATTAGCTCTCGCTTTCTTTCTCTTTCCCCCTCCCTCCCTGGAAGTTCCTCACCCAGGACTGAGCTGCGCATGACTGCTGCTTCCCTGCCTTTGAGTAATGAGGGGACACAGCAAGACGGCCACATCAGGGCTGCTGTATTAGTAAGGCTACTTTCCTGTCCATTTATCATCAATTAAAGGTGTGCTAGTTTGTAAAGCAATCCCACCTTCGGCCTGGCTGCCCAGAATGGCTCCTCATTTATTTTGTGTGTGTGTGGTTTTGGATGGAGTTAGACCCACCTTACATCTCAGAGGTGACAGGCGGCATGAAAAAGTACACTAATTGAGACATCCCAAGGGGAAAATATAAGAAAACGGAAACGGTAATTAGAATGAAGCCATTTTAAGCTGGGTAAGGAAAATCGAATGGAGGTGTGCATTACAGGCTGCTCCAAATGGGCATGGAAGGCCCTGGAGGAGGGTGGGGAGGCAGAAATGGGTATTAGAGGAGAACAGACCCTTTTAACCCTTCAGGAGGAGGCTAAGAACGATACATGGTCAGGGCCCAGACTCTTGAGTGGACTAGCTCCAGACAAAAGCAACACTCAGAGGGACATGGGCAAGATAATTGTGGGGATTTAGATGGTGCTTGGTGTCTGGGGAGGGCTGTGTGCTGCTGGTTGTGAATGGGGAATGTGGTCTGGGGCTTGAGGCTTTTGTGCAATAGTGGGGAGAGAAGGAGCACGGAGAATACCTGCGATTTCCAACCTCAGTTTCCCATCAGGATCTGGCACAATGTTCTCACTTACACATTTACACACTCTGGAGAACACATCTCTGCATGCGGGATGCTCTCTCCCACCCAGTTACACACCCTGGAGTTCACATCTCCGCATGCTCTCCCCCATCCAGTCCTCATGGGTCAAGAGATGTCAAGGGCAGCTGTTCTCAGTCATGCTCTGTGTGTGGCCACTTTTCTGCTTACAGATGTGGACTGTGATAGTCCATTCTTCTTGTGAAATGTCATTCCTCAAGAACTGGGGACAAAGAGCATTTCATCTAATGTTTGAGTGAGTGAACCGTCATCTTGAGTGGTCAGCTCCTGCGTGAAGCTCCCAGCCATTGCCAGTCACAGGTAGAAGCTCTGAGAACTTAGGCAAGGGTGCTTTTCTTCTAGCCAATGAGGCCAAGAGCCATGAAGGTGGAGACTCAACAGACCCTCCAGGTTGGAAGAGAAAGAAAATATCTGCAGGCAAGCTGACGCAGGGACTGTCCTTAGGTGTCTGGAAGGGTGGAGTTGAATACCTTCAGGGACAGAGTCGTAGAAGACACTATGCAGTCACCTTTCTACGCTTCTCTTGTTTGCACCAGGAGCCCATGCTTGCTTTGTTTCTTTTCTACGCTAAGTGTGCACCCAATTCCTGGGAGGATGAAGTTTGTATCTTTATTCTTGACCATCATCTTATGTGACAGTCATGTAAACAAGAAGGGAAGGCTCATCATCTTCTTTGTCACATGTCACATGCTTCTTTTAATGTCCCAAGCTCTCTTTGCTCTCCGTATTTGCATAATACTAGCAATTGACTTCACTTTCTACTCATTATTACCTGTTTCCAGGCACGTGCTTGGGCGGAGGTGAGAGATGGAAAAGGCAGGCCCATCTCAATGCACAGTGCGATGAGTAAGACCCATCCAAATGGAACATAGTGATGCTGCTAGGGCAGAGGGGTGGGGTCAGTCATAGGATCAATGTGTGGGACTATAGGACATGCGCTCTTGCCTGGATTAGTGAAGATGAGCATCCCTTGGAGAAGGAGCATTGAAGCCAAGTCCTTCAGCCTGTGTAGGTGTTCACTTAATGACATAGGGATGACAGCAAGGTGTGCTGAGTGGGGAGAGAGAGAGAGAGAGAGAGAGAGAGAGAGTAAAGAAGAAGATAAAGAAGGAAGAAGTGCCAGGTGTGGTGGCGCACACCTTTAATCCCAGCACTTGGAAGGCAGAGGCAGGCGGATTTCTGAGTTTGAGGATAGCCTGGTCTACAAAGTGAGTTCCAGGACAGCCAGGGCTATAGAGAGGAACCCTGTCTCGAAAAGCCAAAACAAAACAAAACAAAACAAAACAAAAAAAAAAAAAAAACCCCAAAAAAGAAAAAAAAGAAGGAGAAGAAGAAGATAAAGAAGAAGTAGAAGAAGATAAAGAAAAGGAGAAGTAGTAGTAGTAGTAGTAGTAGAAGAAGAAGAAGATGAAGAAGAAGAAGAAGAAGAAGAAGAAGAAGAAGAAGAAGAAGAAGAAGAAGAAGAAGAAGAAGAAGAAGAAGAAGAATTATTATTAAAGGCCCAGAACTAAGGGAGGCCGTGCTGTGCAATAGAAGGATGCCTTGTACTTGTGCGGAAGGTCCTGAACCATAGAGGGAGGCAGGAAGAGACGACGAAGAAGCTAAAGCTGGACCCAGCTTGAACTTGGGTGGAGAGAGAGACATGGCTGTACAGTTCTGCTTCCTGCTATAGCCAGCGAGGTCCATGGAGGCAGGAAGAATCCACATTGGATTTTCTGCACACTCACCCTTTCGTCATTTGCAAACATTCCCTGGGAATAGGAATGCCACGTCAACCTGCTACCGTTTGCTGACTGTATCTGGCTTTTCACACACTGATAAGGGGCTGGCATATACCCATATGCT
The DNA here is from genome assembly GCF_978045245.1 of Mus caroli. Taxonomy (NCBI): domain Eukaryota; kingdom Metazoa; phylum Chordata; class Mammalia; order Rodentia; family Muridae; genus Mus; species Mus caroli. The sequence goes on along the minus strand of NW_028227263.1, from coordinate 78,435,412 downwards.
AGATGTTGGGGGTGTGTGATCATGACAGCCTACTCGCACATTTGCATGGTATCTGTGATTCATCCTCTGACACAGTCTCTCCCTCTTAGCTCTACACAGTTGTGGCTCATGCCTCTGCTGCTTCCCTTCCCTTGCTGAAGGTTTTGAAATTGACTCCTGCGGCCATTCCCTGTAGAATGTCTGGTGACCTAGATCCATCCATTCAAGAGCACATGCTTGGCTCTTGTTGAATCCCCCCTTGGCTCCCCCTCATTATAATTATCTACTTGCTTGATTCTGCCCCCTCCCCGCCATTATCATCTTTGAGGGTACAGACACTAAAAATGCCCCATCATCGCATCCGTGTTCTGTTGCTGTAACAAATCCCCCACGCAGCCAACTTAGACAGAGAAAAACCTTATTTTATTTCACAGTTTTAGAGATCTCAGTTCATGGTTGTTTAACCCTATTTCTCTGAGCAGGCATCACATGGCTGTGGATTCATGAAGTCGAGCAAAGCTGATCACTAAATGCTGGCAGAGGAAGGCGAGACACATGCTTCAAGGGCACGCCTTTGTGAGTCCTAAAGATGCTCTGCTAGGTTCCACTTCCACACCACCTCCTAAAGTTTATATGGGAAGTGTTTGGGTGCTGACCATCAGGATTGTAGCTTGCTGAGTGGGTCTGTATATGCACCGAGCCTAATTATGGACTGTCTTTACAAACAATATACATCTGCTTCCCAGAGTTATGGAAGTTTGTGGCCTGAGATCAAGGTACTCTGTCTGTGGTCATGTTCTGGGGACAGTACTCTCTCTAATCTAGCTTCCCAATGGCTCCCATGCAGCTGATGAACTTTTTGGGGTCTCTTTCATAAGGGCATTAGCCCCGTATGTGATGGACCTCATTACCATACTCCAATGTTCTCTGAAGCACCACCTTCTAATACTATGGTGTTGACATTTGAGTTTTGGGAGACATAGAACATTTATCCCACTGTAGATTTTCTATACTCTCCCTTTCCCCCCCAAATTAAGAGACAGGTAGTTTCCCGACTGAGTCTTGGTAGAAGCAAAATAGGTCCAAATGGGATGGCATGATACCCAGTATGAATGTGGCAGAAACTTTGGTGGGGATGTTGATAAAATTGAATCCCCCAAGTCCTGGGCCTTCACTTTAAGCACCTTTCCTGGAAAACACTCCTTTTGAGGACTATGGTTCACTAAGGCTGCTGCCTGGTGCTCCAAAGACATACCATGGCCAACACTTGGAGCCATTTTGGGGCTTTTTGAATCTTACTACAGATCCTAGACCAGTGCTTCTCAACCTTCCTAATGCTGTGACCCATTAATACAGTTTCTCATGTTGTGCTAACCCCTAACCATAAAATTATTTTCATTGCTACTTTGTAACTGTAATTTTGCCACTGTTATGAGTTGTGGTGTTAATATTTTTGGGGACAGAGGTGTGTTGAAGGAGTCGAGACTCAATAAGAACCACGGTAGCACTAGACTTAACCCACTCATGTACCATGGAGCCTCGGCTGGATGCCAGGTGCTAAGCAACACAACTTCCTGTGTGCACCTGTGTGTCTCTCTTGTTCCCACAGGCTTCCCGGTGACACTGTTCTTGTCTGCATTGCCTTTGCCACCCCCTTTCAGTTATCCTGTTGTTGGTTCTGAGCTTGAATGAAGTCTGACTTTTCTGACTTGGTGTGAGAGACCTGTGGTTTCTTTGCCTGCAGTGCTGGACCACTGGTACCTCGCTTGGACCTAGGAGTTCTGTAGCCCATCTACCATGCACAGGACATTTACAAGTGTTCCTGTCTGGCTATGCCTGTTCACTGGTCCTCAGGTATGGTCTGAAGAGCTTGCTCTTAGGGCTTTGCTAAGGCCTTGAGAGATAGTTTTGTATAGTTTGAGACACTGCTCCCTGCCAGGAAGGACATCTCTCCCCCGGCAAGCGCAGCAGACATACGGAAGCTTTTGGTACCCTGCAGACATCAGGCCGCTGCCCCTCCTGCACGTCATCATTATTTTCTCTGGTTGCCACAAGTATGCTGTTCTTCCATCCTCCCCTACATTCTTCAAGTGGGCTACACATTTCTGGACTGCGGTTGCCAATTAGCACAGTTTACCATTCATAACCACAGCAGCAGCAGACGGCATAACTCATTTCACTGATAATGCAGAAATAGCTTCCAAGGCGGCATATCTGAGTGGAAATGGGTAATTTTATAAAGCCATGAAGGTCTTGAAGGTTCAAAACTCAAAGCAAGCATCACTTGAACAGTGTGAAACTGAATTAGCCAATTACAGTATATATATATATATATATATATATATATATATATATATATATATGTGTGTGTGTGTGTGTGTGTGTGTGTGTGTGTGTATGTGTGTTTTAAAAGTTTCTCCCTCCCTGACACACACACACACACACAACCAGGCAGAGCTCCATCAAACAGGCTTCTCTTTGAATTTAAAATTACTTTCAGTGGACAGGGAGGTTTCTGAATCACAGATGAAAATGGGAACTTCAAAGACTTTTTCCTTTTGTAAGGGAAGAGAAGCTCTTCCTGCCAAGCTATCTAAGATGGGGGACATATATAGATTTGAAAGTAAAATTTCAAGAGGGCAAATAGAACAGGAAACACCAAGGTCCTCCGTGTGTGTGAGCCCAAATATTGTTCTGTGGATGTGGATGTGACTGTAGAAGGAGCCTGGCAAGGAGATAGCTCATGTAGTCTTAAAATCACACACGGGACCACGAGATCACTCCTTTTTTGAGCAGAGACACCCACAGGCAAATTTCCTACTAACTGTCAATTATGGAAGGAATGGTGGGTACCTGAAAACTGAAAACTCCAAGCAAGCCTCAAAGCAGGTTCTTTAAAGGAGCATTGATAAAAAGTTACTCTGACTTTTGAAAATTACAGTGTTCTTAGATAATGCACATCTGTCCATAAGCACATAGCCATAGTCCGAAGAAAGGGTCTATTCACAGACAGAGGGCATCTGTTACATAGTAAAGGGTACTCTCAGTTTGTGCTGTCGAGAGACTGCTTCTTCAGTATTGCCTTCTCACATATTCCTATATGTTTTTCCTTTGTGTCGCTCATTCCTTTGCTACCTGGGATTTAATGAATGGAAGTCGCTAAAGTACAATAACTGACGTCCGCTCACAAAGAGCTGACTGTGCTTCATCTTGCTCTCACGCTGTCTTGTAGGGTAGAGAGATGTTGGCCCCCACATCCAATAACGATCTAGTTAACTAAGACAAAACCTCACCTGACATCAGAGCTAAGACTGGGACAAAGTGAGGCTGTCCATTCCCATCACTCCCATTTGTATAGTGAGAAGCCATTAATAAACACAGAAGGAGCTTCTGCAGGATGCTACCTGTGTCACAGGCTCGGCATCGTGGGATGATTTCACATCCCTCCACCCCACAGTGCTGTGGTATCTAAATGGGTTTCAGTGATTTTAGACAAGAAGGCAACAGCTCAGAGGGCCTATGGCTCCATCCAGAATCTCTCAGGAAGCAACTGTTAGAGCAGGCATTTGCCACTGAATTAGCGACTTCTGTAGCTATGACGAAAAGATCCGACAGAAACTACCCAGGAAGTTCTGATCCCAGTTCTGAATAACCCAGAAGTTATTCTGATCACAGTTCCACAGGTTCTGCCCATGGTAACTGGGTTCCACACCCTGGGGCAGAACTGAACAGTCATCCAAGTGTAGGGCATTTCTTCTTCATCTTGTGAGAGGACGAGGTAGAAGAGTGAGACGGGAGGCACAGTTTAGACAGAATTTTCTATGACACATTCCTAGTGACCTGCTTCCCCTAACAGGACCTCATGTCTACAGCTTCTACAGCCTCCCAAATTAACACCATCAGTTGGACAACAAGAATTAAACTGTCCATGGGAAACATGTCATAGTCAAACCGTGACAGCCACGATAGCAGCCTACAGCAAAGGAGAAATGCTGTTCCCAGATGTCCTGCTGTGTTCTTGAAATTCAGACTTTAGGAAGGGCCACCTCAGCGGTGTCTGTGATAGGGTGAGGAGGACTCAGCTCCAAGTGCTGTGTGCTCTTCTTGGCTTTGTTTTACCTCTCGGTTGTAGACTAGAATGTTAGTATATATTTAAGCTTTACATGAACATAGAGATCCCATATGACAATATATGTATATGTATATGTATATGTATATGTATATATATTTCCATCCAGTGCAAAGGAAATTCCAAATGGGACACTAAAAACAAGCTATAGCCCTCTGATTTTAGTTTTCTTTAAATTTCTTTATTTCTACCATAGTTTTCTCTATGATAATATCAATAGAAATTGCCTGCTTTCTTCTCATGAAGATATGTTGCTCATTAAGTTAAATAGAAGAGTATGTAAGTCCAGTGAAGTTTCATTGTCAGTGATTGAGTGTCATGTTTAAGAAAATAAATTAACTTCAATGAGACTTTGGCATAAGGCTGAGAACAGAAGATGTCATCAAAGATATTGAGATATATGGCAGGGCTAGGTTTGTTCCCTTGGATAGGAAGGATGCTGTTCTGAGAGCCAGGGATCTCACAGGATGCCTCCCTAGCCACACTCCAGAGTCAAGCTTTTTTTTTTTCATCCATCAGGTGGGTCCTTCTTCTTCCATTTCCAGATGGCTAAAGCAGAAAGCTGGCAGAGAAGGAAAGAGAAAGAAGAGGAAATGGGGAGGGTGGATGGTCCTTACCAACATTGCCTCCATTTCCATCCTTGCAAGCTACCTCTGTGACGGCACTGGGTCAGGAACGAGGAGGAATATCTTACCCAGAGTTCACTGCTGGCATTCACTATGAATGCATCTGGTTCTAGCCAGCCAGAGTGCCTCACAGCAAGAGAATGGGAGTTTATTCTCATTTACCTAGAGACTCTGCAGCTCCAAGTGCATTCTAGGAATTAACATTTCTGAGTTTTTCTTTAAATTAATTGACTACTTTCCTGTCATTTTGTTATCCATTCATGTTAGCAAACACCCGTGTACATCTGTCCAGTGCTTTAGAATGTTTCAAGAAAAATTGTCAGGTCTTAACATTTGTTAACATTTTGGAGGCAGCAGGGAAACTCAGGGAGAAAGCTGTCCACAGTATGAGTGTGTGCCTGTGCCTGTGTGTTTGTTCCCTTTACTTCTAATTTCTGGCTTTATTGTTGTTGTTACTAAGCGATAAACTATGATAATCTAGCATGATGATAATTACAAGATAGTTATGAGAAGTACAGAGGCCACCCTATTACCAAGAGGAGGTCGTCCTCCAGCTCGTTTGGAAGCAATTTTTTAATTACGGCAATCTCTAGAGAAGATTGAACTGCTGTTTGCCACTGTGAGTCGGTCTATTAATGTTCATTTCCAAATGAAAATGTTGGGAAATATTTTAGTGTTTTGGAATAAAGTACTTTAAAGAATGAGGTGATTATTCTCCATTTTTCTTTGCGAGTGGAAATGCTTGGGAGAACACAGATACATAAGAGGTGAATTTAGTTTTTTTTTAACCAAACATCAAAAATAATACTGTGGTTTTACTAGGAAATTGGGGGGAGTGATAATTTTCAGACCACAGTTTTTTGAGAAGATTAGCTACCTTTTTCTGAACTAGTCCTGTTTTGATAAACTTCCTAGAGGAAGGCTTCTCTTTTTCCAAGATGGCATTGGGATGAGGGTCACCTCACATATCTTTGATAAATTAGAAATGAGCCTCGGGGGTGTGAGGGAAACCAAATTGTGCAGTATTACCACAGGCATTAATATAGAACAGTATTTCCAACTGGATTTTTGATATCAAAGCTTACCTTGACTATCTTACTTCTCTTATCATTCAAGATCAATTCTGCCTCCTGATGAGCTCATGGTCCTGTGGTATTCACTGAAAGCACCACCATCAAGTACTGACGACTGGATATTTTCTTTTGAGGATCTAATGTGCCTCAATAAAGTCTGTGTGTGCACCATGCTTTATTCTCATAATTATACAACATATACATGGAAAAGGAAGCCCAGAGGCCTCACAATAACTGCCCAGGGTAACAGTCAGAGTCAGACACAAATTAAGGCCTTTCTAATTCTGGATCAGTTAATTTCCTGGTTGCTGTGATAAAAAACTCTGAAAAGAGCAACTTCAGGAAGGTTGGGGTGTTTGTCTTTTTGGTCCACAGTTTAGAGACACAGTTTACTATTGTAAGAAAGTCAGGGAGGTGAGTCCTTGGTACAGTCCATCACACCGTGGGCACAGTCAGGAAGGAGAGAGTGACGGACGCTAGTTTGCACTCTCTCTTTCACTTCTTCCAGGATTTCATACATGTCTGTGTCCATTTTTCTGGCATATCTTTTCACCTTAGTGAACATAATCAAGATAACCCCTCCCAGGAGTGTCTGGAGCTCTGTCTGCTAGGTGACTCTAGGTCCTGTCAATAGCAACCATCACAGGTTCCAAATTACTTCTTTTCATTAGGATGGTTCATTACCAACTACAAAGAGACTTTCTCTTTCCTTTAAGAAAAAAGGGGTTGCTAAGTCATTTTGTTAATATTTGCATTTGTCAAAAAATTGAAATGTAAAGAGTAGCTGCTCTTCTAATTGATGTCTGCTTTAGTGGCAGGACAAGGGAGAAGCCCAGGTCCCTTCATTCTTACTAGCTACAAGGGACTCTCAGCCTTTATAGAACTTCAAGGTCCAAAGATGAGATTCTTTGCTCAGACTTGGAGGCCCCATTGCTGATCCCTGGGTGCTGTTCACGAGTGTACCTGCCTCCCTCCTGCTATTTCCTGTCTTTGGGAATGCTCCAGAAGTCATTCTCCTGGAAGATGAGGTGGCTGTGCACCCCTCAGGCACGTTTCCTGCTTGCTCATGCACTGGATCTCAAACATAAACCCCCTGGCTGTTACCGACCTGCCTCTGTTTTGTTGGCTCTTAGAGATCTGTTTTGTTTTCTTGTATATCTGAAAAATGCACAAGAGGCCGAAGAGAATAATTGACTCTGTTCTAATGGTCATTAGGCCTTTGATAATGAGTGAGCACGGCTGATTTTACTTTATCTATTCTTGTCTTCTCTCCTCTACAGTTGTATTCTCAGATACCACATCACAGCTGTTCTATCATCTCACGTACAATCAGTTTTGTTGTTGGTTAAATTAAGAAACGATTGCTATGGGAAACCAGACAAAGGCACACACACACAAACATATACAAAGAGAGATGGGGGTGGGGGAGGGGAAGAGAGAGGGAAAGGGTGGGTTGTATAAAAAAAAATAGGCTGAGTAAGCCATAGGGAGCAAGACATCAGCTCTAGAACCCAGGTTCCTGCACGGACTTCCTTTAATGATAGACTGATCAGGTGGGTGAACCAAGTAAACTCTTTCTTCCCCATGGTGGCTCAGCCTGGTTTTTTTTTTTTCCCACAGCAACAGAGAAACTTGGTTTTATGGAATTCACCAAAACTTGCCCAATTTGCAATTGCAGGCTTGTATGGTGCCAACCTCATTCTGCCAGACACTGCATGACATGACAATGAATCTTGCCTCTCTCTGAAAGGACTCATCTTTATAGAAGGAGATTTTCTTGGTTGTCTAGTGACAACAAACTTAGGAACTGTTCAAGGAGAGTTGCTCTTTTGTGGACTCTTACAGGTTTTTTTTTTTTTTTCTCTTGTTACTACAGGCACGGTGTTCTTCCTGGGAAGAAATGCACACAAACATTGTTGAAAACTTTTTACAGCCTCTTAAGTATTACTTAACTTAAGTTGAACATCTAAAGAACATGATATTATGTCTAACTTTTATATACCTGGGAAATCATCTACATAATATACACACATATACATACATATACATTTATATTTGGGAACACACACATACACACACACACACATATATGCTATAATATTACTTATATGCATGTTTTCAGATATGACTATTTGGCACTGAACAATTAGTTGATGCTCTCTTCCTTGAGGAAGTCCACCTATCCTGCTCCCGCTTTCCTTAGCTCTTTGTGTAGGGTTGAAGTCTAGTGGCTGCTCCCACCCCGTCGTCTACTTTGACATGTTCATTGGTATCATCCTTATTCAGGTTACATTTGGGCAGTTATTTTGGTGAGATTATAAATGATGTAATATCTTTGGTATCCTAAGTTTTTGGGCTAATATCCACTTATCAGTGAGTACATATTGTGTGAGTTCCTTTGTGAATATGTTACCTCACTCAGGATGATGCCCTCCAGATCCATCCATTTGCTTAGGAATTTCATAAATTCATTCCTTTTAATAGCTGAGTAGTACTCCATTGTGTAAATGTACCACATTTTCTGTATCCATTCCTCTGTTGAGGGGCATCTGGGTTCTTTCCAGCTTCTGGCTATTATAAATAAGGCTGCTATGAACATAGTGGAGCATGTGTCCTTCTTACCGGTTGGAACATCTTCTGGATATATGCCCAGGAGAGGTATTGCTGGATCCTCTGGTAGTATTATGTCCAATTTTCTGAGGAACCGCCAAACTGATTTCCAGAGTGGTTGTACCAGCTTGCAATCCTACCAACAATGAAGGAGTGTTCCTCTTTCTCCACATCCTTGCCAGCATCTGCTGTCACCTGAATTTTTGATCTTAGCCATTCTGACTGGTGTGAGGAGGAATCTTAGGGTTGTTTTGAGTTGCATTTCCCTGATGATTAAGGATGTTGAACATTTTTTTCAGGTGCTTCTCTGCCATTCGGTATTCCTCAGGTGAGAATTCTTTGAGAATAGTTCTGAGCCCCATTTTTTAATGGGGTTATTTGATTTTCTGGAGTCCACCTTCTTGAGTTCTTTATATATATTGGATATTAGTCCCCTATCTGATTTAGGATAAGTAAAGATCCTTTTCCAATCTGTTGTTGGTCTTTTTGTCTTATTGACGGTGTCTTTTGCCAAGATATAAGATACAATTTGTTAAACGCATGAAACTCAAGAAGAACGAAGACCAAAGTGTGGACACTGTGCCCCTTCTTGGAATTGGGAACAAAACACCCATGGAAAGAGTTACAGAGATAAAGTTTGGAAGAAAGGATGGACTATCTAAAGACTGCCATATCCAGGGATCCATCCCATAATCAGCTTCCAAACGCTGACACCGTTGCACACACTAGCAAGATTTTGCTGAAAGGACCCAGATATAGCTGTCTCTTGTGAGACAATGCCGGGGCCTAGCAAACACAGAAATGGATGCTCACGGTCAGCTATTGGATGGATCACAGGGCCCCCAATGGAGGAGCTAGAGAAAGTACCCAAGGAGCTAAAGGGAACTGCAACCCCATAGGTGGAACATTATTATGAACTAACCAGTACCCCAGAGCTCTTGACTCTAGCTGCATTTGTATCAAAAGATGGCCTAGTCGGCCATCACTGGAAGGAGAGGCCCATTGGACTTGCCAACTTTATATGCCCCAGTACAGGGGAATGCCAGGGCCAAGGGGTGGGGGTGGGTGGGTGGGGGGCTGGGGGGGAGTGTATTGGGGACTTTTTGGATAGCATTGGAAATGTAATTGAGGAAAATACCTAAAAAAAAAAGAACACTATACAAAGAGGATAAAGGAGGCATCTGAATGAACCCACAGAAAAGAATAAACATAATGAAAGAGAAGGATGGATCAGCAAAGAGAACTGGAGAGGAATCCAGCCTGCCTGTCATGCAGCAAAGCCCTACTACGGATAGGAGAGGAGGATAAGAACAAAGCATCAACATCTGGAAATGTCTGATAGTGAGGACAGGCAGTGCTCCCCTGCATCCCCATGAATCTGCAAGAAAAGTGAGCTGGGAGTTGGCTGGCAGATGCAGAATAGGCAGCCTTGAAATCATATGCACACAAACAACATAAATGGACTCAGAGGGTTCTATTTATGAGTGTGTATATATAACTAAGATATAATATATGATATATGATGTATGATAGATGACATGTGATATAGTAAATATATACTATATAGTATATAATTAGTATATAGCATATACTAAGTAATATATAATATATGATATATAATACATGATTAATATGTAATATATTATATTATTATTGTAATATGCATTAGCATAGTATTAATAGTATATAATGTATAATGTATATAAAGTAGTATATAATGTGTAATGTATAATAGATAATATATAAATATATTACACATTAAAAAAAATGATGTAATAAATGGTGTAGCTTCTGATGTTACTAGGAGATCCAATCCAACAGCAAAGTCCTCGATCCTCTGACTCTTACAATCTTTCTGACCCCTCTTCTACCTTGTTCCTTGAGCTCAGATGTAGGGGTGTTTCACAGATGTACCCATTGGGACCCCACCAGACCCCATAACTCTGTGTATTGATTGTTTTTTCTATAGTGGTCTCTGTTGCAAAGAGAAATGTCCTTGATGACAAGTGAAGACCACACCTGTCTGTGGGTATAAAGGCAAATATTTATAGTTTTTTGCTAAAGATTATGCTGATTTAAAAATTAATGCTTGTAGCGTCTTCTCTAATAACCATTACTTCACTAGCGCCAAGGACTTAGCTAGGTTTCCAGTACTGGACATAGTTTCCCTACTGTTGAGCTGGTTTTAAGTCCAACAATAGGGAAGTTTTAGAGAGCAGTTGGTTACTGCCAAGGTATGCATATCACCATTGCACCCTTAGGGTTGGTTGTTGATGTGGTTCAGAGGTGTCACAGCTGGGTAGGACTGTTGCTTGCCTCCCTCCTTTAGAAGCTTTCATGATGCCTTCTGGTACCATGAAAGCTTGTCATCAGGGAAGAGACATTCATATCAGTTCCAGCTCATGGGCCCTGTTAAGTGCACAATAATTCAGTAATAGGGACTTAGCTTTCACCTGTGGTGGTGGTGGGGCAACCAAGGGTGACAGCAATAGACTCTGTTTTGAAAGTCTGTTCGATAGCCAGGACCCAAAACTAGTATTGAGGGTATTTATCAGGTGGTTTTGGCTTTTGGAGGGAGCACTATCAGCCCAGATAATGCATGGAATTAAAACCATTATGGGTTTTTAAAGGTAAATAATAAATAACATGAATCCTTGTGGCCTTTTCAGACATGCTATTTTGCCTACTTCCCTCCTTCTTCTATCTTTACCTTCCCCTACCATCCAAAGTTTCTAGCTTTCCCTATCATACCTCTTGTATCACGCTATTTCCCTTTACCCCTCCCACTTTCTTCTGTGTTCACCTCTCTTCCCCATCAAATATATCCTCCCATTCCTATTCCCATATTGGGTAAGTATTTAGAGACTGTCACCTGGGTGCTAGGAGATGCAAGTAGTTGTAAGGCAAAACTTCAAACTCACAAAATGTACTGGTTTAAGTTAAGTTAAGTTAAGCACACCCATTCTAAGGGAGTGCTCATTGTTAACTAGCTCGGAGAGCTGTGTGGTGCAAACGCAAGCAAGGATAATACTTAGTCTCTCAAATGTAAACCTGAGGATGGAGGATAAATGTAGGAGTTTCTCAGTATGACCTGAAAGGCTAAGACATCTATTCCCTACTGTAAAGTGAAAGGTCATCTGAGAAAGACCCAGTTTCCAGAGCCAAGGCCTGAGGCTTATCCCAGACTCCATGAGATTTCCTGATCTGAGAATGCAAGCCAGGATCTGAGAATGATGCTGCTGAGCAACGCTGTGGGGATTACTACTATCCAGCACTCCTGGAATCTATGTGATCTCCATGGACAAGGGGAACATGGAAAAACACTCTATTGGCAAGATTTTGCTATTTAAACTGAAGTGCACACTCAGGCCATAACATTAACCAAGCAAACAAACAAGAGGAGGAATGGGGCTATTTGATGTTGCTGTCTGTGGATGTGAATGTAGATGTTGTTGATGGCAAAGTAGGGACTTAATAATGAATGTTCACAGGTGGCACTAGAAAAGCACATAACTGCCTCTTACTATCTACGAATCTGGTATATTTACACGAGCAAAGCTGCTTTTGTGGTTAAACTATGACAATAAATAAGTGAAATGATGTTTACTGGAGTGAAGCTGATCCTTTTCTGCAGAATACATTGTGGAAACCATTGATTCTGTAGCTGGAGGAAAATATCAAATAGCAATAAAAGGAATAAAAATTAAAAACTAAAAACATCCCGTATCTGTAGGCAAGAAAATTCGATAGATTTAGTTGCTAGACGCTTCCCGTTTTGTTACTGACAGACTCCTTCAGTAACAGCATGGTGGTTCCCAGAAACCATCCCAAGTCAGTTTCCTTACTCGCAGCTTTGCCCAGTCTCTGTACCTTTTTCATTCTGTCATCTTCAAGTTGATATTTCTGAATTGGACCACGCTGCTGTGTCCAACAGGCCACATATTCTTGCCTGAATTTATGGGTGTTTAAACCATATTACATTTAAAATTCTGTCTTCAAATTTGTCCTTTTCTTTCTCCAATCCTACTTTCAGACAGAAATAGTGCCACCGCCAAACTAGGGGCCGGGGTAGGTGTCTTTGAGTCATCATTGTAATCTCTTGTCTGTTCACAGCACACATGACCCAAGAACAGGTCCTATATCTGTTATTGCAGTTGCCTAACCCACCATGGCCATTAACCAGAACCTGTGCTAAGTGCTTGACTCATGTTACAAGCTTTATTCTTATTGGTCACTTACTGTAATACAGACACTGTTCTAGGCAGGGTGTATTCTTGCCAGTTAGTATCATGGAGGGATTTCAAAATCAGTAGGCACTCTGGTGTGGGACACAGTCCACGGTGGAGGTGTATGGAAAGTAGCTTGAAGAGTATCAGAAAAAGGAGGGAACCAACTGAGACTCCGCAACATGCAAATGTGTTTCCAAAGATGACTGAATTTTCTAGGAGAATGAGTGGGGAAGTGTTTTTGGCAGGCTTGATGGGAAAGACAAAGCTTGGTTCATGTGACAAAGATGACACATGCCTGTTCCTGACAGGTTAATGTGAATACTGTGCAATACAGAATTCACACAGAATATTTGATAACTCCGTTTTGTAAACATTTATCGTTCAGCTTTACCAAAATACTCGTGCTTGTAGAATCTCTGTGTGCATGCTCCTCACCTCTTTTTTTTTTTTTTTTTATGCATTGCCATATGCCTCCATAGTAATATATAAAAAGCCTTCTGGCTATTCAGACATACATAGTTCCTGGACATTCCTTCTTTCATTTATTCAATAAAATTGTTTCAGCATAGGGTGTTAGACTTAGGACTTCATGTGTGTCACGTAAGCATTTTACTACAGAGCTATATCCCAAGTTCCCCACTATTCAATGCACATTTCTGTTGAGTTACAGAAAGAGGGCATTGAAACCCACATGCTTTAAACATAAAAGAGCAGAAGCTGTGTAGGGATACTGTGGCATCCTTTTGAAAATAACAAGACTCTCTTAAGGACTACAGAAATGTTCATGATGCACTGGATAGAACCAATGGGTATAAAATTTTTATGATTACTTCCAGATTTACTGACCTTCCTTCAGTAAAGCAATTAAATATTCTTTTATTTTTAATTCACATCTTGAAGGAGATACTTCAATCCCAGGCAATTATCTTCCTCTGTACCACATTTGTGATGTTCAGGTGCATAAATTAAGGCTTAGCTCTTAAAGATAGACTGTAGTTTGAATATATCCCCTTGTATCCACAAGCCTTTTCTCTGGGCTCTGTGAATATGACTTTGGACAGGAACTTAGATTCTTTTCCTATCTGTAGAATGTGTCTAAGAACACTTGCCAAGAGGAAGTGCCTATTAGTTTATTCTGTGTCTGCTGAAGGAAGCTTAAGTCTCCATTGCCTGCCTGTATCTGTAGGTAGACAGGATTCTGTGTTGTATTAAGTAGGCCCCAGAGAGTACTGATTTTATTATTTGGCACTATCTGTGCTTCAAACGTTAGTTCCCAAATTTTTCCTGAGAGGGTCCTCTGGTTTATGAACCCTTCTGGATTTCAAGGAGTATCTGAAGTATGGTAGCATTAAGAAATGTGGGCCCTGAAATTTAAGCTCCCAATATCTTTTTCTGTGCATGTTATCACTAAACTTGCAGGGTACGAGGATTTGAGCAGCAGAGGAGGCACTTGCTCTTTAAGAGCTGGCTTTGTGGCATTTCCCTCCTTCTTGAAGGTAGAAGGGATAGGGTGCCATTGGTTTACTCTCTTAGGAATGACAGTAGCACAGACATCATCTTTTCCTCTAAGTGTTTTGACTCTCCAGAGGCCTCTGCACATATCTACTCTCATTTCAAAGCAGAAAAAAGGCACAGGTGGGTAGGGAAATGTGTGAAAATAAACATAATTTTTGTTCATTTCTATCAAAATGAGGAAGAGGTAAAGGAAATGTGTAGTGTGAACCTGGGCTTCTGCGATGAAGAGGCTTAGGCTCTAGTAGTGAAAGAGCCCTACTGATGACTGAATACTTTAGCATTCACCCAGCCTGCTGGGGCTGACACTGAGATCCTATTATCCTTTGGACCCCACGCTGGCTTCGATGAAATCAAAGGTGGTTAGTATCATGCCCACCCACATGGCTTACAATTCTGTGGTGAACGTATATAATTAAACAAAATGTACACTGCCATTTGAAATACAGTGGGAATGAATGACCCTTCAATGGCTGTTGACAGGAGGTGGGTGGTAACTACAAAGATGTGACTTTTGAGTTTCCTAAGAGGCATTCAACATCAAAATACTAAGTTCAGTCTGGAACGAGGTTCCCTGCATCTGGTCTCTTGCTCCACTGTGTCCTGGCCCTATGAACTAGGGTTTGACCCACATCTTCTAATGGGCAAAAGAAGTCATCTGTTCGCTGTGAACTTTAAATGACATCGAGTCTGAAAAAGGCTTGACATGGAGCCGTGCACATAGCAACTCATCTGTGAATGTGTGATATATCACGGTGCTACTGTCTATTGTTTACAGTCCCTGTTGAAAGATGTGGAGCAAATTGTCAATCAGAGAGACAGGGGAGGGGCACAGAGGAAGGATGAAACAGGTCAATAGACTGAATGCAAGATCCACTGATAAAGGCAAGGACAGAAAACTCCCTACAGAAAAAAAATGTGGCTTAGCCCTCTTCCTCTTTGAGTTTTTTTTTTTTTTTTTTTTTTTTGTGGGGTGGGTGGGTGGGTGAGATAGGGATGTAGCAAAATGTAAGCTCCCTCCTGAGGATGCTTCAATAAATTAAAAAGATGATTTGGACCAAGTTATTTTAGTGCCTATCCCCAGGAGGGTGTGCTGAGTGCATACGAACGCTGGTTGTTCAGAGTGGGTTTGATTTCACAAATGCAGTTTTTTCCCCTGATGGAAATCAAGCAGGTTGGATATATCTTGAACCAAAAAGGTTTTAGGCATGTGCCAGGCAGATGTGGGTGGCATGAGTGTTGGTGTGCTTCATGCGGCTTTAATGGATTTAACCTGGAATTGCCTCCTTCTCCCTTTACATTGGGACCCTGTTAAGCTAGTGCTTTTTCAGCCTTGGCTGCACATTAGAATCTCCTAGAAGACTAAAAAAAAATCTGTGGCCATATTACACATCTATATGGTTTGAATGATGCCCCAATTTTCTTTAAGAGTCCCCTCTACACATCAGCACCTGATAATCTTAGTGTAAGACCAAGTTTTATAAGCGAAGTCCTGTGTATTCAAAGCATGGCTCCTGTTGTAATTGAGAACAGCCTTGATCAAACTTAGAGACTGTATTAGTTACTTTGTTCCTCGGTTTGACAAAATACACAATAAAGGCAACTTAAGGAAGAGACGATTTATTTTGGTTCAAAGTTTCGGAAGTCAGGTCAGCAGGAGCTGGCGGCATCTGGTTACTTTGCATCCGAAGTCAGGGAGCAGAAGGAACAGGTTGTGGATGCCAGCTCTTGGTCTCCTTTTGATGCAACCCGGACCCAAGCCCAGGGCTTGATGCTGCTTGCTTTTTGGTTAGGTTTTCCCACCTCAGTTAACCTAATCAAGGTAATGCCTCACAGGAACGCCTGGAAGCTTGCTCCTAGGCGTCCTAGTCAATGTTCTATGGCTGTGAAAAGACACCATTACCACAGTAGCTCTTATACAGAAAAGCACCTAAGTGGGGCTGGTTTATAGTTTCAGAGGCTTAGTCCATCACCATTATGGCAGGAAGCATGGTGGCACACAGGCAGACATGGTGTTGGAGAAGTAGCTGTGAGTTCTACATCTGCAGGCAGTAGGAAGAGAGAGGCACTAGGTCTGGCATGGGTTTTTGAAAACCTACCCCCTAGTGACATACTTTCTCCAACAAGACCACACCTCCAAATTCTTCCCAAGTACTGTCACTCTCTAATGACTAAGCATTCAAATGTACTAGTCTCTGGGGTTCTTTCTTATTTAAACTTCCCTACTAGGTGATCTAGTCCCCACTAGGTGATCCAAGGTTGAGTCAGGTTGACAACCAAATTTAGGCATCACAGTGATACTGTGGTTTGTGGATATGAGTCTGCATGTGATAATATAAGTTCTTTCTTCTCAGATAACATATTCAACACATATTCAACAGAAGATAGGTAGATAGATAGATAGATAGATAGATAGATAGATAGATAGATAGAGAAAGGGAGAGAGAGAGGAGGGAGGGAGGGAGAGAGGGAGAGAGGGAGAGAGAGAGAGAGAGAGAGAAGCTTTTAGTAATTCTTTCATACTGTAGTGGGATTGGTTCCAGGATCCCTGGAATATCAATACTTCTTCTTGATGGTTGAGTCCCTGAATAAGATGGCACAGTATTTGCATAGAGCCTCATGCATAACCTGTCATGCATGCTTAAGTCATCTCTAGATGCCTTGTTATTCAATTCAGTGTAAACACTAGGTATAGAGAGTGTGCTGTCTTTTAAAGCATACACGCTTTTGGTTGTTGTATTGTTAATTTACCGTCTCCCCCCAACCCTTGGGTATCTCTTGTACATTATTGGTTGAGTCTGCAGCCAAAGCACCTGCAGGTGGGGAGTGCTGACTATGTGTTTGCTACTGAAGGTTCGGGTTCCCGAGAGCTGATTCTCTATCCTCAGTCAGTGCAAGCTTCACAACTCAGAGGTAGCTATCAATAAGAATAATTTATGTGCCTTTGAATCTTGCCTTCAGCAGCTACACAGGGAGTTTTCTTTGTTCTTGGTCTGTCTGTCTCTCTGGTTACTTTGAGTATTCTTCTACTTGGACACTGAAGACCCCCAGCTTTGACCCTTGCGGTTGCCCCGAGGACTCATCTTCTTATGCTGTTTCACTTGGACACGTTCGGCAGGACATCATGTCCTTCACAGCCCTGTTGGCAGATATGTCTTCCATCCCTGCGGTGACCCCCAGCACCCAAAGGCATCATTACTTTAAACAAAGCCTAAGGCAGTTCAGCCATTGAATTGGTTGAAACATGTTCCTTTGAGGAGCATCAAATGGTACCTGTTTTCCAATAAAAAAAAAGTTAAATCAATCTGAATTACTTTTTGCCAAAAATATGACTCCTGGACTTGCAGAGAGGGAAGCTGGACTTTTTGATTCCAGGCTGAGTACCCCTGGGCGATTCTGACTTCTGGGCTGAATTCTGGCAGTCTCACTTACATTCTTTAGTGCAATGCCCAGCGGCAGAAGGTTAGATGTGGTGTTCCTCTAGATTGGCAAGCTTCAGGAACTGGCACTCTACCAGACAGAACTTTTTGCACAGCTGAGTGGAAAGCAATTGTAGGAGGAAAGGTGAAAAATAGATAGTAGAGAAAGTCCCAGCATTAGAAGAGAACAGATTATTCCTTGGAAGAGAAAAGGTGTGCTTTCCCCACACACTTTAGGTTTGACATAGCAAGATTTTTAATTATTTGACCATAGAGACAAAAAACCAAAAAACAACCCTAAAAATGTAAGTTCAGATAAACACAGTAATTATAGATTATCCTCCCATGTCTGGCAGAACATCCAAGTAATAAATAATAATAATAAAAAAACCCACTTTACCTTGTCACAAATGGAAAGTTTTAAAAGTTACCTGAGAAGTCAGTGCACAGGGTTGAGGCTTATACATGTAAGAGAGGAACCACGGAAGCAGTAGCTTGAGCAGTTTCAATCAGCTGAGAGGGAGCTGTTGGGAGATTGGAGAGATAGCTCAGCCACTGAGAGCACTTGCTGATCTTCCAGAGTTCAGTTCCCAGCACTTACATCAAACAGTTACAACCAGCTGGAACCCCAACTTCAGGAGATTCAGGACCTTTTCTGATCTCCGTGGGCACCCTCGAATACATGGTGCACACAACAACCCCTCCCCCGCCCACATGCACACCACATACACACATACACACAACCTACATACACATGCATGCCACACACACACACACATACACACAACCTACACACACATGCATGCCACACACACACACACACATACACACAACCTACACACACATGCATGCCACACACACACACACAAGTTTTTTTTTTGAAAGATAGTTCCAGTTCAAGCGGGCTGTAAAGGAAAGTGCCCCACATGGGATCCATGTGACAGAAGACACTGTACTCTTGGTCCATTCTATCAGGAGTGGTTTAATAATGCAAGCCAACTAATGGTGAGGGAAGAATGAACGGGGTTCCCAATTCCTTATGGTAAAATCACCCATCTTGCCCCTTCAGAAAGTGGGCACCAATATGGTGGCACTGCAAAGGGGCTAGGAACATAACAACACCCCCTCTTTTTACATTCTTGTGAAGCACCCCACATCCTTTGGAAGGGCAGGATGACTGGGAAGTGGTTAGGCAAACGGCACCATCAGTGCGGTGTCAGCGGAGCGACTTGGAGTGTTAGCTGTTTATTTCACTGACAGATCCTGAAGGGCCTGTAGGGGGCTTTTGCAGGAGTCAGGACCTCAATGTAATATACAAGCATTGATTCTGATATTTCCCTTGATAACAGTGCTCGCCCATATTGGGGTCGTAAGTCAGTAAGGTTCATTGGCTGTGGCAATGCTCACTGTCACCAGCAATAAGTACAAAGGACTTCCTCTAAAAGCTGGCTTATAAAACTTTAAGGAAACTTGGATTGCTTAAGTGAACTTGCAGGGCTCTGGCGGGGCCAGGCAGCCCTTAGTTGTCTCCTTATATTAATTTCATAGAGTTTAAAGGGTCAAGAAAGGCGGCCGGTGAAGCTTACTAATTTAGGAAAGGCCGCCTCTTGTCTGTCTCGCTCTCTCGCTTTGACTGTGCTGCCTTCTCCTTGTAGAAAATTTAATATAAATTAAAACTCACCAGACAAGAGTGCCCTAAAGGATTAAGTATAAAGTTTGCAACTGGACTAGAAGGATCCAAAGATGCTCTATCTTTTTGCTGGCGCGATTTCATTTGAAGTGATGCTTGAACAAACGAACTGCGCAGTGGACGTAAAACATGAGAGGAAAAAGCAATTAGAAGCAAGTCACAGTTAGTCAAGGATTAGGACAGTAAAAAAAAGGGCATACTTGTTTCCTGAGGAGCACTTGATCTTCTTTCCTTAAGAAAGGGCAGAGTGGAACAGGGATATCTTCCGGCCCTTCTGTGGGGGGCACAACTTGTGAAGGCGGGATACATGTGTGCCTTGGAAATAGCTCCAAACGTGTTTGACTGCTGAAGCAGGAGAAAGGGAAGCAGACCATTGTCATAGAAACGAAAGTGAAGCTTTAGGCTGCAAAGGATGTTCCCTTGTGGCTTATCCTCCGTGCCCAGCCCCACCCTCCAAGACAGGGTTTCTGTGTGTAGCTCTGGCTGTCCTGGAACTTGCTTTGTGGACCATGTAGACCTCAAACTCACAGAGACCCACCTGCCTCTTCCTGGGATTAAATGTGTATGCTTCCCTGCTGTTTGAAGGGAAGGGCAGGAAAATGTAAATACTGAGGTGTTTAGACAATCTCCGTGTAGTCCCGTCTCCACAAAAGCTTTGGCTGTCTCTCTCATTTCGGAGAGGAGGTCAACGGAGACTCAGAGAGATCGATGTGTTTTCTGAGACTGTGTAGTTAGGACACAAACGAACCTTCACTTCCTTTTCACGAAACCAAGGGACCAGATGGAGGGCTGTATCTGCCATGCCAGAGTCTTTCAGGAAGCCCCTTTGAGGAGTGAGGGAGCACAAAACATGTCTCCTCCGGCTCTGAGTGAGGGATAGACATCAGGTCAGTTTGGCTTCCGTGTGCAGGCGCGCCCGTGTGGGGAGCGAACTTAAGGCTGGGAAGCATTTGGAAGCCTGAAGCAGAGGAATGCTTAACTTGGTACATTTATGAGTTGTAAAAGTTTCCATTGAGTACATATTGTGTGAGTTCCTTTGTGATTGTGTTACCTCACTCAGGATGATGCCCTCCAGGTCCATCCATTTGCCTAGGAATTTCATAAAATTCATTCTTTTTAATACCAAGATATAAGATACAATTTGCTAAACGCATGAAACTCAAGAAGAATGAAGACCAAAGTGTGGACACTGTGCCCCTTCTTAGAATTGGGAACAAAACACCCATGGAAGGAGTTACAGAGACAAAGTTTGGAGCTGTGACGAAAGGATAGACCATCTAGAGACTGCCATATCCAGGGATCCATCCCATAATCAGCTTCCAAACGCTGACACCATTGCATACACTAGCAAGATTTTGCTGAAAGGACCCAAATATAGCTGTCTCTTGTGAGACAATGCTGGGGCCTAGCAAACACAGAAGTGGATGCTCACAGTCAGCTATTGGATGGATCACAGGGCTCCCAATAGAGGAGCTAGAGAAAGTACCCAAGGAGCTAAAGGGATCTGCAACCCTATTGTTGGAACAACATTATGAACTAACCAGTACCCCGGAGCTCTTGTCTCTAGCTGCATATGCATCAAAAGATGGCCTAGTCAGCCATCACTGGAAAGAGAGGCCCATTGGACATGCAAACTTTATATGCCCCAGTACAGGGGAACGCCAGGGCCAAAATATGGGAATGGGTGGGTAGGGAAGTGGGGGGGGGGATGGTATGGGGGACTTTTGGGATAGCATTGGAAATGTAACTGAGGAAAATACGTAATAAAAAATATTAAAAATAAAATAAAAAAAGAACATGTGATGCACCACACACACACACACACACAAAGTTTCCATTGAGAGATTAGCAGTTCCGGCAGGGACAGAGTAGCTGGTGGTAGATAATAGAGACTATTCATCTAGAGAACAACATAGAAAACCAAATAGTCTGTCTAGGATGCTGCACTGTAACAAGAGAAGCATAAAACACAAACTGAGTAGCATTAAAAAATATTTCTGTAGGATGGGAAGGTCAAGTTCCCTTAAGACCAGCCCAGATGAGGGCCCACTGGCTCACAGCTGTACCTGCTCACGAGCTCTCAGAAAGGGTCTTCGGGTCTTTGTGGGTTTTTATGGGGCTGTTAATAGCACTTACAGCCATGATGTAATTGCCTCCAGCAGTCTCATCTTTTAATAGCACCACTCTGGTGATAAGATCCCAAGTTCCAAGGCTGTCATCTTGGTAACCAGGGGTACAAAAGCATTCAGAACTTAGTGCCAGGTAAAAGAGCAGAAACCAGTGTGGGCAAGATGGCTCAGAAGGCACAGGTACTTGTTGTGTGAGTCTGATGGCCTGAATTTGATCCCTGGAGCTCACAGGCTGGAAAGGGAACTGGTTCAAGAAAATTGTCCTTTGACTTCAATATCTGCTCTGAGGCACACGTGTGCTTATGTGTAAGTCACATGCACGCATACGCACATGCACACACACACACACACCACAGACATCATTTATCTGAAGTTGGTAGAGCTGCTGAGGCAGACAACAGTGGCAAAGACTATATTATGAGCTGACTTTTGCAGTTTCTTTTGAATATAGTTAACAGTATCTCTAGGAATAGGCAGGAGACGAAATAACCAGGATTTAAAATAGCAATAGGCTTCCAGTTGTTAAGAGAAAAAGCCAGTAGAACTTCACAAAATGAGCAAAAAGAGTTTAACTAGGCTGCCAGTTTCTCCCTTAGGGCAGCTGAAATCTGTGCAGTTTGGAATTAAAGGCAGAGGTGGAGGGACTCAGAAAAAGAACTCAACAAATTTTCACAATTCAGGAGCTCAGAGACCTTTCTGTCTCTGTCTATGTGCCTGCCTGTCTGTCTCTCTCTCTCTCTCTCTCTCTCTCTCTCTCTCTCTCTCTCATCTCTGTGTGTGTGCGTGTTGGGGAGTAAGCAAGGAGTGCATCATGCTTCCAGGTGGAAACCTGGGCAAACCTAGGCCAAAATATATTGCAAAATGACATTAGATTAAGTAGATCTGTCCTACTGTGGATTTGTTTCTATTGGCCATGGTGATCAGCTACGACTCCCATCGGAAGGAAAGAAGGAAGGAAGGAAGGAAGGAAGGAAGGAAGGAAGGAAGGAAGGAAGGAAGGAAGGAAGGAAATATGGTCCATGTGTGAAAGCAACATCACTAGAGTTTGCCTCAAGTTTTAGAAACAACATCTGTCAAACCAACAATTACTAGACATGTCAAAGCATGGCACCACATGTGTGAAAATGAAGAGAAAAACAGTTACGTAGAACATGTCTAGGATGGCCCAGGTATAGAAATTAGGCAGCAATGTTTTTGAAGGATGGGCTTTTGTATAAGGGTACGGAGAAAAGGACTGACTGTATTGATAGAACATGACACTGGTATGAACTTGGAGCAACAGCTGTCATCTCAGCTCCGTTTTATCCAGATGTGTGATAGTTACAGGGCGGAGTGGAAGACTCGTGGGCTCAACAGACATTCAGCAGCTTGGCTGGGTAGAAATGGTGCCATCATTTCTTCACTCTGAAGTAGAAGTGCTGTGCCATTTGGGGATTTTATCTTTAGGTTTGCAGAAGTTGTCCCTAAAACTGACTTTCTATTTTTTTTTTTTATAGTAGTCTAATGGGTGCAAGGGGCATCTCATTCCGGTTTGGACATGCATTTTGTAATTGTTGCTGCAGTCAAACTTGTTTTGAGAGTATAATGTAAAAACAAAATTCTAGGCCTTTAGGCCCAGGCTTGGGAATGTGACCTCTATGACTTAATGCTCCAAGGTATGCTAATCATAAAACAGATAGCGATATTCCTCCACCCACCCACTTCCTGGGTTCAAGGAGTATTCATTCAAAGAAAGTCACCCTGACCATTGCCAGAACCCGCTATGCAAATGTGCTATTGTTAGGGGCTCTTAGAAACTGTCTTGAGAGATAACTGGAACAATTACCAGGTATTCCTTGTGACTCTTGTGACTTTGCACTTCCTTGGGACTCTTAACTGGTATCTTTGGTATTTTCCAACAACACCCTCCCCACTTCCTTGAGCTGTGGTTTCTTCCTTTAAATACCCCCTTACTCAGCTACTCGGTACGCCACGGTCCTCTACCCCTGCGTGGTGTATGACTGTGGGCCCGAGAGCGCTCTTAAATAAAAGTCCTCTTGCAGTTTGCAGCAAGACCGTTTCTTGTGTGATTTGGGGTGTCGCTTCTCCTGAGTCAGAACGTGGGGGAGTCCTCACGTTGTGGGTCTTTCAGTTTACTCTTGTGTACAGTTCTGCCCTAGCTTTTTGGGCTTTTTTTTGTTTGTTTGTTTTGGTTTGCTTCACATAAGAGTTCTTTATGTATTATGGATATGCATCCCTTGTTGTGCATGTGCTTTGAAAATATCTCTCTTATTCTATGTTTTATCTTTTCATGCTGTTTCTAGTGTTTGATGAACAGATATTTTAAATTTTGATGACATCAATTTTACTCTTGTTTCTTCTTGTTGCATGTGTCTTTGATATCACGTATAAGAATTCATCATCAAATTCAATGTCATGAGGATTTTCCATATACTCTTTCATAGTAGTTTTGTGAATGACTTTGTGTAGACTCTGATGGCAAAGGGTGGCGATTCACTAGCTGTGTGGTTTCTGTTTCTGTTAGAACCACACAAATAGAGTGGTCGCCAACCTAAAAACTGGGAGTCAGGTTTTAGCACCCATGGAAAATATCGGTTAAGGTAAGATAAAAGGTTAGGGCATCCTAGGGAGACAACACATTATCATCATGGTTTATTTATTTTTATTTTATGAGTATGGCTATTTTACCTACATGTATGTCTGTGCATCACTTTGGTGCTTGGTGCCCAAGGAGTCCAGAGGAGGTTACTGGGATTCTCTGGAATGAGAGTCACAGAGGGTCGTTAGCTGCATGTGGGTGCTGGGTACCAAAAAAGATGCCTCACAGGAATACTTGAATTAGAAGTAGTAGTTCTCTTAACCATGGATCCAGCTCTTCTGCCCTAATTTAAATCATTCCAAAATTCAGTCTACATGGGCATGGTGGTACACACCTTTAATCCCAACAGTCAGGAGGCAGAGGCGGATGGATCTTTGTGAGTTCAAGACCCTGTCTGTTTTTGTTTTTTATAGCTTATCTCAATTCTTTCTGTTTGATTTTTTTTTATTATTACTTTTACTTTTTTACAGTCCAGTCATTACTCATCTCCCAGTCCGTCCTCCCACAGTTCCTCATCCCATTACTCCCTCCACCCCTGCTTGTCTCTAAGAGGATGTCCTCCCCCACTCCCCTGCTAGGCCTCCTCACTCCCTGGGGCCTCAAGTCTCTCTAGTGTTCCTAATATCTTCTCCCACTGAGGCCAGATCAGGAAGTTCTCTGCTATATATCTGTCAGGGGGGTGGGGTGGGGTGGGTTTGGACCAGCTCCTGTATGCTGCCTGGTTGGTGTCTGAGTGATCTCAGGGGTCTGGGTTAGTTGAGACTGTTGGTCTTCCTATGGGTTCACCCTCCTTCTCAGCTTCTTCCAGCCTTTTCCTAATTCAACCACAGGCAGGGGTCTCCAACTTCAGTCCAATGGTTGGGTGTAAGTATTTACATCTGTCTCATTCAGCTACTTGTTGGGCCTCTTGGAGCACAACCATGCTAGGCTCCTGTCTGTAAGCACACCATAGCTTCAGTAATAGTGTCAGGCCTTGGAGTCTCCCCTTGAGATGGATCCCAAGTTGGGTGGTCACTGGACCGCCTTTCCTTCAGTCTCCTCTCCATTTTAGTCTCTTTTCTTTGAGACAGTTCTTTTAGACAGGAACAATTCTGGGTCAGAGTTTTTGACTCTGGGATGACAACACCATCCCTCCACTTGATGCCCTGTCTTTCTACTGGAGGTGGACTCTACAAGTTCCTTGTCCCCACTGTTGGGCATTTCATATAAGGTTCTTGTCTTAGAAAAAAAAATCTGCCTTTTCTTTCATCCTGGCATATACTTTCAATAAACAAATCATGGTTACTTAAAGCTTCCCATACTAGAAAATTTACCAAGTCTGAGGTTTATTTCAGTCTTATTCAACAAAGCCCAGAGAAGAGCAATGCAGGGTTACAGTGTAGTCACGTGGGCACTCCAGCACTCATATTCTCAGCTTTCATCTGCATTCCTGGATTGCAGTCCCAACTCTCCTATTCAGAGATGGAAGCTGCTATTCCCACTTAACACATCTCATCCAGTCTCACCACAATGAACCACTGCCTGTGCATGTGATGGTACTCCAGTACAGCAACAGGAGGAAGGAAAACTCACAATTCTATTTAACCATTATTGGCTAGGAGTGAGTCACTTGAGCACACCTCCCATGAAGGTAGATGGGAAATGTAGTTTTTCACTCGGTAAACAATAGGAGATTGGATTAGCAAGTAAGAATGAGGAAATGACCATTATAAGTGTGCTTGAAATCTCTGTCACATATTTGAGAACATTCAACACGACCTCTGTGCACATAAATTCTTTCCTCTCTGTCCTACACTGTTAGTTACTGACGTATATAAACACAGCAATGTAACACAACTGAGGTTCTTCACTGGAATAGAACATGCTGCAAATCTTTAGAAGGCTTCCTGGCTTGAGCATAAAGCCAGTTATGTTGAGCTTTAACATAACTTAGGAGTGTCATCGATAACTGCACTGGAGGGCAAATGATTTTTATTTCCCAGTGTTTGTCTGTCTTTCTGTGCATGTTGGAAGGTTAAGTGCATGTGATTTCATGGCTATGCCTCACCACGAGGAGGAAGCTTGGGCCAAGCAACTGACGGACTGGGTGCTATCTGATGGCATGTCTGGCCAACTTGTCTGGTTTTAAGAATCCCACAGTGCTGTTATTTAGAATGTCTTGGGTCCAGGGTTCTAAAGTAGAAAAAGCTGAGGGAAATATTTAACTAGGACAAAAATGATTCACCAGAGATGTAAAAAGTTTTAATTTGGAAGTAGAATAGTGATTACTAAGAACTGGGAAGAGTACCACGGTGTTTGTGGGGTCAGGGTACAAGAACAGCGGGCAAGCAAATGCACATGTGTGTACACATGTGTGGGAAGATCACAAGAATCCTGTTAGTATATTAAAGTGATAGATGCTAGTAAAATGACTTAAAAGTGAAAGTGAGCACAAAGTTTACTTAGGAGCTAAATTGACAATGGCTCGTGCAGCCACACACATACATTAGGGAAGACATTCGGCCTGGCCTGGCTTAGCTAAGGAAACCAATCTCATTCCACTTTGGATGCTCTGACTTAAAGTCATTTCTCCTATGAGTCTTGTTTGTTCATGTCCTTCGCCTTTGCTTTAGAACACAGCTTCTTTGATCAAACACTTTCAAATATTGATTACAGAGACTTCTTCCAACTTTTATCAGCAATGGTTCTCAGTGCCTGTTCACTGCAAGTCATTATTTGCTTGTTCCTCTAGAGTCGTGCAGGTCCATGGAATGCTAGCCTTTAATATGAACTCCTCTTCTTCTGAATGATTGGCTACCAAGCTAGCTTCTGGGGAATATTGTTCACTTTCCATGCTTTGGTTACCCGCCGTTGTGTCTGCCTGCTGTTGACAATGCTTGGTTCAGTTACTAAGTGCTTATCATTTACAGAGTCTGCTTGACAATATCGAGTCTGGAACGTTCTTTGAAGTTGGTTTTCCCAAGTAAACACAAGGAACTCTTAAAGCACCTTGTTTTATTTGCTTAAGAATGAAGCAAAGGTTTTATGTTTTTCAGCTAGACGGATTTGGAGGAATAACTTCCAGCTATAGCAGGTTCTGATAGAGAGCTGGGACTCGGCTTAAAGGGCCAAGCTTAACTGCTTAATGCACATAGTAGCTCACGGCCACATACCAATAACTCCAGTTCCAGGTTTCTGACATGAGCTTCCACAGGCACCCACACTTATGTTCCACACCCAACAGTCACACATGCACACACACATAAGTAATATGAAAATAAAAAGTGAGTGCCTAGAAGACTGCAAACTGCTATGGAAATGTTGGTTGTTGCTCCAACCTTCACAGCCACCTTTAACTTGTGCCTCTTAGCTTAAAATATAGGAAAGATACTTTTAAAATGTTTTTAAATAAGGTTGCCTATGCAACTAAGCTGGATTTGAACTGTTGATGTAGCCTAGGCTGACCTCGAACTCACTATCCTTCTGCCTTTGTCGTTTTATTACTGACATTCCATTCATGCATCATCATGCCTGACTGAAAAATAAATAGACTACTAAGTGTTTAGCTTTTTCTTTGTTCTAAAAGAACTTTTCTTTATGATATTTGCAAATAGCAGAAATACAAACACAAAGAAAACCAAGCAATGGATGAAATTCATTGATTTGACTTCCTGGAACCCATCACCAGGCACAGTGATGTCCAGGAGCTCACTTACTGCCCTCAGGTCCTTTCCCTCTTGAACCTCTGTGTTTTTCCTTTTGTTCTTTCTTTTGGCATTACATGGCCTCTGTGTACCCAGATGGTTATCGGCATGATATAATAGCACCAAGAGAGCTTTCTTCAATATGTCCTTATACCTTTTCAAGGAAATGTACCAAGCATAGCATTGTATGGATGTATTGTACAGGATATTTGACATACAGAAGACTAGATTCTTTGGCTAGGTGGCTTCTTTCTGTGTCAGTTACTGTATTCTAGAGAGGAGTAAGCAAGTTCTGTGGTTGACTATCCAGACAGAGGCAAGGGATGCATGAATGAAACTCTCCAAAAGATTGCTTGCTAGACAGCAATGCAAGTTCCTTGTGCTTTTCTCTTCATTTCTCTTCTCTTCTTTTCTTTTTCTTCCTTCTTCCTTCCTTCCTTTTTTTTAATGTTTGCAAAATATGAGACTAGACTTTCTTTAGGCAAGGAGAAAGAAAATGAGCAAACACATAGAAACATGCCCCACTTTATTCAGTCAGGGGAATTGAAAAGCACTATGGTATCATACAGTATTTAGTTATGTGGGAAACATTTAAAAGTCAAAATGTAAGTGTAGGGAGACTGTAGAGCAATAGTTTCCCTATGAACTGGTTCAAATATGACCTGGTGGGTCTGCTTTGCAAGATCATCTGCTACACGCAGACTTGCTGAGCTCTGGCAGCTACTCGCTACTCTCTTAGCTGACGGGATTTATTCTGAATATTTGAAACATGGGCATTAGATCCCAGAATCACTACCTGAAGGGGCTTGACACGACTCTCTTTGTTTCATAAATGGATACTTGTGAGTATTAAGTATTCAAAAGAGGATTCTGAACTCATGGGAATTTTTAACTCCCATGAGACTAGTTTGAATTTTCATTCTTGATAGAATTCCAGAGCTTTGGCAACGGGATGGTCCAGAGCTGACCATGTCACACTGATGTATGCCTGCTGGGCACCGTTCACACTGTCCCGTTAGTTTCCCACAAACCCCTTTGATCACCATAATGAACCCACCTCAGGTGGCTTCCCCCAGATCACACATTATATGATCAAGACATTGCACTTGCTTAGGAGCGCAGGTTCCCTCCAGTTGACAAAATGCTCCCTCAAATGATCTCCCTTGCATGTTGCCCTTCACCAAAACCTTAAAAATGAGTGGTGGAGAAGATTTTACAGATAAGAAAGTTATGCTTCATTGGCTGTGAATGAGAAAATTGGACCAGGAAACCATTTTGAAGGACTTCATCACATTCACACTCCATATTGTCACATGGAAATAGAAAGAGGACATTATCTTCCTTTTTTTAAAAAAAAATATTTTTAATTTATTTTTTACACTCCATATTCCATCCCCTGCGCCCCCCATCTACCCTCTGTCTTCTCCACATCCCACACCTCCTCCCCACTCCACCCTGTCTCCAGTCTTCACGTGGAATGCCCCTCACCTCCCCCCACCCCACCTGACCTCTAAACTTCCTGGGGCCTCCAGCCTCTTGAGGGTTAGGCTCATCTCTGAATGGACACAGACCTGGAAGTCCTCTACTGTATGTGTGTTGGGGGCCTCATATCAGCTGGTGTTTGCTGTCTGTTTGATGGTCCAGTGTTTGAGAGATCTCTGGGGTCCAGACTAATTAAGACTGTTTGGAGGACACTATCTTCTATTGCTCTACTTGAAGAAGAGGTTCCAGTTTCAGCATTGACTGGGTTGAGGAACACTGTTGTTTGCATGTGAAATGTGCCCCCCATGGACTCATGTGTTTGAATGCAAGGTTTCCAGCTGGTGCTGCTGTAGGGGGTGGAGCTTTGGGGGAGGGAAGTGTGTCAAAGTGGCACAAATTGAGGCTTTGTAGCATGGTGTTACCTCCTGTTCATCCTCTGCTTCCTGAGTCTGAATTCAAGGCTAGTCACCTTGAATTCAGACTCTTGCCACGTCTTCCCTGCCTGCTGCCATGTCTGCCCTGCCAGGATGGACTGTATCTCTTAGGAACTGTAAGTAACATACACACTCTTCTACTCCAAATTGATTTTGTCAGGGTATTTTATCCCAAGAAGGAGAAAGTAGCTAAGACAAATTCATTCCCAGACCTCCTAATGTTAATCTTTCTTCAAGGTCGGTGGCATCTCCCTTTCCCTGTCCAGCCTGGAGACAGAGTATGAGCTAGGGAAGCAGAGAGGCTGAGCACAGTTTTAGTTATGGGGTTGTAAGCTGACCAAGCTGAATTTGTGACTCTAAGTTCCTGTGATTCTGTGTTTCCAGAAGATTTTGATGCTGGTGTGGATCATATCCATATCCATCATGATATCATAAGATGATCTGTTATGCTAATGCCTCGTCGTCGAAAGCTTGGAGAATGGAGACCATATATGATTCAATAGCTGCCATTTGGTATGAGTCACCCAGGAATTCCAAGTGATTTGTCTATTGATTTTCTGCATTTGGCAATAGGCTCACTGTGATGTGATTTTGACTACAATCCTTATCATAGGACATCTACTATTTTGGCTTCTTCAGCTCTCTAAACTTGAAGAATATTCCACCTGAGTACACACTACAGTCTCCCTTATGGTCCAAAGTGAGATGAACATTATATATGTATACACACACACACACACACACACACACACACACACACATATATTCTACCCTCTTCTCAACTCTATGGTTATGCACCAGTGCTCCAAGACTAGGCATGGATATTTTCAAATGAAATTGCTGTTAATGGCGCAAAATATTTACAGTTATGCCCCAAATTCAAACAGCCAGTAAACTTTATTTCTCCTTCTTGTAGTTTCAGTATTTAATTAGTGATGAAGCACCAGAAACCTTCAGGGAGAAAACACCCCATTATTTTTTAAGTTACAGTGTATTTACAACCCATTCCCACCTGCTCCCTTTGTCTCCACCTGTCTCTGCTGTATACAGATTCATCTCAGCCAGCCCCTCAGGAATACAGCTGTGTCATCACATACTGTGGCATCCCAATATTTCATACTAAGCCGTAAACCAATTAGGAATGACTACTCCCTGTGCTGACTCATGGGAAGAGAAGGGGATAATGTGTCCTTCAGGTAATGAACTGCTTTGGGGACTTGACACATATTTCATTTTTCAGTGCTGTGCTTTTCCCTTGTCACGTTTCTGTGGATGTGGCTTCATTTGGCTTCACTGTGCTAAGAAGATTATGCAGAGCTTGCCAGGCAACCAAATGGCCAACCTCTTAAATTTCTTAAGAACACCCTGGAGAGTTCAAGTAGGTCTGGTCCAAGTGGGCATGTCCTTGCAGGGAAATGGTATATGTGTGCTGTGCCTTCGTTTCCCTTTATTGAACATAAGAATGTAACAAATTATCATCTAAACATACTGCTGGTCCCCACT
Organism: Mus caroli; assembly: GCF_978045245.1. Lineage (NCBI taxonomy): Eukaryota > Metazoa > Chordata > Mammalia > Rodentia > Muridae > Mus > Mus caroli. Next base: position 78,404,315 of record NW_028227263.1, on the reverse strand, counting down.
TGTAGATCTCCTGATTTAGCAGGACTTGGGTAGGGTCTGGTGCTGCTGGGCTTGGGACTGTACTGAGGAGCAGTGTTCTTCAAATAGGATTCTGTGATGATCCCACTTCTCCTCATGTCGGAGGGTTAAATGAAAGCACAAATCGATGTCAAGTGTAACTGTGAGTTGGGATCAGAAGCTACAGAGCCAGCCAGTTATTGAAGTAAAAATCAAAAGTGCAAGACCCATGGGGCTGTGGAGAGTTTCAAAAGGCAGCCTTGTTTCAGCTCTACTAGGCTGTGGGTTGTGGGAACCAGATCTCCTAGTCTTAGGAGGCAAACCTTAAAATCAGGATTTTTTTCAATGTGACTTTTTTCCCCCAGTTTCAAAATGGATGCTTTTGGTTAGGAAGCTGGATCAGTGAGCAAGGTGCTAGTTGCACTAGTGTAAGCACTTGATTCGCATCCTCAGCACCCGTGTAGAAGCCTGGCAGGCTGATGCGTGTCTATAGCCATAGAGCTGCAGAGACAGGCAGATCCCGGAGGCTCACTGGCCAGCGCGGTCTAGCCAGGTTCAGGAAGTGATCCAGTCTCAGAAAAAAACAGAAAAAAGTACCAAAGTGACTGACCAGATGTAGGGTTGTGGGTCCTGCAACTACTCTGCCACAGGGCATGGCCACTTGGGGAAATAAGACATGGGGAGTTTGACTGTACTTATCCCACACCATGCCTGGCGGGTCTTGGGCTGTAGGGAAGCATCCAGGCACCGCACCCATGGGGTGGGAAAACACAGTCTGAAACACGGGAAAGCCAGAGCTGGACCTCCAGACACAGCTGGGAGCTGTAGAAGAGCTGAGAATGGTAGAGTAGGGGCTCGCAGGCTGCATGTAGCCCAGGGCGGGGGGCCAGAGGAGAGGGCAGCTCCGGCTAGTCTGACTGTGATTATCCATGGCTTGATGGCTGGGTTGATGGTGGTTGTGGCTGGGAATGCAGAGAAGCCTTCTATGGGAGATTAGACAGCGGCTCTGCAGGCAAAGGCCTTCCCTCTGGCTTCCCACATCAGATCCCGATGAAAAGAGGCAGTCCATGGTTCTAAGGCATTTATTGTCATGTCAGAGAGTGGATGTGTAAAACCATAGCCCCCTTCTTAGGGTGGGCCTGAGATACAATACCTTTTGCAAGGAGGAATGTCTGGGAAGGGAATCTTAATAGCAACACCCTTAGGTTTATTATGCAGGTTAGAGATTTCTTTAGCGTTTCCTCCAAATTTCCTACTTGTCTATCTTTTAGTGCAGTCGGGTCCCCAGCCCCTGCCTAGGTCCTTGTGGCAAACTTTAGGGACATCTTGGGTTAATACCAAGTGGGCCCAAATGTAAAGTATGGAGTATTTCGGTTAGGGTTCTCTATAGGAACAGAACCAATAGAGTATAAACTATGTGTGCTAGTATGTTCAATTAGAAGGGGTTTGTGGGATTGGCTTAAATGATCTGGATAGTCCTCCAGTGGATGTCTACAAGCTACAGAGCTGGGGAAACCAGTGCTGCTCAGTCTAAGAGGCTAGAATTCTCAGGCATTTATAGGGAGTAAAGAGAGCCCTAGTGAGGCCTCAGGCTTGGAAGGCCTACGGACAGTAGCTGGTGCAGATCTACTTCCAGAGGTTGAAGAAGTCCTCTGATGTCTAGGGGTAACAACAGTGGCCAGCCATGTACTGCTCAAGAAAGCATGTCCACCACCTTTCTTGTCACCATGAGAAGACATCTGATGGAAGCAACCTCAAGAAGGAAGACTATTTTGGCTCATGGTTTTGAAGGGTCTGAAGTCCATCACAGTTGAGAAAACATGGAGGATGGTAAGCAGACCAGGGAATAGGAAATAAGCCTGGAACAGAATGGCAAGGTAGATTCTTCAAAAGCCTGATGGTAATGGCCTATGTTCTTCACTGAATCTCATGCTCCAAAGGTTTCATAACCCATTAAAACAGCATTATCATGGGGGAATTAAGTGTTCAGGTGAGTGAGCTGAGGGAAATATTGGAAATTCAGATGACCACAGATGGGTTGTACTTGGGTACAGAGCAAACGCCTTTATTCTGCTTTTTCCTTTTACTGGGCTCAGAGCATGTTGGGTGGCACTATCTACACTCATGGTGGCTCCCCCTCTCTTAGTCTCATGCTCTGTTCTTCTCAGAAAACACTCACAGACACACCCAGAAGTGAGCCTAATCCATTTTCTAGGCATCTCATCTCTCACCCCAGTCAAACTGACAGCTAGCACGGATCACCCTCAAAGGATGGATTTAATTCTCCTGTGTTCAATGGAAAGATCACAGACGAAGGTGAGAGGTGAGAATTTCTGTGCTTAAATTAGCACAGTCATAGACGTCTGCTATTAGAGTCTGCAATGTTAGGTAGCTCCCGTGCATTGATTGGAGGGTGGATTCTCACCCAGCACCTTTCAGGTCTGGCATTTCATTTTATCCACACGACAGCTAACAAGTTTGCTGTCACAATTATACCAAAGAGAAAAATACTTTATATTGGTATGAGCTGTGATGCGAACAAAGGGCATGTTGTAAGAAGCCATATGTTGCACACCCTGCACTCTGGGCAACACACCCCTTGGTTGGTAAATGGCATGATGAATGTCGAGAAAGCCATGGCTTCCATTTAAAGTTTTATGACACCAAATTTTATAGTGTGGATTGGGCCCCATATTTGTTCATATCTCTACATAGCAAGAGCTTAATTGATCTTTATTAATGTAAAATGACCCCAGATAAAAGTTCATTCTCAGCTCATGGAAGCTGTATTGAAATAGGATATTAACAGAACCCTCATAATGCACTCCCCAGCCATTAACACTCCTGAATTTTGAACAAGGAAGCTCCTAATTCTTTAGCTGAAATTTCTTTGCTCCACTAAGTTCAATCCATGTTGGGACGATTAAAATGTCCTCTCAGTACTTGGTCTGAAATCACCCCCCCTTTTACAAATTTTCTCATTAGATAGATCTATATCCCTTCAGAAATGAATTGCCTTTGATGGTGGTGGTGGGGATGTCGTGATCTTAATAACATTATATAATGTGTCCTGATGAATCAATGTTTGAAGACCGTCTAGCTCTACACTAGATTAAAAGTAAATAAAAATGGACTTGGAGCATAACTCTTGTCTCCATTAAAAAAAATAAAACTCTTTCCAAAAGCCCTTCTGAAATAGAGATCATAGAAATAGGTATGCCTGAGCCCAGGAATGTGGAAGGTTTAAGAGAGGTACTTAATATTCATCTGGTACTCATTGCAATTACATCAATCTTACCATATTCTCCCGGTATTAATGTGAATGTTCTGCATTTAATATATACTTCCAGTGGAATTTCATTGTAATTGAGCACTAAATGATGTCTACTTATGGCAAAGTGGTTCCAGAGTTTTCTGTAATAAATAGGGTTTAGTAAGACAGAGGATCCAAAATTCATCACTGAATCTACACTAGACTTTTTAATGTTCTAATTGTCATTGATGGTCTTTACTGTATTATTTCCAGACAGTTCATAATGACACCAGCTGAACAAATGATGATTTGTGAATAGAGTAAGACATTGACTAGATTATGTTGTGCCATTGATTTTTTTTAAATGCCCTGGTTTCACAAAATACAGCTAGTCTCCTCTCTATTGATGGGTTCTGCATCCACTAACCATGGATTAAAATTGTATGGGTTTTTAAAAATTGCACGTGTACTCCTCACATCAAGACTTTCTTCTTTGCCATCATCCCTGGAACAATCTCACAAAGCATTTCCATGGATTAGGTGTTAATAATCTAGTGAGAATGTAAAGTTTATATGTGGATGTGCATAGGTTCTATACAAAATAGTTGACTATCTTAAGATTTTGGTGCCCGAAGGAAGTGCTGGCACCAATTTCCCAAATGACCCCAAGGAATGACTCTCTTCTAAAATCATTTGACTCCTCCCTATACGCTGTCACTATTAATGGCAGCAGAATTGTGACAAGGTGACTTGTGCAGTGACAGTGATAGCTGAAATGCATTCATGGAGTGCTTACTGTATTTTGAGCACCCTGCTAAGTGATATGTGATTAGTATCCCAATGGAACTTCATGGCAACATCATAGCTCTGATTCCCAGCTTAGTTGGGGAATAGGGTTTTAGGAATTTAACGAGCCCTCAGAGCTAAATAGATCCAGAGTTGGACTTGAAGTTTCAAAGTCTGTGCTTTGACACATGATGCCAGATACCCAGCCTATGGTTAATAGGTACAGAATTCTCAGTAAGCAGTTGAAGAAAACTGTGGATTCCTGCATGGAAGAATTCTTGTTTTTGTCATAAAGAGGATAAACACATGGCAAGTTGAAATTTCCTTAAGAGAGCTTCACTGAGAGGTAACACAAATTCAGAAAGACAAATGGCATGGTTTCTCTCATTGGCAGATGTTAGCTTCAAACTTTCAGATGTGTGTTCTATTTGGAAGAACCAACGAGGTCAGCAAAATGTAAGGGAGGGAGCTGGATTTCAAGCAACGAGAGATAGAACAGAGTGATATAAAGGCCTAAAAGGGAACAGTGGAACAGGAAGAGTCTTAGTGAGGGTTTTACTGCTGTGAACAGACACCATGACCAATACAAGTCTTATAAAGAACATTTAATTTGGGGCTGGCTTACAGGTTCAGAGGTTCAGTCCATTATCATCAAGGCAGGAAGAGCATGACAACATCCAGGCAGGCATGGTGCAGGCAGAGCTGAGAGTTCTACATCTTCATCTGAAGGCTGCTAGCAGAATACTGGCTTCCAGGCAGCTAAGACAATGGTATTAAAGCCCACACTCATAGTGTCACACCTACTCCAACAAGATCACACCTCCAAATAGTGCCATTCTCTGGACCAGGCATATACAAACCATCACAGGAAGGTTGAGATGGAGAGAGTTATGGGAGGACAGGGCAGAGAAGGGAATGGAGCTAGTAAGTAAAACTAGAGTTATATGGAAATGTACTGTTATGGAAATCTTCCTAAAATAAACAAATTCACATAGGTAAAGAAGAGTTTAATTATAGTTATCCTATAATGAGGCAGCAATACCCCTATGACACACTACAGGATAATAAATAAAAGAAAATTCATCGCCAGGGACAGGAATGTGTTACCTCATTTGGAGTTGTTAGCTAAAGATGTCCCATAGATTCTCCAACCTTGCAGGACATCACCATTGCTCCTGGTGACCCTCTGGACTTTTGTTGGTAATTCCTACTGCTGAAGATACCAACCCTTGAGTCATAGAATGTGAAGAAATCAAGCTGGTACTCAGTTGGAAGCTTCATCCCTACTAGATAGCTTTTATAATGCCGGAGGTGCTATGCACACTACCAGAGGATAAAATAAATCACTAGTCTTAGCTAACTGTGAACTCTGTAAGCTATAATAACAATTGCCCTGGCAAGACACTGGTGCACTAGTGCATGAATGCCATGGGAGTAACCAACCACTATTTGACTTAAGGCCTGCTCCAAAAACTGAAGCCCATAATTGGCACCATTATTAGGGCCAAAAGCATGTGGCTGAGCAGGTCATAGGCCTTGGGGGAGAGTGGAGTACTATTACTTTCTTAAATGGTCACAGTACTAAGCTGACTCCTATTGATTTATTTGTTATGCTCGCAAATCAGTTTTTCTCTCAATCTTCATAGAAATTTTTTGCAGTAGATGACAATGACATAGGTTATATATATATATTTGCAGTAGCTAACAATTAATTAGCTCCTAGTTGATGTACGGAGAGTGAGAGACTGTGGAGTGTTCACACTTAGTAAATGGGACATCTATATCTCACTTCCTCCTCCCAAGGCTCAGGGATCATCCAGGATAGGGAATGGAAAGAGTGTAAGAGCCAGAGGCAATGGATGGTTACAGGAAACATGTGCTATCCAGACACAGCAGCACAGTTGTTCATATGAACTCATAGCAGATGGCACTGCACAGAGACCTGTATAATCTCAAACCAGACAAAATCCAAGAGTGGAGGGGGAGGACTGCTTCTAGCTAAGGAGTTCTTGGCAACCGATGGCTGCTGGGAAAGAAAGGTTTAGCATTCTTAAAGCTGTGGCCCCTGGCATACCAAGCACATTCCAGATGATGACCATCATTTAAGAATATATGGGCAGCAAAATGGTACTTGATGGGTTTTAAAAAATCAAAGAGGATATGATGTTCAGTGACTAGGGAAAAGGGGTATGCATCTGCCATGAGTTGGTGGAGGGAGATGAATCTGATCATATTCCCTTGACATTTCCTGGCAAACACAGAAGTGGATGCTCACAGTCAGCTATTGGATGGAACACAGGGCCCCCAATGGAGGAGCTAGAGAAAGTACCCAAGGAGCTAAAGGGATCTGCAACCCTATAGGTGGAACAACAATATGAATTAACCAGTACCCCCGGAACTCATGTCTCTAGCTGCATATGTATCAGGAGATGGCCTAGTCAGCCATCATTGGGAAGAGAGGCCCCTTGGTCTTGCAAACTTTATATGCCTCAGTACAGGGGAGTGCCAGGGCCAAGAAGTGGGAGTGGGGGGGGAGGGGAGTGGGGGGAGTCTGGGGGACTTTTGGGATAGCATTTGAAATGTAAATGAAGGAAATACCTAATTAAAAAAAAAGAAATGAGGGTAAACAAAAACAGAACTTAACTCCCTTTAGCTCAAGTAAGATGGGAACAGCTAATATCTAAGGAGAAAGCCAGGAACAGAGACACAATGAATATGTGAAGTGAGTTGCAGGGAATCTGACCAGGTGCTTACACTGTCCATGATGTCTGGGGAAACTACAGAAGCAGTTTCCCCGACATCAGTTAACACTCGAGTCACCCACAGGGCTAACAGAGCTGTGTCTGAACTCTCTTATCCACAACTCTCTTGCCAAAAGTTTGTGCATTTCCACAGGAAGGGGTGCTCTAGAGTGCGCACTTGCCAGCCCATGGCCTTGGCCTGTCTCGTCTGCAAACTCAATGGACTGAGATGAATTGAAGTCCATTTACATTTGCCTGGTAAGTCTTTCCTCAAAAGAAACAGGTTGCAGAATATTATGTACCCAGTAGGTGAAAACAGACAGTCTCTGGTTGAAATAGGTACTGACACTCCCCTTTGGTAGGTGAAAAGTTCTCAGACCTCTTGGCCCAGATTTCCTAAAACCTTGTTCACTGGCTCATTAAAAGGCTAGAAAACCTATAGACCTCCTCCCTCAGACTCCTGTGACCTCACACTCTCCATATGTACTCAGTACAAATTGGTATCTATCTTGAATGGGTAATGAGGCTTTAAAGGGTAGAGCTTAAAGCTTTCACGGGAAATTTCAACTCATTGCGAGAATGCTGTCCAGGTAGACTGTTTTCCTCTGTTCTTCCACCTCTATCATACCTCTTGAGTTCTGGCCTTGAGGTAAGCAGCTTGTTCCACCACAGATTCCTTGCAGTTATGTGCTGCCATGACATAGGTCCCAAGTTACAGGGATAATCAAGTATCCATGAGCCCAAATTCCAAAATGGTGAGCCAGAATAAAGCCTTCCTTCAGCAAGTCAATTCTGGCAGTTATTTGTAAAACTGGTTGGGGAATATGAACACAGTACTGTTTCTGAATATGGAGCCTACTGAGAGCCATTGGTGATTAGAATTCCTTGAGCGCTGGGCATTGAGTCATTGACCAGTTCCTTCTGCCATAAGGCTTCAATGGATGGTTTACCTAGGTCAAAGTAGGATTAGCCTGATTTTCTGCTCCAACTATTTCATTCCTCTTTCTAACCTACCTACCTTCCTTCCTTCCTTCCTTCCTTCCTTCCTTCTTTCCTTCCTTCCTTCCTTCCTTCCTCCCTCCCTCCCTCCCTCCCTCCCTCCCTCCCTCCCTCCCTCCCTCCCTCCCTTCCTTCCTTCCTTCCTTCCTTCCTCCCTCCCTCCCTCCCTCCCTTCCTTCCTTCCTTCCTTCCTTCCTTTCTTCCTTTTCTTCTTAAAAATTTATTATTTTTCTTTTATGTTTACTAGTGTTTTGTCAGTGTGTTCGTAAGTGCACACTACTCTCATGCTTGTGGAGGACAGAAGAGGATCCTAGATCCTCTGAAACTGGAGCAGCTGTAAGCTTCTATGGAGATGTTAAGGTCTAAACCTGTATTCTCTGCAAGAACATGTTTCTTTTAATTCTAAAGCATGGAATTATATGTTCAACGTAATTCTGTGAGTCATGTCAAGTTTCTTTATTGTTTTGTTAAAATGGACTAAGAAATTATTCAATTGATCAACCAATATAAAATCCCCTAAAATCTCCCCTGGGCTGGTAGCATAGCTCAGTGTCAGAGCACTTACTAGAGTGTGCAAGGATCTGGGTTTGATCTCCAAGACACCCACCCACATAACACTCCCCCCTCTCCTCAATCAAAATGACCAAAACAGAATCCCCAAATCTTTTCCAATTCCAGCTAGACAGATGCATCATCTGCTTGTACAAACGTTGCAGCTTGCCACTCCCAAATCAGTTCCTCAGAGAAGGCACTGCAGCAGCTCCTGCCCTCCACACACTCTCATCAGGCCTGGGCTCTCCTTTGGTTGCCTATCACACAGCATATGACTTTGAACTTCCATTTCATTCAGCTGTGAGCCGAATGTTCTAGGTGAGAAAACTGAGAACATTGGGTAAGGGTGAAATTGAGATGGAACCATGCTGCAGGATTTGACCTTCACCCTAGACAAACTTGCGCGCACACTCAGTAGGTCTTCAGCTAGCCATTAATGAAAGATTGCCAGAATCAAACCATTCTACAGAGAATTAGCAAGAGTCAGCCATGGCCACTTAAGTGTCCATGAGAGGAAAGAGCAATTCTTTATTGTTAGTGCCAACACCTTGGATAATATACTTTTTATCTCTTCTCATAATGATAATGTAGATAAATTTCATAAATCAAATCTCTGCAGTAAAAAGGTTAATAAGTTTATGCTGTGTAATTGAAAGCCATATTAGTGATTAAAAGGATTTTATATATCAGTTTTCTGGGTCACCAACTAATTATTTTCAATGGCCAGTAATAAAACACGGCACCATGCCTGGCTAGACATTGCAAGCCATCAGATGCTAAATCACGTGGAAAGGACTACCTTAGGTTGGCTGGGCTTTCCTTTGGGATGTGGAGCCATTGAAATCTCTGCTGTTTATTTTGTGTCAAGCTTACAATGTGTTCTGAGGTTTCCTTTTACTCTAAGTAAGCAAGCTTATTTCGTCCTCCCAAGTGGAAAAGGACATGCTGGGCTCCTAGAAACCTCAGATAGCTATAATCAGTCATATTTAATGTTTCATCAACAACAGGGTCATGGCTTAACTGTGTAACACACTTGGCCATCTTTGCAAAGAAAGGAGTATTTGCAAAGGAAGGGGAAGTCTGTGGGCTGGAATGTATTGGTGTTTATTCAAACATCCTTAAGACATCGCAGGAAAAGTAATGCTAGATGCAGACTTACTAGAGGCCACTGAAGTATTCATTGTAAACCTAAGGTTACTGATGTGGGAAAACGGGCTTAGAGTCCACTGAAGTCACAGTTAGAATGCAGCAAGCTGATGCTCAAACTTGATTTTGTCTGACTTCCCACCCAAATAAACTATTGAGATGTTTGTACTCCTGGTTTCATCAAGTTGTAACTTACACATAAGTGCATATGATTGGGTTTGAACTTGTGTGACATTGATGCTCTGTGTATACAGGGATGAAGCATGGCTACTGAATTGTATGTAGAACCTTTTCTGTCATAAGTAAGTGATGTACCCCACAACAATAAGAGAGAAAACTAACAGATGACAGAGCTTCCTCTCTGGAGGTTGAATGAAGGTGAACAGAATTTAGATAGGAAGGAGGCACTGACAGGGGACATCTGTTTTAATTTTTTCTATTATTCCTTAAGAGAGGCCTTGATGTATTATTTAGCCAAAGAGCTGCCACCTCTAGAACCATGATAGAATGGTTTGCACAGTCAAAACCAAAGCAAAATATGAAATTTTGAGCTTAACATCTCAACCAAATAATTCAAGTGTTCTTTGTTTGACACTTGAATGTCTGATTTTGCATTGTTATAGAGAAAAACTAAATTTGGGAACCTTCTGTGTAGTTGAGCAATTCTTTTGTTCCTCCAGTTGTTTTTCAGGTTCTGGAATTACCTTGCAAGGTAGGGAATCTGTTGGGTCCTCTGTGCCCCTCCTTGTGTGTGTGTGTGTGTGTGTGTGTGTGTGTGTGTGTGTGTGTGTGTGAAGGCAGGGACAATTTGTAAAGCCAGTCCAACGGAGTTCTACAAAGGCTGTGAATGGTGGGTTTATTAGGTAGTTTGAATCACTAGGTTATTTTCTTCAAAGGAACCTGATTTGTAGATGAAACCAAAGGTGAAAATTGAAAGGTAGGTATCATTGTCCTTTTAAACTTGATGCATTCTTGATGTCTTAGTCAGAGTTTCTATTCCTGCACAAAACATCATCACTAAGAATCAAGTTGGGGAGGAAAAGGTTTATCCAGTTTCCACTTTCACATTGCTGTTCATCACCAAAGGAAGTCAGGGCAGAAACTCACACAGGGCAGGAACTTGGAGGCAGGAGCTGATCAGAGGCCATGGAAGGGTGCTGCTTACTGGCTTGCTCAGCTTGCCTTTTACCCAGGACTACTAGCCCAGGGTAACAATGAGTTACCCACAATGAGTTACTCACAATGAGTTCTCCCTCATCGATCACTAGCTGAGAAAATGCCTTATAGCTGGATCTCATGGAGGCATTTCCTTAAGGGAGGCTCCTTTTTCTGTGATAACTTCAGCTAGTGTCAAGTTGACACGAAAAACCAACCAGTACACTTGAAAACTGTCTTTGAAACATGCCAGCCAAATCACTATCGGGAGACAGGATGAAGATGGCACAAAGATTTTACACTCCGAGTCCTCCCTGTGGGTGTGGTAATTACAACTAGGTGCATACGTACCTTGACATCCAAGGCTGAGGAGCACTGATCTTTGGTGAATAAATGATTGCTTGCATCTCCCATGGATGCCTATGTGGAATGTGTGAGCAGTTCTAGGTGCTTCTTGGAGGAAGTAGGAGATGTAATTAACTCAATAACCCTAGGGAAGGCTCAGAAACATGCAGGGAATAAAAGACAAATAGTCTTTTTGGGGTCCAGTGGAAAGATTCATGTTGCAAGGAAAAGTGGCTTTCCACATTTCAAGCATCCTTGATTCACTTGTGGCAGAACATTCTCAGATACCGTTAACCATTAAGCCATATCGCAGAAAGAAATAATGGGGGAAGAGGGAGGAATAAGAGATTTAGAGAATGAACAGGCAGGGAAGTATGGAAGGGATGATTTAAAAGCATACAGACCAACACATATATTCCTGTTTATATGAAAGCAGATGCACTTCAGATGGCTTGAGGGCACAAGTGGCATTTGTTTTTAATGGGAGGCATATTTTTAATAATATCAAATTTATTTATCAACGTCTCTTCTGACTTGCCTAGACACTGTAATCAGGCCTTGGTGACGTACATGGGAACTGTGGATGAAGGTTAAGGACAGAAGAAGGGAACTGAGTGCTGGGCACTTGGAGTTTGATGGAAGGGTAGGGAAGGCAGTGCTGCAATCTAGCATCCCAGGTTTCAGTGGTGGATCATGTTTGAAGGAAAAGCCATCTCTGTCAAGAACATGATCATTGCTGACCACGAGAAGGAGTGGGTATACAGGAAAGTGGAGACTTTTCCTGAGAAAGATGATAAAAACAGGATTTGTCTTCTCTGCTCCTTTCTCTCTAAGGCTTATCAGAGATTCCTATTAACTTTCTACATCTCCATCCTCTCTCCAATAAAGCCTTCACCATGTTTCTCTTTTTAAATTTATCTGATGAACATAACTACTCTAGCAAGAGAATGCTACCACTGGCTCTACCAACTATTATAAGGAAGGAGTGAGCTGACATTTGAATCCTCTCTCCTCTCTCTCTCCTCTTTCTCTCTCGTCTATCTCTTCTCCTTTTCCCTCTCCATCTTTTCCCCTCTCTGTCTCTCCATCTCTCTATCTACCTCTGTCTCTGTCTGTCTCTGTCTGTCTCTGTCTGTCTCTATCTCTCTCTCTGTCTGTCTCTCTGTCTGTCTCTGTCTGTCTCTCTCTGTCTTTCTCTCTGTCTCTGTTTCTCTCTCTCTCTCTGTTTCTTTCTCTGTCTCTGTTTCTCTCTCTCTCTCTCTCTCTCTCTCTCTCTCTCTCTCTCTCTCTCTCTCTCTCTCTCTCTCTGTGACATAGATGTTCCACTTAAGTCCCAGAACACTGAAGACATTTATTCTCCACACTTCAACCCATTTTATAAGTTAACTGCTACACACTGCACAAAGAAACTTCTCTGGTGAGGTCTGAGCACTACACTAATCTATGGGTATGGAGATACATATTTATAGGACAATTAATACCATAGCCATTTAATAAATGACAGTAGTAGGTCCACCCTGGAGACTATGAGCTCCCAGCTGTGGGTTATGGACAGATTTACAGTACCAGGCACACATTTCTTCCTGTGAAGTGGACCCCAGATACAATCAGAGAGCAGTTGGTTACCACTATAACTGCTGCACCACTGCTGCACCATGAGCATTATTTTAGCTTGCAGTTCACAGCTAAGTGAGGCTATTGATGGCTTTTCTTTCACAGCATCCTGCATAGCACTTAAGGAACTGTGAATTATAGGCAGCAGGAGGATGCTTCCCAGTCAGTACTGTGCATATGTGTGTGGGGGGACCAATGATGGCTGTCAGGCCACTCTTCTCAATTTCTCTCCATATTAATTTAAAAAAGTAATTATTGGAGGATGGAGAGATAGCTCAGTGGTTAAGAGCACTGACTGCTCTTGCAGAGGTTCTGAGTTCAACTCCCAGCAACCACATGGTGTTTCACAACCATCTGTAATGGGATCTGATGCTCTCTTCTGGTGTGTCTGAAGAAGTCAACAGTGTACTCATATACATAAAATAAATTAAAAAATAAGTGTGTGTGCTGTGAGTGTGTGTGTGTCTAAAAAAATAATTATTTAAAAATGAGTGGTAAAGACCGAAGCAGACTCAAAGGCAAAAATACTTGCTCCTATTGGGTCAACATTAGGGTAATGATTAAGTAAATATTCCTCCTTTATGGGTTATTGTCTCACTATAAAAGTGTTCATCAATATTTTACCCCAAGCCAACATTTTGAAACTTGAAATTCCATCTCAACCTTATTCAATATAATGAAGATAGAAAAGCTAAAAATGTGCCCACTGAAGGGCCAGTAGCATCCTGACAGAACATCTTGTTCTGGATCCTGGGACACATGCTTCCAGTGGACAATATGAGGTGAATAACTTGAAAACACACACTGCCTGTCAGAAAGATTTCCAAGATAAGGCACAGGAGTAGGAGGTGACTGGCACATGACTGAGATGAATCCCCAATATTAATGCATTACAGAAGTCAAATACAGTCCATACTGAGGGAACTGGCTCTAGGACTTCCTTGGTCACTGAAATGTGTAGATGTTCAAGCCTCATCTATAAAGTCACAGTATTTACTTATAACTTATGTGCATCTTCCTGCATACTTTAAGTCCTTGCTCGATGAAATATAGTGTCTGACAGGGTAGAATATCTATGTATTCAACTTACAGAATGACAGAGAAATGGCCTGCTCTCATTCAGTACAATCCCAACAGTGTGCCTGGGTGATTTTCAATTTGTACTTGGTAAAATGGACGGTGTAGAATACATAGGCCCAGAGGGCCAACTGCTCCCTAGTCTAATTCTTACTTCACTGTGGTTCGGAGTCAAACCCACTTTAGTCTGCACCAGAGTCTGCACTTCACCACATCGTCCTTCTGTGCGCTTCTCCGGGGTCTGTTTCTTTTCTTTTTGGAAAACACAACAGTCCACTTACTGTGGCTGTCCAGTTACTGACCCACACCCAGTGTCTCAAGGGTGCTGAGCCTCTGGTGTCTGTTCTGTTCTTCCAAGGCTTCGTGGTGAAGGGTACAAGTACCGTCAATGAGTAATAATGACTTTGAGTGACTGGTAAAGCAAACCTTCAGAATGAGTACTATTCCCATTTTCTAGACAATTCAGAGTTTAGTAGACATGTGCGTGGCACAGACAAACTCACGTGGTAATAAGTTACCACCAGAATTTCTAGCCAGATTGGACTGTCAATACTCCCTTTCTACCTACATTTATGATTTTCTAAAAAGCAGTTACTTATTTTTCATTTGTGCATTTGCGTGCATGTGCATGCAGACACGTGTGTGTATACATGTTCTTGCCACTGCATATGTGCATGTGTGGGAGCGAAAGCTCGTGGGAGTTGATTCTTTCCCTTTTCCATGTTGGGTCCTGGGAATTGAACTTAGGTTTTCAGGCTTGGTGGCAAGACTTTTTACTCACTAAAAAATTCCCTCTCTCTCTCTCTCTCTCTCTCTCTCTCTCTCTCTCTCTCTCTCTGGTGGAAGTAGGGTAGGCAGGAAAGCATGCAGAGGACATCTGAGACTCGACATCACTGACTTTCTGTATAAGTTAAGAGTCCTGGCTTGGGAAGCTTCAACCTCCTGGGAGGCTACAAGGTAGTAGTCTGGGGTCCCTATGAGGCAGGGAAAGACTGGCCTCAGTGCTGGGAGACAGGATGCCCATACTGGCTATCGACACAAATCAAATTCTTGAAAAGGAACCAAGTAATGTGGCCCCAAGAGTCAGCATCGACCCAACATTTTGCCCATTCTCATCTGTGCCAGAAGATTTGAACCTCCCCACCTGACTCGCTTTCCTGTAGGAAAAGGATGGCAAAAGTGAATGGAAGACCGATTGAGAGAATGAATGAATAAGAAAATAAGTATACTGATTCTTATTGTCAACCTGTGAAATCTATAATAGAAAATTTAAACCATGTCTAACCCCCTGGGGCGGGTAGTTGCTTCTGATTTACTGAAACTCAGGTTTCCAGAAGATGAAAGCTGCATGATTTTTAAATTAGCTTTCTTTGTGCTTTGGAAGTCACCTCCACTACTGTTGAGGATGGTGGGGACTGAAAAAGCCTGCAGCATCTATTTAACAGGCACATTTATTTGGTGTCTAGGCAGAATCCTTTGAGGGTTTATAATCTGAGAAATAGATTGTAAATCCTCTAAATTAGTGGGGCCATGTAACTTGTCCAAGATCAAACAGCCAATGAATGACACTTGAGAAGTCTAGTCCGGTTTTCCCTCCTGACAGAAGATGGGTTCACTTCTGGCAGGCAAGTTGCCCTTGTAAATGAACCCTCAGATTTTGGAAGTTACATAGATAGCTGTGAGGGATGGGTGGGAAGCCACTTCACCAGACCATCCACTGAGGCTGTCCTGGTTGTCAAGGGAAGGCGTTACTCCCAGAGCTGTGTTTCACGATCTTCACATACCTAAGACTTATTTGCATTTTGTAAAAAGTGCAAACCTTGATTAATTCAGTCTGGGATGGAATCTAAGGCTCTCTTGACTCCTAAGAAGCTTACACGGGGTGGATTTGCTTTACTGCTGTAGGGACCAGTCAGTGACCTAGCAGTGGCTTTACCAGGGACAGGGCTGATCTTGTGCATAATCATCTGATGTCCTGAGAGCCATTGTCACCATTGCTGGAAACATCTGAAGCCAGGGTTCCATGTACACCATGATTCCTGCTACTCTTCATTGAGTACCTGAATCTCTACCCATTCAGATAGATTCAAAATGAAAGGACGGTTTCTCATAAGGCAGAGACAAACTCTGAAACCCCATTGGGGACTGGAACTGGACAAAACAAATTCTCGTTTGTTTCTTGTTTAGTTGCTCATCAAGATTGCCCTCCAGTGTTGGCCCTGGCATCAACCTTTCTACAGCCCAAGCAGGGCATTTTCTCATGACCTACTGCATCTATCAATCCCAGACACTCTCTGGTCTACTAGACTCAGTCTGTGCTCCAGGTTTGACTCAGTACCAGACAGGAGTGTGGGGGAGGCAGGATTCCTGCTGGGCTCACGGGGCTGTTGAGGCTGAGGACTCATGGGTTGGGAGAGACATGATGGGCATGTCTACTGCATCAGTCCTTTGTGCTGTGCTGCACGTCTAATAGATGAGGCGATAGTGGTTCGAAGCTGTTCTGCCTAACACAGCTGCTCAGTGAGAGAACTGACTCACAGCCTCATCTCTCCATGCTGCGGTCTAGGATCTTCCTATGACATTGTACCTCATGGTTTCATGGGCCTCGTCGAAACCTGCCTCCTCTCTTCCTCGCTCTCTTTAAGACATCATTTCTCTGTTAATATCCTCTCAGGACAACTACAGTTGAAGAGGAGCTGGATGCACCTTTCTGGGGCTCTTTCCAGATGAGCCCCCGTATAAATTCATTCCATAACTTTGGTTGAATAGCCAGTGTAGAAGGAGGCACAACATTAAGATTAATAATTTCCTGAAGCTCAGACTTGAGCTGGACCAAACAGAGCACTAAGTGCTGGTTCCTGATGTCTTTCAAACATCATGGGTGTCCCTCCCAGTGACTGTGATCTACTTTTTGTTCTATAGTCCCCAGGACTATGGATCTGTACAGCCCATTGGGTGCTCCACCATCTTTCTGTGGGACTGTGAACCCAGGGGATTTTGTTATTCATCAGTGTTAATGTCACAGATCCAGCATGCCTAGTACTTCTGGATCCCCTACAGTGCTTGGCCCGTGTCCCCATTAGAAGCTCTACTTTGCTGGTTCACTTATGAGATCTCTCTACCCTATAAGCCTTGCCCATAGTTACAGTTGCCTATACATAACAGAATGGACCAGATGGGTAGAAAGTGAAAGAGGAGATGATGGTCACCCTTTTTGAGTGAGCTGCCCTCACTCATTTTCAGTCCCAGTTAAGATGAACAAATACGTTGATTGAACACTGTCTGTCTAAGGTCCCGTGTCTGCAGTCAGGATAAATCAAAGCATCGAGAACTGGCTCTGATGAATCTGTCCGTGCAAAGAGTCCAGTGCAAAGCCTATTGTCATAGTGATGGCGTTTCTGGAAAAGATACACATGAAATACGAAAACCTTTATTCTGGGTTTTAGCTTCATAGCCACAGTACAACTAACTGGATCTATCTTTTAACTTTTCTGAATTCAGTCTAAATTCTCATTTCTTGCTTCAGGGATAATTAGATAATGAATGGCAATACGGTGATTAAAAAGTATAAAACATTACTCCAGAGGCAGTTTTTCCTATGTCACAACCATTGGAAAGATGAAACTAGTTTAGACAAACATTTAAGGGAAAAGATGATGGAAGAATGAAAAGGTCGCAGTTCTTCACAAAGTCTGCCACATTCAAGCGAGTAGAATCTCAGTTAACAATGGCCCCAGTTTGCTTAGTGATCATTTTCCTAAGCGTAAATTCTGATGCCTCCAGCAAAACATGGCTCCCTTTGTTAATTGCAACTTCAGTGGCCTCCCTGGGGGTCCCTCCTCTCCTGCACCCTTGTAAAAAAGTGTGCATGCCTGTGGCTGTCTACACAGCCTTTGAAAAAAGCCGTATAAAAGGCCCCTTTTGACATTTCCCTACCCCCCTTTTCTCCTTTCTAAGTTTCATTGAACATTAAAAGTTTTTACGAGTATGGAAGAAAGGCATCTTGCCACTTGAAGTTAAGGTGTGATTCAAATTATAGGATGGCAGAGTCCATTTCTAAAGTGGTATTTAACAAGTTTCACAGATATCTTCTTTTATAGGACATTTCTCCTGGTGTAGAGACGTAGAAAATGTGACAGATTTTTTAGAAGTCTCTATAACTGTCCTTTTGCCCCAATTCTGTTTGTGGCATAGCTTGAGCTACTCACTGTTTCCTCCCATCCCTCTCTCTTTGTGGATGGATGAACCACATCATGCTTCCCTAGGAGTGCAGTTCGAGCAACCTTCATCAGTACCTTCTCACACACGACAGGCAATGGAGGTTGGTGGGTACCTAGAGGAGCCTGCCTCAGTGAGCCAGGATGTCAGTGCCAGTCTGTTCATGGGATCACTAGTGCCATTTCATGCTAAGCAGAATCCAAGCATTTTTTCCATATTAAATGAAAAGAATTCAGGTAGCAATTGAAACAGAGACCGGCATGATCAACTCTTGCAGAGCATTTTCTGTGAAAATTGTAGGTGTTTTCTCGTAAAGAAATTACAAACAAAACCACAAACAGATTGTTTTCTTATTAGCTGAAAAGGTAGGCAATATTATTGACTCAGAATTAACAATAACAACAACAAGAAAAACAACAACAACAATAACCACTTTCACCAATGTAAGCAGCTGAGCTCACTGGTAGGTGCAGGCTCAAAAGTGAGAACTTGGGAGGTATTTCTCTCCTTTTCTCTTTGGAAAGATTGCCCTTCTTCCTTGGGTTTAACTAGCTTGTTAATCTGGTCAATAATTCAAAAAAATTCTTTTCAATAGGAAGGTTGATTTATTTTGTTTGATTTTATTATTATTATTTGTCAAATTAGCTGGGTAATCACCTAATTGGTGCTTTTCACTTCACAAGTTGAACCAGGTTGGATGCAGAACAGATTGAAACTGTATCCATCCCCTGCCAATTAAAAGAGGAAGTTCTTTTCCACGTCCTGTAGAAATGTCTATGTTCCATAAATGGAGATCTAGACAGGGGGGTGAAGGACGAGGCTGGTGAGAAAATTTTTGTGGGTCTTTTTTCTGTTTAGCAAACTATCATCTCCACAGAGGCCAGGAAGCTCCTTTGGTTTGACTAGCATCGAAATACCTTCAAGAATTAATAATAGACAGCCCCCCTCAAGCCTACTCATATTTCCAACTGAGCCAAAGCACAAGGGAGACAAATTACATTTTAAACTCACAAGACAAACCTCTTCTCTCCCCTTAAAGTCAAGCAAATCTGAGTTGACTTCTCCCATAAATTCAAGAATAGAAAGTCATAAATTGAACATACGAAGGACATTGCCTCTTCTCAAGTGATGTTTCCTTGCCTTAATGGATTTAGCTGTGGCAGGGAGTCAGAGAAAAGCTGTCTTAACGAAATCTTTGACTGATTATGCATTTTTTCCCTATTCATACAAGATAGATTCATCATTCCAATTTGTCAAGCTGGCGGAGTTCCAATTAATTACACCCGGCCAAGCTCGGCTCGCGATCTGCCCATGTCAGACCTAATCTAGTGCCTCATTTGCTGGCCGCCCGATGAAGAGGTATCAGAGGTGGTGTTCCTTGAGGTACTTACTGTGATGGATGCCCCACAGTGTGGCTGGTGGCAGAGGCAGAGCCCAGGACGCGCCTTTCCTTCGAGACCAGCACTCCTGGCTCCTGTACTAATTGAGGGCTCATCTGTATGGTGGATGTTGTGGCAGACTCTATTCCTCATGGCTGGGCTGAAGGCTCCTGTGTCATGCAGACTGTTTAAATATCTGTGTGGGTCCTATGTTGCTGTCAGGTTTGTCCTTGCAAAGTGGGAGAAAGAAGGCGACTTGTCCTAGAGCTGAGTTTTGGAGCCTTTTAGTGGCTCATGTGTGACAACAGGAGGACAAGGCAGGCACAGCTAGCTGCCACGAGGCTTTGTGAGCACATCTAGAGATGCTCTTAGTATGTGCAGGTAATACCATGCGGTTTTTGATTATAGCAACTTTGTTTTCATGAGTTTGGCTTGCCGAGCACTGACCTGCTAATGAATACCATTAATTGTGAGGCTTTATGGACTTTGCTGCGATTTTTCTGATGCATGGGTGTGCTAATGTTTGATTGAGTGACTAGGGCCAAGCTCTATATTGCCATATTTGTCCTCAGACCAACTGCTATGCCATTTTGGTTGAGAAAACTTAACTCAGAGAATTTAAGTGGAATACTCAAAGTTGCATAACTAGTAGGTTGTGGCGATGAGGTATATCTGCTTGTAAGATTTGAGCTCTTCTAGGACCTCAGGTTACAGACCTAGTTACTTACAGGTTACACCTCTCCTGTTATTCAAATAGAGCAACTCTCATCTTTCTTCCTCTCCTATGAATGTGCCTAATCTGCAAACCACAGCCAGAGGCTACAGGAACCTGCTTGTAAATCAGGCTTGTGGGCTGAGGTTGCAGAGGATTATTACGGCGTCTGCTAGGGCTGTGTCTCCTCTAGATCATGGACTGACAGGTCTCAGGGAATGCTAGAGACAATGGTTGAGCATGGTCCCATATCTACTCAATGGCTTCCTTCTTCCTTTTTCTCTGTTAACCTTCCTCCCATGTCTGTCACCTTTCCCTGAAGGCATGGGGTCTACATTCCCAAGTGTCCATGAAAGGGTGGTAGATGGATCTCAGAGAGTTTTGCTGGTTAGTCAGATCTGCACAGGACAGACTTCAACCCATGGGGGAATGGAGATAGCAGAGCCAAGTGCATAAAGACCTCCTTAGGCTTGGCACTTGTGGACTTCGCTTTGGAGTCTCCCATTCTTGTTTTTCATGCTAACAATAATCCAGGACATCTGCTTAGCATCAGATTAGCCGATAGTCCAGACTTCTAGTCAATAAGTGACCAGCCAGCCATAGTTGCCTTACAGTGCTTTAGAGCTTAGCCTCATTTTAGCTTTGAAAACCTCCTTGCTTTCAAGAGGAGTGTTGGTATTGTAACCTTCCTATAGGGATACTAAAAGAAAACTCATTGTCTCACTACTATAGCCTCTTAAAAATAAATGCTCAAAAGGGTGGTCTTGATAGAGAAAGAATGTAATTGCACCAAAGATCAATATATATGTAGTTTTTTATTTTTGAGTAAAGGTCTCATATGGCCCAAGCTGACCTTGAACTCTGTAAGCAGGGAACAACCCTGAATTCCTGCCTCCACCTTCCAAGTGTCGGGCTGTAGGCATGCACCCCCTTTCTCATCGGAAAGATCAATTTCCAATGTAAAGAAGACTTCAAATGCATTAATATTCAGCATTTACATTCCTTCCCGGTCCTTAAATATAATGTGTCTTACAGTTATCAGAAACATATGCTGCTTTTCAGCAGCATTTTATAGACAACTTGCTCAACAGAAGGTGCTGGCATCCCAATATGTTTTGCTTAGTTTTGGTGTTTGCCATTGTGAGAGAGAACAAGCCCAGTGCAGTGGCAGGTGTCGTCTTTCTGAATGTAAATGAAGACACTGCCAACATGTGTCTCCCGAACCAAGGGGAAAAAAAAAGCCAAATAAACAAAAGGAACTGTTTATTTTTTTCTTGCTTTAAACTAACTTTATGATATTTCCATCGTGGGAAGGGGCTCCCTACCAGGATAGAACAGGCGAATTAAACCCAGATCTTGTTTCTAAGAAACTTGAAGTATAATAAAAGACTTCTGTTGACAAGGTGGATTTCGTAGTAAGAGTCACTGATAATCTCTTGTAGCTGTATCTATGGATCCTCATCAACTGTTAACAGTGTGAAGTACATCCATATTTGTTTGTAAATGCTCATCAGTCTAGTCCCCTGACACCTAGCTCACTTCTTCCTTCTGCTATGGACCAGTCCCTAAAGCAGTACTGCTTCTCAAGGCTAGGGAATCCGATAGTACTACGTCCATTGTCTGATAGGCATACTTAGAACCTGTGCCTCACTGGCTGTTAAATATTTGGGATGCTGTTCCTGAATGAAGTGATGCTAGGCCTGTTCATGAACTCTGTACCTCTGATGCTTAATTTTGAATGTTGACCTGGCTGAGCTAAGGGATGCTTAGATAGCTTGTTAAACATTCCTGTGTGTCTTTGTAGGCATTTCTGGAAGAAGTTGGCATTTTAATGGGTAGACTAAGGATCCAATCCATTGAGAGCTTTAACAAGAGAAGAATTAGGAGGCTTTCTGTTTGAGCTAGACTATCCATTTCTCTTGCTTGAAAGACTCAGGTACTCTGGTTCTTGGGTCTTGGAGTGTCAACATTTACACTGTCAGACTTCTCATTCAGACTTGAGCCATACTAACGGCTTTCTTGGGTCTCTAGCTTATTGATGACAGATTGTGGGAAGTCTCTGCTAAACTCTTCATGATACACTTTCCACCCAAGACTGTCGAGCTTTTCTTCCTTCCTTCCTTTGCTTCTTCGGCTTTCGTTTTTATATGTTTTGAGATTCTGTCATTAGCTGCTCAGGTCATTTACAGTCATGACGTCATCCTGATGAAAGGATTAACTCAGCATTATGAATTGTCCCTCCTTATTTATTTATTTTTGTACAGAAGTACGCTCACGTGTATGTGTATGTGTGCAGGTGTTTGTGTGGGTCACACACACACACACACATACACACACACACACACACACACAGTTGAGAGGGCAGCCTTGTGTGTCAAGTTAGCCTTTTAATGGGTAGACTAAGTAAAACAGTATCCAATCCTTTCTTCACCTGGTCTCCCCCTTTTTGAGCAAGCTTTCTCATTGGTCTGGAGCTGGTTGCATAGGCTAGGTGTGCTGGTTAGCAAACTCCAGGGAACCACCTGTCTCTGCCTCAGCACCTGGATTACAAATGTGTGTTACTAAACTTGCCTTTGTTTAACCTGAGTGTAGGAGATTGAAGCCAGGTACTTGAGCTTGCACTGTAAGCACTTTGCTGACTGAGCTAGCTCCCTGCTTCTTGTTATCTCGAAATTGATGTTATCCACTGCTGGTAAAGCCATGTCTACTTTTTGGGGGATGAGTTTCTATGGTACCTCCTTTTTAGTTCTTCTATTTTTAAACCTATATGTATCGTTAAATTAAAGTTTTTCTTTTGAAGATAGCACATAGGATGGTCTTAGCTTTTGAAGTATTATTGTTGTTGTTATTACTATATCTATATCTACATCTGAAGAGGGTCTGTCAGTATCCTTATATTGAATGGACTGTTTAATGTGGTTGGCTTAATTTTGCTGTTTTTTTTCACTTGTATATCTGTTTTTCAACCACTTTCTCTTTTCTTACCTTCCTAGATTATCAGATCTGTTTTAGAATTTTAGCTTTACTTTTCATTGATATTTCCACCCAATGTGGAAGTCTTCTCTTGTTTCCCCAGTTCTTCAAATAGACTTGAAATGTAGATTAAAAAATGAAGAATGAGGTCTTGAGAGATGATTCTGGGGTTAGAAGCACTGTTGTTCTTATAGAGGGACCTGGGTTTGGTTCCCAGCATACACAGGTGGCTCCCTACTGTCTCTCTGTTCTACAGGATGCCATGCCATCTTCTGGTCACCATGGGTACTGCACACATTCACACAGATAAATAGGCAGGCAAAACACCCATACTCATAAGATTAAAAATGAATAAAATCTCAAAAAATTGAAAATACATCTCAGGAAATGAGTCACATGTAGGGGACATCAAACTGTCTGCCACAGTAACTGGAGGAAGACCATGACAATAGGAGTCTCTGTGCTGACTAACATAGAATTTAACATCATTTAAGCCTACTTTGGATCTGGAAGATTTCTTGTAAAATCATAGACATCTGGATTGTTTAAAATTCAGTACATTTGAGCCCCTGAATTCCATGAGCCTATTGGGTTTGGCACAGTCTTCCAGAAGCACAGACTACCTGCTTTCATAGGCCAAGATCCTGCTGTTTAACTTGAGTCTTTCCATTTGTTCGGTCAGCATTGTGTTCTGGGTCTCAAAGTTTAAAAGGATAAATTAGACTTCTTTATATAGAGCCTCTCTCTGAGATGCATCTTTGGGGAAAGCAGAATGTGAATCGATGTAATTCACATATTTGCAATTCCTATCAGGTAAGAGGGTTGGAGCACCCTGAGCTGGTGCCTCTAAGGCCAAGTAAAGTCACCTCTGAAGAATGTGATGATGGGAGAGTTCACTATTGTGAAAAGAAATCTTTTCAATTCTCAGATGCAGATTCAAGACTCAGTAAGTGGGCCAGGGAAGTTTAGACAAAGTGGATGGCAGATTTCTACCCCCCAGGTCATAGGAGAGGCTGAAGTTAAAGTTTTTTCATCTGAAAGGATGGCTCGAGAGCAGTCTTCTTAGAGGCTGGAAGGATCCTAAGCCTCTGGATAAAGACACGAGTGAGTGAGATTCAAGCTCACCGCAGTTACAGTGCTCAGAACACACTGAGCAATGCTTCTGGATTTTTTGTCCTCCTGGACTCAAGTCTGCTATGGGTATTATTTCAGATATGAATGTATGGCTGGACTCTGTCATGGTCCAGCCCCATGGTGCTGAAAGGAAATTTGAGACATAATCAAAACACACAATAAAGGGTGACTTTGTTTTATTATTATTAATAAAGAACACAGAGGATGTGTGTCCCCTACCAACTAGATGTGGGTGGTTACTAGTGAGGGCTGGAACTCACGGCCCATGGCAGATGAGGGTCAACTCACATTTTGGGCTTTGCAAGAAGAATCAGAGAAGAAACCACATGCTCTGCTGGGTGGCACACAGTCATGTATCAGTGCAAACAGATAGATGGACCCCTTGGCTCATCTATTTTGGAGCTTCATAAGGGGAGAAAATAAACTCCCTGTGATAGGAAATTAGAAAAGACAAGAAGACTGGGATCTGTGCCCTAAATCCATCCTTTTAGATTAATATTTACTAATAGATATTAAAACATGGTCGACAAATGAAAGCCCCGTAGACCATACAGCTGGAAGGACATGCTTTCCTCTGACAGCCAGGCAGTCAACAGATGTCCAGGGATTAAAGGAAATTTAGATTATATTACCTCTCTATTTTAAAGTGCTTTTTCCTTTGTAACTCATAAGTTAGAGGAGAGAGGCAAAGGGAAGACAAGATCTCCTGAGGTCACTTTTTCAAACTTCTTTTTTTTTTTTTTAACTTAGAAAGAAGGGACACATCTAGGTTACGATGATGGGACAAGACAAACACAGGTTAACAAGGGGGCAGGCTTAAAGGATGTGCACACTTAATGCCACCCATTAGCAGTTAGAAACTTTGAGAGCATAGATGCAGAGAAATGAAATTGCTGCCTAGATGTCTGCTGGCCAGTGTCGGGTGAGGGGCATTTTCACCAGAGGATTCTGTTCCTTGCTGAAACACCTCTCAGCATCTCATCAGGTGTTGTTTTAAGTTAGGGTGGGCCACGGGAAAAATTCACAGAAGATTTGGAAGGTGGACATAAAGGCAGTTTCCCCTTTAAAGGGGAACAGGCTCTTATCATGTGGGTCAGGCTGACCTCAAACTCATGCTGATCTTTGTGGCTTAGCTTTCAACCTCTGGGATTGTAGGCACAAGTCACAGTGCCTAGCTACAGCAGCTGATTCCGGTGACTGCAAAGGCAATGGCTCTGTCTGCACGCTCCCTCCCTTCTCCACGTCTAATCTTAGAACAATATCCTATTTATAGAGCCCTTGACTCTGGCCTCACACACGGACTGAGAGTCAGACTCTGTAACAGTAGATGCTGGAGAGGCAGCTGGGAATGTTACTACTATTATTGTTTGGGAGAGCTTCTGTGTTCTTTCCAGTGCTTGCTGTCATTTTGGTTTTTGGCTCTAGGACAAGCAGATAGTAATGGAGGCTGCTGAAATAAAATATCCTACTAAAGTGATCCCGAAGAAGTGCAATACAGCTGCTTATTTTGACTTTCCTGAAATCATCGCCTTGCTGCACAGCCATGTGAAGCAATGCAGTTACTACCTGTTTATTACGAGAACCCTTGAAAGTTGAAGATGGGGGGCATCCTACTTCTTTCCCTCTGTTTTTATGAGTTAATGGAGTAAATACTTTCTTATCTAGAAAAAAACCCCAAAGCTTACTTTTACAGTTTTGTTGAAAATTAGCTGCTAATCGTAGGTTAGAAATTCATGAGTATAAAGCTCAGTTACTTTAATTTTTAAATAATAAATAAAATTGCATATATTTATTGTATATAACTGATGTTTAAACACACACACACACACACACACACACACACACACACACACACACACACACGGTGTAGTAACTAAAATGTCTATTTCTTATAAGCAGTTTCAAAGGAGAGAACATTCAATATCTACTTAATCCCAGCACTCAGGAGGCAGAGGGAGGCGAATTTCTGAGATCGAGGCCAGCCTGGTCTACAGAGTGAGTTCCAGGACAGCCAAGGCTACACAGAGAAACCCTGTCTCGAAAAACCAAAACCAAAAACAAGAAACATGTATTTGAATTATGTAGGTGCACGTCTCTGTTTGGGTGTATACACACCCTTCCTCCAACAAAACCACACCTCCTAATAGTGCCACTCCCTGGGACAAGCATATTCAAACCACCACAGGTTCTTTATTTAGTTTGAATAGTAACCCCTTACTAGATGTGTGGTTTGTCAACATTTTCTTCTTTTCTATAGACTGTTTATGAGTAACAGAAAAATACTCTCTAAAGAGCATTTCCATTGATGTTAAAATAAAGGAAGATTTTATTTTGATATAATCCCATATGCTTATTTTATTGTTTTTGAAGAATAACTAAAAAACAGACAGAACCCAAACCACTACTACAGCACACTTATATAGCACATGTACACACACAGACACACACACACACACACAGACACACACAGACACACAGACACACAGACACACACACACACACACACACACACACACACACACACACACACACACACACACACAGAGCCCAGAACAATGTTATGAAGTTTTCCTTTTATAATTCTTTTTTAGTAGTTTTATGTTTTAGGACTTACTTTTAGATCTGAATCAATTTTTCATTAATTTTTGTCTATAGTATGGAGTAGGGATAAAATTTTATCTTTTGCATCTGGGTATTTAGAAGTACTAAGTCCGCTTATTAAAGAGATTGGCGTTTTACCATTAAGTATCCCTAACCTGTTTGGCAGGAGAGACATGCTACTGGTTAAGAGCACTTGATACTTTTTCAGATGACCTGGATTCAACTCCGTGCACCTACCCAGAGCTCAAAACCCTCTATCCATCTAGTTCCAGGGGATTCAAAACTATCTTCTGGGCACTGCACACACATGGTGCACAGACATACTTGTAGGTAAAGGAGCCAGACACATAAAACAAAAATAAATACATTTTAAAGAAATTGATCATATACATTTATGAGATTTTTCCTTATTTGAGTGTGTGTGCGTGTGCATGTGTGTGTGTGTGTGTGTGTGTTATACATGTATTTGTGTACATGTGTCCACATGTGTGGGGATGTGAACACCCAGCATTGATATTAAGTGTCCTCTTTTGTCACTCTCTACTTTATATTGGGAAAAGGTCTCTCTCTCTGGAGATTGCTAACTTAGCTACCCAGCTATGCCAGGGATGCTTTCTCTGTCTCTTGAGAGCTGGAGTTACAGGTGGCCTCCATGCCTGGCTTTCATGTGGGTTATAGGAATTTGAACTCTGGTTTTTATGCATGTGTCACAAGCACTTGAGCCTTCTTCCCAGCCTCACTTCTGAGATGTCTGTTGTCTCCCACTGACGTTTGTGTCTATAACTTGGTAGTGTGTTTACAGATGAAGTGGTACAACGCCCAGCTCTGTACTTTTTGCTCATGGTTATTTTGCAATATGCATCTTTTGTGATGCCACATGAATTCGGGATTTTTAAAATATTTCTATGAAAAATACCATTGGAATTTTGCGTTGAATCTGTAGATGGCTTTAGTGGTAGTTTTGGAGTTGGGACACTTTAATAGTATGAGTACTTCTAATTCACTAGCATAGGGCATTTTCTCACTTGGTTGCAGCATTTCTGAAATCACTATTGACTAGTGTGTGTGTGTGTGTGTGTGTGTGTGTGTGAGAGAGAGTATGTGCACAGGTGTGCATGTGGAGGCTATATGCTGACATCATTTATCTTCCATTGCTTTCCACATAGATTCTTTTCAATTGAAACATTTTTTCATACAATATATTCTGATCATTGTTTCCTCTTCCTCAACTCCACACCTTTTGCTTTCTTTCTCTCTTTAGAAAACAAACAGGCAAACCAAACCAAACAAACCGGACTTAAAAAGGAAGAAAACATACAAAACACACACACACACACACACACACACACACACTCCATAAAATTGTAAATCACAGTATACAAACAAAGGATCCATAAAAAAAGAAAATGCCTAAACAAAGCTATATAAGACAAAAAGTTTACAAAAATACCATTGAGTTCATTTTTGTCTTGGCCATCTACAGCTGGACATGAGGCCCAATTAAGTATGGCTTATATACCCAATGACACTGTAATGTTAAAAAACTAAGTTTTCCTTTGTGAGTCGGTGTCAATGGTTGATAGCTTCTTGGTTAAGGATGGGAACCTGTATGCAACTGATACCACTCAGCACTGGTCTCCTTCTGACTTGAACTCATGCAGGCCCTGAATGTGCTTGTCACCGTCTTTGAATTTAGCCTAGATGGGATGTCTTCCTCAAACTCTTCCCCTCAAGGCTCAGGAATCTATGAGGAAGAAGAGGCAGAAAGACTGTAAGAGCCAGATGGGACGGATGGCTCCAGGAATCCACAGCAGGACAGATGCGCCTGGCTTTGTGAGCTAGCCTCTCTCCCTGGCTCAAGGATTGAATATTCACCCAGGTTTGCAGCCACTACACCTAGATGTTTTCCATGGGTGCTGAGGATGGGACTTAGGTCCTTGTGATTGTGTGGCAAACATTGCCAGCCACCGGAGCTATTTACCTAGCCCTTGTTTGCCAAATTATCCTTTAGCAAGTGTTTTAAAACACGTCTCTGTCTTGCAGGCTGAGGAGCTGGTGGGTGCTGAGCAGGAGTTTTGTGCAGTGTGTGTCACACACATCTGCATTACGTTTTTTCCCACACGTACCCAGCATAATTAGTAGTGCTATTCCCACCTTATAGCTGATTATTTGGGAAGATTAAGTTACTTGGCTAGGTTCAGTTAACAGCTCATTGAAGTATGAATTCAAAGTTTTCTACTTCAAAAGGTCTTGGTTCTTTTAGCAATGACTAACGGGAGATTTCAGTTGCTTGTTACTTCTACAAATACACGCACACACACACACATATATGTATATATGTATATGTATATGATATATATCTATATGTATATCTATATGTATATCTATATCTATATATATATTGGGCAGCACAATATGAATAAAGGTTTTTGTCAAAGAATTTGAAGTTTTCATGTACACAAACTACACAGAGGTAGTTAGGCACTGGAGTCTCCTCAGTCAGCCCTGTTCCTGTATCTCTTCTCTTACCGGGCCTTCTGTTAAACTATGGTTCTCTCCAGCTCTGGGGAGGAATCGCTGCTCCGTCTCTGTAGATCATTTCCATGTCTTTTAAACAAGAGTCCTAGACAGCCACCATTGCTATGCTGGTACAGTTTTTGGCCTCTGTACCATCTGTACACACACAGCAGCACATAGTTCCAAAAGAACTTGAGGTACCTTCTTATTTGACACATTTAAATATCTGGATGCCATAAACTATTCTAATCAAATTATGATCAAAGATGAAGATATGCTAATGTGTCCTCATTGCTCTTAACTAGTTGGACTTGACCAGAATTTATCCAGATGAATTTATATAATGAAGGGCTGAGTGAGAGGCCCAGAACGTGGAGATACTCCACAGTAAGGTAGCTTCTCCGAAGCCACGTCTCAATTATTGTGCGCTAGAGTGTTCTTTCAGAACAATATTAACTTCTGTTCTTCTTACTGTCTCTAATCAAGAGCCTTAGGGAGACAGTGAGACCTAGCAATGTGCCAGGAAACATTTAAACGAGGCACAGTCCAGCAGAAGGAGGAGACCACTCTTTTTTAAAAAAGAATTTTTTATTCTGTTTGTCTGTCTGTGTCTGTCTGTCTGTGTCTGTGTCTGTGTTTGTCTGTGTCTGTGTCTGTGTCTGTGTCTGTGTCTGTGTCTGTGTCTGTGTCTGTGTCTGTGTCTGTCTCTGTCTCTGTTTCTGTCTCTGTCTCTCTCCCTCTGTGTGTGTATTGCCTGCATGTAGATATATAACATGTGTGCCTGGTGCCTTTGGAAGTCAGAAAAGGACATCGGATCCCCTAGAACTGGAGGTACAGATGTTTGTGAGGCTCCATACAGGTGGTGGAAACTGAGCCCAAGTCCTCTGTAAGGGCGATACGTGGTGCTCTTAACCTCTGAGCCACCTCCCCTGTCCCAGGAGTTAAGTTTATATCTCAGTTTTCTCAGTGAGTTCTGTGTCTAAGACAGCCTACAGAATGACTGCCATCCTCCGTCTTATTTCAAAAGACAAAGAAATGAACAGCATACTTAATGAATATGAAGTATGTAGGGAGCTATAGAAGTCCTGAGTGAGCGAGTGTATACTGGTGGCACTGGCACAGCTCCTGAGAACTCCAGTGGCTTAGCCCTACAGGAGTAGCAGAGCCTTAACCCTTGAAGCTCAGGAGAGATGGGAAAAGACAGTGGGGAGGGGCAGGGGAATCTAAGTGCACGTGAGTGACCAGTATGTGCAAAGACTAGCAATTACAGCTTCCTTTTCCAAGATGTTTACAGCCTGAGACTGCCCACTTACAGGCACCTCCTATGAAGACTAGCTAACCCCTCCCCTGTGAGCTGTACTTGATAAACATGCCAAGGGGCCTGGTTCTGTTGGTACATGACCCCTTAGTAGATTCCTGCTTTCTTGTCTGTGAATCTGTGTGTATAGGACATATACTCCTTCAACTGTTCTTAGTCAGGTTTCTAGGACCCAAGGATCAAAGGCCAGGGAAAAGGTACTTCGAAGAACTGGAAAAGTTGGGCAACACTAATTTAAATTGAAACTGTAATCTTCCATGGTTCCTCTTAGGACAGTAGCTGTCAAGTGATGCATCCCAGAGGTGTCCACAGGTGGCACCATTGTGTCACCCACTCTTACTAGAGGCTTCCTTTCTACCCCATTTTGCATAAGACTTTATATTGGACTTGTGAACACATCTTATTAGAAATAAGCCAAACAATATGCTTCTGGCACTTAGACTGGGATGCTACTTGTGTTGAATTAAGTTCCTGATGGCCCTGAGGTTGGGAAGAACATGAACTTGACAGAGAAGCAGCTGGTCAGGTACACATGACGATGAACCTGGAGTGGAAGGGAAGTCCAAGCATCCAGCAGGGAACACATTCAGGAAGGTACAAGTTCTAAACTTAGTTCTTAGTTTTCACACTGGGGGCAGGGGATGCTAATGACCTCTCTCAGCTTTAGATGGAAGGCAGGCTTAGTTAACTAAATGGAAGTGATCTAGGTTCTAGAAGGAAGAAGGAGTGAAGATCCAGGAGCAGTCAAGCACCGCTGAACACGTCTGTGGTAATTACCAGGTCATCCCCCTGCTCGAATGAGCATTCGAACACATCCAAGTCTCCTTGACTACAGGTGCAGAGATCTTAGTGATACCTTGACTCTTTCAGGATGCTCTAATATTTCTGCTCTGTTGCTACAGTTTTGGAGGGGTAGCTATATCTGATGGAGAAGACAGGGGCAGTGGTCATGGAAAAAAATGATGGCTTTATGAATTTGGAAAACTGATGATGCCTGAGTCGGGGAGTCGATTTCCTTCTTCCTTCCTCCATTGTCAGGTACACGGCAGACCTTCTGGCAAGATCGCCTGAGTGAGAGTATACACTGTCTCCATGATCTGCATATTCAAAGCGGGTCCATCCTTCAGGCTGAGCGACTGTAGCAGTGGAGACAAGCCACAGCAGGATGAAAGTGTCATGGATGTGGGGGGGGGACCCATCTAGGTGGCCTCTGGCTTCTCCCACAGAGGGCCATCTGAGGTCACCAGCTGACTTGTGGAAAGCCACTTTCAGCAGTAATCATAAAGACAGCATCCTGGAGATTATTTTTTTATGAGGATGCAGGGCACCCACCGACATAAAAAGGAGAGAAATGCTTGTTAGTTATGGCGAAGGTGAAAGGCTTAGAAAACTGATTAGCGTAGCAGTGTGGTCAGATGGAAATGAAAGCTCAGAAGCATAACCGTTAATTGGGTGCTTACCTACTAATTTGAGCTCGGATGTCAGCAGCACTGCACTCCATTTCAAACCCAGGGTCAGACTTTAACGCTACATCATAAATTACGTAAAGGCACAACACTAACAATTAGATAATTATGGAGACCCATGCTGTTGCAATTTAACTGGGCAAGTTCAGGGCAAACATGACAGGAGTAGGCTTAACCCTCAGACTGCTGGGCGGGAGTTTCCCAGCTGAGCGACACAGAATGCTCCCATCGGTTGGATCCCAACAGCTATGGGTTAAATCATTTCTTTCCAGTAGCTGGCTTCATCAGATGACCTGAGCAGACTCAGAAGAAATATTAGAGAGGTGTTAATTATCCTTGAGAAAAATCCAGCCACTGAATCCACACCAGCAAAAGCACCTGGTGGTGGGTTGGGTTCCAGCTAAACTTTAAGCTTACGCTTAAAATCAAAGCTTGCTCTCTCTCTCTCTCTCTCTCTCTCTCTCTCTCTCTCTCTCACACACACACACACACACACACACACAACCAGGAGACTTTCTGAAGATAGGATATGTGAGTGTTCAATCCTAGCTCTCCCACATTAACATATGAAACAAAATAGAAGTCTCAAGGTCGATGTTTTATTCTCATTGTACTCCTGCTGGCAAACTAGTGCCTGCTGCACTCAGTGATAAAGGCGGACATATCCCCTGTGACTCAGCACAGCAGGGCTGTGCTGGGGATTCTGAGAAGTGTGTCACTCACTCATTGACTTGCTTATCTGTTGTCCTGAGAACCTCTGTGTGCTGGGTATGGGGGTTGTTAAAGATAAGTACCTGAGCAGTGCTCTGACTACCTGGTGGAGCCTGGAGGTTGTGAAGGGTCAGTTCACATGTAATACGGTTAGGTCCTCACTGACCTAGGGGAGAGTTTGAGAATGGGTGGAGCCATGCATGCCATGTTTCCCCTCCCTCCACAAACTGGATATAGGAAAGGGTGTTTTTGAACAAATAGATAAAGGTGAGAGTCTACAAAATTGACGCAGTGAGTGGCTTTTGTCTAAGGGGAAGAAAGTAAAATAACGGGCAGTTTCATCGGCACTCATGTTTTGGAGATGAAAATTGTCTGCCAAATAAAAGTGTATTTTAACTTTACAAAAATAGTATTATACAGCTGAATCTGAATATGTGAATAGTTGTTAATAGATCGGCTTCCTCTGTCTCTTCTCGTTTAAGAAACTAACATGTGATCAGCTCAGGTGTTTCTACATATTCTAGATTCAGGGACCATGGAATTCAGGAACACTGGATCCAGTGGGCATTACATTTGCTTTATGTGTAAGACTGGGTTTTCTTAGTCCTTTGAGGTCCAAACCGGAAGGGGCGTGGCTTAGAGACAGACCCCAGAGCTGGAGAAAGAAAAGGGACCACCTCTGATGACCCCTTTGGATTTACCGCATTGGCGTCAGTAGTACACCACAAAGGAAACTTCTGAGTCCTTCTCATGTCGGTAAACGTATATGTATGCAGGTACATGCATAGCGCAGTTTGTACGCATGCGTGCCAGCAGACAAGCATACTTGAAGAGTGGTACAGGGTAGCACGAGTTAGAATCTCACCCCCAGGGAAGAGAGATCTTCCACTGTGATTCTACGTCTGGGTGGGTGGAAGGCTGGGACCCACAGATAGCTCACCTCTCTTCGCAGGGCATCACCTTTCAAGGCAAGAAAACAGTTCTGAATAGTCAGCTTTTCATACAGGAGGGGAATCTTGGCCACTTCTACTAAGTGGCCATATCTAGGGTAATTTAAGTATAGAAATAACTCCCTCATTTTACACTCCTTAAGTAACTCACATGTGATAGCTGGTTATATAATATACAAAAAATGTCGTCAAAGTACAGGGACTTGAGGTAACGCTTTGCTCACTGGTGGTGATTGTGTGAGTGTGACACAAAATAAGAAAGAAACGCATTCCCCTCAAGTCGTTCCTGAGCAGGAAAGCGTCTGCATCATGTAGGCTAGCACCTCGCCGTCGTCGTCTGCCTTGTCGGCATCCCCTTTCACTCTCGCACTGGTTTGTCCATATGTCTTCCATAGCTGCCTGAATGGGTTGTTTCAGGATTAATACTTCATAAGCTCAATATAGTCCAACTTTCTTAAGCTCAGAGCACCTTTGAAACCTGTTGGTGAGAACTGGTAAATACTTGTAAATACCCTTGCTGATCACCACTGGAGTTTCAAAAGAGAATTGTTGGCAAATTTTCTAGTGATTTGGTATAGGTTTTTACTTCCCTTGCTCCCACCTGTTTTCTGTTTCTCTCCTTTCTTATCTCCTCTTTCCATTTCCTTTTCTTCTTTCTCTTCACTCCTTCTTCTTTCCCTTTGTCTCTCCCTTCCTTACCCATCCTTCCCTCCCTCCCTTCTTCCTTCCTACCTTTCTACCTCAGGGTCTCACCATGAAGCTCAGACTGGTCTAAAACTTGTGATCCTCCTGCCTCAGCCTTATAACTGCTGGAATTACAGATCTAGTGAACACATCTAGATAATATAATATTTTCTTTTGTGATCAAGAATCAGTAGTGGCCCAGATTTGAAAACATCTAATGAGTTAACAAAGACTCAGAATCTATTTGCCCACTCGTCATTCTTTTCTTGGCAGGGAAGTGGTCCTTTCTGTCCTCTCAGCTGTTACTGTAAGGAAAGGACTAAAGTGATGGCTCATTTTCAGTACTGGGTTTGTCAGCATCTGGAAACTCAGCTTTTAGCCAAAATCATGTAGCCATAGATAATAACAACAACATATAGGATATTCTCTTAATCATAAACTCTACTAAAATATTAGTGAAATTTTAGTTTTCCTTCTTTGAGCTGTCCAGGAAAGATGCTGACTTTAAATTTTGTTTTACAGAACATAGTGCTAAATTAAGCACTTACAAGCTTTTGTTGTCTTTGGGAAGTCAATTCTTGGGAAGGATCATAATTTCAATGCAAGAAGATATATTTATATAGAGGTAGTGTGTCTTGTTTGAAGACTCACTTCTTTACTCATTCCTACTAGATCTTTTCAGTGAAATTGTCTGCTTATTCAGTGAGCTTATTTAGCTAAGTAGATTATGTTTATCTAACGAAGACATAGTGATGCCTATTCTCCAATATGCTGGTTTCTCTCTCCTTGTCAAGCTGCTACCTGAGTTACTACACACTTGTCTTTCCTAACTTTATTTTGCCATAAATGGTGCTGAAGACTAGATGAACAGTTTTTTTTTTCCCCTTAGCACGGTCATCTTCTCATTTCTTCCTCCTTTCCATTTCTCTTCTTACCTAGGAGGTAACAAGGTATGTTGTTCTTAAGTTTGCATTTTGCATGCAATGCAAGGGCTTCCAAGATGTCTTTTCAGCATGTCAGGGGTCACCTTGTTCTTTATAAAAGTGGCTTCTATTCTGTAGATGGACCATTGTTTGTGAAGCTGCCTTTCCAAGACGGATGTTTAAGGACATTCTAACTTGCTGCCTTTGAAAACGATACCACAATTGGTGGTGAGCATTTGTGCATCGGAGGAGATATTACTTGAAATGTACAGCATAGGATCAAAAGGCATACATATCATACATCTAGTCTACAAAGAGAGATTTGGCAGAAGTTCACTATGGACCCTAACTACTGTTCCAAAGATCTCTTGAGATAGATCTTGACTCAATGGAGCTGTGCTCAGATGAGGAAAGAAATGAATGAAACACTAAAGGAGAGTGGAAGAGGAGTGGGGATCACTGGAGGCCTACCACTTATGAGATAGAAAGGGTTGTCTTGTCCCGTGTAGCCCCCCAAGTACTAGAACTAACAGGGGGACAAGAGCTTCAGGCAAAAACATTAGGGCTCGGTATAAAATTTTTTTCCTTAAGGTGTTTGCCAAATATGAAGCCCTTTGTTTCATAGGAGGCAAGATCCTTGTTGCTAGACGTGCTCAAATCAAATCTGGTTCTGTTAGGCTTTATGTTCCCATGTATGTATATGTATATGCATGTGCCTATGTTCATGTGTGCTGGTGTCTGTGAACATCTTCATATGTATGAATGTGAAATACTTACAGATATTGTATGGACGTGTGAATTTGTATAGGGAAGTTACATAAAACCCTTTGCAAATGTCTGAGATGTTGATTTAATAAATAAATCAAAATACGCAAATTATAGTTAATTTAAGATGTAAAGTTTTGTTTCCTCAAAGTTATCAAGGTCAATTTTGATTATCACGATTCTGATGAACTAATACGTAGTGTAATCAACCATTCTTTCATTGGATTTGGGGCTTGCTTCACAGAAAGTAGTCCTTGAGTGGTATTGTAAACCTAGTCACACATAGTTGGGGAAGTCAGAGGTCCTAGAGGGGAACTAAATACTATGAATTGTCAAATTCTATCCTCAACCTTAATTAGAGAAGACTCTTTTTTTTTTTCCAGTGGAGTATGGTGAGACTGTACAAGATACCAAGAGAGTGACAGATGAGGGCTCCCTTTGCCTTAAGTAAAACATTTATATTACATACTCCAAGGCTCAGAGGACACGGAGGAGGAGAAAGAGGGACAGAAAGGAGGCAAGAGCTGGAAGATTGGAAAAGGGTGGCGAGATGTTATGTGCTATGAAAGACACAGCCACTACAATTATAAACTCTCAGGAGCTGTGTGCAAGCACCTGAACTGGATCTGCCTAAGAACGGACCCATCAGTGGTGAACAGTGCTCGAAAGAGGGCCTCAAGGGAACCTCGCCCTCTCTGTTCAGTGCTTTGCTACTGATAGATTCAGGGAGACATAGAGTCAATTTTCTCCAGTTGTGAACCCAATGGTGAACCTGCCAGGCTCCAAGGAATACTTCCAATTCAGTGATCACAGTGATGACCTTGGTTTAACTAAATTAGTCATGAAACAATGCTCTGTGTTCTTAGACTGGGAATGGCATTGGTAGGAAAGGTTAACAGGGATAAATGAAGATAATAAATGAAGGGAAGAAAATAATCAAAATTATAAAATTATCAAAAACCAAAGCCAGCCAACCAAAAATTAAATTTAATAAGTTAAAGAAAAGCACCTAGAAGATTTCTAAAGCACACCTCTGGATGTGTGTGTGTGTGTGTATCTGTATGTGTGTGTGTGTTTATGTTTGTATATTTCTGTATGTGTGTGTGTATATGTGGGTGTGTCTGCTTGTGTACCTGTATGTGTATGTGTGTGCGTGTGTGTGTGTATGTGTGTAAGTGAGTGAGGTGGGTATATGTGAATATAAGTGGGGAGAAAATAATCAAGGGAGAAGCCATTTTGATATTTAGCAAACTGAACTGTGGGAGCTAAGGGTAGTTTCCTAAGAAGAACTTTGTCCCGATTAATGTTATATTCTTATTTTTTTCAACTTGACATAAGCCAGAGTTATTTGGGAAGTGGGAACCTTAATTTAGTCTATGTTTGTGTGTGTGTTTGTGTTTGTATGAGTGTTTATGTGTATATGAATGTCTGTGAGTGTATGTGTGTGTGAGTGTGTGTGTATGTATGTGTGTCTGTGAGTGTTTGTATGAGTGTGTGTGTATGTATGTGTGTCTGTGTTTGTGTGAGTGTGTGTGTGTATGTGTATGTGAATGTCTGTGAGAGAGTGTGTGTGTGTGTGTATGTGTATTGTGGCTGTGAGTGTGTGTGTGTGTATGTGTATGTGAATGTCTGTGAGTGTGTGTGTGTGTGAGTGTGTGTATGTGTATGTGTGTGAGTGTGTGTGTGTGTGTGAGTGTGTGTGTATGTGTGTCTGTGAGTGTGTGTGTGTGTGTGAGTGTGTGTGTGTATGTGTGTCTGTGAGTGTGAGTGCGTGTGTGTGTGTGTATGATTACGTTTCCAGAGGCAGTTGGATTATGAGATTCTGAATCCATCAATTGGTTAACTCCTTAAAGGATTCATGATAGGGTAGCCTTGTTGGTAGGCATGAGAGGGGTTTAGTTGAAGGAAGTCATTAGAGGCCCAACTTTGGGCATATCTTGGTTTCCCCTCTTCTCTTTCCCATTTTCTGAGCCTCTAGTTCATAGATAAATGAAAAGCAACCGTGTGTTTCCAGTGTCAAGTGCAGGGACCAGTCAGCCTTGGACTGCACCTTTTGAAACCATGTGTAAAAAATAAACCTTTCCTCCCTCAGGTTGCTTATATCAGATGTTTTGTTCCTCACGATGAAAAGCTGAGGAATGCAACCTCTCCAGGGCTAACAAAGCTGTGGACTCCGGACTTCACTAACCATCCATGAGTCCCTTACCACACGGCAGACACAGCACAAAGCTGCAATGGATGTACAGATGGACAAGGGTCTCTGAACATATAGTATACATATGTTCAGAGGCAGCGTAGCAAGGCAAGGGATGGTACTGTGCATGTGTTGTGGGATGTTGAGAGGAGGGATTGGTCTAGGCTGAAGTCTGGAGGGTTATTGGTCACTTACATTGGATGAATTCCTTGGTTAGCATGGGGAGAGAATTTCAAGCCAAGACCCTGGAAACTTAGAGAAGTGCTGGTGTCTTGGGGTGGGTTCTTCATGTATGGAGCCTTTAGAGAAAGCAGATGACTTTCCCTTTGGGTCTGCTAAAGCTGTGGGGCTTCACTTTAAGATTGATGACATTTGGAGGATTCTTAGTAGGAGACATCCTTTAGATGCTTGCCCCGGCATTATGGCAGGGGTTGTCGTATTACAGGATATTTAGCAGCAACATCCCTGGTCTAGGTACTCACTGGTTACCAATAGTGCCATCATGAGTCCCAAGATAGAGAATTCAAAAATTAACTCTAGACATTGCCAAACATCCTCTGGGGAGTAGGTGGTGAGGAGAGTTGCTGCTGGTTGAGAACTCTGGTCTTTAAGGGATGAAATGAATATTTTAATCTGAATTATGTGGAAGATAGTAGTGGAAGTGTGGCTAGGAGGTGTCAAAGGTGTGTGCCACCACTTTTGAGTCATTTGGGAAGAGGGAACCTCAACTGAGGAAATGTCCCCACCAGACTGTGAGTCTGTGTCACATTTTCTTGATTCATGATTAATGAGGGAAGGCCTGGCCAACTGCGTGTGGTGTCACTACTCCCTCCAACCCCTGCCTGACTCCTGGCACCCTCCCTGCACGGGGGGTGGGGGGACAGGTTCTTGGCTTGTACAAGAAAGCAAGTTTAGCAAGTGGTGGGAGCAAGCTAGTAGAAGCATTCCTTCATGGCCTCTGCTTCAGTTCCTACCTTCAGGTTCCTGCCTTGAGTTCCCTCAGAGGCAGACAGTTGTAACCTGAGAGTTGTACGCTGAAATAACCCCCCTCCACTCCATATTGGTTTTGGTCATTGTGTTTTGTCACAGAAATAGAAACCTTATGCCATAGAAATAGAAACCTTAACAAAAACAGCGATGAGTTCCATTTTGGGGAATTCTGACTTTGAAAAGCTTGAAGGGCATCCACTAAAGCATGAATGAATCATGGGGTCAGAAGAGTCTTGGACAGGCCCTGACTTAGAGATTAGCAAGCAAAGGCCATCGACCCATCGGGGTGGTTGAAATCATGCCCTTTTTTGTTTCATTGAAAAGCATCACGGAATTGAAAGTCTTGGGTGTGTTTACTAGTTGCATTTCCCATCCCTGAGACAAAACAACTGGTGGAAACAATTTCCCGGAAGAAAGATTTGTTTTAGTTTATGACTTCAGAAGGTTTGTTCCATGGTAACTTCACTTGGACAAAAACTGTGGAGGAGGAAACATCCGGGAGAAGTTTCCACTCTTTGATGGGTAAGAAGGAAAGAGTGAGACCAAAAAGGGGGCAGGGGTAATATATACTCCAGAAGCTGCTGCCAGTGACCTACTTCCATCAGCTGGTACTTACCTTCTAATGTTCCCAGAACCTCCCAATATAGCACCCTAGCTATCAATCAAACATCAAAAACCTGAGCCTGTACATGTCATCCTAAAACTATGGTAGTACCCAAGAGTTTGAGGCACTGTATATAGGACTGTGTAGCCATCTGTGGATGCTCAGCACTGCCTGGTCATCCCCAATGGCCACTACACTGGGGAGAGATCCACATGGCTTCCCAGCTAAGGAGGAAAGGCCCAGCAAGCCTGACCTTTTCTGCTCTCAGCAGCTGAAGTGCTTCTTAAGTGATGGCTGAATGGTGGAAGCTATTACTCTAACTGCAATTTGTAATAGCTTTCTATCGCTTTTGAGAGAGCTGGGGTTCCTTGGGATGAAAGGTGACTTTTAAAAGTCAGTAATTATACTTCCAGTGAAAATGTGTCTCTGGCACTGCGCGTAACTACAGTATGCAGGGCATCCAAGAACTCACTCCTGGACAGGGCTTAGATTAATCATGGTTTCAATGCCCAGAGAACATGTTCTCAGTAGTTAACCATCCTCTTTCCTGCTCCTTAAACTGTGGACCTTGTAATCAAAAAACAGACACACCCTCAACTATAGCAGGCTGATGTACTAAATAAAAAATTATAGTTATTATACAGACTTCATACAGAGCAAAGTCTAGTTACAACACATCTGGTAAACTCCATTAAAGAACTGTTCAGCTTGTGTTTTAATTAGCCCGTGATAAACAAAGAATCAAAGGCTATTCCGCTCTGGTGGTTTTGATATTTACGACTGCCTTCACCTGCACTTACACACAGGTTTATGGAGTGTAAAAAAGGGGAAGAGTCCGAGCAGTGTCGTCTAGACCATTTACTGTTTGTAGATCAGTTAGGAGGCTTGTTTCTAGGCCAGCCAGATGTGTGCACTGGCCTTCAGAGCTCATGGAATGCTGTGTTCTCAAACTATTTGGCACAAAGATAGTCTCATCTTCCAGGACAGGATTCAATATCAGAGCTTCAAGATCGTTCAGATTTCTCGGTAGCTTGTGAAGCCATTTTAAGAACAGCGTCGTTTAGAAAAGCAGCATATATTCTATGAGGTGATATCCAGGCAAAACCCCGTGCTTCTGATTGATGACAGGTCTTGGGATCCAAAGAGAAAGCACTTTTGTCAGAGTGGATATGGAACTCCTAAACACTTCCATCCCTAGTCCACCCAACCGGCTTCACGGTGTAAACAGATGTGAGCAGGTCAACATGAAAGGCTCTCAGAAATGTTGCTATACAACCTTCTGGATTTTGATATCAATTAGACGGAACTAGAGATGTGGTTCAGTTGTAGAGTACTTACTGAGCATCCATAAAGCCCTGGCTACCATCCCTAACACTGCATAAAGTTGAGTGTGGTAGTTCTTGCCTCTAATCCTAGCCCTCAGGAGGAGACAGAAGAATCAGACACCATCCTCAGCTGCGTAGGAAGTTCAGGGCTAAACAGGGATACACAAGACACTGTCTGGGAAACAGAAGGCCCCATCTTTTGGTCTTTTAAAAAAATCTATCATATGCATCCTCTAGTTCTGCAAGTTTCATGTAAGGCATTCATTTATATGTAACCCATTTCTAGTGGTGTGAAGGAGTCACAGACTGAGCCTGGGAAACTGGCTTAGAGGAAGCTATCTGTTCTGGTTCCTGACCATTGGGCCTCTTGGAAGAACTTGCACCCACCTCCTTGTTGATCCAAGATGACCCTTGTCAGCCTCCATCCAGCCACTGGCGTAAGGATTTGGACCCACTTCTTTATTGTTTTCTTTCCAACTAATTTCCCCATTCCTCTCTTCCTTTAAAAAGACCCATGTCTGCAAGTAGAGTAAACAGGCAGGAAACACAAAATGCCACAATGTGCATGTGCGCACTGTAATCACCATTCCCATTAAGGAGTGGGGTACCACAGCATCCAGACACATCCCTCAGGTTCCCCTTCAATTCTTTTCCTTCCCTGCGTCCCCAAAGGAACCATTATGCATCCAAATCAGATTAATTTCATAAACATCCAGAGCAGAGAGCATTTCCTCTCACTTCTCTGAGATTCATCCATGCAATGTCATTGTGCATGGCTATCACATGGCTATAGTTCTTTTTTTTCCTTAAATGCGGTATTACTGTTTGAATACATAGTTCACTTTGTTCAGGTTATTCTTGTTGGAAATCTGCTTGTATAGAGTTTGAGTGTGTTGTGAGTAAGGATTGGACATTTGCTTGCACATGGCGTGTATGCAAGCATTTCTCTTCTGCCACATCCAGCTAACTGGTGGGCTGATCTCTGGTAAACGAGGGTACTTTTTAGGGTTTGAAGACTGTTAATGAAGTCAGGGCTGACTTAGTGTTTAGGTATCATCTCCACTGGATGGTTGTAGGATGTTTGCCATAAGCTTTGCCATTGATGATCTCCCAGTGTTGTCTCTTTGTAAGCCAGTGTGCACCATCAGCTGCCTGACCTCAGTGGGACGCACTGTTCTTCAGACTGGCAACTCACAGTGTGGTCCCTGTATTTACAGCATAAGCACTACCTGGGAATTTGTGAAAGAGTTTCATTCAATTTTCCTCCTAAACCCACAGTCAGATAAAGGACTCAGCCCAGCACCGTGCACTTAAGAGGTCCTCTGGAGAATTCTCATGCCTACTCATATCTGTACTCCATCTGCATCACACATCTCTGCACCCACAAGAGGCACACAGAAGGAAACAGATTCAGTTGTTTTCCATCCATCCAACCTGTTCTTGCTGAGCACCTGTTAGGTCCCGAGCTCAGTAAGCACCAGGTATGTGAAGATGAATTAGCAACTGTCCTTGACCTTAGGAAGGTCAGGGTCAGCAAATGGATATTGTATAAGGCAATGAGTGTCATGGAGATAGGAGAAGGGGAACAACCACTTCTCCCAGGGAGGTCTGAACGTGTTTCATGTAGGAGGTGAGCTGTGCATTTCAATACTGGTTGAATCAAATCATCAAGTGGCTTCCTAATTGGTACCAGCTAATGCTTGCACATGGCTGGTGGCTGTTTGCTTCTTAGATGTGCAGTGATTTGTGTTATCCTAGCTTCTGAGACCAGGTGCTTAGTAAGAACACACTAGACAACCACTAAATGTTGAATAAATAGGTTTTCTATATTTGTTTCTTGGGGATTTTGCATTTCACACATTCAGCCTTCGATTATGAAGTATCTGCTGCATGACAGGAACTCTACTCTCTGCTGAGTCAAAGAGGTAAGTGGAAACACACATAGCATGGACGCTGACGATAAACTCCATCTCTTTACCTCCCTAGGCTGGCTTTAGTGTTC
Organism: Mus caroli; assembly: GCF_978045245.1. NCBI lineage: Eukaryota > Metazoa > Chordata > Mammalia > Rodentia > Muridae > Mus > Mus caroli. Next base: position 78,361,184 of record NW_028227263.1, on the reverse strand, counting down.
TTAGTGGTTGTAGCTCCTACAAATCCCACCATATTCCTGGTGGCCACAGTCCCTTAGTTGTATTAGCAAGCAGTCTGAATACATGGCAAAGGGCTACCCAAACACCAGACTTTAAGTTTGGCTTGTCTGATCCAAGGAAGGACGGTCATGAGAAGGCTCTTCTCAGTTCTTTGGGGTGTTTTATACGAGGTAAAAAGGGCTCTTTGATGACAGGATATACCACACTGAAACAAGATAGATGAAAGGCATTCTTATGGTTACTCACACACGGGAATGATAGGATGCTGCCAGCAAGAACCGCAGAGGAGACTGCCCCAGGGACAGGCTAAGTGAGGCTCAGTCTACAGGGACAGCTTCTGTGTGGAAAACAGGGTGGGGCTGATAGGGCTCATGTGCTTCCAGAGGGGGTGTGTGATTGGAAGGAATGTGTGGGAACTGAGGTGTAGTGATCCCTGCTCTGGCCAGTGACCAGTGCCAGTACCTGGCCCTGGGCTAAGTAGAGCAAGCACATAGTGGCCTGGAAATGTGGTAGCATGGTAAAGGATGTGGTAGAGATGTAGACTTAATTAGCTGCTTTGGATGGAGAAATGGCCAGTCTCAAGTTAAGGCCTCAAAACTAAAAGAAGACAGCCTGTTAGGACAAAGCGTTGTATTTACATAGAAAAGACCACGGAATGGCAAAATCCCACTCTGCTGCAATGAAGCATTCACACGGCCTTCGTGGCGGCCTCTGACCCTCTGTCACCAATTTTTCTTCTTGTGTAGCAGAGAGCTTTTGGGCGCTTCTGAACAGAAGGAATTCTGCCTAGGCTTTGCAAGCTAACAGAAATCACACACAGTATTTCCATCCTACTGGAGAAATGAGACAGGCCCACAGACCTCAACTCTAAGTCACCTGTGACCGAAGATAATGTTGGGACATTGGAGTTGGCCAAATAATTACTCATGGCTTTTGTTTGAAGTAAAACCAATCTCCAAGCCCTGGCTGTGTTAGCCAACAGTGCTCTGGCACAGAGTCTGGGGGGGTCGGGGGAGGGGGAGAATAGGTCATCGAGGGAAGTGGTCTGTTTACCTACCCTTAAGGATTCCAGCTAAGGTTAGCAATGCCCAGTGGCTTTTGTCCCCCCGCGGTGAGTCAGCGGACCATCTAGCCAAGCAAGAGATAAGAGTGATGTCATAAACAAACTTCTGCGATTTTGGAGTCCATTTGTTTTTCTTTACTGGAAGACATAAGGATGCAGGAATTGGGGTGGGGGTGGGGGGAGGGTTAAGCTCTTATCAAAGCCTCAACTCTTAACTCTAAACGTGAGGCTTCAGTTTCAGCCTCCAGTTCTTCCTGTGCAGCAACAGCTCTGGCGGCCAGCTGCACACCTGAGAGCTCTCAAATGTGGCAGCGTGGCTGGACTGGACATTTAGCAAGGACAGTGAGGTCCACACAGGCCTCCAAACAGTTCCTTTCCCAGTAAAGCTTCTGTCTGGCTGGAACGGCCAAGAGATACAGATCTGAGGTTCATTAAGCGATGCTGGACTGCATCTATATTTAAAACATTCACGTCCCAGGATGCAAGAGTGGCATAGTGGGACGTTATTCTTGGTAGGTGTTCTGTCTGGAAGTTGGAGCATCTCAGTCCTTCCCATATCAGTCCTGTCTCATAATTCATTGTTTATTAAAAAAAAAATCAACCAACTTCTGCATTAAAAACCAAACCAAACAAGACAGAAGCCATCACCACTGCACTTATTTTAGCAAGTTTATTTTTTAAGCAGATAAAAATCAATATTCTCCCTTGCACAGCTGATGTCCTGAGGCCACAGGAATCATAGTTAAATTGCTGCTAGTCTGTCTGTGGGAAAGAAAAGGTCAATATATATTTTTTTTCTAGGAAGAAAGCGCCCTGCTTTCCTCTTGGGAGACAAGAGAATGGCGAGGTGGTAAATTACTGGATGTTGTGCCCAAGTGGAGGGATAATTCTACCCTTTGAATGAAGATACTCTCCAAGTCCCCTTTGAAGGAAGACCTTCTCGCACTCCCTGCCTGACTCTTCCTCTCATTTCTCTCATGCTTAACTTAGAATGTCATCTGGTCTGTGTCACCAACTTATCCTTCCAACTGCCCAGCATGGCTAACCCCTGAGCTCAGTAACGTAGGATGCAGCTCTGAAGGCTGTCTGTGAGGACTTCAGGTCTGAGACTCTTGGCCAGGAAGGATATTTTGAGATTATGCTGGGGCAACAAACCTCCAACATCAGCTGCTTCAAACCACCCCAGTCTTGCATGTCCTCTGTTAGCTGGGATCCTTCTGAGAGCTTCGCTGAAGGAGACCCCGTGTCACACTTGCCTTTGCAATGTGATAGCTGTAAGGCAACTGAATTAAGCCTCCTTGATGCTCTGCCTTTACAGGGCCTGGATTGCTTACGTTTTATTGGCTTACACCAGACACATGGCGCATGTCTAGAAGGAAGATAGGATCAAACTGAATGAGAAAAACTCTCAGGATCACCACAGTGCCAACACATAAATTGGAGTTGAAAGCTCAAAAGACCCCAGGAGATGCCCTCTTCTGGATTATTCCCACGACTCTTACATTTCCGAAGAGTTCAAGGGTCTTTGCTCTAGCACGGGGCTTTTTACGTATACTCAGTCTTTTGGGAGTTTTACTGGTGAGGGGACCTCACTGCTTCTCAGGGTGACTATTGTGTTTAGGAGTGGCTCTTGTTTACTTAAACCTCTTGGTGAGTTTGGAGCTAGGGCTCCTCTATCCTTGTGGTCTGTGGTCCCGGTTATGAAGGTCACCTAGCTCTCTCTCTCTCTCTCTCTCTCTCTCTCTCTCTCTCTCTCTCTCTCTCTCTCGGGACTATCATTCTTATTTGAAGAAGTTGAATAGTGGAATGAATGAAAAACAATGAGGTCATCTATACTTGCTATGTAACTGCAAACCAAGGCTGTGCCCTTGCAGTGTTCTGGCATAGACTGCTGAAAAGCTGAAGGAAAGACAAACTCTTGTGTGTGTGTGTGTGTATCTGTTGATTGTAGATAGAAAAATTATTAATTATGAGTATAAGTCTATCTATCTATCTATCTGTGTATGTATGTATGTATGTATATATGAATCTATCAATTATCTATCTATCTATCTATCTATCTATCTATCTATCTATCTATCTATCTATCTATCTATCTACCATCTATTTATCATTTATGTATCTATGGATCTATTATCTATGCATCTATCAATCTATCAACAATCTATCTATCTATCTATTTATCTATCTATCTATCTCTTCTATTTAGTTTAGTTTAGTTTAGTTTTGTGAGACAGGGATTTTCTGTGTAATCCTGGCTGTCCTGGAACTCCCTTTGTAGACCAGGCTGGCCTTAGACTCAGAGATCTGCCTGCCTCTGCCTCCTGAGTGCTGGGCTTAAAGTCAGGTGCCACCAATGACCATCTTCTGTTTAGTTTCTTTTTATGTTGACACAACTAGTATCACCTGGGCAGAGGGAACATCAATTTAGAAAATGTTCCCATCAGATTAGCTGTAGGCATTTTCTTGATTGACAATTGATGTGAGAGGGTCAGGCCCATTGTGGGTGGTCCCATCCTTGAACAGTTGGCAGGCTGAGTAAGTCGTAGGGGAAAAGTCAGTAAGCCAAGTTCCTCCATGGCCTCTGCTTCAGTTCCTGCCCCGACTTCCCTGGTGATGAGCAAGAAGCATCAGGATCAAACGAACAGTTTGCTCTCCAGTTTGGTTTTGGTCAGTGTTTAAACACAGAAATAGAAAACTAAGTTCTCTGTCTATACCAGGATTCTTGGAGCTGAGTCAGTTTTAATAGCCGTAGAAATCTGGTGGTAAAGAATATTATTTATAAATTGCTCAATAATATCAGTAAGGTATTTATTAAACGATTGGTTTTTTATTTTTATCCTTTCTCTGCTTCTAATTTGCTGGCTATCTCCTTCTCATCCTTTGCTTACTTACTTTAAATTATTCATGCCTCACTTTCTATCCAAAGGTCTATATTTACCCCATAGAATATTTTGGGATTGCCTATAACTTCAGGTATCTCGGGACCGTTTTGAATTCCATGTTGTCTAGCCTACCTTTTCAAATGAATGAGTGTGTGTCTCCCACAGGGACTAGCCCTTAGGAAGTCCTTGCCACCTGGTCACTCTCCTCTTTGCTTTGGGTAATCTTGGAAGACATTGGACCTCCATCTCCCACTGTTTAAACTCAATATGCTAAATGAAATTCAGAAACATGTTGCTTGTCATTGCCCTTCATAAAATATTACAGTCATTGTGGACAAATGGCCGCAGAGGACATCTGGTTATTCTCTGAGTTATGGCGGCAGAGCAAAGCAGTGGCTCTTTGAAGAATGGCTAAAGGCATTCAAGAACAGTGGGCCAGCAAAATCCACAGTGGGGTCAAGGAAATGCCTCCCCGGAACCTGTTATTTGAATAAGAAGACAGATATTGCCTCTCTTAGAAATCGTTTTGTTGAATGAAGGCAAGATGTTACAACTTTATTAGTAAATTGGACAAGGTCTCTCTACCTAGTGCAGGATGGCTTGGAACTTGCTGTGTAGTTTAGTCCCACTTCTGGCTTATGATCTTCCTGCCTCTGCTTCCCACATGCTGTAAGTACAGATGTTCATTAGTGTGCCTGGCTTGGTCTGGTATTTATGTATCATTAAGCTCTTTTAAAAATAATTCTCCGTATACTAATTTAGAAGTTCCTTTTGATAAACACTTCCAGTGACAATGATGAAATAAAAATAACAATAATCTGAAATCTCTACTGCAGCCTACTAAAATTCATGGGAAATATGAAATGATCCTCTCGGCACAAGAGCAGCTTTTGCAAAGTCTAAATTAGATTTAAATTTAGGATGGTAAAGCCAGAAAGAACTCTTGCTGTAATGTTCAGCTGCAAGTCTAGATTGTACGAGCAGCACAGGCAGAACTTGAAGGCCACACACCTGGGGGTTCAGTGACATTGACACATCCTTCAGCTTTCATTCATGGGCAAGAGTCCTACTTGCTGACTGTCCACAGGGCCTCAGCTTCAGCGCAAGTTAGGTGAACAGATAAATCTGCTGATGAGACGGAAACTCACATATCTAGCTGCAATTTTACTAATTAACCATTGAAAATGAGCCCTGCTTATCTGTGTAAGTCTTTCATGTATTTGAAAACTTCCCTTGGTGTATCCTTTTCAGCTTATTGCAAATCCTATTTATCTCTCTCTTTCTTTGTGTGTGTATGTGTGTGTGTACATGTGTATATGTCTGCATGCGTGCAAATGTGTGTGTTGCACATGCAAGTGTGTGCATACTCATGTAGAGAGAAGACAGCCCGGGGTGTCATCCCTCGGCACCATCCACTTCGATTCTTTGAGTAGCAGAAGTAACAATAAGTCTTTCCCTCTAGTAGGAGAAGAAGTCACAACATCATTACCGCCCCAAGTCCCCACTTCTTAGCAATATTGCTTTGGACATTTAGTCTCAATACACGAACATTGTAGGACATAGACTTTCTAACATAAAAGCAGGCCAATGTCACAAAGGACAGCTTGGAAGTAGCCGAACCTTCTTCCTTCTATGCGCCCGCCCTCCAGATTGTGAAGTGGGAACCTTCATAGTAAAGATGCATCACCCAGTGGCCCTGTTATTTCCCTCTGGCCACTTCACCACTAGATGTTACGGCTCATTCTGGTTTTGTCTGGAGGTCATGAACTCTGACTCTAGTGGTCTAGAAACTGTGTGGGAAACTCTCAGTGTCCATGGGAAGCCCGGTTCCACCAACTCCTCCCATGGTCTTTCCTATTCAATTTCCCCGTGTTTCTTCTCAGCCCAACTGGCCCTGGTCCTCTCTCCTGACTTTTCAGTGCTTGTTTTGACAACAGAGCTAAACTCTTTTTTTTTTGTTTTTACTTATTTATTTTATTTTTTAAAGATTTATTTATTATTTATATGTAAGTACACTGTAGCTGTCTTCAGACACCCCAGTAGAGGGCGTCAGATCTCGTTACGATGGTTGTGAGCCACCATGTGGTTGCTGGGATTTGAACTCAGGACCTTCGGAAGAACAGTCAGTGCTCTTAACTGCTGAGCCATCTCTCCAGCCCCCACCCGCCCCTTTTTTTGTTTTTAAAATCAACATCTAACTTAACCAACCTGTTTTCTGTCCTTTAAGTTTAAATATAATAAATTGGAAGTTGAGAAGTAAGCCCAATTAGTAAAATGCTTGCAAGCAGCGTTTACATTTTCAGCATCCATATAAAAAACCAGAATGGTGGCCTGGACCTCGGATTCTAATGCTGAGAGGGTAGAGATGGGAGCATCCCATCTGGAAAATTAGGTGAGCTTCATTTTCAGTAAAGGACGCTGACTCAAAAGATTAAGGTGGACAGTAATGGAAGAAGATGCTTAATGTCAACCTTTGACCTCCACCTGCACAAATATGTGTACATACACGAATGTGTGTGCACACACATGAAAATGTGCACACGCACATATATACAAACACAAGAACAGAAGAATAAAGAAGACAAGTGATGCTACCTTAGGACTCGACCATCCATCCCATCCATACTGTCTTAGCATAGGCTTGGATTTTGTATCATACATGTGTGTGTGTTATTTCCAATGAAGTTTTGACAAAGGTAATGCAAACATGTGTCCAGTTCGGCATCTGGAACAAGAAATCTGTTGAAATCGCTCTTAATAGTAGAGTTAGTACCTATGTGCCTGGCTTCTGTTAATCTATGACTAAGTAAGTGGAAAATAGTTTTACTGAAGACTGTTTTTGTTTTGTTTTGTTTTTTAACACAAAGGAACATTCTTTATATATATATATATATATTTTTTTTATTAGGTATTTTCCTCAATTACATTTCCAATGCATTCCCAAAAGTCCCCCATACCCTCCCCCCCACTCCCCTACCCACCTCTTCCCACTTCTTGGCCCTGGCGTTCCCCTGTAGGTGCAACAACATTATGAACTAACTAGTACCCCGGAGCTCTTGACTCTAGCTGCATATGTTACAAAGGGACATTCTTATGACACATTATTTAGCAAAGTAAATGTGATTCCACACCATCCCTCCACTTCAGTGGGAGTAGGGGCACATTTGTCAAAAGCCTTTCGCCTGTACTTCTCTACCCATATTGTAGCTATGGTGATGCTGTCTCCCTGCAGTGGTCGGGTGAGGGCTGAAGGAACACCTGGTGCCTGGCACAAGCTAACTCTCCAGCAGCTGCCCACTCGACATGGTCTCTGTGGCATCTTGCAGTGGTTTTGTTGAAAAATTCAGGGTTGTCTAAAATAAAGGCTATAGATCCCTTCTCATAGTCTTTCATGCACCCCTAATTTGAAGTGGTGTAACCGATAACTGACAGATGCTTAATCAAAGCCAAGGCTTGAAGGGACTGGGAAGGTACTTCAGTGAAGACTCTGTTTCATCCCTGGGAGCACCATGGCCCAAGGGCGAAGATAGCAAGATGCACACAGTGACACAGCTCTGATCTTTATCAAGGGCTCCCAGTTCTCTGCGGAAAGGGGCACGAGCTGCCCAGGGCTGGCCAGGGATTGATCGGCTGCCCTCATGGAATCCTCTCAATAATAATGGGTGTCTGCTGTTTCTTAGGAAGAGAAAGCTTGGCTTTAGACAGGTTGATACAAGCTCTTTAGGCAGTTTGGGTCTTAGAGCCAGTGAAACTTCACAGAGTCATTTACACGCACACACGTTCCCTCACGGAGCTTCTATACCAGAGACCATCAATCGACTGACTGTTCACAAATTCTATTGATATGTTTTCCTTCTTGCACTGGGATAAACCAATACTTCGTGACCTGCACATCAGAGAAGGCAACTGACTCACAGTCACCAGGGCAGGCCATACAAACCCTGGAGTCTGGGAGAGTCACTTTCCTAGTCAATGAGCCAACTGAAAGGCAGCATCATTTCCTAGCTTAGCGCTTCTTCTTCCCAGTTTATAAGTTCTTGGAGTTGCATCTGTGCATCCCCAATGTTTCTGTTTCTGGAGTGAATCTCCCTGCTGGTCAGGGTAGGATTTGAGTGCTGTGTATAATTCCATTCAAACCCTCTCCACTGGCTCCTTCTACTGTCCTAAACAAGACTCCCTATTTTCATCATGTCTGGCTGGTTTAGTTCAGCTTGACACACTGCACAGGAGACGTTAGATTTCTAGCACGATTCTCCAGACATTTTATGGACCAGTAATTCCCAAGGTGTACATGGGCTCTCACAGCCCGGTAATTACCGTTGCCCTTTTCCCTGGACCCTTCTCCATAAAGAGCCGCCTCTCTGCGCATCTCTGGCATCTCCTCCTCTCTAAGGCTGGACTTGGAACTACCAAGCTCCTAATTATCCATACTGCTCAGGGGATCTCTGTGTGGGGTTCTCAGGCCAGCCTTTGATGGAGGGTTTGGTGGTGGGGTGGGGGGAGTCTAGTCATTGACTTTGATTAAAGAGCTTCGATGAATCAAGATAAAACCGGCATCTTATTTCGTTCACAGCAAACTAATCTCGTGGACCAAACTTAAAGGTGAATTGTGGGAAATAAGTAAATTTGACCAAAATTTACTGTAATTTCTGTCTCAAATCACTGTTGTTTGATCAAGTAAGGACCCATTCAATGATTTGATGGTGCTTTCTTCTTTTCTTTTGTACCCCAACCAAATCTGAGCAATTATTCTGGAGCTCAAAACCACATTAAATCCATTTACTGTCTCCCTCAGCTGGTCAGCACCCCCCACGAGGACCCGACCTCTCCACAAGCACAAGCATTGGTTTCCTGCCTTGCTCAGCTCACACCTTAGCCAGGAGAAAACGATCCTTGGTACTTACCAGGAAAGGGGAAGTGCTGTTAGACACTAGCCCACTATGTGCTTTGCAAACTACCACAAAACGTGTGATTCTTTTCTTTAATTAAACTCACACCTCCCTTGAGGGGAAAAAGGAAAGACAGGGAAGAGGCCATGCTTCGAGTGATAATTGTCTTTTCTTTGATTTTCAAAAGTGAGAGAAATAATAGGAAGTCAGAGACTCACCTAGTCGATAAACTAGCCTATTGTTAATTACCCTCGGAACACATACATGTATTGATCTGAAAATCTTCTAGGTGGAGTGATTGACAGCAGTGAATCCCCATACTTCAGTCCCAAGGGACAAGGGACTTGGTTTGCGGGTAGCCTGGGGCTAACAAGTCGGGCTCCTGGAGAAGTAGCAGGCTCTTACCAGTAGGTGGCAGCAGAGTTCCACGGATGGAAACAACTGCTCAGCCTAGTCCTGAATTTGTCCCCAAACCTAGGAAAGATTGCAGAGTTCCCGACTTTCAAATCCACTTCCCAAGGCGCACAAGAAGTCTTCGAAAAAACCCAAAGGATTGTTTTCTGCCGCGCTGTACATTCCATTTTGCACTTTTTTTTTTTTTTTCATTTGGCTAGGAACTGGTAACGCCACTTTCAGGTTTATTCTTCACACGCCCCTCCATTCCTCGTCTTGCTTTCTTTTTGTTACATTTACAGTTTCTCTTGTAGCCGTCATATCTACACTAGAGGGTAAAGTATAGCTAAGTGGGTTTTTTATTTTTATTTTTAAAAAATCTGCAATTGTTCTTTTGTGGGCTGTGATTATGACAGGAAAGAAAGTCTCAGACATGTTCTGAACAATTTGTCTGCTTAATTTGGAAGTCATTCAGGTATTGTATTGGTTTGATCATTAAAAACGCATCCTCATATAGATACTGCACAATAGACATAATACAGAATATGAATATAGGAATATGTAGAATGATAGATATAGAGAATGGTAGAATATATAAGTGGTATAGAATGAAGTCAGGTGTGAGGCTTGCTGGTGCTTCTCAGTTCATGGAAGATTTATCAATATCAAACTGTTGAGAGACATCATTCATTCATTCATTGATGAATTTATTAATTTCCCCTTCATTTTCTTATCTCCATTTTCCCTTGCCTTGCCTCCCCCATCTTTAACTTTACAAGAACTGGGTTTACCTTTCATTAGACTTTTCTGGTTAGCAGCAGCTCTACTCTAAAATATGCATTTTTTGGTGGGCTTTCTATTTTTCAAAAATGTATTAGGCTGTTGAATTAGTTCTGTCCTTTCTTCTTCTCCTATGAACTACTGTGCTTTAGAGATTATGTTGGTGTGCATATTCCTTCAACCCTCCTGCTTCTGGCTCCTGCGGAGAGGTCTACCTGGACTATAATGCTATTCACTGCCCCCTAGGGGTGGACCCCTGAACTGCCCAGGACTCTTCAGATATCCTTTTGTGATGGCCATCTTAGGTTTGTCTCTTTATAAACTGGTGTGGGAATCTCTGGGAATGTACATTTTTTTTTAATCTGACAGCTTTACCAAATGGGTCCACTCCTTCTGTTCCCACCACCACTACATCTCCATGGCACGGAGTCAGTATTGTCTGGAGAACAGCAGCATTCCCCGTTTACTGAGATTTTCGTTCTTCCATCATTTCATTCCGTTCATTAGACTCCAACAACACCCATTATACTTTATATGGTGAAACGTCTCCTCTTCCATGATTTCTAAATGTTTTATATAGTCTTAAAGCTATTGTGATTTTTTTCTTAAGTTATCTTTCCTTGCTGTTTGTTGCTTGTGTAGAAAATATTATTATTTCTCTGTTAGTGACTTTGTATCTAGGGAGCTTTTTTGGGTGATGCTTTTGGTTGTAATTGCATATCTATTGAGTCTGTCGATTTTATTGGTAAGGAACACACTCCCTGCAAACAATGTTCTTTATCTCAACACCTCTTATTTATGTATCAATTCTTAAAACATGAGCCATTTAAAACAACATTAGAAAATAAGAGTAACCCTTGTGCTATATCCAGTTGGAGGAGAAGTCTAATTTTCTCATTAATTACGATGTTTATCTAAGCTTTTGGTGTGTAAATGCTGTCGAGTTAGGGAAGAGTCCTTCCTTTCTGCTCCAAATGTGCTAAGATGCTCATGTGTCTACTGAGATGATCCTGTGATTTTTTTTTCCCTTGTAGCTTACTAGTGTGGTACATTGCATCCCTGCGTTCTCCATATATGGACACATTTTTACATTTCTATAAGAGATGCCATTTTGGTGATAGAAAGCTGAAAATTTTCAGAAGAAGTTCCTAAAATTAACTTTTCTCACATATATTTTGTAAATTACACACACACACACACACACACACACACACACACATACACACACACACATACATATACTTATAAAATTAACATTTTTTCTGTGTTAAGCCCTGGACTAGGTACGTTTTTTTGTTCTATGGATAGTGGATCTTTTCAGCACAAACTCCGGCCAACAGTGGTTTTCCCTTGCAGTCAAATGCTCTGCATGACAGGGTCAGTAAATGAGATTCAGGGATACAAGACCTCTGTAAACTTTGATCTCTGTTTTCAGCAGTCAGTTCTCAGGCCGTCTCCTGGATGCTGCTGGATACACGTGAGGTAGGAGCTGCATAAACCACTGTACAGATGAATTGGGCTCCCATCAGACTGTATAACTGATAACATGCATCTCTGTGTGGCTCATTAAGGAGATTTAGAAAATGCTGGTGTTACTTGGGTATTGCTCACATATTTTGGCCACATAGGCAGAGTTATAAACCAGTTAGAACAATATATATGGCAAAATAAATATTTCAAAACTCTGCCTGGCCTTTATTGAAATAATGACATTATATTTCTTCTTATGACTTTTTTTTTTTCCTGAAAAGAAAACTAAATTTAATACAGTTACATATGTGAAGGAGGAAAAGACACACTCTGGAGAAGAACTCAACCAGGTGTGCAAGGAAGACGTTGCAGATGCGAATTTTATAAGAATTAGGTACAGTCAGAATATAGGATTTCACCTACAGCCGAGGTGGTTTTTAACCCGCGCATAGGTCTGGGAGGAAATAACAACTTAGGATACCTGAGATGAAGTAATTGGATTTTGCGATTTCTCCTCTCACTTAATTGGATGTGCAAATGATCTGTCTACACAATGAACTTGTGCCCGTGGCTCTTATCTCCTGCATTCGCATGGCGGAGGGAGACGTGTACATGTGCATGAATTTGCACCAAATCACATGAGATTTCCTTTCCTGCAGTGAGCTCTCAGGAGCCCTCAGAACACACACACACACACACACACACACACCTTCTTAATTAGACTGGTTAGTACAACATTCTTATGTCCTTTCCTGGTACTTATATTTGACCCAACATAAAAGCAGGGGACAGAGATAAGGTGGTGCCTATTAAACAGATGGTGTCCCGGGAGCATTAGCTGTGCACTGGTGCAGGGGTTGTGGTCAGCAGAGGCATCGTTATTATGTATAACTATAATATTTGCCTGTGTGTTTCTAACACCTAGCCTTTCGCATGTTGTTGATTTCCTTTCAGCCCCTCCCCCCACACTACACAGTGAGGCTGTTAAGTAGAAGCTGGACTCTGATCCTTTGGGAAAAATCTCTCTGTGTCCCAGAATCCTTTTTAGAGATTTGCATATCAATGAATATCACTCCAGACTTCCATATGAGCTTAGCTACACTGCTGGAGAAATCTGAGCTAATGGTCTATGCTCACTCTTTACCGCATTAAATGACAGCCGTGTTGAGAAGGTCTAACCACGTCCGCAGTGGTTCTGGAAGCCCACGGGGAATTTTCAGAGAGGGAGACGATTTCTATATGAGGCCTTGAAGAGGATCTAGTCCTAGCCTAGAGAAAAAGGGATAAGGAGGCTGCAGGCCGGGGGTTGGGGGATGTGGGGTGAGAGAGTTAAGTATGTTGGTACAGGAGGCACGCTGGGAAAGAGAACATGGAGGAAGGATGAGAAGCAGAGGAGCATGGGAAAGAGGCCAGACACGTGATGGCTTCATTTTTAAGGGGCATCCTTTTTGCCACTGCTGCAAGCCCGGAATTCTGTGTCACTGTTTGCCTGTGAGCTCTGTTGATCTGTGGAGCTGTCTTTACGGAAGGTTAATGGAAGATTAGACTCTCCAGAAATGATTGCACCTAAATCCAGGGCATGTTTTCATGTATTAGGGTAGATTTTTCCCTCTTGTTATCCCTTCTGCTTCGGAACTTTATCACGATGGGAATTTTCTTTTTAATTAGATATTTTCTTTATCTACGTTTCAAATGTTATCCCCTTTTCCTAGTTTCCCCTCTGAAAACGCCCTATTCCCTTCCCCCTTCCCCTTGCTCTCTAACCCACCCATTCCCATTCCTGGTCCTGGTATTCCCCTACACTGGGGCATAGAGCCTTCACAGGACCTAGGGTCTCTCCTCCTATTGATGACCGTCTAGGCCATCCTCTGCTACATATACAGCTAGAGCCACAAGTTCCACCATGTGTTTGATGGGTGGTTTAGATCCAAGGAGCTCTTGGTGGGGGTACTGGTTAGTTCATATTGATGTTTATCCTATGGGGCTTCAGACCTCTTCAGCACCTTGGGTACTTTCCCTAGCTCCTTCATTGGGGACCTTGTGTTCCGTCCAATGGATGACTGTGAACATCTACTTCTGTATTTGCCAAGTACTGGCAGGACCCATCAGGAGACAGCTATATCAGGCTCCTGTCAGCAAGCTCTTGTTGGCATCTGCCATAGTGTCTGGATTTGGTGGTTGTTTATGGGATAGATCCCCAGGTGGGGCAGTCTCTGGATGGTCCTTCCTTTAGTCTCTGCTCGGGACTTTGTCTCTGTAACTGTTCCCCCTTCTAAGAAGGATTCTGAGCTTCTGGGCTAATATCCACTTATCAGTGAGTGCATATCATGTGTGTTCTTTTGTGATTGGGTTACCTCACTCAGGATGATATCCTCCAGGTCCATCCATTTGGCTAGGAATTTCATAAATTCATTGTTTTTAATAGCTGAGTAGTACTCCATTGTGTAAATGTACCACATTTTCTGTATCCATTCCTCTGTTGAAGGACATCTGGGTTCTTTCCAGCTTCTGGCTATTATAAATAAGGCTGCTATGAACATAGTAGGAATTTTTATAGGAAACTAATAAGAAAAAAGTGCTCCTGTGACCCGAGGGTTTGCTGAAGACTCAGGGCTCTGAGACCTTCAAGGTGCCAGTTTCCATGGGCATGCCTGAAAGGACACTTACAGGCTTCACTCTGGAGGAAAAGGCAGCAGATTTTCATTTGGAATTATATTATTTTACTTTTCTACTCAAAGACTAAGAATGCATATGATGTCAACTCATGACGATAAGACTGTCTGTGAGTTCTGGCTTGCCTGGCACTTCATAGCACATAGAGTATGTCATATAATGCAGGAGTCTTGGTTTACAAAAGCTATGGAGTCCTTGAGACCAAGAGAATACAGAAAGGGAATGTGCATCTATTGAACACCTGTTATATCCTTGGTGCTGTCGAGACTTGCTGTTCATGATCTCATTCAATATTTACTGTGATCATGTGGAGATTATTCTTCTTCCTTGTTTATGGCTATAGAAATTGACAGCTAAGGTGCCAGATTTAATGCTGAACAATCATAAAGGGTTATATCTTTTTACTATTATGTGTGCACTGTGTCACAGTAAACCAAATGACAGTGCAATTCACTCCCCATCCCAAGTCATCCCACATTAACTTTGAACTACAAAGAGTAAAGCCACATGCACACTGAGGGCAGGATACTGTCTTTTTTTTCCCCTTATCAGTTATATAGTGATCCTTATCTTCTTCTTTTTTTTATTACGTATTTTCCTCAATTACATTTCCAATGCTATCCCAAAAGTCCCCCATACCCCCCCCCCACTTCCCTACCCACCCATTCCCATTCTTTTGGCCCTGGCATTCCCCTGTATTGGGGCATATAAAGTTTGCAAGTCCAATGGGCCTCTCTTTCCAGTGATGGCCGACTAGGCCATCTTTCGATACATATGCAACTAGAGACAAGAGCTCCGGGGTACTGGTTAGTACATCATGTTGTTCCAACAATAGGGTTGCAGATCCCTTTAGCTCCTTGGGTACTTTCTCTAGCTTCTCCATTGGGAGCCCTGTGATCCATCCAATAGCTGACTGTGAGCATCCACTTCTGTGTTTGCTAGGCCCCGGCATCGTCTCACAAGAGACAGCTATATTTGGGTCCTTTCAGCAAAATCTTGCTAGTGTATGCAATGGTGTCAGCGTTTGGAAGCTGATTATGGGATGGATCCCTGGATATGGCAGTCTCTAGATGGTCCATCCTTTCATCACAGCTCCAAACTTTGTCTCTGTAACTCCTTCCATGGGTGTTTTGTTCCCAATTCTAAGAAGGGGCACAGTGTCCACACTTTGGTCTTCATTCTTCTTGAGTTTCATGCGTTTAGTAAATTGTATCTTATATCTTGGGTATCCTAAGTTTTGGGCTAATATCCACTTATCAGTGAATACATATTGTGTGAGTTCCTTTGTGATTGTGTTACCTCACTCAAGATGATGCCCTCCAGGTCCATCCATTTGGCTAGGAATTTCATAAATTCATTCTTTTTCATAGCTGAGTAGTACTCCATTGTGTAAATGTACCATAATTTCTGTATCCATTCCTCTGTTGAGGGGCATCTGGGTTCTTTCCAGCTTCTGGCTATTATAAATAAGGCTGCTATGAACATAGTGGAGCATGTATCCTTCTTACCGGTTGGGACATCTTCTGGATATATGCCCAGAAGAGGTATTGCTGGATCCTCCGGTAGTACTATGTCCAATTTTCTGAGGAACCGCCAGACTGATTTCCAGAGTGGTTGTACAAGCTTGCAATCCCACCAACAATGGAGAAGTGTTCCTCTTTCTCCACATCCTCGCCAGCATCTGCTGTCACCTGAATTTTTGATCTTAGCCATTCTGACTGGTGTGAGGTGGAATCTCAGGGTTGTTTTGATTTGCATTTCCCTGATGATTAAGGATGTTGAACATTTTTTCAGGTGCTTCTCTGCCAGGATACTGTCTTATTCACCACTGACCCCCTGAATCCTAGCTTTGGGCCAGTCATCCCATGGTTGAAAATGATGGACAGTTATCTGAGAGGAAGCATGGGGGTGGGGAGGAGAAAGAGTTAAAGAGAGCAAGGAAAGGATAGAATGTCAGAGAAGAGGAGGAAAGGGGAGATGGAAATGAGCACAATTAGACCCCAAACTTCAGCCTAGGAGATGACTACTACTGTGTGTTTGAAGAGATGGCAGAAAGGGTGAGTAACTAAAGCTTATACAGTAGAATAATAAAAAGGAGATGAGGGAGAGAGAGAGAGAGAGAGAGAGAGAGAGAGAGAGAGAGAGAGAGAGAGAGAGAGAAAGAGAGATAGAGAGAGAGAATGAATTATGGACCTGTGTGAGTACCCTTTGGGCTTTCAGTTGTAATCCATCAATAGTTTTATGTGAGCAAAGGCATTGGCCTCAGAGCAATCGGAATTCTCCCACAGAGCCAAGGAAAGTTTGTATTATTCCCAGCTAGAGTGGAAGGCTTCAAAATTCAAATGACAGAATGTGTAATGTTCAACAGTAGGTCCAGAGCAGAGGTTAAGAATATTTATTTAAAGACCAAAGCATAGGCTAGATAGATGGGTGGCTTAGTGACTGAGTTCACTGGGGATTCTCCCAAAGACCTGGGTTCAAATCCTAGCACCCACATGGTTGCTCACACAGTCTATAACTTCAGTTCAGGGGATCTGACACTGTTTTCAGGTTTTCAAGGACATGAGGTATGTAAGTGGTGCACAGATATACATGCAAGCAAAACACTCCTGTATATAAAAATCAATGAAATAAAAACTCAAGTATATCTAGCATCCACAACAGCGAAGTTTATCATGTTTGAAACACTCTAAAAATAGCAGTCATGAAAATAATATAGAAAAATATGACTCAAATAAGTCACAAATCATCCAAACCAGGTGCAGAAATACCAAAAGTAGTAGACAAGGTTGAGGGGTAGGGACTGGCTAATGTGCTCAGTGGCAAGTGCACATAGAATTAGATCAGACCTGGACAAGGCATACCTCACCTCTGATCACCCATCCATGAACCTTGACATGGAAGCCAGAAAGCATTGGCGCTAGTTTGCCATCTGAAGGGCCTCCGGTTCACTCGAGTCTCCAGGCAAACAGATGACAGCTTTGGAAATGTGATCACCTTACCTCTTGAGAAATAGGGAGGACAGAAATATCTCTGCCCACTTGTTGATGGCCATTCCTACATACAGCGAGGTAGCACTGGGCAAACAGGTGCTGAGTGGACCTACCAAAACTCTTTTCCTCTCTCTCTCTCTCTCCCTCTCTCTCCCTCTCTCTCTCTCTCTCTCTCTCTGACTTATTATTTTTTATTATGTGAGTACACTGCAGCTGTCTTCAGTGTCTTCTAGTGTCTTCATACACTATAAGAGTTCATTAGATCCCATTACAGATGGTTGCTGGGAATTGAACTCAGGACTTCTGGAAGAGCAGTCAGTGCTCTGAGCTGCTGAGCCATTTTTCCAGCCCAACTTTTTTCTTTGATTCAGTTTTTTATACAATATATTTTGATAACAGTCTTTTCCCTCTCCCAACTCCTCCCAGATTCTCTCTATTTCCATACACATCCAACTTCATATTCTCTCTTTACCTTTCAAAAACTCCACAAAAATGAAAATCAAAACAAAACAAACAAAAATCCACTAAGACAAAATAGATGTCCAAACCAAACCAAACCAAACCAAACCAAACCAAACCAAACCAAACCAAACCAAAAGCCTCCTCCTGAGAAAAACCTCGTGGAGTTAGTTTTGTGTTGCCTAACTACTCCTAGACATGGGGTTTGTCCTGAACTCTGGTTGTTATACCCAATAACACTCCATTGGAGAAAACTAGTTTTCCCTTTTCCAGTGAGTAACAATTGTAAATAGTTTCTTGGTTAGGGGCAGAACAGCTATGTCTACTTTCCTTGAACTTCTACAAGTCTTGTGTGTGCTGCCATTGTCTCTGTGAGTTCTTACGTGCATCAGTCCTATTGTGCCCAGAAGACGGGTTCCTTGGATTCAACCATCACCTTTACCCATTATTTTGGAAGTTAGACATTTACTGTTATCTCATACATGATGTCCCCATAGAGTCAAATGGAAAGATCCTTTGTAGTGTAGACAATTCCTGGAGAACTGATATGTTTGCCAGTGGTTGGTATCCTCACTCTGCTGATGAGAACCAAGAATCTGGAAGGGATGAATCCTCAGCCTGAGGCCACAGTGTAGGGACATGGCCCAATCTAGGGTTCAGAGTCAGCCATTCTAAGTAAGCTAGGACCTGTTCCACTGGCATCTGTAGTAAGTTCAGATTTCAGGAATGGAGGAAGAGACAGGAGCACAAGAGGCAGCCACACAGCCTCTGAATTGGAGCTGGGCTAGGTTTGTGTGAGAAGGGACGTTTGCTCCAGCATGAGCTCTTACAGAGGTTGAATGAAGCTGCCTGTCTGGATGACATTGCTGGGCAGTGAACGAGAAGCATCTAACGTGGTATGGAGCACAGGCAGCAGCAGATTGGAGTCTTCCAGGGACAGGGATTGTTTTAGTGATTAGCTGATGCTGAGGGCAGGTATACAAGGTGGATAGATGCTAAATAGGACATGTTCCCTCAGGGTGTTTAGAGCTTCTGTATTTTGTAGACTTCTTCTGTATTGCTGTTGTTGGAACACTTTACTCAGAGCCTTGGGGGAGGGTTGCAGAAGTCCATGCTGTCTGCCGTCCTGTGCAGGGCAGACCTTAGAGATCTCCCCGCCACTCAGAGCTTTTGCAGACTTAAATGTAAAAATATTTGGGTTTTATTTGCAGCTTGTAAACTCATTGCCTGTGTTAGACTTTCAGGTTGGGGCTGGAGATGTAGCTGCTCAGTAGAGCACTCATTTAGCATTCCGAGTCTCTAGGCTCAATCTCCAGCCCCACAAAATCAATTAAAAAAACAAAAAAGAGAATTCAAGTTTGAGCTTTGAACTGTTGGTCTTAATCTGCTGCAGAGAACTAATTAAAAACCCTTGCCTGTGCCATTTATATAATACTGTCCAATGTCACACTGATAAGCTGACTATTAGCAGTTCTGCTTCTATGGGATGATATCTTTGTCCTATCTGCCTCCTTAAGAATGTTCTAGCACAGTGCACTGCTCTGTTTGAACCTCTCAAAAAGCATATCTTATGTTTCATTTTTTTATTGGGGCTTATTTCCCCAAAAGGTTGAATTTATGTTTTTGAAATTGTTGAGGACAGAGCCCTTTCACTCCTAAATTTTACAATTCCTACAGGGCCAGTGTGATACCGATTAGAGGAGCGTGAAGAAGCAGCTTCGGACTGGCTGCCGGCATCCACAAACTCCCTCCCATATCTGCATAGCTGCACAGGGACCACTGTCCCTGAAGCCCTAACATATTGCCTCCCCTTACTCAGGGGTACAGTCTGAGACTCCTAGTGGATGCCTGAAACCAGAACACTCAGCTCTACATACAACATCTGTGCTGTACTGCAACCATGTAGTGATGTTTTGGCCAACACTGGATTCCATATTGGTCAGTAATCCTGTGTGATTACACCATTTGGTGACGTCCTAGCCAAGAGCATACTTTTAGTCTATGGTATTATAACAAGTCATCTAAAGACACATCTCAAAATATGTCATTATTGTTAAGTGATAAAAGACTCAATTGCCTTGTTTTGATACACACACACACACACACACACACACACACACACACACACAATATGATAGTGTTTAATTTACTAGCTTGCTCCCCAAGATATTAGTAATAATGATTAATAAAATAAAAAATAATTTTCAAATCTATATTTTTGTTGTTTATTAAAAGATAATTGCATCATTTCTCCCCTTTATTTTTCATCCTCAACCCTTTCCATGGACAATACCTTTGCTCCCTCTCAAATTCACAGCCTCCCTTTCCTTAGTTGTTGCTGTTTCCTTTACAGAGGTGTACAATTATATAAGCACAACCTGCCAAGACACCGAAACGGTGTTGCCTGTTGTGTATGACGTCAGGGTTGACCACTTGGATTGGGACATCAGTCAATTATGCCATTCAGACTTATTCAATGACAAAGTCTGTGGTTCTGGTGATCTTATAAGATCTCCCATATGCTGTGCACCTTAGAAAAAACACTTAGGTCTGAGCTACCTCACCTTCTGTAGGGAGATGTGTTGTTTTATCCACTTTGAAAATAGAAGAAACTGAAGCCCAAGAGCTAATCAGTGGTAGAGCAGGGACACAAAATAAAGGTTCCCGACTTTAACTAAAATCCCCTGTTTTGGTCATTTAGTTTTAATCCCGCTAATGGACATGCAACCACATCTATTTCATCTGATTCCATACAAAGGTGCTATGACCTCCACGCTAGGTGAGCATCCTGAGGCTGAGCTAGAGCAGCCAAGTGACTTGCTTAACGTCTGGAATCAGAACATGCATCTTTTTGAGCCCAGTGCCTTTCCTTGCTGTACTGCCACACTCTAAATCAGTAAGCCCTAGAGTAAAACATGGTCTTTAATGAAACCCTGAGGACACGTGGTGACTTTCACTGTGGAACTTGTTTTGGAACATAGAGATGCCCCAGTTCTGGGTACAAGTGACCCTGAATGCAACACACTGGCTCTAGAATGTTCCCCCTTGGGGCCCTGGGGCAGCGGCATAGGACACCCTGGGGCAGTCCAGTTGCTTCCCTGAGAAATACAGTTCTCTGTCTGCCCCTGTTGCCCAGAGACAGTTGGAGGAAGTCCTGTACCTCACTGCTTCCCTTTTCAGTCTTTAAGCCCAGGGCCACATGCTGGGTAGTGTTGAAGGCTCTCAACCTTCAACTGCTTGGGGACTTGCCACTCTATTTGCTGATATCCCCGTCAATGCAGAATAAATCATCTATGCATGTCAAATAGGCATTCTTAAAAAAATAAAACAAAACTTATCCAGCTTCTTTTGATGGTCCCAATTGTGTGAGCGCAATGTGGGCTATTTCTTTAAGAACAACAATACCATTCTATGAGTGTGACACCATTTCAATGAGTCCCAACGATGAGAGATTTATATTTTAAGCCAATCACTCATACAATTAGGAAAAAAAAACCCACCAAGGTATCAGGTATCCCCATATAAAACATCAGCGAGTCAGATTAAACGTCTAAAAGTGCTTCAAAAAATTGTTCCCATGTCACCAAGAAGCAGAGAGCGGAACTGCGAAGCATTTACAAAGCAGGAGCTGACACCAGGCATATTTGAACACCATGAGATATGGTATCACCAGGGACAGAGTGTGAGTTTAGTTAATAATGAATGACATAGCCCATAAAATACCATTACACAGTGTTCAGGGCCCAAGAATGATGACATAATTATTAGGAGACTGGGAGATTAAGATACGATTTTTAAAAACATGACAGGGGAGGGTGTAATTGGGGAGACAAAATACACAGGAAGTTTGTAATTTACATGTCAAAATACCTTTTTCATGTTTTGATTGGATTAGACGCTGCCTTTCCACTCCATTTATCCTGACTTCAATTAGAGGCAGCCGAAATGACATCCCACGTTCATATTCTTGACACCCGCTGCTCACGGGCACTTTCTAATTCTAACCGACAGGAAGGGGGAAAGGGAAACTCCGTTTTGCCTCTGTCATGCACTTTTTACTTAACCCCTAATTTGCTTCTAAATGAGCCTGTCAGTGAGGTTTGCTGGGCTGTGTACACAGGCTGCCACGCCTGGTCTGGATGGAAGCGTCAGCCATAACACTGTTGCAGGCTGATAGGGGACCTAGAGATGTCCTCAGCAGAAGATGCAAGGATTTCTTCAGATGGGGGGCGGGGGAGGGGGAGGAGGACACTTGCTGAAGAGTCATGTCAGCATGCCATACACACGGTGTGTGGCTATCTTGTAGAGTACGCTCCAGGTTGAGTTTATGGGGAAGCAAGCATGTTCTTCCGTCATTTGCTTTAAATGTACTAAAGTGACTGGCTGCCAGGTCTTGGTTGAAATACTGTTTCTGCTTAAGCCTATGGGCATGCCCCAGTCAGTAGGCTGAATAGAAAATGTCTTATTTTCACCAGTGTGAGTGGGCATTACCTGATCTGTCAAGGGGCCAAATAGGAAAAAAGAAAAAAGGAAAAAAGCAAAGCAAAGCACAGGTATGTGAATTTATATCTCCTGCTTGAGTCGGGACATCCATTTCCTCCTGTCCCCTGGTGTGGGTTGGAGGTCCTGGTTCCCAGGCCTTAGGGCTCTGACTGACATTTACCACAGGTTTACCTCAGTCTCCACCTTGCATGTGACCCATCGTGGTGCTTCTAGTCTTCATCGTGTGACCAGTTCCCATGTGTGTCTTTCTATGTACCCCTGGTTATATTGCCACTGGGCCTGTCCCTCTGAAGAATCTTTTTTGTAACATTAGATATTTTCTTTATTTACATTTCAAATGTTATCCCCTTTCCTGGGAGGCTCTGCCAGTGCCTGATATATACAGAAGTGGATGCTCACTGCCATCCATTGGACGGAGCACAGGGTCTCCAATGAAGGAGCTAGAGAAAGGACCCTCTGAAGAGTCTTAATCCATACAGTCCTTTACTTGCCTGGGTTCCTTTTCTGCTGGATTTCACCTGGAGGCAGGCTGAATGCATTGGGTGGAGGCAAGTCCTAAGGTTTTCATTTTTCATTGGATTCCTGCTGCCTCCCTCTCCCATAGACGTAGTGGTCTATGGCCTGTCTGAAAACCACTAGTGAAATATTCAGACTTCTTTTTCTTTTGGTGCTGCTATGAGTCTTATATCTAACAACTTGAAGGCACTAAGTACCCAGCTGGCAACGATCATTACATGTGAGGCATAAAAATATTATTATAGTCTCATTTGTTTGATGGAAGAGCCTCTACTATGCTTTTTATCATCTTGATATTTTTCTTTACCTCAGATGCGACGAGACTGCTCGAACTAGGCACATTTCTGAATATATATCGGTGAGGAGTCTCCTATGAAGACCATATATGTTTTGAGTAACTGGCAAGCATGTATCTGACTCCCATTTCTGAGGTGTAGTTACTGTTTTGAAGAGTAAAGTTTCGCTTAACCCTCAGGGCAACTATGAGCCAGATGATCAGGTTGTGGCTGGTTCTCCCTCCAGGTTGTGGCTGGTTCTCCCTCCAGGTTGTGGCTGGTTCTCCCTCCAGGTGGTTTGCATGACTTCTCTTACCAGTCTTGCTTACTGACTGGTGGTCAGCAGCGTTAAGCTGAATGCGATTCGTATGGACTGTTGAGTGGCTAGTTTTGTCAAATTCTTATGACAACAGTACACGGACCTTTAAGAAGAGAAGCTAGTCAACACTCAAGAAAGACAACAGAGTGAGGACATTAGCTATCCTGGTGGCTGATCCTCTTTTGTCATTTGCTAATTGTGTTGCTTTGGGCTAGCCACATCTCTCTATGAGCCTCAACTGAAATTGGGGCAGTAGCAAGGCTTACTGTAAATTGTATAAGCCACGAAATAAAGAATGTGATGAAAGAAAGAATGTTAAGTGCTCTGTCGAGTTGGCCTAGTGAAGCACAGCTGCTCCCTCTGTGTACACAGGAGACTACCTGCACAGTCAACACAGATTCCACAATGAAGGCTGCTCAAGACCCCATGGAAAATAGTATAGTATTTATACATAGTCAACACATATGCACACATGTACTCTAAGTCATTGCTAGATGGCTTATACGTACTGTCATGGCAACACTGTGAACATAATTGTTGTATCATATTGTTCAGGAAACAGCAACAAGAAAAGACAGGTTCAACTAGGTCTGCTAATTTTCAACAAACTCCATTGAGTCTTTGGGGGTAGAGCCAACGTGAGTTGATATTGAGGTCCAAATGTACTTGGTAAAAGTTAAGTGTCATTATTTTGTTTCCAGCCTCATTGGTCATTAGCTTCACCCCCATTCACAGAAGATAGCCTCCAACAGATGGGTTGTGTTAATAAGAAACTTCCCCAGGTGGCACAATTTCAACTCTTTTGTGGACTCTAATCTCTGTAGGAGGCCATCCTTTCATTGTGTTCACATGATTTTGAAGATCAGAATCAGAATTGAGACTCAGATATTAAAAATACAGGATCATAGCGAATCTATTCTGTCCCTCAACTTCCAGCACAAAAGTTTCTAGATCAGATGTATCTGGGATGATGTAGTGAGTGGACAGAGTGAGGCAGACAAAAAGGAAATGCTACTCAGTGTTTTCTAGAGTAACAGAAAAAAGGTATGTTTCCATCCAC
This sequence comes from Mus caroli, assembly GCF_978045245.1. Taxonomy (NCBI): domain Eukaryota; kingdom Metazoa; phylum Chordata; class Mammalia; order Rodentia; family Muridae; genus Mus; species Mus caroli. Next base: position 78,336,887 of record NW_028227263.1, on the reverse strand, counting down.
CCATCCATCCATCCATCCATCCATCCATCCATCCATCCATCCATCCATCCATTCTCAGAGATTCACAGTTTTATTTTAAGGGATTCTTTCAGTTAAGGCAGCAGGAAGTTCACATAGATTTGGTGTTCTTGCATTTATTCTAGGTCCACAGTCTGGAAATTCAGGCAGAGTTGCTCTGCTGACTTCTTGAAGCAAAACCATTCTTCTGGAAGTTTCATTCTTTGCCCTTAGGTCCTTCAAGGTTGGATGTAACATACTCCTACTATAGGGTAATCTGCTTTACCTAAGTCCTACCATTTTAAATATTAATCACAGCTGAAAAAGATTTTAACAGCAATATGTAGGCTTATATTTGATCAAATAATGGGGCATCATGGCCTAGCCAGGCCGCACTTAAAATTAAGCACCATAGGAAGACCCCTCTGTGAACGACCTTAACAATATGTATGCCACTTATTATTTTCCCCTCATTTGGCAGAGGAGAAAAGACAAACTAAAGGAATAGAGGCTAGTGAGGATTAAAATTGTCCTTCAATTTGAAGCTTGGTCATTACATCATTAACTACTGGCAGGTTCCTTCTCAAATGCTGCCCAGATCTCATTGGTACTGTTCAAACGGCCTTTGTTGACAACAGAGAAATTGAAGCAGAACACATAATGTACATGGACAGCATTCTCAGAGGTCCCACATTTCCTGTCAGTGATTTCCTGGGTATTCACTGGCTCACAATCCTGACAACAGCAAGTGCTACACAATAGAAATGAATTGTGTGTCTCTTTCTGATGGCAGAGGAACAGGGGGTGTCTCTGTGCAGGAGATGACTCAAGGCTGTCAGTCTTGCAGATTCCAAGCTGAAATAAACTCTATTTTTTATTGGTTATTTTGTTTATTTACATTTCAAATGTTATCCCCCTCCCTGTTTCCCCCTAGAAAACCCTTACTCCATCCCCCCCTCTGCCTCCACGAGGGTGCTCCCTCACCCACCCACTCACTCCTGCCCCACCACCCTATCATTCCCTTATGCTGGGGCATCAAGCCTTCACAGGACTAAGGGTCTTCCCTCCCACTGATGCCAGGCAAGGCCATCCTCTGCCACATATACAGCTGGAGCCACGGGTCCCTTCCACGTGTATTCTTTTGTTGGTGGTTTAGTTCCTGGGAGCTCTAGGGATCTGGTTGTTTGATATTGTTGTTCTTCCTATGGGGTTGCAAACCCCTTCATCTCCTTCAGTCCTACCCCAACTTCTCCATTAGGGTTACTGTGCTTAGTCCAATGGTTGGCTACAAGCATCCACATCTGCATTGGTAAGGCTCTGAAAGAGCCTCTCAGGAGACATCTATATCAGGTTCCTGTCAGCAAGTACTTCCCAGCATCAGTAAGTGTCTGGGTTTGGTGCCTGCACATGGGATGGACCCCCAGGTGGGGCAGTCCCTAGAGAACTTGTTTTAACAGTCAATATTGAGATGAACATTAAACTCATTTCTGCTTTAAATTTGGGTTTAATTTTATTCTACTCACTGAAACTGAAGTGACTGCTATGTAATCTCCAATCTGCATTGAAAATATCCATGTTATCTCCCTGAAGGATCTTGTTCCCTGTTCAAGTGTCTTTGTGCCAATGAGCAGTTCTACCTTTAAAGTCGGTCTCTATCTATGCTCAGCGAGGTATCCCCACGCTGTCTTCCATCATAGTCAAAAGAGCCCTTGTATACAACTTATCTCTCCTCTGTCTTCCTAAACCTGAAAACCATTCTTCTACCCGTTTTTCTAGTTTTTTAATGCTATTTAGCAATGCAAATCATTTAAATAAAATTTTATTTATTATTATGATTGGCGTGTATCCTTTTTGGATTCCTGAGCGCAGTAGCAAGCCAATTCTTCTACACACAATCCCCTTCGTAAAATACATGCACTAACCAAACCTTCTGCTCTCTTGACAGAACTTGTCAGATATGCGCTTCCACCCTTGCCACATTGGGGATGATAGGTACTTGTTCAGTGTCACCCTAGGAGGACATCAAAGGAGGAAGATACCCTCCTAGACCACGTGAAATGGACCAGACAATTTTGGTACATTTCCCCTGCCCCATAGAGCATCCTCAGCAGGTCCTCCACTTAGTCACCTTTCTGGAATGTCTCTCTCTTCTTCTCAGCTTCTCTGCTGACACGATTCAGTTCTGGTTCAACCGCCGGCCCCTAGTCTTCAGTTTCATCATCACTGTAGGGGACCACTACATCGTTGGGCTGAGACTCCTCATCAAATGTTGTTTCCGAGTCTCTTTCTGTGTTCATTCTACTGGCAAATTGGAACTACGTCAGTGCTTGTTGACAAGGGAGCTCTAAGGGACAGGCCTCTCGGGTTCAAACTCCAGTGTTCTTCTCCTAGTGCTCACTGGGCCCCGGCTTGGGCATCTGCGGGGTGAGCGACACTCTGAGGCTCGTCAAGGCTGGCGTGCACCTGGCTACCTCCCGCCCGGCCCCAGCGCTGTAGCTGTGCTAGCGCTGCATGGCACAAAAGTATGTTTTTAATTAAAATAGAATTACATTACTTTCCCTCTTTCCTTCCTTCCTTCTTTCCTTCCTTCCTTCCTTCCAGCCCCTCCCAGCTACCATTCTAGAAGTCCTTCCATGCTCCACCAACTCTCAAGTTGATAGCCTCTTTTTCTTTGGTTACCATCATGCACACATATGTATATGTGCCTGTGTATGCATGAATATTATGAACTTTTGTTGTGTGTATATGGGTTTAGGGCTGACCACATTACATTGGACAACCAATAAGGTAGTTAATCCCTGGGATGGGCTAATTCTCCTTCTCCCAGCACTCATTACTTGTCTGTAGTTCTTTGTCTAGGGTGGACCCTGCAAAATCCACCCCTTCACATTAAACATGCACTGCCACTGCCATTGTGCCAACCTTGTTGATGCAGCCATTTTTAGAAGAGACCAGTTGCTTCATAGAAGACTTCCTGGCAGTCAGCTTATGGCTTACAGCCTCTCTGCCCAGTCTTCCAAGATGTTCTGTATCTGAGCCACAGATACAGAAGCTGTGATATAGATGGATTTGCCATGCCTCTGCTCCCTATAATTTGTTTATCTCTTCATGGTGTCCTGTTATGTTTTTCTGTGATATTCTCCATTTGCTATAAAGGCTTCTTTGATGAGGGTGGTAGTTACGCTTATCTGTGGACAAAAGGATAGGGTTTAAAATGTAGTAAGGAAATATGCTGGTCTAGCAAAGTAGTAAGAGTATATCCTTTAACAGACAATGGATAATGAAGATGTGGTACATATATGTAATGAAGTACTAGTCAGCTAAAACCTATCCTCAACACTTCTCAGGTGACCAAGAACCTGAGACTAGATAGGCTCATTGGTGGGCCTTAAATCCATTTAGATCCTGGTTGGTTACTCCCCAACCTTTGTCTTGTTGCACTAGTAGGCATCACACCATTGTAGACTGAAAGGTGTGTGGCTAGATTGCTGGGTACCTTTCTCCTATGGCAGTGTGAAGAGTCTCTTCCAGTACCATGAACACTAGTCAGTAGTTTGAAGGCTCTGTGTAGGCACCAGCTAGAATTCTCTGTGTTCATTGACTTGTGTAGGTGTTGTCTTCAATAAATAGGACCTTACTGTCAGTTTGTGGAGAACAACCTATAGCCTTGGTAATAGCCTGAGTTGTTTAGGAGTTTCTCCGTGGACCATTTGGCCAACAATTTGATTATGTGTAACCCATTCTCAGAACTGGAAGCTTCATTTGGTGATGAGAGATGTCCAATTGGGACTCTGTCTCCCTCATTATTTGATGATTCCATTTAGATCACTATTGTAGATTTGGTCTGGCGTGTGTGAACATATGTGTCCTGCATGTATTTGTGTTTCATATGCTTTTTTTTTGGCCTTTTCCTTCATTCTTTTTTTTTTTTTTAATATTTTTATTACATAATTTCCTCAATTACATTTCCAATACTATCCCAAAAGTCCCCCATAGCGCCCCCCCACTTCCCTACCCACCCATTCCCATTCTTTTGGCCCTGGCATTCCCCTATATTGGGGCATATAAAGTTTGCAAGTCCAATGGGCCTCTCTTTCCATTGATGGCCGACTAGGCCATCTTTCTATACATATGCAGCTAGAGACAAGAGCTCCAGGGTTCCGGTTAGTACATCATGTTGTTCCAACAATAGGGTTGCAGATCCCTTTAGCTCCTTGGGTACTTTCTCTAGCTTCTCCATTGGGAGCCCTGTGATACATCCAATAGCTGACTGTGAACATCCACTCCTGTGTTTGCTATGCCCCGGCATTGTCTCACAAGAGACAGCTATATTTGGGTCCTTTCAGCAAGATCTTGCTAGTGTATGCAATGGTGTCAGCGTTTAGAAGCTGATTATGGGACGGATCCCTGGATACAGCAGTCTCTAAATGGTCCATCCTTTCATCACAGCTACGAACTTTGTCTCTGTAGCTCCTTCCCTGGGTGTTTTGTTCCCAATTCTAAGAAGGTGCACAGTGTCCACACTTTGGTCTTCATTCTTCTTGAGTTCCATGCGTTTAGCAAATTGTATCTTATATCTTGGGTATCCTAAGTTTTGGGCTAATATCCACTTATCAATGAATACATATTGTGTGAGTTCTTTTGTGATTGTGTTACTTCACTCAAGATGATGCCCTCCAGGTCCATCCATTTGGCTAGGAATTTCATAAATTCATTCTTTTTAATAGCTGAGTAGTACTCCATTGTGTAAATGTACCATAATTTCTGTATCCATTCCTCTGTTGAGGGACATCTGGGTTCTTTCCAGCTTCTGGCTATTATAAATAGGGCTGCTATGAACATAGTGGAGCATGTGTCCTTTTTACCGGTTGGGACATCTTCTGGATATATGCCCAGGAGAGGTATTGCTGGATCCTCCGGTAGTACTATGTCCAATTTTCTGAGGAACCGCCAGACTGATTTCCAGAGTGGTTGTACAAGCTTGCAATCCCACCAACAATGGAGGAGTGTTCCTCTTTCTCCACATCCTCGCCAGCATCTGCTGTCACCTGAATTTTTGATCTTAGCCATTCTGACTGGTGTGAGGTGGAATCTCAGGGTTGTTTTGATTTGCATTTCCCTGATGATTAAGGATGTTGAACATTTTTTCAGGTGCTTCTCTGCCATTCGGTATTCCTCAGGTGAGAATTCTTTGTTCAGTTCTGAGCCCCATTTTTTAATGGGGTTATTTGACTTTCTGGAGTCCACCTTCTTGAGTTCTTTATATATATTGGATATTAGTCCCTTATCTGATTTAGGATAGGTGAAGATCCTTTCCCAATCTGTTGGTGGTTTTTTTGTCTTATTGATGGTGTCTTTAGCCTTGCAGAAGCTTTGTAGTTTCATGAGGTCCCACTTGTCAATTCTCGATCTTACAGCACAAGCCATTACTGTTCTATTGAGGAATTTTTCCCCTGTGCCCATATCTTCAAGGCTTTTCCCCACTTTCTCCTCTATAAGTTTCAGTGTCTCTGGTTTTATGTGAAGTTCCTTGATCCACTTAGACTTGACCTTAGTACAAGGAGATAGGAATGGATCGATTCGCATTCTTCTACATGTTAACAACCAGTTGTGCCAGCACCATTTGTTGAAAATGCTGTCTTTCTTCCACTGGATGTTTTTAGCTCCCTTGTCGAAGATCAAGTGACCATAGGTGTGTGGGTTCATTTCTGGGTCTTCAATTCTATTCCATTGGTCTATTTGTCTGTCACTATACCAGTACCATGCAGTTTTTATCACAATTGCTCTGTAGTAGAGCTTTAGGTCCGGCATGGTAATTCCACCAGAGGTTCTTTTATCCTTGAGAAGAGTTTTTGCTATCCTAGGTTTTTTGTTATTCCAGATGAATTTGCAGATTGCACTTTCTAATTCGTTGAAGAATTGATTTGGAATTTTGATGGGGATTGCATTGAATCTGTAGATTGCTTTTGGCAAGATAGCCATTTTTACAATGTTGATCCTGCCAATCCATGAGCATGGGAGATCTTTCCATCTTCTGAGATCTTCTATAATTTCTTTCTTCAGAGACTTGAAGTTTTTATTATACAGATCTTTCACTTCCTTAGTTAGAGTCACGCCAAGATATTTTATATTATTTGTGACTATTGAGAAGGGTGTTGTTTCCCTAATTTCTTTCTCAGCCTGTTTATTCTTTGTGTAGAGAAAGGCCATTGATTTGTTTGAGTTAATTTTATATCCAGCTACTTCACCGAAGCTGTTTATCAGGCTTAGGAGTTCTCTGGTGGAATTTTTAGGGTCACTTATATATACTATCATATCATCTGCAAAAAGTGATATTTTGACTTCCTCTTTTCCAATTTGTATCCCTTTGATCTCCTTTTGTTGTCGAATTGCTCTAGCTAGGACTTCAAGTACAATGTTGAATAGGTATGGAGAAAGTGGACAGCCTTGTCTAGTCCCTGATTTTAGAGGGATTGCTTCAAGCTTCTCACCATTTACTTTGATGTTGGCTACTGGTTTGCTGTAGATTGCTTTTATCATGTTTAGGTATGGGCCTTGAATTCCTGATCTTTCCAAGACTTTTATCATGAATGGGTGTTGGATCTTGTCAAATGCTTTTTCCGCATCTAAGGAGATGACCATGTGGTTTTTATCTTTGAGTTTGTTTATATACTGGATTACGTTGATGGATTTCCGTATATTGAACCATCCCTGCATCCCTGGGATGAAACCTACTTGGTCAGGATGGATGATTGTTTTGATGTGTTCTTGGATTCGGTTAGCAAGAACTTTATTGAGGATTTTTGCATCAATATTCATAAGGGATATTGGTCTGAAGTTTTCTATCTTTGTTGGTTCTTTTTGTGGTTTAGGTATCAGAGTAATTGTGGCTTCATAGAATGAGTTGGGTAGAATACCTTCTGTTTCTATTTTGTGGAATAGTTTGTGAAGAACTGGGATTAGATCTTCTTTGAAGGTCTGATAGAACTCTGCACTAAACCCATCTGGTCCTGGGCTTTTTTTAGTTGGGAGACTATTAATGACTGCTTCTATTTCTTTGGGGGATATAGGGCTGTTTAGATCATTAACCTGATCTTGATTCAACTTTGGTACCTGGTATCTGTCTAGGAACTTGTCCATTTCATCCAGGTTCTCCAGTTTTGTTGAGTATAGCCTTTGGTAGAAGGATCTGATGGTGTTTTGGATGTCTTCAGGATCTGTTGTTATGTCTCCTTTTTCATTTCTGATTTTGTTAATTAGGATGCTTTCCCTGTGCCCTCTAGTGAGTCTGGCTAAGGGTTTATCTATCTTGTTGATTTTCTCAAAGAACCAGCTCCTTGATTGGTTGATTCTTTGAATAGTTTTTCTTGTTTCCACTTGGTTGATTTCACCCCTGAGTTTGATTATTTCCTGCCGTCTACTCCTCTTGGGTGAATTTGCTTCCTTTTGTTCTAGTGCTTTTAGGTGTGTTGTCAAGCTGCTAATGTGTGCTCTCTCTAGTTTCCTTTTGGAGGCACTCAGAGCTATGAGTTTTCCTCTTAAAAATGCTTTCATTGCGTCCCATAAGTTTGGGTATGTTGTGGCTTCATTTTCATTGAACTCTAAAAAGTCCTTAATTTCTTTCTTTATTCCTTCCTTGACCAAGGTATCATTGAGAAGAGTGTTGTTCAGTTTCCACGTGAAGGTTGGCTTTCTATTATTTATTTTGTTATTGAAGATCAGCCTTAGTCCATGGTGATCTGATAGGATGCATGGGACAATTTCAATATTTTTATATCTGTTGAGGCCTGTTTTGTGACCAATTATGTGGTCAATTTTGGAGAAGGTACCATGAGGTGCTGAGAAGAAGGTATATCCTTTTGTTTTAGGATAGAATGTTCTGTAGATATCTGCCAGATCCATTTGATTCATAATTTCTCTTAGTTTCACTGTGTCCCTGTTTAGATTCTGTTTCCATGATCTGTCCATTGGTGAAAGTGGTGTGTTGAAGTCTCCCACTATTATTGTATGAGGTGCAATGTGTGCTTTGAGATTTACTAAAGTTTCTTTAATGAATGTGGCTGCCTTTGTATTTGGAGCATAGATATTCAGGATTGATAGTTCCTCTTGGAGGATTTTACCTTTGATGAGTATGAAGTGTCCCTCCCTGTCTTTTTTTATGACTTTGGGTTGGAAGTCAATCTTATCAGATATTAGAATGGCTACTCCAGCTTGTTTCTTCATGCCATTTGCTTGGAGAATTGTTTTCCAGCCTTTCATTCTGAGGTAGTGTCTATCCTTTTCTCTGAGATGAGTTTCCTGTAAGCAGCAAAATGTTGGGTCTTGTTTGTGTAGCCAGTTTGTTAGTCTATGTCTTTTTATCGGGGAGTTGAGTCCATTGATATTAAGAGATATTAAGGAAAAGAAATTGGTGTTTCCTGTTATTTTTGATGTTAAAGTTGGCATTTTGTTCTTGTGGCTGTCTTCTTTTAGGTTTGTTGAGGGATTACCTTCTTGTTGATTCTAGGGCGTGGTTCCTGTCCTTGTATTGGTTTTTTTCTGTTATTATCCTTTGAAGGGCTGGATTCGTGGAGAGATAATGTGTGAATTTGGTTTTGTCGTGGAATACTTTGGTTTCTCCATCTATGTTAATTGAGAGTTTGGCTGGGTATAGTAGCCTGGGCTGGAATTTGTGTTCTTTTAGTGTCTGTATAACATCCGTCCAGGATCTTCTGGCTTTCATAGTCTCTGGTGAAAAGTCTGGTGTAATTCTGATAGGCTTGCCTTTATATGTTACTTGGCCTTTTTCTCTTACTGCTTTTAGTATTCTATCTTTATTTAGAGCATTTGTTGCTCTGATTATTATGTGTCGGGAGGTATTTCTTTTCTGATCCAGTCTATTTGGAGTTCTGTAGGCTTCTTGTATGTTCATGGGCATCTCTTTCTTTAGATTTGGGAAGTTTTCTTCTATAATTTTGTTGAAGATGTTTGCTGGTCCTTTGAGTTGAAAATCTTCATTCTCATCCACTCCTATTATCCGTAGGTTTGGTCTTCTCATTATGTCCTGTATTTCTTGGATGTTTTGAGTTAGGATCTTTTTGCATTTTCCATTTTCCTTGATTGTTGTGCCGATGTTCTCTATGGAATCTTCTGCACCTGAGATTCTCTCTTCCATCTCTTGTATTCTGTTGCTGATGCTTGCATCTATGGTTCCAGATTTCTTTCCTAGGGTTTCTATCTCCAGTGTTGCCTCATTTTGGGTTTTCTTTATTGTGTCTACTTCCCTTTTTAGGTCTAGTATGGTTTTGTTCATTTCCATCATCTGTTTGGATGTGTTTTCCTGTTTTTCTGTAAGGACTTCTACCTGTTTGATTATGTTATCATGTTTTTCTTTAAGGATTTGTAACTCTTTAGCAGTGTTCTCCTGCAATTCTTTAAGGGATTTTTGTGCTTCCTCTTTATTGTCTTCTTCCTTTTTAGCAGTGTTCTCCTGCATTTCTTTAAGTGTGTTATTAACGTCCTTCTTGAAGTCCTCTATCATCATCAGGAGATATGCTTTTAAATCCGTGTCTAGCTTTTCCGGTGTGTTGGGGTGCCCTGGACTGGGTGAAGTGGGGGTGCTGGGTTCTGATGATGGTGACTGGTCTTGGTTTCTGTTAGTACGATTATTACGTTTACCTTTCGCCATCTGGTAATCTCTGGGGTTAGTTGTTATCGTTGTCACTATTTAAAGATTGGAGCAGAAGCTGTGTTCCACTCACCAGCAGTCCCAAAATCCTGCGGCGGGGGTCGTGGGTAGCTGGCGGGTGTCAGGCAACCCTGCGCTCCCGCTACCCTGGCGCTGATCCGGCCGGGTGAGGCCTGTGGCCCTACTCAGGCTGGTTTCTGCTTCCCTAACTAATGCAGTCTCAGGTCCCGCGCAATTGGATTGGAGCAGAAGCTGTGCTCCCCTCACCAGAAGTCTTAAGATCCTGTGGCGGGTGTTGTGGGCAGTTGGCGAGTGTCCGCAGACCCTGCGCCCCAGCTGCTCAGGTGCTTTTCTGACCGGAAGAGGCTTGTGGCCCTGTGTGGGCCGGATTTCTCTCTCCCCAACCAGAGCAGTCTCAGGTCCCGCGTGATTGGACTGGAGCAGAAGCTGTGTTCCACTCACCAGCAGTCCCAAAATCCTGTGGCGGGGGTCGTGGGTAGCTGGCGGGTGTCAGGTAACCCTGCGCTCCCGCTACCCTGGCGCTGATCCGGCCGGGTGAGGCCTGTGGCCCTACTCAGGCCGGTTTCTGCTTCCCTAACTAATGCAGTCTCAGGTCCCGCGCAATTGGATTGGAGCAGAAGCTGTGCTCCCCTCACCAGAAGTCTTAAGATCCTGTGGCGGGTGTTGTGGGCAGTTGGCGAGTGTCAGCAGACCCTGCGCCCCAGCTGCTCAGGTGCTTTTCTGACCGGAAGAGGCTTGTGGCCCTGTGTGGGCCGGATTTCTCTCTCCCCAACCAGAGCAGTCTCAGGTCCCGCGTGATTGGACTGGAGCAGAAGCTGTGTTCCACTCACCAGCAGTCCCAAAATCCTGCGGCGGGGGTCGTGGGTAGCTGGCGGGTGTCAGGCAACCCTGCGCTCCCGCTACCCTGGCGCTGATCCGGCCGGGTGAGGCCTGTGGCCCTACTCAGGCCGGTTTCTGCTTCCCTAACTAATGCAGTCTCAGGTCCCGCGCAATTGGATTGGAGCAGAAGCTGTGTTCCACTCACCAGCAGTCCCAAAATCCTGCGGCGGGGGTCGTGGGTAGCTGGCGGGTGTCAGGCAACCCTGCGCTCCCGCTACCCCGGCGCTGATCCAGCCGGATGAGGCCTGTGGTCCTACTCAGGCCGGTTTCTGCTTCCCTAACTAATGCAGTCTCAGGTCCCGCGCAATTGGATTGGAGCAGAAGCTGTGCTCCCCTCACCAGAAGTCTTAAGATCCTGTGGCGGGTGTTGTGGGCAGTTGGCGAGTGTCAGCAGACCCTGCGCCCCAGCTGCTCAGGTGCTTTTCTGACCGGAAGAGGCTTGTGGCCCTGTGTGGGCCGGATTTCTCTCTCCCCAACCAGAGCAGTCTCAGGTCCCGCGTGATTGGACTGGAGCAGAAGCTGTGTTCCACTCACCAGCAGTCCCAAAATCCTGCGGCGGGGGTCGTGGGTAGCTGGCGGGTGTCAGGCAACCCTGCGCTCCCGCTACCCTGGCGCTGATCCGGCCGGGTGAGGCCTGTGGCCCTACTCAGGCCGGTTTCTGCTTCCCTAACTAATGCAGTCTCAGGTCCCGCGCAATTGGATTGGAGCAGAAGCTGTGCTCCCCTCACCAGAAGTCTTAAGATCCTGTGGCGGGTGTTGTGGGCAGTTGGCGAGTGTCAGCAGACCCTGCGCCCCAGCTGCTCAGGTGCTTTTCTGACCGGAAGAGGCTTGTGCCCTTCATTCTTTTTGTCTTATTCTGGTTTATATCCTTTTATTTTATCTTATTATCATTACATTTTTTAGATATCTGTTTGAATTTTAGTGAGAGAGACAAAGAAGGGGTGTGGGTGTGGCGGTGAGGAGGATCTTAGAAGAGATGAAGACAGAAACTGTAATAAGAATATATTATATAAAAATATATTTTCATTAAAGAAAGATGTACATCCATGTTCATCAAGGGAAAAGAAACGCATAACCTGTGTACTTGATTCTGTTCACCACAACTTTCAGTGGACCAGGTCTACCAATTCCTTAACATGGTTCCAAACATCTCTGGAAGAATATGTTTGCTGTTAGATATAATTTAAAATGAACAACTGACTTAGTCTTGTATTTTAAAGCTGATAACTTTTGGAGTCAGTACAAACCAAGCAACTGCCCTCAGTCTTCCTTATGTTAGTCCTGAAAACTCATAGCCCGGATGCTCTGACTGGTTTTGGTTTTTATATAGTGGTTGCCTTGGCTACAGGGGCATGGAAGAATTGAGCACCCATGTCACTTACAAAGCAGTTTCCTCACATAATCATTCCTGTGTTAATTAGTGTTCTGAATGTGTCTTCATGTCTGTCCCCTTATTCCCTACTCTGTATCTTTTAATTTATATGCCTTTCTCATTTATCTGTCTATTTTTCTATCTGTGTCTATCTATCTATCTATCTATCTATCTATCTATCTATCTATCTATCTCTCTATCTATGTATCTATCCAGGAACACATGTTTAGGTATCCTGTGGTAACTAAAGTTGAGATATAAAATTAACCGTGACAATTCCTAAGGAGGAAAATGTACAGATTTCTGGGGGGGGGGGCATGGTAGTGGTGGTGGTGGTATAGGTCAAGGTACCAGTGATAGTGAAAGCAATCATATATTTTAAGTCAATTTTATTTATTTTTTCAATACTGGTGAATGAATTTGGAATTTTATGCATACTATGAAAGTGTTCTATCACTGAGTTTGAGAAGCAACCATACATTTATTGTACTATAAGCTACTGACCACCAATCTAATGACTGTTCCAGGAAGATGAGCTAAAAACTGGATTTTTGGATACATCTTTCATAAGAGTATGTTGTTAATGACCTAACTAGTCTGTGGAAGAGTATTTACATTTCATTTTAAGTGTGAAAACAGAAAGTATTTGAGCCTATCTCCCAAAAGAAAGCCATATAAAAATGTAATTCAAATTCACTTTATTTCTCTTCATTTTTAGAAAGATTTTCAACCCATGCTCTCTGACCCTTCTCATCTGCTTCCGTTGTCTACAGCCAACAGTGGGTATCTAGTTGCAGCTTTTAATTTCCCTAAAGACAAACTCAGCTCCTTTCTAGGGACTGACTTTCCCTCTTAAGAGGCAGGACCAAAGTCCTAGGAAGGCGGAAAGAAGGGTTTTGAGGATGTTAAACCAAAGATGCTGAGAGGATTAGAGTTGTAAGTCTTTGATTCAGTGCAACATTAAAAGGTTGGAGAAAGGGCCTCTTTGGAAAAATGCCCGAAGCTTTTTTATGCTCAAGAGCTCCTTTCTTGGGCTGGACCGTAGATCTCAGGGTGGTGCCTGATGTTATCTCACTTCTTCCTGAGCACTTTATCATGAGATCCTATTTGTTATAAGTCACTGCCCATAGAGTGTTGTTGTTATGAAGAAACCTCTTCAAGGAAGATGGCTATTAATCTGCTTTCTGAAGATAAGTTCCTGCTCTGAGAATAAGAATCCTTCAACAGAATTCATAAATTGACGTGGGAGATCTCTGCAATTTCTATACTCTCTAAATTATACTTTTCTTAGTGAGAGTTTCTATTTCTGTGATAAAACACCATGAATAATAGCAACTTGGGAGGAAAGAGCTTATTTCACTTCCATTGGCACAGCACGGTTCATCATCTGGGGAAGTCAGAGAAGGAACTTGGAGGCAGGAACCTTAGCAGAGGTCATGGAGGAGCACAATGTGCTGGCTTGCTTTCTCCTGGCTTGCTCAGCTGGCTTTATTATAGCATTCCAGGATCAGCTGCCCAGGGATGCCACCACCCACAATTGTCTGGGTCCTCCCACAGAAATCCATAAATCATTAATTAACAAAATGTTCCACTGAGATGTCTGAAGGCCAATCTTATGCAGTTACTTCTCAATTGAGAGCCTCTCTTCCCAAATGACTAGCTTGTGTCAAGTTAATGGAAAACTAGCCAGGAAATGCTGCTTTCCCAGTAGTTGCTGAGAGACTGAATGAGTATCACTGCAGACAGCAGAGCTGATTCACCCAGTGCCCCATCTAGCGTGTGTCCAAGCAGAAGCTTTTTAACATTTCTGAGCCCCATTAACATGGAATCAGGGATTTTGTCATTTTCTTAATCCAGGCATAGAACACACCCTGGCATGTGTTGGAGGGATCATTTCAAAAAAATATTTACTTTCATCTGCAAAACAACCTGAACCTGTAGTTCAGGGAACATTGTAGAGGAGTGTGCGGGAAGATTGTAAGAGCCAGAGGATTAAGGATTTGTTGTGAGAGTGTGTCTCCTAGTAATGCCAGAAGCTACGTCCATAAATCTCATCAAGATAACTTTTTAATCATAAACTGAACAAGGACAACAACAATAGACATGCCAACCTGTTGAGGGGGGAGATCACACCTCAACCATACACAAATTACTATAGGCAATCACAGAATGCTCTGAGTGGGAGGAATAGTCTTCTCCAAGGAAGAGAACATCTATTTCATTATCAAATAGTCAGCTCTGAAGACATCCATACAAGCATCATTATGCAGCCGAGCAGGATGTATTTAGGAATATATATGTATATACATGTAACAGACCATTAATTTAAAAAGGTCAAGAATTTGAAAGAGAGTAAGGAAACATACATGAGAGGGTTGGGAGGGAGGAAAGGGGACATAATGTAATTTATACTATAATCTTAAAAAATAGGAGAAGTAATATTAAAAAAAGAAAGTCAGCAAGACTGTGTTTGATAAAATGTAAATGCAAAAAGAAACAGTGGCAGAGTTTAAGGATGGATGAGTTGATCAGATATAATTCTTAATACACAATCAGATATAATCCAGAGTAGCTGATAGATACTTTGTATCAATTCTCTTCACCATCCCTGAGGAGGACATAGCTTACAGCAATAGTAATTGCTATCACCAAAGTCAACATTTGTGCTGTGACCTGTGCTATTTTAAGTACACTGTACACACTAGCTCACTTAATCCTCACTAACAATTCTGTGGAATGGGAACTGTCATTGTCTCCTCATTATGGTCGGCAGAGCCAAGTTAATAGAGAGGACCAATTCATTGTGAGGGGCAGAGAAGTAGACTCAGTAAAATCAGGACTCAATGCAATGTGGTTGTAGCCACCTGTAATCTTTTACCCACTAAGGACAGGCTATTCCCATCAAATATCCAGCATATGAACCCTGGTTCTAATTGAGGAATTTCTACCTCTTTCATGGGCCATATTGCAAGGCAGGGACCACAGGCTATAGTAAAACACAGCTCTAGCCCTTCACTTCCCATGAGTTCTCTGTGACTAGGATCCCATCTTCATACCCACATGTTGGCAGATTTTTGTGGATTTAGTGAAGGAAGGAGTAGGGACTCAATGGATTTTACACTAGTAAGCGTGGGCAGTGGCCATACAGGTTTTCAGGGCCACAGCAGGCTCCGGTAACAGCATAGTATGTTCAGTGTCGGTGCATCCGCAGTCCAAGCCACAGTCTGAGCTGTAGTCGAAGAGGCTGTGCCGGATAGGGTTAGGCACTGCTCAGTGCATGTGAACAAAGGGAACAAGGTGGGGAGGTTTTACAGCCTGCCGTTGTTGGCATAGTCTTCTATTCCACTCTACCTCAAGTCTTCGTGGAAGGCACCAGGCTAAGTTGCAGGAAAGAGGAATTAAAATTTGGATTGGTGATTTCCCTGTGCAATATGATAGAAGTAGTTGAAGTAGAGAGTTAGACTATAACCATACCCTTTAGTGAGAACCCTGAATGAAAGGAGGGAAAGGAAAATTTTCCATCCAGTAGGAAGAGCTGTGAAATCTCAATGGTCACCTGCTTGCATGAGGGGGAGCTTGACTTTAAAGCCTTCATCAGTAAGTGTCTTTGGCTAGATGCTCAAGGTCATGGTAGGATTGTGATATATATATTTATATGTGTGTGTGTGTGTGTGTGTATGTGTGTGTGAGAGTGATATAGTTATGTATAGCGTTAGAGACATAAACAGTGTAAGGGGATGGTGAGTGGTCCTTGGAGAAGAGGCGCAGGCACAGTGATATTGGCATCCACATGAAATCACTTAACTGCTTCTCCATTACAGAAAGAAGAAATCAGTTAGGAGGGCACAAGGCCTCTTCTACACTTAGTGGCTATGAATCTCCCAGCTGATCCAAAGTTTGATCAGTGATTGCCTGTAGTCAGTGAATCACACAAGACAGATGAGTCAACAACATAGCTTTGCTCTCTTGTCAGATGGCTTGGTTATCATCACAGTTGCTCAGTGTGCAGCTGGAAGGAACAATGACAAGCCAAAAACCTTCATCCAGTTGTACACTGGGGAAGAATGAGGTGGCCACTTGCTGATCCAGGATTGCTGATGCAGAGGCCATGAGGGGATGTTCTTTATTGGCTTGCTTCCCCTGGCTTGCTCAGCCTGCTCTCTTATAGAACCAAGATTACCAGCCCAGAGATGGTCCCACCCACAAGGGGCCTTTCCCCCTTGATTACTAATTGAGAAAATGCCGTACAGTTGGATCTTGTGGAGGCATTTCCCCAACTGAAGCTCTTTTCTCTGTGATAACTCCAGCTTGTGTCAAGTTGACACAAAACTAGCCAGTACAGGTGCTTCTAATTGTTCCTGTGGAATCCTCATTCTGACACCTCTGCTGACATATGTATGGATTTTTCACAACTTCTTAACATAACACCAGTTGAGTTTCTAACTTTTCAATGATATTCTGACACCATCTAGTGTTATCACAGACCCCAGAAGTGACCCCCAGTCTTTCCTATCTGAGTATCCTCACCTCCGATGCCAGTCACATGCTCCAGGTATAGGTTCTAAGGTTCTCGATCCTCCTCTCAGTCTCCACACTTTTCCTGACTATTGGAAAGAACCCAGGTTGTGTGATCAGATTTTGGTTGTATCTTGGAAAGTTGTACTTTAGTCATTGAGAAGTGACTTGGAACACAGGAGTTTCGAATTTGATTTAAAAAAAAAGAGGGTGTATTGAGGGGAGGGGGACTCCAGGCATTTTTGTCCACCCGACATCTTCAAGTCCTTTCCAAGCTTTGTAGTTCAAGATGAGAGGCAACAAACTCCCCAGCTATGGAAACCGAAGAACAGCTTTCCTGCCTATCTTTCCAGAATGGAGATCACCTGTGTGTAACCCTGAATATGACAAACGGATCCAGGACAGAAGTAACTCAGGAATGAGACCTGTAAGGAAGAAGGCAATGTATTAGAATTTAATTTAGCAAATACAGTAGCTTTTGCAGTGGTTAACACAACTTCCAAAAGCAAAATCCCCACATACTTCTGAAGTGTCCTCTTCAAAGGCAGGGCATCTAGTTCTGACTGAGGTCTGCTCCACACTTCTCCATGGCTCCTTGCTGTGTAGACCCTTATGATGTCTCTTGAGCCCCTCATAATCTTTTGATAGACTTTCTTATATTTTGCTTAAAGTAGGACATCGTTTTTGATTCTCATACCTCAAACCTTCCCTACTCCTGGAAGCCTACTGGCTGCCTGACAGCAAAGCTTCCTTCCTGTGGAAACTCCTGGACCTCAGCTTCCTTGACATCCCCTTGGGTTTTCCTACACAGGAAACACTAGATATCTGTGCCAGGCAGGCAGGAGGACTGGTTGGTCACTGGCTCAGCTAGGGGAACAACAGGTCCAGGTCTACAAGGTCTTTCTTTTCCAGACTCCAGAGGATGGATGGGTCTAGTCAACAGCCTGAGCTGAGCCTATGAGCCCAGTTCAGGTGCTTCTCTAGCGTGTTTGTAAACAGAAATATTTAACACCTTGAGCAAGAGTAGGTACCACTGGTCCTTCAGGCATGACAGGAAATTCTGAGCTCAGCATGACATCCTGCATATGCACAGGGGTTCTGAAGGAAGAAAGAATAAAAAGGATGAAGGTCCCCAAGAAAGAACAAGTATGCCCAAGATATCTGTTCCAGCAGGTGGACTGCTTCAAGATGAGGGTCTAGGGGAGATATCCACAGGAGTTCAAATGGACAGCACAGTATTTTGGCTATTGCAGACAAAGACATGATTTCTCTTTATTTCCATCTTTCCATTGCTGACAACTCTCTTCATTGTCTTAAATATGGATTGCCAGAGTCAATTAAATATGTGAAGGGAACAGCGCATATTTTGGAGGGAAGTAATGATTGTTACACCTTAGAGTAGCTTAATGAATACATTAATAAATGATCCTTTGCTATGGTTTTCTCCTAATAGCCATCAAAATCTTTATAAACCTACAGCACAATACATAACATCTCGTTATGAGATTTGCTATTTTTTAAATCAATGCATACCTAAGTTATTTGTGTCAAAACTCATTTATTTGCACAATAACATGGACTGTCAAACCTGACATCCTGCTAATAACATCCAGTGCATTTGCATATTATTCAAATATTTCCTTTTATGAAACAGGGGATTTTGCTCACACCACTCTGCTTGCCGGTGCAGCATGCATTTGCACATTAGCTCAGTTCACACCGCCAGAGAAGGGTTACCTGTGGCAACTAATTATGCCTTCCTTTATGCATATTAATGAGCCTTGTGAGCAGCCATTCTCTGTTCTGCAGTGAGGAGAAGCAATCCCAGCCTAAATGGGAAACCGATTACTAGGAATGCCAAAGTTGGAGAGCAATTTTTGATAATTTCCCATTTTTAACATCTCCAGATATATTCATTTTTTTCTATTGCTTCTCTAACAAATTACTTCACACTTAGTGGCTGAAAAGAGCAGACTTATTATCTTACTGTTCTCGAGGTCAAAAGTCCTGGCTGAGTCTCCCTGGGTTCAAGGAAGGTGTAGGCAAAGCGTGCTCCTTTCTTAAAGCATAGCTGATTTCTCTCTGTCTTTCTCTCTTTGTCTTTGTCTGTCCCTCTCTGTCTGTCTCTCTCTCTCCCCATCCCCCATCTCTCTCTTTCTGCCTGGAAATTAGCTTCTTGAGGCTCATATTGTCCTCACACTTCCAAGCCTGGGAGGGACAATGACACTTTCTCAGAGTGCTATGATTCACAGTTTATAGACCATAAGAATTTGTACTTTTAGGGGACATGGGGATTAGATCAGGCTTGTATGGATAATTCCAACACCCTGTTCACTTTAAGCTCCTTGGTTTTAACCACCCCTGCAAAGCTGACTTTACCAGCTCATACTCCCTGGATATGGATACAGAGGTAGATGTCATAGGAGGGGCATTATTCTGACTGCCACTCTAGATAAATCCAAGTCTGTTTGAAGGGGCCAAAGAAAGTGTTGAGTGGGAGATAGAACTTTCCTCCTGGCTACTGCTCATCCTCTCTGCTTCCTCTCATTGGCTGTGTGTCTGCTTGTTGCTGTAGATTGTCTCCCTTATACTCTCTGCCCTCCCTTCATGCCCTCTATTCCTATTCCTTTCTCCTTTTAGTTTTCCCTTTTGTTTCTTTTCGTGTGTGAACTTGCATATGCAGAGGTCAGAGGACAACTATGGATATTATCCTCATCTCACACCGTATTTGAGGCAGAATCTTTTGCTGTTTTTTTTCCCCTGTGATCTCCTGGTAGGAGCACCGGGATTATAGAGTTTGAGCTACCAAATCTGGTTTTATTTTGATGCTGGGGTTTCAAGCTCAGATCCACAGGCTTGCTTGACAAACATTTTTACTGAAAACATTTTTACTGACTGAGAACCGGGCCATTACTCCAGCTCCTTTTTATTTTTTTTCTTATGCTAAAAAAATAACAATAACAACAATAATAGCAGCAGCAACAACAATAGCAGTAGCAGCAACAATAACAATAATGACAAGAACAATACACAATACCTTATTTGAACAGCATCTTCCCCTAGGTGTCCACTCTGTCCCTGTTTCTGCTTCATATTACTGATCTCTTTTACGTTTTCCTCACTACTAGCAATAGCTCAGTTTTATTTCAGCCTAGCTATACCAACTGTTTTTATTTGTCCCAACAGAGACAAAGCAAGAGGACCATAAAGCATGAGGCATGCTGTAGTTGCTTTGATGTCATCTCAGCCTGCCAAGGAAACACCCCAGTCATCCGAAGAACCTCCCATGAGTCAGTCCATCATGGCTTCCAACATTTCTTAGTCTAAGACTATTCCTGAGCTTAGTGAAGGAGAGAGGGCAGTATCCAGTAATGAAAGGGCTAGAAAAAACCTTGCATCTACAAGGAACATAGTTTGTGAATGTCTTACTCACCCCAGTTTCCCCACAGATCATTGAGAAGCAGTTCAGGCATCCATCTCCACCAACTTCTATTGATAAAAGTTAACCAGTTGCCTGCTGGGGTCATCTGCTTTTCTAGATTCCATGTCCTACACCTCAAATCCTTCATAGATTTTTTTTCCATGCATAGTGGCTAAAAGAACATTTTCTCACTTTCTCGTTGTCTAGATAGTAATAGTTAATTTCATGTGCCAACTTGCCTGGATTGGGATGCTCAGATTGCTGGAAAGCACTATTTCTGGATGTGTCTGTGAGAACATTTCTGGAAAAGATTAGTATCTGAATCAGACCAAGGAAAATCTAGCCTGTAGGGTTAGACTAGATGGCTCTGTGGATAAAATGCTTGATGTGCAAGCATAGAACCAGAGCTTAGGTCCCCAGCACCGCTGCAAAAGCTCTGTGTAGTAACCTGCATCTATGACCCCACTGCTGAAGAGTGGAGACAGGCAGATGACAAGGGCTCACTGGCCAGACAACATAGCCAAATGTTGCAGTCCAGGTCTCAGTGAAAGACTATGCCTCAAAAATAAGCTGAAGAACGATAGAAGAGAGTAGGTGCCATCTTCCAGCTTCTATACAGAGATGAACAGATCTGTAATTTATGGGCATACACAGGCACATCCTCCCCCCAATCAAACAAAAAGAAAAGAAAAGAGAGAGAAAACAAACAAACATCAACCCACTGTAGTGTTGAAGCTAGACATTCATCTTCTCTCTCTGTAGGATGCTGATCTGTCTCTCTTCAGAATCTGGGATTTACACCAGCAGCATTCATTGGTTTGAATGATGTCTGATTATGCCTCTGGCTTGCAGATGGGTTTCTAGCACTTCTTGGTCTCTATAATGACTTGATCTAGTTCTCAATGAATCTCTTCCATACCCTTTTCTTTTTGGCCTCTAAAGTAAATTGATATAGCCTGCACTGGAGAGAACACCAAATCCAGAAGAAGCCATGATGCCTGTGGAACGTCCCCAGTCAAGAGGATATGAACAGCATCTCTCAGAGGGTGCTGTGCACAGCATTGCAGGGTCTGGTGCAGCATCTCAGAGGGCGCTGTGCACAGCATTGCAGAGCCTGGTCAGGGGAGGCTCTAAACAAACATGCTCTTTCCTGACTCCTCTACCCCCTTTAGCAAGTCCTTTCCTCTGCTACTTTATTTTAAATTGCATTATACAATTACCTGTGCAAAAATGGCTGTCTTGCTTGGCAAAGGCCAAAAGTCTATGCTTCTCATCTCCAATGATTGAAGGTGAGAAAAGAGGGGAGGAAGACTGGGCAGGAACTGGCCCAGTTCTCACAGAAGACAGAAAAGATGGACTGGCAGGAAGGTTTCCTCTGCTTCTTTATCGGGACAAGTATCCAATGTCAAAATTCTTTACCCATACATCTGCGACATTCAGCCCATTTTCTCTTGAGGCTGGTTCTAGTTGCTTTGGCCCAGGTGCAGATTCTAGCCATGACACCAACCACCTGACCCAACGGAAGAAATCCAGACTGCTTGCCACCCCCAGATGCTTTCCCCAGCTCTGTGGTGCAAGCCCCAGAGACAAATGCTTTCGTGAGGAAGCCTTCACTGTACGAAACCACAGCTGCCTGTGAAGTAACCATTGCCATAGCAAATTGGAAAGCTAATCCGATTTCCAAAGTATGGCTCAATATCTGCTTAAACACTTCTCAAGCTTATCAGGGTCTGGAATCTACAATTATTTCAGAGAAATAATAAATACTGGCTCTCCCCACGGAGCCACCTAAGTTGACTGGATGGCAGAATTGGTCTTCTTGCTTTTAGGGGAGATACAGGTAGTGGGGATGCACTGAGAGAAGCTGAAGCATGGAGGAAGAGATATAAAATCAACCCCATTTGGGTAGACATGAAACCCTTTCATCCCACTGCTGTCTGAACTCTGGCTTGGTTTCCAGAGCTAGACAAAAAGCTAGACAATGTCTTTAAATAGCTGCAGGAAGGAGGGTTAGAGCAGGCATTCTCCACTCTGATGGTGGTATGTGGGAGTACATATCTGGGAGTGCAGTGTGGAAAAATAAATTCAGAATTAGGTTATTTGAAACATCAGTGCAAATTTGAGTGTCTCGGATGGTGGGCTATGTAGGGCAGCTCAGACTCTCAGGCTTGGGGTACTGAAATGTTATGTTTATTAAAAGGGACGTGGGTTTAAGAAAGGTTGCAGACACCTTTGGGGATGGGAAAAAGGGAAGGTCATTATGTTGTAATGAGTTCCAAAGGTAGAAGTAAAAAGTGAGGGGGAAGAGAGGTACTTTTAGGAAAAGGAGACAGTGGAACAAGCATGGACCAGCTGAGATCGAAATCCTTGAAACTCAGGATAGGGGAGATCACTGTAAGCTATCCCACTCTTGATGCGGAGTGAGAGGAGCCTTTGTGCTTAGGGCTAGGGGAGATGGGGTGGGGAACCCATTTTATCCATACATATTTCTCTTTTATTTACTTATTATTATTTTTAGTGATTTTTTTATTTTTATTTTTCTGTACATTGGTGTTTTGGTGTTTTGCCTGCCTGTATATCTGGCTAAGGGTGTCAAATCACTTGGAGCTAGCTTAGAGACAGTTGTGAGCTGCCACATGGATGCTGGTCCTTAGGAAGAGCAGCCAGTGCTCTAAACCTCTGAGCTACCTCTCCAGGCCCACTTTTATAAATGTGTAAAGTCCATTTACACATTTACTCCATAGGGAGGAATCTAGTGGTGCAGACATTGTGCCTGGCCTGGGGACTCTGCTGATGAGTTTACTCATTGCACTGTCAGCAGAAACACTGTGCTCTGGGGAATCCTAAAGTAAGAGAAGATGATGGGTACACCAAAGCCGGTAGAAGGTGTAAAGGAGTGAGAAGGATTACAGGCATAGCAAAGAGCTTGTGAAAGGTTCAGAAGAAGGAACTTGGGATACTGAGCGACCATAGTAAGTATTCCTTTGGCTCAGACAACAAGGACAGTACCAGGAATTGGGCTGAGAGATAGGCAGAGCCTTCGAGGCTATGCTTAGCACTTTAGGCTTGCTTTTTAAGGCAGCTGGAGCCCATGAGGCAGAGAAGTGATTGTGTTAACAATAGCTAACATCTGTGATGTGCTTGCTACCTGCCAAGTTCTTTGTATTGAACTTCTAGTATTATTATCTGACCTGCCCTGAAAGCTACCCAGTTGGAACAGTAATCCTCATTTAGAATATAGAAGATTCATTTTCTTGTTTGTAACAGTGATTATTTATGCTTTACAAACAGTAAAATTGAACTGAAAGATGCCGTGTGAACCAGTCAACTTAGTGCAGACACAGAAACCTCCCCTATGAACGCTAGCTCTTACAGCACAGGAAGGTGTTATGCATGTTGCCAAGGGAGAATCAACAGTCTTACCCAGCCTTGAAGCCTATGAATCTCAATGATGACCAACCCAACTGATATCCCCAGTGATGTGATAGTGGTTATTGTGGTGATAACCAACAGCTGTCTAATTGGACTTAAGGGCCTACTCAGTAGGAGGGAACATTCCTGGTACAGTAGACCAAGCCAAGTACCTGTGGCTAGAAAGGATATACATCCTAGAAGAGTATCAATTACAGCCATTTTGCTAAATCATGTAGCTCCCAACTGCTTTCTAAATACTTATCCTTATACCCATTGGTAAGTATAGCTCTCACCATTCATCAAAGATCTCTCTCTCTCTCTTTTTTAGAAGAAGGAGACTATTACAGCATCCACAACTTGTCAAAATGTAGAGAATAACTTACCAGAGGGTTCCCAGCACCAAGTAGGACATCTTTAAGGCACTCCCTACACCCAAAGCTCAGGAAATATCATGAAAGAAGGGGTAGACAGACTATAAGAGACAGAAGATAGTTTTTTTTCATGGATGGGTCTCATGAAAGGCTGCTCTCAGCACTAAACACATGTACATAAGGGCAACACTAATTGCACTCAGTAGGTTAGCATGCATGCATACATGCACACATATACACACATACATACCACACATACATACGTACATAATAGTGTCCATCTCTTGATAAAAAGAGCTTCTTTGATGAGGGATGACAGCTATGCTTAATGTGTGGTATAAGGATAAGTATTTAGAATACACTTAGAAATTGTATTGGCTTAGGAAAATGACAGTAGTGGGTTCTCCTCTAGGGTCTATGACCTCAACAGACATGCATAGTTGGTTAGGTTTGCAGTACCTGACATGTCTCCTCTACTACTGAACCGGCTTTCTAAGTTCAGTTAGATAGTTGTTAGTTCAATTAGATGATTACCCCTAAGACAAACATGCCACAATTGCACTGAGGATATCTTGCTCATCCAGTCCTCGCTGTGTCTCATAGGCTTTATGGCTATGTAGAATTATGGATTGATTGCTCCTCTCTCTTGGCAGCTTTCACAACAACTTCTGAGACCATGGAAGCCAGTTCTCAGGATGGAGGTGTCCAGGTCACTTCCAGCTTGATTCCTTGAAGTCTTGTGTCCAATTAAGGTTGTACATTGAAATTCTGGTCTCTTAAAGCCATTTCTACTTTGAGCAACAGTGTTTTCATTAATGTGTTCTTTGCAATAGAGTTATTTGAAATCACCATCATCCTAGGTTGATTTCATGTTCTTTCTTTCTGGCTGGCCTTCCCAAAGCTGGCTATGAGTACACAGTGGACTCCCAATGAGCAAGGCTGTTCTTGCAGGAAGAAGGAAATGATGCTCTTGTCCCCAGCTCAGGAACCCAGCACAACCCTTCTAAGGTTGAGTTAACCTGCAAATTCTGCACCCAGATTCTTAAACTTTGAATCATAACCCCACATTCAGTCCTACAACTGAATATGGAGTTGCTAAAAGTTATATGGACAGTATAAGATTTTTGAGCCCACAATGACCAAAAAATAGATTCAGACTCAACACATCACTTATCTAAGTTGATTCCATCATCTTTGCTTGTGTTTTATTTGCATTGACACTGTGGCCTGAGTTCTGAAAACACAACACATGCACTTTGCACTGTGAACTCCTTCGTGCCATGAAGCAGCAACAAACCCTCCTGAAACACGTTAGCTTAGACTCAAGACTATTATATGTTATGAATTACAGTGCTTTGATTGTATATATGAAGTTTGTTCTTTTCTTATAGAAATGATGTGGTTTAGTTATGGAAAACAAAGATTTTTTTTAATGTTGCCCTGCAGTCACTCCTCATCATGTATCAAATAACTTCATCTTCTAATTGTGTTTTGTTGGACAGACAAGCATATTCATCTCATTAGTGTGCAAATTTCCTTTACTTTTCCATAAATGCTAACTGTCTATGCATATCAAAGTCTTTTAAAAATTCTTTATAATTTATTATCAGCAAATACTTACTTTGTATATATTTTATATATCTCTATATTTAATGTTATGTAAAAAAATAAGACCAAAATGGGTTATGAGTGGGAAAAGTTTAAGAAAGGCTTTTTACGAGCTCTGTGATTTCTACTTGTCTCATTTTTCTGTGGCATGCACAGCTACTGATATGTGTGGTCTGAGTTTATTACCTAAAAAAAGGATTGCAAAATAATGATGTGCTAAGTTTGTAATTTCTTTCATGGTTTTTTGTTTGTTTTGTTTTGTTTTGTTTTGTTTTCTGTTTTTTCGAGACAGGGTTTCTCTTTATAGCTCTGGCTGTCCTGGAGCTCACTCTGTAGACCAGGCTGGCCTCGAACTCAGAAATCCGCCTGCCTCTGCCTCCCGAGTGCTGGGATTAAAGGCGTGCGCCACCATGCCCGGCTATCTTTCATGGTTTTTAATTGGACTTCTTCAACTGGCTACTTAGCTGTTAGTTAAGAAAAGGCAGCATGGATACCTAATTGTTTTTGTATCACTTTTAAGATCATGAACTGATTCCTGTCAATTCCTGATGATAATTTATTTCCCTTGAAATCATTGTAAACTCATGGATGTCACATATATATATATATATATATATATATATATATACACACACACACCACTCACACGCACACACACACACATACACACACACACACACACACACACATATATATATGTGTGTGTATGGGTATATATGTATACATATACATACATATATATATACACACACACTTGTAACTGATGTATATATGTACCTATGTATGTATGTATGTATATATGTATATTGGTCTCATATACAGATATAGAAATCTTTTTGTTTCTTTCTGTCTGTCTGTCTGTCTGTCTGTCTGTCTCTTTCTCTGTGTGTATGTATGTATGTTTGTATGTATGACTGATTATGCTCATGTGGAGGCCAGAAGACATCTTTGGGTATTTTCTTTCTTCCATCACTTGGTAATCACAGTCTTCCATTTTAATTACTTGTGATGTGACTAGTAAGTTATTATAGTTTTAATTGTAGTTCCTTACTTTTTCATGAGGTTCAGTATACTTTGTTTTTTGTTTATAGTCTAGTTGGGGGTGCCTGTTGTTGTATTGTTTATCTTCTTACTATTTATCTATTGACTTGGCCATCTTTCTCTAGTTAGATTGGTTCATTCTTACACTGGGGACTCAGGCTCTTCTTTCTCTGCTTTCCATCTTTGCTGTGTAATATTGTCTTTTGTTAAATAGAAGTTCTTGATTTTTATGCAGGTGAATAATGATCTTATCCTTAATGACTAGTCTCTTTTATGTATTTAAAAAAAACATTTACCTATCAAGAAGCCATTAAGATTAATTACTGTGCTGATATTCACATTTAAATCAATATTGCATTTAGAGTTTTTTGTCTGTGTGGTAAATTAGGGGTCAAATTACTCTCCCCTTTCCATTAATATCCAATTTTCAGTTTCTTAATCTGAAGAAAATCATTAGATACATTCTTGCTCACCTTCTTGGATTCAGGGACAAAAGAGTAAGTCTAGATGTTGACCCACATCACTGGGTTTCTATGTTGTACCAGGTTTCCACACTGCTGTGGAAGCTGTCTGGTATCCTCAGGAAGACGTCTTATAATCTGTGTTGTTCATGCTTTTCTGTTTTTTTTTTCCTCAGAGACAAAATAGACAAAAGTTTCATAGCCTATCACCAAAAGATCAAAGTTCAGGGTTTTACCATGGTAAAAGATGTACCACTTCTCATTTCTCTCAATTGTTGCCAGTGATGCTGTCTTAAGTACAATAATAACCCATTGGCTCATTTATTTGAAGCAAGCATTTCAGACTGTCTAGAACATGTGAGGAAACATTTTCCAGTATACATCCTTTGCCCCTCTATATGAGTTGCAGGAAAACATAAGGTGTCTAGGGTCAGATATCTTTCTCCCAAAGGTCAGGCAGTACCAGTATGAACAGTGTTTTATGTACCTGGAGAGATGGGGTTGGTAAGAGAATGAGATATTCACATTTAATTGGATCGTCATAATTTGACTACGTTTGTCTTTAAAATTGGATGGCCTAGGAGTAATACATGCCTCCTTGAAAAAATTCAAATTACAGTGCTTTCCCAAGGGCAGTTTTCTCTTCCTTTTAGTCCTTTTATTAGGTATTATGACCAGAGTCCTGACAGCCTGTCACTTTGAACTTTGTGTCCTGTTGAGGAAACATTTGTCCACATATTTCACTGATCCACACTAGCACAAGGGATTGCATACTTTACCATCTGGAAGAGAGCTCATAATATCTGCCTCAGTTCTACTTTTCCTGCATCATTTCCACGAGTCTCATCTGCCTGCTACACTACAGAGATTTTAGTTTGGAATATAGTTGGCTTATTGAAGCCTCTTTACCTTTCCACATGATATTTCTATAAGCGAGGTATTGTTGTTTTTGTTATTGTTGTTCTTTTTGGTTGTTGTTTTATTTTGTTTCTGGAAAGTCTCACCATGTAGCCCTGGATAAAACTTGCCATGTAAGTCAGAGTGGCTTTAATTACCCAGAGATTCTCTTGTCTGCCAAGTCCTAGGATAAAAGGTGTGTGCCTCATGTCCATCTTAAAGTGTTTTTATATCAGTGCTTGCAGCCTAATACAACTGTCACATACTTTATAAAGATCTCTCTGCGCTCCCCAAATTAAATGGGCTACTCTTGTTTTTGGGTCTATTAACTTACCAGTCCATCTTTCCATCCATCCATCCATCCATCCATCCATCCATCCATCCATCCATCCATCAATCTATTCAATAATATTCTATGCACCTTTGCAGATACTATGGATGTTATGAACATAAAAACACCCAAGACATAGAATTTGTCTCAGTTTCACCACTCATGGACAGTCAGGCACACTCTAGTGGAAAAGCTTGACAGTTAAAGGCATAAATGCATCAACTGGAAAAGTGGGCAGGCTAGAACTTCTCTTCTCTGGAAACAAGGTGGATCAGTTAGAATCCCTTTCTGAGCTCCTGGGAGCCTGTACTGAAGATCTGAATCAAGGCAGCCACAGTGAGTCAGGCAGGATGGAATGGACTGAGAGACTTGGTTGGGGGAGGAATGGCTGCCACAGTCTGTAACCAATTGGCTGTTACAGAGGAGAAAGGGCAAGTACCAGTTTTCTGGGCTGTTGACTAAAAATGCAAGTGTGGACATGAGAAATACAGGAGGGGAGTCAGAGCATGCGGAAGAGCAATTCGTTGAATGGTTGATGTGCCTCTGGGACACTCAAGTGCATTACCAGGCTACATTGTGGAGGTCAGCCCCAGCTGGGCAGTAGCCGAAGTCATTTTGTAAGTATGAGAGAAAAGAAGAGGGATCTGACCTACTGTAGGACTTTGGAGAGTAAAGGTCAAGAGAGACAAAAGGAAAACTAGGAAACAGAACAATGTCTTAGACCCAGACTTCGCACGTGACCATAAGAAAGGATAGTTCTGTCAATGAACCCTAACAGGGCAATCCTTTGTGATTATTATCTTCCAATCTTGAACTTGTTATTTGTGTCTATTCTATATATTACTGTGCATAGGCTACCACTAAGACACCATTTCCCCTCTAGCCCCTCTGTAATTATTTCCCGTCAGCAGGAATGCCTAGGAGAGCTACATTTCTTCAAGAAGCCAGTGATAGTGCTTTTACTTCTCAGCACCGTGGGAAGCTCTGTGACCACCTTCAATCAGTCATTCACATGAGGAGCATATGTTGCAATAACAAATTTAAAAATGAAATTTTAAGGTCCCCGAAATTTTAAAACCCCACAGTAACCCATTAGTGAGCCCCACGATGTATCATAGGCTCAGTCATCTTTCTTTTGTGGTGAAACCCTATTTTTCCTGTTTTGAGTCCAAGCTTTCTTCAAGGTCCAGCCAACAAGGTTGGCAACCTTGCTTCATTGCTACTGTATTTTTGGTTTCTGTCGTAGTGTCTGGAACACGGTATGGCCTTCCAGGCTTTGTAGTGGGAATGTGGGAGCCAGAGGTCTCTTCTGCTCTCTTCCTACCCCTTTGACAAGCTCTGCTCCTTCCCTTGTTGTATCTGGCTTATTATTTTATAAGAAGAAAAGTATGGTTATCCACAGTTTTCCTCTTAAACAAGAAAATGGCAAGTTATCTCCCCCACAAATACCCATTCATCTGGGAGATAACTTGAGGCCAGAGGGTTGTTCCTCAGCGGAAGCATTTCACATAGAAATGATCCAAGGCCTCCATGGGAGACCTAAAATACACAGCACAGAGATTTAGGGAAGAATTGATGTTACAGCCCATCTACCAATTCCTCCTGCTCAGGAGAGGCTCGTCCCTTGTGCCATACACATTCATACTGTGGAGGGTAATCTACTAATACAGTTTACTCATGTGAGCATTAATCATGCTTAAAATTATACAAGGAAACACCTATATCAACATGTTACCAAATGTTAGAAAAGTTAGCCCAGAAAAGCTAACAATATTACAGTCTCCAAGAGTATGGGTTTTCAAAGCTGTAGATGATACCAGTTTTGGGGCATATTCTTATCCTCCTTACCTCTTATGCTTCTATGGCTATCACCACTGACCAAGTCAAACAGTTAATCCCACTTTCAAGTTCAGCAAGAATAGTTCTGCTGAGCCTCACCTGGGCTCATGCTCAGGAGTCTAAGAGATGGTTATGAATAACTCTCTTAGCTTTAGAATTGTTACTAAGAACATAATAAGCCTTTCCAGCTACCTTCCTCAGTTCTTAATTAGGAACACAACACATCACTGCATAGAATATGGTTTTATTATAGGTCTCTACCTACCCTGTGCTAAGGTTTTCCTGAGGGCCCATCTGAAATACATTATGACAGTGACAAAGACACAATCCATGGTTCATCTGTATTTGAGGACATGAATGTTCTGAAAAAAAGAAAAGAAGAGAAAAGGACGGGGCTTTGCCCAGTGTTCCTTGGCCTACCTACTCACAGCAGCAAAAATATGCACCCAAAGCTTAGCTGTGAACAACACCTATCATTTTGTAAGTGCAGGAGGTGGGTCAGAAATTCAGATATCTTCTGTGCTACCATGACTGGGTTCTAGCTTGGTTGGTTCAATGCCTGGAGCTTACTGAGATCGCTTGTCTTGTAGCTTGGTGCTGGCTATCTTTAGGATCCCACTGATTTTCTTGAAAGCACATTTTTTTGGGGAGGGGTATGGGGTGTCAAAGTTCACTTTTCCCATCGACACCTGCTCAGACCTCCTCCTTTCTATATCTTGTGTTTCTTGACAGTATGGACTTTCTCGTGGAGCTGGCCTCCCCAGGTTAGCGGTTGCAAAAGTCTTTTGTGACATGTGTTCATGAGTTCCACATTGTCGTGTCTGTCATAAACTAATTTAACCCATTCTACAAAAGAGAGAGAACAAAAACTTTCAACTTGTCTTTAATCTGTAAGAGTCAAAAATGGGACATGGAGCTTAGGTATTCACTTGCCATCAGAAGCCTTGCTTTTCCTCTCAGTTGTGATGCCTCTGCCAGCATGTATGTGTGGTGATCACAGGGTTCCTCATTATGTCACAATGTAAATAGAAGGCCAGCTGCAAGAGGGCTATGGCGAGACAACCTGTGACATGTCAGGGCGGGACAATGAGAAGGGCTAACACCCATATCCTTTTGGGGAAAAAGGACTTCAATGCCATCCCCACACTGCAGGTGGGCTAGGGCTTAAGAGAAGAACAGCAATCCAGAAATGAAGGGGAAATGCTAATGAACAGTGCTAATGAGGACAGTGACAGGAAAGAGGAAATGAGTCCATGACCTCATGGTAGAGGAAAAAGGCGAATGGGGAAGAAGTCGGGGGACCCAGCCTTCCACTGTATCCACCTCCCAGAAGGAAACCTATCTACTGCAAAGCAGTCCTCCAAACACAGGAAGCAAGAACCTCATTCCCTGGAGTCTTTCCTTGTCATCAAGACTAGCAGAGATCAGCGACTCTAGTCTCAAGGGAATCAAGCAAGCCTACAGCAAGGATTTTATAAGAAGAGTCAATTTGGAAACCCTGCCTTTTCTCTCTCTGAGAGTAGTACTGTGGCACCGAGGAAAATGGAGACTAAATTTGTGATATCCTGTCTCAAAATCTTCCTCCTCATCTACTGCTTTGGCTTTTGGAGCACTGGGGTTATCTTGTTGGTTTTTGGAGTCTGGGGACAGCTTACACTGGGTGTGTATCTCTCTCTTCTTGCCATAGACGTTCCCACTGTGCTCATTGGAACTGGTATCGTGATTATCATTTTTGGTTTATTTGGATGCTTTTCTACATGCCGAGGAAGCCCAAGGATGCTGAAGGTGTATTCCCTGTTTCTGTCACTGGTGTTCCTGGCTGAGCTTGTTGCTAGCATCTCAGGGGTTTTACTTCACCGTGAGATCAAGAACAGATTCCTGAAGATTTATACCAATGCTGTACGGAATTATAACAGCAATGATAGGAAGAGCCAGGCCGTGGACCAGGTGCAGTATAGTCTGATGTGCTGTGGGGTGAAGAACTACACAGACTGGAATGACAACCCCTACTTCCTGAATCATGGTATCCCCCAGAGTTGCTGCAAGGATGAAGCTGACTGTAGTCTCCAGGATCGACACAATCTGACCGCAGTTGCCACCAAAGTTAACCAGAGGGGCTGCTATGTTCTGATGGTAGGTTTCTTAGAGGCAAACATGGTCATCATCATTGGAGTGCTGTTTACAGTCACATTTTCCCAGTTGATTGGCGTGAGGTTGTCCTGTTGTCTATCTCGGCTCATCATGACTCAATACTATGAGACAGTGTGTAAAGTTTACCAAGAGAAATAGACTAAGAAGCCTGTTTCTAAGAAGAACTACTACATCCTCTGCAAAGAGCATTAGTGCACAGGACTCATCTGTCCTGCTCTCATGGCTGTCTTCCTCAGGGCCTGCCTCTTACACGTTGCTGGCACTCCTATCTGATCTCTGCTCCAACTTTTAGACCACAGGAAGTGTCCTGTTCATCTCATGAAGCCCTGCTTTGTTACACAGTGTAACCACCTGCAGCTAGTCATAGTGAACCCCACCTCATGGCCAAGCTCTTCCTCATGTACCTGGTCCAAGTGCAGGTTATTGTGGGAGGCTAGTTATCACATCATCACTGGCCTCTTGTGGCCCTGAATGAAGTATGGGAGGTTGCCAGCCCTTTATCATGGTCCATAAAAGCCACGCACCTTTCTAGAGATAACCATATGACAGTTATCAGTTCTTTGGGTCTAATCTTGTTTGCTTTGGTTTTTGTTTTGCTGGGGTTTCTCCTACTTTCTTTAGGATGCCTAGGAGATATGAAGAGACACATCAGTAGTTATTCATAAGAAGGAGACAGCATGTGTTATGGTGGAAAAAGTGTTGAGTGTGCAAATTTTAGCTAGTTCCCCACCTGGGTATGTAGATAGAGCTTAGTGCATGTTGGCCATGCAGGTGAGACCCTCACAACCTCATTATAAGGCTGTGTTCTTTCTTTCCTTGAATGGAATGGTGCCAACTCTGGTTTTCCCCACCAACTAATTGCTGTTGGGGTTTTATTTTTGTGCTTCTTCTTTTTTTCTTGCATTGATATTATAGACTTTGAAGGCCTCAGATTGACTTCAAAATGGGGGTGATCTGAGAGGAGGGAGTGGGGGGCTTCTATTGGAATGGAAAGTGAATAAAAAATATTTTAAAAAGTGGCCAGAAAGGAAAATGGAACAAAAATCGGGATTTCAAGGGTTAACTCAGTTGGTAGAGAGTTGGCTGCACAGACATAAGGATATCAGGACCCCTGTAATAGCTGGATGTGGTGGTCTTCACTTAATATTCCAGTGCTGAGGAGGTTGACACACAGGCAGATCTCACACTTACTGGCTGGCCCACACAGCCTAATTTGGAAGCCATAGGCCAGTGAGAAACCAAGTCTCAAGAAACAAGGTGGACAGCAGCAGAGGAATAGAAGTCTAGTTTGATCTCTGGCCTCTATACCTCCATATATGTGTCCCCCACACACATATACTTCTCTCAAACAACCACCTCTGTCTAGCATGCCAACAAAATGCATTGATATTAATAGAAATAAATAGAGTAATGATGAACAGCCAGGAAAGAGCAGTGCTGTGGGAGCTGCTGTGTGTACTGTTCTCGTCCACTTCCCTGCCTCACTGGAAATCACTGGAAACTCCTGGAGAATTGAGTATTATTTTTTAGGATACTGATAATGGCTCCCAGTTAATATTTGGCTCTTTGGGCTGTTCTTTGTGACATGCTAGGTCCTCCAATGGGCAAGGCACACTTCTTTTCCAACAGTAGTTTTTCATGCAGTTAGTGGCCCTGCATTTGGAGTGTTCTTCCCATATAGAACATTCTTTGAACAGTGTGGTAGCCTTGAGATGAGAAAATGGACTTAGCTGAGTGTTGCAATTTGTAATTGCCTCTTATCACTCACACATTCTAACTGATAGACACACATTGGCCACCGTGCCTACATCAGGGCATGAGTCATCGTCATTCCACTAGTTACAATGGTGCCACATTTTTGTCCAGAGATAGGGGTGGAGGTGAGTGTCATGATTCCCAGTAATAGCTGAGGTCATGCAAACTCACTGAGCATTCTGCGGAAGAGATCTTGTGAACACACAACAACAAAAGGAGGTTTATTTTCCTGTCCTTTTTG
Source organism: Mus caroli (assembly GCF_978045245.1). NCBI lineage: Eukaryota > Metazoa > Chordata > Mammalia > Rodentia > Muridae > Mus > Mus caroli. The sequence continues at coordinate 78,302,906 of NW_028227263.1, read as the reverse complement.
AGCAACAGATATGAATCCAGTACTGGGGTTTCTCACATCCATCTTGTAACAATGTGGAGAAAGACAACAAAACAAACAAAACAAAACAAACAAACAAACAAAAAACCCAAAAAACAAAACCCAAAAAAACCCAAAAAACAAAAACCAAAAACCCCTAAAGCATACCAAACTAAATACTTCAGGTTCTGGGATTTACCACTCAGGGCTGCTGTAGCTTGTCTTGTATGTTTTAAATCATTCTTGGGTTTTATGTTTGTTTGGACTCCACTCAACCAAGAATTTGAAGCCTGGCTTGAATTTTAAATAAAGATGTGACTCAGAGTCTCTTACATTTTCCTTGGAGAGAGCAGATACCCCAGATCTTAAGTTCAGAACTCCATTCCTGGTTTACTTGAAACATGGGCGAGGTGCTACAGAGAGACAGAGACAGGCAGAGACAAAGAGCCCTGTAGGAACTGGAATAGAGAGGTGATACCTGAGAAAACTCAGATTTTTAGTTTTCTTTCTTTTCAACAGTATGCAGAGAACATAGACTTCTAAATATGGCACAGCCACTGAAGAACCAGTGTTAAGTCAAACTCTTCTTTGAAGAGATATCTCCCATGATATACACAGTTCCCATCATAGACTAGATTTGGAGTGTGAGGTTCTATGGCTTTAATGAGGGATAGAAGGGACAAATAGTGGTACTTTGACTATTATAATGACACACTTGTACTCTATGTTATAGTAAATGAATCTGCATGTACACGTGATTGTCAGGTTAGCACAAACACAGTATTAAAGATCTGACTGTTCTGAGTTAATGCCCCTCTTCAGCCCAGATACCCCTGGGGGGTGGGAGGGGTGATACCAGCAGAAATAAACTTGAATCTGAATTTCATGCGGTACCCAAAGATGGAATGAAAAAATGGAGTAGAGAGTGGCAAGAGAATTGCATACATCACATGTCTCAAACGCATGACTGACCACCCAACCCCAGGGGCAAGGCTGAGCTCTACACTTATTGACTCTTGGTTCCCACCCCATAATCCCCAGACAATCCGGTCTGGGGATGAGATGGAAGACAGAGTTTTAAGATGTTAATCCACTGTCTTAGAACATTTAAAGATCCATTTCCTGTATCTGCTCATGGATGTTTAAGTAACCAGGAGCAACTAAACTCCAGTATTAGGTAATAATTTTATGGTGAAAAACCTGGCATTTTAGGATGGTCGGCTTTAAAAGTTTAAAAGTTCAGTTTTCTAACTATGGTGTTCTTAGACTTATTTTCCCTAAATGTGAATGTGGATGGCAGCCATCTTTTATAGAGACCACCATGTTCAGTAGAGGGTCTTGTAGACTCCTGAAACCACAGATCACAGGGTCACCTCTTTCTTGTTCTACCACTACATTTGTGCTTATATTTTTTGGCTCCTGCACTATCATTCAGAATGTGAGTGTGAATGTGTGTGTGTGTGTGTGTGTGTGCGCGTGCGCAAGTGGGCAAGTGTGTTGGGCATTTGGTGACTGGTACCATAGCCTTGTATTCAGAGGGCAGGAGACTATTGCTATTCGCCAGCCTCGCTACGTGTATTGACCTTATCCCTTCTAACCAGATATATTTATTTCTTATCAAGCTTTGCATATCTTCCCTGTGAGGGCCCCTGCACTCTGATTCTTCTTTGCATACACATCAGCCTCTGATGGTTGTTCTTAGGAAGTACTTGTGTACCAGCTCCTGCTTGAACATCTAAAGGAATCTCTCTCTCCATCATCAAGTCAGCTGCCACAACACCTCTGAGTTTGGACTTTAGCTCCTCTTTAGTTCCCCGCTATACATTTACAGTTGCTCACACATCACTGCCTCACAGTTCTTTTTAAAGAATCATTTCCTCCTGTGCTGAAGCTATCCACCCTCTCACTGTCTTCTGGTCTGTCTTCAAATTTCTGTCTCCTGACTGGAGTGATGTGTGAGTTTCTGGACTAAGTATAATTAAGATTTGGATATCTGTGTTTTAGTTGTTTTTCTCCTTTCTGTGGCTAAATGTCGAATCAAAAGCAACTTAACAGAGGAGAGTTTTGTTTTGGCTTACAGTTTGAGGGATTACAGTCCATCCGTCATTGTGGGGAAGCCATTGCAGCAGGAGCACAAGACTGCTGGACACAGTGCATCCACAGTCAGCTAGCAGACTGCAATGACTGCTTATGCTCAGCTTGCTTTTTCCTCTCTGCTTAGTCTTCAATCCCACCCATAGGGTTATGATGGGTTTCCCATGTCAGTTAACCCACTTAAGAAATCCCCTTATAGTTATGCCAGAGGTTTCTCTCCTAGGTAATTCTAGATCCAGTCAAGTTGATATTGTTAACCATCACAGGTGATAAAATTGCCAGTGCGATTATCCACGTGATAGGGACTCTAAGTCCCTCTAAGGTAAGCATGTCCATCCATGAGCATGTTGACTGATCTGGGGCAAGAAGAAAGGCTGAGCAGAACAAATGAATGCATTAGGGTTGCTGACTTGTCCAAGGGGCAAGAAAGGCACTTATTTCATAAGGTGGCCCACATGAAGGTCCCTATCATTTTTGTCTCTTTAATCTGTCTCAAAACAAATCTAAGGAAAACTGCATGAGAAAACATGTCAGCCACACCTGGCCACTAGGGAGCACTATCTACTGTTGTCTTCATGCACACTGCCAGGTACTGTCTAAGGCACTTGGGATTAATGCTAATAATGACCTGCCATTCCCTACAAAGATCCCCCAAATTTCCAGGTTTTTCCCTGTGAATGTCCTCCTCGGACACTTTTAGCTGCCTTCTAGACAAATCTAAACTTACCCACAAGGCAGGCCACTGTACAGTCATCTGGTGGTCCAGGTTGTGGCCATTAACTAAGCATCCTCAAATACCCTGCAGACTCATGCTTGAGACTCAAAACAAGAAATCAGAATGCATCAGGAGTTCCTAAAATCAGAAAATATTATAGGTGTGATTTCAAAGGGTAGCATACAGAATTTAGTAATATTTTTAAAGTATTTTAGCAGTGTTCACAAAGAAATTTTATGGCTTACAGAAAATTTTCAAATGCTGGAAGACACCATTGACTATTACACAACAGCAATTGTACAACATAGTCTTTGGTTTCTACTAAGGCTAATGAACCAATTTAAGGGCTAATTTAATTTCTTCCTAAACTTAGATGCTAGGGCACTAATATTCCCCTGTGACTTTAAGAGACCTTGACTACATGCCCTTACCATTCTTTATTGTATGTTAGAAAACGGTATCAGCATCAGACAGGACAAGGAACATGCCCTTGTCACATGATCAGAAGACATACAGATTAAATGGTAGCATTCCTTTTCTGCACATTGCTCTCGGTTCCTGGAGCTGATGACCTTCCACCCTGCACAGCTGTCATCCCTACTCTTGCTTTCAACCTAATTCACTAGGTTCCTTTGAGTCTCTGATGTCTTTATACTGATTGGAAAATATTTTCTTCCATTTTCCCCAAACTCTCATATGTTTTTTTTCTTGAGATTTCAACATAAGATATATTAAGTTCTGGGACTGGAAAGATGGATCAGTGATAAAGAACACTTACTGCTCTTGCAGAGGACCAGGGTTTCATTCCTAGAAACCACATGGCAACTCACAATCATGTATAACTCCAGTTGCAGGGGGTCCAATTCCTCTTCTGATCTCTGTGGGGCTCCTGCACATAAATATGCAGAGACATACATGCATAAAAAGATATATAAACTTCCATAGAATTTCTGGGATAGAATCACTGCATAAATACTTACACCCCCTCCTCTGAAATTAGCACAGCTCTTGGACAGTTCATGATCCTGCTATCTTGGAACTCCCCAGCGGGATTGAGTTCCAGTTGCTGAGAACAGTAATTAACCCTACACGCACGGCAGTCGTCAGTGTGCTCTCTCCTCTTCCCTGTCTCATCTCTCTGCTCCATGAGAGTGTTTAGGGTGTGAGATTTTGGCCTATTATGGCATGAACTGGGCTTGTTTCTCTTATTATACGTTGAAGCATAAGTCTCAGTGCTCAAGAATGCTATTCCATTTGGAGACAAGGTTATTGAAGAGGCAATGAAGTTCAGATGAGATCCTGGGGAAGTGTGTGATTTTGCCCCAGGTCTGGAGCTCTTATGACAACCTCAGTGTAGACATAAATACAGGGGAAGAGGACAAGAGAAGACATGGGGAAGCCAGAGAGCTAAATGCTTGTGTGAAGGGCATGAGAATAAACCAGCCTTGCTGATTCCTTGCCCAACAACTAAATCTTGGAGTTCTGCTTTCCAGTTCTATGAGACAGTAATTTTTTGTGAAAAAATCATACAATCTGTGGTGCTTTGTTATGGCAACTATAGCAAATGAATTCTGATTTACCACTGAATAAAAATAGCTTTGCTTGACTCCTGGCCTGCTAAAATAGGAACCAGGCCAAGAAGATGGCTTTTCCATTTGTCCTCTCAACTTGTTGGAAGGGGAGGCTTTGCTGTCTTTTTAAACCGTTTAGAAAGAGGAATTCCATAAAAATAACTTGAAGATGGTTTTGTGTCAATATCCTTACTCCTTCTGGCCCCAAACCTTGCTCCCCCTAGAAGGCCTGCAGAGGACCCTTGAGCTCTCAGATTTAGCAATGCTTTCTGGCTCATCTGGCCCTAGAAGAACATCAGCCTGAGTGTGGTACTTTGGCTGACTTATGTATAGCAAGCAGGCCTTGGCGCTGCCTCCCAGAGACTGTATACTGTCCATAGCAGTGTCTCATCTGGTCCCTGGGGCTGTTTATGTAATGTTACATTAAGGATGGCAGATGAGTAGAACCCATTTTAAATTCTACCACTTATTCTTTCATTCCTGAGGGAGGTCAGGAGTCCATTAAAAGAGAACAAAGTATGTGAACTTGAAGATCTGCAAAGAGATTAAGAGGGTAATGCTTGAGAAGAAGAAACTTGACCTCACCAATTGCAAGGGACGGTGGGTATGTTGGTATCCAGAGGCGTGAGCTACAGTAAGCAGGTGAGGAGGGGTTGTGGGATGCTGGGGGCCTTGAGAGTACCTAAGGTAAGTAGTAGGAATGAGCTCTTCAGGGAGCAGACTCAGAATTGTGGCATGCTAATGTCTGTGGGCTGGGAAGATTTATCGTGGCTAAGTGGCTTGCAGTGCTTGGAGACAGATGCATCCCTCTTTCAGCCACGCGGCCAGATCATCTGTTTTGCTTTCTTCATAAATATGTCTCCCTGAATGTCGACCGGGAGAGATTTGGAAATAAAACAAAAAGGCATTTTCTATGGGGCATGGGAAACCTTAATTTATCACCAGCTTTTCCACCAAATGAAAACAATTTGCTTTTTTTTTGCCTTCAAAGACTGCCGAACAAATGTTTCAAAACTGCAGTAGATTATTGCAATTAGTGTGCCCACTTTTTAAGAACTTACCCATAGACGGACAGGTGTTCTGGAAATGTTTTCATACATTGGTCTCTGTAAAGGTGGAAGGAATGTGGAGCTGCCTCAGAAGGGTTTCCTGTGCTCTTGGTCTTTTTTACATAACGTGTAGACTTTCTTCAGCTGGTTTAGTTGCTATCCTTTGGAGCTGGGCTTGGGGTGAGTGTCCTGGTGGCCTCTGAGAGGCTGCTGAGAAATGCACACATTCCCAGTGCCCATTGGTGTGATGGTGACATTGTTGTGCAGTTCATTAAGCAAAGCCCACCTTCTTTCTGTCAGGCTATGAGGGACTACTTCCTCATGCCCCAGGCACGGGCAAATGCTGTATTAAAATTGTCACAGGTGGGAGCTAGGCTAGTATTTCAGAGAAAAGAATGCTTAGTAGACACAGTGTTTAAGGCATTTACAGGTTTGGTGGAAGTTTAAAATTTTTTTAGCTGTTGATGGAGCTATCAATACATGGGAAAGGGGACAATGAAAGGCAGATGGTGATTAAGTACTAACTTAGAGATAAGGGTGAGAACGACCGAGCTTCCAGGGCAGCTTTTAAGGGGAATTATCTGGTGCAGCTGAAAGGCAGAAAAATTTCTTTGATTACATCAGGGACTTAATTGTGATAGCAGGAGACCACGGGTGTGCCCCGGAACATTTTTCAGACTTGAGCCAGTTATCTGACTGGAACCCAAGAGATTCCAGGAGGAGATGGGTTTCCAGGAAGAAAGACGTTGTTATAGCATAACGGGTACATGGGAATGGCTTGTTTTCAGAGTGCTCCACAAAAGCGCTATGGCTGTGTACTCAAGAATGACGAACCCAGAAGAGGGGACCTTTACCTAAGTACCGAGGTTCTCTGCTGCAGTATGAAGCACCTGAGACTGGGTGAGGTATATTTAAAAAGCTTACTTACTCTTTAGTTTTGGAGGCTGAAGGTCCAAGACTGAGTAGCCTGTTCTGTCTCTGATGAGGGCTTCCCAGCCATGTCACACAGTGTTGTGAATTCTGTCATGGTAAGGGTACATATAGGAGGGGGAGGGAATCACATGGTGAGAGGGAGAAGTGACTACTCTTTTTATAACATGTTAGTTACCTGCCCCGGAACTAACTAATTCCTATGGGGACTATGGAGAGGGTCTGGGTAAGTTTTGGGCAGTGTTCCTAAATCAGTCTCCAAATGGCAGGGTTTCTCTTTAAGGCAAAGTGGATCTGTCTGACATTTAAGAAGAGGAAGGTTGCAGCTTGGTCATCTGGCAACAGGGCGATGGTGTTGCCCTCCTGACTCATGTCTTGAGTAGCAGGCATGACGTCAGTACAAAGCAAGAGCTCCTGTGGGAGGGAGATGGCAGGTAGTCAGGTACCACGAGCTGCTCTAGGATCTGATCAGAACTATTCGGCAGGAAAGGCTTTCTCTCTGTATCTGCAGTGTCCAAAGCCAAGGCTACATTTTCCCCATGTTTCATTAGTGTGATGGTAACATCCTTTGATAGCAAAGATTGCAATGCTGGATTCTTGCATCTTAAGCAATCACAGTAAGTGCAAGAGTCTACAGCCGCATGGAGGACAGAGCCTTATCAGTTTCCTACCTATTTCCTTCATAGATGTGATGTCTATCCTTGGTTGTCAACTTGTCGCTTCAAAGTTAACTAAAGCCCAAGCAACATGGAGAAAGAAATCTTTCTGTCTCTCTCCCATTTCCCTGCTTGCCCCTGGTTCTCACTGGCAGGAACAAATCCATTCTTTCACTGGAATTAGAAGCCACTTCTTAGGGACTCAGGCATATACTGACGAACAGCTGAGACATGCAGCCTTGTGTGCTGAACAACTACTGGATTCTTGGACTTTCTGTTGGTAAACAGTTATTGTTGGATGAGCTGGACTGCAACCTGTAAGCCACTTAATACACACACACACACACACACACACACACACACACACACACTCACACACACACAAATACATATACCCCCAAATGTATGTATATGAATACATATATGTATTTGTATGTATGTATGTATGTATATGTGTATATATGTGTGTGCATATATACATATATACACATACATACACACACACACACACACACACACACATATATATATATATATATATATATATATATATATATATATATATATTCATGTGATCAGTTCTGTTCTTTTAGAGAACCTTGATGCTCTTCTTGACTCTCATGCATGTGGAATGGGGAAAGATTGTCACAAATGAGCCTACCCAGCCTCTTTCTCACCTACAGTCTTCCCAGATTGCTGTAATAAATTTTCTTCTCACTCCATGTTTCCACTCCTTAGCTCACATCCGGCTCCCTCTCTCGGACCCTGCCATCTATCTGTTGAATTGTGTGCTGGCTGATGGCTGATGCAGCGGTCCCTCACCTTGGAATGAAAGGAACACTATTGGCTCTGCCATGGGCCAAGTCATTTGGCCTCTCTGGACCACAGATGGCAATCAAAACGGAGGTGAAGCTATGTGCTAAGTGGACTATGGGGTGCTCAGGAAGGACTGCACATAATTATCCACATCTGCTTCTCCTCAGAGGAGTCCCTATTGCATGGCGTCATCTGACTTAATTTTCCAGAAGCATTTATACAGTTTCCACGAGGAAACTGGTCAAGTGTTCACTGAGTGACCACCATGACGTCAGTTACCCTTTGTGTAGCTAAGAGTGAATGGCACTTTAAATGGACAACACCTAGTGTCCTAAGAATTACTTTCTGAGTTTTTCTCCCAGCTATGATGTTATGGCATATTGTTCTAGAGTTAGGCATTTCATTTCCTACAATGACTATGCAACCCAGGGCATAGAACTCGACATCAAATCATTTGGGGTGAGAGGCAAAATACCTCACTGAACTGAACAAGAGACTCCTTACCCCCATATTCATATTCCTCATGTTATGCCTATGGTACCATGCCTGACTCTAACCTGATGATTCCTCACGGTTCAGCTCACCCGGCATGTACCAGTCGGGCCACATGACACTCATCTTATTAAATAAAATCTTTGAGATAATTAACCTTTTAATCAAAGCACTTTATTTTGGTTCATAGTGTCAGAGGTTCCTCCTCTGGTCTGCTGTTCCTGTTGCTTTAGGCCTGTGTGGAGATGATGTATCACAGCAGGCAGACAGTGCTATTTGCTTTGTGGCCAGAAAATGACAACACGGGGGAGGGGAGACCAGGATGGTACAAGCTCTTCAAGGGAGTGCCAATGACCTAAAGACCTCCTAAGTAGTCCTAACTGTCAAAAATACTACTGCCTCCCACTAATGCCACTCTGAGGGACATTCTAGATCAGTCCGATAGCAAGATCCATGACTCTTGTTCCACTGTGGCCATCTGTGCGTGGTTGGGCAAGAAGCTCATCACTATACTTAACTTACAAAACACCCAATGTCCAAGGTTGGCCCCTTCCTTTTCATGTGTACCCCTCTGAGTCCATTCTCTGACCTTTCTCGGGATTCAGATGTCCCTTTCGATGTTTTTTCCCTCAAAATTTTAGACTTCATGAATCTCAGTGTTAGTCTCAGTGAAACCTAAAGCCACAGCGACGGTACCCTTTCCAGAGGCAAATGTCTGCTTGATTTAAACACACCACCAGCTGGATGGAAATGAAAAGGAAGCTTCAAGAGACAGAGCTTCAAAATACCTTCCCGTTAGATTCATTGGATGCAGACGGCATGTGGACTGAGTCTTCCAGATCCTGGATGCCTCTGACCTTTCGTTCAGGCAAAAGTCACGGTTAGGTCTCTGATGACCCTGTCTTCTCCAGTCTCTAATTCTCAACTCCCGTTTTCTTAGCCCCTCTTTCTCTGGCCTTTTATCATTTTTATTGCTTTTCTCTGGATCATCTCCAGGTCTTGACATCTTTCTTAGGACATAGAGGCCATAGACTGGGTAAAGAATGCTAACGAGGAAAGGAACAATGTGGAGCCCATTAGGAGGATTGATTTCCAGCCCTTACATGTGCTGCTAATTCATCCCAGCTTTTAAAGGCCCAGCCAGGAGGCTCCCTGGCACTGAGAGCACGGACTTCTATGACCCAGGGTACTTTTACCGCTGGGCTGCTTATGGGCCCATCACTCCTCAGCTTAGACCTCCTTGGTTTGGTTTTGCTTCTGGCTAGGCTGTCATGGATTCATTTTGTTTGGAGGAAGCTCTTCTATTAGTGAAGATACTCTCAGAACTTAGTCTTTCTTCATCTGCAAACTTCCTATTGTTTTATCAGGCTCGACCATGATGGTGCTGCAGAGAGCTGTGTCTGGTGTAGTAGTCTGATTGCCATCGTAGGGGAACTAGGACTTGCCTGCTCTATCTGCTGGGTGGGGTGTGCTGCTGTATGGATCGCCAGATGCTGCTCCAGCAATCAGCTGCAGTGGAAACATCTCTGGAGGCCTGATGTTCAATCCAGGTGCCAGACCTCAGTGAGCAACAAACACAGTGGTCTCCAGACTTGACTGGGGAGATGCTAGTGCATTAAGTGAAAGGTGCAAGGGCCAGAGCTGCCCTTTCACATTCTAACAGTCAGCACATGCAGAAGGCATGCTTCTAAACTATGCTTTAGGGAAGGTGAGGCAGAGGGCAGAGAAAGGCTTTATTCAGTGTGGTACAGAGTTCTTAGCTGAGTTCACCCAAGGAATCCAGATAATGGTTGAGATAAAGGATAGCCTGGGTGGTTGTCTAGGGGTCGAGGAAGCAGGGGATTAAAGGCCAGCATCATTCACTTACAACTATGCATGTATGGATATGTATGTATGGAGTGTGGGGTTCTGGAAGAAATTCTGGTCTTCACAAATCATCCTGGTGTTATGCCTTTCTTTATAGCTTTTGTGTGAGCTGGTGTAGGAGTCTGTATGTGGGTTTCTCAAAGTGGTGGCAAGGCTCAAACGTGACAGTGGATGCTGTATGGATTTATAAGTAATAAGAAGTCCACTGGAGGCAAAGCCTAAATCCTACTACAGATAGGATTTGGTAGCACCTAGGCCAGCAGAGCTTAAACACAATGCAGGTACTTCTCCCATACAAACGTGTAGACATCTGAGGTCTGAGGCAGTCACAGCAGGTCTGGGAGGGTGCCTGCTTCTCAGGTTCTTTCCAGCATTGGTTCAGGTACCCTCATTTTCCTGACCCAAGAAAGCTCTTAAGGCTCAAGCCATCATATCTGCAAGAGGTGCAGAATGAAAAAAAGAAAATGGAGTCCAGGGCAGAGGGTGTGGATGCTTTGCTAGTGAGGTGACCTCCTAGAATTTGTATTGGTCAATCACTGTGTCCACCTTGCTGACTAGGACTTAGTCACTCTGCATACCAGCCTAGGGTGCCTGGAGCAGAACGGGGTTTGGTTCCCAAAGCACTGTTTCCAGCCAGTCATCCATGGCTGGTAGCTCCACACAAAGAGGGGAGGGGATGGTCATTGTAAAGAAATCTAATAATGTCTCCCCACATTGTACCCTGTCATTAATAGTAAAAATATAAATCTGTGCCATGTTGAGATCTTATTAGGGTGGTCTGACCTCCATGGATGGTGAGACGAAGCTCCAGGCACAGTGGGTTTTCTCATCTCTAAAGCAAGAGTGTGCTGCTTCCCAAATATCCCACCCCCCTTTGAAAGTGGTGTAACTCTTTATGTGGCCACAGCCACTACCGTGGTGCAAATCCCTCACTATTGCCAAGGTTTGCTGGATAACAGCATGGTTAATTGGTTACTTCAACCTATTGTTTCCCAGCTGCCACCCCCACTAATATCAATGTTAAAGATCTTGGCAGTCAACTTAGATTTAGAATTACCGTGGAAACAAATCTTCGTGCATATCTGTCTGGGGGGTGTGTTCTAAGTTAGTGTAACTGAGGTAGACAGACTCAGTCCATGAGCCAGAACCCAATAGCAGTGAAAATTGAGAGCTGAGCAGCATTGGCATTTTTCTCTTTCTTTCCCAACTATGGATGCAGCAAGTCTCAGTCAACTCAAGCTCCTGGTACCCTAGCTTCCTTTAGGTAACAGACTGTGCCCTTGAACTCTGAGCCAAAGGGAAACTTTCCCTTGTAAGTTGTCACATCATGACACACAAGGAAAAAATACAACATCTGTTATTGGAAAACTAAGTACTTTTACATTAATGAAGTGTGTTCTTTAACAATGTCACACATGTTCGTGATGCAGACTGAGCTTCTTGCCCCACCCTCCCCCATCTTCCTCTTAACCCCGCTAGTGACCCTTCTTCTCTACAAACCTTTCTCTCATGTTCTTGCCTATTCATTTTGCTTAGTAACCTACTGAGTTTAACCAAGGATGTCTGTGTGACTGTGGATTTGGAGTTATCTGCTGGAGTCTTGTGGGCTCAACGGGGGGCACACAACTGAAGACACTGACTTTACCCCTTTCCCAGAACCTATGTGAAATCAATACTTTAGCATAAGGGGTAAGGCTCTGTAAACTTCTTCCCTTAAATTTTTTTTCTTGCCATGAAGACAAGATAAAATCATATACATACAAGAAAACAAAAAAATGTATTATTAAATTGTGACCAGATATAGACTTGAGATCCCATTTTAATTATTAACTATTAGAAAAACAGTATCATAAAACTAGACATTTCTTCGTGCCCCAAGTATCAGGATTAAGAACTTCCTCACTGTGAAATTGAAGTTCCTCTGTGCTTACAAAATTATCAGCTGAGGTCATCTCAGTTTGCTCAGTGATCTGGAGTCCACCTTTAGGTGTCAATCATACACTTTTGAAATTTCTGACTTGGCTGACAGTTTGTGGGGGTCTAGATGATATTTCTACAGGGATGAATCCTTAAGAGAATTGGGGCTAAGCACTACTGTGGAGCCTGTGGGACCTTCTAAGAGTCAGAGGCCTGATGACACCTCAAAGTTGCCTCAATTAAGATTCAATGGGGCAGGTGAGAGCAGAGCTCAGACCTTGGGACGTAGCAGTCCTGTGTGGGGAGGCAGATTCTGAGAAGTTGTTCTGTTTCCATCAGAGTCTCTGGTTAAACAGAAGGTCAAGGTCCCAGTTCTAAGACTAAGGGAATTCTCCCAAAGGTCAAAGACACCTTGGGCTGCTATTGTCGCAGCAAGCTTACCTGCAACATTGGTGTAACTTCCTCCTACCTCCTTTAAGTTCCAGAAAGTTCCTAAAGCTGTCTTCTAACAAAAGTCAATTCTAAATAAAGATGACACACTCCTCAGATGAGGAAGACATATTTTATGGTATCACAGACACTATATTTAAGGAGTCACAGACAGTGCTTGGGGGGAGCCCACATGGCTGTCCTCTTCTTGCTTTCCATGCTCTTCGGTTTAATCTTCTAAATTATGCAAATGGAGGACCAGCTGGACTTTATCTGGTAGACGGAAGTAGCTGTTAGTTTCCCTACTCAATTTAGGGAAGGAAGAAAGCCACGTTGTGTTCTCTAGACGGAAGCTTTCACAAACACTACCTGTCCCATCCACTAATATCCTCTTCAGTAATTAGAGAGGACCTCGGGCTATGGTTTAATAATATTTTCTGTTTTTATTTTACTAAAAAATCCACTGACTGATATCTTAAAACCTGAGCTACCAACAAAGGCAGATACCAATTCCTAGTTGTTTTAGTCTAGCGATGGTTGCACTAGCTTAATTGGCTCTGAGATGATTGACAGGGCCTTATAGGAAAAATGGTCCTGGAGCTCTATCTCTGTGTCTGTGAGGAAGGGTTACAGGAGGAATGTTGGGGACAAGTGATGTGTCTAGTGGGGAGTGTGTGTGTGTGTGTGTGTGTGTGTGTTTGCATGTAAGAACTATTGCAGTCATTTGGAGGCAGAAGTGAACAAGCTATTGGGGTAGCAGAAAGACAGATGGGGTGATAGGAAGAATTTCGTAGACGTTGATGCTGGTGCACAGAGTATGGGAAATAACTGAAATTCTCAAGCAGCAAGGCAGGCTTTCTTTGGTTTGGTAGCATGCAAATGCTTCACTATATAGAGAAAGTATAAGGATGATAGATGGTGGAGTGCTGTTTCCATGTCCTAGGAATTGTGGTCACTAGGGAGATGAGACAGAGACCAGGGGCAACGGTCATTGGAAACCACAATAGTAATATACATTTGAGGAGCACAGGCAGGCAACATTTCACTTGATTTGCACAGCTCATGTCCTTTGGAGCCATATTAACACACTGAAAACAATGTGACTTTTTCAGGTGTCACCTGCTATGGGCTTTCTGGGTCTCCAAGGAATATCACATGAAGTCACAGAATACATACAGTTGGTCTTTTAGTGGGTTACCTAATAACCAAAGACAATTGGTAGAACATTTGTTCTCATCTGAAGTGTGAACGCCCCTTTATCACTTTTATTCATTCATTCAATCAAATATTTTTGAGTGCCATGAGGGTATGGGTGGGTTGGATAAAACTAAAAGAAATGGTGATTCTTCAGAAATATAGAAATAGATCTACCATATGACACAAATATACCCTTCCTGTACATCTTCCAAAGGTCTCTGCATACCACTGTGGTAGAGACACGGTCATCCATGTTCATAGCTGTTCACTCATATTCACACCTACAATCACTAGGGCATGGAAACAGTCTGGACACTCATCAACTGATACATAGATGGTGAAAATGTGGCACGAAGGGAAGATATATTAAATTCACAGATTACTGGGAGCAACCATAAAGCATTACACTGACTGAGGTACTACAGCTCAAGAGATCCTCCAGTACAATGTGTAGTACCTCCCAGCATCACTAAAGCATCCTGGTGAGTACCAGCTTGACTTCTCGGTGTTCTATGCCCTAGTGTGTGGCATTTTCAGCAATAGGTTCTTACCTTCAGGTTGTGGAGAGTAAAAGGTAGCAATAGCCTGTAGTGTTTGGGGGGACCCTTTGGTCAATGGCTCAAAAAATATAATCGCCATTCCTTGCACTGGTGGTTTTATTTGGTAGCATATGATGTCCAGTTGGAGTATTATCTCCCCAGTCATATGGTAACCATAGCCATTCAAACTCTTTCTATATGTGTTTACATTTTAGGAAGCTTCTACAGTCGTAGGTTTCCATAAAAATAGTCACCAATTTCACCCAGCTTTGAACACTATAAGTTACAACAGTGACCTGACTGTAAGTTATGTCCATTGGGAGTAACCAACCACTTTTAAAATTGTATTTAAAGCCTGCTACATGAGATAGATGTTTTTACCTAATACTGTTAATGAGGCCAAGCACCTAAGGCCAGGTGGGTGATCGTCCCTTAGGGAAAACCTACAACTATTATTCTGCTAAAAGAACTTAGTAATAAAATGACTCCTAATGAGGTATTGTTATACCTACAGATCTATGATCTCATCTGAGAAACTTCCTTTATGAAATAGATGGCAATTAACATAGAGATCTACAACTGAACAATGTTTCAGGAGAGAAAGACTTGGGAGCACTCAGCCCAAAATGAGATTTTTTTTTTTTTAAATCACACTCTTCTCCTCAAGACTCAGGAATCTTTCCTAAATAGGTATAGTTAGAACCTCTACGTCAGTGTTGGAAGGTAGGGAGACTAGATATCCTTGCCTTGTTCCCTGTCCGAGGGTGTTGTTGTTCAGTAGTTCATTAGCAAGAAATGTGAGTGTGCTTCTTCATAGATCAGCTTGAGGAAGTTCAATTAGTGTCCTTATTTGTGAAATATTTTTACTGTGGAAAAACCTGTGGCATTTTCTCCAGGAGCTGTTGAGATAACCACATTTCCTTTGTTCCTTCTTCCATAGCTGAGGAAGAGATTTTCAAATACTATACCACCCTTATGTTACTCTGACGTACCTCTCCTGTTGACAGTGTGTAATGACTTTTGTTCATTGCTGGGTTTGGCATCTGCTGTGTTGGACATTTCTGTATCTGTTTTCATATCAGCCCGTGATTTTCATTTCTCCCATGACTTTGATTAATTTTGTATTAAGACGATGAAAATGATCTTATAGAATAAGTTAGAGAATGTTCATTTCTTTTGTTTGTTGGTGTTAGTTATTTAAATATTTGGTAAGACTAATGAGCTAAATTGCCCTGCCCTATGATTTCTTTGTAGGGGACTTGTCTCTAGGAGTTCAATCTTGTTCTTCCTCTAGAGTCAGTTTCCATTTTCCCAAACATTTCATTTTGCCTATGAATTAGACTATTTGTTGGCGTATGTTTTTTTCAGGATATCTCTGTAATTCTCCCTGTTTCTGCAAAGTTGGAAGGGATCGCTTTCTTTTACTCCTCATTTTGCAATTTCTGTTTTCTTTCTCACTTCACTGTTCATTGGCTTAACTAAATTTTTATCGGTTTTGCAGTTGGTTAAAGAAAAAACTTGAGGTTTTATTTATTTCTTCTTTAATATTTATTATTTTTTCTCTCTTTGGAGTTAATTTACTCCTCTCTCTCTCTCTCTCTCTCTCTCTCTCTCTCTCTCTCGCAGCTTACACTAAGGTTTTAGATTATGCATTATTTTAATTAACATCTCTGCCTTTACTTGGAGACTTTCTCCGTTTGTACCTGATGTGGAAGACCAACCTCTACTATTTTGTATCTGTGTTTGATGCATTCCTATATAATTTTTTGTTCTCTTTACAGGCTTCTTTTGTGTTAAATAGATACTTTGTAATGTTTTATGTTAATTCCCTCGTTGTTTCTTTTACTATATATATATTTTTGAGATATTTTCCTAGTGATTGCCCTGGGGGTCCAATTAACCTATTAATTTACTGCAATCTAGTTTGCATTAATGTCAACTTAATTACAATATTATATAAAAACCTTCCCACTGTGCAGTCCCCTCCCTCCTTCATATCTTGTTCTGTTATTATCATAGAAATTATTCTTTATGTATTTTATGCCCATCAACATATTTGTAATTATTTCCAAATGTGGCTTCCTTTTAAAAGGCACAGTAGAAACAAAGATCTATGCCTACAATACACTTACACCCCATTTTGATTTGCCTATGTGTTTTCCTTTGCCGGGGCTCTTTATTTCAATATTTGAATTTTCTTATTGATCTCTCCTTTCTGTCTGAATGTCTTAAGGCAGGGACTATCCAGCAATGGATTTTTTTTCTGTTTATAATTTCAACAAAGTTGTAGTTTCTCCTTAATTTTTACATATAATATGGTTGGATAGAAAACTCCTTGTTATATTGTTGGGTAGAAAATTCTTTGTTGACAACCATTTTCTTCTTACCGTTAGCACCTTGGAGGTCTTCTGTTGTGTGTGGGTTGTGATGAGAAATGTACTGGTGATATCGTTAAAGGTCTTTATCCAGTGTTGCCCACTCTTGGGCTTTTGTGGCTTTCTTTGTCATTGAAATGCTTGGCTTTGATGTGTTTGGATGCATAGCTTTGACTGAAACGCTTGGCTACAATGTGTTTGGATGTATAGCTTTGACTGAAATGCTTGGCTATGATGTGTTTGGATGTATAGCTTTGAGATTAGGCTTTGATGAGCTTCTTGAATATCCACTTAACATTTTCCATCAATTTTGAGATAACTTTATTTCTTCTGTCATCAATTCTTGAACTATTTGATTTGTTTATCGCCCTTCTTCTTCAGATCCTCCTTGTACTCGTGGCAGCTTTTGATGATCTCTCAAAGTTCTAAGACTCCTTTTCATCCTCATGCTGTTCAGGCCACAGAACACTTTTAAAGTAATGTTGTTTCATTAATTCTTCGATAATACCATACAATATATTTTGAACATAGTCTCTTCCATAGCTTCTCCCATTGCTACCCTCTCTACCCTCCCATCCCTTTCATTCAGCTTTGGGATTCCTCCCCTTCCCCCTCCCCTTCCCCCTCCCCTTCCCCTCCCCTTCCCCCTCCCCTTCCCCCTCCCCTTCCCCCTCCCCTTCCCCCTCCCCTTCCCCCTCCCCTTCCCCCTCCCCTTCCCCCTCCCCTTCCCTCCCACTCCCCCTCCTCTTTCTCCTTCTCCTCTTCCTCTCCCTCCTCCTCCTCCTATCTCTCCTCCTCCTCCTCCTTTCCCTCCTCCTCCTTTCTCTCCTCCTCCTCTTCTTCCTCCTCCTCCTTTTTTTTTAAATGTCCCCCAACAAGCTCAGCTAGTCTTGTGAATGGAGCATGCTCTGGAAGGTGGTTAACATACTGGGGGCCATGCTATTAGAGAAAGCAGACTCCCTCTCCCAGCAGCTACCAAATGCTAACAGTTCCTCAGTTGCTGGTCAGAGTTCATGTCTCCCTCCCTTACCGCTGTGCTGTGCTGGATTTTGTCTGTTTGTAGCTTGTGCAGGTCTTGTGCCTGCTGTAGTAATTGCTGAGAGTTCATCTGAATATCTGCCCCATTGTATCAGGAAAATACTGTTTCCTTGATTTTATCTAAAACTTCGGCCTTTTATAACAGTTCTGCTCCTAGAACTACACAATAGTAATGATCTAATTCCAAGTGTGCTAATATGTTCCTCTGCTTACTAAAATTTTCTGCTAAACCTCTATTCTGAATTTTTCATTTATTTGACTTAGCACTGTAGATTATATATATATATATGTGTGTGTGTGTGTGTGTGTGTGTGTGTTTGTGTGTGTGTGTGTGTGTGTTTGTATAGTGAAGTATAAAACCATGGCAGGAAGTTTGGTAAAGTAGAGCAGGTTGAGACCCAGAGACTCAGTGGGCACACACCTGAAGCTTAGATGACTCCCTGCCCCCTGCCAGATCCCTGGCCTGGAATACGTGCTACACATCTCGCATAAAGAAACATGTCCTACCATACAGAGATTGCCCCACCGGGGATCCATCCCATAAACAATCACCAAATCCAGACACTATTGCATATACCAACAAGATTTTGCTGACAGGACCCTGATATAGCTGTCTCCTGTGAGGCTATGCCAGTACCTGGCAATTACAGAAGTGGATGCTCATAGTCATCTATTGGATGGAACACAGGGCCCCCAGTGAAGGAGCTAGAGAAAGTACCCAAGAGCTGAAGGGGTTTGCAACCCTATAGGAGGAACAACAATATGAACTAACCAGTATCCCCCAGAGCTGTGTCTCTAGCTGCATATGCAGCAGAGGATGGCCTAGTTGGCCATCATTGGGAAGAGAGGCCCTTGGTCTTGCAAAGATTCTAGGCCCCAGTATAGGGGAATGCCAGGGCCAGGAAGTGGAAGTGGGTGGGTTGGGGAGCAGGGGGAGGGGGAGGGGGAGGGTATAGGGGATTTTTAGAGTGGAAACTAGGAAAGGTGATAACATTTGAAATGAAGAAAACATCTAATAAAAAAAAAAGACTCTCAGATTGGTATGTTAGGTGTGTGTTGGGAGGGGAAAGGAGGGAAGTGTATTCACCAAGGTTCTCAAGAACAGAATGGCTAAGATGAATGTATCTCCCTAAGCTGCTCTACTAAATTGGCTTATATTAAAAAAAAAAAAAAAAGAAAAGAAAAAAAAAAAAAAGAACCATGTCCTATGGCCACATAGGTCCAAGACAGAGTTCTCCATGGTAATGAGGTACCTAGAGGCCTAGAGGGTTTAGCCAATAAGCTTCCCTTCCCAGACATTCCTCCCTGCAAAAGGTATTGAATCTCAGGTCTTTATGCATCCATTTTCTGCCATGAACAACCAATAAACAGTTTAGAACCATGGACTGTCTCTTTCATCAAGATCGGCCATAGGGAGCCATGGAGAAGGCATTTGACTACAGAGCCACAGTTTAATTCTCCGGTAGAAAGCCTCTCGGTGCTCCCAGCCACAACTCTACCAAGCTTGCCTCCATCAAATTAAGGACAGTTACCAGTGGGATAAGCCGGAGCTCCCCTTTTCCCTGGCCTGGACTAGACGCTGTCCTCAGCCTATGCCACTCTGTTCTCTGCTCTTCTGCAACAATCGGGGTGCCTGGGTGCCAGAGTCTGAGAACCCCATGCACCTGGCTTCATAGGAGGCCTGGGACCCCTGAACCAGCTCCAGCTTTTCCACATCTCAGACTGCACTTTCCCACCCCCAGAACAGAGCAGAACAGTCTTGGTGTTTCCCTATAGCCTGACACCTGCCTGGCTGCTGCCTGGGTATAAGTGCACTCAAACTTCCCTCATTATGGCTCCACAAAAGGCTGTGTTCAGCAGTAGAGCAGATGAAGACCCCCATTGTGTGTGTGTGTGCGCGTGCGTGCATATGTGTATATGTATATATATATATATATATATATATATATATATATATATATATAATTGTAAAAGGTTGTATATATATATATATATATATATATACACATACATACATACATATACATATACCTATGCATGCACCAGACACACACATATACATATGTAATATATATGTATACACACATATATTATATATTATATATACACATACATATATACACCCATGTGTGTGTGTATATATATATATATATATATATTCAACGCTTTATGAATATTCTGTACTTCATGAGGCGTTTCCTTTAGTTCTTAGAGCAAGTATATTTAAAGTTCTTTTTCTAGCAAGCGCAACCCCTGTACTTTCTCAGGGCCTCCTGATTCTTCAGTTCAACATAAAAAATGTGAACCACTATTTTTTTACTTCCAACCAGAGCCAAGAAGTGAGGGATATAGGTAAGGTAAACTTAAAATGCCACAATTAATTGATTTTCCTGATATTTGTATGTTTTTCTTAAACACATAGTTCAGAGTGGTTACAAGCCTTTGATTATTTTCTAGAATTTGTAGAAAAAAGTTGATTCTGATAGTTAACAAGTGAGAAGCCCAGTGCCAGGAATTACCTCTTTTGGACTTGTTGGCCACTGAGTTTTCACAGACCTCCAAATATTGCAGGCTACAGCCAATACCCTTGGGTACCCTTCAGCATTTGATAACATGATGGAGACTTGATATTATTGAATCATAGAACACGGGGAAATGAAGTTGGCACTCACTTGGAAGCTCCATCTCTACTGTCACTTTTGTAGTACCTGGAGGTGCATGCGAGCTCTTGGAGGGGAGACGGTAACTATCCACCTTACATAGCTATGAACCCTGCAAACTACAACAATAGTAAGCCTGGCAAGACACACCCACTGGTGCAACTGTGGCACCCCAGGGGAGAACCTACTATGGTGATTCCACTAGATAGAAATAGTGTTAATCTGACACACAAATAGACGAGTGTGTCTCATCTTTCATCAGAGAGGCTTCTGGCAGTAGATGGCGATTAATACAGAGCCATAATTGATCAAGGCACAGAGAATGGGAGATTGAGCAATGCTCAGTCCTCAATGTGGCATCTATATCATATCCTCTCCTCCTCAGCAGAGGGAATGGAAAGCATTTAAGAACAAAGAGGTGGTAGCTGACTACAAAGGAAACTGTTTTCTGGAGAGGGCAGGGGAGTGGCAAATACGAACCCACATGGGCCATGAAAGGACGCACAAGGCCTGTGCAATCTCAAGTCACCATGGAATGGGAGAGGTGGGCATGATGTTCTACCCCTAGATCAGGACTGTTGTCGACAAATAGCTTTTGGGGGGGGTAGGGGCTAGGAAGAATTAGTTTTCTTTAAAGACGAAGTGAGTTGACTCTGGTACAGTGGAAAGTCACTCATCCAAGAGTGTGTGAGTTGCACAAATTGTACTTGAGGAGTTAAAAACCAAAGCATAGAACATGCAATTGGGTATGTGAGGAATGCTGGATGAGTCTGGAAGGAGGAGGGGGTGAGTATGAGGAAAATGCATAGTCTAAAATTTAATGAAAACGAATTCAATGGAAAAGCAAAGAACTGAGCTGGGTGCTGGTGGCTCACACCTTTAATCCCAGCACTCAGGAGGCAGAGGCAGGTAGATTTCTGAGTTCAAGGCTAGCTTGGTCTCCAGAATCAATTCCAAGACAACCAAAGCTACACAGAGAAATAATGTCTAACTCCCCTCCAGATCAATGAACTAATGTACATATAAGCGATATACATTTAAATCATCAAAAGCAAAAGAACAGTGTTTGGAGCTACTAGCAGAACATTTGCCTAGCATGCATGACAGCATGGGTCTGATCCCCTGCATTATGTAAAAATAGGCATAATGGTCTACATTTGTAATCCCAACACTCTGGAAGTGGAGGCAGGGCTATCAGAAGGTCAAGGTCATTCTCAACTGCACAACAACCTTGAAGACAAACAACCTAGGCTACATGAGATCCTGTCAGAGAATGAATTATATTACGTGTCAAAAGATCACAGAGCTCTGGACTATGATTTCTGGCTTCCCATTCTGGCTTTGGCACTCACTTGTGTGTGGTCTCTGTCTGAGTAGTTATTAAGCCTTCTGGGAACCACCGTTTTCCAGAGTCTTACACATAGCCATGGGCTGGTTGTGACTAAAAGGATGAATTAATATGTGGATAACTCTCATCACGATGTTTAGGTCACAACAAGATGGACTATGCCTGTTGTTAGGGTGACCTTGAACTCTTCCAACAACCTTACATAGTGGCTAGGTCATGTTCTTGTCAGAGTCCATAGACTTGTTTATTGACCATGGGGGTGGATGCCCTCATCTCTATGGTGCCACAGAGATAACGTGTAAACATTTCAGCGTGTACTAAATAGATGCTCATTGAATAGAAAATCTATCCACAAATCATGGCTCTCCCATCTTCTCCACACTACTTGTGAACCTACTGAAGTATTGAATTTAGAGAAATATGTGTGATTGAATTTGGTGTATCTTGCAGCTGCAGAAGATCCCTGGTGACTATTCTTCAGATATCTGGGTTTCATCGGAAATTCAGAGATTGAGTGGCAAGACCTGACCATGATGGTCTCCCAACCTTTACACAAGAAGGCAGGTGACAGGTCTTTCTAAACACAGCAGATGTGCGAAGAGCAGTTGTCCAGAAGCAGCTACAAGTGGGACAAGTAACTTGCACAATACTAGCTGTGCATGATGGCTTCTTTTATTGTTCTTTGTAATGTCTGTGGCTGTTTTACAATAGTTTTTTATGCCTGTTCTTGCTGTAAATCTTGCTGTAAAATTGCTCTAATGCAAGGGAAAGGATGTGAAGTGAGAGTTGGAACCTCGAGCATCAGCTGATGAGAAGCGGGGAAAAAGTACACTAAAGATGTCCAGAGAGAGAACAAAGGAGAGCCAGGGGGAGAATTAGTGGGCTAAATGGCCATTACATGCTAGGATTTGTCTCTCTCCAAACCAATTTAGCTGTAAGAAAGAGAAGGCCACTTCTAGATGAATCCACCAGGTGGCACTACCAAAAGTCTTTCTTGGCTTTTCTTTTTAATTTCTTGGAGTTTATTTAGTAAGTTCACTATTTTCAGAGAAGAGCAATGGACTCGGTTTTGGAAGTAGTGCTCATCCTGTTTCCTTTCTACAGGCCAGGCCCTGTGTTTAGTACACATGTGTGGTACAAATTTGCACAAGAAAAGACCCTGTTCTCAAGAGATCCTCTTGGTTATATATTTTTTCCAGGGCAATTTTGAGCTAAATGTCCTAGATTTAGGGATATGCGTTTATATCTTCTAGTTAACATTAATGTACTTGGGGTTTTTCTTTTCTTAGTCTGGGCCTATAAAAGCCTTTATATATGAGATACTTTAATAATAAACTTTTAAACAATCTTTTTGAAGCATGAGGGAGAATACTGAATTGTTCTTCATTTATTACCCATACCAATATAGTTCTTGCAAAAGTGATTCTGAGATCTGGAACCCTTGGGGAGGCTCTTGTAGGAGGTCTCCATGATTCTTAAAATCATGAACAGAGCATATGGTTAAGATATATTCTGGTTAATGAAACTAAGATATGTTTTTAAAACGTACCCCTTTTCAGGTCATATCTTTTTGTAGAAACTACTTTCAAACTCCCCATCCATGTGAGCATTGTTTATCTTTTGTTTTACTAACAATCAGCAGGAGGAGGCTGCTACTTTTAATATTGTATTTTTAAAGTAATGTCCAGCATCCTCTGAGGTTAGACCAAAAACATGCATGTGGAGGGACCCACTAGCAAATAGCTCAGGCCCAGTTACTGTTTCTCATGGTGAAGGGTCAGAACACTCTGAAGACCAAGGCATATGAAGCTAGAACCCTATTGCTCTGCTCAAACAGAACTGAATTAGAGATGTTTGGGTACTCAAAGTGCTCACTGCTCTCTACCTATAGTCACATCTATGAGGATGATGAATGGAGGAAGGGGGTTAGGGCAGAGTGGTGGAGGCACCTCTGAGCAGTGAAACTGATATTTGATCAGCTGGAAATCTTGAATTGTTTTAAACATTTATTCATGGTGTATGCTGCTGCTGCTGCTGCTGCTGCTGATGTGTGTGTGTGTGTGGGTGTGTGTGTGTGTGAATGCTTGCACATGCAACATGACATACCTGTCCTGTGTCTGGATAGTTTGTGGGTCCCTCTCCTTCTATGATGGGAACTTCAGAGGTTGAGCTCAGGTTGTCAGTCTTAGTGGAAACCTCTTTTACCCACTGAGCCATCTTGCTAGTTCAGGAAGCTTTTTGTGGTTGCTAGTTCTGGCAAGGTGAAGCTGGTAGATGATCTTTAATATTTACTATTTAACGTTTAGTAACTAATCTTTTTAGACCTCCTTCTTAAGGACTCTGAGGATCCACCTGGTACATGTCTGAGAAAGAGAGAGAGAGAGAGAGAGAGAGAGAGAGAGAGAGAGAGAGAGAGAGAGAGAGAGAGAGAGAGAGAGAGATTGAGAGAGAGAGACAGAGACAGAGACAGAGAGACAGAGAGAGACAGAGAGAAGGAGAGACAGAGAGAGACACAGAGACAGAGAGAGACAGAGAGAGACACACACAGAGAGAGAGAGAGAGAGAGAGAGAGAGAGAGAGTTGGGGATTACAGCAGGGGCTGATGAGTGGTATTTAGAAACTTATGGGTAAAGAGCTCCTTGCTTGGCCTCCATTTCCACCTGTACCTGGCCAGGAAACAGAGGGTCTGAGGACAAAACAAATGGCCTGAGCATGTGAGGTGTGTAGAAGGCACATTTTTGATAACTTCTCTAGCTGAAGCACACTAAATGACTGATTTTCAATTTCAAGTTTGGTCATATGCCACTAAATCACAGGGACACATTCTGAAAGAGGAATTCCTAGCAATTCTAATGTTAAGGAACATTATAAGAGTGTTCAGGCCTTAATGGTCCCAGTCAGTCAAGGTCTAGGCCATGTGGTCTCCTGGTACAATCAAGAGACGTGGAAAATAAAAATATCCGTGTTATAATAGTGAGGTGTGTTGTCTATAGCAAATGGTTTTACTAAATACATTAAAAGCAGAAATAATAATCCCAGTGGGGAATACATAAAGTAATATTGTAGCTGTTTATTATCTTTATCACATTTCATCTTCTGATTGCAGTTCTGAGTGCCTTCTTTTTCTATGTTTGGTAACATAGGAAGTTGACTCACACCAGGGGCCCCACATGCATCACACTGTGATGTGATGAAGGCTCGGATGTCAGTGGGTGATGGGGACTTTCCCCTCCTGTCAGGATCTTACAGAATCACCTTTGCATATGCAGTTCCCTGATGACCTGGTGTCAGATTGTATATTTTGAGCCCTGGCTGGTATTTTAATATAATAATATAATATAATAATATATTTAATATAATATAATATGATAAACCAAAAACTAATACATCAGAATTGGACAAAACAAACAAACAGAAGAACAAGAGCCCAAGAGATGATATAAGAATCACAGACCCAATTGTTTGCCCACTCTGGAATCCTATAAAAACACTAAACTGGAAGCCATAAAATATATACAAAGGACTTTAGAGTAAAAAGAGGAAAAAAAACATATAAAAATAAAACCTAATAAGACTTTTTTAAAAAAGAAAAGAAAAGAAAAATTCCGAGAGGACTTTATGAGACAAGAAACATCCAAAAATGGCTTTGAGTTTGTTTTCTGTTGACTATCTACTACTGGACATGCTGGCTACCCTTGAGAGTAGTTTGTTTCTTCAGTGAGACTTCCAGGCAGAACTAAGTTTTCATTTGCAAGTGGTTATCAGTTGGAGATTGCTTCTGGGATGAGGTTATGTGTCTACTCTAGGACTCCATCTGATGCTCCATGCATGCCCTGTGCATGCTGCCTCAGTCTCTGCGAGTTCACATGTGTATCAGTCATGTTGATTTAGAGGACCCTATTTTCTTGTGTCCTCTATTTCCTCTGGCTTTTCCTTTTCTGTGGAGTTTGTGGGTCCCTTGGCAGAGGGATTTGATGGAGACATCCTTTTGGGAATGAGTGTAAATGTAACTTTTATTTGCCAGATGTAATTGTCATCTTGGAGGTTTATTACTGAATAAACTCATTCTTTCTAGCTCTTTTTGAACTGTGGCCAGCTGATTCAACACAGCTGTTCTGGCCCAAATTGCTCTCCAAGCTGACTGATTCAAACTGGCTTCTCTCAGCTTCTGACTGAATTGTCCTGCTTGGCTTCAAACTAACTCTGGCAATTTGCTCTAATCTTCTGGCTCATTCTCATTCTATGACTCATTCTGTCTTCACCTGCAACCTGCCTCCCTAAAACTGTCTTGGCTTCGCCCTCTCTGTCTCTCTGTCTTTATGTTTCTCTATTTCTATAGCTCTCTGTCTTTTTGTCTCTCTGCCTCTCTGTCTCCATGTGTCTCTGTTTCTCTCTGTCTCTCTCAGTCTCTCTGTGTCTCTCTGCACTGCTCTCTTAAGTCACATCTCCTATCTAATCTTGTGAGAGTTGGGCATATCCTAATATGACTCATCCTGTCAAATTTTTCTCTGATTTGTCACTTTGTCTGCCCCTCAATTAGACATCAATTTTAAACATGGCTGCTTCCTTCTACAAACTAACTATACCTTCATTGCTTGGAATAAAGGTGTGAGCTAAGGGCATGTCTGTCTTCCAGCTAGATCACACAGAGACCTACAAGGTCTTTAGATATGATCCCTTGCCAGAGCATCCATGTTGCTGGATTAAAATCCCTCTACAGGTGAGGGTTCCAACATGTCTCACTCTTTGCATAATGAATGTCTATGAGTTTCTGTATTTGTTCCCATATGCTGCAGAAAGAAGCTGCTTCTCTGATAATGACTAAGCAAGGCACCAATCTATGAGTATAGCAGAATGTCTTTAGAAGTAATTTTAATTTTATTGCTTTTTTTTGGAATAGTCATATTTGAGTTTACTTTAGGATATTGATCTGTCTAGTCTCAGGTTCTTGGCCACCCAAGCAGTAAAAGGTATAGGCTCCATTTTATAGAGTGTCCTTAAGTTACTCCCACAGGCTTTGTGCAACCATTGCACTAGTATATCTTGTAGGCAGGACACCTTTGTAGGTCTAAGGGTTTGTGGCTGAACTGGTATTTAAATGTCTCTTTTAGTAGCAGAGTACCTTTCTGAACCAAAAAAATGATAGCTTGTAGTGGTGAAAGTTCTATGTTCAATGAATCCTGTGGGTGTTATCTTCAGCAATAAGGCCTTGCTGTCATTTTGTGGAGTGCATTCTATAGTCTTGGTAACAGCCTGGGCTATTTGGGGATTTCTATGGAATTCCTCTGACCAACAACACAATTAGATGCAACTTAATTCCAGTTCTGGAAGCTTCATTTAGTGACAAGAGATGGCCATTTGGGGCTCGGCTTCCTTTACTATTATGGTGATGTTATTTACTTGACCTTCATATATGTATTTATTTTAGGAAGCTTCTACTGTATTGTATTTCCATGCTACCCTTAAAATGAACCTTAATTTTAACTGTCTCTCCCCATATTACTCCCTTGTTCCCCTCTCACTTCCATTTACCCCCTGATCTCCCCATTCCAGACCCCTTATCCACCCACAACTATCCTATTCCCTCTCATAAGGAGATTTATTTGCCCTTTGCCCCTTCACTTACTCTATACCTAACTGCTGTGGTCCTATGGATTGTAGCTTGGTTTTCATTGGCTTAACAGCTAATATACACATAGAAGTGAATATATACCAAGTTTGTCTTTTTGGGTCTGGGTTACCTCACTCAGAATGATTTTTTATAGTTCAATCCATTTAACTGAAAGTTTCATGGTTCATTTATTTTTAAACAGCTGAGTAATAATAGTCCATTGTGTAAATATCCCACATTTTCTTTATCTACTCTTCCTTTGAGGGACATCTAGCCTGCTTCCATCTTCTGGGTATTGTGAATAGAGAAACAGTGAACATGGTTGAGCAAGTGTCTGTCTGGTAGGATGCAGCATGATGTGACTAGATCTTGAGGCAAATCAATTCCCATTTTTTTTTTTTTTGAGGAACCGCTACACTGATTTCCATAGTGACTATAAGTTTACACTCCCATGAGCAATGAATGAGTTTTCTTCTTGCTCCACATCCTCACCAACATGAGCTGTCACATGTTTTATTAATCTTAGTCATCCTGTTCAGTGTAAGATGAAATCTCAAAGTAGTTTTGATTTGCACTTCCCTGATGACTTAAGATATTGACTAGTTCTTTAAGTGTGCCTCAGCCACTTGAGTTTCCTCTTTTGAGATTTCTTTTTTTTTTTTTCTTCTTTTTTTTTTTTTTATAGAGATTTCTTTGTTTAGATTTGTACCTCACTGTTTGATTTGGGTTATTTGTTTACATAATAACCAGTTTCTTGAGTTCTTTATATATTTTGTATATTAGGCCTCTATCAGATGTGTCATTGACAAATATATTTTTCTATTGTGTAGGCTGCTATTTTGTCCAAGTGACAATGTACTTGGCTATGCAAAAGCTTTTTAGTTTCATGAAGCCGTATTTATTAATTGTTGCTCTTACTGCTTGTGCAAACCATGTTCTGTTCAGAAAGTCTTTTTCTGCACCAATAACGCCTCACTTTCTCTTCTGTCAGGGTCACTGTATCTGGCTTTATGTTAAGTTATTTCATCCATCTGGAGTTGAGTTTTGTGCAGGGTGATAAGTGTGGACCTATTTGGATTCTTCTAGCAACATTTGTTGAAAAATGCATAGCCTCTTCTGACCCAGGTGCTTCTGGCCTAGGAGGAGGGTCTTTTAGATATATTATTTGTCCTACTTAAGAGAAAAGGTCAGTGACATCTCACCTCATAAGATGTGGTCAGGTCAGACTTCCCCTACCCCAAGCTCAGCTTGTTCTTATCAGCTTCGACTGATTGTGTGGTCCAGACCTCTGCAGTCTCATGAACTCTTCTGTGGTCCTCTTCAAGGGCACCTCTGTGATCCCAAGGCAATTCAAGAAAAAGGATTCTTACATTGAGGTAGACTCAGGCACCAGATCTCAGCCTTTGTGGGTGTGACCCTTTCTAAGGATAAAAATCAAAATGATGATGAACTATTGGATATAATCATATCAGTCGAAGGGGTTCACATCTTCAAGATCAAGAACCTGGGAGGTGGAGGTAGAAGGATCAGGGGTTTAAGGCCAGCATCAGCTACAGAATGAATTTGAAGCCATCCTGGGCTATGTAAGACCTTGTCTTGGAAACAAAAACAACAAATAAACAGTAAAAAAGCAACAAAATAAACCCTATTATATATGAGAAGAGTAGAAAAAGAAATAAAATCTACACAATTTAAAGGGAATAAATCCTCCAGACATTCCAACACAGAGAATACTAAAATAATTATATCTTTTCATTGTCCCAATCAGTTTTTTTTTCCTTAGTGGTGTGAGAAATTCTTTTAATTTTCCAAGTTGCTAACCCTGAGGACACAGATGAAGCTCACAGTGATGCTGGTAAATTGTTAGGCTGTTACCAAAGTCTTCAAACCTCTGTCAAAGTTGTTTCCTGTATAAAAGACAAGTTGCAAAATTTGGTCCTTATAGTTCAGCAGGCATAGTCCATCCTATTGCTGTCCTGGGTGCTGGACTAAGAGGGCTTTGCTGAACCAGCCAAGCAAGGCATCTTGATAGTCCCTGCTACATTTTAATTCATGTTGTCAAATATAAAACAAACTTAAACTGCTAGCCACGGTGACACTGCTTTAATCTCAGAATTTAGGAGGCAGAGAGATGGCTCTCTGTGAGTTGCAGGCAGCAAGGGCTACATAGTGTGGCCTTGAATCAAACATCAAAACAAAGTTACAAACAAAAACAAGGAAACTTTCAAGTTTCATAGTGTTAATACTTCAGGGGGCTTTCTGTTCTCAGTCACTATGCAGATTCAGGTTGTTGACAGAGTCCCTTTTGCAGTGCATGGGCCCATAGATAAATAAATTATATATATATATATATATATATATATATATATATATATATGTATATACTTAAAAGATTATCTCTCCTTATACTATATCCATATCTGTATCTGTATCCATTGTTTATGTGTCACAAGGATGGCACCTGGCTTCTCATGACACTGCTACCTGGTCAAGTGGAACTTCGAGCTTATGCCTACCACCTACTCAGGCATTGTGCGCAGGCTTGAACATGTAGTCAGAGCTCAAGTTAGTTTAGAAAAAAAACTGCACAAAACTTACCCATTCTTTTCCTCACTGCAGACATTCAAAACAGCAAACAATGAACACGCTGGCTCCACTGTCAGTGTAATGAAACCAACAGCCAAGAGGGGCTAGCAGCTTGGGACTGTTGGAGGCAAGCTCAGCATGGTGCCTGAATAGGTTTGTGCATGTTTTCAGGCTCATATTTTCAAATTGGACATCATTCAAATGAATTGTTTCCCTAATATATTGTGAACATACTGAAGAGTCAAAATAGAAACTCCCATTAAGAGCGTAATTGTCAATGCAGTGGGTGAGGAGATTGGAGCATGTCATGTCCCTTTCGGGTTTCCCATCTCCGCTAATGCTATTTTCCTGGTGACTGACTTTAATCAAATTCTCCCATCTTCTTCTGACCTCAGTGAAACCATCTTCATAACTGGGTTGGAAGGAGGAGCATCTAATTAAGATCACATTCGTACTTGAAATCTCTCTGCCCAGTGGGGATAGATAACATTGTCACTCAGTGTTGGGAGTGGATAATGATATTAGTGCTTTCCCTACAGGCAACACAGTGCAATCAGGGCCTGAGCCTCTGCATGGGTAGGCTTCTGCCTCCTTGAGAGAAGGTGGCCAGTTGTGTTTTCAGGGACTCAGTAGCAAAGTTAACCAAAGGGATTTGTTATCTTTTGCTTCCTCTCTGGCATGCATGAGTTGGTCAACCTGGGATTTACATTAAACTTGAGTGCCCGGTTTATTGAGGCAATGTTTGCAAACAGTAAAATATTCTGGATTCTGGTGTTTGACTTGAAGATTCTGACCAAGTATCCAGTAGTGTGATAACTGTAGGGTTTCCTAAAAAGTGGAGCACCAAAGGGGAGGACTTCAAAGTGTGCAGAAACAGCTTTGGAGAGCTGTTCATGGCAAAGCACCCCGCCCCTGTGTGTGTTTGCCAGTTTCTTTCCATCAAATCTTGTTCCCCAGGTTATAAGCTTTTCCCGGACTTGGTCCACGTTGGACTTTAGACTACGAGCATGGTCAGTATCACTGGAAATTAGCAGTGCTTTGCCAACTGACGAGGTGAGATGCACTCCCTGGACAGTGACAAAAGCGTGTCCTATGCACCTCCTCACCAAGTTCTTGGTAGATTTTCCTTAGCATTAAACACAGAAATTATGTATGTTAGTTAGATATTTATTGCACTGATATGACGAAATTCCCCCAGGGGAAACACCTCAAGGCAGAAAGGGTTTTTTTTTTCTTTCTTCAGGATTATAGATCTAAAGAAGACAGCCTATCATGGCAAGGAAGGCAGAGTGTCAGGAACAGGATGTAACTGGTCCCCTTGCATCCAAAGTCAAGGACCAGAGAGGGGTTAATACCTGTACTCAGCTTGCTTTCATCTCTTTATTTCACTGTGGGTGGATCTTTCCACTTCAATATACCTCACCTAGGTCATTCCTCACAGACATACCCAGAGATTTGTGTCCATGGTGATTCTAAATCCCATCTCGTTACAGTCAGGATGAGGCACCATAGTGGGCTCAGCAATCTACAGGAAATAGGAAGCTAGACTGTGGGGACTCCAGCTCATGGAGGGACTTAGGAAAATTTCATGAAATCTGTTAGGACATGTACTGAAATACAAGAAAAGATTTCCTCCACTTCCCCTAAACTGTTAGAAAAGGAGGCCATTGCTCCAAATACAACCTCATAGACGTTTTCTTTATCATGAAGTAGTATCTTATTTATTCTGAACAATAAATAATGTATAGGAGAAACGCATTAGCTTTCACTCACATCGGCCAATTCTAGGCTTCAAAGCAACATGAGAAAGAAGTATTTTGTTAGTATAACTAGGAAAAGTCTTTTTTTCTGACATGCAGCTGTAGCTGGGGATAAAAGTTTTAGAGATAAATGATGATGTCATTTTTAATTTTAAAGATAGACAGCGATGTCTCTGGAGAATGTTTTTGGTGATGCTAAAATCACTTTCCAGGGATGCTCAAGGGGAACATGGCCAGTGTGAACAGAGTTCTGCTGTGAAATATCTAGGTGGGGGAAAGGTCTTCGAATCTTAGGGTTAGGAGTATGGCTTAGTGGTAGAACATTTACTTAGCATGCCTGAGCGTTGGAACATCATCCCTAGCATCTGCCCCAAGTTATCTATACTATGCATATTTGTCTTCTAAACCTGTTTGAGTATTTACTATAAAATATTGCATTTCTCTTAGTATTAAGAAATATATATATATATATATATATATATATATATATATATATACATACATAGGGCTGGAGAGATATCTCAGTGGTTAGGGACACTTGCTACCCTTCCAGAGGACCTGGCATTGGTTCCAACATTCACGGCAGGTAGCTCATACTGCCTGCAACTTCACTTTCTGGGAATGTAATGCTCTCTTCAGGCCAATGTGGGCATCGTGGTGAACATACACTTACTCAGGCAACCACATATACTACTTACACAGTTTGCTTTTTTAATTTATTAAAGAATTAAATTTTTAGATTGGGAAAATAAAGGGGTCTCATATATTTATAGATTCCTGGTAAGAGGAGTTGGGGACAAACTCTGCATGTGTGGTGTCTTTAGGACTTATGTTTAGGGGTGGTGTCTGTAATCAGCAAAGTGAAGCAGGTGATGCAGAAAGAGAGAGAGGGAGAGAGAGAGAGAGAGAGAGAGAGAGAGAGAGAGAGAGAGAGAGAGAGAGAGAGAGAGAGAGAGAGAGAGAGAGAGAATGTTACTTGGTATAGGTAAATAGACTGTAATCATTATTCTTGCTCCAAGTGGGTTTGGCTGTGATGCTTTAAGTTTAATAGTATTTTATGATTATAGAAACAATACTGGTGGTTCTCATTGTTTGTGCTATCTGCATTCTGGATTCACCTCCCTGCTAAAATCCATTTGCAACCTGAAATCAGTATCTGTGTCATTTCATAGCCATTTACAGGTATACTGGGGAGAAAAAAAAACTGACTTGAAAGATCCTCTGTGTTCAGTAAACAAGTACCTTTTCAAGGTCTGCTTGGTGCCATGTGTTTTCATGGAATAAACCAAAAGTGCTAGTTTTTGGCCTTAAAGCACATGGAGGCTGTGACAAGGAAATAGGTGTGTTAGATAAGTCTCAGTCCTCAGGTACAGAGATGTTGGTGAGCTCAACTTTAACACATCAAAAATACATTAAGTTGTTTTCCTTTTCCTAGGCAGAAACATGAATAAAATAATTCTATATATTGATCAGGAGTGGCACAGTGCTCATGAGAACAGTGCTGTGACCAGTGGCACAAAGGAGCCTAACCTCACTTTTCCCCAGAAGCAAGCAATGTTTAATTGCTTCATTCACTAGTTCTCCTAGGGTGGTTAGTTGTCTTACAGAACACACTATCACAGGTGACGATATTGGAGAGGATGTGTGTGCATCTGCTTGGTGACCTTCAGTTTACTTACCCATATAGCATAAACCTTTGTATAAGTTGTTAAACAATACCAAGATTATTTCCTAAAACTGAGAAGAGGAGGGAACTGAATGGGTGGAGTCGTCTACCTGTTCACACCCAACACACCTGTCGGATCCTGCTGTCTAAGGTGGACTCTACCTTGTCCAGACAGCTCTCCTGAGCCTTGCACAAAATGGGGGACTTACTTACTGTCTCAGCAGGGCTTCCCCTTCTCTACCTGATTGGGGAGCCCGATCCCCACATCTTCTACCTGTGAGTGTCAAATCATTCTTGGCAAAATCACAGGTTCCACTTTCTCTCTCCTGAAGAGAGCCTGTTCAGCAAACACCTGGGGTTCCTGGAATGCCTCTCCAAGCAAAGGAGGCATTCTCAGGCAAACTCCAGCCAGGGATTGGCATTCACCCTGAAAACCCCTTCTCATTCACCAAAGTGTGTATATCGCCCTTGTTCATCCCTGAACAAAGTGTGTGCCCACAAGCTGTTTCACTGAAGATCTTCCAAGAGAGCTGAACCCTGTCAAAAAGAGCCATAACACCGAAATCCTCAGAGACAGCCTTCTCCCCCTGCTCCCAATTCCCAGCCAGGATCCAGCAGAACCCACCCATTCCAGGCTCTGCTTCATTCTCTCCCTCCCTGTATGTAACAGCACCTGGACACCCTGGAGGGAGGAAGTGAAACTTGGGACCACACACACACCTAGATGTGTAGCTTCTAGGGGACACTCACCCGAGTGGTTCAGTGATCCCAGTTAAACCCTGTGGCTTCCATTCCAGGAATAGCTGTGCTGACCCTCCTCATACAGCAGGCTCTGCTTCCCTCTTGCACCAGCCTCTGATTTACAAAGGGAATCACGAATGGGTTTTTAATCCTTGAGGGGAGTCCATGGGACTTCTACCTGTAGGTTCACTGCCATGAGTTCATGGGCTGGTGGGGTCTAATAGATTCACATTGGAAGTGGAGAGTAGAGAGTTCTGATATATTCATCAGCTTTTTCATGGGTCACTGTGCCCCAGACATGAGAAGACAACTGCTATTTTCATCATTTGAAGATGATAACCCTAGCACTGCCAGCATCTGCTTCAACCACGTGTTCTATGTTATTTCCTATTGTGCCACGTGAAATGGTAGTTTCACAGTGCTGTCACACTACCCTCCAAAGGCTTTAAGGGGGTTACTGATGCATACATATTATGCACCTACATAATACACTGAAGATAAAGTCAACTCTAGACCCCAGCCTTCGTGGGAGAGCAGACCCTTGTGGGCCACAGCAATGTGGGGCAGGTAGTTGAGAGCTGGCCTTGTATGGCCCTGTATGGCTCTCCTCAGTTGATGACTTCTGGCAGGGGAACAGTTGGAGAAAAATCTCACCTTCCCTTGAGGTGGGGGTGGGAGGCTAGCCACTAGGAATGTGACCATACTCCAGCAAACATATGGACAATACAAAATGGATCTTTCTTTCTTTTCTTCTTTTTCTTTGGGTGGGAAGGTCATAGGGGGGAGTGGGGGGGGAGGGGGAGGACTTGGAGGTGAACACAATTGGAGTACAAGATGTGAGATTCTCAAATAGTAAATAAAAATTAGCTCCAGAAGTCTTTGTCTGTGCAATGGTGCTTTGCATACACTGGATAGGGGAATAAAATTAACTCAGAGGCAAGGCTAACTTCCCCTCTGCACAGTCCATCATTGAAATTCATTGATGTGCAGGCCTTAAATATACTTACCACATGGATGCTTTGCCAAATTAACATCCAGGTAGGTAGGCAATTTCCTTCTTTGAAGTACCATGCTTAGCATGTTTGTCTGTAAGTTAGTTATTCTGTGGGTGTGGCAAATGTACAATGTACATGCTTATATCAGTGACCACCTGGTGTTTTCTAGGAGGGTTGCCATATTGTCTTGGTGTTTGCATAAGTAGTAGACAACTCTGAACTTAACGCCAGAAACCCTGAGTATGGGACTCAGTCCTGCCAATGTCCTGAGTAATAACCTTGAGCATATCATGTGACTTCTCTGGGCTCCAATCTTTCCCTTTTTAGTGACCACAGTGGTACTACTTTGAGGGCCAAAAGCTTATCTGTAAAACAGATACAGAGCAGTATGGCTGACCTGATGGAAAATAAGGAGTGGAACCAGTCTCCCTATTTATGATGTCTCCAAGCCTCAGTTTATTTCATGGGTTACAAGCAGCATCTCCACTGTGCTGACTAGTTTTTATGTCAACGTGACACAAGCTGGAGTTATTTGGAAGGATGGTCTCTCAATTGAGAAAATGTCCCCACCAGATTGGCCTGTGGGCAAGCCTGTGGTGCGTCTTTTTAATTGATGACAGATGTAGGAGGAAATCAGCTCACTGTGGGTGTTACCATTCCTGGGAAGATGGTTCTGGGTATTATAAGAAAGCAA
Source organism: Mus caroli (assembly GCF_978045245.1). NCBI lineage: Eukaryota > Metazoa > Chordata > Mammalia > Rodentia > Muridae > Mus > Mus caroli. The sequence continues at coordinate 78,267,164 of NW_028227263.1, read as the reverse complement.
GCTGAGCAAGTCATGGAGAGCAAGCCATGAACTGGTCTCTGCCTCAGTTCTCTGTTTAGTATTATTGGCTATAGCATCTAGACCAGTGGTTCGCAACCTTCCTAATACTGTGACCCTTTAATACAGTTCCTCATGTTGTAGTGACTACCAATGATAAAATTGTTTCATTGCTACTTCATAGCTGTAATTTTGCTACCAGTGTATATCATAATATAAGTATCTGATATTCAGAATATATGAAACCTCATTAAAAAGTGCGTGACCAGAAGTGGATGCTCACAGTCATCTATTGGATGGAACATAGAGCCCCAATGAAGGAGCTAGAGAAAGTACCCAAGGAGCTAAAGGGGTCTGCAACCCTATAGGAGGAACAACAATATGAACTAATCAGTACCCCCCAGAGCTTATGTCTCTCTTTGCATATGTAGTAGAGGATGGCCTAGTCGACCATCAATGGGAGGAGAGGCCCTTGGTCTTGTAAAGATTATAATCCTCAGTACAGGGGAATGCCAGGGCCAGGAAGTTGGAGTGGGTGGGTTGGGGAGCAGGGCAGGGGGAGGGTATAGGGGACTTTCAGAGAGGAAACTAGGGAAGGGGAAAGCATTTGAAATGTAAACAAATAAAATATCTAATTAAAAAAAAGAAAAAGAAAAAAGAATTAATAATAAAAAACGTGCGTGACTGTATTTACTGTGGCTGAGGGGCTGTTGGCTACATTTTCTAGACGCTAAGAGCTTTGTTCACTATGAAGGCACATCTGGGTGTGACTCCTCAGTCTGTCCCTTTTGAACTAGTTCGGAGGGTGGCAGCAGTGACTTTCTACACAGTGTGATTCAAGCTGCCTCTGCTTAACAGTGGTGCAGCCTCAGTGGCAGAGCTGATTCCCCCATCCAGTGTCCTGGAACTTTCAGAGAGCCATGCAGAAAGGGAGACGGTAACATCTTCAGCACCTTGGTATCTGCATTAGAGAGTGTGGGTTAAGCCTGGTGGTAGTGGCGCATGCCTTTAATTTTAGCACTGGCAGGCAGAGGCAGGAACATCTCTCAGTTCAATGCTTGTTTGGTCTACAGAGTGAGTTCCAGGACAGCAAGGGCTACACAGAGAAACCCTGTCTTGAAAAACAAATAAACAAACCAAGGAGGAGGAGGAGAAGGAAGAGGAAGAAGAGGAGGAGGAAGAAGAAGAGGAGGAGGAGGGAGAGGAGGAAGAGGAGAAGGGGAAAATGAAGAGGAAGAAGGAAAGAACTGAAGTATGAATGTATGACTATCCCCATACAGACTCTAAGGACATCATTCCAAAGGGAGTTTGCCAAAACTGTGCCTTTATACCATGCCTGCTGTGAACCTGGAGAAAACACTCTTTGCATTTCTCATATTTCAAATGGAAATGCCCATCTATATCTAGTGTGTTTCTTGATGAGATTAATCTGAAGCTATGTACTGATAAAGTTGAAAGCCATTCTGAGAATGCGGATCATGTGATAGATTTGTCACCCTTGCTATGCTCACCACAGGCAGACTGAAAGTGAGTCAGCCCCCTACCCTCCTGTTTACCTGGGTGAAGTTGAGTAGATGCCAGTGTATGTGTGGAAGGTCGGGGGGAGAGAGCTCAATCTCCAGGATGCTGCTGAAGCATGCACACTGTCCCTTACTATCAGGGAGGCAGAGGGTGAGACTGCATGCTGGCAGAAGACCTCTGTTATTAACTTCAGCTAAGTTTTCCCATCCCTGTTCATTCGGCTTCAAGATATTCTTGTATCCACACAAAGAGAGGACCTGCTCTGCATCCCCAGTGCCTGCAAAATAGATCTGTACACTAGGAAATCAGATTGCAGCAGATATCAGAAAGTGACACGAGACAGAAAAACATGAGAAATCAAGTTTTAGGGTGTAGGTTTTATCAGAGGAAGTCAGAGGTAAGCAATACCCGCTTGTTTCAGAAGGCCCGTGCTTGAAATAAAATGAGTGCTTGCTGGGGTGTGTCGTTTCTTGTCGGCTCGCTCCGATGTGTGAGGTACAAGAGGCCACAGGGTGAGTATCAGGATGGAAACGATAATTATTTTTCATAGCAACGTCTTCTCAAGCTTCAAAGAAAGAGGCTTCTCTCCTAGCACATGCGAACATCAATTCGGGATCGCAGGAAGGTAATTTTCACATGCAAATGCATATGAGTTGAAATGAGCAGAGGCGAGGAGCAGACTGTTAAAGAGACACTGTTCCCCCTCTCTTTCAGGAGGAAGCAGCGAGGGCTCAAAAGGTGCAGCTAGTTTTGAAGGAGGAAAGGTGACAACCTGGTGAGTTCCCTTTACTCTTGTCCTTTCATGGAGCTTTACAAGAACTGTTTTGTCAGGGATTTGCTTTGACAGAAAACAGAGCGAGTCAGGGGGCTTTTGGATGTGGAGTCAGATTTGGCTGCTGTCACTTTGCTGTGGGACCTAAGGAAGTCACAGATTCTGAGAATTTGGCCTTCTTCATTATAAAGGACGCTGTCAGGTCAACGAGTGTACGCTGTGAAGTCTCCAAGAGTGTGAACCACTGACCACAAACCCGAGATAGGGGTGGGGGAGGCAGCATAGATTCTTGCACTTTCTAAACTAGTACTCTCTACACAAATTCCTCATCCTGCTATCTCTTTTAAGAACATCCCTTCTAAAATCAGACCAGGACTCTGGGCTCAATGAAAGACACGTAGCTGTGCCACACGGGGACTCCCTCTGCAGAGCCTGCTCTTCCAAGCTTAGAATGAGGGGTTTCCCTAATGTGCCTGCAGGACCATGTGCCTAGAGTAATGCTCAGGTGTCCTTTCACCTACCTGCCCTGTTTAGAGAACATACGAAGTCCTGCTCTGTGGTCCCACCCCCTTACACTCCCGGCCCCCGCTCCTGGTCCAGCTCCTGGAACTGTTGTTGTTGTGTGTGTTTCAGGACAGCGCTGCTTTATCTGAGGATCTCTCATCTACCTGGAGGAACAAATTTCACAAGGCTCCACAGGAGGGCGCTGCCTGTGTTCTGCTGACTTTCTGGAAGTTGTGAGGGTAGACCGGATTATCTACTGGACAGGGACAGGAAGTAATGACAAGAAAAAAAGGAATACCACATCATAAGCGTGTGAAGATTAGGTGTGCATATAACAAAGGCATTCCTGCTGTTTTCCCCTCCCCTGCACTTGGAATTAAGATCATCCCTCAGTTCTCTCAGCTCAGTGATTCTCTGGGGCTAAGAAGAAGGATCAAGTTGTCTTAGCATCTTACCTTTGGCCCCGTGAAAGCCTTTCTTTGAGAGGAAGCAACTTTCTTCAAAGGATTGGCTTATTGTCTTGTTTGAATTGATGCAGAAAGGGGTTTAAATGGTCACTTTAACAAGACATCACAGTCATTTTGGAAAGGGCTGTTGAGAAATACAGCCTTGCAACATTCATTACATCTTATGCTTGTGGTTAGCTTAGAATTACCCAAGAGGGCTTCACTCAGATACTGGGAACTCTGGGTCAGAAATGGAATGAGATCAAGTGTTCTCCCCTTCCCTTCCAGCCCACTGTCTCTCAGTGTTTTTTGCCCTCGCAATATGTGACCATTAAGAAGAACCACAAATGCCAGGGTCTTAGCACCAGAGGAAGCAAGCAAGCCTAGGCAATTTTTCTTTTAGTCTGTGTAAATAAACAATTGGTTTCTTTTCTGTCTAGTCATCACCCCCTGCTGCTGCCCACAAAAATACTCTTCTCAGTGTCAGCTAAGCCTGAGTGTAGACATGTTGCTACTTGGCCAGGCTACTTGAATGTGGGTCCCAAGGAGTCAGATGACCTTAGCCTGCCCTCACAGGAAGTGCTGAGGTCAACAGGGGGATTTCAGTCACCTCACAGATGTGTCTGTTGGTCAAGGAGCCCTTTAGAGAGTGATGTACAGATAATAGAAGAGCTGGCTCAGTGGTTAGGAGTGTCCGCACTGCAAGTCCTAGGACCCAAATTTGGATCTCATCACTCACATAACCATTATGACAGACCTTCTCACACCTGTAACCCCAACTCTGAGGCTGTAACCACAGCGCCGAGGGGAGTGGAAACTGCCATCAAGATAAACCAAAACCAAAACCAGAGGACAAGGACAGCTGACAGCCTTCTCGGGCTTCCATTGGACACACAGTAGCATATGCCTCCTCCCATGTGTATGAACACGAACTAAATAAAAACCAAATAAAATAAATAAAGATGATAGAATCCTGGCTGAACATACCTTTGGCTTCAGCTGAGTTGCTCCTAACAGCTTGGCAGATGTGTAACCAGAATGAAGGTTCTACCTAACTAGCCTGTATCTCTGTTTGTAAAACAGAACAAGTTCACGTAGATACAAAAAGTCCCTCAAATAGCTCTTTCAGTGTCTTTTCTGTTAAGGCCATGATGGCAGAGGGAAAGACAGAGCAGGTAAGTATCTCCTAACCTTTTTTTTTTAAATATTTTTATTACATATTTTCCTCAATTACATTTCCAATGTTATCCCAAAAGTCCCCCATAGCGCCCCCCACTTCCCTACCCACCCATTCCCATTCTTTTGGCCCTGGCATTCCCCTATATTGGGGCATATAAAGTTTGCAAGTCCAATGGGCCTCTCTTTCCATTGATGGCCGACTAGACCATCTTTCGATACATATGCAGCTAGAGACAAGAGCTCCGGGGTTCTGGTTAGTACATCATGTTGTTCCAACAATAGGGTTGCAGATCCCTTTAGCTCCTTGGGTACTTTCTCTAGCTTCTCCATTGGGAGCCCTGTGATACATCCAATAGCTGACTGTGAACATCCACTCCTGTGTTTGCTAGGCCCCGGCATCGTATCACAAGAGACAGCTATATTTGGGTCCTTTCAGCAAAATCTTGCTAGTGTATGCAATGGTGTCAGCGTTTAGAAGCTGCTTATGGGATGGATCCCTGGATACGGCAGTCTCTAAATGGTCCATCCTTTCATCACAGCTACGAACTTTGTCTCTGTAACTCCTTCCCTGGGTGTTTTGTTCCCAATTCTAAGAAGGGGCATAGTGTCCACACTTTGGTCTTCATTCTTCTTGAGTTTCATGCGTTTAGCAAATTGTATCTCATATCTTGGGTATCCTAAGTTTTGGGCTAATATCCACTTATCAGTGAATACATATTGTTCTTTTGTGATTGTGTTACTTCACTCAAGATGATGCCCTCCAGGTCCATCCATTTGGCTAGGAATTTCATAAATTCATTCTTTTTAATAGCTGAGTAGTACTCCATTGTGTAAATGTACCATAATTTCTGTATCCATTCCTCTGTTGAGGGGCATCTGGGTTCTTTCCAGCTTCTGGCTATTATAAATAGGGCTGCTATGAACATAGTGGAGCATGTGTCCTTTTTACCGGTTGGGACATCTTCTGGATATATGCCCAGGAGAGGTATTGCTGGATCCTCCGGTAGTACTATGTCCAATTTTCTGAGGAACCGCCAAACTGATTTCCAGAGTGGTTGTACAAGCTTGCAATCCCACCAACAATGGAGGAGTGTTCCTCTTTCTCCACATCCTCGCCAGCATCTGCTGTCACCTGAATTTTTGATCTTAGCCATTCTGACTGGTGTGAGGTGGAATCTCAGGGTTGTTTTGATTTGCATTTCCCTGATGATTAAGGATGTTGAACATTTTTTCCGGTGCTTCTCTGCCATTCGGTATTCCTCAGGTGAGAATTCTTTGTTCAGTTCTGAGCCCCATTTTTTAATGGGGTTATTTGACTTTCTGGAGTCCACCTTCTTGAGTTCTTTATATATATTGGATATTAGTCCCTTATCTGATTTAGGATAGGTGAAGATCCTTTCCCAATCTGTTGGTGGTTTTTTTTGTCTTATTGATGGTGTCTTTAGCCTTGCAGAAGCTTTGTAGTTTCATGAGGTCCCACTTGTCAATTCTCGATCTTACAGCACAAGCCATTACTGTTCTATTCAGGAATTTTTCCCCTGTGCCCATATCTTCAAGGCTTTTCCCCACTTTCTCCTCTATAAGTTTCAGTGTCTCTGGTTTTATGTGAAGTTCCTTGATCCACTTAGACTTGACCTTAGTACAAGGAGATAGGAATGGATCGATTCGCATTCTTCTACATGTTAACAACCAGTTGTGCCAGCACCATTTGTTGAAAATGCTGTCTTTCTTCCACTGGACGTTTTTAGCTCCCTTGTCAAAGATCAAGTGACCGTAGGTGTGTGGGTTCATTTCTGGGTCTTCAATTCTATTCCATTGGTCTATTTGTCTGTCACTATACCAGTACCATGCAGTTTTTATCACAATTGCTCTGTAGTAGAGCTTTAGGTCCGGCATGGTGATTCCACCAGAGGTTCTTTTATCCTTGAGAAGAGTTTTTGCTATCCTAGGTTTTTTGTTATTCCAGATGAATTTGCAGATTGCACTTTCTAATTCGTTGAAGAATTGATTTGGAATTTTGATGGGGATTGCATTGAATCTGTAGATTGCTTTTGGCAAGATAGCCATTTTTACAATGTTGATCCTGCCAATCCATGAGCATGGGAGATCTTTCCATCTTCTGAGATCTTCTATAATTTCTTTCTTCAGAGACTTGAAGTTTTTATTATACAGATCTTTCACTTCCTTAGTTAGAGTCACGCCAAGATATTTTATATTATTTGTGACTATTGAGAAGGGTGTTGTTTCCCTAATTTCTTTCTCAGCCTGTTTATTCTTTGTGTAGAGAAAGGCCATTGATTTGTTTGAGTTAATTTTATATCCAGCTACTTCACCAAAGCTGTTTATCAGGCTTAGGAGTTCTCTGGTGGAATTTTTAGGGTCACTTATATATACTATCATATCATCTGCAAAAAGTGATATTTTGACTTCATCTTTTCCAATTTGTATCCCTTTGATCTCCTTTTGTTGTCGAATTGCTCTGGCTAGGACTTCAAGTACAATGTTGAATAGGTATGGAGAAAGTGGACAGCCTTGTCTAGTCCCTGATTTTAGAGGGATTGCTTCAAGCTTCTCACCATTTACTTTGATGTTGGCTACTGGTTTGCTGTAGATTGCTTTTATCATGTTTAGGTATGGGCCTTGAATTCCTGATCTTTCCAAGACTTTTATCATGAATGGGTGTTGGATCTTGTCAAATGCTTTTTCCGCATCTAACGAGATGACCATGTGGTTTTTGTCTTTGAGTTTGTTTATATACTGGATTACGTTGATGGATTTCCGTATATTGAACCATCCCTGCATCCCTGGGATGAAACCTACTTGGTCAGGATGGATGATTGTTTTGATGTGTTCTTGGATTCGGTTAGCAAGAACTTTATTGAGGATTTTTGCATCAATATTCATAAGGGATATTGGTCTGAAGTTTTCTATCTTTGTTGGGTCTTTTTGTAGTTTAGGTATCAGAGTAATTGTGGCTTCATAGAATGAGTTGGGTAGAGTACCTTCTGTTTCTATTTTGTGGAATAGTTTGTGATGAACTGGGATTAGATCTTCTTTGAAGGTCTGATAGAACTCTGCACTAAACCCATCTGGTCTTGGGCTTTTTTTAGTTGGGAGACTATTAATGACTGCTTCTATTTCTTTGGGGGATATAGGGCTGTTTAGATCATTAACCTGATCTTGATTCAACTTTGGTACCTGGTATCTGTCTAGGAACTTCTCCATTTCATCCAGGTTCTCCAGTTTTGTTGAGTATAGCCTTTGGTAGAAGGATCTGATGGTGTTTTGGATGTCTTCAGGATCTGTTGTTATGTCTCCTTTTTCATTTCTGATTTTGTTAATTAGGATGCTTTCCCTGTGCCCTCTAGTGAGTCTGGCTAAGGGTTTATCTATCTTGTTGATTTTCTCAAAGAACCAGCTCCTTGATTGGTTGATTCTTTGAATAGTTCTTCTTGTTTCCACTTGGTTGATTTTGCCCCTGAGTTTGATTATTTCCTGCTGTCTACTCCTCTTGGGTGAATTTGCTTCCTTTTGTTCTAGTGCTTTTAGGTGTGTTGTCAAGCTGCTAATGTGTGCTCTCTCTAGTTTCCTTTTGGAGGCACTCAGAGCTATGAGTTTTCCTCTTAGAAATGCTTTCATTGCATCCCATAAGTTTGGGTATGTTGTGGCTTCATTTTCATTGAACTCTAAAAAGTCCTTAATTTCTTTCTTTATTCCTTCCTTGACCAAGGTATCATTGAGAAGAGTGTTGTTCAGTTTCCACGTGAAGGTTGGCTTTCTATTATTTATTTTGTTATTGAAGATCAGCCTTAGTCCATGGTGATCTGATAGGATGCATGGGACAATTTCAATATTTTTGTATCTGTTGAGGCCTGTTTTGTGACCAATTATGTGGTCAATTTTGGAGAAAGTACCATGAGGTGCTGAGAAGAAGGTATATCCTTTTGTTTTAGGATAGAATGTTCTGTAGATATCTGCCAGATCCATTTGATTCATAACTTCTGTTAGTTTCACTGTGTCCCTGTTTAGTTTCTGTTTCCACGATCTGTCCATTGGTGAAAGTGGTGTGTTGAAGTCTCCCACTATTATTGTATGAGGTGCAATGTGTGCTTTGAGATTTACTAAAGTTTCTTTAATGAATGTGGCTGCCTTTGTATTTGGAGCATAGATATTCAGGATTGATAGTTCCTCTTGGAGGATTTTACCTTTGATGAGTATGAAGTGTCCCTCCCTGTCTTTTTTAATGACTTTGGGTTGGAAGTCAATCTTATCAGATATTAGAATGGCTACTCCAGCTTGTTTCTTCATACCATTTGCTTGGAAAATTGTTTTCCAGCCTTTCATTCTGAGGTAGTGTCTATCTTTTTCTCTGAGATGAGTTTCCTGTAAGCAGCAAAATGTTGGGTCTTGTTTGTGTAGCCAGTTTGTTAGTCTATGTCTTTTTATCGGGGAGTTGAGTCCATTGATATTAAGAGATATTAAGGAAAAGTAATTATTGTTTCCTGTTATTTTTGTTGTTAAAGTTGGCATTCTGTTCTTGTGGCTGTCTTCTTTTAGGTTTGTTGAGGGATTACCTTCTTGTAGTTTCTAGGGCGTGGTTCCTGTCCTTGTATTGGTTTTTTTCTGTTATTATCCTTTGAAGGGCTGGAATCGTGGAGAGATAATGTGTGAATTTGGTTTTGTCGTGGAATACTTTGGTTTCTCCATCTATGTTAATTGAGAGTTTGGCTGGGTATAGTAGCCTGGGCTGGAATTTGTGTTCTTTTAGTGTCTGTATAACATCCATCCAGGATCTTCTGGCTTTCATAGTCTCTGGTGAAAAATCTGGTGTAATTCTGATAGGCTTGCCTTTATATGTTACTTGGCCTTTTTCTCTTACTGCTTTTAGTATTCTATCTTTATTTAGAGCATTTGTTGTTCTGATTATTATGTGTCGGGAGGTATTTCTTTTCTGGTCCAGTCTATTTGGAGTTCTGTAGGCTTCTTGTATGTTCATGGGCATCTCTTTCTTTAGATTCGGGAAGTTTTCTTCTATAATTTTGTTGAAGATGTTTGCTGGTCCTTTGAGTTGAAAATCTTCATTCTCATCCACTCCTATTATCCGTAGGTTTGGTCTTCTCATTGTGTCCTGTATTTCTTGGATGTTTTGAGTTAGGATCTTTTTGCATTTTACATTTTCCTTGATTGTTGTGCCGATGTTCTCTATGGAATCTTCTGCACCTGAGATTCTCTCTTCCATCTCTTGTATTCTGTTGCTGATGCTCGTATCTATGGTTCCAGATTTCTTTCCTAGGGTTTCTATCTCCAGTGTTGCCTCATTTTGGGTTTTCTTTATTGTGTCTACTTCCCTTTTTAGGTCTAGTATGGTTTTGTTCATTTCCATCATCTGTTTGGATGTGTTTTCCTGTTTTTCTGTAAGGACTTCTACCTGTTTGATTAGGTTATCCTGTTTTTCTTTAAGGATTTGTAACTCTTTAGCAGTGTTCTCCTGCAATTCTTTAAGGGATTTTTGTGCTTCCTCTTTATTGTCTTCTACCTGTTTACCAGTGTTCCTTTGTATTTCTTTAAGTGTGTAATTAAAGTCCTTCTTGAAGTCCTCTACCATCATCAGGAGATATGCTTTTAGATCCGTGTCTAGCTTTTCCGGTGTGTTGGGGTGCCCTGGACTGGGCGAAGTGGGAGTGCTGGGTTCTGATGATGGTGAGTGGTCTTGGTTTTTGTTAGTAAGATTATTACGTTTACCTTTCGCCATCTGGTATTCTCTGGGGTTAGTTGTTGTCGTTGTCACTGTTTAAAGATTGGAGCAGAAGCTGTGTTCCACTCACCAGCAGTCTCAAAATCCTGTGGCAGGTGTCGTGGGTAGCTGGTGGGTGTCAGCCGACCCTGCGCTCTAGCTACACCGGTGCTGTTTTGGCCGGATGAGGCCTGTGGCCCTACTCAGGCCGGTTTCTGCTTCCCTAACTAATGCAGTCTCAGGTCCTGCGCGCAATTGGATTGGAGCAGAAGCTGTGTTCCACTCACCAGAAGTCTCAAGATCCTGTGGCGGGTGTTGTGGGTAGCTGGCGAGTGTCAGCTGACTCTGCGCCCTAGCTACCCCGGTGCTTTTCTGACCGGAAGAGGCTTGTGGCCCTACGTAGGCCGGATTTCTGCCTCCCCAACCAGAGCAGTCTCAGGTCCCGCGTGATTGGACTGGAGCAGAAGCTATGTTCCACTCACCAGCAGTCTCAAAATCCTGTGGCAGGGGTCGTGGGTAGCTGGCAGGTGTCAGCCGACCCTGAGCTCTAGCTACACTGGTGCTGTTCTGGCCGGATGAGGCCTGTGGCCCTACTCAGGCCGGTTTCTGCTTCCCTAACTAATGCAGTCTCAGGTCCCGCGCGCAATTGGATTGGAGCAGAAGCTGTGTTCCACTCACCAGAAGTCTCAAGATCCTGTGGCGGGTGTTGTGGGTAGCTGGCGAGTGTCAGCTTTCTGCGCCCTAGCTACCCCGGTGCTTTTCTGACCGGAAGAGGCTTGTGGCCCTCTCTCCTAACCTTCTAATAGGTGTTGCTCATTTAAGGAAAAATGATATAAATGATTCTGAAAGGTAGTGAAAATGCACAACTGAGGTTCTCAGGACCCGAGGAATGGCATACAACTGAATTTCCTGGAATTTTGTTTTGCAACATTTACCTCTTATTAGGAGTTAAAGAAGCCAGTAACTTAGAAATGTAAAGGGACATGGACAGAAAGAGCCCCAGGAAGAGCTTCCTTTCTGTAGTTCACAGGGAACTTTTGTACAGCAACTGCCCTGCTCTACCAAAATGTCACGGCATCACCTATAGCTTCACTATTAAGCACACCAGCCAAATTTGGGAATTAAGTCTCATCCTTGTAAAGCTGTAATGGGATAACCCAACAGCCCCGTCTGGTACAGCCAGGAGGAAAAGGTAGAACAGTTACACCTGCTGGTAATGGGTCCCCAGCTCACTGCAGTGCCAGTAGAAACCATGGAGGGAGATGAAGCTCCACCTCCATCCAGGAATAGTAAGGTATCCTCTCTTCCTTGAATGTTTCAAAGATCAAGGGGAGAACTGGTATTTCTATGCCTTTCTGGGAGTTATAAGAACCAATTCTGTCCTTGCCAGAGAGGTTTAAATGAAGGCTAGCAAAAGCATACGATTAAAATAAAAGAGAGGCCCATTGGTCATGCAAACTTTATATGCCCCAGTACAGGGGAACGCCAGGGCCAAAAAGTGGGAGTGGGTGGGTAGGGGAGTCGGGGGGAGGGTATGGGGGACTTTTGAGATAGCATTGGAAATGTAAATGAGGAAAATACCTAATTAAAAATATTTAAAAAAAAAGAAAAAAAATAAAACATAGTCTCAAAACCTAACACAAAATGCATTCAGGGGAACAACACATGTCATTTAGTAAACTAGAACTACTTCAACCTAAATGAAAAATGCAATCAATGCCAACATCAAGGTGGCAGAGACATAAAGATCTTCTCACGAAGATTTTTTAATATAGGCAATCTTACTGAGTGGGGACAGATATGTTCATAATGAATGCAGGCAAAACATTGACAAATAAAGAATACACAGAAGCCCGGATTGAAAGATGCATCTTGGGAAACTGAAGAACCTGATGGGAGCACCAGTGGGTAGAGTGCGCGGAGCAATGGTGGGGGTGGGGAGAAATAAGGGCAATTGAAGAAAGAATAAGTGAAATTATCCAATTAGTATGATAACAAAAAATATCTAAGACCTATGGGAGTCTGAAAAATATCAATTGTCTGTGTTATAGAAGCCCAGGAAAGGGGAGAGAAAGAGGGAAAACTTGGAAGAGTATTTTGGCTGGGCAGTGGTGGTACAAACTTTTAATCACAAGCAGATGCAGATGGATCTCTGAGTTTGAGGCCAGCCTGGTCTACAGGGTGAGTCCCAGAACAGCTAGTGCTACACAGAGAAACTATTTTGTGAAAAAACAAAAACAAAGAAGAAAAAGTATTCTTAGAAAAATGGCTGAATACTCTGAATTTGGCAAGAGACATAATTTTATAGATCCGAAAGCCGAGAAAAAAACATTTCAAAGTATATGACACACACCCTCAAAAAATACCGAGATGTGATAATTAGCCTTCTAAAAACTGAAAGGAAAAAAGATATGGAAATTCCGAGAAAGAAGCCATACATTTTACAGGGGAAGAACATTAAAATGGCTAAGGCTATCATCAGAAACAACAGAAGTGCTAAGAATGGGGAAAAAATCAACTCATCAATGTGTGATTCTATACTTTGCCAAAACAATCTTTCAGGAATGTACTCAACACATTTTAAGAACAAGAAAATAAACCAAATTTATCCTTATCCAACCTACTCTCAAGAAATGGCTAAAATAAATTCTCTAAGCAGAATGGAAATTAAAAACAAAAAGTCTTGAAATACTAGGAAAGAAGAGAAAATGCCATGGGGAACTATGGGTACATATTGTAAACTTTCTTTCTCTTGAAGTTTATAAATCATGTTTGTTACTTAAAACAAACTATTGCATTGTCTGAAAATTTTCTAAAAGTATGAAGAAAAAATCTTTAAAAATAAATTAAAAACAGTCATTTTAGAGTTTCTATTACTATGGTAAGATACCATGACCAAAGGAAAGTTGGTGAGGAAAAGGTTTATTTCATCTTACAACCCTTAGGTCACACTCCTTCACTAATGGGAGTCATGGTACAGGAACTCAAGCAGGGCAGGAACCTGGAGGCAGTGCTAGTGCCAAGGCCATAGAAGGGTGCTGCTTACTGGGTTGCTCCTTGTGGCTTGAACAGCTTGCTTTTTTTTAATACAGCACAGAACCACCAGCCTAGGGGTGACACTGCCCACAGTGGGCAGGCCTTCCCACAACAGTTAATCAAGAAAATGCTCTACAGACTTGCCTGCAGGGCATCCAATAGGGGCATTTTCTTGTTTGAGGTCCTCTCTTTGCAGAATGCCCTAGTCACAATAGAGATACGCAGAAAGACTTTAAAGGGAAGTGAGTTTTATAGGTTTGATTGTAATTGATAAAACAACTGAATTAAGCTATACTATCTATATCTATCATTCATATATATATATATATATATATATTCACAACACCTACAGAAAACACTAAAAAGCTATTAAAGTGTATGTATATATATATATATATATATATATATACACACACAGAGTGAGTTCCAGGACAGCCAAGGCTACACAGAGAAACCCTGTCTCAGAAAAAAAATACTTTTCTTCCCAAACTGCTTTGGGTATGATGCTTTAATAAAGACACCATACCAATTCATTGAGGGAAAGGAAAGAAAAATCAAGAGAACCAATGAACAGACTATAAAACACCCACACACAGGCATATTTCAGCCACAATGTATCAAAAATCATATTAAATGCAGATTATGTAAACATTTAAACTACAAGAAGTCGACAGTATGAATTTTGAAATAAAGTTCCGAACTATATGATGTTTATAAGGAATTCACTACTAAAATAATTCATGGATATTTTAAAAGAAAAAAGTTGACAAAAAGAAAATAATATAAATACTTTTAAGGAAGAAGAACTGGCTGTATAAATATTGGATAAAAAAAGACAACCAAGCAAGAAAATTACCAGAGATAGAGAGGAGTATATAGTAGTTTGAATAAGCATGGCCCCCACTAGCTCATATATTTGAATGCTTAGCCACTATTTGAAATGATTAGAAGGATTAGGAGGTGTGCCTTGTTGGAGGAAGTGTCACTAGGGCTGGGCTCTACACTTTCAGAAAGCTCACACCAGGCCTGATGCTGTTGGTTTCCATCCCCCTGCTCTCTCTCAGTGTCACACGAGCTGCCACACTCTCCACCATTATGATAATGGCCTCTGAAACTTTAAGCAAGCTGCAATTAAAAGATTTCTTTTATAAAAGTTGCCTCGGTCATGGTGTCTCTTCACAAAAACAGTAACCCTAAATAAGTCAGAGTATTATGGGATTCTGTACTACCAGGAACAGATAGTACTTTTGTATATACATAGAGCAAATGGTAGACGAAAAATAGGTTTTGTTTTTTTTTTAAAAAAAAAAAGGTGATGTAGGAGCCAACATATCTTTTTCAAGAACACAGAAAGGTATTCCAAGTTTGAAGGTTTTTTTCTTTTTTTTTTTTTTTTTTTTTTTGGTTTTTACGAGACAGGGTTTCTCTGTATAGCCCTGGCTGTCCTAGAGCTCACTTTGTAGATTTGTAGACCAGGCTGGCCTCGAACTCAGAAATCCGCCTGCCTCTGCCTCCCGAGTGCTGGGATTAAAGGCGTGTGCCACCACGCCCGGCGGGAGTCGAACCCGGGCTGCCTGGGTGAAAACCAGGAATCCTAACCGCTAGACCATGTGGGAACTGCTTTCTTTTTCTTTAATTTACTCTTCTCTCATACAATATATCCCAATCACAGCCTTTCCTCCTCCAACTCCTCCCATTTTCCCTAATCTGTGCTATCTATTGCCCCTCCATTTCTCTCCAGAAAAGAACAGGCCTCCCAGTGATATCAACCAAATGCAGCATAACAAGATGCAATAAGGAGTAGGCATGAACCTTCATATTAAGGATGTACAAGACAACCCAGTAGGAGGAAAAGAGTCTCAAGATTAGGCAAAAGAGTCAGAGACTCCCCTACTCCCACTGTTAGGAGTCCCACCAAACTCCAAGATAAACAACCACAGAATGTATGCCAATGACCTGGCACAGATGTGCTAGTTTATTCCAACACATACCTATATTTGTTAAATATATGGATATGGATATGTGTGAATATATGAATAAATCTATAAATACAACCTGCTGAATCCATTAGATGTTTATTTATATGTATACCTTTTTAGGAATTACCATTTGGAATTAGATAACTATTTAGGGGCCTAATATCTATGAAAAACTAATTCCCCCTCTCTTAGCAGTCATGAATTGCCCGCAGCTCTTCATTCAGGGGTGGGACCTTGTGAGATTTTTTTCCACCAACTACATTGGCATGTCAACTGGTGTTGTCATTATCTTGAGTGCCTGTTCTTTGCCTTTGGCCAATGTGGATTTCTGCAATTGTCTCTGTTTATTGCATCTTTGATGACAGTGGAGAGCTACACATATGTACAGGTATAAGGATATGCATTTAGAATGCAGTCGGGAATTATGCTGGTTTAGTAAAATGATATCTAGCCATGCAGGTCATTGTTGTGGTTCATAGGTATAGAATTATTGATTGATTTTCTCCACTGGTAGCTATTAAATCTAGTTTTCATGCAGGGATGTTTCAGGTCAGATTTAGCTTGACTAAGAAATTTTATTTATTTATTTATTTATTTATTTATTTATTTATTTATAACACTTCCAATCATCCTTAGTCACCATGAAATACAAATTAAAACTTGTGTTTGGTTCTACCCTAGGTTTTTGAGCTATCCAGCTTCTAGTTCCTGGTCATCCAGGCAGTGTCAGGCCTGGGATCCCTTGTGGTTTGGGTCTTACATTAGGCAAGTCATTCATTGGCCACTCCCATAATCTTGAGCCACCACAGGAACCAGAGGGGTCAAGAACACAGCCCAGAGAATCAAATAAGCAGGGCTCCTAGGGGCTCACAGAGACTGAAGTGGATGCCAAGGAGCTTACAGTCCTGTTCAGTTGGTGGATGTTTAGTTACCAGGAAATGGCAATATATGAGATGATTAGAAAAAGAGGCCATGGATTTTACAGGGAGCTGGGGGACATGTGAGTATTTAGAAGGAGTAGAGAAGGAGGAGATGACGTAATTATATTTTAATTGAAAATAATAGATTAATAAAAAATTTAAAAATAGCCATTTATATATCCTCTTCTGAGAACTCTCTGTTCAAATCCACAGTTTATTTAAAAAATTGGATTGTTTGTTTTCTTGGTGTTTATATTCCTCAGTTCTTTGTATATTTATGACACTAATCTGCCATATATATATATATATATATATATATATATATATATAGCGGGCAAAGATTCATCATTATCTGGTGGGTTGCCTTTTCAGTTGATAAAGTTTCCCTTGTAGTACAAAAGCCTTATAATATAATGAAGTCCTACTTGTTGATTGTTGTTGAAGTTTCCTTTGCAAATGAAATCTTATGCAGAAAATTCTGTCTTGAACCTATATCCTGAAGTCTACCTCTACACTTCAGAAGTTTCACATTGAATATTGACATCTTTGATACATTTGAAATCAGCTTGTGAACAAGATGAGAGAGACGTCTTTTATCCAGTGTGTATTTTTGGCATCTCTTAAAAAATCCAGATGGCTTCGGATGTGTGGACATACATTAGGGTCTTTAGTTGTATTTCATTAATTAATGTGTCTGTTTTTGTGCTAGTACTGTTGTTATGTTGTTTTTAATATTATAATTATGATGGTAAACTTGAAGTCAGGAATTTTGATACTCTAGCAGTGTTAGTTTTAAATAATTTTCTCCAGTCTTTGTGTTGTTGATGTTAAGTTTGCAAATTTCTCAAGTATAAAAACAATATATTCCTCCTATTACATGAAAAGAAGAAAAGGCATTAAAACAATAAGTACATTTAAAGAATCTAGGGTGGAAGTCTAGGGGACAGCTTTTAACAACAGAAATACTACACCCTATCACTTAACCTGATGATGTGACTGGTTTGTGACTTACAATTCACCCATCTGTAGATTGAGATCAGTCAGATTTTCTGGGTTGTATTTACAGGGATTCTGTAAATATTAAATGATAAATACCATTGTAAAGTGTTTGGGAAAAGTAAAATATATAGAAATCCAAGTTACCTGTATAGTTATTATTGTTCCACTGACTCCATGATTATTTAGCTGTAAAAAGTAGAACAATTTTGTAAATTTAAATCTTACCTGAAATCTCTTAAGTAAACATACGGTGCAAAATGCATCTGTTAGACCGCTCATTCTCCTCCACAGCAGACAATCTCTTCTTTCCCCTGCTCTGGCTCTATCCCAAAGTCCACAACACTCCATGGAATTCCCCTCTAGGGCATCCCCCTCCACTCCTATTTCCCAGCAGTCTCAGTATTTCTTCACATACATTTAATTGATATTCGTTTATTTTATTTTAAAATTTGAATTGCATTTTTAATCTATCTTGTGTGCATGTGTGTATGTGTGTATGTGTGCATGTGTGTATGTGTGTACATATGTGAGAGGAGGATAGTTGGCAGGGGTTGGTTCTCTCTATCATCCAGCAATGCTTTTATTCAGGCTTGTTTTGCCTCTCTGGAACCTTCCATGCTTCTACATCAATTTAAGATTCCCTTTTCAGTTTCTGTGAAGAACTGCCCTGGAATTTTGATAGGACTTGCATTGTATCTCTAGATTGTTTTCACTAAGATGGCCATTTCCATAATATTAATATTACCAGTCCATGTGCATCAGAGTCTCTCCGTCTTCTGGTGCCTTCTTGATTTCTTTCTCTTTTTTTATATGTATACTTTTTCTTCTTTTTTATTTTTATTATTTCTAGTGTTATCCCTCTTCCTGGTTTACCCTCCACAAACTCCCTATTCCCCCACACCCCATGATTCTATGAGGGTGCTTCCCCACCCACCTACCATCTCCCACCTCACTGCCCTAGCATTCCCCTATGCTGGAGCATCTTCAGTGTTTTAATGATTTCATTGTATAAGTCTTTTACATTTCACTTCTTTGGTTAGGTTTAGTCCAAGGTGTTTGTGTGTGTGCACGTGTGCATGTGTGTACGCATGCATGTGTGTGTGTGTTTATTGTGATTAGAATAATCTCTCTGCTTTCTTTCTCAACCTGCTTGACTCTGCAATATAGGAACATACTCATTGGCTAAGTTGATTTTGCAACCTGCTGCTTTGCTTTACTGAAATGTTTGGACTTCAAGCACTATATTGAATAAGAGTGGATTCTAGCTCCAAATCCAAATGTCAGTGTGTATCTTCAAGAAACTGCAGAAACTAGGAAAGTAAAAAGGGACAGTGGTGGGGGTGGGAGAGAAGGAGATGTAGAGAGGAGGGTAGTAAGGTACAGATGCTATGAAAGGGGGATGGAAAAGTGGGGGAGGACTTTATATGGGGATAGGTGAGGGGCAGGGGAGAAAACACTGAGGGAAGGAAAGAGGGAGGGAGAGAAGGAGAAGGAAAGAGGCATTAAAAACCACCAAGGATTATTGAGAAAGGCCACAGGGAAACAACATCATAAATGAATAAGAAAACATTACAACAGATGCCAAAGGGATAAAGGCTGTTACAAGGGAATTTTCATGCAGCACTCCATTAAGCAAGGAAAATCTGAAAGATCCCATGTTTAGGGAGCTTACAGAGCTAAGAGGTAAGCTAAATGGATATAGTCAAACTGACCTCTCAACTTTATACCCACAGGTTATTGCCTCTCTACCTCACCAGAGAAGCTTCCCTGCACTGGGCAGAGTGGGCAACACAGAAACTCACAGCTGGTCAAAGTGCAGAGACTAAGAGACAGCTCTGCTACATAGGAGGGAGACTTTTACCATCTCACCTACAGTGAAAATAGGGTAGAAAGATCATAAGAACCAGATGCCAAGACAACCAGAGGAAAGCAGTGTCTTCTTGACCTAACAAGATGACTGCACTCTTGAACTCATGGTAGCTGTGGTTGTCTGCACAAGATCAAGCATGTGACAACATTCTAGTATGAAGTGGGAGGAGCTGGAGTGTTACTTCCCTCCCTTCACCGAGGAACTATGGACAGTCGATGGCTTCAAGTGGTAAGAGAATCAGTTTTATTAAGGGTGTGGCCCCTGGTAGGTAGAGCACACTTCAGTAGATGGCCCACCCTCCATGAGTACACCGTAGGTAGGCTATTTTAAAAAGTTGAACATGGATTTTGGAGGATATAGACAGATGGCAGTGGAGATGGAAGGAGTTAGTGGGAGGAGCTGGGGATGAGTATGATAAAAATAGATAGTGTGAAATCTTTGAAAATTAATAAACAAAAGTATAGTCAAAAAGGGTGATGATAGGTTGGGGAAATGGCTCAGCAGTTAAGAGTGCTGTTTGCTTTTGCAGTGGACTTGAGTTTGAGTCCCAGAACCTACATGAGTGGTTGCAAACCATTCTAGCTCCAGGGGATCTTACAACCCCTTTTGGCCTTCGTGGGCACTGGAACTCATGTGCTTACCTCCTTCCTACATACACACCATTGAAAATAAATGTATTTTAAAAATCATGATATAGTTCATTAATATCAGACATGTAATTTAAAATATCTCTATAGGGCATTGTATCAGAAGATGCATTAAATGTTCTTAAATCGGATTATAGAACTTTATTAGAGGGCTGGAAAGAGGTTGAACAGGGATGTGATGTGGTCATAAATGGGGTACATGAGGCCCTCTTGGGAGTGGAGATGTTTGCTCTATATCTTTCCGGTGTCCCTGTCCATTTACTGGTTATGAGGCTCTGATGAGATACCAGCTCTAGAGGAATGGAGGGATGGTAGAGAAACTCTCTCTAATTTTCACAGAGACTTGTGTGAATCTATATTTATTTTAAGATTAAAACCTTAACTAAAATGTCTTAAAAGGCTATGCAACTTGATAATCAAGGCTTATAAAACCAGCAAATTCTAAAGTCATGTTTGGCTTTCTGGATAGATGATCTCTGTGGTTCCACGGGTAGACAGACCTGACATCACTTCTTTTTCTGCTTTGGTTTTCCACGGAAACTGTCCAGTGTTCTTTCCTCTCTGTGTCTAGAGCATGTTTTTCCTTTACCAAGGAGCCTCTGCTCTTCTTTATTGTCTTCATATGCTCAGTTCCTACTCATCTCCCAGATCACTTCCTGGGGCATGCTGCATTTTCCTGGTTCCCCTTCTAGAGGGTAAGCCTTCTAAAGACAGAGGGGACAGGGCATGTCTAACC
Source organism: Mus caroli (assembly GCF_978045245.1). Classification (NCBI taxonomy): domain Eukaryota; kingdom Metazoa; phylum Chordata; class Mammalia; order Rodentia; family Muridae; genus Mus; species Mus caroli. Next base: position 78,246,824 of record NW_028227263.1, on the reverse strand, counting down.
CCTACTCTCTTCTCCAGATCTAACTCCGTGCTCACATGTGTTTAATAATACTAGTGACATGAATTTATCCAGCTAACTTCCTCATCCCTCCCTTGGATCTTTGCTGGAATCTAGGATGTTCATGTGTCCATCCCTCTACTATTCCTACCCACACCTAACCCCCTGTGTTTTACCAAGCCTCACCTTTTTTGGCTCATGTATATGGTATATAGATGTGTTCACATGTGTAGGGTGTTTGGATGTGCATGTGCATGTATGTGTGCATGGAAGGCCAGCTTGCCCTGGGGACTCTCTGTCTCTGCCTCCTTAGATTCTGGATTACAGACAGACCACAGTGCTTATTCAATGTTTGTGTGGGTTTTGGGTATCTAAACATTGGTAATCCCGCTTGTACAACAAGCACTTTGTGCAACTCCCCCACTCACTGTATTACATCTTCAATTCTGAAAACCAAGAGCAGTTTACTCATCCTGACCTCCAAAGTGAAAAACATGTAATCAGTTTAGAAGCTGCCATTGGATCTTTCCAAACACACAAAGGTTTCCAGGACATGTTAAAAGACAGTGTAAACAAATGAAAATGTGTTGTACCCTTACAGTGTCATGGATGCTATGCTCCATGTCTATCATCTACACCTCACCATTGAAGAGACGTGTTTGTTTCCATTTCACAGTGTTAAGAAACTTGAGTTCATAAAGACAAGCTCTTTCCCCAAAGCCACAAGGCAGGGACCAAGGATCTAAGCGAAGATCTCTTTAATCCCCGAGCTCTTTCCAGCAAGGGCTAGAGTATCCCTTAGAAAATTATCTGACAATAATTTTCGCTTTAGGAGAAAGACTAGACACTGTTTTGTCTGACCTTTCCAATTATCTGACGAGCCCGGTGTTAATCAGCTGAGTCAGAATTGATGACCGCATGATGGCTTAAGCCCCAAACCATCTTCTGATGAAATGATAAAACAAGACTGCTAGGCTAATTAACAAGTCCAAAAACATTATGTGAGCCCCAATGATGCCTTTGCTTCTGGCCCATCCCACACCCTTCCCAAATAAGAAAGCAACTAATTTGCAAAATCCTGGCTTCTGTGAAGCAGCTGTGAGAGTCAGTGACATATATGATTAGCATAAAATTAATTCCTGTTGGGGAAGCATTATTACCACCCCTAATGAGGTTTAGAAACTGATTAGTACTGTGTGGGGTGGTGGATACCATTAAAAACAAAACTCTCGATGAAATCTGCATGGGATGTAATTTTCAATATAAAGCCTGTGATACACATTTCTCATAAAGATCATATGTTTATGCCACTGCCTCAGTCCATTTCAGCTGAAAAAACGCCATAGACTTGGTGGTTCACATGCAGTTCCTCAGACTGGGATCCTAGAAACCCCAGGAGCAAAGAGCAGTGTGATTTGTGGGTGGTGAGAGCTCCCCTCCTGGCTCAGAAGGGCCAGGTTTCCACTTTGTCCTCACATGGTGGAAAGGACAGGCAGCCTTCTGGGACTTCTGATAAGGGCACTGATCTGGTCCTTGAGGGCTCCAGCCTCCGGATCTCACCAGCTCTGAACTCTATATGCATGGTGCTCTAGGGGTGAGGAGTTCTAAGTTAGAGTTTTGAGAGGACAGGTAGAGCCCAAAACAGGCATTTTGTGCAGGGGCTTTCTCAGGGATTCGAGACTGGGAAAAATGTATCTGAATGTAAATGGGCCTTTTGCAATCTTTCTATAGATAATTCTATATAGAAGACAATTGTGGTGATTTTATCCTCTAGGTCAAACAGCTTTTAAGGGGTGCAAATCTATCATTTCCAATGGAAAAGAAAGAGAAAAGTGGATCTACTCCAGTCATGCATGGGAGGGAGCCATATGCTCCAATGATAGAAATCAGCTGGGCTGGCGAGATGGCTCAGTGGGTAAGAGCACTGACTGCTCTTCCTAAAGGTCCTGAGTTCAAATACCACCAAACCATATGGTGGCTCACAACCACCCCTATGAGATCTGACCACCCTCTTCTGGTGTGTCTGAAGTCAGCTACAGTGTACTTATGTATAATAATAAGTAAATCTTATAAAAAAGAAAAGAAGAAATCAGCTGCCACCCTAACCTTACTACTGTAAACAGTGAGCCGAGTTACAGTTTTAGTTTCAGGCCTTTTCTCTGCTTTGTCGCTTTGTCATTTAACTAAACGTCACACAATGTACAAAAGTCACTTATGATAATAATGTAAAGAGTTCTTGGACTAATTTTTTCCATAAACATCATTTTATTGCTCTCACAATATTGCATTGTATAGATGGGTGTAATTCACTTGATAATTGCCTGAATGTCAGACTTTATGTTTGTTGCCAATTTTCAGGACTATAAATAATGACGTGATGCTTATCTTATTGCAGGCTGCTGTATCTGCATTGGATTTGTTTCCACTGATTTGCTACAAATGCAATTACTTGGTCAAAGCGGTTTCTGGACAAGCTTTTTTGGGTATAAACATTGTTGGATAGATATTTAAAAAAAACTATAACTAAAATATATAAGGACAAGGAAGCTCTCTGGAACCTCTTTGATAAGGGCACTAATCCCGTCCTGAAGGGTTCTGTCTTTATGTGTAACCATGTCCCAAAGGCCTCACCTAGAGACCTATCAAGTAAAATACCTTCCCTTTCAAATAAAAGAAAGTGCAAACACTTTGAGACAAGCTGAAATTGAAACAGTTACTGACGTTTTTGCCTTTAAGCACACATTCAAAGAAATATTAAAGGATTTTTCTAAGGCAGGAGAGCTTATCTCAGATAAAAATATGGAAATAGAAGAAATAAGAAGAATCAGAAAATGTAAATTTGTGGACAAATTTAAATGTCAAATTCACGTAGCAATACCAACTTAAAATACATGGAGACTAAATAGATGAAGCCACACAAAATATGATAGCAAGGTGACGAAATTAAACTTTACAAAGTTCCTTCATGTATGAAAAGTGAGTCAAGTAACCATTTTTACTGGACTTTAACAGATTGTTTGTTATAATGGCTGTATGGTCATTAAAGGAAATGGGAAGACCTGATAACTAAGGAAGCAAGAGAGATGGGGCAGGAAGATAATTCAACATATTTTTAAAAAATGAAAGAGTGACGGTGGCGAAATCCCTCAGTATATGGGCAACTGTGTTAGCTGCTAATGGGCTAACTATTGATTAAATGTAGCATCTTTGCTGAAAAAGGTGAGGACGAAACCGGACATTTGAGATGTGAAGGCAGAAGAGAGGTGAAGGTGGCGGGTGGGACCAAGGAGGAGTTAAGGTCACAGGCGAGAAGAACGCAGCAGAGAATCGGCAAGAACAAATTCTGTTTGAAAACGCCATAAGGAAAACTAATTCTGCGTGTGCTAAGTAGACCATGAAATAAAACACATAGCTGTACACCCTATTATGGTTGATTTTAATGTCAACTGGATACAAGTTAGTCTCCTGAAGAGGGAGTCTCAGCTGAAGAACCATGCTCACTGTTGGACTGACTTGGCAACGCCCACTCTGAATGTGGGTGGCGCCCTTTGGTAACAGCCCAGATTTTAATTAAAAGGGCGTGACAGAAAGAAGTTTATCTTGCATTTTGCTTGTTTGGCCTCCCCTCCTGCTGTTGCTGATTCCATCTCTGACAGCGGAACCAGCCAGCGTTTCCAAGTTTTCATTATGGACTATGGACCAGGAATCTTCCGGGGTTTCTGGCACCTGATTAGGAGTGCTGAAGTAGCCTGCCAGCTTTAGTGAGAGGAAGCTACTGTGTAACTGCCTCTAGCTGACTGTCAAAGCAGCAGGCTCAAGGAACAAGCAGTTACCAAGTTCTCAGCTTCTCAGTGTGATTTGCCTAGTGTCACTATGTGTGTGGTCCCCAAATTCCCCTGCTTTCTGACCAGCAGTCTATTCGATAGTGTGGCTTTGCAGCCAAAATAGAATGTCCCAGTCTGGGAGACCTAACTGATGGGCACTAATTTCCTAACAGTTCTGGATGGTGGATGCTGGGAAGTCGATATTGGGGCCCTTTACAGTTTGGGTTCTGGTGTTGATGTTCTACCTGGCTTGTAGACTATGTCCTCTCATGGAGAAAAAGTAAGCAAGCCCTCATCTCTGTCTCTTCACCCAAAGATACTGAACCTTGTCACACTAGGGCTGCACCTTGTGACCTTATACAAACCTTTCTGTTGTGCTGGTTGTTGTCTTTCGATAGTGTCTCATTATGTAATCCTGGCTGGCACTTACTACATAGAGCAGATTGGCCTCAGATTCATAGAAATCTCCCTCCCCCTGACTTTGCCTTCTGAGTGCTAGGGTTAAAAGCATGTGTCACTACACTCTGCCAACACTGAGACGATCTTTATTACTTATTTCTCATTGTGGTTTGGATGAGTAAAAATATCTCACAGGCTTGGGCATTTGAACAATCAGACCCCCCAGTTGGTGGCACTCTATAGGAAGTTTAACTTTAGCTGTGTTTGAGGAAGTATGTCACTTGGGGGCCTCACTGTGTTGGCGTTGACATTAAATAGCCTCTCTTACTTTATTTGTTCCCTTTACTTTTGTGGCCTCAGCTTCCTGTTCCAGCAGTCATGCCTCGGCTCTGCTGTCTTTCACAACATTGTCTCCACCATCATGGACTCCAGTGCTCTGGGACTCTCAGACTAAGAAAGTTAAACTAAGTGGACAAAATTCCTTCTACAAGTTGCCTGGATCATGATGTTTTAATCATAATACAGGAAGATAGAGATGGACGTCATTCAGGTCCTAGTGACACCCTTTCTTCACTTCATCCTCTGACCCAGGTCTTTGAGAGCAGGCCAGGCCATCTGTAAACCCACACAGGTAGTTCTCCCCTTTAAAAAGCCGAGGGAGAAAAAGGAAGTTCCCTTGTACTACCAAAGTACAAAGTTTCACCTACTTTGGTTGGCTTAAGTCATAGTCATAGGAACACTTCACTCAAGCAGTCTGCAACTGTAGAGAAAGAAGAAATGGGGGTGCGGTTATGTGAAGGACCATGGAGCCTTCAGAGAAACAATTCATGATATACAAAGCAACAGAGTAAGTAGCTAGCCTGGCTGACTTGACAACACTTGATTCAGAATGGACCAAGATGGTACTACAAGGTGGGAAATGCCTTTTGCATCTCACTGCCAAAATTGGAGATTGTGACTGTGTGAAGAGAGAGAAAGTAGAAGAGCCTCCCCACCTCAGCCCCGCCCCCCAATATCTGAGAACCCAGGTTGGGCTTGTAGCACATGTGCCAAGAGGTAGAACAGATAAAATACAGGGTGGGATCCTAATATGTATACAGTGTTTCACAGAAGGGCTATTTGGGCAATAAGACAGACCACTAGGCAGTGTCAGCACTAAGCCAATCCCAACCATGAGTCTGGGATGACCAATGGATGAGGTCCCTTCTGCTGAGCTGTGGCTTGAATATTCCAGGAGATGGCTGGGAAGGAATAAGATGGTGTAGCCATAGAGTGTAGACTACAGAAAACTTATTACACAGCAGTAAGAGATAAGGTTAGCCAAAGGGACCGTTGCAGAGAAAAGTACTTTCATGGAATGAGAACAGGCAATGCAAAGGGGCCCTTGTACCCACTTACATGTTGAAGCTTAGTGCTATTTTTTGTTGTTTTTTTGATTTTTGTTTTGTTTTGTGTTGTGTTGTTTTGTTTTGTTTTGTTTTGTTTTGTTTTGTTTTGTTTTGAGACAAGGTTTATCTGTATAGCCCTGGCTGTCCTGGAACTCACTTTGTAGACCAGGCTGGCCTTGAACTCAGAAATCTGCCTGCCTCTGCCTCCCAAGTGCTGGGATTAAAGGCGTGCGTCACCACCACCCGACTCTTGGTGCTATTTTTAAGTCTCTAGAACAAAGAGATGTCCTAAGAGGGCATTTTCTATCTAGGTGATTGTCAGGTTTGTTGAGATTTTTCCCTCGTGAGGGAGGGAAAAATTGTGCCTTTCTTCGTTTTTAACCAAAAATGCCATGTCTCAACTCAAGACCAGAGAAACAAATTGGATCCCCAAATTATGAAAAGAAAAGTAAATTTGTTTTAAAAAATGGCCATGCACCGCCAAGAGGCCATTGTCTTTCCTCAATAGGCTTCAATAGAGCCCTGCTACCTCTGCCTTCTTCCTGTTTGTAAGTTATTTTAAATATTGTGGAGATATTGTGTTGTTCCTTCCTCCCTTCACACGGTCTTTCAAATGCTTAGGAGAGTTACGATACTTTCTCCTTTCTAAAAATTGCTATGTTACTGAAGACACAGGAGGTGGGGCTGAAGCTAATGATGACAGAGGAGACCATTTGTGATGTTCTTCATGCCGGCTAATCTCGAACCAGTTATGTGATTCATGGAGATTTTTTCTCTTTTTATTTATTTATTTTTAAATCTTGGTGTGTAAGCTTCAGTTCAATTCTATACAAGCCAGAGTAATAAAACAAGGGGCTCTAGAACCCCTCCATGGTAGCAGAGAACAACGCTGCAATTGGTGAGTGTGATGGAATTTATTTGGACAAGAGCATCCCTGTCTTCCACAAAAATCTTGGTGAGGGGCTATGCTTGCCTCCTGCAGGGATCAGAGTGGACCAATTAGGAGACTTCTCTGATTCCTGGGAGCATCTCTTTGTTTTTATTTTTGTCTTTGTCTTTGTTTGGTTGTTTTTTTTTTTTTTTTGTTTTGTTTTGTCTTGTTTTGTTTTTTGGTTTTTCGAGACAGGGTTTGTTTTTTTGTTTTTGTTTTTGTTTTTTTTTGACTCATAGCAATTTATTTATGAGGAGTTACTTCTCCTTTTCATGGAATAACGAGATAACAGTACACATATAAAACGTACTTTGTAATACATGTTTCACAGTATATGCACAGCAAGAACAGAGTATACACCAAAAGGGAGAGAGTAGAGGAAAGCAAGAAATTGTGAGAGATGGTGGAAGTAAATAAGTTTTATAAGATAAAGCTTAGGATTGATTTTTTTCTTTGAAAAACGTACCTATTAACATTTTTCCCCCAAATGGTAATAGGCTACTTTTAGAGCAGACTTAGATTTACAGGAAAACTGAGCACAAATTACAGGGAGTTCTGATGGACTCCCTCCCTACCCACACACAATTGATTTTTACACCCAGACCAAACAAAATACAGAGAAACTGAACACCTTGCTGTCACACCACTAGTGTTTCTGGCAGTTTAAAGAGGTGTCAGCAGATACAGGGTTTCTCTGTACAGTTCTGAGTGTCCTGGAACTCACTCTGTAGACCAGGCTGTCCTCGAGCTCAGAAATCTGCCTGCCTCTGCCTCCCAAGTGCTGGGATTAAAGGTGTGCGCCACCACCACCCAGCTGAGCATCTCTTTGTTTTTGAACCGGTATGCGTATGTGGTAGGTGAGGGACTCTCAGCATATCAGAAAAATCACAGTCAAGTGTATGGTTGCAATAGAAGCCAGTAGGTTTCCTAGGAGGACCCCAAAGGAAGTATCTCCCAGCTACAGTGGCCTTAGGGTCTTCCTATTTTAGGCAGTATCTGGCTTACACAAGACCTAGACAAACTAATGTAGCTCATAACCATTGCCTTCCCGACACCTATCGCTCTCATCATCAGATGCTGACTTGCTTCCATAGGGATTGACTGCCTAAAGTATTCCTTAGCTTATATCCCTCGGCCCCATTTGCTGCTCAGCACCCAGTAAACATTCATTACACATTCAGGGGACACAAAAGAAACAAAAAGTATTGCTTTCTTCTCAGCGCTCATCATGGCCCCCAAGTGAGTAAATAATTCATCTACTTGTTTTAATGAATATTAAAATGAACTCTTTAATGAATATTTATTTAGGAGATAGATAATATTGACACCTACACAGTGCCTTGCAGATATAAGACACTTAATAAATATCTCTTAAATTACTGAGAAAAATCCCAATACAGCCTAAAACAGTCTTCCTTCTGTGAGTGCATATGTAAACAACCCATCCTTTCCCTTACACACACACACACACACACACACACACACACACACACACCATTTCAGAAGGATTTCTTTCAGTTAGGAGAATGCTGCAGGAAAAAAATCTGATTTTAAAGAAGCAAATTCTAATACAGAAATGAAGTACATTCAGTGCCTGTCATGCATTGACTTTGTACCTAAGACAGGACCTGTCTATATAGGGCATAGGTGGATGATGCCCTGTCTAACTGAAGCAACAGAAGAATTGTTCTGCATGCAGACTCCAGTGGGTCTGGACAAACTCTGTGCTAAGGAGAATGTAGAGCATCCCTAGGTCCCTCTGAGTCCTAGAGGAAGAGGGTGACACTATGAGACCACAGCTATGTGGCAAGCTGAGGAGGAAGTCTGTATACACCGAAGATTCTTCTCAAATCCGCAGACTGGATTCTGGCAAAGAATAAATTGTTTTATTTGCACTCACCATTGGCCTCATCAGCTGTCTACCCACAACATGGAGTGCTGACCATGAAATTGTGTGATAACAGGCCAGGGTAAGAGCCTGGTGAGAGGGTAATTCTAGGGAGTCTAGGAAAATAAAGCTGGCAGAAGAAAAGGTGGGTTCTGTGGCAGAGCTAAGAGGCTGAGGAGGACAGATGCCAAGAAGTGGGGCACTTCTGAAGTCACAGAAGTGTGAAGGGAGAACAAGAAGGGAACGTGGTCCAGGCCGATGAAGGAGGGACAAGGCTAGATCTTAGACACTCTCTCCAAAAGGTGTAGACTGGAACTCGGTTGACACCATGAGGTCATCGGGGGAAGAGGGTCAGAGCAAATGGGTGTTTGGACAAATTGAGAGAATTAAAGAGCCAGAACTAAGAGAGGGGGAAGTCAAGTGTGACATTGGCTGGGCCACCCAGCTCAGACCCCATGAAGAGGAGTTCAGTGCTTCGACAGACTCAATTTCTGTATCTGAGAAATCAAAGGATTAGTCTGTCCAAATTCATCAGTAGCTGTCATTGTCGTGGGGCCATGGCAATGGGAAATTCCTTTAAAACTTGTAGACAGATACTTTCTCTAGCTCCTCCATTGGGGGCCCTGTGATCCATCCAATAGCTGACTGTGAGCATCCACTTATGTGTTTGTTAGGCCCCGGCATAATCTCACAAGAGACAGCTATATCAGGGTCCTTTCAGCAAACGCTTGCTAGTGTATGCAATGGTGTCATCGTTTGGAGGCTAATTATGGGATGGATCCCTGCATATGCCAGTCTCTAGATGGTCCATCCTTTTGTCTCAGCTCCAAACTTTGTCTCTGTAACTCCTTCCATGGGTGATTGTTTCCAATTCTAAGAAGGGGCAGTGTTCACACTTTGGTCTTCCTTCTTCTTCAGTTTCATGTGTTTTGCAAATTGTATCTTATATCTTGCTATACTAGGTTTCTGGGCTAATATCCACTTATCAGTGAGTACATATCATTTGAGTTCTTTTGTGATTGTGTTACCTCACCCAGGATGACTTTTGGGATAGCATTGGAAATGTAATTGAGGAAAATATGTAATAAAAATATAAAAAAAAAACCTTGTAGACAGAGCAGGAGTGTTAGTTCTCTGGATGGGATAGCTTCTTTAATTTAAAAAAAATAAAAATAAAAAGAAGTCTTTTAAAAACTTTACTTCCCTCAGGTGTTCCCCGGATCCAACTACAGATCCCTGAAGATACCAGTCTCAGTCACTTTGAAGCTCTGATGTGCCCTCTGCCTCTAAGTCTGCCTGGCCTCTCAGGCAATTGTCACATGGCACAGCTGCTGAGGACTGTGGGGGTTCCAGAGTGTCAGACCAAGGGTTGCCACAGCCACTGATTTAGGACTGTATACATATCCCCATTAATATTTAAATGCATTACCAAAATGAAGGTGGGGTTAAATCTCTTCTTAGTAGCTGATGCCGACAGGGTATTAATTTTATGATTCACTTAGTTGTTGGAATCAGTCTTCCAAATGTTTGTTTTGGCTCTGGTAGCAAAAGTTCGTGTCAGGACAATGGTGCCATGTCCCATCAAGTTCTAGCCAAAGATGCCACCACCAGAAAACTGAACAACCTTTGGGACTCTTTCAACCCACATTGTGGCCAGTTTTCAAAGCTTAAGGATGGAAAAAAAAATCTTGAAAATACAATAAGAATAAAATCAGTTTTTAATTGAATCGCTGCAATATACCAGTAAGGCTAGTTAAGCACATAATTAATTGTTGTAACTATAGCAACAGGATTAACTGGCACTATTAGGGTGGGCACCAGGGGTTCAATGAGAGACTCTTAAGAAGACAAGTGTTAGAGATTGCAGAAAATAATTCACTCCCTGCCAGTGGTTCTCCAGAGAGCCACATACTCTTTTGCAACCCAAAATAAATCCATTTAATAATATTTTCTTAGATTCATGCAGCTTTCCTTATCCCAGAGGGCCCTGGGGTGCTTTGTAAGCCATGAACATAAATATAGATCTGGAATAATGTATCAGGCCAGATTTTCCCAGTACTTAAACAACTCTCTGGCGGTTTGTTCTGCACCTCTGGAAGCTCCATTACCTTCAGGATACACACAATCAGTAATTTATTAAGTGGAGTCCCCACAGGCCCAAGGCCTGAAAACTCTGGCACGAAGAGAGGCGGGTGCTCCTGAGATGGGGCTCTTATTTATTTATGCTCTACCTCATTCCAAAAAGGATTAGAGCGACCTTACAGAATACACAGAGTATATCATCAGGAAATAAACACAAGCAAGCAATCCAAGCCGGGGCACATTACAGAAAGGAAGAAATTTCTAAATATAGAGAAGCAGTTCCTCCTTACATTGTAAGAGGATGGAAATAAAGGGAGTGGCTTGAACTAATTAAAAATTTTCTCTGCAATTCCTGGTCATCTAAGGGGTAAAACTAAGGACATGGTGTATGAGTCTCTACGGTAATTGACCCCAGAGAATAAAAACCAAAGATGTAAAAATAGAAACTTATTTTTCTTTTACAAAAATGTGTAGGAAAATATCTTTATGATGTTGGGGTGGACTAAGGTTTTCTTTGTATAAAGGTACAAATAGGACCCAAGATGAGAAATTGAAAAACCAATAAAGATATGAATATGAACAGAGCAACAGAGCCCCCCACCCCGTACCCCCATCCTGATGCTCTGTGTGCTTGTAAATCTCATAACAAAATCTCTTGCTTGGAATACTTAACAGATGATAATTTGAAAATGTTTTCAGCTGGACATAGTGACTGTCTTGTCACTGTAACACCCTGAAGCAAGAAGACTGAGTTTCAAGCTGATCTGGGCTCCATTATGAGATCTGTCTGAAAACAAAACAAAACAAAACAAAACAAAACAAAACAAAACAAAACAAAGCAAAGCAAAGCAAAGCAAAGCAAAGCAAAGCAAAGCAAAGCAAAGCAAAGCAAAGCAAAGCAAAGCAAAGCAAAGCAAAGCACAAAGACGGGATGTACCTCAGTGTTAGACAGCATGCCTAGCATATTCATATCTTTAACATCAACAAAACAGCATTTGAGCTCTGTGTTCTTGGAGTCAGACATGGAGACAAATGACCCTAATGCCAGCACTGGACTTGAACTCAGGAGTTCAAGGATAGCCAGAACTACATGCTAAGACACTATCAAAAACACTATCAAAAAGGAAAAAAAAAAAAAAAAGGAGAAAAACAGGAGAAAAAAAAAGAAAGAAATCATGAAAGGATAAATAGGAAATGATCACTTAGATCTCTGTACTCTTAAACAGTAAAGAAAAAAGGGGGTAAGGAGTACACACATAATGTATTTGCAATTTATACCTATGTATAACAGAACATTCAATAATTGACAACATGATGTCAAATGATTTCACTGTAGAAAGGAACAAATAATATTAACAAATAAATCATAGAAGAAAATTCCTAAATTACTCAAAAGGGCATTAAGAGACCCACCCTCCTCATCCTCAGGAAATAAAAATGCAAATAGAAGCCGCCTCATCTTCAGGAAACAGGAACACAAGTGACAGGGACTATTTCAGACATCGGGTGGGCAGAAACTAAAAACTCTAAAAGACAGTGAAGTTAGAGAAAGCCAAAAATGCCCTCCAGGTGGGAGGAAACCTTGTATAACCTGCATGGATCTAAAACAGCTTGACCACACTTCCTGAGAAAGATGGCTGAAGGACATCCCCATAGGCCCACTATTGGTCACTGTCATGGTCTTTGCTATGTTATTTGGTTGAGTTGAGCCTCTGATTTTGAAAATTAATATGTAATGATTACATGAAATACTTTCTGAACTGCTTTTAGTATACAACACATGGGTGACAAAGCGAAAACAAAAAAACCCTTAATAAGACTCACACACATGAACTTCCTGACTCTCCTTAAGCTACGTGATGGTTTGAGAAATGTTCCCCACAGGCACATGTATTTGAACACTTCGTCCCCATCTGGTGGTTCTGTTTGGTGAGGGTTAGAAGGTGCAGTTTTGCTAGAGGAAGTGTGTCACTGGAGGAGGGTGCTATTTCCTGTTCTTTCTGGTTCACACTTGCTGGTGTGGATGGAATCTCTGGTGCTTGCTACTGTGCTTGCCTGCTGTGATGTCCTCCTACCCCTCTAGAGCTATAAGACCAGACAGACTGTTTCTTCTGTAAGTTGCCTTGGTTATGGTGTTTTTAATCACAGCAATAGAAAAGTAGGTAATACAGAAGTTCATACCAGGTAGTATGTTGTTGCTGTAAATGAAGTATGAAGATCCTGTGAATGTTGAACTTTGGAGAAATGTGGAAGACTTTGGAAGTTTAGACTAGAAAAGTGATTGAATAATATAAGCCAAAAGGGCCATCCCATTAGGAACCTGGAATACAGTGGGTCTGACAACAGTGTGGTTTGTGAAAGACCAGCTCAGGAAGTTTCAGAAGGGAATGATAGTAGTGTCTGGGCTCGAGGCTATTCATGTGGTAGTTTGACAAAGAATGCGCCTGCTTTCCACTCATGTCCTGAAAACTTGCACAAGGCTGAATGTACAAGCAATGGGCTGATGTTTTAGGCAGAGGAAATGTCAAGATTGTTGAAGTAATGTTGAGTTTGTGGGGTGGTTATTATTGATAATACTTCTGCAGGTCTACAGTGAAAAGAGGTGAAGGGAGCAGAAAGAAATAAGAAATGTACAATTTGTAGAGGAAAAGAACAGTAGGAACATGGATGTTGCAGCCATGTCTGTGGAGATAATCACAGATAAAGGACGCCTGATCTGTACCATAACAAACAAGAGGTGCCAATAGGGAAAGACCTTGCCCAGATAAGCTTTCTACTACAGTGTTTTCTGCTCCTTTAAAGCAACTGGATAAAGGGGCTATTGCTAAATATGCCTTAAGGAGGCTACTCTCCATCCTAAGCAAGCAGCTCAACTTGCCAGTGCCATCCATTTGCCACTGACCTTAGAGACATGAAGGATAAAAGTGAAAGAGTCATGAATTCTTCCTCTGCAGTTTCAGGGAGCTGCTGGGACCTTGCAGTGAGTGGTAGGGGAGCCTCTAGGTGAAGACCCCAAGAGAGAAGAAGGTTGTGAGAGGCTATTGCATGAAGATATGAAAGTAAAGCCTGTGTTACAGTGGAAGTCAGAAGCCATTGGAAATGAGTTAGACACCAAGGAGACCTGCATGCATGGGGTGGAACCAGATCAGAAGAGAGACGTGTGGTGTAAGCATCAAAGCTGGGGATGCAGAACCATTTGATCCCTTTGGAAGTAAAGATACCAGACATGAAGGTATAGGATTTGGTGTTTGTCTGCTGATCTTTGGGCCAGTATCTTCTAACTGTATCCCAGTTCCTTCCTTTGAATGAGAAGTGTCATAGGTTCAGTGAGGATATTTGAATGATTCATCTCCAGTTGGTGACAGAATTTGGAGAGGCTTAAGTGGTACCTAAGTACCTAGTAGTACCTACAGGAAGTCACTGGGCGTGGGCTCTGGCAATTCATAGACATACCCTGTTAATTGTTTTCTATTTTGTCTTTGTGCTTGCACTTAATGATGTGAACCCAGTTTCCAGGACAAAGGTTGGTCATTTGCTGCTGTGTCTTCTTGCCGTGATGGACTCACACTCCCAGGAACCTCAAGCCAAAATAAACTCTTTACTCCTTAAGTTGCTTTCAGTCATGGTGTCTCATGACAGCAATATAAAGGCAACCGCTCTGGAAAGCGTTATACATTTGAGACTTGGAGGCTTGTTCTGATGGGCTCAGAGGAAGAAGAGAGCACAGGCCACAGAGCTCTTCATCCTTCACCCACACTTACCTCAACAGCTCAAGATGTGAGAAAGATAAAATCAAGTCTCACATATATGGATATATATGCATATACATATCTCTTGTGGTTTTGTGTATATGTATAATATGTATGTGTATATACACATAAATGTATATACATTCATATGTATGTATGAATGTATTATGTATGTATGTATGTATGTGTGTATATATGTATGTATGTATGAATATATGTATGTATGTACATTTGGATAGTGCCTAGAGGGACCAGTTGTATCAGGCATGGTGGTCAGATTCTGTAATTCACTTTCCACTGGGGATCCTAAGATTTCTGAGTTACACTGTTCAGTTCTTGGAGCTTCCTTCTAACTGTCAAATATCCCTAACTATTAACACATTAACTATGTCCTGTGGACATCTCAGTTACTCAGCAATAAACTCAATGTATGTTGAACTTGAATACCATACACAGCACAGGTTAATATTTTTCTTTTCTTTTCTTTCCTGAACTGAGCAAAAGAATGACTCAGTCAGAATGGATTTGAATTTACGTACTCTTATATTGTGCTCTGAGGATTTTCCCAGCCAGAGAGAACAATGGAGACTTGGCTCATAAATGCTTAGATTAGCTGATCATTCTTTATACATACCAGTACAGGTTCCATAAAAATGGGTTGGGCTGATATTGGCCTGATGTTGCAATCACCTTCTCCATGAAGCTTCCCTTTAGTACTTGGTGGTCAGAGGAAAGGAGCTGTATTAAAATAACTAGTGCATTCAACTCTAATCCTAGCTATTCCTCTCTGGTGCATATTCTGAGGGCAAGAAACTAGTGATATATATTCTTGATCTACTTTGGAAAGGATATGAATCTCTTTTTAAAATATTTTTTTAAAATAAAAATACTTCCTTAAATAAAAGACTGTAGTGATGTCTCACATTACTGTATGTCAAATTTTACTTCCTAATACACAAAAAATATACTTGAGGAACTGTCAAGATTTTTTTTCTATTTAATTGTAAGTGTTCATATGAAGACTCAGCACTAAGTGTGGTATTGTGTGTGTGTGTGTGTGAGTGTGTGTGTGTAGTCATGCATATGAAACAACACAGTCATAGAGATCAGAACACAAACTGTGGGAGTCAGTTCTCCTGTGCCACCTTCTGGGATACAGGGATCAATCTCAGATTCTTGGGCCTATGTATACCTGTACCCATTGATCGATGTTGCCAGCTCTCTTTAGTCTCTCTTAGCAAGGGACCACCTTTTTTTTTTTTTAAAGAATGTTTTTCTTTGAGATGTCTGTGGAGCAAGGTCTGGAGACACGACCTGTCATCCCAGGCACTTAGAAGACTGAGTCAGGAGAATCCTGAATTCAAGACCTGCCTGGGTTATACAGAGTGCTATCAAAGCTATTTCAAGCAACTTAGTAAGGCTCTTGTTTCAAAATTAAAAATAGGAAAGCATTCCCGGGATATAGCTGAGATGTAGTGTACTTGACTGGTCTGTGGAAGGTCCTGAGTTAACCCCCATCAACCTCACCCCCTCACTCCTCCCCTGAAAATTATGTGGAACAACTATTATTATGGAGACAACTACCCAGGGAATAAGGATAAAGGGGAAAACAGGATTACATCAGTGGTTCCTGGCCACTCACTCCTTTCAGTTGCTGCTCTGTGCTGGCCCTATGAAGGGTCTGCTTCTCCCACTGTGGGTTTTCCCTCCAGCTGCAACCTAGATCCTTAAGAATGAAAGTGAAAATTCGGTATGTGCCCGACTATTTTTTCTCATTACTCTGTGATTTCCGTTTTACCTCTTATGGGTGTGACCAATGGCTCTCCCTTCATTGTCCTCACAGAAAGGATGCTTTTTCAGATGCTTCCTGACTGAGCAGTCAGCTGGTGCTCTGGAATTCCCCTGATATGTTCCCCTTTTTGTATGGGTGACCTTGTGGACCCCTTAGTCCACAAGTGCAACATGCAGAGGATGCTTGGCTCTGTCCATAAGATCTCAGGTCAACCAGGTCAATTGATGAACTTTGGCCTTATTCTCTCTCTCTCTCCCTAAACACACACACACACACACACATACACACACACACATACATACACACACACATATACACACATACACATACACACATACACACACATACACACACACATATACACACACACATACACACACATACACACACATACACACATATACACACATACACATACACACACATACACACACATACACACACATACACACACACATACACACACATACACACATACACACACACATACACACACATACACACATATACACACATACACACACATACACACACGTATACACACACGTATACACACATACACACATAAACACATACACACACATATACACATACACATATACACACATACACACACACACTCATACACACACACACACACACACACACACACACACCTTAACATGGAGACTGTTAGCAATGTTCCTTTTGCCTTCACACATAAAGCCCTTTTACCTGTGCAGCTTTGCTTCAAGTAATCTCAAAGTCATTAGGCAGAGGTTAGATAAAACTAACTACATAGCTAACTAAAAATCTCTCTTACATATCACAGCGCAGAGCTACTTATCTGACCTGAGATACAAATCTTATCAGAAAAGGCAGCTTATAAGTCCATTATTTTCTACAGTATTCCCTTTCCACTGTTCACTAAGTGACACAGACTTTTGTCGTCTTCTTCCTGTGATGCGAATGTTGTTTAATTGCTGTTGGCTTGTTTTACTGGGAGAAATCAGGATGCCCTCTCATCATATTGTCCACTGATGTCTCACCATGAAGCCTGTGCCCTCATTAATCTTGATGATTATAATAAAATGAACCTATGACTTCTATTCAGGGACCACTCTCTGGGGTGTCTTTAAATCCATTTCCATAAAACAATCAGGAGAAGGTGGATGTAACTCAGTGCCCACTACTACCCTTTAAATGTGTCCAGTAAACCCAGCACTCAGGGGGCTGAGACAAGAGGACAGCCAGTTGAGTCCAGCCTGGGCTACAATGCATAACCCAGGCTCCAAACATCACAAACAGATAGTAAATATTTTTTCTGAAAATAAGAATCTTTCTTTACAGGAAACAAACAAAACTAAATAAGAAGTGCAAAATAACAGCAGCAGAAGTTGGAGTTGATTAAAAGAAAAATCCCAATGATATGCAGAGAGCCTTCTTATTGCTGATGTGAGAAAAGTCAATGGAGATTCAGAAGAGAGCTAGCGTGTAGGGCAGGGCCTAGGCTACCGTGGAAGCACAGGTAAATGGTATCTAAGATAAGCGTTTATCATGTCACTAACGCTCAGAAAGGTTTTACAGCCCAGTCTTCTCCCAGCTTGCAGAGATAAATGAACCTCCTGTAAGTTCTAAGGTATTGGTCAGAGAGGCCTTGGCTCTGAGACTCCTAATCCATCTTAATGGTGCTATGTCCAGCCCATGAAGTGCTGTCTGCTGGACAGTGGGTCAGGACAACATCCCATTGCAACCCTCTGTTCAAGAGGAGGACAGTGTCCCATCATCGCACTTCTGATTCTGAGGAAAATGATGCTATGAAGTGAAGCAGGGAAGATTGAGCAATCAAGTCACCGAGACTTTCAGAGATCCTTCAGTACAGCAGCGAGTGTCCCCAGAACAGACATCTACTAGTGCTGATGGTGGGTAGGGGTGGAGGGGTGAATACACGGTGTTAGCTTTGCGGATGACTCCTGTCACTATACTGAGACAAAAACACGAGGTGGATAGTGTCCTTGTCAGGTAAGGAGTCTCTCAGAAGCTGAGAGTAAAGGCTCTCCAGAGATGCTGGGAATTCTAAAAAGAGGTGTTTGTAGTGAAGACACAGTTTCAGGCTGTCTTCTTGGGTGGAGCTTAAGGCAGGTGCCTGGTCAATCCTGGAAAATGTACAGTAATGTACATCACTCATGTGATAGTCTGGACCTCTAGAAAGGGAGGCACAGTTTCAAACTGATTCATATATTCATAAAGGAATAGGTAAGTGCAGCATAACAAACCCCAGAGAGTCACAGGTGACCATCTTAGAGTTAACGTACAATAAGGGTTGTCTTTCAAGCCAGAGTGCAGTGTCAGACTACCCCATGGGTAGTGATGGAAGGAATCTGTTATCCAGACAGAAAGGTGAAAAGATCAACCACTCCCTCATGCCTGTAAACAAAATTCTAGACAAATCACATGCTGAACAATTCCAACACCATAAAAACACCACGAGACAACCAGAACGTCTAACCTTGAGAGGAGGGACAGGATTACACAAGAGACGAAATGCACAAGCCATACTGCAAAAGTTGACAAATATCCCTGGGTTAGGGATGCATACCAGCCTCTCTCAAAGGCCAGAGGAGGCCACTTATGGGATTTGAGTTAACCAAAGCCTGCCACTTCCCTCTGCTCCACAGAGGTGGATGTCTGACAGCTTCCATCACAGCTACTCTCTCCATCCAATTGCATTCTCTGTGTCCTCCTGGGTTATGTCTGTGTGTGAAATACCACCCTTCCCAGGTACACACATTTGAACAATTGGCTACCAGCTGGTGGTGCTGTTTCAGAAAGCTGTGAAGCCTTTTTGGACTCAGAACCTTGCCAGCTGAGCTAGGGCCACAGAGATTCTAGCTGGCCAGGGTTCTGACCCATGCTGTCTGTTTCCTCGTCCATGCAGATACAATGAGCCCTAGCTGCACCTCCATGGCTATAAACTGTTCCATGTAGCCCAGAAGCTTGGAATACCCAAGATACAATTCACAGACCACATGAAGCTCAAGAAGAAGGAAGACCAAAGTGTGGATACTTTGATCCTTCTTAGAAGGGAGAACAAAATACCTATGGGGAGAGTTACAGAGACAAAGTGGAATAGAGACTGAAGGAAAGGTTGTCTAGAGACTGCCCCACCTGGGGATCCATCCCATATACAGACACCAAACCCAGACACTATTGCTGATGCCAAGAAGTGGTTGCTGACAGGAGCCTGATATAGTTGTCTCCTGAGAGGCTCTGCCAGAGCCTGACAAATACAGAGGTGGATGCTTGCAGCCAACCATGAGAGTGAGCACAGGGTCCCCAATGAAGGGGCTAGAGAAAGGACCCAAGGGGTTGAAGGGGTTTGCAATCCCATAGGAGGAACAACAATATGAACCAATCAGAACCCCCAGAACTCCCAGGGGCTAAACCACCAACCAAAGACTACACACAAAGGGATCCATAGCTCCAGCCACATATGTAGCAGAGGATGGCCCTTGGTTCTGAGAAGGCTCTATGCCCCAGTGTAGGGGAATGCCAGGACAGGGAAGCAGTAGTGGGTAGGTTGATGAATAGGAGGAAGGGGGAGGGGATAGGGAATTTTTAGAGGGGAAACCAGGA
Organism: Mus caroli; assembly: GCF_978045245.1. NCBI lineage: Eukaryota > Metazoa > Chordata > Mammalia > Rodentia > Muridae > Mus > Mus caroli. Next base: position 78,227,159 of record NW_028227263.1, on the reverse strand, counting down.
AAGGGGATAACATTCGAAATGTAAATAAAGAAAATATCTTAAACAAACACAGATAAACACACAAACAAAAAGTCTGTTCCATGCCTTCCCTTCCTTGGATTGACCCTCTCTCAGGCTGTGACCCAGCTGCTCCTGTGAGCTACTCTGTTAGTGATGAGAGGTGTTAGCCGGTTGGATTCACTTCATATTGATCTTTTCAATAAGTTCTAGGGTGGAAATTATTGAAATTAGTTGAGAGGAATTTTGTTTGTTTTGCTTTTTGCTTTTCACTGGCTTGTTTGTTTTGAGGCAGGCTCTCAGAACCCAGATGGACCCTGAACTGGAATCTGCTATGTCGTCAATGCTGACCTTGAGCTTGTGTTTTATCTGCCTCTACCTCCTGGGTGCTATGATCATAGGTGTGTGCCAACATGCTCCTGCATGCTTGTCAACCGCACTGCCAACTGAGCTGCTCCCCTCAGACCTCAAGAAGTTTTTTGTTTTTTGTTTTTTATTTGTGTTTTCTGAATGTTTGTAGTGAAAATTTACTCACACGCTCCTTGTGTAATTAAAAATAAATGAAATTAAATATGTGTTGGTTGGGTTTCTGCGATTTAATTTCCATCTGCCCATGAAATAAGTCTGAAACCTGTCATTTGAGTTAATGGTCCAACTTAATATGTTGCTCTTTGGAAGAAAATCAAACTGTGAGGCTCACAGCGGAGCTCTGTGCCTTGGAAGGTTCTCAGGGTCACAGCATGGCGCTTCCGTATTTGCTTTGCTAGGTGTGCGTGCAATGTGTCTTTGCTGTGGTGTTTTACCTTCCTGGCCTTGGGCCAACATAAAGGGCTGAGTGGCCAGGCCAGCAGCTTCCCCTCTTGCAAACAGCAGAGAATAAACAAGTGGTTACTTGGTCTGTTTCTAGCTGGAATCAAAGTCCTGCAGGTCGGATGTTTATGTGAGGGATGAATTGAAGTGGTTCACTGTTTGCCTTTCTCAAATAAGCTGACTAAGCTACTTTTCTGTTTTGCAGGCAGCATCCCCAGGACATGTTGGCCCAAGGGGGCAGAAACAGACTGGCATGGGTGATTGGTGCTAAATGCATAAGCTAAGTGGCTGGAAGCATCTGAGGTGGGACAAAGCTTTCAAAGGAACAGCCTGGTGTTCCTCAGGTGCCTTGCCTCCCTACTTCCTGACCAAACCTTACTGAACTAGGGCTTAGTGTGATAGAGCTGATCTTTTAACAAAACATCTTAGCCACTCAAGGTAAAAGGACTCACCCAAGGCTTATGCAAGATGGCTAAACAAACATGAGGCTAGTGATGAGCTGTGCACCCTGCCGTAGCTCCGTTCTGAATGGTGGCCATGATGGACTTTGACTGAACACCTATATGTGCCATAGAAAGCAGGAGATGTCCCAAATCTACTGGGGGTGCTACTCTTTCATTTATTTGGCTTCTTTATTTCAATACCCGCTCTACACTAGTCCCTCTGTAGCTGTGGGCATGCCGCTTGTATGGTGCTTCTGCCTTGGGCAGGGGTCCGCCACTGCAGACATGGCCAGTGCATAAAGTGGAGAGTAGAGGGAAGTGGAGCAGGGGGATTTGTGTCGAGTGTCAAGGACCCAACTGCTCCTTTATAAGGGACACCAAGAAAGGTCACTGAGGTCTGCATGAGTGTGCGTGAAGGTAGTGAAGGGAGAAGTCTTATAGGTTCCTGGTGAGAGGGTTCCACAAAAAGAAGTGCAAAGGCACTGAGGTAGGAGTGTGTTTTATGCTTTAATATAGTCTAGAACATGAGGAGGTAAGATCAGAGAAGTGCGTTCCTTATGGGCTTCCAGGCCAATCCCAGGGCTTTAACTCCTACTAAGTCAAGTCACATAGAAATCTCTGGAGGGAGTCTTTTGCAGAACAGAGACATGTTATGACATGTCTTATTAAAGTTCTATGCTCTGGTTGTCAATAAAGAATAGAGCATTCAGGCCAGCTTGGAAGCTAGGACAATGAGCAAAGGAACATGGCGCCCCCACCCCCTGCCCCGTACCCTTTGATTTCTCCCATTGTGAAATGGAGTGTGATGGCATCTGTGCTGCATTTTGGGAAACGTTAAATGTTAGATAGACAGGCATGAAAAGAAGCTGAAGATGTAATGATTGACAAACTAGAGCCCACAAACTTCGCTCCTTCTTAGAATGGAGAACAAAATACCTATGGAAGGAGTTACAGAGACAAAGTTTGGAGCTGAGATGGAAGGAAAGACCATCCAGAGACTGCCCTACCTGGGGATCCATCCCATAACCAGCCACCAAACCAAGACACTATTGCATATGCCAGCAAGATTTTGCTGACAGGACCCTGACACAGCTCTCGCTTGTGAGGCTATGCCTATGCCTGGCAAATACAGAAGTGGATGCTCACAGTCATCTATTGGATAGAACACAGGGCCCCTAATGAAGGAGCTACAGAAAGTACCCAAGGAGCTGAAGGGGTATATATAGGAGGAACAACAATATGAACTAACCAGTACCCCCAGAGCTGTGTCTCTAGTTACATATGTAGCAGAGGATTGCCTAGTAGGCCATCAGTGGAAGGAGAGGTCCTTGGTATTGCAAAGATCATATGCCCCAGTACAGGGGAATGCCAGGGCCAGGAAGCAGGAGTGGGTGGGTTGGGGAGCAGGGCGGGGGGAGGGTATAGGGGGCTTTGGGTATAGCATTTGAAATGTAAATGAAGAAAATATCTAATAAAAAATGGAAAAAAGTCATCTAACAGCAAAGGGAACAATCGGTGATGTGAAAGACCACCTCCAGAATGTGAGAAAGCAACTCCACATCCAACAGGGGATTAATGTCTAGGATATGCAAAGCCCTACAGAAATAAACACAAAACCACAAATTAACCAACCAAGGACAGGCCATTGCGATGAACAGACAGTTCTGAAAAGAAGACTACAAACGGTCAATGAATACTTGAAAGAGTGTTCAACAACTATCAGAGACATGCAAGTTAAATTTGCTCTTGGATTTCCCCCCTAATGTTTGAAGGGTTACCATAAAGGAACCAAATGTAAGCAAATGCTGAGGGGAATGGTGGAGGGTGGGAGGGGGGAGGAGACACTCTTATCTGCTACTGGAGATCTATGCTTGTGTTTTCACTATAGAAGTCGGTGTGGAGATCACTCAGAACAACTGGACAAGTAAACTGTCGTATGATCCAGCTATCTGCTTGGGTATATACCCGAGGGGTTTTGAGTTAATATACTAGAGAAAGATTTGAGCATCTCTATTGGTAGCTACACTATGTACTACTGCCAGGAAATGAGAATAGCCTAGATGTCCATCAAGAGATGAATAGGAACCAATAAAAATGTGGTGTAGTGTATATACAAGGGGTGATGTGTAAAGCCATGAAAGAAATCCTAGTGCCTACAGAGCACAAGGAAAAAAATGGCTTCCCCAAGTTGTCTTCTGACCTCTATACATATGCCTTGGCAACAAACACCTCAAACTAAGTAAGCAACTAGTTAAAATTGAGAAAATCCCACTAAGTGGAGAATTATAGAAGACACCTAATGTTGACCTCTATCCTTTATGCACATGTACACCCCAACCCCAAGCATATCCCCCTCTATTTCTCCAATTGTGAAATGGGATGTGACATGAACAGTGCTGTGCTGTGCACAGCAGGTTCTGTGCAGCTTGAGAAGGAAATCATGGCATCTGTAGGAATAAGAATGGAAGTGGATATCACTAAGTTCAGGAACACAAGGAAGACTTCCAAAGTCTCAATGGTTTCTCACACATAAAAGTGAAAAGAATATAAGCCAAGGAAATGGATTCTGCTGGAAGCATTGCAGTCAAGTAGAACCTTCATTCCAGATAGAGAGATAAAGAAACAATTTTGGAATTATGTAAACAGACACACACACATAGAGAGAGAGAGAGAGAGAGAGAGAGAGAGAGAGAGAGAGAGAGAGAGAGAGAGAGAGAGAGAGAAAGAGAGAGAGAGGGAGAGAGAGAGAGAGAGAGAGAGAGAGAGAGAGAGAGAGAGAGAGAGAGAGAGAGAGAGAGAGAGAGAAAGGGAGAGCATGCATGGGATAGGGGAGATATTATTAATGCTTAGCCTATGATCTCTCTTGGGTATCAAACAATATTTTGCATCCATTGGCTATCAGCAGGACCAATATTGTCCCTGGAAGTCCTGGAATGCTTTAGGCCCCAGTGAAGAGCAGGGGATATGGGGAGTTAGTGGTCCAGTATAAAGTCTGAATTGCTAGATTAAGGTGGGATGGAGGGAGAGTCTGGATGGCAGGCCTCTGGGAAGAACCCTAACTTTGAGGAAGATCAGCCCAGCATAGGTAAAGATTTTTATCCAAAAATTGGATCATCAGGTTGGGCTAACTAGTCGATATCGAACTAGTATCAGGATAAAAGAGAGGGAAATGAAGCCCTCTGGGCTTCAGAGAACATTTTCAAAGTAGAACCTCACCAGAAAACAAAACTTGAGGTATAAATGAATTAAAGATAGACTATCATATTTTTCTTCACCAAGTCTAATAAAAAAATCTAAGAAAGATGAAACTGTTACCAATATTGACAGGGCAGAGGGAGGCCTTAGGCTAGAACCACAAATGGATTCTGCTGGAAGCATTGCAGTCAAGTAGAACCTTCATTCCAGATAGAGAGATAAAGAAACAATTTTGGAATTATGTAAACAGACACACACACACACACACACACACACACACACACACAGAGAGAGAGAGAGAGAGAGAGAGAGAGAGAGAGAGAGAGAGAGAGAGAGAGAGAAAGAGAGAGAGAGAGAGAGAGAGAGAGCTTGATGCTCAAGGAAAGAATACAGTGCCTCTGAGAACAACTGTCTCTGAAGTGTTGGCTTACAGTGGACCCTCTCACAAGCCAACAACTTGAGTGGTTTGAACCACCAAAACTTCCACTGTGAACCACATTCCTAAAGAAATGCATATCTTTGTAGGATTTCTTTATGTGAGAAATAGTTGGGGTTTGGCTGCTGGGGAAAATTGAATGGAATTGTTGAGTAGCTTCCTACCCAGACACACACTGTGGCAGAACTAACTCCTGCACTTACCATAGCTGACACTGGTCTGTTCTGACATTTGTTAACAAGAGATTGAAATGAGGACACATGGCTATTCTTTTAGAAAGAAAAAATAATTTAAAGAAAAGGGGCAGCAGCCATTAAACATCCCCGGCCCTCTGACACTTTCTCTAGGAACAGTAGATGCAATAAGGGTTATCTACTAATCTGAAAATCAGGGCCTAGAGGGAAAACAACTCAGCCTTTATCAGTGCAAACTGAATGCTTGGTTGGAGCTGAATAAATATGGAGCAGATGGAAGGGCCATGTGATGACTGTGTCAACCCAGGACAGGCACAAAGGTACCACGATGCAAGAAGTACAAAGGAGCACAGGGTGAGACATAAGAGGAAAGCATGATAGGGGAGAAACAGGAGATGGGACTGCAATCTTAGCCCTTACTTTACACTCCAAATCAAGGTATTTACGAATGAGAATTCAGGTCAGTCAAGATGAAATGCTAAAGGACAGTTACCATAACTACACATATTGGCACAAACCTGCAAGCCACCATTTAGGAGGCTGAAGCAAGAGAATCGAAAGTTCAAGGCTAGCCACAGTGAGTTTAAGGCTTCTAGGCCACACAGTCAGAGCCTGTTTTATCAAAAATAAGAGGAGGAGGAGAAGGAGAAGCAACAGGAGCAGAAGGAAGGAAGAGGATGGGGGCGGGAGGAGGGAAAGACGAGGAGGGGGAAGATGACTGGGGAGGTGCTAGAAGAGGGGTGTAAAGGAGAGGGACCAAGAGAAGACAGTTAAGTTAAAAATAAAACTTGCTGATTTCAATACACATTCTAAAGCAAAGCCATGATCAGACTTAATCACAAATTTTAATGAAGGGAAGGAAGAATATTGTTTCAGATCCATTACTTAAAGTAGTAATTCCAATAGGGAATTATTTTCCAGACACATGGAAATTACTTAAAAATTCACCCGAGACAATCTAGTTTTAGAGTGAGTGAAAGACCATTCCCCCAAAAAACAAAACTTAGGTTCAGGTAGCAAATAGCTGATGACTACAAACACATTTATATATAGTCACTCAACACTGGGAAAAATTCAAACATCCCTAGGTGGGGAACAGAGAGACAATAGTAAGGTCGTACCATGCAACTAGTCTCAATAGTAAAAAGAGACAAGATATAAGTCTCTCAAGCTGTTGAGTGCAATGAAACATTATTTACAAACCCAAACAAAAAGTCAAAGTCAGCTGGCCTTGAATTTCCTACACTGATATTATGGGCCATCAAATTATGGGATCCACTTTTTGGAGTTTAATAAAAATGAAGCCACAACATACCCAAACTTATGGGACACAATGAAAGCATTTCTAAGAGGAAAACTCATAGCTCTGAGTGCCTCCAAAAAGAAACTAGAGAGAGCACACATTAGCAGCTTGACAACACACCTAAAAGCTTTAGAACAAAAGGAAGCAAATTCACCCAAGAGGAGTAGACGGCAGGAAATAATCAAACTCAGGGGTGAAATTAACCAAGTGGAAACAAGAAGAACTGTTCAAAGAATCAACCAATCGAGGAGCTGGTTCTTTGAGAAAATCAACAAGATAGATAAACCCTTAGCCAGACTCACTAGAGGGCACAGGGAAAGTATTCTAATTAACAAAATCAGAAATGAAAAGGGAGACATAACAACAGATCCTGAAGAAATCCAAAACACCATCAGATCCTTCTAAAAAAGTCTATACTCAACAAAACTGGAGAACCTGGATGAAATGGACAAGTTTCTAGACAGATACCAGGTACCAAAGTTAAATCAAGATCAGATTAATGATCTAAACAGTCCCATATCCCCTAAAGAAATAGAAGCAGTTATTAATAGTCTCCCAACCAAAAAAAAAAGCCCAGGACCAGATGGGATTAGTGCAGAGTTCTATCAGACCTTCAAAGAAGATCTAATCCCAGTTCTTCACAAACTATTCCACAAAATAGAAACAGAAGATACTCTACCCAACTCATTCTATGAAGCCACAATTACTCTGATACCTAAACCTCAAAAAGACCCAACAAAGATAGAGAACTTCAGACCAATTTCCCTTATGAATATCGATGCAAAAATCCTCAATAAAGTTCTCGCTAACCGAATCCAAGGACACATCAAAACAATCATCCATCCTGACCAAGTAGGTTTCATCCTAGGGATGCAAGGATGGTTCAATATACGGAAATCCATCAACGTAATCCAGTATATAAACAAACTCAAAGACCAAAACCACATGATCATCTCGTTAGATGCTGAGAAAGCCTTTGACAAAATCCAACACCCATTCATGATAAAAGTCTTGGAAAGATCAGGAATTAAAGGCCCATACCTAAACATGATAAAAGCAATCTACAGCAAACCAGTAGCCAACATCAAAGTAAATGGTGAGAAGCTGGAAGCAATTCCACTAAAATCAGGGACTAGACAAGACACTCTCTCCCTACCTATTCAACATTGTACTTGAAGTCCTAGCCAGAGCAATTAGACAACAAAAGGAGATCAAGGGGATACAAATTGGAAAAGAAGAAGTCAAAATATCACTTTTTGCAGATGATATGATAGTATACATAAGTGACCCTAAAAATTCCACCAGAGAACTCCTAAGCCTGATAAACAGCTTCAATCAAGTAGCTGGATATAAAATTAACTCAAGCAAGTCAATGGCCTTTCTGTACACAAAGGATAAACAGGCTGAGAAAGAAATTAGGGAAACAACACCCTTCTCAATAGTCACAAACAATATAAAATACCTTGGCGTGACTCTAACTAAGGAAGTGAAAGATCTGTATGACAAGAACTTCAAGTCCCTGAAGAAAGAAATTAAAGAAGATCTCAGAAAATGGAAAGACCTCCCATGATCATGGATTGGCAGGATCAACATTGTAAAAATGGCTATCTTGCCAAAGGCAATCTACAGATTCAATGAAATCCCCATCAAAATTCCAACTCAATTCTTCAAGGAATTAGAAAGGGCAATCTGCAAATTCATCTGGAACAACAAAAAACCTAGGATAGCAAAAACTCTTCTCAAGGATAAAAGAACCTCTGGTGGAATCACCATGCCTGACCTAAAGCTGTACTACAGAGCAATTGTGATAAAAACTGCATGGTACTGGTATAACGACAGACAAGTAGACCAATGGAACAGAATTGAAGACCCTGAGATGAACCCACACACCTATGGTCACTTGATCTTTGACAAGGGAGCAAAAACCATCCAGTGGGAAAAAGACAGCATTTTCAACAAATGGTGCTGGCACGACTGGTTGTTATCATGTAGAAGAATGCGAATTGATCCATTCCTATCTCCTTGTACTAAAGTCAAATCTAAGTGGATTAAGGATCTCCACATAAAACCAGAGACACTGAAACTTATAGAGGAGAAAGTAGGGAAAAGCCTCGAAGATATGAGTACAGGGGGAAAATTCCTGAATAGAACAGCAATGGCTTGTGCTGTAAGATCAAGAATCGATAAATGGTACCTCATAAAGTTGCAAAGCTTCTGCAAAGTAAAAGACACTGTCAATAAGACAAAAAGACCACCAACAGATTGGGAAAGGATCTTTACCTATTCTAAATCAGATAGGGGACTAATATCCAATATATATAAAGAACTCAAGAGGGTGGACTCCAGAAAATCAAATAACCCCATTAAAAAATGGGGCTCAGAACTGAACAAAGAATTCTCACCTGAGGAATACTGAATGGCAGAGAAGCACCTGAAAAAATGTTCAACATCCTTAATCATCAGGGAAATGCAACTCAAAACAATCCTGAGATTCCACCTCACACCAGTCAGAATGGCTAAGATAAAAAATTCAGGTCACAGCAGATGCTGGCAAGGATGTGGAGAAAGAGGAACACTCCTTCATTGTTGGTGGGATTGCAAGCTTGTACAACCACTCTGGAAATCAGTTTGGCCGTTCCTCAGAAAACTGGACATAATACTACCAGAGGATCCAGCAATACCTCTCCTGGGCATATATCCAGAAGATGTTCCAACCGGTAAGAAGGACACATGCTCCACTATGTTCATAGCAGCCTTATTTATAATAGCCAGAAGCTGGAAAGAACCCAGATGCCCCTCAACAGAGGAATGAATACAGAAAATGTGGTACATTTACACAATGGAGCACTATTCAGCTATTAAAAGGCATGAATTTATGAAATTCCTAGGCAAATGGATGGACCTGGAGGGCATCATCCTGAGTGAGGTAACACAATCACAAAGGAACTCACACAATATGTACTCACTGATAAGTGGATATTAGCCCAAAAACTTAGGATACCCAAGATATAAGATACAATTTGTTAAACGCATGAAACTCAAGAAGAACGAAGACCAAAGTGTGGACACTGTGCCCCTTCTTAGAATTGGGAACAAAACACCCATGGAAAGAGTTACAGAGATAAAGTTTGGAGCTGTGACAAAGGATGGACCATCTAAAGACTGCTATATCCAGGGATCCATCCCATACTCAGCTTCCAAACTCTGACACTATTGCATACAGTGTCAAGATTTTGCTGAAAGGACCCAGATATAGCTGTCTCTTGTGAGACTATGCCAGGGCCTAGCAAGCACAGAAGAGGATGCTCGCAGTCAGCTATTGGATGGATCACAGTGCCCCCAATGGAGGAGCTAGAGAAAGTACCCAAGGAGCTAAAGGGATCTGCAACCCTATAGGTGGAACAACATTATGAACTAACCAGTACCCCAGAGCTCTTGACTCTAGCTCCATATGTATCAAAAGATGGCCTAGTCGGCCATCACTGGAAAGAGAGGCCCATTGGACTTGCAAACTTTATATGCCCCAGTACAGGGGTACGCCAGGGCCAAAAAGTGGGAGTGGGTGGGTAGGGGAGTGGGGGGGGGAGTGTATTGGGGACTTTTTGGATAGCATTGGAAATGTAAATGAGGAAAATACCTAATAAAAAATTAATTCTAAAAAAAAAAAAATATGTGATCCTATGGCAACAGAAGTTACCCAACATCTAAGTTAGAGTTACCATGACCAAAGCAACTTGGGGAGGAAAAGATTTACTTGGCTTACATGTACAGATCAGAGTCAACCACTGAGGGAGGTCAAAGAAGGAACTCAAGTAGGGAAGGAACCTGGAGGTAGTAGCTGATGTAGAGGCCATGGAGGGGTGCTGCTTACTATCTTGTTCCTAGATAGCTTGCTCAGCTCTCTCTCTCTCTCTCTCTCTCTCTCTCTCTCTCTCTCTCTCTCTCTCTCTCTCTCTCTCTCTCTGTCTTGTTCTTCCTTCCTTCCTTTCTTTTTTCCTTCCTTTCTTCTTCCTTCCTTTCTTCCTCTCTCTCTTTCTCTTTCTTTCTTTCTTTCTTTCTTTCTTTCTTTCTTTCTTTCTTTCTTAGTTCCTTCCTTCTTTCCTTTTTTCTTTCTCTTTCTTTCTTTCTTTCTTTCTTTCTTTCTTTCTTTCTTTCTTTCTTTCTTTCTTTCTCTTTCTTTCTCTCTCTCTCTCTCTCTCTCTCTCTCTCTCTCTCTCTCTCTCTTTCTTTCTTTCTCTCTCTCTCTCTCTTAATTGGATATTTTATTTATTTACATTTCAAATATTATTCCCTTTCCCAGTTCCCCTCCAGAAATTCTCCATCCCATCCTCCCTCCCCCTGCTTTCCCCACCCACCCAATTCTGCCTCCCCGAATTCCCCTACACTGGGGCATCAAACCTTCCCAGGACCAATGGCCTTTCCTCCTATTGATTCCAGACAAGGCCATCCTCTGCTACATATGTGGCTGGAGGCAGGTGTACTTTTTGGTTGGTGGTTTAGTCCCTGGGAGCTCTGAGGGTCTATTTGGTTGATATTGTTGTTTTTCCTATGGGTTGCAAAACTCTTCAGCTCCTTCAGTCCTTTCTCTAACTCCAGTGGGAACCTCGTGCTCAGTCCAAAGGTTGGCTGTGAGCATCTACCTCTGTTATTTGTCAGGCTCTGGCAGAGCCTCTCAGGAGACCAGGACCACTGCCCCAGGGATGACACCACCCAAATGGTCTGGGCCCTCCCCTATAAGTCACTAATTAAGAAAATGGCTTGCTCACATCCCAAACTTATGTTGGCATTTTCTTAATTGAGGTTCCCTCCTCTCAGATGATTTTAGCTTGTGTCAAGTTGGCATAAAACTAGCCAGCAGTTCCCCCAAATGGTATCTATGTCCCAGCCAGGTGTTTAAGTCTTAAATAAGTCTCAATACACTGCCAAACATGGAACCTCAAAGGTTAGCTATGAGTCTTATTTGGAAATTAAAAAAAACAAAGCAGACAAATGTAACAATGCTTCCCTGGATGGGAGCACAAAGGGTGAAAAAATAGCAAGGAAAAAAAGTTGCAGAAATATTCTAACTTTGCTGCTGACCGTTAGTGCAGTTATGTGATTGTCATGATTAATTATAAAAGTTTTGACAATCATTTAAAAATGCCCTAGAGTAACAAACAGTTGGTCAGTGGAAGGGGGGCTCCTCAGTAACAAGGCTACTAACACATCTGAAGCTGAAGTTATTTTTCTTTCAAAAAGGAGCTCTAGCTTTATTTCTTCTTAAACAACATTTTTTTTTTTTAAAACTTTAGAAAGATCTTGTTGGAAGTAACACTTCTTAAGGGAAAAACAATGCAAAACATTTACTTCAAAATGAAATATTTGTTCAGTTAGGCCCTTCACTCTGACAGTCTAATCCCATTCAAATAAAATTAAATACCAAAGTAATTTTAATAAACACAGAATCAGTATATTGTTCCTGACCAGATGTTTCTGCTTTTAGTTTCCACATGTATGCAGTGGACCCATGCTGAGAGTAGTGATGTACTTAACACCCCTGTGTGCAGTGGAACCATGCTGGCTGTAGTGATGTACTTAACACCCCTGTGTGCAGTGGAACCATGCTGAGAGTAGTGATGTACTTAACACCCCTGTGTGCAGTGGAACCATGCTGGCTGTAGTGATGTACTTAACACCCCTGTGTGCAGTGGAACCATGCTGAGAGTAGTGATGTACTTAACACCCCTGTGTGCAGTGGAATCATGCTGGCAGTGGTGATGTACTTAACACCCCTGTGTGCAGTGGAACCATGCTGGCAGTGGTGATGTACTTAACACCCCTGTGTGCAGTGGAACCATGCTGGCAGTGGTGATGTACTTAATAGTTGCTGTACATAGGTCAGGCGTATTCTAGGCATTGAGCCTGGGTTAGTGCATCTATCTTTGTCACCCACCAGAAAAATTTACGCATAAAGAAGCTAAAGAATATGTCTGGCCTGTAGACACACAGTCAGAAGACAGAGGCAAATAGACAGACACACACATACCCTGGTAGGGCTGGAAGCCCTTGCCTGGCACTTATTTCTGTGCTCAGATGGAGAAACCCATAGGGACAAATGGCCAATTCTAGAAGAAGGAAAAATTTTTACTTATTTTTAAATCACTTCTCTGTATTCTATTATCTATCTATCTATCTATCTATCTATCTATCTACATATGTATATAATTTTAATGTAATACAATTATATTACATATAATATCTATATATAAAATATATAATATATAGTAGATTAAATAATAATATATATGATAATATATAAAATATTAAATATATTAAATATGGTTAATAAGAATCAAATATATTTAATATTTTATTATAATAGTTAACCTAAAAGGATAGCAATTACTATAAAAGGATTTGTATTAAATATAAGTTAAATATGAAAGGATATATTTTACTTTTTAATATATAATTTAAAATATAATTTTAAAAAATAATATATTTTAATATAAAAGGGTAACATTTGGCATTTTTGATAAAGTGTTGGGAGAAAGCATAAATTAGGTAACCAGGATGTGAAATTTTGATGTAGAGACCAAGATGATTTTCTTCCTTTCGCTTTTATCTGTATTTTATGCATTTGGGGTAAGATTTTAGTTTATTTATAAATTTCGTGTATGTGTATTTGTCTGTATGTGGGTTTGTTCACATGGGTGCAGGTCCCCACAAAGGCCAGCAGAGGGCGTGACAGTGCCTGGAGCTGGAGTTGCAGTCAGTAGTGAGCTGCTCAGTGTGGGCTTTCTAAAAAGCTGAAGGTCTCTTAATCTCTGAGCATCTCCTTAGGTTCTACGGTGCGCTTCTACTGTTTGAAAGGAGAATGAGGAAAAAAATCAGTGCTATAAGTTAAAGTAAGAAGCACCTTGTAGCGGGGCGGTGGTGGCGCATGCCTTTAATCCCAGCACTTGGGAGGCAGAGGCAGGCAGATTTCTGAGTTCGAGGCCAGCCTGGTCTACAAAGTGAGTTCCAGGACAGCCAGGGCTATACAGAGAAACCCTGTCTCGAAAAACAAACAAACAAAAAAGAGCTGCCTTTTAGGTAGACAGAGCAGATAGCCTTTCTCCATGTGGTCATCTTTGAATTTTTTTATTGGCAGTTCATGACTACTGCCATGTTAAATATTTTTTAGATTATTTTATTTATTTATTTATTTATTTATTTATTTATTTATTTATTTATTTATTTATTGTATGTGAGTACACTGTAGCTCCCTTCAGACACACCAGAATTGGTCATCAGATCCCATTACAGATGGTCATGAGCCACCATGTGATTGGTTGCTGGGAATTGAACTCAGGATCTCTGGAAGAACAGTCAGTGTTCCTAACCACTGCCCCCGCCCTGTTCATTTCTTTGTACATTCTTTGTTACAAAATATGCTCATTACTGCTTCAGCTTAGTGGGGACTCAGTAAAAAGATCGACAGTGGGAAGGAAGAACATATAATCTTTGAGTAATTGCCTTTGGTCCACATCATGTCTTATCTTCATAAGCATCAGCACAGACATTTATTCCTAGCTCCATCTTCTTTCTTTTCAACTCTATTTAATCTTACTGAGACCAGTTGTAAGCACAGTCTTACTTATATAAATAACTTATTTGAATTAATATTTTATCATTTTATAAAAATGACTAGGTAATTCTCGCTAAATTTGGAGAATGTGTGGGGCCTGGATTTCCGGAAAATGTAGTCTATCAAGTGAGCCAGAGATCATATTAGGGGACATGGCATCATTTCAGAGAAACTGGGACTGAAGACAAGTTATTAACTCTGGAGGCTTTACTTTGAAGGAATCTATTTCAAATCACCATAGCTTTTGGAATAATATATAACCACTTTTATTTGTTTAGAAACTTTTTTTTTTTTAGAAACTTCTTCCCTAGAATTACAGATACAAAGGCCAAACAGAGCCTGGGAATTGCAAAGTTTGGGCATATAGGCCTGTGAGACAGAGATTGTCCAGTGGTATCTTTTATCTGCCCTAATTGGTTGGAAGTTTCAAGAGAAACCCAATAGGAGCTGCTGATTGAGAATGGCCAATATGGTTGCCCTTGGCTACCATCTGAATGACGCCATGTTGAGGAGTTGAATGTCGGATGTTGGATTCTTTTCTTTAACAATGGGTACAGAGTGGTAGGGGTGGGGGAGGCTGACTGGACGCAACAGTAATGAATTACACATGAGGTCATCATGGAGCAACCCCCGATGATGCTAGGTCCCTTAAACACTTGCAGCTTCCTCTTCACACTAGACCAGTGCTTTTTCCACAGTGACATTGTGACTAGCAGAGGCAACAGACAAACTCCAGCCTGGGATGCAACCACACAGATGTGAGTCTCTGCTTTACCACTGACCACGTGTGTGACAAGAACACGCTCTTTAACTGTCTTTCTTTTCTGTCTTTTTACTTGTTTTTTGTTTGTTTGTTTGTTTGTTTTGTTTTGTTTTGTATGTGTGTTTGCCTGTGTTTTCTGTAGGGTGTCACTATGTAGCTCTGTCTGACCTAGAACTTGTTATGTAGATCAAGTTGGCCTCAAACTTGTATTGATCCTTCTGACCAGGCTGTCCAGGTTTTAAAATTAGAGATGTGTACCACCACACCTTGCTTAAGTTTCTCACTTTTTTTTCTATATTACACCTTCTTATTTAAAAAGTGGAGACAATAATAGCTTCCTATTGCAGGACTGTTGTGAGAGATAAATGAGTTAAGTAATGACTTCAAACTCCTATTTTGGGCATTTGCTTGGCTTTAGCATAATACCCAAAAATGTTAGATATTGTTATTATGACCGAGACATGTCATAGCCACTCAATGCTCAACATCTTTTACACTGAGTCCAGCATTGAGAAGATGGTAGATGCAAAAAGGACCAAATAGGATTTTTCGAATTGTGCATTGATTTTAAAATTGTGCAGAGCCTAAGTCAAAGATGCCGTGAATAGAAAACACCTGTCAGCTCCTTACTGACACCCTAGTGATAGGCAGCAAGACTCCGAGGAGGAATGTGCCCAACGATCAGGAAAAGGCCCATTTGCCAAGATGCTACAAGGCTCCCTGACAGGCTTGAAATGACACATGCTTGGTGACTCCTGGGGTTCCTCCCTCTTTTTTTCTGGCCTTCATTCTTGGTCCTGTTCACCTTTGCAGAAGTTCTCTGAGCTGTCTGGAGTCCAGGTCTCTTGGTGTTCTGTTGAATATTACTAATAGTCAAATGATGGAGAGGAGCACCCTCCTGAGGAAGAGGAAGAGGAGGGGAGGAGCAGGAGGAGGGGAGGAGAGGGGGGGAGGGTCAGCTTATGGCTCCATGGCACTGAGTGCTGCCTGGTTGAGTCAGGCCACCTCATGAATCTGGTTGACAATGAAGTGACTGCAGTTCCTTCATTGCTTCCTTGGGTGTAGAAAAAGCACTTAAGTAAAGTCCTGCCATTCTGCTCCGTTGGGAAGTGGACCAAACCCTGAGGTCTTTCTCAAGTGTTAAGTAATCCTATTAGCATGATTGAAATCACGTAGGCCTTCAGCACATTTCACTGGAATCAGTTTGGAAGCTAAAACCAAAACCAAAACCAAAAGAGTAACAAAAGAGCCAGCCTCTCTTTGAGTGAGGAGCCAGACTGAAAGACAAGATTATCATTGGTGGGAGCACCAAGGGAGACCCCACACACACAGGAGATCCAGGGATATGAAGGACAGCTGAAAAGAAAGGTCCACAGAAGCCAGGAGCTTCCTCACCATCTGTCAGGGCCAATGCGTAGGAGTGTGCACTCATGGAAGAAAGACAGGAGACAGCTTAGGTTTCCAGGAGGATGTTTTAGGCTACAGGAACATCCTTCTGGGGCGTTTTTTTTTTTTTTTTTTTTTTTTTGAGCTGTGGTTATGCTTGTGAATCTCCACAAGTGCTCGCCCTAGATCTTCCATCACCCTGCCTTATGGTCGGCTTTTCTCCCTGCCCTTCTGGATCCCAACAGGGTTGACCAATAAGCAACAAGCCTCAAATAGCAAATATCCTCTCCCACAGGCTCAATAAACCAACCTTTGAAGCCCAGACGCCTTTGGACTCTGTAATTAGGGGTTACTTATTGTCATGTGTTGTATTACTCAAGGAGTTTCTTTCCCAGGCAATGGGGAAAATCACTCACTGGGAGTTTGGTCTAGAAACATCCTAGCCATATATCAACGTGACTCTTGTCATCTGAAGCTTTGTTATCACTGGATTGACTTAAGTATATGAGCTTCTCTTATTGGCTAGAATGTTCCCATAGGTCGTGACTTGGTCAGCTTACCCACCACTGATCACTCTCCACAGTCACCTAGCTAGCACATGTGAGAAGAGCTTCCTCTGCTCCTGCCTGTCCCATCGACCTCTCCAGTCCCTTGAAGTTCTTGCTTTCCTTCTGGCTCCCATAAGGAACTCCCTGCAGTTTCTATGGACTCCAGGGTGTCACATTAACAAACAGGCTCTGCCTGGAAATCTCCTCTTACCTGTCATTCTAGACAGAGATTACTCATCTCTCAGGTACCTGATTCAGGTATGACATCCTCCAGGAAGCTTTTGTTAAACTCAGTCATTCCTTCAGTGCCCTGGGCAATGTTATCTATCTGCACTAATTCTGAAGCATGAGCTCATTTTCCTGGTGGAACTGGGAAATCCCCATCAGTAGCATCATGCCTCCCTTGACCCTGAGTATTCCCCAACGCACAAAGTGCTGGTGCTGATGGGTTAGTGATGGCAGGTTTGTTCATTGACTCTGGTTTCTGACTCCCACATAAAGAGATCTCTGTCAACAGGTCTGTCAGGTCAGATTGCACAAACCTATTCCTAGGGTAAAGCAGGGGAGGACATGAGCTGAGGCTTAAGTCAGTCAGCACATAGTAGTCTTGAACACAGCAAATGGACACTGATCTTCTGGCGTAGTATGAGCATAAACCAAAAATGCCCCACCTCTGCTCCTGGTCCCTGACAGGTGGCTTTTGGTCACCCCATTCAGATCAATTGTGGTTAGCTCCTCTGCCTTTCAAGGGCTCTGAATGTGGATAGGCTGGCTGCTGTGCCAGCTCAGGACACAATAGCTGTCACAGGATCCCTTGGTTTTGGTAAATGGCCTGAGGGCTGTGGTTAGAGTGCTCTCAAGACTAGGTCTTAGGAAATAGCGGGTAATAAGGACTCTTTGTCCCTCTGCTCTTCCCAGGCTTTGCTGCATATTTCTGCCCTGTTTTTCCTGTTCAGGGGAAGGAGGACAATAGAAGAGCACTTAAGGAGCTGCTCAGAGCAGATGCTGTAGAGACTTCATAAGAAAAGCACCATGGTTAGTCTCTGGGCATGAGCAACACTCCTCTACTCTCTAGGATATAATAGAGTGAGGTTAAAAAATACAATGGCTGCACGTGTCCCACCTTCTCACCTGAGGGTACAAGTGAGAATATACATGTACAACAAATATCATGCATACACACACACACACACACACACACACTCATGAACACAAACACACACATACGTGCACCCACCGCAGTTCACTCATCACACAGCCACACAACATAGAAACACTACATATACATATATGCGACCTGAACTCACACACCACATTCACACTATGTATACCACAAATCAGGAACCCAGCATCTACCACATAACATCACACCACATACCATACCAAATACAATCTACACCACACCATGGTGACAACATACACACTATGTAGCCCATAAGATATACACATAAACCACTTGCCACATGCACAACAGACACAGTGCATGCACCACACACACCTGCATATATATACTACTTATTCTTTATACTACATATATGCCAAACACAAAATATATACCACGTACACTACACCACACACACATCCCTTATTGTGCGCAATATGGTATATTTTTAGGCAACCTCACTCCTAACCAGGATATACCCTTGGAACGAAGGGCAGGGATTGAGAGTCTGCTATGATTAGCTCCCTTGAAAGTTATTTTAATTTGCTTAATTTAAAAATATTTATTGAATATTTAATAAACATTTACATTATTTTAATTGATGTAATTAAATACATAATATAATTTATTAGAAATTATTTAATACCAATTTAAAAATTATTCAACATTCAATTTAACAATCAATTTAAATATTAATTTAAAAATATTTAATTTTCTCTGGCTCATTGGTTGAAGACAAGAGGTAAAACTTTTTTCATACATTAGGGAGACTTGGGTAAGTATGAATTTAATTTCCAAAGTGGCTCAGCACAGGAGTGTGTGCACTTGTAAAATTTCAAAGTTTCTTTGGTATAGACATGGAAGTGACGCAGTATATACAATGCTGGACGCAGTGGGTAAAGAGAAGGAAAGCCACTGGGCACTTTGGCAAGGGGAGGGGGCAGCTTCTTCCCGGAATCACCATGTTGTTGAACACCAGGACACTGTGACTGATGCCTTTAGATGGTTCAATAGGGGGGTGATTGGAATAAATAAACACATGACTTGCCAATATTATCTGTTCTAAGATTCCCTTCATCCACACAGATCATCCAGAGAAAAACCAAAACAAAGTCACTTTGTTCCCTGAATGCAGGTGACAGACTGGACTTAGGGAGTATTTTAAAAGCATAGCTCAGACATGAGGCATTAGTACTGACTGTGCTTGTACCAACTGGGTGTACTTGTTCCTAGATGCTCAGAGCTTGACTTTGTGTGATTTGTGGGTGGCTGTGGTCTCTGTGTGACTCTCCTTCCATTTGCCTACTCACCACTGGCTATATCTGGTGCATTTCTTTACTTCTGCTTCCTTAACAGGTTACCCCAGGCTGGATAACTTCCACAGCAGAGTTAATTATCTCACAGATCTGGTGGTTAGCAGCCCAACATCTGGGTGTTGCCAGGGTGACTATTGTCTATGGCACCCTGTATGGGCTGTCTCTACTTATAAGACCTTCAGTTAAAGGTCTAGGCCTTACTGTTCTCATCTGTTGGACAACATTGTCTCCACATACAATGGTATACATAAGCATTTGGGAAGGGTCAACACAACCCAGATCATGCATGGAATCTTCCTCATATAATGTTGAAGACATTAACTTTTATCAAAGGAGAAACTGAGTTAGAGAGGTATTTTCTGTCCCTATAATGCCAAGTGGTCATTTCCTGTTGAGACTGCTATGTCCTTAAGAGATTCCCTGAATGCATCACTCAGTGTTTTGTTAAGAGGAATAAGTTCTTAAGAGATTCCCTGAATGCATCACTCAGTGTTTTGTTAAGAGGAATAAGTTCTTCTGAAGTATTCAGCCTGAAGTGAGATATCTAACTAACAATCCCTACCCCACAGGCTTAGGGAACAAATGGAGAGAATGATTTTAAGAGAGAGAGGTTCATATGGCCAGTGGCCTCATGAACTCATAGCAACCATAACTGCCTGTGCAAGACCTGCCCAAGATCCAGCCAGTTTAGATGGGAGGGGCTCATGGGGCTCCACCATGTGCTGAGGGGTCACTGACAGTTGGTGGGAAAAAAGTCAGGCTTTTTGTTTGTTTGTTTCTTAGGGATGTGGTCCTTGCAGGTGCACTGTGCTCCCAAGGATAGCTCTCTCTACGCACATGTGTAAGTTAAACTTAATGGACTATTTAAAAGGGAGGGCAATGAAGCTGAATGTTGGGAAGGAGGTGTGTGTGTGTGTGTGTGTGTGTGTGTGTGTATTTAGGAGGAGTTATAAGGGGATGGGGATAGATATGGCTTATATATATATTGTATACATGTCAGAATTACCAAAACGTTTTTACAAAAGAGTCTGTGTATTCCCTTTCATTGTGTTCACTGAGCTTCCCAGCCTCATCCAGGCAGATGGCCCTGGATTCCTTCCTAACACATTGGATGAGAAACTTCCTACAAATCCAGTCCTACTGACAATGCACTCTGGGAATTCCCAGAAACTGTTTGGCAGAATCATTTACATGCCAGTGTATTCTCAGATGTTAGCTTTGTAGAAACTGCCAGTCACTGTAGAGCCATGAGCAGGCTGATTAATGAGGAACTAAACTGAAAGATGTTGCAGTAATCAAAAAGGAGCTTCTACTGGGAGAACCAGCCCACTTGTCTTTCGGTGGAGTTGGGGATCTGCCTGTAAGGATCATTCCAAGAGGTTTGGAGATGCGTCGAGAACAGAATCACTGAGTAATGGTGCACTCTCTTAAAAACTCACACACTCATTGCAGGTATACAGTGTTCACATATTATAAACCAGCCTTCATTCTTTGTCTTCTAATAAATAAAGAGTAGCAGTCACTCTCTGAATACCTGCTGTAGGTCCAGGAATTCATTCAGCCCCAAAGAAGTGGACTGTAGCTCTCTTGGCCTCCACCCAGTAAATGTCACTTGTGTACTCAGGACTACAGATAAATCAAAGCCACACTTCTCTGTGGTGCTGAGAGTGGACAAGGTCAAGCCTGTAGTCCTCTTTCTTCTTTTGGAGTTGAACAAGAGCCAGACTAAGATAGGAGGGAAGACAGTTCACTGTTCCACAAAATCAGCCATCTGCACGCCTTGACCACACCCATTTCAGACATAGATACCTCTACCTTTTGGTCTGGTGAAACTTGGAGTTTACAGTAAGGCTTGAATTTACTTTCCATTGTTACAACAAATGCTTAAAGCTGGGAAACTTACAGAAAAGAGAGTTTTAATATTTTACAGATTTTGGAGACTTCAAATCCAAATAGTAGGGAGTAGGCCTTGGCAAGGGATTCCTGGTAGACAGGGTGTAGGGGTGTAATGTTCAAATCTAGCTTGTGCTCAGGCTTCCTTCTGCAGATATTGGTGGACACCCGACTGAGATGTTGTGTGAAAATAGCAGTCTTGACAGCATCGCCTCATCTGGAAAATGAGTCTACACCAAAGGACTTCTGCATCCTCGTCCCTGCTCACTTCCCCACTTTCTGCCTTGAATCAGAGAACTTAGCTGTAGGCTCCTGCTGTACACCTCTCCCTATCCTAAAACGCTATGAGAAGTGGTTCCCTCTTCCTCTTCTGCCGTGTGGACTGTGACTCTCTTCAGAGACCCTGCCATGCTATCCCTGCAGGGCCAGAACTCTTTCCAGAGAGCCACCATGATGTTACTCCTCTGTCTACCAGTCCACAGCATTAATAACTCGTCTAATAAACTCCTTCATCCCCAGTAATCCGCCTCAGTGTGCTCTTGTACCAACTACCTCATCCAGAGGCTACTAGTAATCCATCTCAGTGTGCTCTTGTACCAACTACCTCATTCAGAAGCCATTCTCTTAGACAGGAAGCCAGAAACACAGGGGAGAGAGCTGCCTTACTTATTTGTAACAGTACTTTACTGACAATTAACCAGAGCCTTACAACAACTAAGTTAGACCGTTTCTAAAGGCATCTCCCCTGATGACCTCCCAGTAGGACCCATCATCCCAAAGATCTTACAGTTTCCCAATATCCTCAAAGCTTCAACCATGTGAAGGAGTCTTTAAGGAGACCCTTAAACTATATCCAAACAACAAAGGTACTTTCAGATGTCTTGTGAGAGAGACATGGCCAGTAGGTTCCAATTGTACAGTCACAGTCATTTGCATATTGCATTCCTCTTTAATCACATGTGATATACAGCCCATATATGGGAGGGATCTGGACCAGTAGCCTCACTATAGACTCCGGGAATTCCAGTGTCAGGCAAGGCAATGGCCTAGAGCTTACTTAGACTCTCGGAAGGCCCCTGAGAGGGAGCTCATGGTGTGCTGACCGTGATCAAGAGGAGCCAGCTGCTTTAAGTGCACAAATACCCAGAATATACATATCGCCTATCTTCTGCCTATCTTCGTACCAGGTTCATATGAAGCTTTGTACAGCAGGAAAATAGGAAGCAATCTGAGTGCCCACTGGGAGTATGCTGCTTTAATTAGTCATTGTTGGATCATAGTCTAGGTTATCACACTGCCATAACATCATGTTGATGGAGACCATTTTAGGTTCCAGCATATGCACTGGAAAAGAATACAGGACAACAGTAGTATTTTATTTGATATATGTAATATTTGAATTCAGTCATAGCTAACACACAGTGTAAATAAACACTTAAAACATTGATTTATTTATATGTGGAGTATTGATTTCCTCCATACTTTGAAATTTTATATAAGCAAGACAAAACTTATTCTGTTCTTCTCCTCCCCATTGCCTTTCTACTATTCCTTAGCTAGATTTAAAACCAAGGAAGTGCCTCAGATACAGAATAAATCCAAACACAACTAAAGCTGCCACTGCTTGGGGCCTTCCCAGTCTTCCCTGGTCCTGGCACTTTAGAACTCATCCACCTAGCGAGTGTGTATTCAGCACATGCTGTATTCCAGGCACAGCTCTGATCATCAACACCGGCCCTCACTCCTATCTTCTCAACACTTGGCTGAACAGCATCTCTCGTCCCCTGGAGGTTTATTCTCCCATCCTCCGTGTGGCAGAGGAGGTCAAAGAGAAGAACTCGGATGAAAGTTCTTGAGCCTCCACTGTTATATCAGGTGCCCCATTCTAGCCACTTGAAGATTTGGTAGCAGAGGAAGCAATCTCAAAGAAAGTGTCAGCTAGCTAATCTTCTACCACTGAAAACCATAATACCAGAGTGCATCGGTTGACAGAGTGAAAAGTGTTGTGCAGGCTCGTGGTTTTAAATCCTTCAGTCAGTAAATCAGGCAGACCTATTTCTTTCAGACCTCTGTTGAAAGTGTCAGACAGTAATGACAAGGAGGGGACCAGAGTCTCATTCTCCTTTCAAAGGCAGATACTCCAGTGACTTAGCGATCACCAACTGGGTACCAACCCTTAATGTCCCACTGCCTCCCAGATGTGCCACACTGGAACGATGTCTTCAACACTTGAGCTGTCATGGAAACATTTAAAATCCCAACTACATAAAAAATGGCAAGTGATTTCGTTTAGGTTATTGTCGTGGTTAAAATGAGAAAGAATTACTTTGACTGGTCTGTGGACATGTCGCTCTTCCCATGTCAGCCTACAGGTTGACCTTGAATAATGAATAGTGATGTGGAGTCAGGAAAGCTGAGCACTCTTTCCATGGGAGAGGGCGGGGAACAAAACCCTATGGTTTTGCCTTTATGTTCATGGAGACGTGTGTTCCTGCAGTTTACGTGGATTTGTATTAAGAGTCATGATGAGGTGGGAGAGAGTGAGGAGGAAATAAATAGAGCCTTCTAGATATCTCAAAGTGACAATGGTGTTTTGTTTCAAATTCACACCTTTGCCACAGGCCACGTCATTTCCCACTAGAAGCTGGACATTTGCGGCTGAATTCTTGTCTGAAGACGTCATCTCCTACTCCCCTCCCCCATCTCCCACCTAGCCCTTCCTAGTCTCCTCGGCTTATTTTCATGTCATCCACCAGCACTGGCAGTGACGTAATTTATTGGTTGTCTTATTTATTGTTTGTTTGTCTTTTCCCCAAGATGCTATAAGCCTCTGATTGCTTTGTTCCCTGCAGTGACACACCTGCGTGTAGAAAGTACTCAAGAATGTCTTTTAGTGAGGAGCTGGTTTTCAGAGGAAACATAAAGTTATCTGCAAACCACCCTGGCTTCCATAGTTGGGCTTTTCAAATAGGGATCAGTCTTCTCTCAATACAATGGGCCATAGAGTTTTGTTCCCTGACCCCTCCCGATGGGGAGATTGCTCAGATTTCCGGACTCCGCATCAGTCCCTTCTGTTGCACAAGTCCAGCCAATTGCTCTCGGGATGACACAAGGGACTGAAGTCAGAGCATGACCCAGTTACAATGTTTATGCGCTGTCCCAGAGAGAAACCAAAGCTGAAATCCGATAACGGAGGATAGGGAGATCTGGAGATAGAAACTGACCTGAATTCTGAATAACAAGCAGCGAGAAGGAAGCTGGAGAGCAAGCTGGCACACCTCCAAACGCTGCTCATTGTGTGAATTCCTAGAAGCTGTTTGACACTGGGAAACTGGGCTCACCCAAATGATTAAGCCACCGAGCTTTGAAGAGGCAGTAATACAAAGCCAGCAGCTTGGCACTGAGGTCAGAGGCTAGCCTCAGTGGGTCAAGCTGTCTTTGTTTTGATGCTGCTATTATTGGTCCTGGTGCCCTTTAAAACTCTATGAAGAGACTGAGAATTGAATGTGTGTCTTCATCCTGTTACATGCCTCTCAACGGCAAGACCAGCAGTACTGGGTCACCCAGCACTGGGCCCACTCCCATAGTTAGCCTCATGGAATGACCAGCTACTCTCTCAAGGCCATGGTTTTAGAATAGTCTGGAGGTTTGACTTAGGTATCTGCTCATGTCTCAAGGGACAGGCAGCATAAGATGTTTTGAGGGGTTGCATTGTACTGCATTGGATTGTGTAATGGAAAGACAGGAAAGGACTTACTGGATTCTATCAGCTTGCTTCAGGCAGGGCAAACACAGCAGGGGAAAAAAAAAGCTATACAGAGCCAGGCCTAGTGACTCATGCCCATAATCTCAGCTCTTTAGAGGAGGACTTCAGCAAGTCCAAGGCCAGCTTGGGCTACATGGTGAGTTCCAGGCAAGCCTAGGCTATAAAATGAGAACTTGTCTGAAAAGTGAAAACAAAAACAAACCAATAAAAAAGCCACACAGCCTTTCTTTTCCCCCAGAGAGACACTGTCTCCGTATAATGACACAGGGTTACAGTGACTGAAATCTGTAACTAAGGCTCCTCTCTGCAGAAAACAAAATTGTACCTTGGGTCACTCTGCAGTATGAAAGAAGGGAGCATGGCATCTAATGACTATAACACTCATGTTTGTCTCAGGGACAGAATGATACAGAGGGACCCACCCAACATACACATAAATAACACAGAGTCATGACGCTTATTGCTCTAAACACTGGACACTCAGTTAACATCCATGAGTGTTAAGTATTCTCCAACCTCAAACAGCCCCTTGCTTACAATTCTTATGCTCTGTCAGAAACCCACACCACACGGAAGCTTTGTTGACTTCTGAGATTTACAAGTGCAAGAACAAGTTACAAATGCCCTGGGAACTCTCTTGGACAACCGGGAGAGAGTTCGGGTTTGAAAGGGGTACTTACTTGGCACCAAGGAGTTAGTTACTCTGGGTGGTAAGTAGTGGAGACAGGGTAGCAGAGCAGACTCAGTAGAGGAGTGAGGGGACCTGAGTTGCAGTCTCCTGAGAAGATCTATGATAATACCATCTCTCTAGGCCTTTGTTCTAAGTATCTAAAGTTCACCTTCCCATAACTCACACTCTAAAACCCTGTGAAGGGTGAAAATGTCCGTCACAATTAAAGTTGTGTATGCAATGCAGAGAAGACTTATATAGAGAATACATTTAATTGGAAAAAAATGTCTTTAAGGATGAAAAACACCAGCATAATAACTGATGCTTATTAAAAGCATGTTGTAGCTGTGGCTGGGGCTTAGTGGAAGAGTTCTTGCCTGGTATGCACAAAGGCCCTATGTTCAATTCCCAGGACTGCAATAAATTGATTCGTTCATGTTTTAAAAATGCATGTACCAGGTCCTGGCCATAAGCCTTCTCACATGGGGTTTTTTTCTTTTAATCTTGTCAATCTAACGATGGAGGTAACATAATTGCGCTTTTGTTTCTTTGGTGGTGTATGTTGCTTTCAAGCACATGTGGGAAACTGAGGAGATTTAGAAAGGGCTGAAGGTGGAAAATTGGAAGTGCATCCGGTACTAGGTGTTAGCGACCAAGTTCCTCATAATGGTACCTTTTGAGACAAAGCTTGGCAGTCCCTGGAGGTGGTTTCACCAAAGCCTGCTGGGGGGAACTCAGGTAGAGTCTCTGTCTGTGTGAGGTTCTCGTGCAGATGCAGCTTTGTGGACCTAAGCCAAAGAAGGGATTTCTTACAGGCATGTCAATGCATTGCATGCATTGCAAGCTTGCTCTAAATCATACTTTGCCACCTCCCACTTGAGACCTGGTGGACTGACAGAGCTCAGACATCACCCCACTCAGTGACTCAGATAATTGCTGACCTTCAGTGCAGGAGAGTAGAACTCACCAGTGTGGAGACTTCAGTGTTTGCTCACGTCTCAAGGACTAGGTCTCTGAGCTAGGATGCAAGATGTTTAGAGAGATCAGAAGCTGCTGAACTAAACTGCGTGGGGGTGGGAAGGAGGAGAAGCTCCCTGGATCCTCTCTGCAGTGGCTGCACACATAGCTTCATGCTATTTGTCTATAGCAGCTCCAGTTGTCCTTGGCAGAGACCGCCACTCAGCTGAAGCTGGATCCATGGCTTTGCCGAGAAAAAGGATTTTATGACGATCCAGAATGAATCAGAGCTGAAGTTTATTAAAAAAAATAATTTAAATTTAAGTGTGAGGTGTAGTAGAAAGCAGAGTTGTCGAAGAATAAGGTTCACTGGAGAGTACGGGTGTGGGCTCTGAAAGGAGGGGCACACGTTAGTGTGTTTACAATAGCTATATGCACCATTTGAACATTTGATCAAGTCTTGAAGTTATTGTCTTCAAAGGTTCCTAGGATGTTTAAATGAAAACACAGAGTAGTTCTTGGGGGTGGGGGTGGGTGGGCACAGCAGCAGGATTACAATTGATACGGTTAAAAAAAAGATATCTCTGGAATTCAGGAAGGATATCTTTCTGTAAAGAAAAATTAACTTTTGTTTTGGAGATTCCTAGAAAATATCTGGGGAAGGGGTGAAGCCCCACCCACGACTGTATCTACTCAGGCCTTAGCTTGGTTTGCTGTTACTTTAATATTCTCATATGAAACTATTTCTGCAGAAAAAAGATATGGTCTTTATGTTGTCAATCATCACAGAAAATGTTTAGTGAGCTGGAACTGTGAGCTATCAGCGTGCTTTATCCATTGTCCCTATATTTTTCTCGGGTTTTGTTGTTGTTGTTGTTGTTGTTCTGCTCCAGGTCCTAGCCCAGAAAACAAATGCTTTGGCAGAAGTGAGCCCTGAAGGATCAACTGAACAACATTAAAACAAAAGCGTAACTCAGAGATTGGTTTGGGATCTAATAACTCATTTATTTGCTGGGCACTTTTTGAGTTCTGTGCTCTGCTCAGTGGAATCAAAACTATGTCTAAGAATCTTTCCTTGGTGGTATCAGTCCTCAGCACTGTAACCCTCACTAGTGTCTCCAGGAAGTCCTGTAAGTTGTGTTGTGTCTCTTTGGACTCAGAACATCAAATCCCAGTGCAATCACTTTTCTTCCTATCTGACTCCCATAAGCACCCAGGACCTCAGGTTCCATTCGTGTATACTGAGTATGGTCTCTTCAGCCACCATGTCTCATTTCTGAAATTAAATAATAGCCTTCATGAGTAAGTAATTCTGAAGACTTCACTTAAAGGACCACAAATTCCTTGGGTGTATTTTTGGCCTCCAAGGTCAGCTTTCCTTTCTTTTTCCATACGGCAAGATTGGAACTCCACAGTTCTTCAGGCATGTGTGCACATTTAAACGTGCTGATTCATTAAAGTGAACCTGTGCTTTTGTTTTGAAAATCAGACATGTTCCATTATGGTAGGTGATTTTCCAGATCATGAAGCTTGAGAATTTCCAAATCATTTTAGCTTTGGGCAACTACAAACCAAAGCACTGAGTGGCTCATCTCATCAAAAGGGCTGCTTCAGGACTGAGGCCAAGGAGACGGATATTCAGTATCTTCATTGATGCAAGAAACAAGTAAGACCACCTCAGGAATATTTTCAGAAGGCCTTCTGGTCACCCCAACAGGAGCGAAATTACGAGTCAGCGATGAAGTTTCTTACCTTTCCTGATAAACTAGGCAGTCTCCAATGTGCCACTGAGATTGACTCACTTATGGGTGTGGCTGAGAATGGGCATGTGAGCATGGGTATGTGAGCAGCCCAGTGTCAGGCTAACTAGGCTTAATTAACTGCCTTGTGTCAGTCAGTATTGAGATGTTGGTATTGGCTGATGGTCAAAGTGAGCTTCAGTCTCCAGATCTATTGGCCCCTCCATTGACCTTTCCACTTCCTTTATCTCCTCTAAACCCTTCTTTCCCTCTTCTGTTCTAATGTCTCTTGCCACCTCCGATCCATCCTTCCTTGATGGCCTACAGCCTGCATCCATTAAACATCCATTAGTGTATTTTGCGTAAGCTGTAGTTTGATTCCTCACAAGCATGAAGCCCCAGCTTAACGTCAAGGGAATTCTCCTTCCTACATCCTGCACTGGGCAGGTGAGTTAGTAACAGTTTCTCAGAATTTCTGGACTTGCTAGGAACTTACATCATTGGCAGGTCTGGATTGCAAGGTTCATGTAGTTTCCAGGAATCTCTATGGTTGACATATTTGTTAAGGAATTCAGAGGACCTAGCAAGTTGTGAAATAGATTTAATCTTCACTATTTGACCTCGTCACTTACATTTGTTATCCTAGCAGACTCAATACTATCGAGCTATTGGGTCAGTGAATGACTTGGCTAGGAAGTATTAGACTTAACAGAGTGGTAAGAAATTACAAGTGACAGAAAATGGAGAATGGACTCTGGAGGCTGCATGCCTCAGCCTTCAACTAGATCTTATGAAAGATTATTTTGGTGAACTTGGAATCGTGAGGATGGGTTTTCGGTGTCGATCTTGGAAAATAGAGAGGAGCTTGATGTTCAAGGGTCTCCTGCCTTCTTTATCTGAAAACACAATTTAGAAAGCCAGAGCAGAGCTGTTTCATAGTGATAAGGTCTTGCACATGACAGGTATCTGACACCAGGTAAGAATGTGTCTCAATGAAACAAACTGAATGAATGACCATCAGATTCAGTGATGGGGAAAAAAAACATCTTCTCTTACCCTCCCTCTCATTAACATCTTCCTATCCATGCAATATATTGGAAGACAATAAATCGAATGATAAGACTTGGGTGGAAACTTTGGCTGGACATTCACAGTGGGACAGTTAGGTTCTAGAAGTAGTCATCATCTGCAGGGCACATGTTACCTAGGAAGTGCTTCCTATATTCAAGCTTTCTGTTATCTTGGGTCATTCAGTATGCAGTGGTCCTCTCTGTGGGGCATTCACTGCCCAGGGAACATCTATAAAGGAGTGAGATGCCCAGTTGAGACAATTCACTCAGGGAACTACATCCTGTCCCAAGAGTTGATGTGGGCTGAAGTATTATTATATTTCTCCTCTTCTTAGTTTAGATTTTAACCCCATGAGTCCCAACTATCATTTACCTGCTTTCATTTCTTTTATGACTAATTCACACCCAAGTTCTACCAAGTACAAACATTTGTTCATTCTTGTCTCTTAACACATGTATGCTTGATCTATTACTACACAAGAGAATAATGAATGAACTGGAAGTGGAGTCTGGCAGAGTGACTCATGCCTATAATCCCATCTTGAGGGAGGCGGAGGCTGCTAGTTTATGGGCAGCCTGCATTACACAGTGTCTCCTAGGCAAACTGCATGAGAGTTGGCACCTTGCTCAATAATCATACAACCCCAAACACAACTCCAAGTCATCTTTAGAAGGTCAGATACTAGGAGTACGGTTGGGTTCTTCATGTATAAAATTGAATACACTGGTCCCATCATCTACCAGGTCCTTTACAGATCACCTTGAAAGTTCTCCATAGAAAGTTAGGGTTTGATGGGTTCAAAGAACTGAAGCATTTGAGATGAATTTCATGTGTACCAGAACAAAGGGAAATTCACGGCTGGGACTGTAAATGTGTTCAAAACTCATGGCTAAGGAAGTCATAGGCCCTAGGGGAGAGCCTTCTGGTGTTGTTCGCTGCCTTCTTCATCATCATGTTCATATACATACATTTGTGCTGTTCTCAGCCTTCATCAGAGGAGCTTCTTGTAATGGGTGGAAGTTAACCCACAGATCTATTACTATGCAAAGAGCTGTAAATAAGTAGCTCGGCTGTAAATAAGTAGCTGTAAATGAGTGCTCAGTCGTAGGACATGTGTATCACTCCCGCTACCCAAAGCTAGGGAACACCAGAAAGGAGCAGTAGAAATCGAATGATATGAAGTGCTCCCTATAAACATAGTCTTGCTGTGGCACAAATGAACTTACAGCAGCCGGGAGGCATACACGAACCCATGGCTGCCGGGATTACCTGCAGAGGATCAAGCCAGGTAAGAATTTTAGCAAAGGGACTGGAAAGAGGGCTCAGTTGTTTAAAATCATTTTTCCTTTGCAGAGGACCTAGATTCAGTTCCTAGCATCGAGACAGTGGATACTTTCAATCCATACTTTCAGGTCCAGGGGCTCTGACACTCTCTTCTGACCTCTGAGGGCACCACACCAGGCATGTGAGTAGTGCACATACACACATCCATGCAGGCATAGCATTCTAAATAAATCTAAAGAAAGGAATCCCAGCATGGAGGGAGGAGAGGCTCTTAGGACTCTACCCAGTCTGAAGTTTTTACTGTTAGTTGATGGCTGATGGAGAAGAAAAATACACTTCTTTTTTAGATATGACCACTGTTAAGTTGGCCAATCCCCAGGAGATAACTAACTTCAATGTATATATATATATATATATATATATATATATATATATATATGTATCACCAACTGGACTCAGTTGTTTCAAAAAAAGTTCAATGAATAAACCCATAAAAATAATCATAAAGGAGGGTGTTGGTGTTAAGTTGAAGCCGTGAATGGCTGTTCTTGAGGGAAGGAGAAGAAGAAGCACGAAGTTAGATACGATGGAGATGCATGGGGTACATGTCTGAAAATGTCAAAGACTACATCAAAATATTATTAAAAAGAAGGATGGAGAACGAGGAGCTCTTTTGGAAATGCAAATGAGGAAAGTCAAACACACAGTATAAAGAAAGCAAGCTGTTTGAAATGGAAACAAGAGTGGCCTGATTTGTTTTCTACCAGTTCCCATGACCAGGTCCCACAGGCCACATACTGTGTTGTGCATGAGTTGTTATTCCTTTGCTTTTCCGTTTGCTGACACACTCTGCAAATATGTATTCAGAAGGGGCAGAGTCCAGCAGGCTCTCTCACCTGCACATTCGAGTATCTAAGCACCCTGCTTGCTTGTCCCTAAATGTTCATCTTCTGAAAAGGAGCAATTTTCTAGCTTTTGTCAATTTAGCATCTCACAAGGTCAGACTGTTACAATTCTCAATGAAGCATGATGGTCCGATGGGTCGTTCACCTGCAGAGTCTACTGAACAACTCCAAGTGCTGTAGCACGAGATCCTCACTTCAGGTTTGTCTCAAATCCCTTGCCATCTGACTCACCCAAGCCCTCTTCAATGTATCTGGGTTACAAGTAGAACCTTGGTCTTCTCAGCCAGCCTGCTAAGTCATGGTGACTTGGTCTCATGAGATGTTAAGATCAAAGCTACAAAATGCACGATACCCAAGTTTAACCAAAATTCCAACACAAACTAGTTCTGAGGTCTTTGCCAAGACTTTTGAGCTTTCTGAAAAGATAAGGATAAGAATCAGATTGCAGAATTATCTTAAAGGTACAAGGAGATAAACTGAGTAGACTGTTTGGTGTAAAATACAAAGATTTGCTCTAGAGTCTCCATCTTAGTGCCAAAAACTCTCTTCTTGCACATTCACCGTCTACTAAGCTCCCACAGTTGAATTCTTGTGAGCCACACTGACCTTGAAACATTCACAAGCTGCTGCTCCCTCAGATGGACTCTACCACTTGCATTGCATTTCATAATTTATTGAAGGTAATTATTTCCTTATATCTCCAACTGGCAAGTAAACTTGTGTGTGTGTGTGTGTGTGTGTGTGTGTGTGTGTGTGTGTGTGTGCATGTGCAGGCACGCGTGCATGCACACACACACACACACACTTGAGTGCATGTCCAAAGCCTGGCGTGGTTGATTTTCCACAGTATATAGTATTCCAAGAAGAGAAAACACATCAAATGAATTAGTGAGTATGAAGTGAAATAATAAATATAGCAGGGGCAATGAGCACATGTTGACTTACACATTGCACTAAGAGGAAATTTCCTGGGCTGGAGAGATGGCTCGGTGGCTAAGAGTGCTTGCTGCTCCTTCAGGGACCTGAATTCAGTTTCTAGAAACCATGTTGGGTAGTTCACAACTGCCTGCAACCCTAGCTCCAGGGACTACGATGCCCCTTTCCAGCCTGTCTTGTGTATTTACATACCTGTGGGTGTACAAGAACACACACACACATACACACACACACACACACACACACACACACACTTATAAAATCATTAAAAGAAAGAAATTTTATTGAAAATAGGACTAGCACATATAGGAAAGCACACCTGTTTAGCATGTATAAGACTCTGGGTTCAGTTTCAAATAGTCTCTCTCTCTCTGTCTTTCTTTTTCTCTCTCTGTTTCTGTCTTTCTCTTTCACACACATATGCAGAAGTTTGTTAAAAAATTATCCTTTAGTGAGGTTGATGATCCAGACTACATGCAAATCATATAAATCAGTAAAAAATGTAATCTGTTATGAACATGGGCAAAGGGGAGAACCACTCACCTGGTGTCCACTGGAGTACAGGTGACATCCTCATCTGGAAGCCGCCTTGTTCTTTTTCTAAGGAGCTGTTGAGATCATGTTATGATTTCCATTCTTTAGATAAGGAGGTTGAGGCCCAGAGGAACTGCATGACACGCCCGAGGCTGTAGAACCTGAATAGCCAGGAATTGCGGCCAAGTCTAGATCTGTATGGTATTGCCTCTTTGCTGATTCCCCAACTTGATAAGCCTTTCTAAACTGAAAAAAAAAGCAAAATCATCATCTCTCTTTGCAGGAAAAAGTCCATAGCTGTCTTATATCTGTGTTTTGGGACTAGCACCCACTAGATCCTGTCGTGCCCCACCTGCTAAGACAACAAACGCCAGTGAAAGAATCATTCTGACCACTTAAGAAGCCTTTGCAGCAAGAGGTATCATAGAGCCTGGTTCATAGTCAGAGCTGGATTATGGTCACAGTGAATATTTTATTGAGGAACCAGCAGGAAAGATTATATTTAAATAAGTAAAAACTTGTGTTTCTCAAAAGATGTGGCTGTTTGCAATGGGGAATATAATAATTTTCAATAGTTCACAGAAATCTGAAGTACAATATTTCCTTTGAGCCAGGTGTGGTGGTGCAGGTCTATAAGTTATCTCAACACTCAAGAGATTGAGACAGAAAGGTCACACGTTCAAGGCCAAACTCGATTGTACAATAAGACTCTGTTAACCACTCTTAATGTGTCTAGATTTTTTCTTGAATCCCTTCCCCCCTCTCCCAGGCCTATGTGTTTAAATTGTCTAGGTGTCAGCTTTTGGTGCTATTAGATTAGATTAGAATCATGTGAGATAGCAACATCTGGGTTCAGCTTTTGCAGATGCCAAGATGTTCAGATGCCAAGATAGTCCTTTCCTTTACGTGCTATTTATATTAGGGATTTATCTCAATGAAAGAACATTGACTAATATCAACATTTATCTACAGCTCAGAATGCAGAGAGATTCCAGCACTCAGCACTGGAGGCTGGCTTGATCAGCCTCATAGATTTTTCCTTTAATCCACAGGCAGCAGGGCTGAGACACTCAACAGAGGTGTTTCTTCCATTGTCTTATGTTGCTTGGGAGATGGGGAAGCCTGAGTAGGAAGGATGGAATGTCAAGAGTGCAGACAAGTTACATAGTAGCAGATGCGGCACTCTAAAAGGACATCATCTGGGCTTCTAAACTTTGGGGCACCACCTGGGAAGCCTCCACTAGCTCTGTTTATCTTCTTCTACAGTGGAGTTCTTACTTCATCAAGAACTGACCAATCTGAAGGACAGGGTTGTGAGTGCTGAAGCCATCTCAGAGAAGGGCATTCCGCATCTCCACTCAGCTCAGGATCCTCCCTGAACAGGATCTGTTGCCTTGAATTGCTTTCTGTGTTGTAAAAGTCAAATGAGAGGCTTTTAAATGATTTCCGTTGCCTGGGAGAGAGGAATAGTATCCACAGCAACAAAATCATCAAATTTTATTATGTGTTAGCTAGTGCTATATATTTCAAAGTTTTGTTTTAAAGGGTCTCATTTAGAAAGATGGGACTGCTTCTTATTGGCTTGGAAGTTTCTATTGTCAGAGCATATTACCAGGAACGTACAATATGTTGGAAAATTACAGGGAACAGCACTTCAGCCCTATTTGGACTTTATTTATAAAAAACCAAATTAATAGGAAATGAATAAAACTTTTAAACCATTATCCGAGTAATAATACTAAAGAAAATAACTAATAAAACAGACGCATCCAAACAGCTGTTTAAGAAGAGCCAATGATATTTCATCCATTGTCAAACTTGGCACTTGAGCAAAATAAGGACCAAAGTAAATATTTATTGAATCATGTGAGATTACTCAGAATTCCTCTTTTATAAATAGAATAAGCAAATAAACCATGATTTATAAAAACTCCGGCTAACTAAATCAGCTAATGGCTCTATTCAAAAAATTCTTATCATGTAAACTGTGAATTGACAATTATAATTGAAAATTACCCGTTTCTCTATGAATTTAATATACATATAGTTAACCACCTGCTTGACTGTTACACAGAGTCATTTAAACGTGCAAATGGATGTTCAAATGTTTGAAGGCTTTTGAACCAAAAGCATTAATTGCCAGTCTGTGTTAATGGAAACACACAGAATGGATGCTTGCTTGTCTCTGTAATAACTATAAAAATTCACTGGGCTTCTAACACTCTCTACTAAGCACACATGGAGGCTTTTATAAGAAAAGCTCATGGAGAGGCAGAATTTCTCAGCCCTAACCAAATAGGAGAGGAGAAGGTAGGAAGACACTTATGGTGAGGTATGGAGACACATGTTCTTATTATATTAACTACTTATGAGGCTGAGGCAGGAGCATGATAGAGATCAAGAGTTGAAGACCAGCCTAGGCAATAAAGTGAGCTCTTGTCTCAAACAAAATAATAATTAGAGGTTGGGGGAGATGGTTCAGTGGGCAAAGTACTTGCTATAAGCATGAGGTCCTGAGTTCAGAGCTCCATCGCCTACAAAAAACAGCTAGGTATGACCTAGTGCATCTATAATGCCATACAGGCTGGGAGGGAGACAAGAGGACCCCTGGAGCACACTGAATCAGCAATCTAGCAAATCATGAGCCTCAGATTCCATGATTCAATACTGTTACATAATAAAATAAAGTGGAGAGCTAAAGAAGACACCTTGCATCAACTGTGGCCTCCATGTGCATACTTGCCTGCACACACATTCACATACACAGACAAGCACACACACAGACAACAGCGACAAGAAAAAAATAACAAATGGTCCACTCCTTCTATCATGGTTGTGCTTAAACAGAGGTCTGAAGTCTTCTTAACAAGAACCAGTAGCTCTGAGACAGACATTAAGAAGCAGGCCAAGTTCAAAATATGCCTTAGGAGCATGTCAGTATTCACACAGTTCCTTCCTGTTGACCCCCTGGGCAAGTGATCTTGTGGTTCTTTTAGTGGCCTCCTGACCTGGTAACTACTTAGACCTGGAGGCTTGGCCCATAGCTATGGTGCTTCCCCTCTTCGACACAGTGTGTCAGTTCTGGGTCCTCTGCCCTAGGCTTTGGTGCTGGACATAGACATATGATGGTGGCTTTGTGTGTTCTTACATCCTGCCTTCTGGGAGCTCCCTAGGGCAGGTAGTTTCTCCAAGGCTAAGATGGGACCATCATGGTGAACACTAAAACTGAAAAACTTAGTGACCTCCACAGTGAACACTACAACCAATTTAACTCATCATCACAGGGACCACTATGGCTGATCACAGTGGACACTACAAATGACCACCACAGTGGAGACCACAGCTGACAAACCATCATAATGTCACTCTGCTTGTTCTGTAGCTTTCTGGACAACAGGATGCAGATAAATTCTCCTCTTGACTCAGAGTCAGGACTCAAGTCTATGTAAATTTATGCCATGAAAACCCTTGGGGTCATGAATGAAACCGAGCTGGGCCTCATGCCTCAGCTTCTTTCTCCCGTGGGGAGTCACAGTTCTGAGGAATGTGGGTTACTCGATTTCTTCCAGCAAACACAAGGCCTTTTTTTTTTCCTCCTGATTTTTACTATTGTTACTTTACATGAGCAAAAACAATGTTTCAGGATATTTTCCCACAGAGTGCATTAAACAGCTTCCCATCTTTCATCAGATGGGAAATAAAACAGACTCAAGCGGAGAAAGGCATGAGAAAGAGTTAAAAACCAGGAGCTATTGGCAAAATAATGAATCTCACAGAGAAGGGAATTTACAAATGAAAAAGGTGTACATGACAGGTACTGTAAATGAGGCAGCTAGGAGATGGCTTAGTGAGTTAATGCACTTGCCATCATGACTAACACACACACACACACACTCACAGGGGACACATACACATGGTGCACACACACACAAACACACATGTATACAAACACAAACAAACACAAACAGGACACACACATACACACACACACACATACACACACACACTCACAGGGGACACATACACATGGTGCACACACACACACACACACACAAACACACATGTATGCACACACACAAACACACCTGTATCCAAACACAAACAAACACAAACAGGACACACATACACACACACACACACACGCACACACACACACATATACACGACAGGAGTTGCTTGTCTCCATTATGCAAAAATGGAACCAGGGTTTGGGTCCTGAATTACAGGGCAAAAGAGGGAATGCTGGAGGACATTGAGAGCCATGAGGTCTTCCAGACATCCTTAAGAGTGGGGAGGAGTGTAGCAGGCAATTGAGAGTTTGTGAGAGCTAGCTTGGGAAGGAGTTAGAGACAACAGTATTTTAAATAGGAAGTGGCTACCTATCCACAAATTGCCTGCAAACAACCATATAATGTATAATATGACTCAGCTATTATTATATGTCTGATGTT
Source organism: Mus caroli (assembly GCF_978045245.1). Taxonomy (NCBI): domain Eukaryota; kingdom Metazoa; phylum Chordata; class Mammalia; order Rodentia; family Muridae; genus Mus; species Mus caroli. The sequence goes on along the minus strand of NW_028227263.1, from coordinate 78,189,791 downwards.
AGGAAGTATTTAAACCCAGTCTTCAATTCCTCAGAGACATCTCCTCACTAGGATGCATATATTTTTTATATTTGCTTTGGTTTCCTCAGTGCCACCACAGCCTAGCACCCAGCTATCCTCTCCAGGCTGTTTCTGAGTGAGTGTCAGAGACCCTGAGTCATTTCCAACCCCAGCAGTAGATAAAGGCTTTTCACCAGAGAAGACACAAGAAGACCATGTTAGCTTCTGAGGACAGTGTGAAGAGAACTCTGTGCATCTAGTATGTAATTACGTCACTATATGTTTAGTTATTTTTCATCTGTAAAAGCATGTCACTTGTCACCAGGCATGACCTAGGAGGGTTATTTTTTTTTAAATCTTGGCTCTCCACCAAAAGAACTGCAAGAAGTAAAAGGGGGCAGATAACTAGGAAAATCAGGTGTCCATTTCTTTATGGGAGAGGAAAAGGAAGGGAAGGAAGGAGGAAGAAGAAAGAGGAGAAAAATGGAAGACGGAAAGGGAATCAGTGCATATGAGCAGGGAGCTGGAGTCCCATAGGAGATGTATGTCCTTGGAGCCAAAGCTGGACCTTGGTCCCTGGGAGCTCCTGCAGGCTGAAGGTACAGACTCCATGACTTCATAGAGCAGTGGAGGCACACTGCAATGGGAGAGGAAGATGAACCAGGCACAGGTCTGCATTCTAGAGGTCATGATCTAACTGGCAATGGCCCAAAGGGTCTGATCATTCCAGTTCCACCCATATACCCTTACTCACTTTAGGACAGCACTCCACTTAGGGACTGTTGGAAGTAGAGAATTATTTTGTGCAGCAGACTTAAAGGCAACAACATATGTTGATTCTGTGAATTCTGGTAGCTATGAATTTGTGGAGCACGGTCATACTTGATGACCCAGGACTTGGCCCTTTCAGTGTGCGATAGGAGAAATCTTAGGCAAACTAGGACAAGTTAGTTCCCTTGGGCAAGAGGAGGGCAGGGTGTTAGGCTTTTGTCAGGATAAGGAGAGATAAGCCAGCCTTGTAACTATCTAGTTCTTGAGGTATAAGTTTTCTATGCAAAACTTGGGAGTAAACTAAAGCAAATGCCAATAAACAGAATGCATACACATACACCACAGACTGCCCCTTCCTAGTGCACTTCAGAACACTGGGCATGTGCTGATGTCAGATGCTTCTGACTCGTGTGTCTTTGTGTCTTCTTCTCTCTGGGGTTCCTGGTTTTGAGGTTGACGTATTGGGTTTCCATTATTTTTCATGGGGAAGGGCTTCACTGAGGGTAAGCTCAGTGTACGTGTATGTCACAATGCCAAGGAGGGCACAGCCAAGAAACCTCCTCATTCATTTGCACATCTGGGAAAACAAGGTATGTTCTAGCTCTCCAAGAGTATGCTTGGGTATAATCAAAGGCTGACAGCTTACAGAGCTAATGTCACTTGCTGGCTAATGTCCCTAGATTCTGTGCCACTAGCTGTCCCAGGCTGCCAAAGGGCCAATAGGCTTCTTGACTTCTATCCATATTTCTCACCCTGTGACTTCTCTGGTGTCCAAGTTCATCAGAATTACCCCCTTTGTATATAGACATTGTTTAAACTATCTTCCTATCAGAGAGTATGGGGGGGTAGTCATTTTCATTTTGTTTCAGGGATGACAATTTATGAGCTGGTTGTTCTAAAGTAAGGTTTCAGGTTCAGCAAGATTGATTTTCTTGAAAGCGTGGTATGTATCTGATGTAACGTGCAGCTCTCACAGGGGAACAGCTGCTGGCACTCACATCAGCTTATAGTGGGGTCATGTAAGTTATCTTGTGGCATCAGAGCCAAGGTGTTTTGTTATATTAGATAAGATAAAGGCAAGAATTTACTGCTGGAGTTTCCCAGTGTTCTGGACTTACATAAGAAAGTAAGAGTTGTACCAGGAATTTTTGCCTTTATCCTCTTCGAAGGAGGATAAAGCAAGATTTCTCTCTCTCTCTCTCTCTCTCTCTCTCTCTCTCTCTCTCTCTCTCTCTCTCTAATACATTTTTAACTTATGTGTATCTGTGTACCTGCATGAGGTTGTGTGTCATGTGCATGCAAGTATCTGATGAGGTCAGAAGGGGGCATCTTCAAGCTAATTATAAGCAGTTGTAAGTCACCTGATGTGGGTGCTGGGGACTGAACCCAAGTCCTCTGCAAGGGCAGTCAGCTCTATTAACCACTGAACCATCTCTTCAGCCCCACCCTAATGTGTCTTATATGTAGCTGTATTTGATCCTTAGCCCCATCTAAGTCATGTTCTGGACTCTCATCAGTCAGTGTTATGGTTTTGCTTTTTGCTTCCTGTACTGAAGTAGTATCCCGAGGTGTTCTGGATCTATGCAAATTGCTTTATTGAACAAGCTATTGTCTGTGATCTGCTTATTGTGCAACATATATCAGGTACTGAAAATCAGGTTTATGCTCTGTGTCCTTCAAGCTGTGGGATGGATTTGATGTGAATAGCTCACGGTCTCTGGAGTCTATTAAAAACGCAATTCCTGATAACTTTTCTCTCCTTATGTAAGGGTGAAAGAAACTTCTATTCAATAAGCAGTAACTGTATGCATGTGTACAAGCAGAAGTAGGCCTTATGTGTGCAGATATGTGCATTTGTATGCTGCTTTGAAGCTTGTTACCCATAGGTGATAAACCTGTACATGTCATTTGCCCTAATGATTAAACCATTTGAGGCAACTCCAGATGTTTATATTGATAGCTAGAAACAAATAGTGCTGATGTATTGATCAATTTGTATCCAAACAAATAGATAGATTGTGGCACTTGGCTAAAAAAAATCCAAAAAAAGAAAAATTTTCATGATCTATAATTTGAGTCTTAATCTATGAAGAACAAACACTACTTAAGAGTTGATATAATTGTCACTGTCTTGATATGGAACACTTTCTGTCTTTTATTCACAAAGTAAAGATATGGTCCAGGGTAGTGTAGAGACATGATCATTATATTATGTGGTAAGTTGGTACAAAGAAAAAGACAAACTCTGTGTATGCTGTCTCAGTCCACTTACTCAATAATTCCTCAATATTTCTAAAAAAAAATGCCTAGGCTTTTTCTTGTCTGGAGACAGAATGGGGAAAGGCTGGTGGGAAATGGCTTCCCTTTCTGGGAAATTCCTGTGGAAGTATTTCTTGCTTTTGTAAACAAGCTTATAATCTTACCTGAAATAGATCCAGCCCTGGAGGCGATAAGCATAGATGAAGGAAACAGCAGGAATGGTGTCTGCATGTATGCATGTGTGCATGTGTGCATGTGTGCATGTGTGCACGTGTATTGATCAATGTGCACATGTATCACCAGATCTCTCTGTGTACATGCAGTACGGGTGGTCCCCTGCAGCAGTGGTTGAAGCTATTCCAAGTACAAGGGAGGCAGCAGTATTTTGCCTCTCCCCAGTGGCAATGTCAGCATGCTCTCAGGTTGAAATCGATCAGACTTGGAATCTGATTCAAAAAAAGTCACCCAGTGTAGTTTCTCCTGGTCTGCAGTCACTGCGACATCCTTAATATAATAGATGTTCATCTATGGTGCCGCAGCCCATCATCTATAGGTAAAATACTTGAGGCAGTTTGACACGCTGAAGATGTACCCCTAAAGCTTTGTGTAGATCTGCACTGTGTATTATCTACCAGACAGAAAGGAGTTCTCAAGCCCGGACCTGAAATAGATATGAAAAGTATCATGTGTACAAACTGCTACAGTTTTTTAATTTGCAAATTACAAAGTGAAGTGTTAACTAGCAGTCAGTCTCTGCTTGTGGATTTCCCAGCTCAAATATGAAGGTATAGTGTGTCGGTGCAGGCAGCGATGTGTGTGCATCTCCACCAGCTACATGGACTGAAAAGCAAAAAAAGCAAAGCAAAGCAAAGCAAAACAAAACAACAACAACAAAACCCAAAATACTGACGAAGGCACAGCCAGAAGGGCTCCTGTATCTAGCATTCTGACAATGGCAAAATGAGAGATGGCAGATCAGTGGGAGTGGACTTACGGAAAAATGAAAGAGAGGTGTGACTGAAGGCAGCTCCAGGGAGTTTCTCTGTGATGGTGGAGCAGTTCTGAATCCGGATGGTGGCAGTGATTACATGAACCTACATGCGTGGTAACATGCCACAGAACTACATACAAAATTGTAGGCAGAAAAAAAAAGAGTGTTTGCAAAAGCTTGCTGCTGTGTGTCAATGTTGTGGCTTGGCTGCAGGCCTCATTGTGTAAAGGGGAGCCTGGGTGGTGGGCTTAGAGGACTTCTGTCTACTGCTCTGGCAGTGAGGCTGTAATTATTTCGAAATATGCGGGTCTTAGATCTTGTGTTGAAGAAGGAATCCCAAGTACTAATTAAACATACTTAGGAAGCAATTTAGGCAGATTGCGCTCATTTCTGGAGGCGGGTCTTTTGGATACAAACACCAAAGATGTGATTTACTACAAGCCTCTAGCATCCAGGTCTGCAAGCCTTAAGCCATACAAATGAAGCAATGGCTGTTTTCATCGCTTCCTTAAAGGTGTGGATGCAGGACATTTCAGAGCAAGTAGAGACCTCCCAGAGAATGTAGGCCAAGGTCTAAGGTTCCCTGTCTCTGGGTTCTGGTAAATTCACTGGTAACTGGAGAGCCGTGTCCTCTTTTCCCGTAGTGTCTGCCCTAGTTTGAAACTTCACAAGCCACTGTCTTCCAGTACAAACTACAGAAACCGTAGGTTATCTTGCAAGTTTTTCTGTATTTTTATATGATGAGTATTTCAATTTGAGTGCATTGACATATATTTGGATGTGAAGATGATGCTATAAGGCCATCTCCCAGATTAAAAACAAGTGGATACAAACCAACTAGGCAACCAACTTATCATGGGTTAGCCAACGTTAGTTTGGGGCTAGGTCTGGACAGGTTTCTCAAGATGAATTACCACGTTTTCCTTTTAATACCATGATTACATTCACCTGTGTATGTACGTGAAAAGGAGACATTTGCTAGGTTGCTCATGAAAGCCCACAGCATCACTAACTCACTCCTGAGATCGGAGCCAAGCAAACCCAAAACTGAGAATTAAATCTGCCATTTGGAATAAAAGAAGGTGTGTTCTCTTCTTGACTCAAGCACTTTATACTTCCTTCGTCAGTGCCTTCTTGGATTGCTAGCCCCTGCATGTCTTTGGACATCTGCCCTGTGTACAGACCTAGTAGGCTCGAGATTGGGTCTTATGCTTGATCTCAGGCATAAACAAATGACCTTAATAACAGGATGCTGTCTGTGTGGCTACTGATTTTCCTTAAGTCTCGAATGATTTAACTCAGGTCTTTGAAGTCAACGCAGGAAGAAAAAATGAGCCACCTAGATTATTAGTATAACCATTTTATTAACAAAAAGGAACCCATGGGGTTCAAAGAAGAATACAAAATACAATCTTTATTTTCCCCTTGGTTAAATTATTACATTTTTAATAAAAATTTTAAAAAGCAAGTGAACTTACCAAAAAAACACAACCTTTGCCTACTGAGTTTCTTATTGTGCAAAACAGAGACACAGAAAGTAAAGTCCTGCTCCAGGGGAAGGGAAGGGTCTGTGTGCACCAAAAGATGCTCACTTTGAATCGCAAGCTTTGTGCATCCAAAAGAAAATCCTAAGGGCACTTTTTGTTTTTCCCAAACTAAATGAGAGCAAGAGGGGACTAGACAGGCAAGTGTTAGCAGCTAAAAGTCTGATCTTCAGTCACAGGGTTTCAGGCGTAGTTTTCTACATTCCTGTTATCCTGGGTATAAGCTTCAGGCCAGACAGACGGGTATAAAGTTATATCTTTGCACTCTTCAATGCCACTGTTAGCTGTGCTTCTGTTCTGTGGGGGACTTCATGATTTCTTTAACCAACCCGACTGCCAGGGCTTATCTACAAAGAGCCAAGGCGCTCCATTTTCTCTCTGTCCACTCTGTACTGTTGCTTTCTTTCCCTTCGTTTTGGTTTCATGGATGGACCATGACTTGACATAGCCATGTAAACTACAGGCTGGAAGCTAAAAGAAAGACAGCTCACCATCTTTTCCATGGCAAAAATAAAAGCAGTTTAGATGGAATGTGAACCATCCTAACTGTTTACAGACACATAACAGAAAAGAAAAGAAAGAAATCTCTAAAAAACCAAAACAAGAAATAGGGTTCTGTGGTGATTCTCACACACCACAGTTACTGGCAATACCATTTGGCATTTTTGACAATGGCATACAGTGACATACATGTGACTGACACTAGGATGACCACAGGAGAGGTATGCTCAGCGGGGAGAAGTACACATTTACTGGACATTGGTACAAAAATCCCTGAACAAATGCTCCACTGACTTTTGATATAAAATTTCACATCAGAAGAAAGTCTCTAAGGGAACATGGTGACTGAAAGGTAAGTCCATTTCCATGATGGATGTGGCACAACACTCTGCCTGGGAAGCACCAGGGTTTCTAAATCAAACCCTTCGGATTTGGCTTGTCCAGCTCTTAACTGGGAGAGGCTCCCTCCCACCTGGTGTCAGAAAATTTTCTCAGTTCATGGGACCAACAGACTGGAGGCAAAACAGTTGAGCATGTGACTGTGAACAGAGGGAGGAGGCTGGTAGAGACATGGCTGACTCTGCCAGCAACAACACAGTCCTTAGGTCTTAATATCCTGAGGCTCAGAGACAACAAAATATTGCACCAAAACAATTTTTAAAAAAAAAATCACAGTATAAATGGAATTACTAATGTACTGGAACACGAATGCACTACACGGAAACTGTCATCCACCCACTGAGGCCTCTTCACAGGAACCAAGTTTAGGCACGCTCCTGTTCTCTTTTGATTTGGGATTTCTTAAGATCCTAGGTGTTTATATTTATTTCTATTTAATGCTGAGCTTGTGGGAGTTTCCCTTGGTCTAGTTTTCAGGTCAAGTGACAGGTTGAGAGGAGTCTGCTAACTGCATAGAGCAGAAACCCCAGAGGTCAGTCAGGCCTGGACTTTTAAGAGCAGGTCTGACAAAGCCACTAGAGGTAGGATAAGAGAACACTCTGTTCTGTGTCAGTATCAGGTATCCCAAAGATGTCACGCCTACTCCTCCTTTTTCTAATATTCCCCAGGTAAATAAGGAACAAGGAAAATCAAACATAGACCCTGCAAACAGTTCTTAAAAGTGTAAGAAGTACAGCCCTTCACATCACACTTTCATGAACAATTTCTCTTTTCCTTTTGATATGGCAAGCTGCTAAGGGATCCCTTCTAGCTTCCTCACATCAGGTCATGTCACATGACCACTGACTCCAGCAAGGACCTGGATCCTTGCTATGGTAACATGATAAGAAATCATGAAGACCCCAAGATCTGGGGACTTCAATTGCATTGAAAGTAGACCACTCGCTCATCCTCACTCATTTCAAAGCTGTCTTGTTCCCCTAAATCATGTCTTCCTACCAAGTCCGTAAGTTCACAACTGTGTGTGAACCCTGGACAAAGCACACTCCAGTAACATTCAGTAACATCCCAGGTCCTTGAGACTCCTCTGTTCAACAGTCTGGGCATTCTTTCACTTCCTCTCTTACCACCAGGACTTCCCGTTTTCCAATTCATATTTTCATCCACTTTTAAAGGGTGCAAGGGAGCCCACCCTAGAGTCCCTGTAACCATTCCCCTGGCCCACTAAACGTTCTCATCTTCTTTCATTTCTGTCATCTTCGGACTTGAAGTTCACCGATGTTCTGAAGTTAACTTTCTCTTTCATCCAACAAGGCAGGCGAAAGAACCAATATTCTAAGTTGGTAACAACACAGTGAAGTCTGGAGTCTGTTCAGAGAATGAAGGATACAGGCTGGGTCTCTTGGGCATCACCAGGATGTGGGTCAACCTACAGAGACAGAAGAGAGAGGTGACGGCCATAGCACCTTAGTTCTCCCACCTACTTCTAACTACATGATAGCTGTAAGCCTGAGTCGGTAACCACCTGTCATGAAGTTCCCCCACTGGTGACTGAGTTCTCTATCTTCTGTGGCAAAATAAAACATCTTCAAGGCAATCCACAATGCTGCATGACATAGCTCACAAGCAAATCACCAGAAAATGCGGTAAGTGGCTGTGATAACCTAACACTGTAAGGACAAGTTTATACGTATACTCTACCAACTATGAGTCAGCAGCAGCACATTAATGAGTGGAGGGGAGTGTCTGCAGACAGCGTAATGAGTCTAATTTTCTTTACCTCTGAATAAAGAGGGGGAGGCTGGAAACGGAATTCTTGTATGCAGGCAAACATTGAGTAGCAGGCTTCCCCGTCACAGTCAGAGGGCTGAGGATACGGAGGAACGTGTCGGGAGAATTCTTCTTCAGATACCACATCTGCATAATTTGGTGGTGCTGAAACGGGAATGGAGTCTGAGCTAAGAGATTCATGTAAAAATGCAAAAATCACTACTTTGTGTCTTCTGAACCCTTACAAAAGCAAGAGATGGAGTCAAACAAGAGATATTATGGTCACCACAAGACAAGTTTTGGTTCCCTTAATACACAGCTACTAATATTGATTATTCTATTTTTAATTACATTCTACTTTTTTTGTGATCTACATGTTATAACCCAGGCAAACAAATACCTCTGAGATGTAGCTATAGAAAATATGCAGGCTATATATACTTCTACTTTAACCATCTTTCATTGTTTTAATATTACAAATTAGCCTTAGGAGATAGATGGCCATTTTATTCCTGTGCTTGTCACTGGCTTTGTGTCAATAGCTAAAGTAAACATTCAAGGTTCCTTTCCCAGGAATGTTGTATAATTCTTCGTAGTATAAAACAATTGAGTAGTTGTGATATTCATCTTCATTGTCTACCTGACAGGATTTAGAATCACCCAGGAGACAGAACACAGGCCATGACTGTCAGGGAGCTTCCAGAGGCTGAACTGAAGAAGAAGGAAGAGCCATTTGGATGTGGGCAGCACTGTCCACCGGCCAGGGCCTCTGCTCAGCTAAGAGAGGCATACTGGGCACCAGCACCCACTACCCTCTGCTCCCAGATTGTGGATACAAAGTGACCAGCTGCCTCTCACCCCTGCAGCCAAAGCTAAAACTTTCCACACTGCCATACCAAGCTGCTCCTTTAAACTCTAAGACAAGCAAACCCTTCTCCCTTGCTGTGCCCTCTGTCAAGCCTTGGTCACAGCCATGTAGACAGTGATGTGGTGGGGGAGAGCTGACACGTGCACACCTACTCCTGGTGTACTCTGTTGTCAGTGAGTCTCTCTCTAACACTTCATCGCCGATGACTTGAATGTTTTACCTTCAGGCTGCTCCGGTAGGGCCAGTGCCAACCAGCACATGTCCATACTGAACTGGCTTGCGACACTGCTGTTTCTGCGGCCAAAGCCACTGTATGGAATTGTACCAATAACCAAAGGCAGCTCCAGCATCAATCTTTTAGCACCAGGAATATGAATGTATACCTGATATGTACAAAAGAAGAGGCACGCGTGAGGGCTAGGCAGGTACAGGCTTAGGGTAAACCTTACGGGAACTAAGCTCATTCAATCTCCTTCTCATAGAAACAAATGTCTTTGTATCCCACCAAGCCACCTTGAGGACAGATGTAAATTGTCCTGACTAAGCATAAACGCAGAACAGACAAAATGAAGAGTTCACTAACTATAGGACAGGCTTGTGACAGGAAACTGTGGCCTTCACGTGTTTCACTGTAAGTTGGCACGGCTTGTAACATTCCTGGAAAAATTAACCTATTCGCCATGCAACAAACACTCCTCATATCGTCTCACTTCCTTTAAGGTTATTGCATTAAATTGCCCCAGGTAGAGATAGGGTTTTAACAGTGAAGGCCAGTCTTCATGTACCCCGAAATGGTAGCAACGTTAACATTTTTCCAAGTATTGATGCAATGATTAGAGATCATATTTGCAATCGCATGACTTGCTGCTCTGTTTTATGTATTTTTAATGATTCAAGAAGCTTGGATTACAGCTAAGGAGTAGTCCACTCTGATGATGCAGCAGTCCAGGATGGATGGGGTGACAGGTGGGATCTTCAGCATCTTCCCATTCCAGGTGTCCGTACTCCCAGAACCAATGTGGTTTCCTCGAACATTGGCAACCATGTGCCGGACCGTCTTTGTCTTTCCACTAGCCAAATACGTCTGGGTTTGGAATATGGCTGCCTTAGGAACAACCAGCCGAGATGAACAATTTTCTATTTCTGCATAGATAGGGATAGCTTCTCCTACAGAGAGAAAAGGAATGAGAAGGACTCAGGGATGGTTCCGAAGAATTTCAAGGCATTGCTAAAAACTGCACCAGCCTGGCACTACTGAAGCTTCTGTGGGAAACCTTCGAGAGAGGAATAGACATTCAATGTAGAAGCTGACATTTCATACCAACTGCACTCCTCACTTTTCCAGTGTAAAAAGACACTAATGCCATGTCAAGATGTGTAAATAAGCAGTATGCATAAATTAAGCTAAGGCACATGCAGAAATGATGCTATAGGAGGCTAAGTATAACGCTACCTAGAGCCCAGGAATAAAAACCTGCCCAGCAGTGAGCGAAGCCTTTGCTTCTTGGGAACTCACAGGGTTAAGGCAGAAACCACGAAGGGGCAGACAAGTTAGTTCACAACATTGCACATCTATACTATAACTCTCCGAGAGCCCTGTGTCTTCTTCTGTGATAGTAAAATAAAATTCCAGCATTTTCCCACTCTCCTTAGTTTTATTCAGTGACTAAAGCCACCAGATTAGAGTCAGAAAAGCAGAATTATTATTGGTGACTCTTATTCACGGTCTTTTAATATGTGAATGTTAATTACTTATACTTTAAAATACAATGTCCTTCATAGGTTATAAAGCTTGCTGTTTAAAACCATTTTGATCACTCGTCTGTTCTGCGGACTTCCTATCTGTTGCTTACCGTTACAGTAGCCCTTTCTCTCGATCTTGACGCTCAGGGACACAGGACCGGAGGTGAAAAGCCAACAGCCAACCATTTTCTCCTGCGTCTTCAGCATAGGAGTCTTGGAAGTTACAAACAAAAGGACTGTCATTAAACCACCCCAGAAAACTTATCTTCCTTTGAAGAATAATTATAAAGAAATATCCATCTTTCTCATTCTCATGTGATACCAAGTGCTGAAAGCCATTTCCTTCTCATGAAAACTAGAGTGAAGTCTCAGATTCAAACTTGTGTGACATCATCCAACTTTATCCTTTAGAAAAGTGACCAAAGGTCCTATTCATACTGTAAATATTACAGATCTGTCATTATATACATGGTGGGTATGGTGTAGCATATGCACAAGTGTGCGCACACGGGGGTGTACACACATGGGGGTGTACATCCATGTCGGGACATGCAGAAGGCAGAGGAAAAGGTCCAGAGTTTTTTTCTATCACTTTCTTCTTTTCTTTTTTTTGAGACATGGTCTCTCAGTGAACCCGAAGCTTGCCTTTTAATCTAGGCTGGCTACCCTGTCAGTGAGCCCTTGGGATCCACCGGGTTCCATCCCCAAATTCTAGGGTTAAAGGCATGTGTGTCCACTCCTGGCTTCTGCATGGGTCCTGAGAATCTCAACTCTAGTTTTCTTGCTTTCAGAGCAAACATCTTTACACCCCTGACCTTTCTTATTAGTATGACAGAATTGTGTTTTAAGGCAATGTAAAGAAGCAGAAATCTTTACCCTGTTTCAATCAAAATGTTACACTGCCTGGCTAAACTCCACGGGATAAGAAGACAGTCTTTTTGCTTACATATCAGACAGAACTTTCAAGTCTCCTGGGACTAGCCTGGGGGCTTTAAAGGCATCCACATACCTTGTGTCAGCAGGCCTGAAAATGTGGTAAAGCCCATTACAGCCCACTATAGGATTCTCTCTTCAAAGTGAGCAAAAACACTCAGCTGTTCTGGTCACAAAACTTAAAGCTTTCTATAATATACTGTTGCTGGCTAGCTTTTATTATTCATTTATTTTAGATATTATACTAAAGTCAAGTATCTGTTTTTGACAAAAAGCAAACCTCAATAAGTGATTTTCTGTAAAAACTGTGGCAACTTTAGAGACAGTTTTAAAATTCTACACAAATTTAAAAAGATATAAGCTACTAATGCCACTGCTTTTCCAAATGGGATTTTAAGAAGCTGTTCAAGGGGGCCTGTGCCAGGGAGCAGGGAGCAGGGAGCAGGGAGCAGGGAGCAGGGAGCAGGGAGCAGGGAGCAGGGAGCAGGGAGCAGGGAGCAGGGAGCAGGGAGCAGGGAGCAGGGAGCAGGGAGTTGCCTAACCCATGCATGTACGTCTTTCATCTGTCATCACAGTTATTCTACTTCTTGTGAAAATAAGAACTAACAAACTTTTAGCTCCCAGCTTTTCCCTTGTCTTTAAAAATATTAGTTAGAAAAAGAAACATCTAATCGTAAAAACCACATCTTTCCCACATCAGTGTCTTGATGGGACGATGGGAAGTTTAAATGATCTCAGCATTATTATCTATGAAGTAAAAAATAACACCATTCATTCATATTTAAATGAAGACCCATTTGGTCCTAGCAGCTTTCATGAAAGTAGAAGGTATAATTTTATATTATTTTGATAATATGGGTGCAGATAAAAGAATGTAGCTCATTAGTCCCCATCTTGCCTATTCTGTTGTTCCTTATAGCCTGATCCTCCTTACCAGCCTACAGTATTCCTGATGATTATTAGAAGTTCAATGCCTTAATGTGGCCAAATCTGTCATAAGGAATGGTAAGTGAAAGGGCCGTGGCAGCAGCTGCACACACTTACTTAATGTTAGAAAATGACATGCAGAATGGAGGGATACATAGCATAATGGCCTGGGCTTCAATAACAGGCTGAGTGTGATTAATACTCTTTCGTAATTACTGCTCCTCAACCTGCTATTATTGGAGAGTTTAGAATGCCACAGTCCTGAGAATATGGCCGTGCTGGTAAAGTAACCCCTCTCTTCTTTGCATTATTGTTATTAAGGCTCATTAATGCATTTCAAGCCTGTGTAACTTTTTGGCAAAAGCAGCCCTGAACAGCAGGGATATAATCAATAGCATTAATACACACAATTTGTAATTTGCCCAACCTAGAATCATATCTTTATAGGGAACGCCTATGGGTTGCATTGTGTTTCCTGAACCAGCGGACAGTGACTAAATGCAGGCATCATTATTGAAAGGAGGGAAGGGCAGAGCTTACCAATAAGGGCGGTGTGTTGACATCCACGTGACTGACAACCTGGAGCTCTCGTCTTACGCTCTGATCTGGAACTTGGGGTCGTTCCAAAACAGCCCTCACACAGTACTGAATACTGCCATACTTCCCAGTAAACGATGTTGCCAAAGGTCTGAAATAAACCAAAGATATTGGTCTCTGAGCTTATTTTCAGCTATTCAGAGCCAGGAAAAGCACGCGTTAAAATGTGGGCTAAGGAGGAAAAGGACAATAAGCACAGGGAGGGTCCCACAGATTGGCACACACACTTCAGTGTTGGGGAACACCGGGTGCTCAAATAATGGACGTAAGGCAGGGGGAGGAAATGGACAACATAGCATCACTTACTCAGACGGAAGCTGAAAGCGAAAGGGAAACTCGTGTTTTCCTGGTTGTAACAAGGTGACACCTTCACCTGAAAAAGACCATACTGCATTTTAACTAAGGCCAACAGTAAATCACGAGTTCTCACAACCTCCATTTTTAAAAGGTGGTTTTCCTGCCAATACACTCTAAGTACATTAAACAGACTGAGAGAATTAAATTAGAATTTGTCTTTTACCAAGAAATAACACACACACACACACACACACCCCTTTTATCTACAAAATGACCAATTATACAATTATCATATAGTATTTTCTAGGGCCAAAAGTTTGTGTGTGTGTGTGTAAAATGTACATATGATATATATATAATGTATATGTAATGTATTATAATATATAATATATAAATAAATACAGTATATGTGCATATACAGACAGATGTATACACACATACATGAATTTTACTAACATGAGATATCAACATTAAATTGTACCTACAACAAATTGACAAGTTGCATTTCTTTAGCTACACTACAATATTCATTCTATGTATTCTTTGAACAGAGGTTGAAAACTTGTTAACAGTATTAGTAATAGTTATAAACAAAACAGCCAAAGCAGCAAGGGCCAGCTCTTCACCCTTTAGCTCTACTGAGAGTGATGGATTTCTCAGGGATGAAAGCAGGCATGGTCCCTTCTCCTGTTCTTGATAGCATCCTTCAACTTCATGCACAGATTTGTTACTGAACAATGGCCAAAGTCCAGGAACTGATGGTGTAAGACCAGAAGCACCAGCAGAAGCTATGATGAATCTCCATAGTCAATCTGTTTAATGTGGATTCAGAGTGGAGCCCGTGGCTGCCACTCTGGTCAGTGGCTCCCTATGGCATGTGACAGACTTTCCCTTCAAGCTCATAAAAGCTATACATTATGTGTGGAGGTAATCCGATGAGAAAAGATGGCAGACAACTTGGTCTGGAATTTGTCTGGCTACCTGAATTTGTTTCTACTTTAAAACCATTAACAAGATGGGTTTCTCTGGTTTACTTATCAACAACGCAGTATTTCCGTCCTGTGCCTTTAGAGAATAAGAATGCATCACTGACTCAACGAGTCTCCTAAACGTCTCTCTCTACTTTTCACATTAAGGAGAAACAAGGAACTCGGGTCCACTTTGTAAAGAAAGACATCACAGGCCGGTGACCTGAAGGCAACGTGAACAATAACTAGTCAGAAGAACACAGGTTCAGATTACGTGGTATGATGCAGTGTGTGTCCCAGAGGCTCCCTGCGTGCAGGAGTGGCCGGCCACACAAGACTCAGGAGGGTCTCAGCAGAGCTAGAGGCCTGGAGTCAGGGGACACTTCTCTACCTCATCGCTTCCAAGGGGCTCATTAGGCCCACAGAGCTGAGATAGAGCTGTGATTTGTGATCGCCTTGTTACACATGACAAAGTGCACACACATGTTTAGCAGTGTGGATTTACTGGACTTAAATAGCAAGCTCGGGTGATAATGAGGATGAATACTTCGGTCCTCAAAAGAACAACTGGAGGAAAGGCGAATAGATATCTGCATTAGGTGAAGACTACAGAGTCCTGAAGTCCTGAGACTTCATGGTGGGCCTGGGGGCTGAGGACCAGAAGACAGATGAATGGTAGAGTTTGGATGAAGGGAACGGGCATGTAGAGAACAGAGTTGCCGGCATACTAAAAGGTGATCAAGAGAGATGAAGAGCCCCTCAAGAAGCAAGCCAACCCAGGCCTTACAGGACTTCCAATGAGAAAACCAATTTGAGGAAACGGACAAGCGCTGTAATACCGAGTAAAAAGGTTTCTTTCTCTTTTTAATTTTTATGTTTAATTAGAAACATCCAGAAGAGGCACAGTGTGGCCATTTCTGCTTCTGTTTTATGGCTCTCACTGTTTCCACCTGTCCACTGAGGGCTACAATGTTAAAGGAAGCTGCTTTATCCACCAAAGCCCTTCCAACCTAGAGCTCTTCATGAAACCTTTTCATGAGCCCTGGGATCTAGAAACGTTGCAGAGGGGAGGAGAGGGGCTGTGTAAGGTCACACTCTGGTGGGTGCCTATGAACTGAAGCCAATTCTCTGCTTTGGTCCCTGGGACTTTCTTATATCCTTGGCTGTGAGCCTAGCCTTTCATGGCTGAGCCATCTCTTCGGCCGAGGTGTCTGGGTCTTTCTATCACGATCTTTTCATAAGGACTCGAAGTGGTTCAGGCACACTGAGAGCAAGTGGCTCAATAAGAATAATAATTTTAAAGAATATTCTGGGAAGATTTTTAAAACATAGATCCAACAGTTTAAAATAGATCCTAGGGGTCAACCGTTATTAAAAAAAAAGATCCCCTTAGGTCATTGAATGATACCTAGTTTATGGAGCTAATGACCCTGAGAGTCTGTGTCAAGTTGCTAAGTTCTTCCAAGTTGTAAGTATGTGGGGGAAATGTTCCCCCACCCCTTAAATAAAAGCTGACTTTAAGCAAACTATAACCATTGCTAACACATTCTAGGAAAACTGGCAGCTGTCTAGATGTAGCTGTTTCATTAGAACAAAGCAACAAGATCTTACTTGTGAGTCAAAACCTATTTGTTAGCCCAGATGTTACCAAAGCAGCATCCTTACAGGTGCAGGGGCTGAATCTTAAACAGAAACCTGGTTACCTCTCGCTGCCACGGCCTTCCCTCCAGTCAGCCACCTTTACCATCCTTGTTGGCTATTAATCACTGGGAGGAAAGACTCCTGGAATCCACAGTGAGGAAAGGACGTTAAAGCAGGTAAGAGCTCTCACCTGCCACACCCCATTATCCAAAACACGGCTCTCGTTAGGCACATATTTGAGGATTTAACTGGACACCATTGTACTTCTCCACAGGAGGATACGATACACTAGGTAGTAAGCTTAAGGCATTTGATAGGTCCAAGATGATGAGGCAGACAGGTAAAAGTTTACAATAGTTTCCACTGAGAGAAGACTGACTCATGGTTACTAGCATTTTCATGATGAAATGCAATCACATGAACCCAACATCCATATGCATGGGCACTTCTGGAAACGTCAGAAATGGCCCAGATGGCAGGCATTGTCTCCAAAGGCCTTTCTGAATGGGGAGAGGTAAGAGGAAGGGGAGCTACAGTAATGGATGGCTCTTAGTGAGATCCATGCTCCCCAGTGAGGAGACACTTCTCTCGAACTACCCAAGTACCACTTCCCTCTTCCCAGGATCTAGTTTTCTGTAAATCACCATGAACCCGGGAGTGTCTAGGGCCAGGACAGGCAGGAGCAGCAGGCCATCAAACTCTGGGCACCACGTAACAGAATGTCACCAATTCCACCTTCCATGCCTCCAGGTGAGGAAGGACCTAGAACCCAGACAGTCAGATGGCGGGTTTCCATGGCAACGATTCTGTAATAGGTTACTAGAAGATCTCAGGAAGCTAAGTTCAAAGGCACACACCAACACAAAAGGGTCTGGCTTCCTCCTAGAAGCCAGGTAGGGGCACAGGCTTGGCCTCCTGCCCTTCCCCCGTGACAGCAGATGACTCCCCTTCCAGAAGCTTCCCTCAGTGCCACCCAGCACCCAGGGACGCGCCCCTTCCCGCCCCCCTCCCTGGGGATCTCCAAGCTCACCAGCTGGGGCCTCCAGCAGACTCAACCGCAGGTTCAAGTATTCCACTTCTGAGGAGGCTGCGGGAGAGCCGCCACCGATGCAGACCCTGGCCCCAGCGCTCGGGCCCCAGGCAGAGGTGGCACGGCCCTGGGCCTCCAGGCGCAGCCCGCGCAGGGCCACCGGCTCTGCCGCCTCCAGCAGCACGTGCCCGGCCACTGTCTCGCCACTTGAGTAGCAGCCCTTGCTCTCATCTTCGAACACTAGCCCCAAGCTCTTGACACGGCCCCGAGGACCATCGGCTCCCGCTTCGCCTCCCATCCCGCCAGGCGATGCGGCTCTGCCACCAAGATCCGCAGTGGCCCCAGGTCGGGGTAGCCGGCTCCGCGACGCTGCTGTCACGGGCGCCGGCCGCACACCCAGGGCCACTACGGCCACAGCGCCCAGCCGGGTGAAACACCCGCACTGGGGCCCTGTCTCTTTAACACACCCCACTGGGACTGGAAAGGGGCTGACACGGCCCGCCTATAGAGCGCTGCCATTGGCCAGTCGCG
This sequence comes from Mus caroli, assembly GCF_978045245.1. Taxonomy (NCBI): domain Eukaryota; kingdom Metazoa; phylum Chordata; class Mammalia; order Rodentia; family Muridae; genus Mus; species Mus caroli. Next base: position 78,172,021 of record NW_028227263.1, on the reverse strand, counting down.
AAACCTGCTTCCTTCCCATTGGCTGTACATGGCCACTTAGTCATTTCATTGGCGCCCACACACCAGGCTGAGCAGGACGGTGGTGCGTGATCAGGAGGGCTTCACCAATCGGGAGACACCATAGTGCACGTGCACAGGCCGTTTATTGGTGGAGGCAAGGCACAGTCCTGGGCTACAGACCAATAGTGAGGCAGTGCGCCCATGTGGACAGAGGATGGGAAACAATATCTGTCAGGGAGGGGGCGGTTCCCGGCTCACTGGCGCATTGGTGTCAGCGTTGCTATGGTTATAGTGGGGGCGGGCTTTCCAGCTCGGAGAGGCTAGAGTAGTTTGTACTAGAACATGAACTTGTGGCTGCAGCAGGCCCAGTTTAAGATTACTTCTGCAGCGTGCCCAGCGAAAGGTTTCTTGGAAAATGGAGCTCAGGAGTCTCACTTTATGCTGGCTGCCTTGGAACTTTAAAGCAGATATCAGAATCTTCTAACTTTCATGATTCTGAGCCACACCTCTCTGGGTCTCAGACAGAATTCCTGTACTAGCTGAGAGCCAATGTCTTGGAAGAATGCTGTGATTCTTAGTGCTTTTGTCCTGAGAAGTTCTGTTCCTGGTTGCTGAAGTCCCGCCAGACTCCGTCTCTGGTTCTTCTGACTCTAAATAAGGTCGTGGTTTTAAAACAGCACCTGCCACTTATTGGTGCTGGTGCAAACAGAAGGACTCCACTATTGACTTAATAATACTCTATTTGGTCGTTATATACATGCATAAGTTGTAAAGTATGCAAATATTATGTCTGGAAAAAAAGATCGATACTTGACAACAAGTGCCCCACCCAAAAGGATTTCGTAACCCCGGGATCATAGCTCTAGAACATGCCCAGCTGTCTCCCTGACTTGTTCCCCAAACCCACAGCTCTTCTTGCTGGTTTCTTTTTAATTCACACCGTTCTAGATATCCTTTTGGTATCTAGAATATTTAAATATATGTAATTATTTGTCTATCAATTTGTAATCCTTTATTTCCCCTCGTTAAAATTCTAAGTGCGGAAGCTGTTATCAAGGTTTGATAATTGAAAATTGAAACTGAAGGATATTTTCTTTTCAAGGCTCTGAAAGTATAGGTTGTTTTACTGCACTCTTTTGAGTTTAGATGATCAACACGGGAATTTTTATTGTATCTATCTATCAATTTATTTATTTGTATAATATTTCTATTCTTGAAGAAGTTCATACATGCATGCAGTATATTTGCTCATATTCTACCCCCATTCCTCCCCTAACTCCTTCCAAACACATACTTACCTCCATATTCTAACTTCCCCACTTCTTTTCAAAATTGTTGATTTAATTTAAAGTGTGGTTTGCTGTCATAGAGCTCACTGGTGCTCTATCTGTGCTGCTCATACATTTGGGCAGGGGCCATCCACTGCAGCCCGGCTGACCTGCCAGGAGTCACACCCTTAAAGAACACTGTAACTTTAGTAAGGCTTTAGGGGGTCCAAAGAGTCTTTATCACTTCTCAAAGAAAGTAAAAAGAGCCATAACTCCAGCCCTGGGGCCCTGAAATACTACCCTTGGGTTCCTGACCACAGTGTCTATAATGGTCCCTGCTTCCTTTCCTTCACAGCACAGCTTGATCTTAAACATGTACTTGCACGGTATTTATTGCCCCCACTGAGGACAAAGACTTTGTTCTCATGCATTGTTTTTTTAACCTTTTGTATCTAACACAGAAGCAAGCAATGCTCAATCAATGTGTGTTAACAAACACTGAATGATGGATCACAACCACCGGCTTTGCGACAGATGAATAGTGCTGGACCTCTTACTGGCCTTCCACTGGCTCCAGGGAGAGATGTTCTCCTCAAAATTAAGTGTCTAGGAAAGAGGTGAAAGGTTACTGACATGCACAGACTGGCACGAGGACAGAACTGTAGACCTGGCATCCCGTGCTATCAGAGACCAAGATTTTGGTTTTTTTTGCTTGTTTGTTTTTTGCTTGTTTGTTTTATTAGGTTTGGAGGTCCAACCTAAGATTTTTTGCAAAGCAGGCAAGCTCTCTCTCTCTCACTAAGCCACACCTCCAACCTTTAAGTTTTAGAGACAGGGTTTACACTAAGTAGGGTCTGGGTAGTTCAGGTGTCCAGACCCCGTCTCTCTCCTAAGTGCTAGCATTTATAAGCACGAGTCATTGTGCCAGCAATGATTGTGCCAGTCATGATTTTAGACTATAGGCAGCCGGATGTGTGAGCAAGAGCAGTTTAGCAAATGTAGTTCTTGGGGCTGGTGAGATGAGTCAGCAGGTAAGGGCACTTGACATAAAGCTGGACCATCTGGACTTTGAGCCCCAGGACCTACAGGTGAGAGGGAAAGAACTACTCCTGCGAGCTGTCCTCTGTCCCCCACATGCATAGCATGGCATGAACATGTTTATACATACACACACACTCTTGCTCTCTCACACACACACACATGCATAGGTATACACACATATAAAACTTTATGTCAAGTTTAGAGTAATGTACACACACACATAACACAGAAATACACACATAAAACTTTATGGTGTGTGTTTGCATGTGTATGTGCTTATGTGTGTATGTCACTTATATTTCTGTTTAGAAGTGTCAGGCCTAATCATTTGCTCTTTTATTGATAAGATTATATTGTTTTGGTGTTCTGCTGTTTGAATTCTTTTTTCATTAATTAATTCACTTTCCATCCTGATCATAGGCCCACTCCACCCTCTCCTCCATGCCCTACTCCTACAAATTCTTTCCACCATTACCCCCTCCCCTTCTCCTCTTTGGGTCCACCCTACACTGGGACATCAAGTTGCAGCAGGACCCTCCTCTCCCACTAAAGCCCAACTGGGCAATCTGGCTAGGGAACAGGGATCAAATATCAGGCAATAGGGTCAGAGATCCATGCTCCAATAGTTAGGTGACCCACATGAAGACCAAGCTACACATCTACATCAATATATAGGGAGTCTAAGTCCAGTCCCTGCATGCTCTTTGGTTGGTGGCTCAGTCTCCGTGAATCCCCATGGCCCCGGGTTAGTTGATTCTGTAGGTCTTCTTGTGGTGTTCTTAATCCTTTTTGCTTGTCACTTCTATCTTCCACTCTTCCACAAGACTCCCCTAGCTCTGCCTGATATTTGGTTGTGAGCCTCTGCATCTGTTTCCATCAGCTGCTGGATGAAGTCTCTCAGGAGACAGTTATACAAGGCTCCTGTCTGAAAGCATAGCAGAGCAACATTAATAGTGTCAGGGGCTGGCTTTCTCACATGGGATGGTCTCAAGTTGGGTCAGGTATTGGTTGGCTGTTCCCTCAATCTGTGCTCCATCTTTATCCTTGCATATCTTGTAATCAGGACAAATTTTAGTTAGAAGGTTTTGTGGGTGGGTTGATGTCCTCCTCCTTCCACTGGAAGTCCTGCCTGGCCACAGGAGGTGGACACTTCAGTCTTCATATCCTCTGCTGGTAGGAATCTCAGTTATGATCACCACCATTGATTCCTGGGGGTCCTCCCCATCCCATGTCTCCAGCTACTTTTAAAGATGCCCTCACTGATTTCCATTCACACCCCCAGTCCTCTCCAGTCCTCACCTCTGCCCACACCTGATCCCCAACCCTGTTCCCTCCTTACCCCCTCTACCACTCAGTTCCTTTCCTCTGTCCATCTCTGATGCCTATTTTATGCCCACCTTTGAGTAAGAGTCGCACATCATTCCTTTCCTTAGGCCCTCCTTATTTCTTAGTTTCTTTGGGTCTTGGATTGCAGCATGGTTATTTTGTACTTGATGTCTAATGCCAACTTATAAGTTAGTACCTGCCGTGTATGTCTTTATGAGTCTGTGTTACCTCACACAGGATGATATTCCATCCATTTGCCTACAAATTTCATGATGTCTTTGTTTTTCATAGCTGAGTAGTATTCCATTGTGTAGGTGTACCACATTTTCTGTATCCATTCTTCAGTTGTAGGGTGTCTATGTTGTTTCCAGTTTCTGGTTATGAATAAAGTTTCTATGAATGGAGTCGAGCAAATGTCTGTGTGGTATAGTGGGACATCCTTTGGGTATATGCTCAGGAACATATAGCTGAATCTTGTGTGTGTGTATTCCCAATTTTCTGAGGAACCGCCAGATTGATTTCCAGAGTGGTTGAACTTGTTTGTACTCCCTCCAGCAATGGAGGAGTGTTCCTGTTATTCCTCATCCTTGCCAGCATGTGCTGTCACTCGAGTTTTTGATCTTAGCCATTCTGACTGTTGTAAGATGGGATCTCAGAGTGGTTTGGATTTAATGCAGCCTAGCTCACAAAGACCGCTGTGCAGAACGTTTTTATTAGCATGCAATGCCCATGCTAATCATTTTTTTTTGAGTGGGTAGAATTCTTTTTAGAAAGGTGTTGCTCAGCTCTGTATCTTGAAGTGTTTCTGGTTCCTGCATGTTTTCTTCTAGTAGCATCAAAGTTTCAGGTTTGTATTAAAATCTTTGATCTGTTTGGGTTAAATGTCTCTTCATCTTCTAGGATAGTGTTTTGTTCAAAATTGTTCCTCAGTGTTTTAGTGTTTTATATGAGTCTTTCCCCTCCTTGATTGGCTTCCATCCTAACTATTTCACTGTCTTTTAAAGGCTCCTGTGGGTGTTTTTCCTGATTTCCCTCACAGAATGTTCATTATTGGAACATAGAAAAGCTGTTGATTTTTGTGTGCAGATTGCCCTATTTATTCTCTGAAAACTTATCCAATTCAAGTGTTTCCTGCTTGTCTTTAGAAGTCTGTCAAGTGTGGGTTCATATCACCTAAAAAGAAAGCTTTGACTCATCTTTCCCCAAGTTGTATCCCCTTTCTCATGCTTTATTTCTCTGGCTAAGACTGCAAACTCTGTATTAAATGGTAATGTAGATAGTAGACATACCACTATCTCTCCTTGGCTTAGATGAAATGCTTTGAGTTTCCAGTATAATGCGGGCTGTTGTTTTTCCATATACCACATGTATATGAAACTAGGGGTAAATGTTAGGCATCTTCCTCTATTCCTTTCCACCTCGTATTTTGAGACAGGGCCTCTCATTGAACCTGGAGCTTTCCAGTTCAACAAGACTGGCTGGCCAGCAAGCTCCAGGAATGTCCTTGTCTCTCTCTTTGGTGCTAGGATCCTAGGGATGTGCCTTCATGCTCAGGTTTTCTAACTGCTGGCTATACACTTGTGTTGGTTATTTATATCATCTGTGGTTAATTCTGGTAAGCCATGTCTATAGATGACTATTCATTTCTTGTAGATTTTCTAATTTGTTGGAATGTCATTTCAGAGTATCCACTTTATGTGCCTTTGGATGTCATGGGTGATTGTTGTAATGTCTCCTCTCTTTGAAATTGAGATTTGAATTTGGGTCTCTTTTTCTTTTGGTTCTTTTGACTAATGGTTTGTCAGTCTTGTTTATTTTGGTAAAGAAACAGTCCTGTTTCATGGATTCTTTGCATTGTTTTCCATTTCATTATGTTCTGCCTTGATTTGTATTATTTCTCCCCAGATATTAATTTTGGGTTTGGATTGTTCTTGTTTTGCTAGAACACGGAGATGCGCCATCAGTTACGTATTTGAAATCTTTTTTGATGTTTTATTTACCCTCAATGTATCAGGGAGTTGTGTGCTTATTTTCATTTCAAAATTCTAGAAGTTTTAAATTTATTTTTTGACTTTCTTGGAGCAGCCCACTGTTCATTTGGAACATAATGCTTTGTCTTGATCGTTTGTATATATTCTTTAGTTTCTTTTATTGTTTATAGTTAATTTTATCCCATTGTTATACAATAAGATACAAGAAGTTATCTTAATGCTTTTTATTTTGCTAAGAAAAGAGATAGTTAAACAAAAACTGATAATGGTTTCTTGACTTCCATTCGCATGGGAGTGGTTTCACTTGCTACTGTTGCTGATGGATGCTTTAACTGGAGACACAATTAGGGTGGCAGGACCTCAGCACTAGATGGATGCTTCCTAATGCTTTTTGAGGATCATGATTTTCAATAAGACATAAGCACCTCTTTAACTAGGTTTTTCTACTAATTAGATAATGGGTCACTTTTTATTCTCCTTTCAGCTTTTTTCTTTATCACTAGCTTTTATTAAATTTGATTTGAATGTCACTTATGCTTTTAGTTTATATTTTGGAGTGTATTTATATTCTTAGTGGTGCATATTTATATTTTAGCAATTTTTTTAATCACAATTAAGCCTTCAATTATCTTTGTTTTATAATGTTTTTTCTTCTTTTTTCGGTATTCAACACCAGAAGGTTATTCCTTTTTGATATTGCCCTACAAGTCTCTATATGGATTTTTTTCAAATACCTTTCTTTGTTTAAAGATTTGAGAAATCCTATTTATCTGTCTTTAAGATCATTGACACATTGCTCTGATATGTGCTATTAGGATATATTGAGTCAATACAATGACTATATATATATATATATGTGTGTGTGTGTGTGTGTGTGTGTGTGTGTGCGTGTGCATGTGCGTATATGTATATATAGTTCTAGTTCTAGTTCTAGTTCTAGTTCTAGTTCTAGTTCTAGTTCTAGTTCTAGTAATCTTCCTCATGTCTTGTACCAGTTGCATGCAGCGCCTGCAGAGGCTAGCAAGAATGCTGCATTCCCTGGAACTGGAATTATAGACTGTCATGGACTACCACTTAGATGCTGACAATCAAGCCCATGTCCTCTGGAAGAACAATCAGGGCTTTTAAAGCACTGAGCCATCTCTCCAACCCAAATAGGGTAACTTTAAATTTCAAATGTTTTACTTTTAAGCTCTAAGGTAAGCATTTTAAGTTGTATCTACTTCTTTAGTAAGAATATCTCCCCTTTCAGTGCTAGAATGCCAATCCTTGTCATATCTAACCAATATAAGGTCTAGTCTTGCAGATAATTTCGGTATCACAGACATTCCAAGGCAGATTTATATTTTTTTCTGTGAGACTCAGTACTAGTGATACCTTGGGTCCTGTTAAATCTCCTGGAGAATGTCACTGCCTTTGCTTTGTCATGGGAAGAGTCTGGCATATTCCCACTGAGGATTCTGTGTCACCTTGTGTAGTCAGGGGCTATGTCAACCCAGCTCTCAACCAGCTCCTTGTAATTCTTCCTGTGGGTCTGTCTACACAGCAGCTCAGGGAGCCTCCGGGATTTTTGCCAGGTCATATACAGGTCACACACAGATTTGGAATTCCCCCCTTTTTGTTTTTAACTTCTGAATGTTTCTATGTCTGTTTTGCTTTCATTTCTGTTGTTGTGGTAAAATACCCAGACACAAAGCAACTCAATGGAAAGAGTATATTTTAGTTCTCACTTTTGAGTTTCCGCATATTATGGTGGAGCCCTCAAGATAGCAGAAATTAACACAGCTAGTCACAGCGCACCCTCTGTCAAGAACAGAGAGAGATGACTGGATGCTTAGTGTTCCAGTTAGAAAGTTCCCTAACTTTCTCTACTTGTATACAGTTCATGGCCCAGTCTGTAAAATACTGTAACCACATTCAAGGTGGGTTTTCCTATTTTAATTAACCTAAATAATAATGATAATAATAATAATAGTATAATCTTCACAGGGATGCCTAGAGGCCAACCATATGTAATTTCTGCCTTAGTTACTGTTAATATTTCTGTGAAGACACAAGATGACTTACAAAAGAAATCATTGAAATGGAGGCTTGCTTACAGTTTTCTCAGACAAACCACCACATGATAGGCTTGTAGCCATATAATAGTGCAAAATGCATTTAATCTAAATTCAAATGACCCCTTTCTCGTTCGTAGTCTCAAGACTGCTTCAAAATTCGAAGCCCATGTCTCTTATGAGACTCTTACCTGTAACCTTGTAAAAGCAAAAGCCAAAAAAAATGTACATACTTCAAACAATGATACAGAATATACATCACAATTCTAAAATGAACAAAAGGTGGAATATTGAACAATTACTGATCCAGAACAAGATTAAAACCCATTAGGACAAACTCCAGTTTCTGCATCTCCAACTCTGATGTTAAAGCTTTACCCATACTGACTAGTGTTCCTGGTACTGGAAGGCACTCTGCACGCTACTGCAGGAAAAAGCAATGATCAATGTCTCCCAGCTTCAAACCTTGTAGCCTGTAACAGTGACATACCTGTAAGATATACCAGTGCAATAGTGGCACAAAGGGCATGGAGCCAACCAATCACTCCTGATTGGATGTAAGGACCACTTCATGAGATGGACTCCATACCCAACACTGCTAAGATGACCAAGAACCTGAAACCAGATAGGTCATGAGCCTAGGGTGAAACTAATACTGTTATTCTACTGAAGGAATACAGCAATAAAATAACTTAATGACAAGCTGCTACACCTGCAGGTCAGCAGTCACTCAGCCCTCCTCAGAGATGCTTCTTGAAGTAGATGAGAAGGCATTGGAGCACTAGTCCCAAATGGAATGTCTTCATCAAAGTCTTCCCCTCAGGGCTCAAGGAAGTATGTTGAAGAGAAAGCAGGAGCATTTTAAAACCCAAAAGTGATGGATACATCCAAGGAAGCAGTGTCCTTCAGACAAATCAAGACTGATGCGCACATGAACCCGGGAGGCCATGGCATCATGGCATGAACAAGACCTGCACAGGCTCAAGCCGAATAGGGCCCCACCCTGAGAAGGGAAAGTCGAGATAAGTTCCCATCTCTAACTGAGCAGCCTTGTGTGATTTATACCTGCTGGCAAAGGAAAAAAGATCAGTTTTTACCAACGGAGTCTCACTGAGTATGTTAATCACACCCAAGTGTAGGCCCTATGACCGGGAGTAGTTGTCCAACACAAAATAAACTCAATTATATTTTTGTAGTTTTTGTCGTGTTTGGCAATACTTTTGTCTATTGGTCTTTTGATAGTTTTTTTTGTTTGTTTGTTTTTTGTTATTGTGGTTTTTTTATGTTTCTTGTTTTTGTTTTGCTTTTGCTTTTTGTCTGTTTTAGAGAGAGAGAGAGAGAGAGAGAGAGAGAATGGAAGAACATGTGGTTGTATGAGTAAGGAGGTGGAAAGGATCTGGAATGACTTGGAGGTGGGGAAAAACGAGATGGAAACCCAGTGTGTGAAATCTTTTTCTAAAAGAAGTTACAAACCAAAACCAAAACCAAAACCAAATGAGCATTCCTCCTCAGTGCATTATTTTGCAGATATTAATTTCCCTGGCTATCAGGGTATAAAAGATTTCTCTCTGAGTTTTTTTTTTTCTGCATATAAGCTTTGAGATTCCCCTGATAGGAACACCTTTAGTTCAAAGTTAGGAGATGAAAGAGAAAATAAAATCCTTCCCAGAAATCACTTCCGTTAATATCTAATCTTCAGGTTTCATTTTTCTCCTTGATGCACCAAACCATTTATTTTTCTGTCAGTGCTCAGATAATTGTTTCTTTGTTGTTTGAGCTTGGACATGCATATAATGTGTTTCGATCAAATCGACCTCTTAATTTCTCCCCTTCACCTTCTCTCCATCATCTCCACTGCTCCCCCCACTCAACTTCCTGTGTTCTTTTATTTTAAACCCACTGAGTTCAGTTCCTGTGGCTACTATGAGTGTAGAGCCATGTTCTGGAGCCTGGGTAGCCTCTCAGAGGCCACATCCTTGAAGAAAAATGACTCTTCCACCCACTTTACTTTTCAACAGCTCCTCAATTACAGGTGACATTGTTGTGACATATACCTCCTGTCATGATGAGATTTTAACTAGCTTGATCTTGTGCGAGCCTTGGACATTCAGTCACAGATGCAGTGAGTTCATGGGTATAGTAGTCTTGTCATAGCCCCACAACACTGTTTTGATTAGAACCACTTCCTCTGGCTGTGGCAACCTCTCTACCCCTCTTCCACAATGATCTCCAAGCAGCGGGAAGAAGGGATTAGATAGTTGGAAATAATATTTACAATGTAATTTTCTTTAGAAACAAGAATATGAACTAACCTTTATGAGACACCCAGTGTACCACAGACAAGATGCTCAGTATGTGCCCTGCCAGTGACACTCACAGAAACTCTGTGAGTTCTGACAATGAATTTCGAAGCTGTATACAAGAAGATCAAAGCCATAGAGCTTTGTCTTCCTTCTATTGCCAAGAAGTGTTAGGGCCACCACAAAACACCAAGATGCTGTGACATCTTTTTTCACTATACTTTATTCAAAGTTATAGGGGAAAGAAGAAGGAAGAAGGAAATGAAAGAAGGAAGCCGGAGCCTGGAGAAGTGTCTCGGGGGTTAACAGCACTGGTTGCTCTACCAGAGACCCACATTTGATTCCAGCACCCACAAGGTGGCTCAACAGGATTCGTAGCTCCAGTCTAAGAAGATCCAATGCCCATTTTCTGTCTTCTTCTGGTACTGCACACACATAGTGTATAGCTACTTAGGCAGGCAAAACACCCATATACACAAATTAAAAACAAATCCATGTTTTAAAAGAATAAGGAAGATGAATTGATTTTCATAAGTCAAATGAAATAATGCTAACAGAGATCCCTGTATCTCCCTTAGCTACCATGGTTGGATGCATGTACTAGTGACCTGGGGATGCTGCAACCTGGAAACCCTGCACTGCAAATAGTTGGCCCTGTGCTGGAGCACCCTGCATAAACAACAGGTAGATTCCCTGTACATCTTTTGGAAGCAAGGAGGAAAAACTAAAATCAAACTTTCTTGATAAGATAGGGAATATAAATCCAGAGAGAGGCAACTTAAGAATGAAGAAATGAAACAGCCAATATCACCCCAGAAAAACCCAAAATCTTCAAGAAAAAATTTACTGTCATCTCCCCATTTTATGGACAGTTTAGGGTTAACGTAAGGGCAGAAGCTTACTTTGTTAAAAGTTCATTTACTCTGAGTAGCAGTCAGCTGCTGCCTTCTTATTTCATGGTTCACACATACATAATGCAGCTATATTGCAATTACAGAAAAAATCCGAGGGAAGAAAGCATTTCTCTGAATAAACTGATAGAAGATTACATTGACACCACTAAAACTGAACAAGAAAACATAACATTAAGGCATTCACACTAAGTAACATGTAAAGGTCTCAGAAAATAATTAGATCACTGTTGAGTGCACTCAATAGGAAAAGTTCATCTTTACCAAACCGTATTTGTTCTACATGATCGCCTTTCAATGCTAGCTTTCCCCCAGGAGGGTCTGCTCCAATCAAGATGGCCAAGTCATAAATGACTCCTCTCCTGGTTTCACAAAATGCCTCCTTGAAAATATTGGGTGGCCCACAAATAATTCTAATTAAATTAAAGAATAAAGCTATTATGGACACAATGGAGATTACAGCAGCTTTAAACAGTCATGTTATGAACAACTAAGTATTACGATACCATGCTCTAGAGGATGAACTCCCACATGTAGGCATAGATACACTATTTTCCTGGTTTGGTTCCATTTAGACCCTTCCACATTCTGCTCTCTTTGTCCTGTTTTGAAGCAATACCACACCATGCAAAGCTTAGAACATGCATTGGCAAACACATATGCATTTAGGAACATGTATATTTTTGTGTGTGCATAAAAAATCTATTGTGTATGTTATAATATATGTTATATGCATATATACATTGAAAAAATGCTGTAACTATAGTCTGACACCTTACTTTTCTTTACTTTAAAGTATTCAGTTCTTCTATAAGTACACAGAATCTGTTTCAGTGCTTTCCTGAATGACATAAGATGCTAGTGTGTAATGACTTGTTTATTTGTATGATCATACCTTCACTAATATGCATTTATATGATGTTAGTTTTGGGTGTATGAGTAGTAAGAATAATATATTGAACACTCTTGTGTAAGTCTTTTTCCATACTGTGTGCATGTGAGTGTGTTCATGTGTGTACACACTCTATGCTGGGCACCAGATTTAAAGGATATGTGATACTTTCACAGTGCCCTTCAAAAGAATTCATCTTCTTGTGGGGGAAGGGAATAAATGAGAAAAGCTATAAAGACACACACACACACACACACACACACACACACACACACACACACACTCACATGGACTGTGATGAAACTCATTACTTTGTATGCTGTACTGGTTAATTTTGACACAAACTAGAGACATCTTGAAATCTGTGCCTCTATAAGATTTGCCTGTGAGAAATCTATGATGGAATTTTCTTGATTAATAATTAATGTAGGATGGTTTAATTCACTGTGAGTGATGGAATCCCCAAACTGGTGGTCTTCGATTGTGTAAGAAGTCAAAGTGAGCAAGCCAGGTAGAACAAACCAGGAAGCATCATTCCCCCCCCCCTCCCAGTCTCTGCTTCAGTTACTGCCTCCAGGTTCATCCATTAAACTTCTGCCCTGGGTTCTTGCCATGATGGACTGTAGCTAATAACCCAGGTAGACCCTTTTGTCTCCCCAGTAGCTTCCAGCCATGGTGTGTAGCACACCAAGAGCAAACAAACTAGAAGAATTTCTGTTACTGAGATGGTGTTAATCTGTGGTTCTACATCCATGAGTATGCTTCTTAATGAATATTCCAGAGTTTGGTATGTATATATTTTAGATTGTAATGTGTTCTAGTTTGTTCACTTGTTCAGAATAAGATGTCTTTCTATATTATGATTTATCTTGATTTCGAGTCTATTTTGCTAGGTATTAGGACGGTGACACCTACTAGTTATCCTGCTCCCATTTGATTGGGATACATTTTTCCTTCCTTTCAATCTGCTGTCTATTCTAGAAGGTACGATATTGGTCTTGCTTAGTAATGCATTCAGTAAACTTTGATCGTTTGACTAGAGAGTTGAGACCATTGATATTTAGGTCTGTTATTGTAAAGTGTGTGCTGATTGCCATTATGTTGTTGCTTATTACTGTTTATGTTCTTACTAAATAAACAGTAATTACAGTTTCATTTGTTTCCTTTCTGGAGCCTCTTTGCTATGCTTATGTCTCTTTTTTAAGTCCTAATTATTACTCCCAGCACTTTTGGGGGGGGGGACTAGTCTGGTGGACATGAAATTTTTAGCCTGTCTATATTATGGAACATTTTTCTTTCTCTTTTAATGGTGGCAGATAGTTTTACTAGATATATTAGTCTAGGTTGGCATCCAGTATGGAGTTTTTAGTCCTTTGTTACAGTTTATTCTGGTTTTTAAAGTTTCAATTGAGAAACTATCTACTATTGTGATGAGTTTGCTGTGCGACTTGTGGCTTTTCTCTTGCAGTTTTCAATACCTTGTCTTTGCTCTGTGTATTAGAATTTTAACTACACTATGCCATGGGCAGTTTCTTTTCTAGTTTTGTTGTTTGCTTGTTTTTGTATTTGGTGCTCTATATGCTTCTTATATCTGTACCAGTACTTTTTTTGTTTGTTGTTTGTTTTTGTTAGTTTGAAGAAGTTTTCTTCTGTCATCCTGTTATCTAGTCTATGCTATTGATCTGGGATTCTTCTTCTGTGCCTACAATTAATCTCAAAGTTCCTGTACTTTCATTTCCTATGTTTTAAAAATTTAGCATACACTGTAATTTATGTTTTATATTTATATTTTATGTTCCTGTCCCGATAAACTATCTTCTAATTGATCCATTCTGCTGATAAGGCTTCCCTCCTTCTAGTTGGGTTATTGAATTTTTCAGTTCATCTTTATTTCTAAATATCTTCAGTATTTATATATCTATTGAATTCACTTTTCAATCCTGGACTGCGTTCTTTATTTCATTCAGCTGTATGTTTCTATTTTCTTGTATTCAATTATGAATTTATTTTTTTCTCTTTAATTTCATTATGGTATTTTTTTCCACTTTGAGCCCCTTTAATTCTTTGATTATGTTTACAGTTGTTCATTTAAATTCTGTGTGCTGTGGGTTATCTGGACAATTGCCATTGGAGCACCGTTTCCTAGGCCTTTGGAGAGGGCATAATGTCTTAAATTTCTTAGCCCTTTAGATGTTTTGTAATTTTGTAGTGAGAATAAGGCATGTGGGTTTATTTAATTTTCTGTGTGCTTGATATGAATTTTCAACTTGCCTCTATGGAGTAGAACTTTGGTCCTCGTTTTCTGGCTGCTCAAATGTACTTGATTTTAGATAAGATAGAAGGAGTTTTTATGTTGATCTTTATGATACTTGGTGTTGATTTTTATTTGGCACGTGGATGATTCTAATTCAGCAAGAACTTTTAAGTGTCTTGGGGTGTGGGAAGATTCCTTGGATCAGGTCCAAGAAAGCTGAATGGTGTAGCTTTTAGCTGTGCATTATCAGCATTATCAAGGAAAGGCAGAGCAGGATGAGAGACTGTGTCGTCACCTAGAAAGCACATGACTACTCTCGCTGCTGGACCTGAATGTGGAGAAAAGTATGATATGGGGTGAGGAGCCTACAAAGACTCATCAGGTTTTATGTGGAGGTTCTTGGATCAAGGAACTCTGCATAAAACCAGATACACTGAAACTTATAGAGGAGAAAGTGAGGAAGAGCCTCGAACGTATGAGCACAGGGGGAAAATTCCTGAACAGAACAGCAATGGCTTGTGCTGAGATATCAAGAATCATCAAATAGGACCTCATGAAATTGCATAGCTTCTGTAAGGCAAAGGACATTGTGAATAAGACAAAAAGGTAACCAACAGATTGGGAAAAGATCTTTACCAATCCTATGTCTGATAGAGGGCTAATATCAAATATATACAAAGAACTCAAGAACTCAGACTCCAGAGAAACAAATAACCCTATTAAAAACGGGGTTCAGAGCTAAACAAAGAAGTCTCAACTGAGGAATACTGAATGGCTGAGAAGCACCTAAAAATATTCATCATCCTTAGTCATCAGGGAAATGCAAATCAAACAGCCTTGAGATTCTACTTCACACCAGTCAGAATGGCTAAGTTCAAAAACTCAGATGACAGCAGATGTTGTCGAGGATGTGGAGAAAGAGGAACACTCCTCCATTGCTGGTAGGATTTCAAGCTGGTACAAGCAATCTGGAAATCAGTTTGGTGGTTCCTCAGAAAATTGGACATAGTACTACCTAAGGACCCAGCAATACTACTCCTGGACATATACCCAGAAGATGCTCCAACTTGTAATAAGAACATAAGCTCCACTATGTTCATAGCAGTCTTATTTATAATAGCCAGAAGTTAGAAAGAACCCAGATGTCCCTCAACAGAGGAATGGATACAGAAAATGTGGTACATTTACACAATGGAGTATTACTTAGCTATTAAAAACATTGAATTTATGAAATTCTTAGGCAAATGGATGGATCTGGAGGATATCATCCTGAGTGAGGTAACCCAATAACAAAAGAACACACATGATATGCACTCACTGATAAGTGGATATTAGCCCAGAAGCTTGGAATACCAAAGATACAATTCACAAACCACATGAAACTCAAGAAGAAGGAAGACCAATGTGTAAATACTTCGATCCTTCTTAGAAGGGAGAACAAAACACCCATGGAAGGAGTTACAGAGACAAAGTGTGGAGTAGAGACTGAAGGAAAGACCATCCAGAGACTGCCCCTCCTGGGGATCCATCCCATGTACAATCACCAAACCCAGACACTATTGTGGATGCCAACAAGAGTTTGATGACAGGAGCCTGATATAGCCATCTCCTGAAAAGATCTGCCAGTGCCTGAAAAATACAGAAGTGGATGCTCACAGTCATCCATTGGACTGAGCACTGGTTCCCCAGTGAAGGAGCTAGAGAAAGGACCCAAGGAGTTCAAGGGGTTTGCAGTCCCATAGGAAGAACAACAATATGAACTAACTAGTACCCCCAGAGCTCCCAGGACTAAACCACCAACCAAAGAGTACACATGTGGGAACTCATGGCTCCAGCCACATATGTAGCAGAGGATGACCTAGTTGGTTATCAATGGGAGGAGAGGTCCTTGGTCCTGTGAAGGTTCTATGCCCCAGTATGGGGGAGTGCCAGGGCCAGGAAGTAGGAGTGGACGGGTTGATGATCAGGAGGAGGGAGGAGGGAAGTGGGCGGAGGAGATTTTTGGAGGGAAAACAGGAAAAGGGAATAACATTTGAAATGTAAATGAAGAAAATATCTAATAAAAGAAAGACTCATAAGAGATACATACAAACATGGCTCCCTGCTGGGCCTGGCATGGAAACCCAGTAAAGCAATAAGGTCAGGTAGACTCACAAAGAAAGAGTACACACTGGACTTCATCTGACCTAGGTTTGGAAAAGAAGAAGGCATTCTGAAATAAGTAAGAGGGTGTGGCTCCTACTTGGATGTGAGCATGAGAGGTTCAGGGCAAAGGTTTGGGGTTACCCACTCAAAAAGTATGTTTGAGTGAGTCCACGAGTTGAGTCCTTGCTGGGAATTCAGGACTTGTAGATAAGAGAGTGTACACGCTGATGGAATGTAAAGTTTAGTCTAGACTTGAAGGGTCAGAACAGGGCAAGGGTCTTAGATGACTCACCCAGAAAATCAACTCCTCACTGACCCTTCAGGGCCTGGATCAGAGTCTCTGAGAGAACATGCAGGCAGACGTGACTCCTAGTGGGGCCTGAGCATAGAGGCTTGACATAGGGCAAGAGTCCAGGGCATCTCACTTAGGGAGCTCCTGGGTACAGCTGTAAGCTAGGCATGGCCATTCAGGGGTGCAAGGCAAGCCCCTGGGTTGATTCATCCTAAATGAATGGAGGTACATGTGCCAGCATTGGTATCTGGTAGAGACTCACCTAGAAAGACTGTGTAAGTAGATATATAGTGATTTAAACTTAATTTTTATAAATATATGGAACTGTGAATAAAATTGGACACATTCTTACATGGCATGTGAGCTGATATTTTCATACAGTGTGGTTGATAATGCTGGCCATGTAGAAATCACCTAGTGATAAAATCTCTGGCAATATCTGTAAGTTTCTAGATGAGGTTAATTGATATGGGAAAACCAACTCCAAGTGTAGGAAATACAATTACATGGCCATACTATTTTGGAGTGATTAAAAAGACTAATGCAGAGTGCCAGCCATTCATCTCTCTCTACTTCCTGACGATAGACACAATGTGATCTGCTACCTCATTCTCCTGCTGCTGTGCATTTTTACCACAATGAGATGTATTCTACTTTCTTTTTTTCAGGAAATTTGTCATGGCCATGAGACAAGTAACTAATACAAAACAGTGCCAGGAGTGGGGTGGTTACTGTGCTAGAAATATACAGTTCTTACTGAAAAATCATGCTGCTACTGTGTTAAATCTGAGCACATGGATCTTGGAGCTGGTTTGTGTAAGGAGTTTGTAATTTTGAACAAAAGTCTTAGAATGCTATAAGCAGAGCTCAGTGAGCCATGCATGTTCAGAAAACCAGAATGTCAAGATAACTGCAAGTAGTGGAAGCTTGCCCCTTAAGGTTCCAAAAAAGCAGCAAGGACTTTATGAGAAATGGGGGTAGAGCCCATTTAAGCCAAAGAAACTGGCTGTACTCTACCTAAGTCCTAAGAACTTGAGTGAGGCTGTATCAGTATCAGTGAGGCTGTATCAGTATGGATGTATCAGTAAGTATTCTCTAGAGTAGTAGACCTTGTAGAGTGAATCATATATGGACTACTGTCCAACTAATGCAGCAATGGTGGGCTGTGAATGGAAAGTCTGAGAATCCAGAAATCGCTGAATCCACAAGATTGCATGTCTCAGTTGGTCTTCAGAAGATGCTGAAATTCTGAAAGAATTTCAAACAAGTAGGCTCTAATGCCACTGAAGAAATGGACTTGATAGCAAGGTAAAAAACAAGTGAGCAAATAGCAAAAACTTCTTTTATTCATGTCTTTATATAGGCTCCCAGCAGAAGGTGTGGCCCATATGAGGGATATGCCTTCCCACCTCAAGATCTGGATAAAAGGTGTGTGTGTGTGTGTGTGTGTGTGTGTGTGTGTGTGTGTGTGTGTATCTTCCTATATCAATGTTCTGGACTAGAGGTGGATTCACCCACTTCAAACCAAGCAAAACTAATCTCTTACAGATTGTTTTCTTCATTGAAGTCAATTCTAGATGCAGACAAGTTGACAACCAAAAGTAATGGAAAAAAAAATAATGGATGACTTCGTTTGGCTGGAGAAATCTCAGAACAGGTATATTAACTAAGTTTCTGTTACTGTGATAAAAACCACATGACCGAGGTAATTTATAGAAGGAAGGGTTTATTTTTTGCCTCATGGGTTCCTGAGGGTTAGAGTTCGTGATGGCTGAGTGGGAACAACTGGCAGCTCACATCCTTGAACCAGTGGCATGAACCAGAAGGAGCACATTTAGTATGGTGCTAGGCTTTTGAAACCTCAAAGCCATCCCAGTGTCATACACCCTCCAGCAAGGACACTTAGTCCTTTTCAAAAGGCCACAAACTGGAGACCAAGTATAAAGCATTTACGTGCACAAGACTTGTGGGGAACATCTCTTTTAAACTACTACCACAGAGTAGGATTTATACTGTTTTGGTTATATCCTGTTCTGACCTAGGTCTCTAATGTGTGTGTGTGTGTGTGTGTGTGTGTGAGAGAGAGAGAGAGAGAGAGAGAGAGAGAGAGAGAGAGAGAGAGAGAGAGAGAGAGAGAGAGAGAGTGAGAGAGGGGGAGGGAGGTGAATCAGAAAGAGATGAAAGAATAATAGATTGTTCAGTGGGTCTCTGCCCTGAGTCAATAGGGATACAGGTGAAGACTTTAGTCATCAAAAACTCCATCTTATAAAAGTGAAACTTCAATGGAAAAGAGAGAGCCTAAACCAGCTGCCCCTGAGAGGCCTTCCTGTTCTTGCCTGGGGTAGTGATTCCCCAGCAGTTGGAGGTCCTGGTGTCCAGGTAGGGCAGGCTACTTTTTGAACTTGTACTAGAATTTGGCAGCATCATGCATGTGGTACTTACTGGTTTTGGGAGAGAAGGAGGATCTCAAGGTTCTAGAGAAATGCTGAGGCCAAGTCCTCAGGGCCAGGGTTGGAATCCTACAAGGATCCCCTGATACACCATTGTGTGGAGTTGTAAAAATAGAGATCAATTTCAATGAAGACTGTGAACAGTGAGCTAGACCCTCCCACACCAGCCATCAATCATGAAGATACCTAAAGGCAATCTGATAAAGGCACTTTCTCAATTGAGGTTTCATCTTTCCAGATGACTCGAGCTTGTGCAAAGTTGACAAAATCCTAACCACGATAGTGGGGTAGATTGTAAATATTTCTCTTGTACACAGTTTAGTTGTTTATTTTACAGAAGCTTTCAATTTAAATTGAATTAAACATAAATCCATTTGATATAGTCAGGCTTATCAATCATTCACATTGTATAATTATTTAAAACTCCTCCAATTATAAATTCCTTAGCTATAATTTCTTATAGTACTTGTGCATTTTATTTATCTATGTTATTTAAAATCTGCTTATTTTGTTAAAGGAATTAGTTTCCCAGAAAAACATAACTTCTCCAATATAATTTAGTGAATAGTCCCCCATATTATCTACTGAATGGAATATTTTTGTTCACTTATTTAATTTGAGACAAGGTCTCACATTGTACCCCAAACAGGCCTGGAGCTCACTATGTACCCCAGGCTGGCCACAAACTTGTGGCCATCCACCTGTATCAGACTTTGGATCATTGAAGAACAGGTGTGAGTTACTCGACAAAATAGTAATAGTTTTATAATGAATTAAATAGCCTTGTTTTTCATATTATATATTATTATCTATTATTGCTTTGGGAAATATTTTATTTCATATTTTTCTCTACTTTAAACATCTAATTATGTCTATTTTACAGGTTTTACCTTCCAAGAACACTTAAGGACTAACTTGCCAGGTTTTCATTGAAAAAAACAACCTGCTTGCTTAGTTTGATAACATTTAAAAAAGTCTTAGCCTAATCCACTAAATTACTGAGAGGGGGTGCTCTTCATCAAAGAACTTGAATATTAGGTTTTATTTTGTCTTTTTACATTTCCTGGACATTCCATACTAATGTTATTTTATCATAACTTTGTCCTCAATTTTGAGGTGGTTGGGGGTTTAATCCTTGTCATGTTTTTCTTGGATTCATTGTGCCTATAGAGAGAACTGTTGCCTTTTGTATGTAGACTTCTCCTTTGGTCCCTGGACTCTGTTAGAGACTAGGGCTTGAACATAAAGTTTCCTTGGTTTCATTCAAGGCTAAAGTATGTTGCAGAGCCAGGGGGAAAATAAATATAAAGGTATTTATACCTTCTAAAGTTTAACTTCCTCATAGTCCTTTGAACCCTGTGAGTTTTCAAAGTAAGAGTATTGACATAAAGAAAAGCCTTCAGCCTATATCAGGACATGGAAGACTAGCAAGTCTTTAACATCAACACATTGTTGCTGCTAATTGGGAGTTACAGTGTGACATTTGGAGGTGTGGAGAGAAGGCCTTTGCTGTGATGAGAATCACAGTTCCATTTCCTAGATATAAACCTATTCGAGGACTTGCCAAACACAGCGGGGATGGGGCTAGCTCACTAGGCTTCTGATGTTAGCACCTCTCTGCTGCATGGATGTCACTTTAAAGAGAGTGTTGCATAGAAGGTGCATGGTGTCCACTGAAATATCAGTCACTAGAGGGCCTCACCACTGCCAGCAGCATAGTGGTGGTTGAGAAGAGGTCTGACTGGCCCTGTTTTGAAGTGTTGCCTCTGCCATGTCCTGATGGCATGCCTTGGCTACTTGTCTTCTTTCACCATCGATTTCCTCAGTGCTGGTTTGGAGGTTTCTTTAGGATCTGTGACATTTGATGTATCTTTAGACAAGAAGCATGCGGTAGTTGGCAGTCTTCCTTCTTTCTAGGGGCAAGAAAAATCTTCTGGGATGGAGAAAAGAAAGGGATTTGCTAGCTTACATTTTGACAATTTCTCTGTCTCTCTCTGTCTGTCTCTGTCTGTCATTCTGTCTGTCTGTCTCTCTCTCTCTCTCTCTCTCTGTTAAACACATTCTCAGGCTGCTCTTTCCTAGCAAATTTAATGAGAGCCCTGGTAATCATGCAATTCATTCACTGTAAATCAAATGTCTAATTGTCTCCTGCACTTGAATATCCCAGGACACCATTTTCAAAACCTTGAGACTTCCTGCCTTTCTGTTTCTTGCCCCAGTAATGGTATGATGAATTTCTTGGGTGTGTGTGGTGGAGGAGGGGGGTGGGGGGAGGGGGTGGGTGTGATTATAAAACTTCAGTTGGGTCCAATATCCCTTTCCTACTTCTAGGATGATAATATTATCCTTTTCAGTTATTCATTGACTTCAGGCCTTAGCAAGGAGTTTAAAGCCCTGCACTAACAAGGTCATTTCATGGATTATCATTATTTTGAATCTGAGCCAGACGTTCTTTAAGATTGAACACAACGAGCTGTAGCCTAAGAACTGAGAGTTCTGGAAGAAGTCTTACCGCAAAGACACCGTTCCCAAAGCATTGAATCTAGCTCTT
The DNA here is from genome assembly GCF_978045245.1 of Mus caroli. Lineage (NCBI taxonomy): Eukaryota > Metazoa > Chordata > Mammalia > Rodentia > Muridae > Mus > Mus caroli. The sequence goes on along the minus strand of NW_028227263.1, from coordinate 78,150,543 downwards.
TTTATGTCTGCAGCCAAGCAGGCAGAGTTCAAACATTGTGCAACGTGTAACTTGCTTACTTTCCACAAACCCACCATGCTTCCTTGTATTTGTATAAAAAAAAAAAAACCCAGTGTGTGTATATGTGTGTACACACATACTTATAGAGAAGCCTTTAAAAGTGATTAACTTTTTCCCCTAAGATTACTTATTAAAAATATTACATTGGTCAGTGTTTTAAAAAGATTTCAAGCTGTTCAGGGATTTGCAAAGGAAGCAGCTTAAGCAGCCTGGAAAATTCCATGTCCACCGAAAATGCGCACAGGCAGATCAAAGGTCAAGGTATCAGCAACAGAGCTATGCTACTGACTCTGATCTGCTTAGCACCAGGTGACTCACCTCAGGTCCCATAACACGTGGTGAAAGGCAGGTGAGAGCAGACATCACCCTGCTTTTATAAAGACTGTAGTCATACACTAGCAAGATTTTGCTGAAAGGACCCTGATATAGCTGTCTCTTGTGAGACTATGCCCGGGCCTAGCAAACACAGAAGTGGATGCTCACAGTCAGCTATTGGATGGAACACAGGGCCCCCAATGGAGGAGCTAGAGAAAGTACCCAAGGAGCTAAAGAGATCTGCAACCCTATAGGTGGAACAACATGAACTAACCAGTACCCCGGAGTTCTTGTCTCTAGCTGCATATGTATCAAAAGATGGACTAGTTGGCCATCACTGGAAAGAGAGGCCCATTGGACACACAAACTTTATATGCCCCAGTACAGGGGAACACCAGGGCCAAAAAAATGGGACTGGGTGGGTAGGGAAGTGGCGGGGAGGGTGTGGGGGACTTTTGGGATAGCATTGGAAATGTAATTGAGGAAAATATGTAATAAAAAAATATTAAAAAAAAAAAGACCATAGTCCCTGGTGAAGAAAGGACAGAGGGAAAACCCAGAGCTTATTCACAGGTGTCGGTTCAGTTTGGGCTTTTCAGAGTTATGTTTTCCCAGGGCTTATAATTAGGACAGGACCGTGTTAGTGAAAATGTAGGAACAGACAATCAGCTTTGACTCTGTCTCCTAGGCTAGGCACACCCACTAGGTACACTGGGAGGTGGGGAAAGGGAAGGAAAAACAGACAGAATGTTGGCTTTGTAGACTAGATTCCCCTTTGTGATGGAAGAACCCATATTAGTGGGTTTCCAACTGCATTATATTATAGAATCATGAGTTCCACTCAAAGTACAAATGGTTGGCCTTTCTAGGGAAATCTCAATACACACCATGAGTGAGGAACATGGCTGCAGACACTTCCTGTCTGAAAGGTGATTTAGCAACTCATTGAATACAGTCTGTGAAGCATACCCCATTCCTTTGTTTTAGAAACAATGGGTGAGATTTTTTTAACTTTCATTTTAAAATTATTTTTGTAACTTTGCATCTCCATCACAGATCATAGCCCCCCTCCCTCCTCTTTTCCCAGTCCCATCTTTACAAATCCCTCCCCCATTGCTCCCTTTCCTTCTCTTCAGAGAAGGGGAGCCCCCCTTGGGTATCACCCCCATCCTTGGACATATAGTCCCAGTAAGACTAAGCACATGTTCTCCCACTGAGGCCCAACCAGGAAGTCCAGGTAGATGGAAGGGGATCCAATGGGACAGAGTAGAGACCAGGAAAGCCCCAGCTCTCTTTGTTAGGGGATCCACATGAGACAAAGCTGCACATTTGCCACAAGTGTGTAGAGGGTCTAGGTCCAACCGAATGCTCCCTGGTTGGCAGCCCTGGCTCTGTGAGCCCTCATGATCCCAGGTTGATGCTGTAGGTCTTCTTGTAGTGTCCTTACACCCTCCAGTTTGCTCACTTCTATCTACCACTCTTTCATAAGACTCCCCGAGCTCCTCCTGATATTTGGGTCTGCATCTGCTTCCATCTGCTGCTGGATGAAGACTGTCTGGACATTTTTTGCTAGGATCCTGTCTGCAAGCATAGCAGAGTATCCTTAGTGTCAGAGGCTGGCTCTCTCACATGGGGTGGGTCTCAAATTTGGGCCATCATTGGTTGGCTGTTTGGGAGGGGCAGGCTTTAAAGACATAGGTTCACAAAGTGTAAAGAGGGGCAGTCATGATTCATTAGATCCCAGGGCATGCATGATCTTTTGAGAGTGTGTGCCAAGTTTTGGGTATATGTATTCTCTGCATCTGGATGATGGGCTGAGAGGTTCACTTTTCAGAAGATGACAAGTGAGAATAAGAGAGCAGATCTTCTAAGCATCCATCTTCATGAAATTCATGCCCATAAAAGATACACTCACTCTTTAACTCATTCATCCACGGGATACAGTCTGTTCACACTCTTCCCTCCACATCCACTTTGCCTCAAGATCACAAATAAGGAAGTAAAAGCAACACCGAACATGAACAACATCATCAACAACAACAACAAAAAGAATAAAGGAAATGGTTGTGAGCATCAGATGTGAAGTTGTTTTCCTGGACTCATGTCCTGAATGTCTGTCATTTTCCAAACAGCCTTTCTCTCTTTAAACATTTCTACCTCCACTGTCTGAGATGCTCTGAGTTCAGCAAGACAGAAATATTCCTACAACCCAAAAGTTCTTAGCAGACCACAAAGAGACTTGCTATTCTTTCTTTCTCTTTTGAGCATCCTCAAAGTTTGCTCATTTTCAAACCAAACTTGGGAGCAGGTCTAATTTGATATTTTATTTCAACAATGATTAAGGGCATCTGAGAAGTGCAAATGGTTATTTTTCTCTGATTTAATTAACTAATTAATTTAAAAATAAAAAATTATTCTTTATTTTCATTTTACTGAATATAGATTCTTTTCTTATACAGAATATCCTGATTATAGTTCCCCCCTCTACTTCTCTTACTCCCTCCCCATCTCTCTTCTCCTTAGATCTACTTTGTCTCTCAGAAACAAACAAACAAACAAACAAACAAAAACAGGTTTCTGACATAACAACCAAGCATGACAAAATAAAATATAATAAGATAAATCAAAAACTATAATATTGAAGTTGGACATGTTAACCATAAAGAAGGAAGAGAGTCTTAAGATCAGACAGAAGAGTCAGAGAGACCCACTCATTCTCACAGTCAAGAGTCCTATAAAAATACTAAGCTAATGCATGCCCTATGGTTGGTGATTCAGTTGGCACTAGGTCTCCCAGCATATATGTAGCAGATGTGCAGCTAGGTCTTCATGCAAGTACCTCAACAACTGGAGTAGGGGCTGTCCTTGACTCTGTTGCCTGCTTGTGGATCTTATTCCCCTAACTGGGCTGCCTTGTCTGGCCTCGGTGAAAGAGGATGTGCCTAGTCCTGCAATAACTTGATGTACCATGGTGGGTTGGCACCCAGGGGAGGCTTCCCCCTTCTCAGAAGAGGATGAGGAGGAGGAAGAGCTGTGTGAGGGAGTGACTAGAAGGGGAGGCTATGATGGGGATGTAAAATGAATGAATGAATGAATGAATGAATAAATGGAAACCTACTAAGATAAAAGCTGTAATACCTACAGACCCATGCAGGCCCTGTGTTTGCTGCTTCAGTCTCTGTAAGCTCATATGCTGTCTGCTCAGTTGATTCAGAGGGCTTTGTTCTGCTGTTATCTTTCATCCAGTCTGGTTATGACAATCTCCACAGGATTCCCCGAGCTCTGTGGCATGGGAATTAATGGAGAACATCCATTTAGACTTTCTCTCTCTCCCCACACAATGTCTCTGCATCTGTTCCCATCTACTGCAGGAGGAAGCCTCTCTGGCAGTGACTGGATACGGCACTAATCTGCGAAAACAGCACAACATCTTTAGAATCATTGTATCCAGGGTATGTATGTGTATGTATGTGTATATTACCAGTAGTGTTTGACTTTATTGTAGTCCTCTTGGCTATCCTGTCTCTGGTTCTTGGTCACCCTAACAGTGTCAGATATAGGTTCTTACTCATGGAGTCGACCTTAGGTCAAATCAGACATTGGTTGGCTACTCCCACATGTTCTGTGTCCCCTGTGACCTAGCATGTTTTGGAGGTAAGACAGATTAGATTGTAGGTCGAAGGTTTTGTGACTGGGTTGGTGCCCATGTTTCTCTTTGGTAGTCTATAGAGTATCTCTCTGCACCAAAGACACTGGAACATTGGGGTCAAGGCTCTATGTTGGCACCAGCTCCACTTCTATATGTTCAGTGAATTGAGCCTGTCTTCTCCTTGTTGTAGGGATCCACTCTCAGTTTGTGGAGAGCAATCCATGTCTTAGCAACAGGCTGGATTGTTTAGAGATTTCCATGGGGACTCCTTGGCCAACAACTCAATTGTACATAAACCAGTCTTGCCACAGGAAGCCCCTATGGCAACAGGAGATGGTCAGTTGAAGCTCTGTATCACCCATTGCTAGGAGTCCTCATTAGAATTACCTTCACATATTCAAGGCAATTTTCTCTGCACTAGGTGTCCATTTCTCATCCCCCAGCCCCCTTAATTCCAGCCATTTCTGCCTTTACTCTCTCCCTCCACCTCATCTCTTCTCCCATCTGATTCCCACTCTCCTCTCCTATTCCCACCTGCTTTCAGACTCCCTTTAAAATATTTTCTGTTTCCCCCTCCCAGGGAGATCCAGTCATCCCCCCTCCCCTGACACTTCCTCTTTAACTAATCTCTCTGGGTCTACAAATTATAACTTGGTTATCACTTATTTAATGGTTATTATCCACTTATAATTGAATACATACCATATTAACCTTTGGGTGTCAGGATTATCTCATTCAGATGATTGTTTTTACAGTTCCATCCATTTGCCTGCAAATTTCATGATGTCACTATTTTTAACAGCTGAGTAATACTCCATTGTGTGAATGTAGCACATTTTCTCCACCCATTCTTACGCTGAAGGATATCTAGGTTGTTTGCAGTTTCCAGTTGGTATAAATAAAATTTCAATGAACATGGTTGAGCAAGTGTCTTTGTGGTAGGATGGAGTGCCCATTGGGTATATGCCCAAGAGTGTTACAGCTGCATCTTGAGGTAGATTGATGATCAAGTTTCTGAGGAACTGCCATATTGGTATTGATTTCAAAAGAGCAGTGCAAATTTGCACTCCCACCAGCAATGGAGGAGTGTTCTCCTTGCTCCACATCTTTGTCATCATGATCTGTCACTTGTGCTTTTGATCTTAGCTATTTTGACCCATGTAAGATGACACATTCCACTAGGTAAGATGGAATTCAAAGTAGTTTTGATTTGCATTTTCCTGATGGCTAAGGATATTGAACATTTCTTTAAGTATTTCTCAGTCATTTGAAATTTCTTTATTGAAAATTTCTATTTAGGTCTGTACCCAATTTTAATTAGATTATTTTAGGGTTTTTGATATCTAGTTTTTTTTTAAATTTTTTTATTAGGCATTTTCCTCAATTACATTTCCAATGCTATCCAAAAAGTCCCCAATACACTCCCCCCCCCCCCCAGTCCCCTACCCACCACTCCCACTTTTTGGCCCTGGCATTCCCCTGTACTGGGGCATATAAAGTTGGCAAGTCCAATGGGCCTCTCTTTCCAGTGATGGCAGACTAGGCCATCTTTTGATACAAATGCAGCTAGAGTCAAGAGCTCTGGGGTACTGGTTAGTTCATAATAATGTTCCACCTATGGGGTTGCAGTTCCCTTTAGCTCCTTGGGTACTTTCTCTAGCTCTTCCACTGGGGGCCCTGTGATCCATCCAATAGCTGACTGTGAGCATCCACTTCTGTGTTTGCTAGGCCCCAGCATTGTCTCACAAGAGACAGCTATAGCTGGGTCCATTCAGCAAAATCTTGCTAGTGTATGCAATGGTGTCAGCGTTTGGAAGCTGATTATGGGATGGATCCCTGGATATGGCAGTCTTTAGATGGTCCATCCTTTCTTCACAGCTCCAAACTTTATCTCTGTAACTCTTTCCATGGGTGTTTTGTTCCCAATTCCAAGAAGGGGCACAGTGTCCACACTTTGGTCTTCGTTCTTCTTGAGTTTCATGCGTTTAACAAATTGATCTTATATCTTGGGTATCCTAAGTTTTTGGGCTAATATCCACTTATCAGTGAGTACATATTGTGTGAGTTCCTTTGTGAATATGTTACCTCACTCAGGATGATGCCCTCCAGATCCATCCATTTGCCTAGGAATTTCATAAATTCATTCCTTTTAATAGCTGAGTAGTGCTCCATTGTGTAAATGTACCACATTTTCTGTATCCATTCTTCTGTTGAAGGGCATCTGGGTTCTTTCCAGCTTCTGGCTATTATAAATAAGGCTGCTATGAACATAGTGGAGCATGTGTCCTTCTTACTGGTTGGAACATCTTCTGGATATATGCCCAGGAGAGGTATTGCTGGATCCTCTGGTAGTATTATGTCCAATTTTCTGAGGAACTGCCAAACTGATTTCCAGAGTGGTTGTACCAGCTTGCAATCCAACCAACAATGAAGGAGTGTTCCTCTTTCTCCACATCCTTGCCAGCATCTGCTGTCACCTGAATTTTTGATCTTAGCCATTCTGACTGGTGTGAGGTGGAATCTCAGGGTTGTTTTGAGTTGCATTTCCCTGATGATTAAGGATGTTGAACATTTTTTCAGGTGCTTCTCTGCCATTCGGTATTCCTCAGGTGAGAATTCTTTGTTCAGTTCTGAGCCCCATTTTTTAATGGGGTTATTTGATTTTCTGGATTTCACCTTCTTGAGTTCTTTATATATATTGGATATTAGTCCCCTATCTGATTTAGGATAGGTAAAGATCCTTTCCCAATCTGTTGGTGGTCTTTTTGTCTTATTGATGGTGTCTTTTGCCTTGCAGAAGCTTTGCAACTTTATGAGGTCCCAATTATTGATTCTCGATCTTAAGGCACAGCCTTTGCTGTTCTATTCAGGAATTTCCCCCTGTACCCATATCTTCAAGGCTTTTCCCTACTTTCTCCTCTATAAGTTTCAGTGTCTCTGGTTTTATGTGGAGTTCCTTAATCCACTTAGATTTGACCTTAGTACAAGGAGATAGGAATGGATCAATTCGCATTCTTCTATATGATAACCACCAGTTGTGCCAGCACCATTTGTTGAAAATGCTGTCTTTTTTCCACTGGATGGTTTTTGCTCCCTTGTCAAAGATCAAGTGACCATAGGTATGTGGGTTGATCTCAGGGTCTTCAATTCTGTTCCATTGGTCTACTTGTCTGTCGTTATACCAGTACCATGCAGTTTTTATCACAATTGCTCTGTAGTACAGCTTTAGGTCAGGCATGGTGATTCCACCAGAGGTTCTTTTATCCTTGAGAAGAGTTTTTGCTATCCTAGGTTTTTTGTTGTTCCAGATGAATTTGCAGATTGCCCTTTCTAAATCATTGAAGAATTGAGTTGGAATTTTGATGGGGATTGCATTGAATCTGTAGATTGCATTTGGTAAGATAGCCATTTTTACAATGTTGATCCTGCCAATCCATGATCATGGGAGGTCTTTCCATCTTCTGAGATCTTCTTTAATTTCTTTCTTCAGGGACTTGAAGTTCTTGTCATACAGATCTTTCACTTCCTTAGTTAGAGTCACGCCAAGGTATTTTATATTGTTTGTGACTATTGAGAAGGGTGTTGTTTCCCTAATTTCCTTCTCTGCCTGTTTATCCTTTGTGTACAGAAAGGCCATTGACTTGCTTGGATTAATTTTATATCCAGCTACTTCACCGAAGGTATTTATCAGGCTTAGGAGTTCTCTGGTGGAATTTTTAGGGTCACTTATGTATACTATCATATCATCTGCAAAAAGTGATATTTTGACTTCTTTTCCGATTTGTATCCCCTTGATCTCCTTTTGTTGTCTAATTGCTCTGGCTAGGACTTCAAGTACAATGTTGAATAGGTAGGGCAGCCTTGTCTAGTCCCTGATTTTAGTGGGATTTCTTCTAGATTCTCACCATTTACTTTGATGTTGGCTACTGGTTTGCTGTATATTGCTTTTATCATGGTTAGGTATGGGCCTTGAATTCCTGATCTTTCCAAGACTTTTATCATGAATGGGTGTTGGATTTTGTCAAATGCTTTTTCAGCATCTAACGAGATGATCATGTGGTTTTTGTCTTTGAGTTTGTTTATATAATGGATTACATTGATGGATTTTCGTATATTGAACCATCCTTGCATCCCTGGGATGAAACCTACTTGATCAGGATGGATGATTGTTTTGATGTGTTCTTGAATTCGGTTAGCGAGAACTTTATTGAGGATTTTTGCATCAATATTCATAAGGGAAATTGGTCTGAAGTTCTCTATCTTTGTTGGGTCTTTATGTGGTTTAGGTATCAGAGTAATTGTGGCTTCATAGAATGAGTTGGGTAGAGTACCTTCTGATTCTATTTTGTGGAATAGTTTGTGAAGAACTGGGATTAGATCTTTGAAGGTTTGATAGAACTCTGCACTAAACCCATCTGGTCCTGGGCTTTTTTTGGCTGGGAGACTATTAATGACTGCTTCTATTTCTTTAGGGGATATGGGACTGTTTAGATCATTAACCTGATCTTGATTTAACTTTGGTACCTGGTATCTGTCTAGAAACTTGTCCATTTCATCCAGGTTCTCCAGTTTTGTTGAGTATAGGCTTTTGTAGAAGGATCTGATGGTGTTTTGGATTACTTCAGGGTCTGTTGTTATGTCTCCCTTTTCATTTCTGATTTTGTTAATTAGAATACTTTCCCTATGCCCTCTAGTGAGTCTGGCTAAGGGTTTATCTATCTTGTTGATTTTCTCAAAGAACCAGCTCCTCGATTTGTTGATTCTTTGAATTGTTCTTCTTGTTTCCACTTGGTTGATTTCACCCCTGAGTTTGATTATTTCTTGCTGTCTACTCCTCTTGGGTGAATTTGCTTCCTTTCGTTCTAGAGCTTTTAGGTGTGTTGTCAAGCTGCTAATGTGTGCTCTCTCTAGTTTCTTTTTGGAGGCACTCAGAGCTATGAGTTTTCCTCTTAGAAATGCTTTCAATGTGTCCCATAAGTTTGGGTATGTTGTGGCTTCATTTTCATTAAACTCCAGAAAGTCCTTAATTTCTTTCTTTATTCCTTCCTTGACCAAGGTATCATTGAGAAGAGTGTTGTTTAGTTTCCACGTGTGTGTTGGCTTTCTATTATTTATTTTGTTATTGAAGATCAGTCTTAGTCCATGGTGATCTGATAGGATGCATGGTACAATTTCAATATTTTTGTATATGTTGAGGCTTGTTTTGTGACCAATTATGTGGTCAATTTTGGAGAAGGTATTGTGACGTGCTGAGAAGAAGGTATATCCTTTTGTTTTAGGATAATATGTTCTGTAGATATTTGTCAGATCCATTTATTTCATAACCTCTGTTAGTTTCACTGTGTCCCTGTTTAGTTTCTGCTTCCATGATCTGTCCATTGGTGAAAGTGGTGTGTTGAAGTCTTCCACTGATATTGTGTGAGGTGCAATGTGTGCTTTGAGCTTTACTAACGTATCTTTAATGAATGTGGCTGCCCTTGTATTTGGAGCATAGATATTCAGAATTGATAGTTCCTCTTGGAGGATTTTATCTTTGATGAGAATGAAGTGCCCTTCCTTGTCTTTTTTGATGACTTTGGGTTGGAAGTCAATCTTATCAGATATTATAATGGCTACTCCAGCTTGTTTCTTCCTACCATTTGCTTGGAAAATTGTTTTCGAGCCTTTCATTCTGAGGTAGTGTCTATCTTTTTCTCTGAGATGAGTTTCCTGTAAGCAGCAAAATGTTGGGTCCTGTTTCTGTAGCCAGTCTGTTAGTCTATGTCTTTTTATTGGGGAGTTGAGTCCATTGATATTAAGAGATATTAGGGAGAAATAATTGTTGCTTCCTTTTATTTTTGTTGTTAGAGTTGGTGTTCTGTTCTTGTGGCTGTCTTCTTTTAGGTTTGTTGAGGGATTACCTCCTTGCTTTTTCTAGGACGTGGTTTCCGTCCTTGTATTGTTTTTTTTTCTGTTATTATCCTTTGAAGGGCTGGATTCGTGGAAAGATAATGTGTGAATTTGGTTTTGTCGTGGAATACTTTGGTTTCTCCATCTATGTTAATTGAGAGTTTGGCTGGGTATAGTAGCCTGGGCTGGAAATTGTGTTCTCTTAGTTTCTGTATAACATCTGTCCAGACCCTTCTGGCTTTCATAGTCTCTGGTGAAAAATCCGGTGTAATTCTGATAGGCTTGCCTTTATATGTTACTTGACCTTTTTCCCTTACTGCTTTTAGTATTCTATCTTTATTTAGTGCATTTGTTGTTCTGATTATTATGTGTCGGAAGGAATTTCTTTTCTGGTCCAGTCTATTTGGAGTTCTGTAAGCTTCTTGTATGTTCATGGGCATCTCTTTCTTTAGGTTTGGGAAGTTTTCTTCTATAAGTTTGTTGAAGATATTTGCTGGTCCTTTGAGTTGAAAATCTTCATTCTCATCTACTCCTATTATCCGTAGGTTTGCTCTTCTCATTTTGTCCTGGATTTCCTGGATGTTTTGAGTTAGGATCTTTTTGGATTTTGTATTTTCTTTGATTGTCGTGCCAATGTTCTCTATGGAGTCTTCTGCACCTGAGATTCTCTCTTCCATCTCTTGTATTCTGTTGCTGATGCTCGCTTCTATGGTTCCAGATTTCTTTCCTAGGGTTTCTATCTCCAGCGTTGCCTCAATTTGGGTTTTCTTCATTGTCTCTACTTCCCTTTTTAGGTCTTGGATGGTTTTATTCAATTCCATCACCTGTTTGGTCTGGTTTTCCTGCAATTCTTTAAGGGATTTTTGTGCTTCCTCTTTAATGTCTTCTATCTGTTTAGCAGTGTTCTCCTGTATTTCTTTAAGTGTGTTATTAAAGTCCTTCTTGATGTCCTCTACCATCATCATGAGATATGCTTTTAGATCCGGGTCTAGCTTCTCTGGTGTGTTGGGGTGCCCTGGACTGGGCGAAGTGGGAGTGCTGGGTTCTGATGATGGTGAGTGGTCTTGGTTTCTGTTAGTAATATTTTTACGTTTACCTTTCGCCATCTGGTAATCTCTGGGGTTAGTTGTTATCATTGTCTATGTTTAAAGATTGGAGCAGATGCTGTGTTCTACTCACCAGAAGTCTTAAGATCCTGTGGCGGGTGTCGTGGGTAGCTGGCGGGTGTCAGCTGACCCTGTGCCCTAGCTACCCTGTGCTGGTCAGACCGGAAGAGGCTTGTGGCCCTACTCAGCCCGGATTTCTGCTTCCCTAACTAATGCAGTCTCAGGTCCAGCGTGCAATTGGATTGGAGCAGAAGCTGTGTTCCACTCACCAGAAGTCTTAAGATCCTGTGGCGGGTGTTGTGGGTAGCTGGCGGGTGTCAGCTGACCCTGCGCCCTAGCTACCCCGGTGCTGGGCAGACCGGAAGAGTCTTGTGGCCCTACTCAGGCCGGTTTTCTTCCTCCCCAACCAAAGCAGTCTCAAGTCCCGCGCGATTGGACTGGAGCAGAAGCTGTGTTCCACTCACCAGAAGTCTCAAGATCCTGTGGCGGGTGTCGTGGGTAGCTGGTGGGTGTCAGCCGACCCTGCGCCCTAGCTACCCCGGTGCTGGTCAGACCGGAAGAGATATCTAGTTTTTGAATCTTTATATATTTATATATTTCGAATATTAGTCCTGTATCAGAGAGGGAGTAGGTAAAAATCTTTTCCTATTCTGTAGGGTGCTACTTTGATTGACTGACAGTTTATTTTATTTTATTTTATTTTATATATTTACTTTATTTACATTTCAAATGTTATCCCCTTTCCTAATTTCCCCTATGAAAATCCCCTATCCCTTCCTCCCTTCCCCTGCTCCCCAACCCACCCACTCCTGCATCCTGGCCCTGGCATTCCCCTATACTAGGGCATACAACCTTCACAGGACCAAGGGCCTCTCTTCCCATTGATCACTGACTAGGCCATCCTCTACTACACATATAGCTAGAGCCACAAGTTCCATCATGTGTTTTCTTTGATTAGTGGTATATTTCCAAGGTGCTCTGGGCGGTATTTTCAACAATAAAAGAACCTTTGGCAGAATCACCATGTCTGACCTCAAGTTGTACTACAGAGCAATTGTGATAAAAAGTGCATGGTAGTGGTATCGCGACAGACAGGTAGATCAATGGAATAGAATTGAAGACCCAGAAATGAACCCACACACCTATGGTCACTTGATATTTGACAAAGGATCTAAAACCATCCAGTGGAAAGAAGACAGCATTTTCAACAAATGATGCTGGCACAACTGGCGGTTATCATGTAGAAGAGTGGGAATTGATCCATTCTTATCCCCTTGTACAAAGCTCAAGTCTAAGTGGATCAAGGAACTCCACATAAAACCTGAGACATTGAAACTTATAGAGGAGAAAGTAGGGAAAAGCCTCGAGGATCTGGGCACAGGTGAAAAATTCCTGAACAGAACAGCAATGGCTTGTGCTGTAAGATGGAGAATCAACAAATGGGACCTCATGAAATTGCAAAGCTTCTTTCTATAAGGCAAAAGACACTGCCAATAAGACAATAAGACAGTGTCTTTTGTCTTACAGAAACTTCTCAGTTTCATGAAGTCCCAAATATAAACTTTTGTCTCGGCTTTTAAAAAGGGAATTGTTTCTTCACACTGTGTTTTTCTGGATTTCTTTAAAGGATTTATTAGTTTCCTCTTTAAGGACCTACCTCTATTGTCTTCATATTGTTGGTTTTAAAGTCTTTTTCTTGAGCTTCAGTTGAAATACTCAAGAGTCTGTTGTGGTAGGATAGGTGGAGTCTAGTAGAGACATATTGCCTGGCTGTCATTGAGTGTACATCTATGCTGGTGTATAGGTTTCTGGGTTTGGGATGACTATAGTCTAGGTGCTGATTTCTGGATTTGTCTTTGTTCAGTGTGTATTTTGTTCTTTGCTCTCTGTTTCCCTTTGGATTTTCAGAGAGTGTGGTGGCTGTGTGTTGCCTGTTTTTCTGACTTGCTCAGCTGTGTGTTAGTAGGGAATACATGGTGGTGGTGGATGCATGACTTGGCATCTTATACTGGGATGAGTTGGTGGAAGTTTGGAGAAGAAGCAAAGAAGCTCTTTGTAATCACTTGGGAATGGGGTTAGAGAGAAAAAAGGAGACCATACCAGAGTTCCTGCTACAGAGGAATGAAACTGGGGGATTGTATCTCAGGAGCAGTAGGAGAGCTGTGGGTCTCCCTTTAGCCTACTTGTTGCCCTGAGACAAGTGGTCAATGGTTAGCAGGTGGTACCTACTGGGTTATGTGTCTGGGACCAAGCTTCTAACTGGGAAAGAAGGTTAGAAAGGAAAGGCCCATGGTACCCACAGGAAATTGGATCTGGGAGTAAGAAGACTGCCAAGGATGTTCTGTTGCAGAGGGGTGAAATAGAGGAAATAGATCTGGGGTAGCACAGAGAGAACAGAGAATGTCCTGGGCAGCCTGCCTGGTTTTCTGGCAGGCATGACCCTTGTGTTATCAGTGTCTGCTGGAGTTGGGGACTGGGATGTAACAATTAGCAGGGGTAGGTAGGTTATGAGGGCATAGTCTGGGATCCACAGGAGATGTGGGCAAAGGAAAAGAATGATTGAAGCTGATTTTCTATTGCTGGGATCAGGCCTGGGGATAGGATTTGGAGGTGAAGACTGATAGGTGAGGTTCTTCAGTTAATGTTACCTGTTTCCTTTTTCTACTTGGCTGGTGTGTGTGTTCCCAGTGATTGCCTGCTGGTGTTGTAAGCTGGGATACCAGGACAACTTGGGGGAATGAAGTTTGGGGGGAGAAGATCTTTGCATTCCATTGTGTATAAGGTTTAGAGAGGAAAGGGAGATAGAACTGGTGAGAGTGAACCTCTGGAATAGCAGGACAGGTGTGGAGTTGGGGTCTGGGATATAACAGGATATATCTCCAACCTTCAGCCTTCTTGTTGTCCTGGAAGGAGCTGCCCTTAGGGTAGCAGAGGTGGCTGCTGGGGTTGAGTCTGTGACAAAGCATTAAGTTGGGGAAGGAAGGTTAGAAGGGGAAGATCTATGGGACTCACAGGAGATGGAAGCTGGGATGGGGAGGCTATCTCAGTGTTCTGCTGTAGAGCTGGAGATGAGACTGGGGGATTGGAACAGGGGAGACAGAGAAAATATAAGGCTTATTATTATTATTTTTTAAAAAATATAGGTTATAAGCTAGGCATTCTGGCTTATACTTGCAATCCTAGCCTTGAAAGGCAAAGGTGGGAAAACTGCTGCGAGTTTGAGGCCATCTTTGACTACTATCAGGTCAATTCCAAGCCACGCTATGCTGAGTTTTAGACATTCTCTCACAAAGACCATAAAAGGTTGCTTGGGGATAATGGCTCAGTTGGTAAAATGAGGACATGAGCTTACAAATTAAAAAGCTAAGCTGTATGCAATAACATGCATTTATAATCCCAGTGCTGGGCAGGTTGGAGACAGGCAGATTCCTGGGGCTTTCTGTTCAACCACCCTGACCTCATCAGTGAGTCCGGATAAAAGTACCTGTCTAAGGCCACCAACAGGTTGGGAAAGGATCTTTACCTATCCTAAATCAGATAGGGGACTAATATCCAATATATATAAAGAACTCAAGAAGGTGAAATCCAGAAAATCAAATAACCCCATTAAAAAATGGAGCTGAGAGCTAAACAAAGAATTCTCACCTGAGGAATACCGAATGGCTGAGAAGCACCTGAAAAAATGTTCAACATCCTTAGTCATCAGGGAAATGCAAATCAAAACAACCCTGAGATTCCACCTCATACCAGTCAGAATGGCTAAGATCAAAAATTCAGGTGACAGCAGATGTGGGCGAGGATGTGGAGAAAGAGGAACACTCTTCCATTGTTGGTGGGACTGCAAGCTTGTACAACCACTCTGGAAATCAGTCTGGCGGTTCCTCAGAAAATTGGACATAGTACTACCGGAGGATCCCGCAATACCTCTCCTGGGCATATATCCAGAAGATGCTCCAACTGCTAAGAAAGACACATGCTCCACTATGTTTATAGCAACCTTATTTATAATAGCCAGAAGCTGGAAAGAACCCAGATGCCCTTCAACAGAGGAATGGATACAGAAAATGTGGTACATTTACACAATGGAGTACTACTCAGCTATTAAAAAGAATGAATTTATGAAATTCTTAGGCAAAAGATGGATCTGGAGGATATCATCCTGAGTGAGGTAACCCAATCACAAAAGAACACACATGATATCCACTCACTGATAAGTGGATATTAGCCTAAAAACTTAGAATACCTAAGATGCAATTTGCAAAACACATGAAACTCTAGAAGAAGGAAGACCAAAGTGTGGATACTTCTTTCCTTCTTAAAATGGGGAACAAAATACCCATGGAAGGAGTTAACAGAGACAAAGTTTGGAGCTGAGACAGAAGGAACCACCATCCAGAGACTGCCCCACCTGGGGGTCCATCCCATAATCAGCTACCAAACACAGACACTATTACATATGTCAGCAAGATTTTGCTGGCAGGACCCTGATATAGACATCTCTTTGTGAGGCTATGCCAGTGCCTGGCAAACACAGAAGTGGATGCTCACAGTCATCTATTAGATGGAACACAGGGCCCCCAATGAAGGAGCTAGAAAAAGTACCCAAGGAGCTAAAGGGGTCTGCAACCCTATAAGGAAGAACAACAATATGAACTAACCAGTACCCCCTGGAGCTCGTGTCTCTAGCTGCATATGTAACAGAAGATGGCCTAGTTGGACATCAGTGGGAGGAGAGACCCTTGGTTTTTTAAAGATTATATGCCCCAGTACAGGGGAATGCCAGAGCCAGGAAGTGGGAGTGGGTGGGTTGGGGAGCAGGGCAGGGGAAGGATATAGGGAACTTTTGGGATAGCATTTGAAATGTAAATGAAGAAAATATCTAATTAAAAAAGAGTGAATCTGAGGCTAGCAGTCAGAGGCAGCACTCAGATGTGCTGTGGGGGCTGAGGAGGAGCTCTGCATCCTTGACATGCAAGATGATGGCCCTGTCTTGGGTTGTCAAGTTTGCTTCCTTCTGGAGAACTTGGTGCACCATCCCTACTTTGCCAGGCTTCTTATTTGTGTCTTTCTGTCTTCTCTTTCTTTTTTTCTTAGTTCAGCAAGAGATCTGGCAATCTTGACACAAGGATTAGCTAGGTTGCATGCTGCCTTCAGCTGGTTGGAAAGGCACTCCTAGCAGCATGGAACAAGGTAGCTCCAGAGGATGGTATGGATTTGGAGAGCTTCTAATGTGTAAGCCAGTGTAGTGTGAAGAGAGCCCTGGTTATCTAATGGACATCAGTCACATGTTTCATTTCTTACCACATCTAAGCTTTGCTCCAAGGCCCTGGTGAAACCAAAGCCCAACCCTGACATCTATGTTGTTCTTGTCTTTCTTTTCCTGAAGATTGACTTGGCTTCTGGTACTTCTAGTCCAGCCCTGATGGATTTTGGAGGAGTGATTCTCACAGCATCTCATGCTGACTTTCATTGTAGTATATCATTGCATTCTGTCATTGTACACTGATGTACATGGAGGCTGATGCCTGTCCTTCCTGGACCAAACTTGGGTTTTCACTTGGTGAGTCAACTGTTCCTGACCTGGATGTGAACAATTTAAATTTAAATTTTCATTAGGAAGGAACATCACTATTAGCATCAACGATCTGAATAGTAAGAGTAGTAGATAAGGGAAATTCTTTTGTTCTCAGCTCTGGACTAAGTAGGTTGTATAAATGTATTTTACATTGAGTTCTTAAAAGAAGGGAGTTTCCATTTGGGGCATATATTTTTTCCAGTGGAGATACTAAGTTTGAAAAGACTTGAGAACTTGCCTAAGATTGAGATAAAACGTGGAAATGAGATTTGTACATGTGTGTTTGTAGCTAAAAGTCTGTACCCTTAAGTACTGTGCATTGCTGTTTCTGCAACACTAGAAAAAAAAACACTAATAATGTATGTGTGCACACATGTGTAGGCACATGTGTGTGTGTGTGTTTGGAGTTGGGGGGAATTGAATCAGGTTCTTATGTACCCCTGGATGAATTCAAACTCCCATGTAGCTGAGGCTATCTTTGAACTCCTGACCCCCTACTCTACCTTATAAGTGCAGAGGTCACAACCACCACACTTAGCTGTAATGATAGTATTTTATAGGCTACTGGATTTTAACTGGTTAAATGTCACTGGGATGCCTCTGATTATAAAGCACCAAACAAACAAACAAAAGAAAACCCAACAACAATAACCACAAAAACAATTCTGCATGAACAGAGTACTCAAATGTTCACAGCCATTATTTCTGCATGGATGTAACTGTTAACAGCTTACATATGCAAAAGGGAGTTGATATCATCTGCACTTCTTACCTGATACTATGGGTTCAGAAGGAAGCATGACCATTATAAGGCAGAATTCAGAAAGCATTTACAAGGCCCAGAAATCTAGAATTTAACAACAAATACAGCAACTTTTCAAATTTTTCATTATCAGGATTAAGTCATTCATTTTTATCGTCATGACATCCCTAGCTAAAAATCCTAGCATAGATGGCAGGATGGAAGGGAACAGTTGACTTGACTGTCTTTGCTTGATGCCCAATCTAAGGACAAATAGGAGAAACACCATCTTGAAGGACAATTCTATAGTAGACACATTACAAAAAGTTCAGCAATATTTCCTTCCTGTTTTCACATCCTTTAGTAGGAGATTCTGTAGCTATTTCCTCCAGAGAAGATGGTGTTTAAGTATTTTCTCCCCTGCACTTAAACCTGTGCTGGCCTGGGAAATTTCTTTAGCCGGTAATAAAGGCAGTATCTCATTGCGAAGCTTAGACCTCAAGGGACCTCTTGAGCTTACTCTTCCTTGTGATGGTTAACTTGGCTGACATAAGAAATGCCTAAATGTCTTGAAAAACATTGTTCATGTGTGTCTGCAGGGGTATTTTGGAAGAAATGAATATGTGAACTGATAGACTGAATGCAGAAGGGAATTACTTTCCCTTCGTATGAGGGGCATCATCCAATCCATCAAGGGTCCCAGGAGAGAAAGTAAAATGTGGAAGTAGGGTTAATACACTCTTCATTCATTCACTCATTCATGCATTTGCTTTTTGAGCTGTTGTCTTTCAACAGTAGGCTTTATATCACCAGCCCTTTCCCCAAATTCTCAGGCCTTGAAACTGAAACTGAATTACACGACCGGTTCTCCTGGTTATGAGCTTGCAGCCAGCACTATGCAAAACTTGTCAACCTCTGTAGCTCACTAAGTGATTTCTATGATATCTCACTCTCTCTCCACATCATCATAGGCCGTTCCAGGTTCCAGTCTATTTTGTGATGTTATCACTGAATAGACTCTAGGCAATTTGTAATGAACAGAAATTGGCTTGTGGTTCTGGAAGCTGGGACAGGCAGAGCTCTTGGCAAGGGTGTTCTTGCTACATCATCTCATGTGGAAAGGGAGAGGGAGAGGAGAAGGAGAGGGAGAGGGAGAGGGAGAGGAGGGAGGGGGAGGGGGAGAGGGAGGAGAGGGAGAGGGAGGAGAGGGAGAGGGAGAGGGGGAGGAGGAGTAGGAGGGGGAGGGGGAGGGGGAGGGGGAGGGGGAGGGGGAGAGGGAGAGGGAGAGGGAGAGGGAGAGGGAGAGGGAGAGGGAGAGGGAGAGGGGGAGGGAGAGGACTCTTTTATAATACCCCCTCCATTATAATGGCATTAGCTCCTGGCCTGATTATCTCTCATTAAGCTCCACTTTCTAACACTGTTGCATGGGGTCCTGAGTTTCTAACATATGCTTTGGGTGGAGGTTTACACATGCTATTGTTTCTGTGGCTCTGCAGGACCCTGACGAATATACTCATAAACCCATAGAAATAACAAGAAATCAGTGTATTTCAGATCACCCCCAAAACTGAGTGGCTTGAGACAACCTACAGTTATTTCTCTACAATTGCTGAAGGTCAGGAATGCAATTGTGACTTATCTCTGGTTAAGCCTTGACTTTAGATTTCAGGCAAAGTGCTAATGGATAGAATTAGTCAGTGCTGCAAGTTCCTGAGATTACAGGTATCATGACTTGTAGCATGTCAAGACAGCTCTGTTCTGGGACACGTTGGTCATGGACCATAGCTCTAGGTTATTTCCAGTAGGACTTCTCTCCACGCCTGTGTCTTAATGCCAGGATGGTTCACTGCTGAGCAAGCAACCTGGAACCAGTGCCAAGTGCCTCAAAGTGCTAGGCCTGTATTTTGCTGCATTCTGCTTCCTAGAAACTGGTCATATACTTGGCCCACATTCAAGCAGATAGAGTACAATTATGCTCAACTCTGTAAATTTTAAAAGGAAGAATGTAAAAGAATTTCCAGATCTAATTTAACCTTTCTATCAAGAAAGAGTCTTAACTCTAGTTAACTATAGAGGCATAGAATCACTATTAGGATCAGCCTGGCCAGCATCCATCCCCAGAGTTTCCAAGTCCTGTGGACCCGAGATGGAATCCATGGAGGGATGTCTCTCCAAATGGACAGTTAGGATGCTACCCCACACAAAGCAAGCTCAACCAAAATGCCAGGGACTGGCAGTTCTATCAGAGAGATGATGAATAGTTGTACTAGGGAGATAACTGTGATAGCAAAAGGACATTTAAGGTCCAGGACTCAAGAGATTGTAAATACCAAAACCCAGGAGGCAACACATGTTAGTCCACTTAAATATGTGATTTAAGCTATATTTAGCTGTATTAAGCTATATTTAGATTTATTGGTTCAAAAAGGATGACACAGATAATGGCTGTTTTGTGGTGAATTGCCAATGTTGGGAAGAGTACATGGATCACAGAAAAAGAGGTTAGAGAGATATTTAGAGGTTGGATGTTTATAATTACTTTTATTTGTGAGATCTCAGGGGTCTCAGGAGTATTACCACCATCTTTCTATGGGGAAGTTTCCTGAAGACCTTAGAATCCTCCATTCATTCCCACCAACTAAAGGCATCTTCCTTTTCTACATCACCACATCAGTCATCAAATTTCAGACATGCATCCCTTTGAGGGGATGTAGCTGTGTCCTTAAGTTAGTTCTACAAGGCAAGAAAAAAGAGTGTCTAAGCTCATAGAGTGTTTATCTCTGGTGTCATTCTGCTACCTCTTCCTCCTCAGAGAGGTCAACTGAGAGCTTGCAAGCTCCACAGGCAAGTCTGAAATACCCACTAGAATCTATCTAGAAGCATCTAGACAAAGTGTGCACAAAAGCATATAATTTGAAATTTCTAGATATTGCAGTCTAATGAAATATTGATGGAAGTCTAGAATGGAGCAAAGGTCTTAAAACCCAACCCTCCTGTGCAGGGTGGTCACTGCTCAAAGCTTTACATGTGGGGCAGCCACCATCCAGGCTTTAGATATAGAGGATCATCCATTTGAGTTTCCAGGAGAGTCTAGTTGATGTGTGCTATTCTGGCACCATTTGTCATAGAGCTCTTTCATGGACATGGAGTCTTGGCTTGGACAATGGAGTGTAGAGTCCGTTCAGTCTGTGCTATGATATAAAGAAGGGATATTTATGATTTAGTCAGGGAATTGGCCTTTCACTCTAATAAAACAATGAGAAAATTTCATTAGTGTTATGTTGAAAACAAATCAGAAGGAAAAGTCAGAACTCTGAAAAGTAGTTTCCATGGGTTATTGGCAAGGCAAGACTTAACCAAAAAGCCTCCTTAGTCTTTAACTCAAAAATATTTGTTTTAATTTTCCTACAACTTCTTGAAATGCGGACACCTTTCAAATAAATGGGAAATTTTCTTCACTAAGTGTTTTGATTAAGAAGTTTAATGCCACTACGGTTATCGGACAGTTTGTTTGAGGTAGGCATGCATGTCAGGTGTCAAGACCTTTAGGATGTCAAGACAGCTTTGTTCTGGGACAAGTTGGTCATGGACCACACCAACCGTCAGAGACTAATAATGAAACACATTGACTCTTTCATTGTTTATATTTAGCTGTAAAGGTAGTACTTCTAATAATGAGTCGAATAATACAAGAAGTTTATCTTAAACCTTTATTTAATCCCTTTTTGAGATTTTCGCTCAACTTCTAAAAGACATTCACTTGCTTCTTATCTACAAAGCTATTAAAGTGGTTGTCATAGTCTGTTTTCAGGCTGTGAGGTTAGGCAATTTATAATGAACAGAAATGTACTGGCTTACACTTCTGGAGACCAGAAGAGGAGAGTCCAAGGTCAAGGTGCTGATGTCTGGTGACTGGTCATCATCATCCTGTTGTCACCTGGTAGAAAACAGGAGTATGTGACAGTAGGAGAATGAAACCACCCTGGGGGCCTGTATAGCAAGGTGTGTTCCTGAGGGGTCCCTCCTAAATACCTCCTGGCCATAGGCTGTAGGCTCTAATTCCCAGCAGAGTGGCATAAGGAATTATGTTTGCAGTACATTAGTTCTGATGTATATATTTAACTAACAACAGCTAATATACTATTGTACACAACAGTTTAATATACTCACTGAATATTCATCATATTCACAGTAACATTAATAACACTTTAATATTTAGGCATTTATGTGGGTGAGTTTTTAAGTATAATACAAATTAGGTAGGGATGTACTTTTATGTTCAGGGTACACTTTTAATCACTACCTTTAAATACTTACTTTTTTTTTCTCTTGAGAAAAGGTTTCATGTCGCAGACTTGCCACAGACACCTGATCACTCCGCCACTGCCTCTCAAGTTCTGGGGTGAGAGGTTAGACTTATCAGGTCTGATTCTATGAACTGCCTACCTTTATTTCCATAAGGATATGCGTAGCTTTAGGAAGTGATCTATCATTCATTATCCTAACTAAGTATTTCTGCAGTTACTCAAATTGTTCTAAGTAGCCCATGTTCGGGTTATGTGATGATACAAAGCCTTCCCTATCATCTAATCAAACCTTTCGCTGGCTTTCATACTTTTATTTACCTTTCAAATGGGTACTTAGGTCCTGATGTTCTAGTTTATTGGGGACTGGAGATCTGTCTCAGTGGCTAAGAATTCTTGTTCCTAGTACCCATCTGGCAGTTCCCAACTGTCTGTGACTTTAGTTCTGGAACATACTACACAGTCTTCCGGCCGCTAGGGGACACCATGCATGTATGTGGTACACATACATACCTCTGAGAAGCACTCAGTCATATAAAATAAAACTAAGTATATCTAAAATTCTTGCTGAGCATAGGTAGTTGCCAGAACAGTGAAGCAAGTCTTTATAATAATACCATAGTGATGAGTACCATTTTATACTTGTGAAGACCAAAGCTATGTAATAGAACCTGACTAAGCAAACAAGTAAAAATCACTGTGTAGCATAGAGTCAACTCTGGTAGAAGCTGTAGAGTTTTACTGACAGTCTTGTAGCAATATTAACCCCTCAGTTGATGCTCCACTCTACTCCAAGGTGCTCAGGGGGAACTGTGGGAAAGTGGGGATGGATCCGAGGATACTCTACAGGTCCAGTTTCCTGTAAATCTAAAAATGTCTCTGAAACATGAAGCATTGTACTTTTGAGAAAATCCTTTGGGACTTTTGTTGGTGGCTACAGTGATTTAGTTGTAGCAAATCTTACTCATTTCTATAATCTCGAATGAACCATAGGAGAAGCCATGTTCATATTTTCCATTCTGATTTTGACATTAACTCCACTCCCCATTATGTTATTTTAGTATACTACAAGTCCAGTTAAGACTACGAGGCAAAAGAGTACAGTGAATCTCTACTAAGATTTTAGTAGGATTGCTCCTAAGGCTTCATGATCAACTGTGGTATTAGCTGTATTTCTGTATTTCTCCTGTTTCTTGTCCATGCTCAATCAAGTGAAAAGGATTTTTTTCCTATGT
This sequence comes from Mus caroli, assembly GCF_978045245.1. Lineage (NCBI taxonomy): Eukaryota > Metazoa > Chordata > Mammalia > Rodentia > Muridae > Mus > Mus caroli. Next base: position 78,127,668 of record NW_028227263.1, on the reverse strand, counting down.
CTTGTTGTGTTTTTCCTTTTGAGAAAGATTGCAAGCATTATATCTCTTTAAAAATGCTTTGAAGAATCTGTTCAGATTATCATGAGCTGTTTTTCACAAAGTAATTGCTATAATGAATTCCATTAACATACTTCCTAAAGATGAATCAAAGTTACATTTTTATATGCATAATGATTAGTCAAGTTGTATTACTAAGAAAGTGTTCCATTTTACTCTGCAATTCTTTGCATTTTAAAATCTCTCTTTGTAAATAGAAATGGCTAATAGTGTTTGTAGGGAGATTCCATTTATATGGCTATGTAGCCTTTGTATAGCTTTGGAATCAAGAAAATGACTAAGTAAACAAGAATCAGGAAGCTATTATGTGCAACAAGAAATATAAAAATTTAAAAGAAATATAAAAGTTATGAGTTCTCTCAAGCAACCAATAATTGTAATTTCATATAAGTTCCATAAAATCAAAACAACAGGACTCCACAAAACTAATAATGTTGGGCTATATGGGATGAATCTAAGATCAGAAAATACTTAAACACACTTAAACAGACATACATACTAATATCAAATTCCTAAAAATGATTTTTAATAATAAAACTAAGGAAATAAAGAGGACAAATAAAATATAATCAAATACATCAAAATAAAATGTGCTGTTTATCACATGGTTTATTCATGTATGTATGTTTGTGTGTATGTATGTATATATGCATACATGTATGTATGTATGTATGTATGTATGTATGTATGCATTTCATTTTATGGTGCTGGGTTTAAATCCAGGTTTTCTGCTTTGCCATTGGGGCCACATATCTAGTAACTACTGGGCTTAAGGAAGTATAAGAATAAAAAACATTTATATTGCAAGATGTCAATATTGAAACTATATTTTAGAAAGTTCATCTAGAATCAGTGAATAAAATAAAATATGACATAAATATGGAAAATTATTTTAGCAGAACACTATAAAAGCCTCAAAGAAATGTAGAACTTTCCAGTAAAGTCTCATTAATATTACAAATTATTTGGTGGAAAACTAATCGCTCTAAAGTAACATCCTTTTATTATTATTTTGTATTTAATTTTTTCATAGAATATTCTGATAACACTTACTCCCCCCGGACTCTTCCCAGACCCTCCCTAACTTCCTGAACCAGATACTTGATGTACTTGAGAGCTGGCATGGAACTCACTTTGTAGACCAGGCTGACCTAGAACTCACAGAGATCCACCTGCCTCTGTGTCCCTAGCGCTGGGAATAGACATGTGTGTCACCATGCCTTGCTGGGCAGTGATTTAATAGCTAATCTCACAACCCCTTCTAAGGGAACTCTCCTGGAAACTGCAATTTATTCAAGTGTATTATGTGCTAATGACTCTGAAGATGCTGTTTGGAGGTCTCAAGTTCTTATAAACTATTGTATCATATGAAAAGTTTCCTTATGCACAACTAATTAAAATACTTGATTGAAAAGATTAAATTTACAGTGACCAAAAGTGCAAATTGACTTATTTTTAAGTCTCCCTTTGAAATAATTAACATGTGTCTTTTGAAAATCAAAGTTAGAGTCTTCATTAGTGCTAATTTAACTTCCCAGCAGTAATATTAAAATATAATTATAATTCATACTGTTTTAGTCATTAATTTTGTTTTGAACTATAATATTATATTAAAAAGGGAAAATTTTAATGATTTCTATATTAGAACTGACAAAATGCCAAAAGTATACTTATTTCTATAATAATAAGCAAAATTGAAACCAATTTGGTCCAAATCACTCCGTGTAAAGTCTGTGTATGTTTTACAGGTTGGTTTCTCCTAAAGTTGTAAGTTTAAGGCCAGTTTATGGAAGTTTATAACTACTGCCATGAAACAATAACAAGGAAGGTTTTCCTGTCTGAAACAAGTGGAAGTCTGTATAATAATACTGGGAAACACTAGCTTTAGTCTTATTGCATCCAAAAACGAGCACTCTAACCATTGGGCTACACTTTTTGTAACCACTGGGCTACACTCTTTTTTTGTGAGACCGACCCTGCCTTTACCACTTGTGCAGCTCCTGTGCCTGGAGAATTCATGGTAGACGCATACCCTTTTTAAGTTCTGGAGGCAACATGAAAAGCTGGTGGTGGGTTATCCGACCTCAGTTCCTTTTTGGGCTTCCACAGTGGTGCTGACCACAGTGGAATGTTTTTCCTGTAATGGGCAGAACCTTCTTGGTCACCCTCAAACGCACGTCCTGTTGAACACTTCCTCCTCAGATGTTCGGCTCTGCAGCCCACCAGACCCATTTCTGAGTTGCTTCCTCTAGTTCCTCTTTCTTCACCTAGGTTTCTCTCCTCTGCCTTCAAGTACCTAGCTTTAATCTTATACACAGTCATCAGTTTCTCCTTTTAACTTCTTAGTCGTGAGTCTTACACTCATGCCTCAGATTGATATTGCCCATTCTTTCTAATTATTTCAATGATGTTATCAGTATGAGCAGGTTGCTCAAAATCCTTCAATGCATTCTATCTTGCTTTTACAATCATGTGTACATGAAAACACACACACACACCCACACACACACTCCTCAATATACAAAATGTGATAAGCGAAACTGTTTTATCCTATGGGTTAGAGATGCCCAGACTTCTCTTGGTGCATTTTTAATTCTCTACACCCGCACAAACACAGCTTTCTTCTTTGGTCCTGTGGCTTCACGGTCTGCTTCTACATACTTTTTGTCTTAACCCACCATGAAGACCAGCACCTCCCTTCAAAGAGTGGAATCACACAAAGTATTGATGGCCATCTGTTGGGATTTGCCTGTGATTCCATGTCATGGTAGAAGAAGAGTTAACAATGAAAGCTTGTAACAAAAGCAAGTTCCTTCCCATAGGTCCAGTCCTTGAACATTTATTTCTCTCTGTCTCTGTCTCTTTCTGTCTCTCCCTTTCCCTCCCCTCCCTCCCTCCCCACCATCCACCCCCCACCCCGCGCCTTGTTCATGCTAAGCAAGTACTTTACCATTACAATATATCCCAGCCACAGCATATAATTTTCAAGCTAGCTTGTTCAGTTCACATAAACTCCTGCTTACTGTTCGATTGCACTTGATTCTGCCCTTCTAAAATATCCAATGCACTTAGCATCATTCTTTGACTTTCCTGGGCCTGCTTGTTCTCCACACGCTGTCAGTCCAGCTATGCTTTGCACAAGTGCTATAGGAGGCCTGTCATGTGCAATAGTGTCAGGGCCTCAGGTTCCCTTCTCAGCTGGATTTCAGGCAGGCCAGAGAGAGGTTTAGAAAGGGGTCATAGAGTAGAAGGGATGGAGAAATTACAGTTTCAACACTTATCCCCTCTGCCTGCCTGCGTTGTGTCGCATCATGAATCCTGCTATCACTATAGACCACCTATAGACATCCCAGCAATCCTGAAACCCAGGGCACCGGATGCAGTCGTCTCTCTCTCCTTCTGAGGATAGCCCGGTCTTTCCTGCAAACCTGTGGGCTGGCTGCACTAAATCCAGTCTATCAGAATTATGTGCAGTGGTTTCTGTGTTCCTGGCCAGACCCTGAGGAGAATGCACCCTCTTTCTTACTGCCAGCCTGCGTGTATATTGTCATTTTTCTTGTTAATACTTACCTGACATAGCCTCATTTTTATTCTTTAGTTTCAAATATTATGCCTCATCTTGTTTTAAATAGTCTATCTTAAGCGAGCATACAGATGAGCTTTGTTTTTTGTTTAGCCAAAGAGGATTCCATTTTTTCTTCTTGAAAGGCAACCATGAGCCCTTTGCCTTTACTGAGACTGCTTTCTGTGACCCTGTTCTATGGTGTTCCTATTCTATATGCCTCTTGTTCCTTTCTCTTACCTGTGGCCTCCGACTTTTCCCTCTGGGTTTGATCTGTTGATGACATTTTTTCTGTTGTCTTCTACTTACAATATTTGGCATTTCTAATTTTTTTCTGGTCCTTGGATTCAGCTTTAAACTGTTTGAATTTGAAGCGATATTCTTATGGAAGTCTTTCAGAGCAAGCGTGCCATGATCATGGGCAAGGCGATCAGAAGTGCAGATGGCAGCCATTTTTCTGCAGCCTCCTCCTGAAAGGAACACTTAAAGCTTAGTAAGCAGTTTCCCTCCCCTCTTTTCTCTGCCTTTTCTTCTTGAGTATATAGGCCAGCTATGAAGCCCTGGCTGGCCTTGAATTTGCAGCAATCCCCCTGGCTCATCCCATAGTGGGGACAAGCAGTGACTATCATGCTTGCTTGGTAAGCATCTCCCCCAACCTCTGTGCTTTTCTATCATGTTAGTAAATCTCTAAAGGGAAAAAAATAATCTAACTTTTTATCCTTCTCTAAGACTCAGGTTTTGGCAGTATATGTAATTTCAAGACATTCTGAATTTTGACTCTGAAGTTTCTAGAATATATTTTATCAAGGATTTTGTTATTTCTTTCTTCTTTCTAAATATATCTAAACTGAACTCTTCCTATCGGCCTTCTAACATTTAGTATTGTCCAACAAACTCAAGATGTGCAGGTTTGACTTCCTTCTTTAATAAAAGTGCTCTGTTGTTTTGAAATTCATAGTGTTTTTTTTTTTTTTACAATTAATCTTTGAATTCAGAGATGATAGGCGGATCTGGTAATATACATATGTGATCATGCACTTCATGGATTAGAGTTTAGATACTCCTCATTCTCCAAATCCAGGCTCTCCTTAGCTAGAACTTCCCAAATGCATGTCAGTATTTTGTTTTACCTTGTAAATAATACAAGTTCAGTACCATTAATGATACTCAGATTTGGGACAATATTTTCTTCTCTTCCCACCCACATTATTAGTATATATTTGCAGAACCATGGGTTTTGCTTATTTGAGGTTATTTCTCATCAACAGTGTTTTATATTTCAAATCACTCATGTAGTGTGTGCGTGCATCTGGGTGGGCAAAGATGGGCCATGTGCCTTGTGTGGGTACGGAGGTCCATGGGGTTGAGTTCAGGCCTTCAGGGTTTGCTGCAGGATCTATACCTATGAAGTTATCTTGCTAAGCCCTGCTCTCGCTTTCATCATGTGACATATATGTTACACAATCAGATACACATTAGCAGTGGTTCTCAATCTGTGGCTCCCAAGCCCCTTGGGGGTTGAATGACCCACTCACAGGGACTGCATATCAGACAGCTTGCATAGCAGATATTCACACAGTGATTCTTAACAATAAGACAATTACAGTTATAAAGTAGCAACAGGAATAATTCTATGGTTGGAGATCTTCATAAAATAAGGAACTGTGCTAAAGGGTCGCAGCATTAGGGAGGTTGAGAACAGTTGCTTTCAACTTGATTGGTCTAGAGCATTCAGCACTCAAGGCAGATGACAAGTTAATAGGCAGCTGCAGTTCCTCCTCCAGCTTCAGTGAAAATGGTGTCTTTACAGGCTTAGCAGGATCTGGAGTGAAGGAACACAGGGCTCTGTCTCCTAAGCCTCAGTAGCTCATGCTCCCTGAGGTGGTCTGAAGCTGTCAGGGACTGTCCTGTTGCTCTGCAGGTGCTGACACTGGTGTGATGAACATGACCCTGCCCTTGCCCTGCTCCCTGAATCAGCAGAGTCTGTACTCAGTGACGTTGGAGCATTTCTTGAGAAAATGGTTACTCATGCCTCCAGTTGTGGTCTTGCTAGCCTGCGTCAACTCAGTTTGCTCTCAGTGGTAGTCTAGCTCCATCTGTTCTCTGTCCTATAGTTGGTCTATGACACTTCTTATCTTCTGGTGAATAACTTGGCTTTAATTTTTTTGTTGAAAATACATTTTTTTTTCATACAGTATACTCTGGTGATGGTCTCTTCTCCTCTGACTCCTCCCAGACCCTTCCCACTTCCCTATTTACCCAAATCAACTTCCCTTCTTGTTCTCACCAGAATACAAATAGGCACATAAAATAACAAAATCAGCAACAATACTAATACATAGACAAACAAACCATAATAGGACAGAACAATTAGACATTCAAAAAAATTATCCAAAGAAGCAACACATATGATGAGATGCACACATTTGTGCACATAAAACCCATAAAACAGCAAAATTGTCAGCTATACTATATAAACAAAAGATATATAAAAAAATAAAATGTAAGGCAAAGCATAAAACATACCTCCAAAACCAAAGTGTCACGAGACAAAACAATACCTCCCAAAATGCCATTGGGTTCATTTTGTGTTGGCTATCTACTGCTGGGCATGGGGGTCTGATCTTAAGAGCAGTTTGTATACACAGTGAGACTCTGTTGGAGAAATCTTCTCCTTTGATATTGGTTATCAACTGGAGATAGCTGCCAGGTTAGGGATGGAGGCATGGGTATGCTTCCCTTCTTAGTACTGAGACTCCATCAGGCTTAGGCTTGTGCAGGCGCTGTGCATGCTGCCATGATCTTTTTGAGTTCATATGTGAACTAGTCTCGTCCTGTGTTGAAGGACACAGACCTTCTTGATTCTTTGGTGTCTTGCGTCTCCTCTTCTGCAAACTTCTCTGAGCTTAGGGGAAGGATTTGATAAAGATGCCCCATTAGAGCGTTCCACTCTGTACACATAGTGTATGTGTGGGCCTCTGTGTTTGTTTCCATCTAGTGCAAAAGAAAACTTTACTGATGATTGGCTGGGCAAGACACTGATCTATGAGTATGGCAGAGCATTATTAAGTATCATTTTATTGATTTGTTCCTTTAGCAGAGCAGTAGTATTTGGTTTTCCCTAGATACCTGGTCTAACAAGTCTCATGTTCTTGGTTGCCAAGCAGTGCCAGGAATGGATTCTATCTTATGTAGTGTGCCTTAAATCCAACCAGACATTGGTGGGTTTTTCACCCACAGCTTTGGGCCAGTATTGTACCAGCTCCTCTTTCTGTCAATTGAAGTGTCGATAGCTAGGTTGGTGCTTAGCTGTTTCCTCTAGAGTACCTTATAGAATGATGAATACTATTCAGTGTGTGTGTGTGTGTGTGTGTGTGTGTAGGGGGAGGCTGAAGGTTCTTGGTAGGCACCAGATCAATTTCTCCATGTTCATTGAGTTTGTCTAGATGTTCCTTTCAGAAATAGGTCCTTACCATCAGTTTGTTGAGAGCAGTCCATCACCTTGGCAATGCCTATGTTGTTTGTGATTTTTATGAAGCCCTTTGGTCAGCAGCTATAATTCATTCTCAGTACTGGAGGTGAATATATACATATACATATTCCTTCCATATATATATGTATGGAAGCAATATATATATATATTCATATATATATATGTTGTTCCATATATATATATATATATAATGTTGAGGGATTTGTCTTTTCTGTTATTTGGTGGTCCAGTTTAGGTTTATTTCATATATGTACATATTTTAAGGGACTTCTACTATATTAGGTTCCCATATGATTCCTAAAATGGCCCTTAATTTTAGCTGCCACTCTACACATTCCTTCCCTTGGTCATCTTTCTCTCTCCTTCCCTGTTTGATCCTCATATTCCATCTACATCTCCACCCATCCAGTATCTATAACTATTCTGCTCTCCTTTATAGATAGATCCATTCCCCCATAGCACTTAGTCCCTTCCTCTATACCTAGCTTCTGTGGTTGTGTGAATTATATAGACTGCTCATCAAATATTTAAAAGCTAACATCCACATATGAGCTAATACATATCATATTCATTAGAGACAAAGCCCCAGCTATATATCTCTTAACACCAAGTGAAGCCTTGAGTATCAGAATGAATTATAGCTGCTGGCCAAAGGGGTCCCACAGAAGCCCACAAACAACCAAGGGTATTGCCAAGGTGATTGACCACATGACCTCTCAACAAACTGATGTATCTATTGCTGAAGTGAGCACTTAAACAACTCAACAAACATGAAGACATTGATCTGGTGCCTATAGAAAACCTTCAACCTACCCCACACACTAGTGTTTATAGTTCCATAAAGTTTGGGTTACCTCATTCAAGATGATTTTTTTTTTAGCTCCATCCATTTATCTGTGAAATACATGATTTTACCTTTGGTAACCACTGACTAATATTCCATTGTGCCACTGTACCACATTTTCTTTATTCATGTATCCATTGACCGGTATCTATGTTGTTTCCAATTTCTGGCCATTATGAACAGAGCAGTAATTAACATGGCTGAGCAAGTGTCTCCATAGTAGGATTTACAATCCTTTGGGTATATGCCCAACAGTGGTGTCGCTACATCTTAGGGTAGATCTATTCCCAGATTCCTGAGGAATGGCCAAACTGTTTTTCCAAAGTGGTTGTATAAATTAGTACTCCCGTATCTATATCTATATTGTCTATGATCTAAAATCTCAAATGGAAAGATTTTTGATTTGATTAAAGGAGTGAGATGCAATAATATATTCTGTAATAAGAATGCTTTAAATGTAAGACACAGACATCTCAAAAGCACATAGACAGAAGTAACAGTGTCACATGGGCAGAAAGACCAGGAAGTCTACAGTGCCTTTATTGACTCCTGATAAAGACACAACACAGTGATTTTCTGTAGGCAATAAGGAAGAAATTCTAGAAGACAAAGGAGTCAGTTTACCAGGAGAACATCAACCTCCCAAATGTACTCAATAATTACACTCAGTTATAAATAAGAAAACACCGAGGTGGACAGGCCCAGCAGGGGACGTCTAACTTATATTTGGAGATTTTAAACTCCTTTCTTTTAGTAATGGTGTTGGTGCTATAAAGATTCTCTGAAATACCTGCTATATAACTCTCCACTCTCGCTGCTTCTCATCACCTTTAAAAATCTATTGTGCATATGAAACACTCAGCAAGTGCAGAAAACAACGCCACAAACCGTGTGTACTCAACAAGTCCATCCAACAACTACCGGTGATGTTTGGTTCTTTCCTTTGAGATATGGTTTTACTTGTAAAATAAACAGAATATTATGTATACAATTGACATCCCTTTGTTAGCCTCCCCAGGGCAAACCTTTTCTGGTAAGGTACGGATAGTGCTATCATAAATATTTTGTGCAGATGGTAAGGCTTGGCAGAGGGATGGATACGTAGATGGAACATATTAGAGAATCTAGAAACCAACTCATATAAATACAGTCAATTACTTTTTGGCAAAAATAAATATTTTTTGGTAGTAAGTATAGAGCTTGAACCAAAATTTACTGCAACAACTGGACATACACTGGTGGCCAAAAAAATCTTGGCTTAAATATTTTTAAAATTGCATTTATTTATTTTTATTGTGTGTATGAGTGTACACATACTCCCAAGTGCTTGTGGGGACCTGAGAACAGCTTTCAGAAATGGTTTCCTTCCTTTTATGAAGCAAATCCCAGGGGTAGAACTGAGGTTATCACACTTGATAGCAAGCACTTTGACCTTACTGCCCATTACATTTTATGCTTTCTTTTTATCATTAATTAATTTGTTTACTTCACACTCCAAACAGAGATTCCCCTCCCTCCTCTCCTCCCAGTCAGTTCCTCTTCTCTCCCCTCCCCTTGCACCCCCTCCTTTTCACCTTAGAGTAGGGAGACCTTCCATGGATATCAATCCACCTTGGCAGACCAAGCTGCAGTAGGACTGCATGTGTCTTCTACTGAGGCTAGACAAGTTCATCCAGTTGGGGTGAATGGATCCAAAGGTGGATGACAGAGGCAGAGACAGCCCCTGCTCCGATGTTAGAGGTCTCACATAAGAATCAAGCTGTACATCTGTTACATATGTGTAGGGGACCTAGGTCCATCCCATGTACACTTGTTGCAGGATATTTGATTATATACCATGACTATTGAGACTGTGTTAAAAACAACAACAACAACAACAACAACAAACAACAATAACAATAACAACAAAACCCTGTTTCTACTTGTGCTGTGGCTCAGCCTTTAACACCTTTAATTCTTCTGGCTGGGATATAGACAAACTCCTAGTACACACCTTTAATCCCAAACAAGGAAGGTAAAAATAGTTTGTAGAAGGAATCACACCCATGTTTGAAAGTAATGTCTAACTGAGTGGCAGACAAAGTGACAAATCAGAGAAAGATTTGACAGAATAGGATTTGACCAACTCTTATGAGAAGAGAGAGAAAAATGGAAGCCACTTAAGGGAAGACTACGGGCAGACAAGGGAGGAAGGAGAAGGGCAGTTTTATCAGGACGGCGGTGCAGAGACCGAACAAGCTAGACACAGATGAGGACAGAATAAGCCAGAGAAACAGGAGCCAAAAGATCAGAACAGATTGCTGGAGTCAGTCTGAGGCCAAGCAGAACAGTTCAGGAGAAACTTAGAGAAGCCAGATTGAATCAGCCTGGGAGGAATTTGAGTCGGAACAGTTGAGTTGAACAAGCCAGACAGAGCTCAGAAAGAGCAAGAAAGGGTGAGCTTATTCAGCGGTAAGTCTCAGAGGCTAAAACCAGTCTAGGCCTAGATAAGATTGCACAGAGGCTAGAGGTTTCCAGGACTAGGCTTAGGTTAGCAGAAGGAGAACAGGAGGAGGCAGTTAACCCCCAAGATGAAAACTAACTCAGGAGAACAAAAGATACTTTTACATTCTCTGGTTGATGGTTCAGTCTCTAGGAACCCCTATGGCCCCACACTTTTTGATTCTGTAGGTTTTCTTGTGGCGTCCTTGACCTCTCTGGCTCCTTCCATATTTTCTCTTCATCTTCTACAGGATTCTCCAATGTTTGCACCTAATGTTTTGGCTGTGGGTCTCTGCATGCATTTTCATCAGCTACTGGGTGAAACCAATCAGATGACGGTTATGCTAGCCTCGAGTCTGCAAGTACAGCAGACTGTTATTAATAGTGTCAGGGGGTGATATCTTTCTCATGGCACGGGATTCAAGTTGGACCAGTTTGTGGATGGCCATTCCCTCACGCTCTGCTCCCTCTTTATTCCTGAACCTTGTATAGGCAGGAAAAATCATGGGTTTTAAGGCTGGATTGTGTTCCCATAAGGCAAAGGACACCATCAAAAGGACAACATGGTAGCTTATAGAATGGAAAATTAAGAGCTTCACTAACAGTACATCTGACAGTGGGCTAATATATAAACTATATAAAGAACCCAAGAAATGAGGCAACAACAAATCAAACAACCCAATTAAAAAACGGGGCACAGAGCTAAACAAAATTGTCAACAGAGGAACCTTTAATGGCCAAGAACTGAATGAAATGTTCAACATCCTTAGTCATCAGAGAAGTGCAAATCAAAATGACTCTGAGATTCCAGAATGGAATCTTATACCTGTCAGAATGGCTAAGATAAAAAAAATAAATAAATAAGTCAGGCAACAGCTCAGGCTGGCAAGAACATGCAGCAAGGCAAACACTACCCCATTGCTGGTGGGAGTGCTAACTTGTACAAGCACATTAGAAATCAGTTTTGTGGGTTCTCAGAATCAGAATTCCCAAGATCCATCTACACTACTCCTGGGCATATACTTAAAAGATGTTTCACCATCCCACAAAAATACTTGCTTATGTACATTCATAGCAGCATTATTTGTAATAGCAAGAACCTGGGGAAAAAAACCCAGATGTCCCTCAACAGAAGAATTAATGAAAGTGTAGTACAATGGAATACTACACAGCTATTAAAAACAATGACATCATGAAATTTGTATGTAAATGAATGGAACTAGAAAAGATTGTCCTGAGTGAAGTAACCTATACCCAGAAAGAAATGAATGGACTTATAAATGGGTATTAGCCATAAAGTACAGGATAGCCATACTATAATCCACAGACTCCAAGAAGCTAAGTAACAAGGATAACCCGAGGGAGGATGCTTGAATATCACTCAGAAGAAGATGGGTGTGTGTGATGGTGATACCCATGGGCCCTCCCCCTTCTCAGAGGATGAGGGAGAGAATAGGGGCTGTAAGGTGGGGAGCTGGGAAGAGAGGGGGGCTGATATTGGAATTTAAGTGAATAAATGAATGGATAAATTTAAAAACAAAGAAGTAGATGGAGAGAGGGGACTGGGTGGGAGAGGGGATGGGAATGAGAACAGGGGTGAGAATAAGGTATGGAGAAGACAGAGGGAGAGAGAACTGGAATCAGTAGGGGGTTATCTCTGGCATAAGCTAGAAATCTAGGGCAATGGACACTCCCAGGAATGTATGAGGATGGCCCTCGCTAAGCTTCTAGCAATAGAGGATGTGGGATGTGAGGCAGTTACCTCCTGTAGCCAAGCAAGACTTCCATTAGGAATAGGGATACCATTCCAGCTATACATTTTATCTTTTCTTAAAATGCTAACTGAAAGTGAATCATATACACTCATGTGAAATGTAAAACTATGGAAAGAATAGTATAGAGAATTAAAAATCTGAGTCTATGTAAAGAAATCTTAGATTTGACATTGAAATTATGATCTATAAAAGAGAATAAAATGGATCAACAAAACTTCACCGAAAGAAAAAACAAGGCTGTGTGAACAGTCTTAGCAGGATGGAAAGATGGAATAGCTTGAGATAAAGGTATGTGGCTCATCTCATCCATGTAAGGACCGATTTCTGCTCCTTCTTTATCCCTGCACATCTTATAGGCAAGAAAACTTGTGGGTTGAAGGTTTTATGGCTGAGTCTGTGTCCCCATCCCTCCATTGGAACTCTTGCCTGGTTATAGGAGGTAGTCATTTCAGGTCCATATCCTGTACTGCTATGAGTCTTAGCTAGGGTTACTCTTATATTCCTGGAAGTTTCCAAAGTCTAGGTTTCTAATTTGTCCCAGAGATTCCCCCACCGCAATTCCAGTTCTCTCTCCCTTTGTCTTTCCCAAACTTGATCCCTTTTGTTCCCCTTCACACCCCCCAGGTCCCTCCTTCCATCCACCTCTCAATATCTATTCTATTACCCCTTCTCAGTGAGATTCAAATGAACCTTCCTTGTTACTTAGCTTCTTTGAATCTGTGGGTTATAGCATGGTTAGCATGTACTTTATGGCCAATATCCACTTATAAATGAGGACATACCATGTCTGTCTTTCTGGGTTTAGGTTACCTCACTCAGGATGATCTTTTCTGTTTTTTTTTTTTTTTTTTTTTTTTTTTTCCGAGACAGGGTTTCTCTGTGTAGCCCGGGCTGTCCTGGAACTCACTTTGTAGACCAGGCTGGCCTCGAACTCAGAAATCCGCCTGCCTCTGCCTCCCGAGTGCTGGGATTAAAGGCGTGCGCCACCACGCCCGGCAGGATGATCTTTTCTAGTTCTAGCCATTTGCCTGCAAATTTCATCTCCTTGTTTTTAACAGCTGAGTAATATGCCACTGTATAAATGTACCACACTTTCTTTATCCATTCTTAGGTTGAGGGACGTCTAGGTTAAAGGATAGTCAACAAATGATTGGCCCACTTTGAGAGCCCCTGCAGGGGATGGGGAGAGAGAGAGCATTTGTGACACTACTACTAATACTCTGCTATACTTGCAGACAGGAGGTTGGCATCACTATCCTCTGAGAGCCTTCACCCAGAAGCTAATGGAAATAGATGGAGAGACCCACAGCCACACATTAGGCAGAGTTTGGGGAGTCTTATGAAAGAGGGGGAGGAAGGATTGAAGGAGCCAGAGAGGTCAAGGACACCACAAGAAAACCTACAGAGTCATCTAACACTGCCTCATAAAGACTCACAGAGACTGATCCACCAACCAGAGAGCATGATGGGACATGCCTAGGTCCCTTACACATATGTAACAGATATGCAGCTTGGTCTTCATTTGAGACACCTAACAGCACTTAAAAATTGTATCTGTCATTCAAGTCCTCCTACATATTTTTAACTATCTGTTTGAATGAGTATATGTGAAATAATCTCTATATATCTTATTTCTTCAATGCTGTTATAAAATACCATATTATTCATTGTAGACATGCCCACTAATAATCTAATGACATTTTAATTGCTATAGTATAACATAGTTGTCTGAGTCAATCTTTGATTACTAATTTCCTTTGCCTATAAACATTTGTTTCCAAACAACTCAAGAGACTGAGGACCAGAAAGCAGTGGGAATATCTATTCAGCGAAGATAAGCCATAACAAGAAGCCCAGGACTCATGGGAACTCAAAGCCAACTGCCCTCTTGCAAAGTCTTCTATGTGTGCTTCAGTGAGAAAGCTTAGCCTTGCGCTGTGTGGAAGGAGAAATACTCAATAGGCCCGGGCTTTTTCTCACAGAGCAGGCGAAAAGAGTAGGTATGGATTTGTGAAGAACTAATAACCAGTTCATTTGCTAAACAAATATTAGCACTATATTGCTGTACCATATACTATCACTGTAAACGAAAATATTGACTATATGTCACTACTTCTGAAATTTCATTCTTTTCTTGCTGGATTTTACTGTTGTATTTATCATAGAAGATGGCCCACGTGAGTCTGTGATGGCCATGTGATACCTGTGACTCCTCTCTTTTCTTTACCAAGTCCTTAGTGATATTCTATGCACATTGTCTTAATGGCTGCACCTTTTCAATATATTTTAATACTTAGCCAGATTACCCTTTCTAACCTTTCTAAATTGTTCTCCTTGTCATCTGTCTCTCTCTTCTATCTATCTATCTATCTATCTATCTATCTATCTATCTATCTATCTATCTATCATCTACCTCTGCTGTAGAAGAGTTAAGCACAAGTAGGTTTCATTTGTGGCTTGGTATATCCAGTTTGCTCATTTTTTTTTATTTCACATCCTTCAAATGCATTTTGATTTCATCTAATGGTGTGGAATATTTTTGTTTGTGCCTTAAAGACTGTTTGCATACTTGATGCTGGCTTCTATCCTTTGTAGTATAGTTTTGTAGTAAACTAGGCTAAGATAAAACTGGTGGTGATTTTCTGTCCACTGATCTCCAGCCTAGAAGTTGTACTATTTCACTTGATTATGAATTTTGTTGGATATTATGTAGAACAAAAATGCACAAACTTGTTTTGAAAAGCAAACAGTAAGCATTAATCTGTGAGTGCTCTGCCACAGGTATCTCTCTACAATGTAATAGACAATGTTTGAGCTAGTGGATATTTGAGGATTTGGTCTCAAATATTCTAAGTATTTGATGTCAATTACTTATCATGTTCTAGAAGCTAAACATTGATTATCTTCTTTGTTTTTCTTTACATATGTCATGGGCTAGGGTTTCTAGTGTAGTGTTGCACAGCAGTGCTGCTGGTGGTACCTGCTGTTTTCTCCTGAGCTCACAAGGAGTCATTACAGTTGGGTATTCTGAAGGATGCCCCCAGGCATTAATTGAATTACTATGTTTTTGTTAATATCAGCAATCTGTGTGTAATCTGATGACTGCATAAGTTTTGATGACTCTCTCTCCTTCTCCTGCCCCTAAAGAGAATTACAGATATATAAGATACATAACAAATATAAACACACACATTCATACATATGTATGGATATGTATGTAATCCAGTGCACTTGTTTGGCAAATGTTTTTCACTTTGACAACTGATTAAATTTTTTAGTGACTGTCAACCTATTCCTAATTTGTCTTGAGACATTTAGTCATTAAAATTGCTTTTTAAAAATATTTTACATCTCCTGGCTGAGACCATAATTCAGTCAGTAAAATGTTTGTTGGATAAGCATGGTATGATCTAATCCAGGCAACGTATGAAGCAGAGACAGGCATATCGATGGCGCTTGCATGCCAGCCAGTCTACCCAATGTGGTGAGCATCAGGCTATTGAGAGACTCAGTCTCCAAAACCTAGGTAAATAGAATTTGGAGAATAATAGTTAATGTTGTCCTCTGGCTTCTATATGCACCACATACGTTCTTGCATTTCCATTCACATGAACATGCACACACAATAGGATACACACACACACACACACACACACACACACACACACTAAGTAAAAATTATATCACATTCCTTTCAAACAAATTAGCATACTCTTGCATCTCGTAGGATCATATGTGACCCCGTATGTCCTCATTCCCCTTTCATTCTGTGTTATGCTGGTCATGGCGCCTCTGCTGTCCTCTCCGTCTATTTTGCTAGAGATTGATATTTAACTATCATCTTCTCAAGGGTTTAGACATTTATGGTTTTGTTCACTAGTTTTTCCCTAAAATAAATTTCATTCTTATTCTTCCCTACATCCTTCTTTGAATTTATTTTCTTACTCTTATATGTCTGTTTTGTTTGAACATTTGGTTCATTTAATTTTAGTCTTTCAAAAGTTTTAGGAAGTACCACTTTAGTTATAAACTAGAAACTTTAATAATTGTTCCCATCTAGATATAACAGTTTCACAATCTCTCATAACGTAGGAGTGCATTTTTAAGTGCCTGAGATATGCAGCTGTTTTGAGATCTTTTATTATAAACTTTTAATTTTATTGCATTGTGATTCAGTAATGCTTTTATTATATCCATCTTTGAATGGCGTTGACATTTTTCTAAGTAGGGCTGTGTTTGTTTCAAACCACAAGGGAGTTATGAGGTAGTATAGAGACTGGCATCTTGGAATTTGGTGGTGCCTCGCTGGAGACACAAAGGTATGGCTTATCCAGGAAACAGGTCTGCACACGTTCTCCCATCATGCTTTGCTTTCTCCTTGGCTATCAAATTTTATGATTCAGACTTTTGTGAGACACCATCTTGCGTTTTAACATTCTGAAGATGTTGGCTTCAGGTGTGTTTTTACTTAAGGACAATTTACAAATCAGAAACTTGTAATAAACTCCTTTACAGTTGTAGCTGTGAGGCTCCTCCAGTTCCCTTAGGCTTGATTGATAAAGCGTGGCGTTAATCCTATTCCTGTGGTGACGCACAGCGAGCTTTACGACAGAGGGAAACAGCTGGTGGAGCGGGTTCACGGAAAGGTGAAGGTAATATTGCCAGAAAGAAACAAGAAAGAATGATTTTAAAAACGGGATAATAGTTGAAACAACACCATTAACCTTTAGCTTCAGATTACTGAGTGTGTGGTCATTTTTAGAGGTCTAACCTAAGGGTTGCAGGAACTGCATGAGACAGACAGACAGAGCGGAGCAGGACGAGCTGTTACTGTTTCCTTCTATTCCTCTCTAACTTAAGACATTAAGAAAACAAGACCATTGCTGTGCTTGGACTTACTGGGAGAGACAGTAATTTCTAAGTGAATGGGTTGACTTCTGTAGAGGGAAGATCATTAAAGAATACAGCCGTGTCCGCATAATAAATGCAGATACCTGGTTTTCAGACCAGGTTCTATCATTGAGCGGAAGCCTATTGGAGATGCAATCACCTGGTGTCTTTCCTATGCTAGGTTTGTAAATACCCTTGAGAGCGTCTGTGACCTTTCAGCAACAGTTTGATTCAGTGGCAACTGGGGTGTGTCTTCTTCTTGACTTCTTCCCTTTTGCCACCTGTGGAGGGAGTACGCAAGCAGGACCGATGTGACCAATGAATACAAGATATTGTGACTCTTCATGGAGGAAGCTTAGAAATCCTATGGAAAATTTTGTCTTGAAGAGGAATTATCAAGACAAGGGATTTTTATACTGGCATTGATGGACAGGGGTGTTGTTAGATTGCAAATGATCCAAGAACACTCTCCAATTTTCTGTTCAGATTCATAAGTAAGTATATTGGATTTATATTTTGAGAATTTATGGGCTCAGAACATTCTCAAGGGTTTTGCTACACACCAAGCAGTTCAGAATAATGAATCAAAAATGCTCAGTGTGCTTTACTACCTAGAAGTTGCTCCACTTTCGACCTGATTTTATGTAGCCAGAAGTTGGAGATCAAACCTCCCCTTAACAGCTATTGACATCCTCCTTGGTAACCTTCTCCTGAACTTGAATTTACTCTTGAAAGTAAACTTTGGGATGCCTGGTTCACAAAATAACAGACCACTTAGAGATCAGGGTGATCCAGGGACATGGGCTCTGAGCAGTTTGGTCCAACATGGGAGAAGTCTGTACAAGGTACCTCCTACATACAGAACTTTTAATGTCTTGTGTGTGAAACATGAGAAAAAAATAGTTGACTTATATTAAGATTTTAGTCCCTTATCTGATTTAGGATAGGTAAGGATCCTTTCCCAATCTGTTGGTGGTTTTTTTGTCTTATTGATGGTGTCTTTAGCCTTGCAGAAGCTTTGCAGTTTCATGAGGTCCCACTTGTCAATTCTCAATCTTACAGCACAAGCCATTACTGTTCTATTCAGGAATTTTTCCCCTGTGCCCATGTCTTCAAGGCTTTCCCCCACTTTCTCCTCTATAAGTTTCAGTGTCTCTGGTTTTATGTGAAGTTCCTTGATCCACTTAGACTTGACCTTAGTACAAGGAGATAGGAATGGATCTATTCACATTCTTCTACATGTTAACAACCAGTTGTGCCAGCACCATTTGTTGAAAATGCTGTCTTTCTTCCACTGGATGTTTTTAGCACCCTTGTCGAGAGGATCAAGTGACCGTAGGTGTGTGGGTTCATTTCTGGGTCTTCAATTCTATTCCATTGGTCTATTTGTCTGTCACTATACCAGTACCATGCAGTTTTTATCACAATTGCTCTGTAGTAGAGCTTTAGGTCCGGCATGGTGATTCCACCAGAGGTTCTTTTATCCTTGAGAAGAGTTTTTGCTATCCTAGGTTTTTTGTTATTCCAGATGAATTTGCAGATTGCACTTTCTAATTCGTTGAAGAATTGATTTGGAATTTTGATGGGGATTGCATTGAATCTGTAGATTGCTTTTGGCAAGATAGCCATTTTTACAATGTTGATCCTGCCAATCCATGAGCATGGGAGATCTTTCCATCTTCTGAGATCTTCTATAATTTCTTTCTTCAGAGACTTGAAGTTTTTATTATACAGATCTTTCACTTCCTTAGTTAGAGTCACGCCAAGATATTTTATATTATTTGTGACTATTGAGAAGGGTGTTGTTTCCCTAATTTCTTTCTCAGCCTGTTTATTCTTTGTGTAGAGAAAGGCCATTGATTTGTTTGAGTTAATTTTATATCCAGCTACTTCACCAAAGCTGTTTATCAGGCTTAGGAGTTCTCTGGTGGAATTTTTAGGGTCACTTATATATACTATCATATCATCTGCAAAAAGTGATATTTTGACTTCATCTTTTCCAATTTGTATCCCTTTGATCTCCTAATATCCAATATATATAAAGAACTCAAGAAGGTGGACTCCAGAAAGTCAAATAACCCCATTAAAAATGGGGCTCAGAACTGAACAAAGAATTCTCACCTGAGGAATACTGAATGGCAGAGAAGCACCTGAAAAAATGTTCAACATCCTTAATCATCAGGGAAATGCAAATCAAAACAACCCTGAGATTCCACCTCACACCAGTCAGAATGGCTAAGATCAAAAATTCAGGTGACAGCAGATGCTGGCGAGGATGTGGAGAAAGAGGAACACTCCTCCATTGTTAATGGGATTGCAAGCTTGTACAAACACTCTGGAAATCAGTCTGGCGGTTCCTCAGAAAATTGGACATAGTACTACCGGAGGATCCAGCAATACCTCTCCTGGGCATATATCCAGAAGATGTCCCAACCGGTAAAAAGGACACATGCTCCACTATGTTCATAGCAGCCCTATTTATAATAGCCAGAAGCTGGAAAGAACCCAGATGTCCCTCAACAGAGGAATGGATACAGAAATTATGGTACATTTACACAATGGAGTACTACTCAGCTATTAAAAAGAATGAATTTATGAAATTCCTAGCCAAGTGGATGGACCTGGAGGGCATCATCTTGAGTGAAGTAACACAATCACAAAAGAACTCACACAATATGTATTCACTGATAAGTAGATATTAGCCCAAAACTTAGGATACCCAAGATATAAGATACAATTTGCTAAATGCATGAAACTCAAGAAGAATGAAGACCAAAGTGTGGACACTTCTTAGAAAAGTGTGCCCCTTCTTAGAATTGGGAACAAAACACCCAGGGAAGGAGTTACAGAGACAAAGTTCGTAGCTGTGATGAAAGGATGGACCATTTATAGACTGCTGTATCCAGGGATCCATCCCATAATCAGCTTCTAAATGCTGACACCATTGCATACACTAGCAAGATTTTGCTGAAAGGACCCAAATATAGCTGTCTCTTGTGAGACGATGCCGGGGCCTAGCAAACACAGGAGTGGATGTTCACAGTCAGCTATTGGATGTATCACAGGGCTCCCAATGGAGAAGCTAGAGAAAGTACCCAAGGAGCTAAAGGGATCTGCAACCGTATTGTTGGAACAACATGATGTACTAACCAGAACCCCGGAGCTCTTGTCTCTAGCTGCATATGTATCGAAAGATGGTCTAGTCGGCCATTAATGGAAAGAGAGGCCCATTGGACTTGCAAACTTTATATGCCCCAATATAGGGGAATGCCAGGGCCAAAAGAATGGGAATGGGTGGGTAGGGAAGTGGGGGGCGCTATGGGGGACTTTTGGGATAGCATTGGAAATGTAATTGAGGAAAATATGTAATAAAAATATTAAAAATTAAAAAAAAGATTTTAAAATAATTAACTGCAAATATCTCCATTTTCAATCACATGCATTTCTACATACAACACACTATGTTTTCTCCCTTCCTTTATCTCCATTTCCTCCTCTCCCCTTCTCTTTTCCTTGTGGCATGATGTTAGCTCGTTCTCTCTCTCTCTCTCTCTCTCTCTCTCTCTCTCTCTCTCTCTCTCCCTCTCCTCCCTCTCTCTACTCCCCCTTTCTCTTTCTGTGTTTACTTACATGTTTTGGGCTTCAGTGAGAACTGGGAAAAGACAAAGTGCTTTTCCCCAAACATATGCTCACTCACCTATCTGAGGTAAACAATCACAGTCACTTCTACAAATCCTCTAATGTTTGTGGGTCCCAGAGGAAGAACTCTGTGCTTCTTAAAAAAAAATCAATAACTTTAAGCACACTGAGTCTATTAATACTGTCCATATGTGCTTGGGCATAGGGTCATCCCCTGGGGCACAAGGAACCTCTCAATGGCCATACTTCTGAGGAAAAATGATACGCTTTCCCCTTGACAGCCAACAACTGTCAATAGCTCCTGGGCAATGGACGGAACCTCCCTTCCTCTTCCCTTCTTCATGTTGGAAGTTTTAACTGGCCTGATGATATGCATGCCACATGTAGGTAACTAAGAATGCTGTGGGGTTTTGTGTGCAGTAGCCATGCCCAGGTGGGGCACTTTTCCCCCATCATCTTCCTGGCTACCTCCTTTGAGGTCTACCAGTCTCTGACTATGACTGCTCAAGTCACACTTACACAAAATATACACTCCCGTGCACACTGTGTACCATCTTTTAAACCCACCTCCTCTGCTCTGCCTACTTCTGGACATCTGCTGCCCCTTGCTCGGCTAGCTCTTTCCTGTTTGTACTTAGATATTATGGCCCCATTTTGATGTCTGTCTGTCTTTCATGTGCGGTGTCTGACATTTTCCTTTCCCACCAACATCTAAAAGTGTAGTTAGCATTTGTGCCACTGTAGGTCCATGTTACTTCTATTGTAAGTTCCTAGCACACAGCCATTTGTTTAGTGTTTATATGTCTGTGACCTTAAAGTGGGCACAAAGCAAATTTTTGTCATATCTGCTGTCCAGTTCCTAATAGGCATTCTTTCTGTGAATGTATTGGTTTGGAATTTTGATTCTTGAAATTAATATTTTACTTGGACTTGCTGTATAGCATGGGAAATTTATTAGGATATAGAAGACCCAATGCAGTAAGACAGAATTACTAGTAGATACTTTATAGTTGCTATGTCCTCTTCACTGTTTTGTGGCCTGTTTGTTTTTAGAGATGGAATCTTGTACAGACCAGCTTGGCTTCAGCCTTATGATCTTCCTGCTTCTGTCTTCTGGGTGTTGGGATTATAGGTGTAGGGATTGCAGGTGTTGGGATTACAAGTGTAGGGATTGCAGGTGTTGGGTTTACAGGTGTGCATCACCATGTCAATTCTTCATTCTGGTTTTAACCCATGGAAACAAAAGACATTAAATACCCAAGGAAGTCCAAATAGCCATGTCATTCTTTGTGTGTTTTAAATTTTGGGTATGTAATATTGTTACACAGAAAAGTGAATGAACATATTATTCCTCCGGAAAGAACTTGACTCAAATTTAAGTCTGCTGTTTATCACTAGGTGATCTTAGTAGAAATTGATTGCTCTCCTTAAAATAGCTTGCTCACTTCTAAATTAAGGATCCAGAGAAGACATTTGATCTCCTGATAGAGCTGCACACAGCATTGCTGAGTGTGCCACCAACTTGTAGAGCCAATGCCTTCCTTTGCAAGATGTAATATCTGGACAAGACTGAGACGGTCACAACAGGCATCCTTGTCCCCATTTGCTTTGTTTCTACATCATTAATAGGCCAGAGAGCCCTTTGTCCCTGATGACATGGTTTGTTTCAGGTTCTTTCTAAGCAACCATTGTCAAATAGATACACGTGTTGGCTCAAAAAATAAAACCTATCTGTCATGTCAGTGCTAGAGTTAGATACTGATGGGAAAAAAAAAAAACGTAAGAAAAAAAATTCTGTTACTGTTTAAAAAAACCCATAATCAAAAGCACATGGCTCCATCAGCAGCAGCGATGTTACTTTGTCTTTTTCTAATGGGTTAGGCTTTTAGGGTCTGGACACATGCCTCCTCAGAATAAAGACATAGATTTTCCTCTCCATCCTTTGTTACTGGTGTGGGAATGGAGAGATATGTATCAAGAATAGGAAGGTATTCTCCTGCAAACATTGACATGTGGCCATTGCAACCTACTGAAAAGTCCACAGTGCATCATCAATTGCTTGTGTATTGGAGCCCCTTCCCCAGGGATTCTGAGTCTCAGTGAAGAACAAGTCAAGGCAAACATTCACTTCAGGCGTCGAAGGCAATGGGAAGACTTACCTGTTGTAAGCTTGAAAGAAAATACATTCAGTTGGTGTCCATCTACACCTTTTCTATGTGACAGCAACCAAGGTAATGTGCTTGACAGAGCAAGAAATCAGGAGAGCAGAGGTCTGAATTCCCATTTTGATTTTATGTATGTTGCTTGGATTATGAGAAGTATACAGAGCCCGGTTTTACTGGAAAGCATACGGGCTGGGAGGATGATCTAGGCAGTAAAGTGCTTGCTGGGGAAGCATCAGGAACTGAATGCAGATCCTCAGAACCCATGCCAAAAGCCAGGCATGGCTGTACATGCTAGGGAGGCAGAGAAAGGGGACCCCTTGGGCCTTGCTGGCCATTGAGTCTGGCAGAATAAGTAAATACCAGGTTCAGTGAATGACCATGTCTCAGAAAGTAAGACAGACAGACAGACAGACAGACACTAAAGAAGATACATAACATCCAACTCTACATACATGCTCACACATGGTCATACATACATATGCAAATACAGTGTATACAATATAGTTTTTTAAAAAAATTAATGTGTATATGTGCAAGGAAGTGAAAATAGGTTGTATCGGTAGGGGATGGTGGAGGGATGAGGATGTGGAAGCAGTCAGGAGGCTTTCCCAGATCCACGGTGCCTGGTAACCCAAGCAGGGGACAGACTTGGCAGCCAGCAGAAGCCCGATCTGGGGATTTGCTTTACAAAGCAAAGACTGAAGAGTGAAGAATCACTGAGTGACACATTTATATTGAGGCGCATGATGTTTAAACACAGTCAACACACCTCATGAATCTTCAAGGATGAGTAGTTTTCTATATTTTAGTACACGTGGCTCACTCTACATCTCTATCACAAAGCATCCCCTCCACTCACATCTCTCTATAATCTGTTTATGTTTGAATATCCATATTTATATCGACTACAGTAAAATGTATATAATGAAGTCATTTCACACCAAGAACATCTTTTTATCTGCTTTGTCAGAGCATCATTTAAACCCCCAACATCCTGTTACTACACCGTAGTTAAATAAACTCCAAGATTCTCACACTCAATAACCCATTAAATCATCTTAAATACTATGTCATAATGACAACTTGATGCAGCCAGATGTGATATCTGAGGAATAAAAAAAATACTTTTCTAAAGACACAGCTTCCTGATTTTACATCCTCCAGCCCATCTGCACAGCTGTTGAATCTCTCCGCTCTGCTTTGGTGGGCGTGTATATCACTTACATCTGCTTCAGGCATGGCTTCCCTGAGGTACCATGGAACGTTCCCCAGGCCATCGTGATTCGTACTTTTAGGAGATCACCAACACAGTTTCGTTGTGTGGCTTTCTCAGTCTGGAAAGTGTAAATACTGAAGTCCCAGTAGGCGCAACAGTATTAGTAACAGGCTTTGTGTGGACCCCATGGTCCAGGAGTCATAGTCAGTCAAAGCCCCACAGAACGGTGTTCATCCCACCTGTGCTGGATAGAAGGCCTGTAACACGAAGAACACACAGATGTGCTAGACATTGCCCATATGTGGACTAAGAATCACTTCCTGGTCTTGTTTGAATACCGTTAAAATCGTGATGGAATACTTCCAGTTCACACCCCTGATCACAATGAAATGTGACTCATAGGACACACCCGATTCCAACCCGGCACGTTTCTGTGTCACACAGGATTGGACGTGAACTTTTGAACTTCCAATTCTATCAGTTAGCATACAACTTGGCATGATCATCCTCGTGCTGAACCCATCAGAACGGGAGAGCCCGTTTGACAAGTGTGTTATGCACTGTGTGGGGAGGGATAATGCCCCACCAAGCAGCAATCCTATAAATGAGGTTATAATAGGCAGTGCACACGGCCCTGATGCCCCTGGATTCATACATGTGGTGAAATTACTTGCTGGGTAATGTCCTTCACAAAGCCCTCATGCTTCAATCTGGAAGGCGGCCCATTGCTGATACAACAAATCAATTGATAAGAAGTGTCTTTACTGCACTCAATAAAAAAAAAATCAGCACAACCCCAAATAAACATACACGGCTCATAAAACAAATTGCTCACCTAAAATGAATTACATTCTGAGTTTTTTTAAAAGTAAATTATGCCACGGAATATTCAATAATGTATTCGTCCTCCAAAGTGTAAGACTATAAACAGCACTAAAAGTAAATGCTTTCACGTTTCTTTTTAGTTTAGTATTTTTTTTCAATCTACAGGATTACCAAGAGCAAAATGTAAAAGAAAAAAAAAGCGTGGTAGAAATGGCCTGTTCTGTGAAATATAGGAAAAAAATATACCATCTGTGATTTAGCACTAGTCTCCATATTCCATCTGTGAGCTAAGCACAGCTCTTAACAAAGACTGAATCCCATTGCAATTCAATATGATTTTTTTTCTTTAAAAGTTTTTCTAAGAAAACTACTTTTATAACACTCCGTTATTCTTGGCATGGAGTCACTGAATGAAATAGTAAATATGGTCTTTATGTGTATTTGAAGAACTTGTTATTGCATGTCAGGGCCCCAAACTCTAGCAGCTAATAAGCAGAAATGAATCATTGTCTATCACCTCTCAGATGAGCTGGCCATAGGAAGGCCCTTGCTCACCCTGTGTCCTGAGCTTTCACTGCTGGGTGACAGCCAGTGCCCTGCAAAGGAATATGAGCAAGTGATACCTGTCATACAAAGGGAAGCATGAGGACCAGAGAGAGGCATGTGTATGATATGACCAAGCCCTGAGTGAAAACACTGCATAATTCTTGGGAAATATTCCTGTTCCTCTAACCCGGTGGTTCTCAGCCATTCTACTGCTGTGACCCTTCAATAGTTACTTGTGTTGTGGCAACCCCCCTCCCCAACCATAAAAATATTTAGTTGCAACTTCATAACAGTAATTTTGCTAGTTATGAATTGTAATATAAATATCATCGATTATGCATGTTGACCCCTAAAGTTTGTCATGGTCCATAGGTTGAGAATCACTGCTTAGGACTATTCAATCTTGTCTCTGGCCACCATTTCTTTTTTATGATATATCCTTGATATGGAATTCCCAGCCCTCCTTACAGGGAGGAATCCCAGTTTTGCGAATCAGAGCTCCAATAATGGCTTCTCAACCTTCATGAGAACATCATGGGTGTCATGGCAACACAGCTCATTTCTTCTTCTGCTTCCATAATGGATATTTGCTCACTTTTAATGTAAACTTTTGTATTCTGCTGTCTTAGTTAGGGTTTTACTGCTGTGAAGAGACACCATGACCAAGGCAAGTCTTATAAAAACAACATTTATTTGGGGCTGGCTTACATGTTCAGAGGTTCAGTCCATTATCATCAAGGTGGGAGCATGGCAGTATCCAGGCAGGCATGGTGCAGGAGGAGCTGAGAGTTCTACATCTTCATCCAAAGGCTGCTAGTAGAAGACTGACTTCCAGGCAACTAGGGTGAGGATCTTATGCCCACACCCACAGTGACACACCAGGTCACACCTATTCCAACAAGGTCACACCTCCAAATGATGCTACTTCCTGGTCCAAGTATATACAAACCATCACATCTGCTTAGTATTTGAAGGGATTGATTGGATGCCTGTCTCCCTTAAGATATTATAAGTTCTATTCAGCTAGCTTTTCATTTTTATATCCTGTGCCATCTTGTCTAGGGATTGAATTTGGCCATGGAAAAATCTAGCTTAGGAAACAGGGAATTCATTTCTGTTGCACACAGCGCAAGGAATCTGGATGGAGGGATGGCCGATGTCATTTATTTAGAGGCTCATCAATGCAGAGGCTAAATCTCTAAATTTCTCTAGGGCACCTGCTCTGCTAGCCTTTATCTCTGGATGGCAGCCCAGCTACAGTAGGGTTCTGAATGGTTCAGCCCACTTCATTTATGGAGATCAGAACTGAGTTATGCTGCATTGATCTAAGTATAGCAAACATGAGGGTTGTGTTTTTATTTTTCCAGACTCAAGTAGAAAATGGCAAAAGAAAGATGACTGAGGTGGCTTTCAAATGCACCAACCTCCTGTGCTGCCGACATGCCAAGTGCTCTGTGTAAGAATTTCTAGCTCAGTCCAGCTCAGATAAGATAACCTTGGGTACAAGAGGAACACACTCTAAGAGAAATTTCCACAAGAGTGAGCTGCGACCATCAGTGTGGTGACTACTTTCCAGAGAAGAGTTTCACAACCTTCAGAGTTCTCTTACCTTTGGTGTTAGTTCCTCAGGGGGGATGGGCCCAGTCCAAGGGAAATGAGGAAGCATTAGGAGTAAGGTGAGGAACTGAGAGGAAGGGAGATGAGTGCTTTATGCCAGAAAGTTCTAGAACCCTGTGCTGATGGTCAAGAATATGTTCCTGTGTGCCCACTCTTTCGCAGATATTCATGCTGAGGTTGTTAACCCATGGACCACAATGAGCAGAAGGTACTCAAGACTGGCCATGCATGTGTGTATGTTTGTATGTTTGTATGTATGTATGTATGTATGTATGTATGTATGTATTTCATTTTCCTCTTAAACTAAGTTATCTATTCCTAGGAGGAACTCATTACAGTACCATTAAACAAAGATAACCCTCTGCTCATCTCTGTTTTCCTGATAGGACAGAATGCCAAGGGACCTTCCTCCTAACTGAGGGATCTCCAGAAGGAAGGTCTCTCTCTCTCTCTCTCTCTCTCTCTTTCCCTCTCTCTCTCTCTCTCTCTCTCTCTCTCTTTCCCTCTCTCTCTCTCTCTCTCTCTCTCTCTCTTTCCCTCTCTCTCTCTCATCTCTTTGTCTCTATCACTGTCTCTCTTCTCTCTATCTCTGACTCTGACTTTGTCTCTGTCTCTGTCGGTCTCTCTCTCTCTCTCTCTCATCTCTTTGTCTCTATCACTGTCTCTCTTCTCTCTATCTCTGACTCTGACTTTGTCTCTGTCTCTGTCGCTCTCTCTCTCTCTCTCTCTCTCTCTCTTTGTATGTATGTGTGTGTGTGTGAGTGTGTGCACATTTCACATTTTCTCTGTGATTTCCATTGGGTCTAAACAGTGGATCGTGACTTACATGAAAATCCTGAGATAGACAGATGCTATCCCACTTCCCTAAGAGAATTGCCTTACTTGAAGGGCAGGTTTTCATCACTATATCTGATAGAAAAGAGACAACGAAGTGAATTGTGGGTGATATTCGCAAAGGCTAGTGTCCCTTGGAAACGATGGAAGGAAGGACACAGGACAGACGGTAGCTCCTGGTGATGCATCTGTCTAGGCCCATAGTCTGTCACTGCCAGGTACACCAGGGCACAGGTTTCTTCTTCATGATGCTTAAATTAGGTGTACTTTGCCCCTAAGTTTCCCATCGGCAGTAAGTGCCATGATATAGACACATTCAACCAGACCACAAATGTACATTTATAATTTGCAAGTCTCCCGAGGGAAACATATTTTTGTTTGCAGGGCTTCTTTCCTTCAGCTTTACAGTGGCCTGACCTCCCCTCTTTGGTTGCCTGAACCCCTTCACAAGTTCTGCCTCTGTCTCTGTTTGAGACAGGATCTAGCTATATAGCTCTGATTAGCCTCAAACTCATAATCTTGTCTTTTTTTTGTACCTTTTATGCCACAGCCTCCACAGTGCTTGGTTTACAGGCATACACGACCACACTTGACTTATTCTGTATTACATCTTTAAACACTTCTGCCTATCTACCAATTAATTTAATTTGGTGGGGAAGGGGGTGCCAAAGTGTGCACTTGGAGGTCAGAGACAGCTTTAGTTTCTTTTCTCCCACCATGTGGGCACTAGGGATTGAGCTCCACACTTGACCTCTGGGCTGCTCCTTCACCTACCGAAGCAGCTTACAGGTCCCTGTGCTAAGCATCAGACAGGTTCCCATCTTGCGGTTGGGAAGCAGCCTAATGTTCCTCCTGTTCCTACTGCTGTTGGTTTAAGCATTCTTTCCCATTATAAAATAAAAACATCCTGAAAAAGCATGCAAAATGGAGAAAAGTGACTGAGAGGCAGATCTGCAGAGGCTGTGTATGGCAACGTTGACCAGAGGAGGAAGCTGGGAACAAACTGAACGGTCCTCATTCCAGAAGCAGGGAGGGAGGGCTGCTGGAAACCTACAAGGAAAGTCGCTATGGCCGGAAGATATTAATGTAGTGATGGAGAACTCTTCTACCATTCTCTCTGTCTCCATGTCTTTCTCTCTGTCTCTGTCTCTCTCTCTTTCCCTGTCTGTATGTGTGCATGCATGCTTAGATGGTGTATGCACATGTGCAGAGGCCAGGAGGAGGATCACAGGACCCCACTCTATCATTCCCTACTTTACTTCCTTGAGATAGTGTGTCTCCCTGAACCTGAAGCTAGACTGCTTCTCAATGAGCCCTGGAGATCCTCCTGTCTCTGCCACCCACAGTGCTGGTGTTAGTGCAACCACCCTGGCTTTTCCCATGGCTTGGGTATTAGAACTCAGGCCATTATGTTGCCCACCAAGGTCTCTTACCTGCTCAGCCATCTTATTAGGTCTTCAATTCGTGTGTGTGTGTCTGTGTGTCTGTGTGTGTGTGTGTGTGTGTGTGTGTGTGTGTGTGTGTGTGTGTGAGAGAGAGAGAGAGAGAGAGAGAGAGAGAGAGAGAGAGAGAGAGAGAGAGAGAGAGAGATATTGCAGCAAGACTTCCTCTGCCAGCATCCCCTGGTCCCAGCCTTCCAGGAGAACTGCTTGAAGTGCTTTTGTAGGAATAATGAGGGTTTTTTGTTTGTTTCTTTTGATTTTTGTTTTGTTTTTGTTTTTGTTTTGTTTGAACATAGGTGGCCCTCTGTATCCATGGGTTTAGCCAAAGAAACTTAGGATTAAAAAACAAAACCAAAAAAACCAAAACAAAACATTCCCCCAAAAACCAAAAATCAAAAAACCTACTGGTACTAAGCAGGCGGAAGCCATGGTGTCATCACTAGTCCTCGATCCAGGCACGATAACAACTACTCGCACAGGAGCATCACCTTGTATTTGACATTACAGCCAATTGAGGCTGATTGAAAGTGTTCAGGGGGATTGTGCTGGTTCTGTGCTGGCATGGCACCATTTTGAATAAGAGGCTGTAACATCTGCTGATTTGGGGATGTGCTTGAACTCTTCTGGACTCCAAGTGGCAGCTGCCTGTATCAAAGATCACCGTGTGCAATATTTTGTAGGCATCTAAGATGAGTGGGTACTGTTCTCATGTGCTTGGTATGAACCAGCCTCTTCTTATAAGTTCTCCACTGATGAGGAAACTGAGGCACACAAAGAGAAGCTAAGGACATGGCTGGCAGCCACACCGCTAGCTACAAAGCCCTGGAGCTGGGATTCAAGGCCAAAGAGTTTGGCTCCAGAACCTCAGTCAGTATTAAGCTCTGCAATTCTCTCCCCAGGCCCCACCAGACTGTTGACACCAGAAAGCTGTCATACTGTGCAATTGAATCTTCACATCTGACACAATGGAGCTCATATATACCTAGTTTTCTCAACCTTGCTTTTTAAATTTTTAATTTTCTTTCTTTCTTTCTTTCTTTCTTTCTTTCTTTCTTTCTTTCTTTCTTTCTTTCTTTCTTGCTTGCTTGCTTGCTTGCTTGCTTGCTTGCTTGCTTGCTTGCTTGCTTGCTTTCTTGCTTGCTTTCTTGCTTTCTTGCTTTCTTGCTTGCTTTCTTGCTTGCTTGCTTTCTTGCTTGCTTTCTTGCTTTCTTTTTTTCCGAGACAGGTTTCTCTGTATATCCCTGGCTGTCCTGGAACTCACTCTGTAGACCAGGCTAGCCTCGAACTCAGAAATCCGCCTGCCTCTACCTCCCAAGTGCTGGGATTACAGGCGTGTACCACCACTGCCCAGCTTTTTATGTTTCTTTATTTTGGTGCTAAGGATTGATTCCAGGTTCCCATCAGTGCTTGACAAGATTGTTCCAGGAAACATTATCATCATTACTGAAGTTGTTTTTTTCCTCTGTCTATAGCCACGGCTGGCCTGGGAACCCAATATGTAGACCAGGCTGACCCTTAAACTCACAGAAATCTACCAGCCTCTGCCTCCAGAGAGCTGGGATTAAATTCTTCACTAGGCTGCCTGGCACAAAATTATTCTTTTAACAAATTACATGGTTATTTTGGTGGTTGTTGTTGTGTTTTTGTTTTTGTTTTGGTCACAGGACTGTACGTCATTCATAAATCTCACAGTGACTACTGATTTCTCCGTTCTTATTATTCCGTTTGTGTTTTCCGCCTCTTCTGAGGTCAGTTTTGCATTTGGCATGTTTCCTAGAAAGTACCTAATTTCCTCACCCACTCCCCATTTCTCATTTTTAAAATTCTGCTCTTGATTTTATTATCTATCTGAAACACAGGTTTATTTTGCTGTTTATCTCAGGTTCAGGAGCTGGCTGTTCATGCTGTCCATTGCTCCTCGTTTGTGTAGCCTTTCCAAGGAGCTAAAGGGATCTGCAACCCTATAGTTGGAACAACATGATGAACTAACCAGTACCCCGGAGCTCTTGTCTCTAGCTGCATATGTATTGAAAGATGGCCTAGTCGGCCATCACTGGAAAGAGAGGCCCATTGGACTTGCAAACTTTATATGCCCCAATATAGGGGAATGCCAGGGCCAAAAGAATGGGAATGGGAGGGTAGGGAAGGGGGGGGCGGTATGGGGGACTTTTGGGATAGCATTGGAAATGTAATTGAGGAAAATATGTAATAAAAAAAAATCTCAATCATGTCGTCCTAGAAAGTCTGCCTGATCAAACAAAAACAGAAGCAACCCCCACAGGAATTGCAGAAAAGTTAACTTAAATTCTTTTCGGTGGTTCCCCTTTCAGCATACTGTGCATCCATACCTCGGCCTGTGTTTCCTGTTTGGTGTTTATATTAAACCTTAATATTTTTGGAATAAAAATAGTTTATAGTCTACCTTTTCTATCTGTAGCTCCATCATAACTTAATTCTACTTGTAGATTTGAATAAATTTCATGTTCGCTCTTAAAGCTTAGTGTCAGGTATAGATGAGACCCTCGCTTGTACTCCGTGTACCTTTTCTCTATGGAGAGAATTCCCAGGCAGAGGGTGTGTGTTGGTCATTTTCAAGCCTTTAGGCTCACCCTCCTGTTGCCTTGCTTCTGGCGCGAACGTGTTAGACTGCCCTCTTGTGGCCAGTACTGTAACTGCATATGCGCAGCCTGTTGGCTGGCACAGTTGGACCTAAGCTTGGTATTCAGTTAGATGCTTCTTTGTAACATGGTGCTTTCTCTTTATACTGATGTTGCTTATTTGTGTGCAGAGGTCTCCATACACTAAAGCTCAGAAGAGCTTCTAAGCTGACATTGCCCTTTGAGAAGTATGCATTTCAGACTGGACAAGGGCTGGGATTGTTTTCCTGTAAGGTCTCTGTCACAAGCTTGTTTATTCAATATTCACCAGTTGCTGCTTTTCACCTACACAGGAAACTGGAAAATTTCTCAGCAAATTAATTCTCATTGGGTGTTAACCTCTCATGTGATGTGTCAGCCTTGTGGAGACAGAACTATTCTAAATGTATTCATAAGGGACAGCTGGGTCCAGACTAGCATAGTCATACACCCTCAGGCACGGACACAAAGCTTCTCTAACATAAGAAATAAGATGGTCCTGATCCGAGGGACCCAAGACACAGCATGAGCCAACCTGAGCTGATTTCCTTGTCCTGACTCTGGTTCTGGCAAGCTCTGCCACTTGTCTCGCACATTCTGTCAGCGTGCCGGTTGCCACTCACAGCAAAATCTTGTCTCCTTTCACCAACCCCCTAATTCCAGAACCTTGCTCCCTCTTGGGTTCAGGCTACCCAGGGTCTCACTTAGATTCCAGCTAGGTTCCATAGGCCTTGCGGAATCTTGCTGCTTTGTCTTCCTGTCTGCAGCTGGAGAGGCTGTTCTAAGTCGTATCCTTAAAGCCAGGGGCAGTGTCTATAACTGTGATGATGAAGTTCAGTTGCATGAACAGAGCTTGTGATGACGTCTTCTCTTTGGCCCTTGGGCTCTTCTTTGCTTTGGAGATCATGGACAACATACTCCTCAGTGCTGTCTTGAGGTGCTGTCCAGCAATCAGGAGCATGACATTGGTCTCAACTTGTCTGGAGAAATGTTCCCACATTGTCCTTGCTTCCTGGGTGTGTGCTTTCTGTAATTTCCCCTTTCCTTTACATTGAATCAGCCTCCAGAGGTATTGCTTTAAGTTCACAAACATTGCAAGTCATATTATAGATAAAACTTTGACAGAGCTGGCGTGGCAATCCTTTGAATGCAGGAGAGGAGCAGAGTTTTGCTGACTTACTGTTCTGAGTCCTTTGTCCTTGCCTCTTGTGGTGGTCTGAATGAAAATGCCCATCATAAATTCATAGGGTGTGGCACTGTTAGAGGTGTGGCCTTGTTGGAGTAGGTGTGGCTCTTTTGCCTGCGGGACTGAATAGAGGAAGTGTTTCACTGTGGGAGGGATTGAAGTTTCAAAAACTTAAGCCAGGCCTAATGGCTTACTCTCTCTCTCCCTGTTGTTTGCCAATACCAGATGTGAAACTCTCTGCTCCTTCTCCAGTACCATGTCTGCTTACAAGTCACCATGCATCCACCATGACTGAAAATGGACAAAACCTCTGATCCTGTAAACCAGCCCCAATTAAATGTTTTCCTTTGTAAAAGATGCCATGGTCATGGTGTCTCTTGACAGCCATAGAAACTCCAACGAAGACCTCTGTCATCCTCCGTGTCCCTTCATAATCCAAGATAATTGCTAAAATTCTCGAATTACATCCTCTTTCCAGACAAGAAACAGGAATGATAGAAGGACCAAATGAACTTTCTTGATATGTTGCATGTAGTTTTTTCCAGTACCACATTTACTCCAGGAAGTGGACTGCTACCAGCCACCTCCAAGCTTCCCTTGAATATGGGGATAAAACACACACACACACACACACACACACACACACACACACACACAGAGAGAGAGAGAGAGAGAGAGAGAGAGAGAGAGAGAGAGAGAGAGAGAGAGATTGTTCCTTTACCATTTGCCTTCTTGGCACAGTTGCTGGGCACTACTATCTCCCACTAGGAAAAGCGTGCACGTATCAATTTCTTAACTCAGTCTCTCCACCTGCCCTAAATGTCACTGGCTAATCCCATCCGGCTCCAGCCAAACATCCATCACCACCCACCTGTAGTAGTGGCTACTAGCCCCAGTTCCACCTGAGACCTCACATGGCTGCTGTGTTGTTCTTGCTTCAAAGCATGGCAAAAACTCCCTTTCTTTTCCTCATGTCCCTCTGCCTGCCTCCAGGGACCCAGAAGTCCCGACTCTACCTTTCACCCAGCAATTTGCCCACAGCTTTCTTTACTGACAAATCAAGAACCAATTTGGGATCAGGACCTTAGCATCAGCACCCCCCTTACTCGTATACAATAGAATTCTCAAGGTTAACCCCCAAAATGTCAGTATCTGCCTCCTTAGCTACAGCTCAGTGATGTGGAGATGCCCAGCTACAACGTAAGCTGAGATATAAGTTTACCTAGCTGCAATACCACCTCAGCTTAAACAGTCCTGCTGAGGTGGTAGCTCAGTTGCTAAGAGTGCTAGCCTTGCATGCAGGAAGTCAGTCCAGGGATTGGAGCCCAGGATTGAGCAAACAGCCTGTGGTTATGCATGCCCATTATCCCAGGACTTGGGAAGTAAAGGCGGAGGATCTGAAGCTTAAGTAATCATCAGCCACACCGTGAGCTCAGCACCAGCCTGGTGTACATGTGACCCTGTCTCAAAACCAAACACGAAGTTTACATGCTTACTGTTCTCTATTATGTTTTAATGTCGTCCAGAGTGACGCACCTAGGGGCTGGAGCGATGGATCAGTAGTGAAGAGCGCCGACTGCTCTTCCAAAGGTCCCGGAGTTTAAATCCCAGCAACCGAATGGTGGCTCACAACCATCTGTAATGAAATCTGATGCCCTCTTCTGGTGTGCCTGAAGATAGCAATAGTGTACTTAGATATAATAAATAAATAAATCTTAAAAAAAAAAAAAAAGAGTGACGGACGTAAACGTTTTGCGTCAAAGCCCCAAAGGAAACCAACTGAAGTAGGATGTGTCTGGGGAGGAAGTTCAGTGTATGCTGAAAGTTCTCACTGTAGCGTCTTGAGCTCTCCATAGCTGTTTTCAGTGGAAGTTGATGGGAGAGTTAACTTGCCCCACACCAATAAAGGAGCAGGCGGTTCTGCACAGAAAGCTTGAAGGAAACCCAAGAAGGGGAAGCATGGTCTTGCATTCACAGACGCCCTTGCTATACATGAGTATGGCCAGGCTGAGGGAGGGATGACTAGGCTGGTTTCTAAAAACTCTTGGCTTCTTGTTTTTTCCATTTAATCTGAAAGCAGGGAAGGACTCCAGTTGTAGAGCATTGCCCTTGCTGTTCAAAGTCCTCTCTTTGATCCCCATCACTAGGGAAAAGACTCTAGAGATTTAGACTTTTAAAAATGTCCTATTATTCTGTGATCATCCAGAGGCTTGGAGCCAGTCAGAGCAGAGTGGAGGCAGAGGCTCAGAGCAGAGCCGAGAACTCACACCTCTAACAGCAAGCAAGAAACAGAGCATGCAGTGGGCATGGAGTGTTGGTTTTGAAACCTCAAAGACTGTCCTCTGTGACACAATTCCTTCAAAATGCCACATCCCCAATCCTTCCCAAACTGGGGACCAACTACTCAAACACATGAGCCTATGGGAGCTATTCTCATTCAAATCACCATGCATGGTAACTCCATTTAAATTCCTTTTGTATATGTGCATAGTCTAAGAAGGCTCTATCATTGGACATGGGGAGGGTTTGGAAGGACTTGGGTGAGGAGAATAGGATCAAAATATATTGTATGAAAAATTTAAAAATAATGAAAAGGTAATCAAGTTTTATTAGTTTCTCTATTTATTTCTTTACGGTCTGTGTGCATGTGTGAGCACACTGCGTGCATGCCTCTCTCTCTCTCTCTCTCTCTCTCTCTCTCTCTCTCTCTCTGTCTGTGTGTGTGTGTGTGTGTGTGTGTGTATGTCTGCATGAGCTTGGGCCACAGTGCACACATGGAGGTCAGAGGACAGCATGTGGGAGTTGGTCTTTTCCTTCTATCATATGGTCCTTCCACCATACGGGTCCCAGGAGATTATACTGAGTTCATCATTCTTGGTAACAAATGCCTTTACTCACTGGGACATCTTTTTGGCCCAGTGGGAATCTTTATTGCTCTCCTTTGTAAATGGGAAAGAAGAATGTATGACAACGGTTATTAGGGTGATATACTTTTAATCAAATTATTTGGAGACAAATTCTTATTATAGCATCCACATTGGCTCTGA
Source organism: Mus caroli (assembly GCF_978045245.1). Classification (NCBI taxonomy): domain Eukaryota; kingdom Metazoa; phylum Chordata; class Mammalia; order Rodentia; family Muridae; genus Mus; species Mus caroli. The sequence goes on along the minus strand of NW_028227263.1, from coordinate 78,091,413 downwards.
AAGATGAGATGTGCCTATGTTTTCCTTCCGAGTGCTGAGATTCCAAGTGTGGGCCACCATGGCTAGGATGATAACTGTAAACTGTGGAGGCCCTGGACCTGTTCTTTATAAAGAATAGTTTATAAATAATTAATCAAATCCAGAAAGCATGGGGTATGAATGCAATGGTGTCTGGAAGAGCTGGCACCCTTTCTCATAGTTTGATGAAAAGTGATGCAAGTCTTGCTGCTCTAGGGCACGTGACCGAGGCACATCCATTGGAGAGTCTGCAAGAACCGAAAGAAAAGGGCAAATGGGGGTCAGGAGGTGAGGGTGGGGTGGGGGAAGGGAATTGGGCTTCTTAATTGTGCTCTACTCCTCAGCTGGCATGGGAAGCCTCTTGTAAGTCAGATGTCTGTTTTCATGGAGATTTTCAGCTTTAGATGTGGAACAGAGGCGTGTGGAACCTTGTTCTTGATAGCAACTCAGTTCTCCCAAAGAAAAATCTTGGTGCGCACTGTTAGTGTCAGCAATGATGTAGACAGAATGAAAATAGGCATTCCCTGGGGGTGGGGGTGGGGTTTATAGCTGGTATAAGGAAATGGACCTACATCCTCTATCTGAACCCACTCTAGATCTTGTTTTAGGGTCTACTGTTTCTCCAAATTGTTTTGACTGCCACTTGTCTGATCAGACAGGCATCTTGTTTTATGCATCTCCTGTACATAATGTTGGGCCACTTCCACTTAAGTGGAAGCTATTCCAGATGTGTGTGTTCTTGTGTGTGCAAGTACACACACAAATGTGTGCTTCTGCATGTGTAGACCAGGGTACCACTTTGAGTGTCATCCCTCACCTGCTATCTGTCTCTTCTACATTTTAATTTTCAAAAGTCCTTCTTGCTGAGTCCTCAACATTAGCAAGTAGACTAGGCTGGCTGGCCAGAGAACTCCAGGGATCTGCCAGTCTCTAATTCCCAAGTGCTTGGATTATAAGCCTCAACGCTCGGTTTTGCTATTTTTAAAAGTGGGTATGGGTAGTGGGTATGGGTAGTGGGTATGGGTAGTGGGTATGGGTAGTGGGTATGGGTAGTGGGTATGGGTAGTGGGTATGGGTGAATTCAGTTTCTCTTGTTTGCAAGGCAGGCATCTTACTGAGTGAGCGATTTGTTCAGTAGTTCTGGATGACAGGCAATGAAGTCCTGGCCCCTGGCCCTGGTCCTGAACACAATAGGTAAACTGTATGCCTATGGTTGGTACTGTGACATCAGGAGTGGATAATATGCACTAATTCATTCAGTGTGAGGTTGTAATGATGACAACCAGGTCCTGTCCAAGAGTCTCCAGTGGAGCCATAGTAAGCAACCTGTGAGGGCCTCACGTGCCCTACCAGGTAGGAAAAGGGCAACGCTGGGTGGAGACAGAGCTACCAAGAGCAGCCATGCTTAACACATGCTTCCTCGGCACCTTGAGAATCACTGCAGGGCAAAGAGCTTTATTCATTCCTCATTATTTTTATGTGACTAATAAATTACAAATAATTCTGGTGCATCTTCCTAATAGCAATTAGAATAAACAAAAGGCATCACTTCAGCTGCTTGGCAATTAAGGTTCTAATGACTGCGGTGGAGGCCCGATGACGGGGATTTGGACAATTCATTAGTTGGAAGCATAAGCACTTAAAACACAACTAATGAAGTATTTAGCTAAATTATTCAAAACAAAACAAAAAAAATTAGGCGGGAGGGACAGATGCTACAAAGAGGCCGTATTCTTCACATCCGAGGGAAAAACGTGTCGGGACGAATCTTCTTGAAGGATGTGAACATAGTAGGCGAGCTGTTTGCAAGCCTAGCTCTGCTACAAAGTTATTTCAGCTCTGCATATTTCCACATCTCCACACATGGGAGCTTAAGTAGAGCTATTCCAGAAAGTTTCGTGTCTTTTATACCAGACGCATCTCATGGAGCCCAATATCCACACCGCTTTATTGCTAATAGAGTTATTTGCATTATTTGCAAATTTCGTTTGCTCTCTCTTATTAAGTTATGCTCATGTGTGTATGCCACGAATGCATATGTGAGTGTGGGCGATCACAGGGGCCAGAGTTCTGCCCTCCCTCCCTCCCTCCCTCCCTCCCTCCCTCCCTCCCTCCCTCCCTCCCTCCCTCCCTTCCTTCCTTCCTTCCTTCCTTCCTTCCTTCCTTCCTTCCTTCCTTCCTTCCTTCCTTCCTTCCTTCCTTTGCCTTTCACACACCCCTCCCTCTTTTCTTTCTTTTGAGAACAGTTCTTTCATTGGCCCGGTGCTCCCTGTTAAGACTGAACTGACTTCCCAGGGAGATCTACCTGTCTCTGTCTCCTGTGGCACTGGGGTTAGGAGCACCCCGACACCCAGCTTTTTCCATGGTCTCAAGCGCAGTCCTCTCACTGTTACATGACAAGCTTCCTGGGCTGTGGCCCCACCCCTACTGAGGCCAGTTTGAGCAGAGCTGCATTGAGCACTGCGGAGACTTGTGGACAAGTGATGCCAACACTCATCTAGAAGTGGAATCCTTGCTCCGCTGAGTGCGGCGTGTTGAATTTCCTCGGAAGCCGGTTTATTTTTAAAAGCAAGCTCTTTAATTTCGTTTGCGCATCAGCACTCTGCAACTGGGCTTCACTGAAGTCAGACTTTTATTACAAGGCTGATTTAGTTTCTTTGTGACCAGCTCTTCACATCTCCTTTTAATTAAGGAAAGAGGAACAAATGCGTGTGTGTCCTACCATCGAAATTTGTGTGTGTGTATCTGGGGTAGTGATGCAAGATTTAAAATATACAAGATGGTATACAACTCAGCAAATGATGATGAGAAGGCAAAAATGAGTTATATATTGATGGGGACTGAGTTCCTGGGAAAGAGATCTTGCAGGAACATCATTTCCTTCCCCTACCAAGACACTGCTTCATTCTGGACAGGCACCTAGCAGGCAACCGCCTCGGGCTTCTTTGCTGAGCAGCGCCACCTAGCGTCAGACGTTCCCAGTACTGGTTTCCTCAGAGCCTCAGCTCTTACCAGACACTGGAGAAGTCTTACAGGATGCTTGATCCTCATCACGCACAGTACCTGACCCCTTTGGAGAGGGCTCTGAGTATCCTATGGCTGGCTTCTAAGTCCTTGAGATCACCTAAAAACTGCAAAGTCCCTTACATGTCCCCCGCCTGTACCCAGGTGGAAAGACTCCAGAGGAAGACTCGATAGTTACCAAGAACCTTTTCTCTTAGAATGGGTAACTAGGTGGAGTGGCTTTCTGTGTCTAATTACCGAGCACATCCGTGAGACAGAGATCTAGACCTATTCTGTAAGTAGAAGGGAGGTTCTCAGAAATTAAGCGTGTTGTTCCAGGACATACAGCCAATTCTGTAAAGCCTCAGATCTCAATTCGAACCCTTGATAAAGATGGAGGCGTTGCCTTCAGAAGTGCCGAGGGTCCTGAGCTTGAGTGCATTGTCCCTCTCCACCGACACACCTGTACTCTTAGGATCCTTTTAAGCTGTCACGCTTCCTGTTTTAAATGCCATCTGGGAAGGAACCCAGTCTGACCCCTTTAGACAGAGGGTCCACCTAATCACAGGCAGGCACTTCGTCTGTCTCCATCTATGACTGGCAGCTTTTCTTTAAGGGGAAATGATTAGAGAGCTTGAGCCGAATAAACCCTCTGAAGAGACACTTACAGTGAAGGAGAAACATTAAAACGTAGGCCAGGAAGGGGCCTGGGGCTCACTTAATTATGGAGCTGTGGATTACTGGTGGTCAAGGTAGAGTGTTGAGAGGATGCACCCAGCATGGCTTAGAGCAGACATCAGAGCCAGGGTGAAGTATTGTGCTCTACCTGTCCTGGGAACATTTTGTGTGGCATTCAGGATGTCTTGTACATAACCTGGCTTCAGGAGAGAGTTTAATTTGAGGCTGGGTGAAGAGGAGAAAGTTATTCCCCTATAGAACAGAAATGGAAGGGAAATAGCCACTTGACCAAGGGTCTTTTGGGGTAACAGGTGAATTTTTGATCAATCACTAGAAGGGACCTATTCAGAGTTGCTTTGGATGCCCCCAGATTTATGTAAGTCCTGGTTTCTCAGAATGTGACCTCATTTGGAAATAGCGTCTCTGCAGAGGTGATTAAGGTAAACTGAAAGTTGTATCCCATACCTTAACTCCACATGGCTGGTGCCCTATTGTGCAAGAGTATATCAAGTAAGACAGGCATACAAGAGTATACTAGGATACCCTGAAGGCAGACTTCCACAGCCACAGGAGTCAGAGGCAGTCGGCAAAGCAGCCGAAGCCAAGATGTGGATATGCTCTCACAGTGGGAGCCAAACCCAACCTGTGTTGCATGAAGGCCTCCAGCTGCAGAAGCAGGAGGCTGACCGTGAGCACCAGGCTGAGGTGCTTCACTACCACAACCCCAGAAAGTGAATCTGTACTCTTTTGTATACACCACGTTGGACAGGAAAAGACCAACTCTGGTGTGAAATGCCCACGCTGCTTCTAGTCCACGAGGGACTGTGTGGTGCTTCTGCTAAAAGCCTAACCCTGTTTTCTAACAGATTGTTCTTTCTAGAGATGACTCTGTAACTGAGCTGTAGAGTTGGGGTCCTCACACCGCTCCAGTGGAAGAGATGGTAACTCATGTTTACAGAGCCCGGGTGGAGAATCAGGAGGTAAGAAGACATAGGATTCATGTGGCAGCCCGTCTTTCCTCATAGGAGCTGCTCAGGGCTCACCCCTCTCAGACAACTGATGCTGCTTACAACTCAGGACTTAGGTGGCTCTCTGAATCCACCTCCTCCTGGTAAAGCTTGGAGGCAAAGGGAAGGAGATGGGTGCATTTTTTAAAGACAAGATACTGATATGTGCTTTCTGGGGAGGGTACCTTAAAACCCATGATGATTTTATAGAAGGCCTTTTGGCCAGTGGCTCATGTACTTCCCTGGGGTGCCTTCTTTATACACAGCTCTGCCTGGTGGAGCTTGTCATTTTTTTTTTTTTTTTTTTTTTTTTTTTTTTTTAGTAATTTAGGAATGAGTGGCTTGGTAAGAGTTTCTATACCAATACAGACATGTTAATTTATGAACTCAACTGTCTACTAAGAGGGTGAAAAGAATGGTATGACCAGCCTGACTACAATCATGCTGCATAGTAGTATCCAGTATCCAGTATCCAGTAGAATACAGGCTGCACAGTAGGACCTAGCCACACCATCGATCTTCCGATTTCTTAGTGGATGACCTGTTTTCATAAGAATCTCAGGTGGCGCTCCTCAGAGACATTTTGCTCTGAAGTTTGCTGTTTTATATTTAGTAAAGGGGAGCTCAGCACTCTGTGAAATTTCAATTTAAAATAACAAAATTCCCAGTTAAAATACACCCAACACATTTCAAGGACCTTCACGAACACAAGTGATTTGTTGTTTGTTGGGCACACATTTCCTTGGGTGTCTTGTGTTTTATCAGTGACTCTCCTGGTCCCCATGTAAGTCCCTTACATGGACAGGTGGCTGGTATTTCCAGTGCTCAGGGGAATATGATAAAGGATTAGTGGTCAAGGTTCTGGCTCCTTTATCATGGGATTTATAACGTTCAAGATGCAAGGAGCACCCACTCCTGCTTATAGATGCAAAAATTTTTGGTGTCAGGTGGCTTCTCCTACCTAGAAGGTTCAAGGCAAGTTATGCAGACAACAGCAGAGCCATGCTTTTAGCTGTGTAAAGAAATGGAAGTGGGGAGAGCGAGCAGAGCAACCTGTGTGGGTTGCAATTTAAATGTGGTCCAGTCTCTGAGACAAGATTTTCATTATCTTGAGCTATTTCCTTGACTCTTTTGTTTCTTTCTCAAGAGTTAGTGTTTGGGAACTTACTATCTTTGAATGGAAATGAAATTTTCTTTAAAAATAATTTGTTCTTAAGAAACATTCATGCCACTTGGCTAAGAAGAACGTCCTCACAATAGAAGTGGTTTGAACTGCTGTTCTCAGCAGATTGTCAGGACAAGGATGAGTTGGGGTTCTCTGTCTGGAGTGTTTCTAACTCTCTCACTGTCCACACATCCATGCACACAACTTGCCATGAAATACCTGGGTTTGCCAAATACCAAGAAGAGAGAAAGTAGCTGGAATTGGTTGTGGTGCTTGCCTGAAGTCCTGGCAATTGGGAAATGGAGGAAAAATAGTGAGTCCCATACTAGCATGGGCTACATAGTGAGACCTGGTCTCAAAAACAAACACAAAAACAATATCAAAAGCAAGCAAACACAGATAAAACAAAAAGAGAAGATGAAGACAAGCTAGTCATACCCAAAGAGCCCTCTGTAGCTAGTCGTGATGGTTAACATTGTCAACTGGATTTTTGGTATTACGGTCAATGTCCCCTTCCTTTCATTTGATCCTATAACCAGAAGTAGGGCTTGTTGCTCAGCCTACAGGCTAAACTGTGCGACTATGTGAAGGATGGGGCCAGCCTGTGCCTTCACTGGGTGCGATCCAGAGAGAGGCATAGAGAGCCGGGTGAGTCAGTGAAACTTGGCTAGACTTAACTGGAGATGTGTCACTGGGAGGCATGCTGCAGCTCCATGGGTAAGAATGACTGTCATAGATTGTATCTTCTGGGCGAAATGTACTAGATGAACTACAGATTGTATTTTCCAGGCCTTGATGACTCATGCTTGCAATTGCCGATCTTTGGGGACAGCTCCCACTGGAACAGACACCCCCAGTTTTCCTTAACTCAAAATTAGTCATGTATCCCCTGGAACTATTAGTTTTATTCCCCCCACCCCCTTTTCTTGGATGTGTTTTGTTCAGAGATCTGTGTGCTGTGCATTCTCGATTTTTTTTTTCTTTTTACTGTGCCTTTAATGCAAAGTGAGCCAGTTTCAGTGCTCAGATTTTAAGCAAATGTCTTTTTCTGGTTGAAATGACAAAAGACCCTAAAAGACAACTCTTTGATCAGCACCGTCAACTATTGGATGATACTTTTGTTCGACACCAGTGCAGCTTGCAGAATGTTTATTTGGCAATTGGAAAAAGGTCACCATTTTAAGGCAGTTCAGAAACCAAATGTTCCCGTAATATGGCAGATTTCACACAATGCACCCCTTGGCTTGGCTGCTTTGGAATCTGTGCTTTTGAAAAGCTTGAGCTTTCTTAGCTGCGTGTGTGTGTGTGTGTGTGTGCGTGTGTGTGTGTGTGTGTGTGCGTGTGTGTGCTTGTGTGTGTGTGCTTGTGTGTGTGTGCATGTGTGTGTGTGTGTGTGTGTGTGTGTGTGTGCGCGTGTGTATGTGTGCGTGTGTGTGTGTGTGTGTGTGTGTGTGTGTGTGTGTGTATCCACATTTGTCTACCTGGGGTCAGCTACAGTGTCTTTGGTTATAGGCCTATGAATGGCACACGTTGAGCTCTCCACAGTAAGAACATTTGTACCCTGAGGTGATTGCTTGAAATCAGGGAAGAGGCTGGTGGGCAGAATCTCCTAGCTAGGTGTAACATATGTAGAGACAGAACCGCATGTGCAAAGAAGCTTGAATCAGGTTTTTTATCTTTCCCCTACCCAATCCTGCGTGCTAAGCAGCATTTGTATAATGCCTCCTGAAGTAGATAGAAAACCCTCTTTAATTAGCTCCTGCAGGCCGTGTCTCTTTACTGCCACCTGTCGTTCAGGAGAAGATTGTGCTGGGACAGGGTGTGAGGAGAGGAGAGAATTTTTTTTTTTTTTTTTTGGGGGGGGTCAGGCATTTAGCTCACTACCCTAAAGACAACTTCACGCAGCCGAGCTTGCCCACAGCCAGCAGCGAGAGCTGAAGGATGATTTTTTTTTTTTTTTGCCTTGACTTAGAGCAAACTACTTACTTGGCAGCCGACATTACTCATTTAGAGTCTCAAAAGAACACGTTCCTCATTCATTCTAATAGAAACAGCATCTTAGAGGTGTCTACTGCGTTTTCAAATGAAATCAAGGATGCTCTTGTTAAGTAAAATTCTTCTGAGGACCAGAATTGTGCCAAACATCAGCACAACATTTAATATGCTCATTACAAATTGAAAGAAGGAGTTGAAACTAATTGCAGCTTTGGGTGGAAGTCCTAGTCATTCCAAGTTAACCCAAATGGTCCAGTATATACATGATAATTATTTTTGCTTCTCTTGGGTGTAGTAAATGTGTCTGAGTTTGTGCACTAAACCTCAGGTTGGAGTTGTTTGGCTAACATCTGTTAGGATTGGGGTCTTGCTCTTAATTGGGACCATCTGGAAAGGAAGAAGAGCAGAGAGAGGAAAATCATCATCTATTTGTTAAGGTGTGTGCGCGCGTGTGTGTGCGTGCGTGCGTGAGTGTGTGCGTGCGTGCGTGTGGGCGTGCATGTGCGTGGGTGCGTGGGTGTGTGTGCGTGTGCGTGCGTGCGTGCGTGTGTGCGTGTGTGCGTGCGTGTGTGTGTGTGTGTGTGTGTGTGTGTGTGTGTGTGTGTGTGTGTTGTATATGCACCCATGCTTCTGTGATGCTTATTTAGGAAAAGACTGAAGTTTTAAACAATAACAACAACATGATTGAACAATAATTCGGATCTGAAATCCCCGTCATCTAAGATACCTGAGATGTGTGCCTGCATGTGCCTGTGTTTAGGGGGATGTCTACTTTTCTTTCCGAGTGTCTGTTTCTTCCAGCTCCGCCCCCACCTCTTACTCTGAGGGGGATTTTTCCCACTCTGCCTCTGCTTGCCACAGCTGCAGGGGTCTTTCCTGCTTGTGTGTTCGCTGACGCGTGGATGCCTTCACTCACTCAAAGCATAACGCCCCAGGGCATATTAGTGTTTCTGAGCATTTTATCCTTCTTTATGTAATTTGAAAGCTCATTAATAAGCAACTGTTTTGCATGATTAAAAAATAGGAACTGGGTGTTAGAATCAAAGGGTAAATCTTAAAAGGAGCTCGTGTTTTCTGGACTTCTTTTTATTTTGACTTTAGTGGCAAGGAGTTGTGGGGGCATGGATCTCTGTGTCCCACTGGCCAGCCCAACCTAACTTCTTCAGGAAGAGGAGAGCTCTAGAGATGGTTTTGACTCATTTGCAGATACTTTTCTGCCCTGGGAGGGTTTCGGTTGTGCTAACGTTTCTTGGGGAGACGTGAAAACATCTGTTCATCCCAGACAGGGCACCGATGATAACTCCAAATTATTCTCCTAAGTCCAGCTGGACAAACCAGTGAGCACATTAGGATTACTTACAAGAATGTGGGTGAAGGTTCAGTTACCGGAGCATGGATGCCTCAAAGGTAGGTAACTTCCTCACCACAGAGCCTATTCCAACATGGGTGACAACTCGTGGAATGTGCATCCTTACAGCTCCCTGTAGGACTGTCAAGCAGAAAGATCCTTGGCAGGTCAAAGGATCTCTTGTACTCAGCCTATGCTAGCAGGAGAATCTGTCTTCCCTGGAAAGTGCTAATGCTTAGATAACTTTAGCAAGAAGCCTTGTGATTCTTGTAAGTTTCAAGAACTCCTTGAAACTTGTGAGTTGTCTACTTCCTGAGTATTCTTAAGTGCTTCTCTCCAGGATGGAATACTTCAATATGGAGGAAATCACTATCCAACGTGCACTAACTTGGGCCCACTTGCCAGGAAGCTTACTTATGTAGAGGCTAAAAATGTGTGTTGGGTTCTATGAGATTGGAGCCCCAGTCCATGGAAGCCATTCACAGGTATGCAAGAGTATCTTGGAAGGGTCATCTTCAGTGATCTTTTGTCCTAGAGAATTTAGGCTGCAATATGAAACCATCCTTTAAAGTCAATTTCCTTGTGTATTCAGAAATGAGTACCATGTAACACTTTCAACATGGACCTGATCTGTCCCAGGAGGTGATAGGTGATACTTCCGTATATGTTCATGTCTTACACTACAAGTGGCTTCATTTCAGGTTTCAAAAGAATGACCTGTAGAAGATGGGATTTACATATTGACATTAGAATAAGAACTAAGACTCAGTCTCCCTCACAGAAAGCCCAGAGAACCTTAATGTCTGATGTGGTGAAAAATATTTAATGATACTATTTTTCTAGCTGCCATTTAGCTTCTTGTTTGACAGACAGGTGTGTGTTGGAAAACTGTCTATTCTGCAGATTCCTTTTTATATTCTTAGACTTAATGAGGATGTTATATACTTACAGGGTCAGGCTATTACATTCCTCAATGGGCCAATTACCATAGTATTTTGACAATTTTTTTTTTTTGGAGTTCACGTGATCTGATATCCAATGCCATCAAGGTTTATAAAAGTCTGGGTGGTTGTTGCAGTAGTTTCGCACCGTTCAGCAGATATCCTCCTGCATCTGGGACAGGCTTCCCATCTTCTGATGCTGTGTTGCTGGCATGGCCCGTGCTGCCTTCAAGTTGACCTGCCAAGAGCATGAACAGCTAGGAGTGCACTGGACTCAGACTCAGGATGGCAGCTGCACTGTGCTTACAGGTATAGTGACACAGAGCTATGTGCCGGAAGATGTCAGACGTTGGCTGAGATCCCAGAGTTTCTAAAGGAAAACTTTAGTTCCATAACCACGAATTTGCACCTTGTGTGAAGAATGAGTTTTTCACATGCTCGCTCTCTCTAATCTTTGAGTCAAGGATGTATCCTGTAGAAGGGCATCTCTTTTGTCATCTGTGACTGTGTACACCAGATTGGGTCTTCCAAAAGCTTTTGGGACTCTCCCATCTCTTTTTCCCAGCTCACCTTAGGAGGGCCAGGAATATGGAGATCCATTCCTGTGTAAAGCTTTATGTACATACTGGGGATGGAAACTCTGAGCTTTGTGCTTGCCTGGCAAGCATTTTACAAATGCACGCTTACCTTGTGGGTGTGTAGACGGTTCAGTGTTTGACCCGCTTCTGAAGGGTTATATCCCTTCCCATCTCTGCTCCAAAATTATTTACTTGGTGATGTTGTGTTCCGGTTTGAGCACAAGTTACCACCATATATTAGATGAAATGTTGAGACTACAGTAGTGTGGAACTTTAGAAGTTATGGTTTTTTTTTAAAATAATGTTATAGATTTTATGTCATGTTTATCAGTTAAAGCTTCGGTGCATCTTGTTATAAGTTGCAAATAACCAGGCCTTTGAGCTCTAAATGATACCTGCTTAAGCATCAAATTCATATATAAATTCATTTCATAATTCAGTATTAATTTTTTCTTTTTTCACTACACATATTGGTTGCAGAAAATCGAGGAAGTAAGCTGGAACTGACCTGGACGTTTCCTCTCTGATGAGCAGGGTATACAGTGCCATGCAAGATGCCAGGGGAGAGGAAACCTTGGAGTTACCCAGTGAAGGATCCTTCATGGCACAATAGTGACCTGCTAGGCAAGATGTGTCCACTGGTACGTTTACATGATTGTGTGTTTTCTGGTTGTATATGAGTCCTGTTCCACAGGTGGTAATTTATTTCTGGTACTATAAACTGGTCTAAAGCCCATGGCTTGAGAGGGTTCAAGGCCCTAATTGGGAGCCTAACATTGTGTTGCTAAATGAATATATCAAGCTTCCTTCTAAATATGTATGTTTTGTCCACAGATGAGTGTTGCTCTCAACGTTGGTTAGAGCTTTATTTTCCCCAGTGGGCAGTGGTGAATGCAGAGACTTGTAAATGATGAAAGTCCTGAGAAGAAGAGATGATAAGAATTCATTCCTAAGTGGGACATCTCTCTCAGCCTCTCTCCTCTAGCAAAGCTTAGGTGACAATGAGGAAGGAGGGGTGGAAAGAATGTAAGAGCTAGAGAAGAGTTCTCTGAGATGCTGTTTTCCTGGTGTGGCCACTGTGCTGATTAACCCATAGCTGTGGTTGAGCTGCCACGGATCTGCCGAGGATCAAGGCAGTTAGCATCCCATCATGAGTTAGGAGGAGCTCACCTGCTCTCCTACCCCTGGATAAGGAGCCAATGGCATTTGATGGCTTCTGTGTGAGAGAGATGGCAGTGCTTCTTTGGCTACATGACCAGTACTCCGTTGCTCATGCTCTGGGGTATGGTGCCATGTTCATGCTCTGGTAGATGGCTCTGTACTCATATTGCAATGGATGGCCTTACATGCATACTCCAGTGCGTTACCCTACACCCATGCTATGGTGGACGGGTCTCTAGCCATGTCAAAATGAGCAATGCTCATTTCACTCAATAAATTATATTTAAAAGCAAGAAAAGGACTTGGAATGTGAAGGAGACATATTGGGTGGAATCCAGGGAAAGTGGGAGGTGGGTATGATAAAGATACAGTAGATACATGTAGGAAACTGTCATTGAATACATAAAGAGTGTTACTATGTTTTGTCTTTTCTATTCCTATACTATGAATTTGTATAAAATGTAACTCATGGTATTTTGGAGAGTGTGTAGGTAGAAACAAATGCTTTAACTTGATAATATCTTGTAATGAACTTTAGCTTGTACTTTTAAAAGATTCATTGTGGTAAGAGTGCTGTAGAACTTAACATCTCTGTCATTTTCTATTTAAAAAACCCATATACTATATTTTGGTTATGTTTTGCCCTTCCTCAAATTACTTCCAGATCCTCCCCACCTCTTGCCTCCTTCCTCATTCAACTGCATGTTCTTTTCTAACAAACACAAACAAAATGACACACACACTCCCCTCTCCCATGAAACCTGCAAACATCCGAAATCAAAATAAATAAGCAAAAGACCAATAAGACCCAAGATGCTCAAAGAACTAAAATTGAGACAGAAAGTATACAAAACTTCCATTGACTTCATTTTGTGCTGGCAGCTATCCCTGGGCAGGAAGCCTGTCCCAAAGGTAACCACCTCTGCCTCACAGGACTCCATAAGAGGAAAATGATCTTTACCTTGCCTGCAGATAGATTCATGGTTAGGGCCTGAACCTCATGTCCATTTCCCCATCTCAATACTGGAGACCCATCTGGTCTAAACCTGTGCAGATCTCATGTGTGCTGTAGTTGTCGCTGTGTGTTCCTATGTGCAGCAGTCCTGTTGTGTCTCAAAGTCATTGTTCTCTTAGAGTCATCCATAACCTCTGGCTCTTACAATCGCTTGGCATCCTCTTCCACATAGGTCTCTGAGCACTGAAGGGAAGGGTTGATGAAGGCATCCTATTTAGGGATGACTGTTCACTTGTGGGTCTGCGTTAAGTCTCAGGGTAGTAGGATAATCTCATGCAGGAGAATCCCTTACAGTATTTGTTTTCTTGTGGTGACTGTCAAAGTCACCATCCTTTTCAAGGCTACTGGCATTTCATTGGGTGCCCAACATACTTCATTTATACACTTGCCCATGCTGTGATAGATACCTGCGTCACACTGTTGTAATTTGGAGTCATTTGTTCCATTTCTTCACAGTGATGTTTTCTAGAATCTCATAGTGGGATATAGCCCCGTGGCATTTGATTAGGTCCTGGTTACCAAAGAAACAAGCTAGGTACTGGCTGCTTCTCAGCTCTTCCTCCAAAGGTGTTAGACAGAATGGAAAAAGGTGAAGCAATGTCAATTGCCCTGCTAGTGGTGCCAAACTATGGAGCCAGGTTCTTGCCCTGTTCCTGATTGTTTTGTGTTTTACAGCTGCAGCACTTTTCTGCATGATCTGTCACAGTGTAACCAGCAATTGCTACAGTCTTTCAGGTGGCCTCAGAAATCTGCTCCCAGCTACTGTGTAGCTCCTGAGATGGTAACAAAAGCCACTAGATCCTTCTTCTTCTCCCATGTCTGTTAGGTTTACTTTTTGAAACTTTCTAGATTAAGAACCTACAACTTTAATAAAACCAAAAAGCTCTTTTAAAGGTCTGAGTAGGTGAAGCACTTGCCTAGCCTTGATGTGGAGAGGTGACTAATTTCTCAGGAACAGACAGGCCCTCCCAACTCTACCCCATCAGATTAATAAGATCTTGATTTCTGTCGAAGTATTTTCATTCACTGGTATCAAGTGAATGAAAATCATCCTCCAGGTCTTTGGTGAAATATCGGGACCACTGAGATATCTAGTTTTGGGCAGCTACTGGGTTCTCAACCTCTTTACAGTACAGATGGCTACCATTGGACTACCCAGGCCATTGTATAAACTAATATAACAAATCATATATACATATATATATATTGCCAGTTCTGTACCTCTAAGGAACTTTGACTAATAGAACATTCAATTCAGTTCTGTTTGCAACTCAGAAAAAAATATGCAGAGTTCCTTAACATGTGCCCAGCCATGGGAGGGAAAAACGAAGAGCAGCTTGGTGCTTCTGGGTTCCTGAGTCAATAAGGATTACCATGAGGAACCACTGGTGGTGCTGGCAGTAGAAACAGTGGGATCTGTGGGACTTTACTGCATGGAAGAGAGACATTAGAGATGCCTGTGTGCATCATCTGCATCATCTTATTTAATCCTTAAATAACTCTGAGGTCAATGCTCTCATTATCTCTTCTGCTAGATAAGACCCCAGATAAAGGGCAAGAATCTTTCACATGTGTGCACTTGCACTGTGGGGAAAAGGTTGAACAAGTTTTCTTTAATCCAAAAGATCTCCTTCTAGGATACATGTCATAAGCTTCGTGCTGTTGCTGCTGCTGCTGCTGCTGGTAGCCAGCCATAGCTGAGTCCTCCCAAGTGCACCTTTGAAGACATCCTCCTACTATCTCCACTCAAAATGAATGGGGTGCACAGTGAAAGTAGTAATTTGACAAAGATTGTATAGGACCTGCCAAAGCCAATTCGAATTCTTTAATTTAGCTTCCTAGGAACCAGTCATGAACCTTGCTTACTTTCTTCTGGGAGCAATGAAAACAGTTAAAATGCTAGGTGAAGAAGATTTCTTTTGAGAGAAGATCTTATGAGTCTAAGTGTGACTCAAATGTACAATCCTCTGGCTTCAGGGATTTACTAGAAAAAGGTGTATTAGTTGGCAAAAAGTTGGTAAAATCTCCTCTTTTATAAATTGTACCTCCTTAGGAACTGGCCCGCAGTAAGGAAGGTGGTGCCCTCTGGTATGGGTCAAGAGAGCTTGGATCCCAGAGTCCTTCACTTCCCAGGTCCTCTCTGGTCCTGTGAGGGGTCCTTGACTTGGCCTGTGTCTTTTGGAAAATATTAGTTAGTAAATAAGTTTATTACTTATTTTAATGTGGAAAAGTATCTAGTGTGCTTTGCCTTAAAGACTCCCCTGTATCAATTATGTACGTCAGCGGTTCTCAAAGTATCCCTGTGGTCATTGTGGACCAGCATCTAAGTAGCATAAGAACTTGTTTAAGTGTAAATCCCACTCCTCACTGCCAACAGCAGCTCTGGGAGCCACCCTAAAAACGGGGCTGTATAAAGCCACATGGGAGACTGAACAGCTAGATTGATCAAGCCACTCTGCTATGCAAGGATCCATCTTGCAAACAGTATGGAGTGCACTAATAGTATTGAAGAGTAAAAAAAAAAATAATGACTGCCCTGATAACATGGGCCCCGGCCCCCAGCCAGATGGCCTAATTCCCCGGAACTTTTGGGAAAAAACAACCACAAAATGTTTCAATGTCCCAGGTACCTTGAAGTAAATATCCGCCCCTAGACTTCCCCTATTTCCTCTCTGATCTTCCCACTAGGTTCTGGTTTTTGCCTTATAATAAGCCTGCTGGAAAATAGGGTTGGGGTCAGACTCCTCTACCCCAGTGTGGTGTATGGGTTTCAACCTCAGCATGCTGGTTTGTGTGTCATTAAAACCTCGTGTGTTTGCAGCAAGCTTGACTGTTGTGGCTTTCTGGGCTCGAGATCCCTGAGACTTGAGTGAGGGGCTCCCTTCGGGGGTCCTACAGTATATGCATTCGCTCCCTTAGAAAGCCACCCTCAAATTACATAAATCTTAGAACCTCCATCTGCGTCTACGTCCACGTGTTTATTTTCTTTTGCATGTGTGCATTTGTATACACTTGTGTTTGGGAGGGGGGTATGTGCACACTTATGTGAGGATGCACAGGGGTCAACTTTGGGAGTTGTCACTCAGGATGCCATGCATCTTGTATTTCTCAACAGGGTCTTCCATTTTCCTGGAGCTTGCTACTTTGATTAGCTCAGCTGGCAAGGTATCAAGATATTCCCAGGGACCCTCCTGTTTCTACCTCTACAGTGCTGGGATTACAAGCACACTCCATCATGCCAGGACTTTTAACATTGGTTCTGAGGACTGGACTTGGGCCATTATGTGTGTTTGGCAATCACCTTACTCATTGAGTTATGGCCCCAGGTCTCCACTTTTTAACTGTTCTTTCTTTCCTACCATTTTAGTAGAATTCCTTTCTGTTTGTGTAACTTTGTGTTTCACACAGATTTTTATGATTTGGCTAAAGTGTTTGGATTTACAAGAAATAACACAAACTTACAGCATCATTCCCAGACAGATATTTATATATGAGGTAGGATTTCATCTATTTCTTTGATCCTTCTTTTCTAGAGTGACTGGTATCACCCTGAGGTCACAGGAAGGCTGCATCCCTGCATCTTCAGGAAGAAGATGAAGAAGACCTTCGAGAGGTCCGGAAACTGAACATCTGGGCACTGTCAACTGAAGCCAGACAGCGTGCATGCAGTCAACACACCCTCTGCCAGAATGTCTAGGCCTCCTGGGCAGAAGGGCCCTGCTGGCTCCAGTGATGTTATTATCGAAGAGGGTTCTTGAGTTTCTTACCTGGCAAGATCACAGGAAGAGTGGGTTAGGCAGAATTGCAGACCATTGTTGACAGCCTCGGGCAGAGGAGGAAACAGAAAGTCAAGGGGTTCATGGAGGAATAGTTTCAGTTTGTTTCTGGAACATCTCCAAAAGGTCTTAGAACCTCCAGTTCTTTGCTTGCCAGTAGGTGGCGCCACGGGGAGGGGATGGAACTTATAAAAAGTGCAATTTCTTTGGATGGAAGTTGGGTTCTTGTCGACATGCCCTAGCAGGTGATGTTGCTGCCTGCAACTCTTCCTCCTGCTCCTGTTCCTTCTCCTGTTCCTCCTCTTCTCATTCTTCCTCCTTGTTCCTGTCCAGCACAAATCAAGCAGCTTTATTCTACTTATGCTCCCTACCATAACATCATCCTTTGTCTTAGGCTGCTCCCCTCACTATAGTTCCACAAGCCATGAGGCCAACCAAGAATGAACTTAAGTCTGAAACCATGAGCCAAGTGAGTTCTCACCCCCCCACCCTTTTTTAAAAAAATTATTCAATTTTTATTTTATTTTTTCCATACTTATATAGATTTATTAGATATTTTCTTTATTTACATTTCAAATGTTATCGCCTTTCCTAGTTTTCCCTCCAAAAATCCCTTATTCCCTCCCCACTCCCCCTGCTCCCCAACCCACCCACTCCTGCTTCCTGGCCCTGGCATTCCCCTACACTGGGGCATAGAGCCTTTACAGGGTCAAGGGCCTCTCCTCCCATTGATGACTGACTAGGCCATTCTCTGCTACATATGCAGCTGCAGCCATGAGTCCCACCTTGTGTTTTCTTATAAATCAACCTTCGTAGGCATGTTTCTGAGCACCAAAAAGCTGTCTAATGAAGAGAAGCCAGCAAAGAACCCAGCCACCAACCTTGGCTCTCACCCACTTGTCTACTTCCTCTTGTGGTTCCTCCTCCTCTTTGCTTTCTGGAGGCTCTCGTGACTCAAGGGCTACATGCAAGAACACTCACAGCCATAATTTTTAACAAAGTGAAAACAGAGTAGCATTTGCTTATTAGAATAATACGTCCATTGAAGTGCTGGGGCAGGCAGAGACGATGCATGAGTGTTGGTTTCTGAGTGGTATGCAAATTGTCATGCTCAGCTCAGCTGTGGTTCTGTAAACTTTCTGTCTAAGAAGAACGGTACAAATATACACATATGTTTCAAATTGTGCCCACGGCTACTATTAAACACGATGGGACATTTAGATATTGTCCTTTTTTTTTTTTTTGAGTATTTTCTTCTTTAAAATAACATACACAGAGACGATTTTACTTTGTTATCACGAGGAAGAAATGCTGTACTAGCAGATTGGGTGGTGCTGCTATTTTTAGAACAGCTTGGACATTTTAACGCTGCCAGATTTAAGTGAGACTTTCCAGGGAATATGAGTTACGAGTGTATACGGAGGAGAGTCAGATCATACATAAACGCAGAACTCTCCCCTGAAGCATGGACCAGGAAACCTGGCGGTGTGGCCTGACTGACCCAGCTTTGATCAATAAGTGAGAGGTTCCCGGATGTTTATCTCTGCTTTCCAGTTGAAGACTAGTGGAGAAAATCAAATATGCCCTTACAATTCCATCTCTGCAGGTTTACTGCCTGCAGTTCCCCCCAAGTCACCCGCCTGCAATCAGGGTACCCCGGAAACCTCTACCACTGCTCTGACATGAAAGTGATTCTCCTTCTCTGCTTGCTTTTGATCTCTGCCAGATCCAGGTGCTAGAGCTTGTGCTGTGGTAATGAGCTCTGAACACTGCTGGCTCACTACTTGGTTTCATTGGGAGGGAGGGGTGGTCTTTGTCTATCAACCCACAAAATTGGCTCTTTGGAGAAATGATGTGTACTTAAAAATTAGTACCATTTCGGGTGTGTTAAGAATCCAATTCTGCACTGGTCCAAAATTATTTTCTTGTATGTGTGTACGTGGGATGTGTGTGTGTGTGCGCGCACACACGCGCGCGCACAGTACGCTTGTGTGACAATATGCTTATGGATGTCAGAGGAGAACTTTCTCTCTCTTTTTTGCTTCCTGCCTTATCCATAGATGTTGTTCTCACTGAGTCTGCAGTTGGTCAGTGAACCCCATGGTTCTGCTAGGTTCTTCTCATCGATACTGGGGTTACAAGCATGCTCAGTTATTCCCTTCTTTGTGAGTTCAGAGGACTCAGATCCCTGTACTCAAAAGAACAAATGTTCTTACCCACTGAGTAAATTCCCTAGTCCCTCTTCCAAAAAAATTTCCAGGGAGGGAGGGAGGGGTGTTGCAGAGGGGTGGAAGGGGGAAGGAAGAAGGAAAAAAGAGACCCATAATTTTAAATCTTAAGCATTAAGTTCCATTTGCTCAAAATGTTTCAGAGACACTAGGTTCAACTGTTACTGAATAGAACAACTATTAAACTTGAAGTTTTATCGTATTATGTTTTCCTAATAAATGCTACCAGGAATTAGATTTTATTAGTGGATCCATAGGGTCCAGAGATAGCCATTTTTTTTGTAAATCCCATAACCTTGGCATTCTGGCAATAAATTTAGTTTCTAGAAAATAAATACAATATTATAATGTCAGAGCGGCAAAGGGTTTGAACCTGAGCAGGGTTCCACTGGCTGAAAGCAGTCCAACTAATGGTTCTGCTGTTTAAATTATATCCTGTAGGTTTGTAATTAATAGAGAAACTTCAAATTTCAGAGTTCTTTTTTGAGAGAAAGTTCAGAAATTTGGATGGGAAGGATGCGGAAATTTTTTGAAAAATGTGCTGAAATCACACGTGAGAGACAGAGTAGTTGTGACTTTGTAGCAAGTTTTCAAAAAACCTCAGCAGTGAATTACATTGAGCTGAGTACTATGAGGGCACTTTGATTCAGAGTTGATGTTCTTTGAGTCAGTGTTGTTGCTGCAGTGATGGGCGAAGTAGTTACAATGTAACTTATTATAACCAGATGATACATTTATAGTAGCCGGGTTAATTGGCTTGCTTATCAAAGGTCACATAGTACAGGTCATCTCTCTCTCTCTCTCTCTCTCTCTCTCTCTCTCTCTGTGTGGGTGTATGTGGGTGTGATTTAATCAGTTCTGTACTTTATGTATCGTAGAACCATGGTCCTATATGAGAAGAGTGTAAATTTACTGGATATGGAAATCAAGAGTTTCCTAAAGTTTAAAATGAATAAAACAAAATAAGATAAAATTTGATATATATGTATATATATATATATATATATATACACACACACACAAATATATATCTTTATATATAATGTTGTATATGTAAAATAGTATATATTCATGTACATATGTAACACATATAAAATATTATAGAATATAATATATTCTCTATTTATCTATCTATGAATGTTTGTATTTAGGGAATAAGGTGCTGATAACAGTTTAGAATTGTCAAGTTTGGAACTGTCAAGTTCTCTGTTATCTACTGGAAATGCTTGTCTGGAATTTAGTGTCAGGGATTTCAATATTGTCAGAGTTCCAGAGAATGAGAGATTTGGTCGATAAGGCCTGTTCCAGGCAAGAATGTGGAGAGTTGTGTATACCTGTAGCATTCTCTCCTGGAGCTGATGTTCAGTAAATGCACCTTAGTTAGCTCTTTTAGTGCCCTCAGATGAGAGGGGCCTGTATAGGGTAGGTGGATTCACAGAGAGCAGGAAGAGGAGACTTGGTTGCCAAGTGATGCTGTGGTGAAGCTTACCTGTTCAGTTTAAGCTCTGTGAGTGGGAAAGCGGAGCTCCTGGTCAGTTGAGGGGAAGAAGGAAAGTGTCTGGGAAATATCAGAGTGGAAGAGGGCAGAGTCTATGGGATGCAAGAGTTCCCACCTTCAGTTTTGTTTGGCTCAGCTCCAGTCATTCTCTCTCATGTCTGACACTGGATTCTTAGTCTGGTGGTCAGCCCTCATCCTCATACTGCCCACCCAACCCCTTTCTTTCCTCCTTGTTCCCAATGTGGACCCCAGCACACAGCACTTTCTTTTGTAGGTTGTAAAGAGCACCGGAAATCCAAGAGTGGGAACTGGCCACAGTCGTGCATGCTTAGAATCCCAGTACTCCAGAGGGTAAGGTAGGAGGATTGGTACTAGTTCAAAGCCAAACTTAGCTTTTAAGTAGCAAGTTTGAGGCCAGCCTCAGTTACATCTTATCTCAAAACCTAAACACATAGGACAAAGTGCTACAGGCAGGTGCCGGGGAGCACTGCTTCTGTTCATTTTCCACTTCTAGGTCTTGAAGATGGCTGATAAATGAACTCATCTCTTTCAAGACTTAATTAGGATCCTGTATCAGGATCAATAATAACTCCAACCAAAGTCAAAGAGACAAAAGAAATCTTTCTTTCTTTCTTTCTTTCTTTCTTTCTTTCTTTCTTTCTTTCTTTCTTTCTTTTGCATTTAATGGGAGGTTGAGATACTGAGAAATTGGCTGTATCATTATTTTTAAAATTGAAGGTAGAAAATAAAAATGAAGTTCTACTCACTGACAACCTAAGCATCTCTGATGGTCATAGACCTGTAGCAGAGCTGAAGGAACATTCTTAGACTAATGGGGTCCTGACACAGGGATTCATTCATTTCGTGTTGAGATTCTGGCTTATTCTATTGTGGCATTAATGGAGGTTGACTTACAACATGGATGATGGACATATGACTATGTATCTTATTTGTTTTTCAATCTAGAAAATTCATTGCAAAAAGATTACTAGGGAGGATCTTTGTACTAAATTGAGCATCTTTTTTTCTTTTTACCTCCATTGGAAAACAACTGGACAATCAAATGGTCCCTGGTTGCATATGGATGCAATATGGCTCGGAGAAGGCTTGCTGACAGAGAGCAGAGTTTTAATCGATTCCAAACGGCCTATCATATGGATATTTGAAATGCCATGCTATAAACAATGTTCTCCTGTCTTATGGGATGTTCTCTAAGGTTGAATGTAGATAAAAGCCAAAATTTCTATCACACGGCAAAGCCTGAAGTGAACGCAAACCTCGTAAGTGCTCCTTTTATTTGCTGTCGGATTCTGTTAACAGCCTGTCTTCCAATGTCAGTACTATGGATGTCTTTAATGCTTTGGCCATTTGCTGACCCTCATGCTCATATTCTCTTTCTCTCTCTCTCTCTCTCTCTCTCTCTCTCTCTCTCTCTCTCTCTCACACACACACACACACACACACACACACACCCCAACATTTTCTATTTTTCTCCCACATCATAAAATACAGAGTAACCTTGAGAACCCTTTGGTTTGCCTAATCTAGAGGGAAGTTTAGTCACACATCTAGTTAAGTTAGTAAATAAATGAGGAGTTTGGTCTGCAGACTCATAGGATGGGGTAATTCGCTTGCCCCTGAATGGATTCTCAGCAAATACCCTCCTTTGTAATGAGTCCTTCTTTTCCTTAAGGTATAAGTGATTTTATCAGCATGTCTTCATAACTAGACTAGGCATGTAAGACTAGAAAGTTAACTATGTTGACTTCATTCATTGAAATTTTATTCATTCATTCAGGAAATAGTTATTTTCCCTAATGGTTAACTATAAAAATATACACACCCATGTAAAGAATAATGATACGGAGAAACAGAGAATAACGTAAAATCTCCCCTTGTATCTGCTCCAACCCTTCCTACAATCGCCCATGGGAACACTGAGAATGTACCATATTAACTTTCAGACATCCTAATCCATAGACAAAGATGTATTAAAGTATTCAATGAAGTGTCAATGTATTTGTTTTTAAAAATGTGAGCATGCTGCATATGCACAGCTCAGTGGTTAAGATCACTGGCTGCTCTTCCAGAGATCCTGGGTTCAATTCCCAGCATCCTTTTAACAGCTGGCAACTGTCTATAACTGCAGTTCCGTACAATCAGAAGCACATATTTATTTCACCATTCCTCTCTTGATGGGCATTTATGTGGATCTTAACTTCTAATGGTGAAAGGAATATACAATAAATACCAGCATGTTTGCAAGGCGATTTCTCAAAGAAGGGGAACTTCTGGATCCTTCATTTTACATTCATTAATTATTGTGTTCAAATTTTTGGGAACTTATACATAAATAAAATACACTCAAACATTCTTTGGAGCTAAAGGAATAGTTCCTACTCTACAAAATTTGTGGTTTCTATGGCAAGAAATCCAGAAGAAGAGTGAATTCTAAGTGGGATGTCCCAAACTGTCTACTGAAAGCAAGGCAGGGCTGTGAGGGCAACAAATGCCATGACTCTAACTCAGGCTTTGCAAAATGATAATTACTTAGCGGTTGGGATTTCAGTGTGGCCAACTCAGAATGTCTCAACCCAACTACTTGACAGAGTTGAAATGTACAGGGAAGCAGATAGGCTTGTTTAGGGAACCAGAGGCACAGATATCTAGGTAGAATACTGGAAATTTCAGGGAGCTTTCATGTTGGAGAACGAGAGAACTCTTACAGTTTCTGAGATTATCTCAGACTACAACAACTTTTGTTTCAAAGATCTCTTCTCTGTGCCTGATAGAAGCAAGGCTTTTATTTTGGCCCAAGGCTAGCTTGCTTTAATTTAACTTCACGTACACAGGGGGATAGGCAGCAGTCTCCTCTTGAATCTGGACCATTTTGATAAATCTTCAATCTTTTATTAGTGTTGCAGAATTTAAAAAGGGGAATATCCTTACTTTTAAATTATTTTCTCCTGTTTCAATCCAAGCCCCAGGACCCTTCCCCCACCCTCCTTTGGATGTTGCATCTTCACTTGTGGAATCTCACTGAATTACACAGGTCTTAGAACTTATACTTTTCCTTAAGGGGACTGGAACATTTCTCAGTTGTTAGAGGACCAGAGTTCAGTCCCCAGCACCCTTACAAGGTAACTCACTCCTACCTAAATATAGCTCCAAGGGACTGACCTCCCTTTTATGGCCTCTTCTGGTACTCACATGTACATACCCACACACCGCTACACATACATACACCTAATGAAAAAAAAAAAAAGAAGATGAAGTCTCTTAACAATTTACTCAATGCTAAAATAATCATCCTGAAAAGAAAGTTGTAGCCCCGTGCTCCACCATCTTTGAGATGCAAAGCTTATCATGGGAATTTTTAAGATTGTTCTTATTGGGTCTGAGTTACCTCACTCAGGATGATATCTTCTAGCCTGCAAAACTCAGGATGTCCTCTTTCTTAATAGCTGAGTAGTATTTCATTGTGGAAATGGACCACATTTTCTGTATCCATTCTTCTGTCTTGGGACATCTAGGTCGTTTCCAGCTTCTGGCTATCACAAATAAGGCCACTATGAACATAGTGGAACAGGTGGCTCTGTGGCCTGGTGGGGAATCTCATGGGATGTGGAGCAGTAGGAGGGTGGATGGGGTTGGGTAGAATAAAATATGGAGTGTAAAAACATAATAATAATAATAATAATGTTCTTATATTGTTCATGGTATAAGCTTGGCCCCACCCCCTAATAATAGTACAAAAACTGAAAGGACCTTTAAGAGAGCACAGGAATGGGGAGAAGGAAGGCACTGGAGAGATGTCAGGAAGGTCTGCTTCCTCCTGAAGAAATGAATGAATGAATGGGTTTACCTGACTGTTGTGAATGAATGGGTTTACCTGTGACTGTTGTAAATGAATGAGCTTACCAGACTTTTGAAGATGGATGCCAATCAGAGAGAAAGAGAATTGATGAGGGTCCAAAATTAATCAGTAGATGCAGTGAGTGAGGTGGACACCAGAGGAGGACAGTTATAAAAGATGTCCCACACCACCCAAAGATGGTGGACACAGAAGAGTCACAAAGACTAGGATGGCAGAAGAAGATGGTGGATTTACAGTTCAGTCCAACTTTCAGTCTGCAGCCATCCATTTGAAGACCAGCATGAGGACTCATGAGGCACTGTTTGTATTTTCAGTCCAAGTTGGGATCGTTCCCCTTTTCATCTAGTTTCCTGTCCTGAAAACCATCCTCCTACCCTCCTAGCTTTTGGCAGGGTCATCCAGACTGGGCAGAAAGGAAGAAGAGAAAAGAAAGGACTGGATTTTGATGGTAGGGAAAGATGGCAGCAGCTGTGGCAACAGCAACAGCAAGGATGCACTTACTAGCAAAGACCCAAGGCAGGAAAAGGCAGTGGCTTGTTTCCCTTGGGTTTCTGCATCTCTGGCTCAGGAGAAGCAGAGAGAAATAGGTGATAGGGAAAGAAAATAAAAGGAAAGACAGTTTTCCTTTCTCTGTTAACAGTGAACAGTTCAGCTTCTGGTAACTCCCTAGCCTCCCTTTACTCTTCTTTCACTTTTCATATCAAAGGATTAAAGGGCACGCACATGCGCAAACACACATTTACCATACACACGCACGCGCGCACGTACCACAACACGCACAGATCTCCTCTTCAGCTCTCTGCAATGATTTCTTCAGGCTTGGTTGCTTTTTCTTTCTTAGTGCCCAGCCCCTTCTCGTAGTTTGCTTTCTTTCTGTGACCCTCTTCTCTCTGCTGAGTGTGCCTGCACACTCCTACGCCTAGCCTCCCTCTGCCTGCTGCCTCTGCCTTCTGCCCCTCCTGCTGCCAGGATCCCATCCAGTCCCCAGAGCAAGGACAGCTGCTGACACTTCAGAGTGCCTGAAGGCCACCAAACAGGTTGCTAATCCTTTGAGCCTTGAGAATATGTCTCAGCCTTTGGTAAGAGAGGGACAAAGGCTTTGAGAGATGGAGCAGAGAGCACATAGGAACCGTGACAATTGCAGGGAGCTCACCAGCACCAGCAGGAGGGAAATGCTAGCCTGCCATTTCTAGATGCTGGGGAGCATATGGAGAGCCTGAGATTGTTATCAGCTGCCCAGAGTAGGCTGTGCCATCCCAGCTGCTTTACTGTGCTCTCTAAAGAAAGCATTATAACGAACTGCCTTACCTGTGGCGGTTCAAAGCAGGTGCCTCACCTATGAGACTACAGTCTTCCCTAGTCCCCAGTGAATTCCAGGATGTCCTATGAGAGACAGCATCTCTAGTCATTGGGTGAGCTCATCTTAACATGTACCTATCAGGGCTTTGAACTTCTGAGTGTTTGGTTTGTTGTCATGTGATGATATGATGATCAAGACTGCTATAGTGTGAATCTACAGTTGTCAGGGTTCTCTAGTGGTATAGAGCCAACAGCATGTATATATATATACATATATATTTATAGTAAAAAACATTTGATGGTGCTACATGATGTGAGCTAGTCAATCTAATGGTGACCACTGCCTGACTGGAGGGTGACTGGAGGGGCTCAGAAGATGATAGCCTCTCATGCTGCAATAGCCCCACTTCAGTCCTGAGCTCCTGGAGGCCTAGAGGGTTGCTGGTATTCAGTTGAGTGTTTGAAAGATAAAAAGGACTGGGTTTGTTGGAGCAGCAACAAAGTAATGCATTTATTAGCAAAGAACTAGTGGGAAAAGGCAGCAGGCTGTTTTCCTTGGGGTTCATCGCTGGGCTACGTTGGAAGGTTCTTCCCACTCCGGAGTAGGGTTTCACTATCAGTTGACCCTTCCTGAAAATGCCTGCGGAAACTGTCCCAGAAGCGTGTTTTGGAGTTGATCTCAGCTACAGGGAAGTTCATAGTCAATATTTACCATGGCAGCATCATTAACATATCCTGTACACTGGACACCACTACCTTAGAAACAGAATGTTTACAGGCGAGAGTAACATGCACTTATATGTACTGGCCTACTGGTACATGACTGTTAATTAATTACCCACTGTGCGACACACTATAGAACTGAGATATATTACCTAAATTTTAGATCACTTGGCAACACCCTGTTTTAGTATATAATTTTATATGGATGAATATAGATAGCTATATGTGCTTATATGTTTATATGGGTTATGTTCCAAAAAATAGATACTACAATGTACTGGTTATTGAAATTTTATTTAGGAAAAAATGATTGACATTATTTTCTATCTTTCTGATATATACTTAATATGTGTAAAATTACATTCTTAAAAATAATTTAAAATGTGCTTACATTATTCCCTTCTTCCTTCTCCTTCCTCCCACACCTTCCTTCTCCTTCCTCCCACACCTTCCATAAATACCCCATTTCTCTCAAGTTCCTAGTCTCTTATTTTATATACTATAATCTAATTATTTTATATGTTATATATAAATACATATATAAGCATAAGAGACACCCCAAGTAAAGTAAGCTACTGCTGTTGCCTTTGTTCACCTCTCAAGGTTGACGATAAGTCCCAATTACTGAGGACAGCATGCAGTATAAACCCAGGATTCAAGAGCTGAGCTGGACCTGAACTGAAATCTCAGTCTCTGAGGATTGGCTTTCATGGTGATTATAAAAGCTGCCAACAAAGGGAAATAACCAATAATCCTACCCAGCTGTGATGTCTATGAACCGTAGCAATGACCAGCATGGCGTGATACCCCTAAGGATTCCGTAATGGCACACATATCTTGGTGGTAACCAACAGCTTTCTATTTTGAACTTTAGACCTGCTCAAGAAGAGGGAAATCATGGCTGATGCTGAAGACCTAACCAGAGTTGGGGACTAATGTGATCTTGGACCCTAGAGTTAACTTTTTATCATTGTTTTACTATTCCAGCATAATTTCTAATTGTAATTAACATTTTAATTCTTTAGCTACAAGTGTCTATATGGACAAACAATACTCCAGTGAACCCCAGTTCCTCTATTCATGTACTGTCTTCTTTCTAGAGTGATAGACTAAGATGGTTTAAGGCTTCTTATGATTAACATGGTCTAACCTGTCAATGTCCAGAGACACTGGGTCTCTGGAAGACAGCCTGAACCACATGCGTTTAGGGAGCTAGTGTGTCTGGAATCCAGTGGGTGTCATCCCCACTCCATGCTAGCACCTTGAAATCGCTCTTCTCCCTATAATAAAAGTCCATTCCTTATCTTATTCACTTTTTAATTTGTCACTTGTTACTAGCTTCCACATTGTCCATTTGGCAAAGTAATTTTAAACCACAGAGAATTGTCTTTCGGTCCAGAGACTACTTGATGAATACTGCACACCTTTGCATATGTGAGTGGTGTGTGTGTGTGTGTGTGTGTGTGTGTGTGATATCAGTTCCCCCAAAGGAATCAATCAGGGCACATCTAATATTTAACAAGTGCCTCTACTTAGGTGAGGCTTTCAAAGTGAAGTGTTTTAATAGAGATATTAAAGAGCATTTGGAAGGTACATGTCCCACACTAGACTCTGCCTTCATTACACTGTAAGTGTGACATAGCTTCTGTTGTAGTTAGCAGATCCTCTTGTAACCAGAGCATATAAAGAGGCTGGAAATGCCAGTCCTTCCTACTAATGCACTGCTTATCTGGTTCGTGTGAAGCCAGGCCTTTGAGCATTGGATTCTAGTTCAAATCTCCTGTGACCTTCGGGGAATTTGATCATTATAAGGCTAGGGTGGATGATGTAGTTACCACCCTTTTTTCAAATGTGATATGTGTTTTTCTCAGGAATTATACAATGTATTTGATTAGGCTCTACCAACTATATAGCATATATATGCATGAATATATCTACTGCAGTGATAAATGATGTGTCTATAAATCTCAACTAAATTTGCATGAATTTGTATACCATGTATTAAAGTAATAAACTTATCAAGTAAGTAAATGTATACTGATTGAATGCTATTAAAAGCAATGGCAGTAACTACATATAACAACATTCTCTTATTGACTACAGTGCGTCCCTGACTCCAGCAGATTCCTGAAAATCAACATCAGCAAGTAACAGAGAGAAAGTGCTCACTGGACGTTTTCCTTCTTCGTAGCTGCTATAGGTCAAAAGTAATGTAACTGAGATTTTTTTTTTAAATATAATTTTTTTAAGTAGGTAGGAATGTCTCAGTTTAGAATCTCCTCACCATCCCCCCAACCACAGCTTTGTTCCCATCCTGGGTCTGATTGCATGTTATCACCTTCAAGAGAACATCTGGGTCACCCTGAAAGGGTGTTAATCTCCTAGTATCTTCCCTCACACCTTATTGACAGCTCAAGTCAGGGTGGCCTACTTTGGTGAATCTGATTTGTCAAAATTCCTTTTTTGACTTTATATTCATTTGAAAAATAGAGCCTCTGCAATTTCCCGAAAAGGGTATATAATGATCACTATTCTGAATGACCTAGCAGGGTTGCTTGATAACTGTCGGGGGAGGTATTCTGTACTGTTATAAATGCCCAGCTGCATAAATCAGCAGAGTCTGAGGTAAGTAGGTAAGAAATGACTCCTAGAATCTCCAAAGCATTGTGCAGAGAAGTCCCGTCTTCTGGTGGCTGAACACTCAGCGTTACCAAATGGGACTGTTTAGTTACAGTGGAATACATGCAGCCAGTTCCAGGTAGTTCACTATGTTCCTGGAAGGGCTTTGGCTTTCTTTCACTGGACCTGAGGACCAGGACTACAATTAGTCATCAGACACTGATGAATGTCAGATTAATTGATGAATCCATTGTGGAGGGACCTATGCTGGGCCTGCAGGTGTGAGAGGGGCTCTGTTTCCAGAAGCTCTAAGTCCTTAAACTACAGTCCCCATGCTGGGTGTCTGATACCTCCATATGAGTTTTTTAGCAGGATTTTATAAGGAACCACACAAATAATATAGCTTATTCCTATCTCTCTCCATTGCTCACTGGAAGTAGAAGATAAAAACTCTACTATTGAAAATGCTATATGCTTTGGTTTCAGGGCACAGAGAAATTAGGCTGGAGCTGCCCTGAAAGTTTTCACTATGGTGGTGCTATGCAGGCTGTGGGAGGGGATTGCTCTCAAAGATAATCTTGGTGTCAATCTTGTATACAATACTAACTTTCCGGTAACAGAGGCCTTGGTTGTGAAGTAGTGGGATGGCTCTTAAGGGCAAATAATCCACATCCTGACTGTATCTGAGACCCGTTTCATTGGACAGAAATTATGTTTGGCTTTGTAAATCTGGTAAAAACCCCATTGGTGGGGAGGCCATAACCCCCGTAGGACATTCTACCAAACAGACATCTGAAAATGTATGCTTATGTCCTTAGATTACTTCCACTTTCATCCTCAGTCAGAGAAGTGTCTTTGCAGTGGGAAGTGGAGAATGCAGGGGCTCATAGTCAAACTTCTTATAAGAAGCGACTGAATTTCCAGTCCTCAATGGGACAACTGCATCATTTTTGCCCATCAGGAAACATCATGGAAGAAAGGATGTAAGAGTTATATGATGGGAAGGAGTGAAAAACTGTCTTCAACACAAGATATGGCTATTGCACCAATAGCCCTCTTTACCTACACGAAGCCTCTATTAAACTGGCTATGCTAATATTACACTATGCATGGGGTATGGATTCATGAGAATCTATTCCTCTGTAAAGAACTATAGACATTTGATGGTTGCCCAATCTTAAGGAAAGGGAGTCATATTTTTGAGTAGTGTAGCAATTGGTTAACTATCCTTGCTCATGTAAAGATTCCCCACTTGTGTTCAGACAAGCAACTCTAATGAAGGACAGTGGCTCACCCACAAAAAGGCAGGAAAGTAAGGATCAGATTTACTTCTGGGTTGTTGGTAGTGGCAGGGGAATATGATAACTAGATAGGAATAAGGAAACTAGATAGGGATATGCAGACAAGTACACTCTATCTTGCATGAGATTGTGGATTTTTTAGGAGTCCCAGAGAAGAGGCAGTTATGCTAAATACATTGTGGGTCAGTAGGTTATTTGCTATGATATTAGGCCATACCACTTCACTATCTTCATTAGGAGATATTTCATCAGGAATGTGAATGGGGAGTGTCTACTGAGGAAATCCACACTTGAATTTTGCCTCGAGAAGCCCCCCATTAGATGAGGACATTTCAGGCAGAGGATAAAGACTTCAACTATAGAACTTTCAGCAGTGTTTGGGCTGTGCACAATGGAGAATGACCAATAGTCTTGGTTTCCTTGGGTACTATGTGGGCTCTTAGACAATAACAAGGTCAAAATGATAAAAGAGGCATTAAAATGGGAATAAAAACCAGTGTTCAGCTTGAAATCCTGTCTATGAAGTAAGTAGAGGACACAGAACTACTCGATCTTTAAAAGAAATGCCATGAAGCAGGGTTTTTGCTGCTAACTTATGCTCTACACAGAAGTAGAGTGTGAGTCAGGTGCCAACTGTGCAGCTTCAGTAGCCTGCACCCCCAGCAGGGGATACATGGCAACTGAGGACCAGGGCAGGGTTTCATGCAGGACCAGAATTAGATAGAGCAGGAAGGTTACATTGATGGAGATTTTGAGTTTGATCCAGAGACAGGGTATATGTAGATGAGTTCTCATGTCTTGTTTGAAGAAAGAAGGTTTTAGCTAAATAAGAAGGGACAAATGGTTAAGAAGATCATGGCAATCCCAAAGGAAGCTTGAAGTGGCCAGAACTCAGTATATTTTAGAAGTTTTTAAAAGGTGACCAGCCCCCACAAACTCTTCAAAAAGAGAATTTGAGAGTTTTGTAGAGGGATATAACAATCTTAAGTATTCTCGTGAAATTCAGACATAACATAGATATCTTACAGTCTTGAAGAAGTTCTACATGAAGAGCCTGACAACCTGGCCCTCCCAATACAAGTGGGCACAGCTGCCATTTGGAGAGTGGTCAGGGAAAAATACATATTAACATTTTATATGAAGAGTTTTCCAGCTTGGGGTGTGGTCACATCAACATGTAATCCCAGAACTCAAAAGACTGAGGCAGGAAGACAGAGAATTGATGACTAGACTGTGCCATGGTGAGACCTTGCCTTAAGAAGTTTAACTAACTAGCTAACTAACTAACTAACAACTAACTAACTAGCAAACTAGGAGGAGGAATCACTGGGAAGCACACTGTAATACTTTACTATAGACAAGAGTGAGTCATACTTGCAGATTTAATTTACCACAGGCATCACATTAATATTCATGTTCCTCACATTAATATGTATGCTAGGAAGCTTCCTCCAACAATGGTTGTGGAACAGATTGAAGTAGGCACAGTGACAGCCATTGCTGCAGAGGGATAAGCAGGACTGACTCAACTTTGCTGCTCACTGCATGGGAGGCAACCCATGAGTTTGCATGGTTTGATTAAAATGACTTTATAGTTCTGGCACAGAGCCCAGCACATGGTAAGCATTTGCTTATGGAAGCCATTATAATATTTTCATTTCATTATGATAAATGGGGGCAGACTAAGTCAAACCATCAAAGTTTGGCCCACCCATGGGATTTTTAGATTTCCTTAAGCTTGTCCTCCCTCCTATCCCAGACAAAAATCCATCAGTTGATATGCTTGGTACCATCTCCACCTCTTCACCTAATGAACTGCAAAGTGTCTGAGATAGCTTCTGGCAGAGGCAGAGCCCAGCAATCTATGGGCTGTGATCTGTCAGATGATACAGCAGTAGTCCCAGTGAGGCCCTGACATGTGGTCTCCAGGAGGACAGGAACCTCACTGTGTGTGACACGGGAAACCCTGACAGGTGAAGGAAGCTGTATCCTGATGTGCCTTCCAGAGGGAGTGAGAACAAATAATGACAGGGAGCCCCTGCTCACTCACACTGGAGTGCCCTCCATGATTGGCATCCTAGGTACCTTCCTCCACCAAGGCGCTTACATCTGTTTGTGATTTGGGAGCCAAATATTGACAACAAAATATGATCGGTGAACCCTAGAATGAGGGGTGATGAGAAGATTAAGTTCATTTTGCCCTCATTTATCCAAACCGGTCCACCTCTCATTCTGAAACCAAAGAGAAGCCATACGCATCTCTGCCTAGCCTTGCATTCTGCCACAAAGTCACCATACCTGCAACATAACTGTGAAGTGTAGCTCTCCACAGGCAGAAGGATTTGGTGAGTAGGCAAAGGTTTAAACTGCCCCTGACCTTGAGATAGTTTAATAATACGGCAGCTCTCACAGTGAGCACAGAAATGAGCCATCAAACCACGTCAGGTTTTGAGAGAAACTTTGAATAGAATGGCATAGAGACGGTGAGCTTTTTTGTCCCGGACAAATCAGGGTAGATGCCCCCTAGTAAAGGACTAAATTGTGTCCCTCACCCTCCAAGTTTACAAATTGCAGCTGCAAGCCCTGGTACTTAAGAATAAGATTATATTTGGAGGCAGGATCTTTAAAAAGATACTTGAATTCCAATGAGGCCATTAAGGTGGGCTCTAATCCAATTTGAATAGTGTCCCCGGAGAAGGAGTAAGTTTGGACAGATAGAGAGAGACACCAGGGTTTTGTGCATGGAGAACAGAGGATATGAGGATGAGAAGGTGGCCATCTTCAAGTCAAGGAGAAAGGATCCATTTACTCAACCCCAGCACTTCATCTTGGACGTCAAACCTCCCGAACTGTGAGAGATCAATTTCTGCTGTTTAGCCGACCCAGTCTGAGATGCTTTGCCATTGCATTCCTAGTGGACTGATACAGTCATCTATTCTCCTGAGCACTCCTTATCTGTGAAAATTAAGAGAGCCATGCCCACTCTTCTTGACTGATTTATATAGGATGTTTACTACGTATGCTGTCCTGTGACATAACTGTGTATACACCTCGATAGACACCTTGATGAGCCTAGTTCAGGCTACATCTTGAGAGTTCCTAGTAGTCCAATTCCAAAACACTGAGAACTTAATAATACAAACTGTAAGTCACCGTCAGTCCCATGCATACTGAGAATGATGCCTTTAAGGACATTTTAGCTATGGAACTTTAGGAAGAAAAATGACTAGCTATATGCAAACTCTGGAACAGGAAGCATGTGATAGAACGTAATTTGATATGGCTAACTATAAGGGTGAGCCCTTGGACACACGCAGACAAATGGGCTTGCCAGGTCAACAGCTCACGAGGCTGTGTGGATGGCATTGTCTTTGGTTTGGGGCCCATCTGTGTTGTTTCCCTTGGTTTGCCTGCATTCTGTAGGACTCTCTCCAGCGTGTCTCGAACAGCTCTTCCTCTGATGAACTCTGCCTCTGTGGGTGTTATCAGTGATGGGCATACTTTATCCAGTTGGGAGGAGTGATCTTCCTATTCATTTAGATCCTATGCATCGGCACCCTCTCACCTCGGTGCTCAGGGATTTGTGTCTGCATGGAACTGAAATGGAATAAACCCTGGAAAAGGCAGCCCATGTACCTGAAAGTCCCTCTCACTGGGGACCTAGGAAAGGGAAATTTCCATAGCTGCTCTGTGTAAAGCTCAGAGAACAGCAGGCGCCCAGTGCATGCTGGCCCTCACTTACAGGATGCTTTCCTGAGAGCTGTTCCAGGGCCTTGAGCTGCTACTCTTTCAGTGTAAGAAATAGGTCACTGCCTCTTCCTTATGGGATGTGTAAAAAAACCTGTGACAACCACAGAAGTTGCCTTTCTTTGGGCAGTTCCATAGCGAATACTTTTTAAGTCATACTTTGTCCAGGAGTCATTGGAAGTATCATGTCTACCATTAGGGGCAAAAAGGACAAACCATGGGCCCTAGGTTCAAGTTTCTCTTATCCCCCAATTACTTTCTTTTTGATGGTTTCCGATAACATAATGTAGTCAAAGGCACTTTAGCACACTGATTTATTTCTTTAGAGAGACTTTTTATTTTTATTTCTTTATTTTTAGCATACATGGGGAAGTCTATTTCTTTCACTCCCAGCATTCCTTAGTTTATCTAAAGTTCTTTATAGGATTGAGGCCTTGTGGGCTTTTCAATCTACTTCAGTATGTCTACTGTGCTTGTTCTTCTCCTGTTTATGCAGTGATATCGGTCAGATCCCTAATCAAGGAAACTTCTCTTTTCAACAGATGGAGACCTTACAGAAGACCACAACCAATCAAAATGCAGTCATGGAGCCCACTCCCAGTGGAAATATCTAGGATACAGGCTAAGGCTTAGGGATAATTTTGGAAGAGGGAGGCAGAATGATTTCGAGTGCCAGAGAACAGGGAGTTTGCTGTGACATTGTGTCTCCTAAAAATGTCAGAAGCTACATCCATAAAATCTACTAACATAACTGCTTAAAAATGAGTTGAATGAGGAAAACAGCAATAGGTAGGTTAAGGTGGATGGCTGGGGTAGGTGTGAGGAGCCTAGAAGGACTCAATCCTACACAGAAGAGCAAACAAGTAAGGGATGCTGAGAGTGGAAGAAAGTCTTCTTCTGGGAAGAGAACACCAATACCAAATGCATTTTCCTGATTAATCATTGATGAGGGACGGCCCTGTCTACTGTGGATAGTTTCATTACTGAGCAGGTGACCCCTGGGTGTATAATCAAGAAGGCTGAGCAAGCCTTGGAGAATAAGCCAGTTAAATAGCTTTCCCCCATGGTCACTGCTTTCAGATTCCTGTTTGAGTTGCTTCCCTGAGTTCCCTCAGTGATGGCCTGTGACCATGAACATGTAAGCCAAATAAACCCTTTCCTCCCTAAGTTGCCTTTGATCATGGTCTTTATCAGAGCAACGGAAAGCAGAGTAGAACATGCACCAAGGGACTGAGAACCCCAAAGGGAAGCCACTGTTCTCTAGCTGCATGCCTAACACTCAGCAGGAAGGGAATTCCCTCCCCAGAGTGCCTGCTGTTACTTCGGCTGTTTGCTCCACTGGAAAGCACCTGCATAGCCCTTTCTTGTGCAGATCCTTCAGATGTGGCACCTTTGGGACTTGAAATTTTTAACAGTTCAAAACCCAAATCCTGGTAAGTCTTATCTGCCTCTCCAAAAAGCTTCCATCATATGGCCATCCCTTGTTCTCTTGTTCCCTAAAAAATACACCAAATCCCCATGGAGAGACCAATCTAAAATTCTGATATCCTTCCAGTAGCTGAAAACATAGTTTCCATTGGAAACGCCAGGTGATGTGAATGACCACCTCGAGAGCTCATACTGTGTTAGGCCACAGGTATTAACAAAGCAGATACACTGAAACCATTTAAAGAACTCACTCTTTGAAACTTGTCTTTTGTTGTCCTTGAAGTATGACAATTACTTTTCAGTAACATTCAAAAGAGCATTGCCCACATCATCCAACTATTTTATTTTCTGTAAAAATAAACTGATTGGCAATGAGATGGCCCATCAGGTATAGCCTACACCTGATAGCCTGGGGAGGTCCACCCTCTGAGATCCACAAAATGAAAGGGAAGAACCAATTTCCCCAAATCATTCTGTCTTCTACAGGTCTGCCATGGCATGTGCACACCTGTCAATCAATCAATCAATCAATCAGTCAGTCAATCAATCAAGAAATGTAAAAAAAAAAATAGCAGTTAAAAAGAAAAGTAAACTGGACATGATGATAATTCACCCAAGGAGACCATACTTGATAAATGATTATCTTAGAATCATATTTTCTTCAATACAGACTTCTCCATCTAAGGAAATCAAGAAACAAGGAAGTCCTGTGGAAACTCTGAACAGAACCTCAGTGAGCTGTAGACAGTTCAGACATAGTTGATTTTTTTAAAAATAAATTGTTTTTATGCTACTATGAATTATTCAAATAGATTTATATTCAAATTGTTTTATATCCAAATAGTTTTACTATCAGTATCAAATACTGATGACATCTGAAACTGTCCTGCTCTTCAGGTATTTTGTTCCCTGGGAGGTTTAGCCTAGAGACAGTATTGTTCTTTTCAATGCTGGAAATGCTTGTTCTCCAAGAAACAATGTGGTCGGAACCCTGAGGGAGTGCACTGAAGACCGAGTAGAGGCCTCTTGGTGGCTGTAGTCCTGTCTCAGGTGGCTGCAGTGCTCTTGTGATGTTCTCGTGTGTGTGTGTGTGTGTGTGTGTGTGTGTGTGTGTGTGTGTTGACTCAACATCCAGCCTGAAAGGACAAACAACAGCTTCCCTTAGCATCCTGAGCCCTGACACGAGAAGGGTACTATTGGACACTTGAGTGTGAATCAGGCACCAGCAGGCTGAAATATGGTCAGAGGAGAGGAAATACACATTTGCTGCTGGGTTCCCAGAACTACGATTAGAGCATGGTCTTGTAGCCAAACTCTGAACATGTTCTGGTGGTATGTAAGTATGGAGAGTGGGCTTCTGGCAAAATTCCAGTTTCCATGCGCGCGCGTGTGTGTGTGTCTATGCGTGTGTGTCTGTGAGTGTGTGTGTGTTCCAGAATGTCTCTAGCTTCAGGCTCTGCTTTTAGGTAATGTGTTCTATGCATTTCGCTTCTTTCTTTCCCTTAAAATGTACAAGATGGTATTGATCATAAAGCAAGCCACAATTATGATGTTTCTTTTAGAAATTCAGTGTGACTTGAATACAAGAATATGTCCTACACATTTGACTTAACGTATGCCCAATTTCTGGCCTGCAGCTGACTACTGCTTAGAGCTGGTGGGAAGCCTTCGCTGTGTCCTGTCCTGCTCCAGGGCTTTTTCAGAATCAGCCACTGTAAAACACTTCTGGATCCCTTCTGAAGTTTTCAGAAGTGCTTCCTGTGAGTCTAGTGCATCTGGCCCTGGGAGTAGCTATGTGAACATAGTCGCTACATAACTGCACCCATCTTGTCTTAGTTTCCCTAACTGTACCCTGTGGAAAAGGTAGGCTGGATAAGCCCACTGCCTAGCCTAGGGCTTAAGTAAGGAGCATGGGTCAGGGAAGCCTTAGGGACTTTTTCCTACAGGATAGCTGAAGTACCCACTGGGAGAAAAGGCTTGACAGTAATCACACAGAAGACTGTAGCCAAGGAGGGATAGCTTTAGAAATGTAGCCAGATATGAACACAAGGGAACGGATGGGTTTCACTGTGTTGCCAGCCACCTGCAAGGCCCACCCCACCCCCATCTTATTACACACCACATCCAAGTGCCAATCAGCTGCAACAAACCCCAGTGGGCCCCAACAACAGGTGTCTCATTAAACGACTCTCACCCTCCCAGGCTTCCCCACTGACAGGTACCAAACTCACACTCAATCACTGCTTAATCACAGCCAAACTCCATTAACAAGTCATACTAATTACCAACTTCTAACAGTGTCTCTGGTTCCGAGGCAAAATACCTTATTCTTTTGAGAGGGACACTGGCTTGTGATCTTTCAGAAAGGCCCATAAATTAGGTCCTTTAAAAATGAAGGTCAAGGGGGGGAGGCAGGGGAACTGCTGATAGGCCCAGCATGGCAACTGTCCTGAAAGTGAGCAAGACGAAGCTCTGTTTGTTTTAATTTTGTGTCTGCTAGGAGGCCCACAAGGGTCCAATTAGCTTGTTACAGATGCTCATGTGGCGTCCATCTCCTTGTCTCTTTCTGCCTCTCTCTCCTTTTCTGATTTTTTTCTTTTCTCTAGGAGGGATAAACTTGTAGCACAGATTGCTGGCCTGCAGGCATCTGAAGATCAACAATTAGTTTTCTGTGATAAACCCCCTGTGAAGTAGGAAGAACCATTTCAGAATTCCTAATGCTTAGGACAAGGCAAGGAGTGGTCTAGATGCCTGGATATGCTCTGCTGCAAGTTTGGAGTGGCCAGAGGAAGACCTCATTCCCTGAGTAAGAGTCCTGCTATACACTGGCCTTTTTTTTCCCTTTTAACTCTTCTTTTTGGATCTTTATGCAACAAGAGTCTCTTCTGTTGTTAGTTATTATGTTTTATTATTTGAAAGTCACCTTGTTTTCAGACAATGAACAACATATAAAATATTCCCGGAGATGAAATAGGTAAATTAGCAAACATGAATTCCTTACTGATCTGTAGATGGTCTTGGTCTCTGGGTGGTGTTCCTCTATGGTTACTATGGCATGAAGGTCAAAGCTGACATCATCATCACCACCACCACCACCATCAATCATCATCACTGTCACCATCATCATTGTCATCGGTGGTGGTGGCGGCTGCAGTAGCAGCAGGTGGGACATTGAGCAAAGGGGGCAAAGAAAATGTAGCAGAATTGGAATTTTTTTTTTAATGTTCCATTTTCACTTTCAAATGAGGGAGTGTGATGTTCAAACACTTTAATACAATATGTCCTTACCTGCTTAAGATGCTATCACATCACATTTTATATTAAATACTTTCTGAGCTATTCTAACTTGAGTAGGCTATTAATAAGCAGACAAATGTCCCCTTACTTGTCATCTGAGTCTTGCTCTGTTCCATGTATGTTCTCAGGGCTAGCTTCTCTTGGCTACATGCTCATAGTAGTCTGACCCCATGGTCTATCATGCTTCATGGTGACCTCCTCCTTTTTTCTCCCCTTTCTTTCTCCTTGTAGTTACTCCTGATATCCCCCCCCCACTCCCTCCAAAGTTCTACCTTTCTATCTCCCCTGCCCAGTCACAAGCTTAGCTTTTTATTACTCAGTCAGAGATTTGGGGGGAACTTTCATTGTCACGCATTGGTCAATACAATGCCCACGTCCAGACTGCAACCTGGTCTTGAGGTGCAGAACTCAGCATCTGGATATAAAGTGTTTAAGAGCAACCCCAATATAACCCCAGTGATTCAGGTTTAGCTCCTTGACTGGAAGGCATTTGTGGACATTCACTGGAGATTAACACCTGAGATTCTTTGGCTAATCATTCTATTTCAATTTGGTCATTGGCTTAGTTGGGAAAGTGCTTAGTGTCCAGGCAGGAGAACATAAATTTGGATCACTAGAACCCATGTGCAAATCAAGGCATGGCTATAATTGATGCCAGTGTGGGGGTAGACAGGCAATCTGAGCACATGGGTGAACTCAGGCTCTCTGAGGGACCTTGTCTCAGGTAAGAAGGTAGAGAAGTGACTATAGAAGGCATTCAGATGACAAGATCTGGCCTCTGTATGTTTCCACACAGGTAAGTTTATTGCCCCATGCATACACAGAGGCACACATACCAAGCATGGTCTTGCCATCATACCCTCATGATTGTGTCAAATCACACAACATGCCTGATAGTAAGACTATATCTGCAACAGCTTTTAAAACCATGGTCCTGACTCTACATGGGGTTGTGTAACTAGTTGTGTGGTAAACTAAATATGGCAACAGTAGAGGCTCTTGGACCTGCAATGACCAGAGACTGGCTCAGAATTAAATGCACAATGAATCTGAGATATTTGTCGACCTGTGTGGCATCATGTGACTTCCCTGCAGGGTACGTTCTAAACATGACAATGAGCATAATTGCATTTGTCATCAAGTGATACAAAAGCAGGTGACTGTGCCTAAAACACCTCACTCACCTTTATACAGTAAAATTTGCATTGTCTGTAACTGGTCCATAGGAAAACAGGATTTATTGACAGAAATTTAGTCTAACTTCACTGTAAGTAGAATTCTGCTCCCCCCATCCTTTACCGGACCTCATGAGGATCTATTAAGCAAAATGTATGAACAGTTAACAACACATCCAAACACTGCAGCTCTGACTGATCGAAGAGACCTTGCTGTTCACATTGTGAGGTTTTAGAGGTGTTGATGTTGTGAGGTCCAAAAGAAGCTCATTTGTCCCCAGATATCATGAAGTCCCCTGCATCACTAAAAATCTGCCCTGTAGTCATAGACACTGTCCACTTTAAAAACAACCAGATAAATTTCCCTAATGACTTGTAAGTTTTCTAGTTTTTCAGACAGTGACAAATCTGGTAGGAGTGGCGCTCCTGGGTAATACTGGACACATGCTCACACTCAACACTTACCCTTCTAGCTGTCTCCTAGGTCCTCCAGGCTCTTAGCTGCTAATACAGTTTTGCTGATATAAATTGAATTCCATATTTACTGCACAGCTAGTTTACAGTAAGCTAAAACAGTGGCATTTTATTGCTCATTAACGTGCAATCTTAGGTCTTTATACAAACAGACAAAAGGGTTTTCATCTCCAGTTACTGCTTGTTAAAGAGGAAAGCAGTCTCCTGTTTACAACCTAATGGTTGGGTGCACTTGCCATTTTGTAGCAGCTTTCATTTAGGAGGCAATAGAAGTAGTGGATAGAGAGTAGCTCAGAAGAAAACCCACAGGTGGAGGCAGCAGTAGCCTGGGTGGTCTACGGAGCTCCCAGCCTTGGAGTGCTGAGCGTTAAACTTCCAGGGTCTTGTTTTTCTCATAGATACAAGATGGGATGCAGTGATATAGTTTGAACAGATTAACTAGTCATAAGCCACAGAAACCAAAGAAGACAGAAAATGACTTCTAGGGTATAAAACCATCCAGTGTGAGGGG
This sequence comes from Mus caroli, assembly GCF_978045245.1. NCBI lineage: Eukaryota > Metazoa > Chordata > Mammalia > Rodentia > Muridae > Mus > Mus caroli. Next base: position 78,050,551 of record NW_028227263.1, on the reverse strand, counting down.
CCTTCAGTGTGAAGGGGGGAGTGTGTGTGTGTGTCTGTGTCTGTTTACATGAGCTATTAAGCTGGGGTACAATGATTTCAAAAGGGTCCTTGTGATAGTTTATATATCCTTGGCTCAGGAAGTGGCATTGTTGGGAGGTGTGGCCTTGTTAGAGTAGGTGTGGTCTTGTGGGTGTGGATTTTAATAACTTTGTCCTAGCTGCTTTCATAGGAAGATGTAGAACTCTCAGCTTCTCTTGTTCCACCATGCCTGCCTGGATGCTGCCATGTTCTCACCTTGATGATACTGGACTGAACCTCTGAACCTGTAAGCCAGCCCCAATTAAATGTTGTCCTTTATGAGATCTGCCTTGGTCATGGTGTCTGTTCACAGCAGTAAAAGCCTAACTAAGGCAGTCCTCAATAGGATTTCAAATCTCAGACTTTATACAACAGAACATTTTTCTGTGCAGTCAAGCTCGAGAGGCCACTGATCCACTAGACTGTCTGACTTGCAAACTTCAAAGATCCCCCTGTCCTGCATCTCTAGAACTAGGATTACAGTCACTTGTGTGCCACTACCCAGTTTTTATATGTTGGTTCTAGGGATTTGAACTCAGGTAATCCTGTTTGGACATGAATTAAATAGATTAAAAAGGGGGGGGGGAGGGAATCTCAGCTTCGACCCAAGATGGAGTAACAAGAGGATCTTACCTTCTTCAAAGATGAAAAGCAAAACCTGTGACATATTTGGAAAACTCTTCTGAAGACAATGTGCATCATACAATGAAGGGCAGTTGCCACTGAGGTACAGGGAACAGAACATGCAGAAAACCTGCATGACATTCCCACACTAGTGCGTAAGAGTAACTCAGCTGTGGCAGCAGGAAGGGGAATCTTGAGAAAAGCCGACTGTCTCCTTGACGGTCAGATTGAGTAGCAGAGATGCACAAGATCAACTAGGCTGTGCTTGTATTTAGAAATTAGAAATCAGCATCAGTTTGTGAGGGGATTTTCTGGGCAAGGAAGGATATTTGAAAGGATGAAGTGGTAGTGCTTGTGTGTACTAAGGGCTTAAGATGTTGGCTGTCTCCATTATTCACACTGCAAAAACCCACAAATCAAAAGAAAACCTAGGAATCTCTGGAGTCATCAGTGAACTTTAATTCACCCTAGACTGAGCAATGTGCAGGGCCATGTACTATATCATAAACATAAAACTGGAAGGATAAAATAATTTCTAAGTAATAATACACAAAACAAAACCTAAGAATATTTATGAAAATAAACATCTATTTCTCAGCAAAAGAAAAATTTCATAAAAATATCATTAGATATTCAAATTAATATGAAAGAGAACTGCATGGTAAACAATTAACCAATCAAATGATACTCAGACCTGATGCACCTTAAAATCATCTCAAAATACTAAAACACCTTTTCCATGTGTTTAAAATAAGTAGATACAGAAATATATGTATACATATATTTCTACATATGTACATATTCTGTATATGTATATACATAAATATACAAATATTTATATGTATATATACCCCAAATCAAGAACATAGACAAATCCTGAAATGCATACAGAGACGAGTAATGACCCAATGATCCAAAAACGTATAGAAGGAAGGAACAGTGAACTTGAGAACAGAGCAGTGGAAGCCACCTGTGAGGAAACATTGAGAGGCTGCAAGGAAAAGAAGGAAAAGGTAAGAGCAGAACCACTTTAATGTGCCTAAAGATATGTAATGGGATATGACATGGTGGTGTGTGGTGAGGGGACAGAAGATGAGGATACCAAATATACTCTAAATTTGATAGTAAAACTATTAAATAGCAAGTGATTCTAACCATAAGAAATGAACAAAACAAGATATACACGTACCAGCTAGTTCACAACCAGTGAGGAGAAGAAAAACATCTGAATGCTGTCAAGAGAAACCAGATTCGTGTTGTGTACAAGGAACATGGATGAGGCAGATATTAGACTCAAACCATGCAAGTGAGAAGGCACTGAGAGAATTTTTTTGCAGCTCCTGATAGAAAAAACTGTTAAGTTAGAATTCTATTTAGTAAAACTATTCTTCAAACTGAAGGCATGTTTTCAGATACAGGAAATTAAAAAAAATAATTACTCATTGACAAACATGTCCAGTGAGTGGGTGAGTATCTATCTTTCTATCTATCTATCTGTCTATCTATCTATCTATCTATCTATCTATCTATCTATCTATCTATCTATCTATCAATCATCTATCTATCCTTTATCATCTACCATCTATATATCTATCAATCATCTATGTATATTATCTGTCTATCTACTAATTTACTATCTTTTTATCATCTATATATCAATCATCTATTAGTCTATCATCTATGTTTATTATCTATCTACCATCTATCTTTCATCTATCATCTATTTATCTATCAATCATCTATGTATATTATCTGTCTATCTACTAATTTACTATCTTTTTATCATCTATATATCAATCATCTATTAATCTATCATCTATGTTTATTATCTATCTACCATCTATCTTTCATCTATCATCTATTTATCTATCAATCATCTATTTACTACTTATCTACTATCTATCTTATATATCATCATCAGTCTCTAATACCTATCATCTATCTATATTATCTATCTACTATATATTTTCCATCTATCATCTATAAATCATCTCTCTCATCTATCTATCTATCTATCTATCTATCTATCTATCTATCTATCTATCTATCTATTATCTATCTATTATCTATCTATCTATCTATCTATCTATTATCTATCTATTATATATCTATCTTCTATCATTTTATATAGCTAGATGTTGGGATAGTTACTACAATAAACTAATAGAGACATCCATCACCTTCCATGTTGTCTCCTGTGCGTGGCGAGAACATTTAGAGTAGTCCTCTTAGCATATTTCAATTGTACAACACAACACTATGAACTTTCATCACCATGCTCAATGTTCTGCCTTCAGATGAATGTTTTTGAAAATTCTAAACTAATACTTGTCACTCCAGAATAGTTCTATATCTGCTTGATAAATAGATGTAACTTGCAATTTTAAACAGAAAAACTCTCAGGTGGCTCAACAAATGCAATTAAGTACTTAAGAAAAAGATCTATTATAGTAACACTATATAAGAAAATTAAAGGGGCAGTGAATTTCTGAGACTAAGACTTCTACCCAAATCAAACATATATATCACCACAAAAGAAAACCTACTATATATCATTGAAATGCATGGGGAAATAATAAGCAAACTTTTTTTAAAAATACAATAATTCACAAAGACTACAGTACACATGATAAAGTGATGTTGATCTCAGGAGCTCAGTATCAATTTATGGGTTTCTTACATAAGCAACAACAACAACAACAAACAACAACAACAGAAAATCTTACCTCAGTAAATACATGTAAGAACATGTTTGAAGAAAATCCAGCTCTATTTTTGGTCATACGAGAAAAAGACAAGAAGCTCCTTAATTTGTCAAAGGCTTCTTATGAAAACTTCCAATGAACATAATATTAAAGGTGAGAGGCTAAGTGCCCCCACACTAAGGTGAAAGCAGGATGGAAATATTGCTGTCAAGAAATTTTCATTCCTTATTGCATCAAAGCTCTTGTCTAACAGTCAGGCAAAAGCTTACATTAGATCCTCCTATTCCAGTCCACTTACCCCCACCATCTGTAAATACCTATTTTTATTTCCCTTCTGAGGGAGATCCAATACCTCCATACCCCCGTCCCCAGTCTCTTACCCTATACCTAACCTCTGTGGTTATATGGATTGTATCCTGATTATTGAAGACTCAACAGCTAAATATTTTCTTTATTACTTGTCCATTGGTGGATATGTAGGTTGTTTCTAATTTCCAGCTATTATAAACAAAGCAGCAGTGAATATGTTTGAGCCAATGTCTTTGCAGTAGGATGTAGAGTCCTTGGGGTACATGGTCAAGAGTGGTACAGCTACATCTTGAGGTAGATCTATTCCCAGATTCCTGAGGAACCACTGCACGGATTTCAAGAGTGGCAGTACACATTTGAGACTCCTCCGGCGACAAAGGTGCATTCTCCTTGTTCCACATCTTTCTCACCATGTGCTGTCTGCCACTTGCATTGTTGATCTTGCCATCCTGGCTGGTTTAAAAAGAAACCTCAAAGTTGTTTTGATTTGCATTTCCCTGATGGCTAAGAATGTTGAACGTTTCATTAAGCACTTCTCAGCCATTTGATTTTCCTCTGTTGAGACTTCTTGGTGCCTAGTGACCTACTTCCTTCAATTAGGCCCTGCCTCCTAAAGCTTCAAGAACATTCCCAAAGAGTGTTACTAGCTGGGGATGTTTAATATGTAAGCCAAACAACTGTCTATGTGAAACCATGGAATCTCAACAAAACAAAACAAAACAAAACAAAACAAAACAAAACAAAACAAAACAAAACAAAGCAAAGCAAAACAAAGCAAAGCAAAGCAAAGCAAAACAAAGCAAAACAAAACAAAACAAAAAAACCTATTCACAGTAATAAATGAACTTAGTGAGGGTATACAGTTAATGGATATGAAATAATAATTCATTACCCAAATAATAATTGCATTTCTAAAAACAAGCACCAAACTAATGAACATGGAGACTTCCAAGGCACTTCTTTCACATTAGCAGAAAAATACAGAATACTGATGTATTGTTTGTTTTCCCATTGCTGTGCAAAGTAAATAACAATCAGCATAGAAAGATGGGTTCATTTGGCTCAGGATTTGGGGTGATACTGTCTATCATGGTGGGGAAGGATGAGGAAGTGTGTTCATAGTGTATCCAAAATTAGGAAGCAGAGAGAGATGAATGTTGGAGCGTAGATAGCTTCCTCTTCTTGCTGTATTACCCACCATCTTCAGAGTAGGTCTTCCCTGCTGAATTAAACGTTTGTGAAACACTAAGGTGTGTATTCTAGATGATTCCCAATCTAGTCGAACTAACAATGGAGTTTAACCATCATGACCTCAAACTGAATATCACCATCACATATAAAGTGAAAACAACAATAACATTTCTAAAATAAAAGGGTGAATATTTGCAGGCTTTGAATTAGACATCATTTTCTTTTAAAAGATCACAAATACATGATCCGGAAAAAAAAGATATATTGGACATCATTAAAACAACAACAACAATAACAACAACAACAACAACAATGATAAGGTTCTTATCTTTAAGTGTCACTGCTAAGATGGTGAGAAGATGAGTCACAGACTGAGGAAGATATTTAAAAAGAACAAATATCATAAAAGACTAGCATCCAGAATAGCTAAAGAATCTTCAAAATCCAATATGAAAACCAAAAAAACATTAAAAGAATTAAACATTCAGGCAGATTCTTCACCAAAGCAGATATAGGAAGGAAAGTAAACAGCTCTAAGGCTTCTCCACACCACCAATTCTTAGAAGATACAAGTTAAAATGCAAGCTAATATCAAACATAGAATAGAAGGAGTACCCATCACAACTAGGTACGCCAAGTGTCGGTGAGGATGTGGTGTAATTAGAAGACACACAGCACACGTTGCAATTTAAAATAGCACTGTAGAGAACAGTTGTGTGGATTCTCGCAGAAGAGAGCAAGGTTGAGAGGAAACACGAAGCGAAGGGGGGGGGGGAGGGGGAGGTCAGGAAGAAGAGGGTAGCCAAGGGAATATGCTCTTTGAAAGTACATCTGTTCCTTTCTTGCTTCCTGGCCTTTACAGACTCACACTCTTACTCAAACACATAAATCTAAAAATTCAAAGCTAGCATCTACACATGAGAACAAACATATGGTGTTTGTCTTTCTGGGCCTGGCCTCCCTTGCTCAGTATAATATTTTCCAATTCCATTCATTTTAATGCAAATTTCATAATTTCTCTTTTCTGTTTAGTGGGGTAGAATCCTGTTGTACACATGTACCACGTTTTCAAAGTCCATTCAGCCACTGATGGATAGCTAGGCTGATTCCATTTCCTAGCTATTTTGACTAAATCAGCAATGGGCAGGGATGTACGGGGACCTTTGTCTTAGGATGCAGTCTATCAGGAGTGCTTTACCTAGGTGATGTGGCTATTCTAGCTTTAGTGTTCTGAGAAAGCCCCACACTGATTTCCATAGTGCTTGGACCAGTTTATCTTTCTCCACAGCCTCGCCAGCATTCGTTGCCATTTGTTTTCTTGATCACAGCCATTCTGAAATGAGATGAGATAGAATCTCAAAAGTGTTTTTAATTTAAATTTCCGTAGAAATTTAGGATATTGGACACATTTAATAATAGTTGTTAGGGAGCTGGAGAGGTAGTGGAAGCCTTAAGGAAGATAGGGAGTAAAGTGTATGGGCTCTGAAAGTGGGGTCAGAAGTACTGGTGGTTAAAAAGCAACTGGGGAAAGGATGAAGGAGAGATGGAGGGAGGGCTAGCCAAAATGGTACATGAAAAAAATGAAAATGCACTTGCTTTAAAACTGTCGAAAATGATTAATACTTAAAAAAAAAAAACCCTCAGAAAGCTGGAATGAAGGAACTCTGTGTGCATGTGTAACACTGCGCCTAGAAGCCATAGGTTTCAAACGGAAAACAAAGCACTGTATAAGAAGCACCTCTGTTGCTTTTGGGTATCATACAGAACTAGATAGGAAGACTTCTTACTGAAGACACACTACGGTTTATCTATGGAACGCAGGGGAATCAGGCTGGAACTGAATGAAAATGTCTCTTCTCTTGGCGAGTGTTCACAGTACAAGGTGATACTCAGGTAACCAGGGGATAAAAAGTTAAAGGGCCAACCCAGATATGCTTCCTGCATTCTAAACTACTGACCTGCCAAACAGGACAGGCCCCCTGGGACAATCAAGTTATTAGGGACACTAACATCTTGCTGCTTTCCCACTATTTAGGGACAGCCAACTACTTCTTCCGTCCCACTTAGGCCATTTCATAGGAGGAAATTCATGGCTTTTTAGTGTAAACCTATTCAAAGCCCATGATTAAGAGCTCATAAGTCATTGTTATTGCTTGCTTTTGGTAAAGTACATTTCCCCCCAAAATGTTTTGTGAATATTTATTTCCTATTCACAGATTACTTCTATCCTCAGTCTTTGTCAAAACATCTTCTTTTGATAGTGGGTGTTTGTTAACAACAAACATTTATTTATAACTGGTAAACACGCTAAGTGATCATTTAGTACCATAAACAGGAAACCTATATCATCCCCTCTAAGGCCCGGTGAACCTTGCAGAACCAGGGTCAGAAAGACCGTAATAACTTGAGGTGAATGGGAGTGTCATAAAGTGCTCTCATGATTGTTGCAGTCATGAACTGAAACACGCTGTGGTTACCTGCACTAGTCCCTCACAAAATTGGTCCTTTAGCAGTCTATCACAGATCGAGGAGATGCTCTAGAGGGTCCACTTGTCTCCAAGGAGTCATTAGCAGTTAATAGGTTGTGGGTTAGAATAGAGTCATATTCCTTGGTAAGATAGCCATTCCTCACTTGCCCAAACTTCTATACATCCGACTGAGATTAGCTTAGCAACCCTAACTACATTCAATTGGTTCCACACACACAGTACAAGGCATTGAAAAAAAGGTGAGGAATTTTTTGGAGAGAACAATTCACGAAGAGTGAGATGAGGCTAAGGCAGAGTGATGTGGAAGATGAAATTACCAAAGTACACTTTGTACATCTTTAAAATAGAAAAAAAAAACCCAGATTGTATAGATGCATGAGATAGCTAAGAAGAAACTTTCCACAGTATAATGTATAAAGTTATCAAAATTGAACATACGTCTATGGTTAGCTTGGCTATCTTTTTTTCAAGTTACACTTTGTATTTTGTTATCATTTTCTTTTATTGAAAATCGATTCTTTTCTCATCTAATATATCCCAACTGTAATTTTCCCTCCCTCTATTCCTCCAGTTTCTCCCCTTCTCCCCTCCTCTCCCCTCCAAATCCACTTTCTGTCTCTCATTAGAAAAGAACAGGGTCTTAAGAGAGAACATCAAATGACAAAATGAAATGTAATAGGATGAAACAAAAACTTTTATATTGAAGTTGGATAAGGCAACCCAACAGGGGGGAGAGTCCAAGATCAGGCAAAATCATCAGAGACACACTTGATCTCGTAATCAAGAGCCCCACAAAAATGCTAACCTAACACACACAGATGTGCGCGGGTGTGCGCGCGCCACACACACACACACACACACACACACACACACACACACACACACACACACAGTGGACCTGGTACAGAGTCACGAAGGGTCTGTGCGTGCAGCTTCAGTGTCTGTGAGATAGAATACAACTTTCCTTGATACAGAAGGCCATGCTCTCCTGGTGTCCTCCAATCCTTCTGATGCTTACAATCTGCTGCCTCCTCTCTCATAGGATTTCCTGAGTTTTGAGGAGAAGAATTTGATGGAGACCTACAATTTAGATTCTCTCTCCACATAAAGTCTGGCTGTGGGACATTTGCATCTGTTTCCATCAGCTGTTGAAGAAAGCCTCAATGACACAGACTGGATAAGGCACTGATTTAAAGTATAAATATAGCAGACTATCACTAGGAATCATTTTACTGACTTTGTTTTTAGGTCAGTCATGTTAGGTTTTATCTGAAGTGGGGGGTGGGGCTATGTAGTCTCTGGTTCATGGCTACCTACACAGTGTTAGGTTTGCTTTAGTCCACGCTCATGGAGTGAGCCTTAAGTCAAATTAGACATTGGTTGGCTACTCCCACACATTCTGTAGCCTATATAACATATTCCCTTACCATATGTTGCAGGCATGACAGATTGTAGGTCAAAGGTTTTGTGGCTGGGTTGGTGTCCATATTTTCGTTTTGGTAGCTTGTAGAGTACGTAGGGGTGAAGGTTCTATGTTGGCACCAGCTTGACTTCCCCATGTTCAATGAATTGTGTGGACGTTGTCCTCAGCAATAGGGGCAAGCTGTCAGTTTGCAGAGAACAACCATTTGTCTTAGCATCACCCTGAATTTTTCGGGGATTTCCACGGAAGTCAACTGAATTCCTCATTACTATAGAAGTCCTCATTAGGATCAGCTTCATAGATTCCAGGAAGTTTCCTGTCTATGAGGTTTCTACACCATCCCATAGTACCCTCTTAATTTTAGCAGTCTTTTTGTGCACTCTGTCCCTCCACCCCTCACGAACTGGTGCCTGCTGCTCCCATTTCTACTTGATCCCCAGCTCACCTATTTTATTCTCATTTTCCTTTACAGAGAGATCCCTGCATCTTGTTCCATCCCTACCCCTTCTCTTTACTTGATGTCTTTCTGTCTATAGATTGTAGATTGGTTACTATTTAGTTAATGGTTAATATCAAATTTTAAGTGAATACTTAACATATTTTTCTTTCTGGTTCTGGGTGACATCACTCAGCATGTTTTTTTCTAGTTATATTCATTTTCTTACAAAATTAATGGTGTCATTGTTTTTAACAGCTGATTAATATTCCATTGTGTAAATGTGCCACATTTTCTTTATCCATTTTATTGCTGAGGGATAACTCAGTTGTTTTGAGACTCTAGATTATGAGCAAATTCACAATAAGCAAAGCTGAGCTAATGTCCTCATGGTAGGTTGGAACAATGTGATAGTTTGTATATGTTCAGCCCAGGGAGTGGCACGATTAGAAGGTGTGACCCTATTGGAGTAGGTGTGTCACTGTGGGTGTGGGCTATAAGACCCTCATCCTAGCTGCCTGAAAGCAAATATTCTGCTAGCAGCCTTTAGGTGAAAATGTAGAACTCTCAGCTCCTTGTGAACCATGCCTGCCTTGATGATTATGGACTGAATCTCTGAACCTGTAAGCCTCCCCAATTAAATGTTGTCCTTATAAAAGTTGCCTTGGTCATATTATCTGTTGATAGAGGTAAAACCCTAAGAAAGAAATTGGTACCTGGAGTGGGGTATTTCTGTGATAGGCCTGACCATGCTTTTGTTTGGAATAATGTGGATTTTAGGTTTTTGGATTTGTAAAGCAGTGGAATGGTTTAAATGGGGGTTTAGTGGGCCATCCTATTAGGAATATGGAAGACATTGTTGTAGAGAGTGATTTGAACTGTGCTGACCTGGTCCAAGGGGTTTCAGGGGAGAGGAATTACACTTTGTGGCAGAAAGACTGCTTTTGTGGTATTTTGGTGAAGAATGTGGCTACTTTTTGCCCTTGTCTGAAGAATCTGCTTGAGGCTAAGGTGAAGAGACTCAGATTAATTGCATTGACAATGGAAGTCTCAGAAACGCCATCACAGACTTTGTAGTCCTCCACATCACTGTTTGAGACTGTTTCTCATAGAACTTGGAACTTGTCCTTTCAAGTCAGCGGTTCCCCAGCACGCATTTGTTTGTCTCCCACCCTAGTGCTGAGGACGAGGCATACACTGATCCACCTGCTTCTGTATGAGTACTGGGGTCCATACTCAGATCATCATGCTTGTGTGCCATCACTTTACCCACAGGGCCTTCTCTACATTCCTGAGGTTTTTACTTGAAATTTTTAAAACATTATAAACCTTCTTTTAAAGTACTGACTTACATTCTTTCGAGTCCATGACTTTTCTTTATCTTTATGAAGCTCCTGGGAATAGCATATTATTATTAATCAAGCATTTGAAGAAATCTTTACATAGATGCTAAGAGTTTCATGTTTTCAAGGATATATAGAGAAAAAGAGATGTATTTCTATTGTTTTTCCCATTTCCTTTATATAATATATTGTCTTTAATATGGGCAGCTATCCAGTTTTGCTGGTTGATGAAGCCATCTGAATTTTGTAATTTTTGTTCTTGAGTTTAAGGTTTCCAGGTATTCAAAACATACTTCTTCCAAAAAAAAAAAAACTTCTGATTTATGTTTTAATACAGGAGTCCTTATATTGCATGATGTCTGGTGATTGACATATATGTACTCTGTGATGTATCACTGTGCATATCCGGTATTAAAATTAAAATTGGCCAATTGGTTGCTAAAATATTTACAACAGAAAGTTCCACTGGATAAGATACATCCTGTGCAGGAAAAATCACATTGGTATTGGTATAAATATGAGTGACTGTTGATGAGCTGGAATTAGCACAAGGTCCCTCTTTATTGTTATAGTGACAGGCCAGGTGGACACTGGGTCAGCAGTGGAAGAGTTGATGATGTTTCACACTTATGAAGACATTCCAAGTTTAAATTGCTAAGAAGATATTTATCAATTCTAATGCATTTTGGGTGGTTTAATGGCCCCCGCAAACTCATGTATTTGAATACTTGGTCTCCCGTTGGTGTCACTGTTTGGGTGGTTAGGATATAGAGGCTGCTGGAGGTAGTTTCTCCATGGATACAGGCTTTGATCTGGATCTGGGGATATGAATTTATGTCCTTACAATTGCAGAGTAAGCATTTTACACAATAAGCTCTCTCTACAGCTCCTTGGTGTATTTTTTTTAATTGAGCTATTCTTAAACATTTTACCCTCTGAAATACATTATTGTTATCTGTGATGTTTCTGCATTTTATCTAATCCTATATATTAGAATTCTGAAGTATTTGACTTTAAAATATGAAGTAATTCAGGAGGAAAGTGGGTGGAAACTCCTAATTTGGCTTCAGTTGTTAAGATGATAGAGTGCACAAAGAATCTCAAAACTTTATAAGAACTTAGGAGACTAGAACTGTGAGTGCTCATTGAATTGAAATGAGATTAGTGTGACAAAAGCTGAACCATCAACGAATATGATTATGAACACAGGTAATCTGCAGATGATTGTTGAGGCTAGCAACCTTTCAACAATTCATCTGGTGGTCATGGAGTGCTGATACAGGAGTCCAGAGTCCCCCGTTAGTGGTAAATCTGTCATATAGTTTTTTTTCTGCTTTATTATTTAAAAGGCATTTATTCTTTAATAATTTCATCTTTGTACATAATGTATTTTCATCAGTTACTCATATTACCTTTTCATATTTTCTTCCCAGTTCCTCTAAATTCTTTCAATAAGTCCTCTTCCTACTTTCATGTATATATTTTTTAATGATCCACAGAGATTAATGAGAGTTGTTTGTGTGAACATGTTTATGGTGTTTCCTGAATCTTGGGAAACTTTCGCATGGCTACAACACTGTTTGAACATGAGTACCTGCCTCCAGCATCCATCAACTTCCAATAATTCCTCATTGAGGAGTACTCTATTGCTAGTTTAATTTTAGTACAAATGATGAGAATCATCTATACTTATGAATGTTAATAATAAACAGGATAACCATGTGTTGTTGGTTATATTAAACTCTCAACTTGACACAGTCTATAATCACCTGAAAAGAGAGTCTTAATGAAGAATTAGCTAGATCAGGTTGGCGTGAGGGTATGTCTGTAGGGTATCATTTTCTTAATTGACCTAGACCACTAAGGGTGGCACTGTTCCCTAGGCTGGACCCTGAGCTGTATAAGAGGGAAGAAAATTAGCTAAGCAGCAAGCAGGCAAGGATTCAGGTACTCATGTTTTCTCTGTGACACTTTGAATTCTTGTCTTGATTTTCTTGAAATAATGGACTGTAATCTGAAATTGTATGCTGAATAAATCACATTGCCGTCATTTACATTAATTTTTATCAGGGCATTTGTCACAGCAACAGAAATGAAAGTAGGACACTTGGTCATTTGATCCATTATGTCAGCTGGTATTTTTGGAGCACTGTGTAAGGTCCTTAAGATACTAGCTAAGGATATTTCAGAAGTTCTCGTGAGATTTTTCTATATCACCTTTTACCATCAGCTCCCTTTCAGTTTAGTTGCAACCCCTAGCACAAAGTCTCATTGTTTAACAAATAAAGCTTAGAGCAAAAGAGACAGTGAAGCTATGTCCTTATGATGTGAGCTCCAAGGCCCTTGGGAATTAAAGTGATTTCTGTGAAATATGCTCAAATTTACCTGCTCCTCTGAGGCTGGTGGTCATCTGAGATCTAAGATGCTAAGGAGACTTGGGGATGCACTGTCCAACATTGTGTTAGTGTTCATATCCTTGTCTCTGAGAAAGGTCCTCACACAAACAATGTGAAGGGCAAAGGTTTATTTTGGCTGATGTTTCCAGTGGGCTATAGGTCACTATGGTAGGGAAGTCATGGAGACAGATGAGGAAGACAGAGCAGCAGATCAGGAAGCTGGCTGATCACATTGCATCAGCATCCAGGAAGCCAACAAAGAATAGGAAGTAAAGACCAGGTTATAAAGCCTCATAACTCACTTTCAGAGTCATCCTTATTCCATCAAGTCATAAAGGTCTGATTCCCTTCCCAAACAGCATCATCAACTGAAGGCAACAAATATGTGACCCTAGAAACAACATTTCATATTCAAACTGCAGCTAAATGCTTTATATAACCAACTTATAATGAGAAAAGATATATCTGGGGGCATAGTTTTAGAGGTTCTAACTCATGGGTAATTGATATGGAGCCTTTGGAGAAGCATCTCATCATGGCTGATGCATTTGGAAGATCAAAACTGTTAACTCAGGGTGGGTGAACAAGACAGATAAAGCCAAAGGATAGGTTCCCATAATCCCTTTTGCAGGAATATCTCCAATGACCAAGGACTCACTAGGGTTTCACCCCTAGAAGCTCTACCACCTCCCAATGGGGTCATTATGCATTAATATGGACCTTTGGGGACATTCTAGACCCTTACTACAGTAAACACTCATTAGCAAGTTATATAAGAATTGATCATCTAAATCCACCTTTCCCAAACAGGAAAGCAAGGAAGTTGATGCTCAGAAACCTTGACTTAAGTACAACAGCAGGCTATGATCTCAAGCACAAGAAAGGGATAAGGAAAGCCTGTGGTGCTCCAGCTTTCCCAGGTTTGGAGAGACATTACATTAGGACTTGTTGAAGGCAGAAAGTATGGTGCGAAGTATCTTTTGAGGGCCTCTGAAGTTTATTTTAGTTCTTGCTTTGTCATTTATATGACCTATTTTTATAGATGATTTTTTTACAGGGTCTCATGTAGACCATATTGACCTAGAATTCAGTATGTAGCCCAGACTGGCCTCAAACTGAAAATCCTCCCTCCCCCAATCAATTTCTAGGATTATATGCATGAATATTTCTCCCAACCACACCGACCCTATTATAATTACTTTGAAACATTTTAATATTTGTTTTCTGGAGTCAAACTTTGATAGTTCTAATAGTTGTTTTGACTATGTGCAAAATACTAACTTCTTTTCTATTTGCTTTGATACAGTTCTTGCTATGTAGCCTCACTGGCCTCAAACTGAAAATCTCCTTACCTACCAGGATTGTATGCATATATCCCCATGCCAAACTAATCATTAGGTCCTTAGGAACTCCTTTTGTAAGAATAGTAAGCAGAAGAGTATATATTTTGTAGGGATGTTGTAAGCCTTAAACTCCTGCTATTATTTATTATTATTATTGTTATTATTATTAATTTTCTACAATGTATCAAGTGCTGACATAGAAACTTAAATGATAAGTATAAGGAGTAAGCATGGGCACCATACACTAAGGGAGAGGCAGACATGAGTGAAATGGGGATACACTCTGGTGGATGTGATGTTAGGAGAAGTTCAGGGTTTCAGTGTCATTGTATCTCTGAGGTGAGGAAGCTTCAATCAAGATGACCTACATAGAGAGGAGATGAAAGCAGGAGGAAGGGGAAGTGAGTCACTGGCAATAGCGTGGGGGTGAGAACAGTACGTGAGGGCAGAGACAAGGGGCAACTTCCTGCAGGTAGTGCAGCTGTAGTTACTGGTGTCTGACATGCAGGACTCTGTAGGCCACATCTGAGGACCTTCAATCTGATACTATGGAACAGTAGGAAGGAAGATACCACATAGGAAAGTGATCGAGTGGCATTTAGTTTTAAATTAAATGCTGTCAAGGTCATAAGGTAGAAACTGAAGTCAAAGTGAAGCATCTCAATATGTGTGTGTGTTTAATGTGTGTGTATTTGTGTGAATTTGAGTTTGTGTATATCTGTGTGTATGTGCAAGTATGTGTGTTAGTGTGTATCTGTATGTGTGCATGTATGTGCGGGTTTGTGTCTGTCTCTGTGGGAGTGTGTGTGTATATGCGTGTATGTATGTATGTATGTATGTGTATGTATGTATGTATGTATGTATCTGTGTGCATGGGTGTCTGCATGTGTGTATGTGTGCATAAGTGTGTGCATGAGCGTGTATCTGTGTGTGTGCATGTATGTGTGTATGAGTTTTTGTAAGTATATGTGAGAGTGTGTGCACATATGTGTGTGTAATGTGTGAGTGTGAGAGTATGTGTGAGTGTGTATGGGAGTGTGGTGTATATGTGTATAATGTATGTGTATGGGTTTAAGTCTCTATGTGTGAGTATATGTGTGGGTATGTGTGTAAGAGGGAGTGTATGTGTGCATATATGTGTGTGTATCTGTTTATGAGTGCTTGTGTAAGTGTTTGTGAGAGTGCATGTGTCTGTCTGTCTGTGTGTGTGTGTGAGTGTGTGTCTGTGTGTATGTGCATGTGTGTGTCTGTGTAGGGGTTTTTGTTGACCTATGCAGGGATAGGAAGGAAGGACGATATTACAGACTTTGTAATTTCCTAGGCAAGAAAATTTCCAAGAATATGAGTACTAATATTGGCTAATAATCTGAGGTCTGTGTTTGCAAGTGCTGGTGGTGCAGGAATCAGGAATAGAGAGATGGCATAAGTGTCAGATTTTGTCATTTCTGACTTGGGAAGGATAGTGTATATTAATACTTAGATTTATGGAGTGCAGAGAGGAAGAGGGGGAGAAATGCACATGATCTTTCTTTCTCAAGGTTAGAACATGGAACTATATAAAGGACCATGCTTAGAGGAGAAAAGAAATAGATAATGTTTTTCCTTCTCAGATTGGCTTGAATCAGTGCCCCCTGTCCCCACTCCCCGAGCTGTTCACAGGTGCTAAGCAGGCTTTAACAGATTCAGGTATTTCTGCAACAGGAAAATATTTGGAAGAGTCAGCTTGAGAAGTGGATAGATAAGTAACTGATTTGGGACTCCTGGGTATAATACATTTTGTTCATTAAAGATGTGCAAAGCCTCTGGGGTTATGTTATCACCCCTGCTAGCTTCTATACTGCCTCACTGACCAACATCTGCAGTCATCTCCATGTGTCCCAGAGCCCTCTGAAGTCATCCCACTGTTCATATTTTATTCCTGGCAACCCATGCTCAGCTTCTTGAATGGATAATATTCTTTCTAACACCCAGTTAAAATGACTCTGTTTGAAGGGGGCTTCATTTCCATAATGGGCTAAAACCTGCTGGTATTTAACAGCTCAGTGGAAGGTTAAAGGTGCTGAATTTTAATCAAGGGAGTTTTTTTTTTTTTCTTTCATTTTCCATACCACCAGGTGTAATCCTCCTCTGACTTTCATTTACCAGACATTCACAGTGCCAAGTGGTGCTTAAACTAGTATGTGGTATCACTCAGATCTGATCGGAATTGTACAGTAGGGAGTGTTACAGTGTTCCCTGGTTCCTAGTGTCATTCTCAGAATGGAGAAGCCAAGAGGCCAAACATAGTGTGCTAAATGTGCAGTTACCCCTAGAGTGTGTCTGATTGCATGACTAGCCTGGATGTGGTTATAAAACCTGGTTCTAATAGTTCTTATTAAATATACATGACACAAGTCCTGAGCTTTTCTCCAGAGGCTTAAGCCCAGTGCTCACACGCACAAGCCGCTTTTGTTAACTAAAATCAGTATCTATTCACTGAACAGGAAATACCAAAAGTTTCACCAGCAAAACACACCTTGAAGGCAACAAAACCTGATCCGCTTCTCTCAGCCCATTTCCTCATTTAACTGACTCACTCTTCCCTGATGAAAGTTGAGGGAGAATTCCTCCAGACAGCTGTCTTGTGGTCTGTCTTCAACTTCCGGTCTCTCATCTTCTCTACAGCTGTGCTTGCTACGCTCTCCACTTAAATGTCTTTTATTGAGGTCACTTCCTGTTGCTGCCTCCCGTAGTTGGGCTCAGTTCTTATCTCAGTTGACCATAAGGATCAGTTGTTACACTGTGCTCACATCTATTCAAAACATCTCTTGTTTTTCCCCACCGTCTAGGTCACAAATCACGCTTCTTCCATATCTGCTATAGATGCTATAGAGCATCCTGGATGTTCTCTAAAGGACCATGAGTTGAAGGCACGATCCCCAGCTTGAGGTGCTACTGACATGTGATAGAAACTTTAGGAGATAGGGAGAAATAGAAGGGAATAGAAGATATTGGGAGCCTAGGGTCTCCTACTCCTCTCTCTAGGTTACTGGAAGCCATGAGGTAATATTGCCATGTTATGAACTCCCTGCCAGGGTGTGATGTATCACCACAGGCCAAAACCAAGAAAGCCAAACAGCTATAAGCCAAAAAGTTGCTTTTCTTTTCCTCCTCTTCCTTCATTCTCTTCTTTTATCTCCCTTCATGTACTTCCTTATCCTCCCCCTCCTCTTCTTCCTCTTCCTTCTCCTCTTCTTCCTTCTCCTCCTCCTGTTCTCCTCTTTCTCTGTTTTTATCTTCCCCCACTGTGTATGTGTCTGTCTATGTATGTGTGTGTGTGTGTGTGTGTGTGTGTGTGTGTGTGATTTGCATGTGTATACATGCATGTTTAGGTGACCTTGCCCATATTTGCTATATAGTTGACACTGTTATGTCAGCCCTAAAATTGCTCCACATTGTTTTTTTAAGACAGAGCCTCTCCCTAAACCTGGAGCTAGCTTAGTATTTGAACTAGACTGGCTGGCCAGGGAGCCCCTGAGATGTGCCTGGTTCAACCCTTTCCATCAAACACTGAGATTACAGATAGAGCTTTAATGTGGGTGCTGGATTTCTGAATTCAGATCCTAATGCTTGTGTAGTAAGACTTGAGGCCACTCCCTCCTGAACCATCTCCCCAGTCCCACTGCTATTCTTTGTCATAGTAAAGGAAAACTGAGTAACCCATTTGAGTGGCTCTTCTTTACTCGAACATCCTGCTTTTGCTCTATGAAGCTCAGCTCTTGGCCCCTTTCTTGGTCTAAAGTAACTTTAGTATGTGACTTCAGGCTATGTTATGCCATTAGATATGATCTGTGTGTATAGAAAGGTAAAACATTGCTTGCAGACTAGATAGCTTTTCTGAACATCATATGTTTCTTTATCATGTTAGGGACCAGGGTTGCTTACCTCTTTCTTCAAGAAAGAATTTGCTTTTCAGCTGCAAGGAGTGAGCTAGTTGCCATCTGCAACTTATCAGATGTGGCCTTGGACAAGATCATGTTCTCTAGGCCAAAGCCCAGTCAAGGACTAAATGCAGCAAGGAAACTTGGGACTGACCACTTTCAGCTGATAAAGGGATTCTCTCTCACTATCTTAACTCAGAGGCACTGGACCAGTTGGAATAAGACTTGTCAGACAGCATAATAGTTTGCACCTCCCTGCCAAATCTGACTTCTGCTAGCAACTACCTGAGGACAATGACTGGATGGATGGATGCTACTGTTCTGTTCTACCTGTGTACTTGGAACTATGTTTTTCTGGATTATGGGAGTAGAATTTGCTTTTAGACTCATGATTATTCATTAACTTTGTGAACTCTGGCCTTGTTCTTTCTGATTTTTTTTTTTTTTTTGCCTGCAAAATATTTGCAAGAACAAAGTTGGGTTTGTTCTTTTGAGTGGGACTTTCTTCTTATACTCCTGCTACTATTAACCCTATCCGTTTATATGTGAGCACATACATTTCTGGGAACTCTTCCTAGCGTAATACTCAGATACTTCTTGATAGACTGACTCTTTGCTTGCTATAGTTTGCCTGTACAGCCTCTACAATACAATCTCTACAGTACAATATGACCTATTATTACCTTCTTGGGAGTTGACTTGTATCTGAAATATTTGTATTGGCCTTAGATTCTTGACTGGACCATCTTATGTTTTCTGTTTGTTTGGTTTTTGTATTTTTGTTTTACACCCAGGCTCACATTTTTGGATTTATCCCTTTTACCTAGCAATTACATTATAGATCATAATTCACTTCATGTTGTCTTACTATAATTAACCCTGTTTTAATTTAGTCATGTGACAGTGTCATAGAGTAAACCAATTGTTGTAGAAAACCAGTAATGCCTCTTACAAAATCCAGTCTCAAATTGGTAGATACTCAATGGCTGCTCCCATTTTAAAATATCACTAAGATGGCTTGGTGGATAAAGCACTTCGTGTGCAAGTATGAAGACTTGGGTTCAAGTTCCCAGAACTCATATAAAACCGGATGCAGTAGCACACATCTGTAATTACAGAGCTTCTACAATGATATAGGAGATGGAGACAGAAGAATCTCAGAAGCTCTTGGGCCTGGAGCATACAAGTAGGTGGCCTTGCTTCAACCAAGGTGGAAGACAAGGATCAACACCTGAAGTTACAGTATGACCTCCACCTGGGCAATAGGGAATGAATATACTAACACTTACATAACACATGCATACAGAACATACTCATACATGAGATAAACACATATCACATTTATAAATAAATCAATATATCACTAAGTGACTTGAGTCTGGCTCGGTGGCCCACCACACTGATCAACACAAACACTTATAGGCACCATTCACTTTCTGCTCCAGAATTTGATAGGCTTGAGCATTTATACTGAACATGATGGTGGAACTTACATTCCTCATTGGTCAGTCAGTTATTTGGTAGGACCCTTTCTCTTCACACAGTGCTGTTGGTACAGTACATACAGATGAGGACACTGGCCATCTGCCTTTAGGAAAAACAGATGACAAAGAAGAAAGATTCTGTTTTTGTTAAGGATTTGCAATTTAGTTAACTGTGCTGAATGAGTACATTTTTAAAAGGCTCTATTAACAACATAATTACTGAAATATCTTCTTAGTGGAGAATAATAATTGTATTGTCTGTAGTAAGCAAAGTTTCCCCAATGTCTTAGATCTGTTTCTCATTTCTTTGATAAAATATACTGACAAAAGAAAGTTAAGGGGGAAAAGGTCAATTTAGCTCTCAATCCAAGTTGTTGTTCATCATTATGGGGAAACTGAAAGTGGAAAGTCATTAAAACAGCTAATTGCATCCATAGTTAGAAGCAGAGAGAATGAATGCATGCACGATTGTGTTAAACTCAGTTTCTCTACTCTTCTGCAATACAGGAGTCACTGCCTAGGGAATGGTACCACCCACAGTGGATTATTCTCTTCACCTCATTTAACATAATCAAGAAATACCCCACAGACATGAAGCAACCTGATATAGATTATTCATTGCTGAGACTATCTTCCCAGGTGATTCTACAATGTATCAAATTCATAATTAAAAATAACTATCGCATCAAAGGAAAAGCTCAAACAGGATTTTACAAAGAGATAGGGAGGATGCTTGTGCACATGCATGCATGTGGAGAGAGGGAGAGAGAGAGAGAGAGAGAGAGAGAGAGAGAGAGAGAGAGAGAGAGAGAGAGAGAGAGGAAGAAGGAGGAGGAGGAGGAGGGGGGGGGAGGGGAGGGGAGGGGAGGGGAGGAGAGGAGGAGAGGAGAGGGAGAACAGAGATGAAAGAGACAGCAAGACAGATAGAGAGAATTACTTTATGTAATCAATGGGGGCCAAGAAGACCCACAATCTGCTGTCTTTTAGGTGGTGCTGCAGAAGAAACTTCTGAGAACATGGCCCTAGGTGTGCTTGTTACTGCTACCCAGATGGTACTGTAACTGAGTCTTCAATGGCCGCTCTAACACTGCATCAAGTAAGTGACTTGGGGGTGGTGTGAAATGCTTCCTAGCATTGCTTTTGCTAGGAAGTGATCTTCTTGATTAGAATAATCCTACATTGAAATTTGATGATGACAGATCAGGTAGCAAGTTCACAGATGGTAGTTGGAATAGATGTATTATATGCAAAGTGAGGAAATATCAGCCCAGAGTCACTGTGTATTTTAAGAATAAAATGTTTCTATCCCATGATGGAAGCAAATGATACAGAGTAGGATGCAGCTGCAACCAGTGCTCAATTCGTGAAGTCAGAGAAGGAACTGGGAATTGGGTAGAGACTATAAGCATTTTGAGGTGCATTCAAGAAAAACATCAAAATGCCATGGAGGTGTTAAAAGGTGTTTTTGGCAAAGTCTCAGAGAAAATTAGGGATGGTTTCAAGAAAGCATTACATCCTTGAAAAACTATAGAGTTCGTTATAAATAAAATGTGTATAGACTTAGGGATGGTAAGATCATTGGGCAAGTCTCAGATAGAAGAACTTGATCGAATTTTTGTTCAATATTGTTGATGGAGGGTAACACTAACAAGCAATTGGATTATAAGACTTGAGGAGATTATTTTTTCATATGTGGATAATATATGTACATTGCTATGCATGTGTGGGAGTGTGCATGTGGCATGGGTTCTCTGTGACAGTCAAAGGATAACCTGGGATGTTGTTCATTACCTTTTACCATGTTTGAGACAGGCTCTCTCCTTTGCTGTACACAGCCACGTATACCAGGCCAGCTGCCCCGTGAACTTTTGAAGATGCTCTTGTTTCCCCTTTCCATCTCTCTGCAGGTGCGCTGGCTGCTCCAGCCATGGAAAACCCATGCCTGCTTTTTTACATAGGTTCTGTGGGCCCCAACTCAAGGCATCACACTTGGACAGCAGGTGCTTCAGCCGTTGACTCATCAGCCAAGATGTCTGAACCAAACCTTGAGGGGAGGTTTGCTTGGTCCCCATGAATGTTTATACTAAAACATAATTGAAAATGGAATGCTGAGCAAACTTGGAGATTTGAAAGACTCTCAGCCTTGACATGTAAACAGTGACAAAGTTTATTTCGAGGATCACTCTAAGGGCATCCCTGAGCATTCCTGTTCATAAAGCTGTCCTGAGGGGCTCATGTGAACTTAATCAGCAAAGAGCAGAGGTGGCGTTGTGCCATAAAACTATTGCTTGCTAGCACAGAGAAACAGAAAGACAGAAATGGAGTAAACAGAAACACAGACATTTTGGTTTTGACATCTGGTACCCTACAAAAATGTGGAGCATCTCAGAGGTCATCAGGGCTGTCACAAGTACAGACCCAGAATGCATAGGTTCTGTTTGTAAGACTACCAAGAGGTGAGATGTTTGATTAGGTGAGATTTAAGGAGACTTTGGACCATAAGCTTTAGACTTGATGCTACAGTGGCAGAAGACTTGCAGGGGACATAATAGAAGGTCATGGCTTGGGCAGGGGCAAGAGCAGAGTGCTATTAACTGAATATTTTCCCTTATAAAATGAGTATGTTGCTACTCCTTGGAGGTGGAGACTTTGAAGATAGCCTGGTTTAGTTAGCACCATGGGGGTTGGATGCTCACAAAGGGATTATAGTGGGATCATGATTATGCTATTGCCCATATAAGGAAAATGTCACTTGGGATCGATTGTTCATCTCTGCCTTTTGTTGAGCTGTGTGTTTTTCATGTCAGTTCTGGGTATCAGTACTTCACTGGGCACATGCTCTGAAACTTTTTATGGATTTGTTAGAGAGGATGTTGGAGGAGACTGCTGAAGGTAGGCTGATGTGACCGGTGGCATTGAGGAGCAGGGTACATCATGTGAAAGTACTGTCACTCTTACTCACCGATGGGATTTTCTCTGGTAACTGCTAGTTATGTGGAAAGTCAAGCTGGTCATCTTGACAAGGGGACACATCAAACATCTCTTGAACAGCAGGAAATCCTGCGCAAATCATTCGGGGTTAGGGTGAACCTGGGGAAGGAAGACAAGTATTGCTTTGTCAAATGGCAACAAAAAACTCCCTACCCTGAAAAGACGTTGAAGCTGAAAACAAGGTTTCTCAGATAATTCCTTTGTCCAAATAAAGTTTGTAAGGGATGCCTGGTGTCCTAGTTTGGTTTCTGTTGCTGTAATAAAGCACTGACCAAAGCCACTTTCGGGGGCAGATGCTTTATTTCAGCTTATACGTTGAAGTCTAGCACTGAGGGATCTGGAGGTAAGAACAGAGGCAGGATCAGCAGAGGATGCTGTTCACTCATGTGCATCCTTTAGCTTGTTCAGCTGCTTCTCTCAGACATCCCAGGACCACACACCTAGGGGATGGTGTACAGCCCACAGTGCACTAGCTGCCCCCAGCCCCTGCTGGCCCACAGAAACACCCACACTGCAGA
The DNA here is from genome assembly GCF_978045245.1 of Mus caroli. Taxonomy (NCBI): domain Eukaryota; kingdom Metazoa; phylum Chordata; class Mammalia; order Rodentia; family Muridae; genus Mus; species Mus caroli. The sequence goes on along the minus strand of NW_028227263.1, from coordinate 78,027,320 downwards.
CACAGTCTAATCGAGGAAATTCCTCAGCTGAAGTTCTGTCTACCCAGGTGACTCTCATTAGTGTCAAGCCAACAAAACTATAAGCAACAGTGAAATGATTTTGAATATAAGTGAGGTATTTGTAGGTTATAGATCTTTTGTTGAATTTTGAGAAATATTTTGTTTTCAGGCATGTAGAGAGTAGATACACAGGACAATGTGCGATGTATTTCTTCAGAGACTGCCCTAAAAATCTTTATGATAAACATAGGTTATAACTTTACTGGGGTTTAATACACATATCAATTTATGGGAACATTAATTTTCAAATGCATGGAAAACTAGAATAGAGACCAGAGTGTGAAATCTCAATAATTTCTACTGGCTTTTGGGATGGGCACACATATCAGAGTTACCGGGTGCCTGGGGTTTTCCTATGGTTGTGTGGTCCTGGCCTTCTCTCCAGAACCTGTGAAGTCCTCCAGCAGCTAACTCCTTAGTCTCAATTTTTAATAAAGTAGTCTTAAAGGGACATGTGATAAAGCATTGACCAAAACACTTTAGGGAACAACATGGTTTATTTCAGCTTACACATTGCAGTCTGGCACCGAAGTCTAGCTTTGATAAACTAGTCTTGAAGTGCCTTACATGTAAGAAGCATGCTAAATGGACACCTCTTTAAATTTCTATACCACACTCAAAGTCTGGTGAACTACATCCCCACTACTGTGTATCTACTTTTCTATTTGTTTTTTTGTTTTTGTTTTTGTTTTTTTTTTTTGTTTGTTTTTTTTTATCATTTCTCTTCTCAGTGCAAATTTTCTATGGGGTGATGTGGGTGACTCTAAAATCCACTGAGATACCCCATAGAGATGCTGTAGCTCTTCAGGGCAAAGGCCTTGCCTCCTAGCCTTTGCTAATCTTTACTTTGCCCCTCATCTGTTACACTTTAAAGAGGCCCTGGAGTGACTCTGCACTTCAGCAATACCTCCATGTAAATCCTCCCCTGCTGTCTCTTCACCCTGCTTCTGAGAATGAGGAACAATGCCATTGTCAAAAGTGCAATCATACCGTCAGTGTATGCAGAAACAACTAAGTATGTTGTGATCCACACTTTTGTGTTCCTGTTGCCCTGGAAGAATAAATAGTTTGTCTTTTTTTCACGAGGACAGATATTAAACCAGAGGCACAGCAAAGCATCATCTCACAGATACCCTTCAGCTCAAGTTGCTCCCACCTAACACCCCCTCCCTTCGTGACCCTCTTTGATCATGACTGTTTGATTTTTGTAGCATTGATCTACAATTAGTGCAGTAGGATTTCCTTGAGACAGTATTCTCATGAAAATCAAATCAGGATGAATTGAGAAGAAAAAAACCAAACAGTGTTTATAATGCTCCGAGTTCCTTTAGTTCTTTAGCGTTTGACAATCTCTAGTTTCTCTTAAAGAAACTCAACATCTCTTCTCATTATTGACTTGCACCAACAATGGCCATGCAAGACACAATGTGACTAAGTATTCTGTGTTTAGAACCAGAATTGTAGTAAATATACCATGTACTTTACCCTGAATTAAATACGGGGTCTGGAAAAGTTGGTTTCTATGTCTGGTTAGACTGAATCGTTTGAACTACGCTTGAGGTTTCCATGCTTAGAAGCAGCCAGGGTGGCATGAGGGAATGGTCATGCACTATAGTTTAGTTTCGTGTTCAGTGCATCCTGAGCCCAAGGAATGGGGCGTGTCACCTGGGTATGCCGTGTGGTTGCTCCTGTCTATTGGCAGGGGTGCTCCTCATACCCACAGCTGGAGGGAAAAGATGGGTCTTGGAAAATTAAGGTCTTACTTTGTGGGATCTCTTATTGTTCCTTTTCTTTTGATCTAGTACCTGGCAAAGGCTGGATAGACCAAATGGGGTGACTCTCTCTTTGAGGAGACTTCACCAGGCTGATCTCTTGCAAGAGAGACAGCTAGGATGAAAGCATTGAAGAATAGAAACCAGTGTGGACTTAATGGTCTTGTGCCAGGTCGGGTGGAGGAGAAGATGTCACACACTTGGAATTTTGGGGTGCTGTCAATCTGTAGTGAAATGTAAGTCAGTGAACATCTTCCTCCATCTATGTGTCTGCCTGGTCATGACTCTCTGGTGTCTGCGTTCTCTGTGTCCCATCTCTGTTGATGGAGGGTCTGCACAGCGCACGAGCTGACGATTCTCTTGCTCTCTTGCAGGCTCTGACACTTCTCAGAGGACAGTTTTAAGTACCCAGCCTCCCTCAGAGGTTAAAAATGTCAGCAGCTCAGAATTCAGGCTCAGGCTTTATTGATCATTTTCTTGCTCCTGATAGGGCAGGAGTGGGTTTAGAACATATTCCCGTTCTGGATCCAGTCCCATGTGTCTATTAGAAAGATGTGTAGCTGATCCATCTTATGGATTGCCACCGAATTCTTTTTGTCTTCTTCTTCTTCAGAATCAGTCTAGTCCTCTAAGAAGAACCCATGAGATTTGATTAATATCGTTTTAAACCAGTGTTTCTCAATCTGTGAGGTGCAACCTCTTTGGGTGTCACATATCAGATATCCTACATGTCAGATATTTACATTATAATTTATAACAGTAGTGAAGTTAGAGCTATAAAGTAGCAGTGAAATAATTTTATAGTCAGGGGTCACCACAACATGAGGATCTGTAGTAAAGTATTGCAGTATCAGGAAGGTTGACAATCACTGTTTTAAACAGATTTCATATGCAACTCTTCTTTGGAAGACAGTGACTTCTTGACTCCTTCCTGAGTTTACCGTGGAGATGTAACAAGAAGTATTCCACCTGTTTCTGGAGTGATCAGACAGTCACCGATGACAACATGGCTACATAACTGGGGAGTGTGGAAGTCAAGAGTAGTTCTTAGTTTGTTCTTCTACATATGGATGTTATAACCCACTCTAACTGCTTAACATATAATAGGTTACCTTTATTCATCATGCTGGGAATTGACTTCAGGGACCTGCTAATGCTAAGTAAGCTTTCTATAAGTAAGCTATGTCACCAGCTCAGGTTACTTAGTTTTAAAAGATGATTTCCTTTATTTTTGAGATTATAACAATTACATCATTCCCCCCCTTCCCTTTTCCCAGAACCTCTCATAGACTCTTCATTGCTCTTATTCATATTCATGGATGGACTCTTGTTCATTAGCTGCTGTTACCTACATAGATGTATATGTATATTCATATGTATTCCCAAATACATAAATATAGCATGTTCTATCTGTATAATGTTATTTGTATATATGTTTTCAGGGCTCACATGGTATTGGGTAACCAATTGGTGTGTTCCTTCCAGAGGAGAGCCAGTTCTCCCCCTCTCGGCATTCCTTAGTTGCCTGTCGTTCTATGTGCACAGTTAAGGCCTCATGGAGTACTCCTGTCCATGTTAGCATGGACATTGTTGTCATTGTTCAGCCTATGTTTAGGCTTTGCCTTAAGGATTTATTTAGTCTCTAGTGGTTTCCAAGTGTAGAGGATCAGATGCTGGTGTCTACATTCAGCCTCTTTTGCTAACAGTGTTCTGTGAACTAAGGCACTCAGTGTGCCCTAGCCTTCTCCCGATTGATCCTTTGCCTTGAGATAAATGCAGAATGTAGTTGCCTTTTTTTTCTTCCTATTGTACTAGATCCTAATGGCTATTGCTTTGAAGTTCAAAGAAGGCGTTGGCGACACAGATGGCTGCAAAAAGCATGAGGGCTCTTTGCTTGAAAGTGACTTCTTCCTCTTCGGATGCTATCTAGTGAGAGGTATATAATAATCTCGATTGTATCAATTTAAAACTCTCCAAATTATTATATTTTCACATTTGCCAACCCTGTTGACATTGCTGCTTAACTACCTAAAGGCTGACCCTATTTTGATTCTAAATTCTTTGAATCTTCTCTGAGTTTTTCAATTATTTTATCCATTTCTAGGAAATAGTTCAGCTATACAAAATGCTATAGATTAAAATATGAAAATACCTATATCTCCCATAAACTCAAATTTCATGTACAGCTTTTTTCAAAACTATTCTTGGAAAAGGTAATCAAAATTGCTATGTTATTTTTCCATTCCTTTCAATTTGTATTGCATAAAATATACATCTGAGATTAAAATGCAATATTGATCTGTGTACATTCAAACTTTAAACATGTGACGTCATGTTGTGTAATATAATAATGAGTCAAGTGAAAGGCCATATTCCACAGGTCCCAATATTCCTACTTCTAGATACACATAGTGCAGAGACAGTCTCTCATTTGTAAAAGTAGAGATGCAATGAAAACCACAGCAGCTTTCATTACTGACAACAGGGGAGTTGGTAGATAAGTGATCCATAAATAAAATAAGTACAATACACCTGCTAAAATTAGTGAGTATGATGTGCATGGACACTGGTGAAAATCAAAGATATGATTTAGGAGGCTCCTGGGAGTCTCTATGAGGTGAACCTAGCTGAGACTCCTACCAGCAAGGGATGTGGAGATTGAAGTGGCCACCTCCTGTAGCCAGGTGAGACTAGCAGGAGAGGGAGGGGGACATCATCCCACCTACAAAACCTTTGACCCCACATTTGTACCTCTTACAGATGAGCAGGGGTTAAAAGGGAACAGAGATGGAGGGAACAGCCAACCAATGACTGGCCCAAATTGAGACCCATTCCATGTGAGAGAGCCAGCTCCTGATACTATTAATGATACTCTGCTATGCTTGCAGATGGGAACCTAGCAGACTTGTGTTCTGAGTAGCTTCATCCAGCAGAAGATGGAAACAAATGCAGAGACCCACAGCCAAACATTAGGTAGAACTCAAGAGTCTTGTAGATGAGTAGGAATAGGATTGAGCAAGCCGGATGGTTGAAGGATACCACAAGAAGATCTACAGAGTCAATTAACTGGGCCCATGGTGGCTCACAAAGACTGAACCACCAGCCAAAGACCATTCAGAGGATGATGGACTTGGGTTTCCTCCATATTTGTAGCAGCTTGGTCTTCATGTAGGTCCCCTAACAATTGGAGTGGGTGCTGTTTCTGACTCTACTGCCTTCTCCTAGCTGGACTGCCTGATTAGGCTTCAGTGGGAGAGCATGGGCTTAGTCCTTTTTATACTGGATGCCCCAGGGCAGACTGATACCCAATGGGGGACTTTCCTTTTATTTTAGAAGAAGCAGAGGAAGTAATGGGGGTAATGGAGAATGGATTTATAAGGGTAAGACAGGGATTTGTAAAGGTGGGACAGGGAGGAGAGGAGGAAGGGGAGACTATGATCAAGATGTAAAGTGATTATACATAAATAAATTAGCAAAAAATCAGAAAAAAATATGACTTGAGTAGAAAAAAATCTATTTGTAAAAACCTATTGTAATAATACCTTTAAACCAAAATTTTAAACCTGCAAAATAATGCTGAATTACTAAATGTTTATAATTCTAACTTATGCTTAGTTTTAATAAAATGTCTTATATATGCATTATGTATGTACTATCTATCATTTCATATACTATATTAAATATGGTCTTTATGCATAGATTGGAGGTGACATAATAATAAATTAACATTTATCATTTTATATTTCCTTGCCATAGTTTCAGCAAGATCTGATTTTTATAGAAGCTGTCATTGAATTTTGTTGTGCTACAATAATGACCTAAATTGTTAAAAACTAAAATATAATCATATTAAAAATGATAACAATTCTCATTTGTATTTATAATTCAAACAACTACAATAGTTCAAGCATCAAATTGTATTGAAACTGATATGATGACATATTTATTTTTAACTCTTTATTGACTAAATTTTTTAGATGTTTTCTTTATTTACATTTCAAATGTTATCCCCGTTCCTAGTTTCCCTCTGAAAATCCCCTATCTCCTTCAACCCTCCCACTCCCATTCCTGGTCCTGACATTTCCCTATACTGGGGCATAGAACCTTCACAGGACCTAGGGCCTCTCCTTCCATTGATGACCAACTAGGCCATCTTCTGCTACATATACAGCTAGTGCCACCAGTTCCACCATGTGTTTTGTTTGATTGATGGTTTAGTTTCAAGGAGCTCTGGTGGTACTGGTTAGTTCATTGATGTTTCTCCTATGGGGCTTCAAACCCCCTCAGTTCCTTGGGTACTTTCTCTAGCTCCTTCACTGGGGACCTTGCGCTCCATCTAATGTATGATTGTGAGCATCCACGTCTGTATTTTCCAGGCACTGGCAGAGCACCTCAGGAGACAGCTATATCAGGCTTCTGTCTGCAAGCTCTTGCTGGCATCTGCCATAGTGTCTGGATTTGGTGGTTGTTTATGGGATGGATCCTCAAGTGGGGCAGTCTCTGAATGGTTGTGTCTTTAGTCTCTGCTCCAAACTTTGTCTCTGTAACTCCTTCCCTGTGTATTTTGTTCCCCCTTCTAAGAAGGATTCTGAGTTTCTGAGCTAATATCCACTTAACAGTGAGTGCATATCATGTGTGCCCTTTTGTGATTGAGTTACCTCACTTAGGATGATATCCTCCAGATACATCCATTTGTCTAAGAATTTCATAAATTCATTGGTTTTAATAGCTGCATAGTACTTCATTGTGTAAATGTATCACATTTTCTGAACCCATTCCTCTGTTGAGGGACATATGGGTTATTTCAAGCTTCTGGCTATTACAAATAAGGCTGCTATGAACATAGTGGAGCATGTGTCCTTCTTACCAGTTGGAACATCTTCTGGGTATATGCCCAGGAGAGGAATTGCTGGAATATTCCTGTAGTACTATGTCCAATTTTCTGAGGAACTGCCAGACTGATTTCCAGATTGGTTGTACAAGCTTGCAATCCCACCAGCAATGGAGGAGTGTTCCTCTTTTTCTACATCCTCTCCAGTATCTGCTGTCACCTGAGTTTTTAATCTTATCCATTCAGACTGGTGTGAGGTGGCATCTCAGGGTTGTTTTGATTTGCATTTCCTTGATGATTAAGGATGCTGAACATTTGTTTTAGGTGCTTCTCAGCCAGTTGAGAATTCTTTGTTTAGCTCTGAACCATTTTTTAATAGGATTATTTGATTTTCTGGAGTCTAACTTCTTGTGTTTTTTATATACATGGGATATTAGCCCCCTGTTGGATTTAGGATCGGTAAAGATCTTTTCCCAATCTGTTGATTGCCTTTTGGTCTTATTGACAATATCCTTTGTCTTACAGAAGCTTTGCAATTTTATGAGGTCCCATTTGTCGATTCTTGATCTTACAGCACAAGCCATTGCTGTCCATTCAGGAATCTTTCCCCTGTGCCCATATCTTCGAGGCTTTTTCCCACTTTCTCCTCTATACATTTCATGTCTCTGGTTTTATGTGGAGTTCTTTGATCCACTTAGACTTGAGCTTTGTACAAGGAGATAAGAATGGATCAATTTGCTTTCTTCTACATGCTAACCTCCAGTTGAGCCAGCACCATTTGTTGAAGATGGTGTCTTCTTTCCATTGGATGGTTTTAGCTCCTTTGTCAAAGATCAAGTGATCAAAGATCAAGAGATCAAGTGTGTGGGTTCATTTCTGGGTCTTCAATTCTGTTCCATTGATCTACCTGACTGCCACTGTACCAGTACCATGCAGTTTTTATTTATTACAATTGCTCTGTAGTACAACTTGAGGTCAGGCATGGTGATTCCACCAGAGGTTCTTTTATTGTTGAGAATAGTTTTTGCTACCCTAGGATTTTTGTTATTCCAGATGAATTTGCAAATTGCCCTTTCTAACTCTGAAGAATTGAGTTGGAATTTTGATGGGGATTGCATTGAATCTGTAGATTGCTTTTGGCAATATAGCCATTTCGACTATATTAATCCTACAATCTATGAGCATGGGGAGATCTTTCCATCTTGTGAGATTTTTGATTTCTTTCTTCAGAGACTTGAAGTTTTATCATACAGATCTTTGACTACCTTAGTTAGAGTCACTCCAAAATATTTTATATTATTTGTGACTATTTTGAAGGTTGTTGTTTCCCTAATTTCTCTCTCACCCTGTTTATCATTTGTGTAGAGAAAGGCCACTGATTTGTTTCAGTTAATTTTATATCCAGCTACTTCACTGAAGTTTTTTTTTTTTATCAGCTTTAAGAGTTTTCTGGAATTTTTAGGGTCACTTATATATAGTCATATCATCTGCAAATAGTGATATTTTGCCTTCTTCCTTTTCAATTTGTATTAATTTGATTTCCTTTGTTGTCTAATTGCTCTGGCTAGGACTTCAAGTACTATATTGAATAGGTAGGGAGAGAGTGGGCAGCCTTGTCTATTCCCTGATTTTAGTGGGATTGCTTCCATTTTCTCACCATTTAGCTTAATGTTGGCTACTGATTTGCTGTATATTACTTTTATTATGTTTAGGTATGGGCCTTGAATTCCTGATCTTTCCAAGACTTTTATCATGAAGGGGTGTTGGAATTTGTCGAATGCTAATGAGATAATCATGTGGTTTTTGTCATTGCATTTGTTTATATAGTGGATTACATTGATGAATTTCCATATATTAAACCATCCTTGCATCCCTGGGATGAAGCCTACTTGATCATGATGGATGATCCTTTTGATGTGTTCTTGGATTTGGTTTTCAAGAAATTTTATTTTAAATTATTAGACATTTTCTTCATTTACATTTCAAATGCTATCCCAAAAGTCCCCTATACCCTTCCCCCTGCCCTGGCTCCCCTACTCACCCACTCCCACTTCTTGGCCCTGGCGTTCCCCTGTACTGGGGCATATAAAGTTTGCAAGACCAAGGGGCCTCTCTTCCCAATGATGGCCGACTAGGCCATCTTCTGATACATATGCAGCTAGAGACACAAGCTCTGGGGGTACTGGTTAGTTCATATTGTTGTTCCACCTATAGGGTTGCAGATCCCTTCAGCTCCTTGGGTACTTTGTCTAGCTTATCCATTGGGGGCCCTGTGTTCCATCCTATAGATGACTGTGAGCATCCACTTCTGTAATTGCCAGGCACTGTTATAGCCTCACAAGAGATAGCTATATCAGGGTCCTTTCAGCAAAATCTAGCTGGTGTATGCAATAGTGTCTGCGTTTGGTGGCTGATTATGGGATGGACCCCTGAAGGGGCAGTCTCTCGATGGTTCATCCTTATGCTTTAGCTCCAAACTTTGTCTCTGTAATTCCTTCCATGGGTATTTTATTCCCTATTCTAGGGAAGAATGAGGTATCCATGAGTTGGTCTTCCTTCTTGATTTTCTTGTGTTTTGCGAGAATTTTATTGAGTGTTTTTGCATCGATATTCATAAGGGAAATTGGTCTGAAGTTCTCTTTCTTTGTTGGATCTTTGTGTGGTTTAGGTATCAGAGTAATTGTGGCTTCATAGAACAAATTGGGTAGAGTACCTTCTGTTTCTATTTTGTGGAATAGTTTGAGGAGTATTGGAATTAGGTCTTCTTTGAAGGTCTCATAGAACTCTGCACTAAACCCATCTGGTCCTGGGCTTTTTTTGGTTGGGAGACTATTAATGACTCTATTTCTTTAGGGGATATGGGACTGTTTAGATCACTAATCTGTTCCTGATTTAACTTTGGTACCTGGTATCTGTCTAGACAATTGTTCATTTCATTCAGGTTTTTCAGTTTTGTTGAGTATAGCCTTTTGTAGTAGGATCTGATGATTTTTTTGGATTTCCTCAGGTTCTGTTGTTATATCTCCCTTTTCATTTTTGATTTTGTCAATTAGGATACTGTCCCTGTGCCCTCTAGTTAGTCTGGCTAAGGGTTTATCTATCTTGTTGATTTTCTCAAAGAACAAGCTCCTGGTTTGTGAGGAGCAGGTGTGGCACAGTCCCAGGATGGCGCCCAGGACTGCAGCTAAGTCTTATTACTTGCACCTGACTTCCTCATACACCTGAAAATAAGCCACGACCATCGTGAGAGCTGCGCAGGTGCACCATGATGCTGGTGGTGTAAACAAGTCCATATTTGGTGGAGATGCATCCCTGCCACCCTGATTGGCTGAAGCTGCATGCCTGGTGAGGTGATGTGGCCTGCCGTGAGTGGATGGGGGCTGAGAGTATATAAGAGAGAGGCCCGGGGTTCAGGGGAGAAAAAAGTTGAAGAGGGAGAAAGATGAAGACTAAAGATTGCTGAATAAACTGCTGTTAGAAGAACTGGTGATCGTGTCATTCTTGCTGGTCGAGAGCAGACGCGACACTGGTTTGGTTAATTTTATGTATAGTTCTTTTTGTTTTCACTTGGTTGATTTCAGCCCTGAGTTTGATTATTTCCTGCCTTCTACTCCTCTTTGGTGAATTTGCTTCCTTTTGTTCTAGAGCTTTTAGGTGTTCTGTCAAGCTGCTAGTGTATGCTCACTCCAGTTTCTTTTTGGAGGCACTCAGAACTATGAGTTTTCCTCTTAGTACCGCTTTGAATGTATCCCATAATTTTGGGTATGTTGTGGCTTCATTTTCATTAAATTCTAAAAAGTCTTTAATTTCTTTATTTCTTCCTCCATCAAGTTATCATTGAGTAGTGTTCGGCTCCCACCTGGATGTGTGCTTTCTATGTTGTTATTTCTTTGTTGTTATGTTGTTATTGAAGATCAGCCTTCATCTGTGATGACTTGATAGGGTGTTTGGGATTATTTCAATATTTTTGCATCTGTTGAGGCCTGTTTGGTGATCGATTATATGGTCAATTTTGGAGATACAACCATGAGGTGCTGAGAAGAAGGTATATTCTTTTGTTTTAGGATGAAATGTTCTATAGATATCTGTTAAATCCATTTGTTTCATAACTTCTGATAGTTTCAGTGTATCTCTGTTTAGTTTCTGTTTCCAGGATCTGTCCATTGATGAGAGTGGGGTGTTGAATTCTCCCACTATTATTGTGTGAGATGTAATGTGTGCTTTGAGTTTTAGCAAAGTTTCTTTAATGAATGTGGATTCCCTTGCATTTGGATCATAGATGTCCAGAATTGAGAGTTCATCTTGGTAAATTTTACCTTTGATGAGTAAGAAGTGTCCCTTTTTATCTTTTTTGATAACTTTAGGTTGAAAGTTGATTTTATTCGATATTAGAATGGATACTCCAGCTTGTTTCTTGGGACCATTTGCTTGGAAAATTGTTTTACAGTCTTTTACTCCAAGGTAGTGTCTGTCTTTGTCCCTGAGGTGGGTTTACTGTATGCAGGAAAACATTGGGCCCTGTTTACATAACCAGTTTGTTCAGTCTATGTCTTTTTTGTTGTTGTTGTTTTTTGTTTTTTTTTCTGTTCATGTGGCTATCTTTTTTAGATTTGTTGAAAGATTACTTTCTTGCTTTTTCTCGAGTTTAGTTTCCCTCTTTGTGTTGGAGTTTTCCCTTTATTATCCTTTGAAGGGCTGGTTGTGTGGAAAGATATCATGTAAATTTCATTTTGTCATGGAATACCTTGGTTTTTCCATCTATGGTAATTGAGAGTTTTGTTGGGTATAGTAGCCTGGGCTAGCATCTGTGTGTTCTTAGGGTCTGTATGACATCTGCCCAGGATCTTCTGGATTTCATAATCTCTGGGGAGAAGTCAGGTATAATTCTGATAGGTCAGCCTTTATATGTTACTCGACCTTTTTCCCTTACTGCTTTTAATCTTTCTTTGTTTTGTGCATTTGGTGTTTTGATTATTACGTGACTGGAGGAATTTATTTTCTGGTCAAGTTTCTTTGGAGTTCTCTATGCTTCTTGTATGTTCATGGGCATCTCTTTCTTTAGGCTGGGGAAGTTTTCTTCTATAATTTTGTTGAAGATATTTCCTGGCCCTTTAAGTTGGAAATCTTCCTTCTCATCTATACCTGTATCCTTAGGTTTGATCTTCTCATTGTGTTCTGGATTTCCTGGTTGTTTTGGGTTAGGATCTTTTTGAATTTCACATTTTCTTTGATTGTTATTTCAATTTTTTTTATGGTATCTTCTGCACCTAAGATTCTCTCTTCTATCTCTTATATTCTGTTGGTTATGCTTGTATCAATGGCTTCTGACTGCTTTCGTAGGTTTTCTATTTCCAGAGTGGTCTCCCTTCATCATTTCTTTATTGTTTCTACTTCCATTTTTAGATCCTGGATGGTTTTGTTCAATTCTTTCACCTGTTTGGATGTGTTTTCCTGCATTTCTTTAAGGAGTTATTTATTTCCTTCTTATAGTCCTCTATCATCATCATGAGAAGTGACTTTAGATCCATATCTTGCTTTTCTGGTGTGATGGTGTATCCAGGACTTGCTATGGTGGGAGAGTTTGGTTCTGATGATGCCAAGTAACCTTAGTTTTTGTTGCTTCTGTTCTTATGCTTGCCTCCTGCCATCTGATTATCTCAAGTGCTCACTTCCCTCAATATATCCGTTTGGAGCTTGTCCTTCCTGCAATCCTGGTTCAGTCAGAACTCCTCAGAGTCCAGCTTTCTCTGTGATCCCTTGATTGTAGGCTCCTGTGAACCTGAGATTCTGGGTGGGTCAGAGTTCTTGGCAGTCAAGCTTCCTCTAAGACCCTGAGATCCTGCTGTGACCAAGCTCCTGGGATCCTGGAATCCTAAGATCCTGGGCGTGTTAGAGCGCCTGGAAGTGGTACCTCCTCTGGGGACCATGGGGTTGTCTGCTGTGTTCAAACCAAGGTAGACCAGTGCAGACCAGAAGGGACCCAAGCTGCTGATCAGGTGGGGTTCCTATGTCCCTGGTCCTGCTGGCACAGACTCTTCATGATTGTTTTGGTACAGATGTTGCATTCCACTCACCCGTGATCCTAAGATCCTGGCGTGCTAGTGTGCCTGGGTGTGGATAGTCCTCTGGGGACCGTGGGACCATTCACCGAGTTCGTGCCATGGTGGCCTGGTGATGACATATTTATTATAGTTGCCCATGGTTTTTTACATAGAGCTTCCTGAACAAATTTAACTATTCTTAAATTCTCTGATCTGTTTTGATAATAGATGATAAGTTCCTATTTCTGGATTCGAAAGATGGCTCAGCATCAGTTAAAAACACTGGTTGTTCTTCCAGAGGATCTGGGTCTGAGTTCCAGCATTCACATGGCAGCTTATGAAGATCTGTAACTCTAGTGGCAGGTGATCTGATGCCCTCTTTTGGCCTCCAAGAGCAGGCAAAACACCCAGGTAAATAAAAAGAGGAATATATATATATATATATATATATATATATATATATTCCTCATTACTATGTTCATGTTCAACTACATGACAAGAAGCAACTGAGTGAGAAGGGTAAGGGGTTTATTTTATTGTGGTTTAGGATTTCATGGATATGGTCTATAATGGTAGATGTCCAATTCTTCCTCTTGCTGTAATATACAGCATTACCACAAGCATCTTAGGGAATAAACATGTTTATTTCTGCTTAAAGTTTAGTCAATCATCTAGGGAAGCCAGAGTTAGGAATTCAATAAAGGAACCTGGAGGCAGGAACTAAAGCAGGGACCACAGAGGAATGCCAGTTATTGACTTGCTCTCATGTTCAAGTTACTCTAACTTAAAAAGAGATTTTTTTTTACACGAATGACATATTCATCTTTTCTCCAGCCCCAGATCCATAGCCTCTTCCTTAACCACTCAATTTTGGGTACTTTTAGTCCACAAAATTCATTTTGTGCTCCCCATGTAATCTTGGGTGTTATGGCAATCCACTAGACAGGAACCACATCCTTATTAAAAAGCTGTCTTTCCAACTCCCAGGAGCTACCAATTGCCAACAGCTTCTTAGAAACCTAAGGACTTCCCTTCTCCATGCTTGGATATTGTCTGGCTTCATCTAATATAGGTGTTGTGCATGCTGTCACAACCTCTAGGAGTTTTGTGTAACTGTCCAGACAGTTTCCTTGATGTCACCTGCAGCCCCTGGGTCTTCAAATTTTTCTCCATTCTCTTCAACAATGACCCCTAAGCCTTGGGAGGAGGATGTCCCACTTAGAGCTGAGAACCCTACAATCTCTTACTCTGTGCACCTTGACCAGTTGTCAGCTTCTGTATAATCAATGCCTATTTCAAGAGAAAGCTTCATTGAGGAGGACTGATAGATGTGGTAATTTATTAATATAACTACAAGTCATTAGGCCATGGTTTAATATTATGACTATTCAGCAGCATAATGGTATATTCTTCACTGTGGCCCATGACAGGTTGTTTGCCCTGAGAAGGTACTAGATATAGGTGTATCTTGTGAAGCAAGCCATAAATATGAGCATAAAGTGATTGGTTATGTCTGTGATTTCCATGCCCCCACTGCATCAGTAAGCATGTCTTGACAGGTTGGTCATTATTGTAACTGGCATGGTTCACAACTGGGTAAAATTGAGGGGTTTTTTTTCCTCCTTCAAGTATCTTTGAGATACATGAAAGCTATCCAGTATGGAAGTTTGAGACCAGTGTCAGTTTGGTTTTTCCATATTCTACAGCTCAAGTTCCTGAGGTCTTTCACAATATGGTCTTGCTATCAAGTTTTGTAAGGTAATCAAGAATATAGCACTGGCATGTATGCCAATGGGAACTCTTAGACATCAATGACCTTATATATCTGTGCTCATTAGCTTATATCAAATTGACTCAAATAGGAGTCCCTAGGAAGAACGAACTTCACTTTAGTAATTTCTTCCTTCAGATCCATGTGATTTTTCTCTTCCACATGGGAAGTTGGTTTTGGGGTATATCTGTGGGCATTTTCATGTCTAGTGACTAATATGGGAGGGCCAAGATGACTATGAGTGGTGCTGCCCCTCAGCTAGTGATGTAGTATGCGTAAGAAAGCAAGTTGAGCTAGCTATGGGAAGTAAGCCAGCAAGCAAAATTTCACCATTGTCTCTGCTTCAGGTCCTGAGTACATGCTCCTGCTTTGTGTTTCTGCCCCAACTTCCTTCAGCCATGAGCTGTGATCTGGGAGTTGTAAGAGGAAAGAAATTCTTTCCTCCTTAAGTTGGTTTTGGTCAGTGTTTTACCACAGCAACAGAAAAGCGAACCAGGGTAGCAGCTCTTCACCCTTGAATTAGAACAGGAAGAGCTTTCCATATGGGAAATGATCAGTAAAGGGAAGTTTTGTACAAAAAAAAATTGTATTCATTTTATCTAAATGGCAAGTAGTTACAAGTTATTAGTTATGTAATTGCCCCTAGTACAGCTGACTAATTAAAGCAAATACATGCTCACTGTAGGCATACACAGACTCTTTGTATACTTGATGGTGGTGTTGATGACAGGGGTTTGTGAAAGATTATGAGGATGGAAACTGAGATGGAAATATAGAAATATCCTGAGAGTAGACCCTGCAGGGAAAGTGCTACACTCATCCCGATAGAGTCACAGCCATGATGCACTGTTTTTGATGGCATGATAGCTTCACGTTCCAGGGTTGAATCTGAAGAACAGGGAGAGGAGAGGACCACCAAGCATTGAGTGGACTAGGCAGATTGTCACAGATGGCAGCATAGCCACTCTGAGACCCTCTGGTCCTTCTGTGTCCTGGATGGGACTTGCATATGCTCCCATCTTACTGAGGCATGTGTGTGTGTGTGTGTGTGTATGTGTGTGTGTATGTGCATGTGCACGTGTGCAAACTGTTTCTCCAGCAAGCTCTTTTCTCCCCAGCCTGTTCTTACAGGGCTATGAAATGCATAGGTGTTGGCCATGGCCCTCCAAAACAGACATGTGATGTGACTAGCAGACATGTTTGACCCCTATCAAAACTAGCAAAGGCCCGAGATGCTTTTCCTCCTTTGGCAAGCACTTGACAGTTGGCAGGCGCACTCTTTGGCATTTGAGGGTGTGGAACAGAGTGTGAGATTTCTTTACAGAATTGAATGTCAGTGCCTAGCATACTGTAATGCCATCATGTGGATTCAGGCTATTCTAAGGCAGCCTATGCACTGAGTCATGTTCTTTGCCTAACTCAATTCATTCAGCATTTGCAAAGGTGATTGGGCATCTTACAGTAGAAGGTGTGGAGAGATCAGAGAAAATGGGTACCAGGCTGCATTTCATATAGAGGAACATTCATTCCCAGATTGTCCAGATACTAGAAATGTCCACAAAAATCGTCCTTGTACATATAAATAAAACTGTCACCAACACAAACACTTCTAAATAGCAGAGAACTAAATCAATGAACTCAAGTAAAAACATTTTATCATCATAATTTGTATTGTGTGACTACAGCAATTGGTCTTTTACTATAGTATGCATAGCACACTATTAAATGCACAACCATGTCTTAGTAAGAAAGGGCGGATCAATGATGAAAGGCAATTAGCTACTGAAGTTCCCAGGAATATCTTCCTTGTTTCAAATCATTCACCAGCTGGGAATGAGATGAGTCTGGGAAATCACTATGCTTCTGCAAGAGTGTAGGCTTACTGGTGACTTGCTCCTCCCCAAATAGACTCATCCCACCCAGTAAACATTGTAGTCTCACCATATGACTTTACTTTTTCACACTCAGTTAGATATTTAAATATAGAAAGACATCCATGAATCACAAATTATTCACAACACAATAGGAACAGAGAGAGAGGTTCACACATTCCCTCAGGGAGTAGTTTTAATCAGATACTATTTAGTGCTCAGCTAAAACAGTTAGTGGCACTAGCAGGCAAATTCTCTTTTTGTCAAGGAGTTAAATTTTAATTTTCCACCCCTAAAAATGAGAGAATGTTTCAATCCCTTGACAGTTTGGGGATCCATTGTTTCCAGTTGGCTGCAGATTGAAGGACGACAGCAGTTTGAGGTCCCCTGGTATGTTCATGAACTGTGTGTCTCTTCTCCCAATTATGGTTCCTTGAGGACTCATGCTATCAGTATGCACCAGCGGTTTCTCACCATTTTTTTTTTTTTTAGCCAGAAGCAAAAGAATATATTAGCCATCAGCAGCAAGACACAGGCAAATGGATGTATGAGATGTGGTTTATTGGGATTCCACGCATGCGTGGGGGTGTGACTCTACTTCAGAACTCATTTTCACCGATGCTGACACACAAGACAGTCCTCGGAGATCTGTCTGTCAAAACCCAAAGTGCTCTGTAGAAATTCAATTACTCACGCTCAGGCAGAGGAGGGTGTTGGTGATTTAGAATAGTCCCTTAAATACCAATTACATTTGTATTTACAAAGCAAATTAAAGCCACCTGAAGGACATTGTTCATACTGGCTACTATCAATGTGTAGGAACATGGTTCTCTGTTGGTATTTGAAAACTTATGAAAACACACACACACATACACACACACACACACACACACACACAGAGTTTTTCTTCCCATTTTAAACTTAATTCCAAAAGGCTCAAATGTACTTAAAGGAACAAGATGTCCTGTTCAGTAGTCTTGCTATGTGATTTTTGTCTGCAAATTGACTGCCTGGCTACCTGTTATCCATATCCAAACAGCCATGGAGAGTGAGAAACATGCAGGTGGGTTCTCTTTGTCTGTAACAGCAGATGCTCCCTGGGATTATGGTAAGGCTGTATTGCTGGGCTAGTACGTCATTCATAGATTTGCATAGAACCTGCAGACAGGTCCTAACTCTTTTAAGTCTAATACTGCTATGTGCAGACTTAGCAATCATTTTTCATAAAAATATAAATAAGTTGTATAATAAAAATTACCCCTTGTACATGAAAAGGGGGAAGATTCCTAGAATGAGAGTTTTAAAACTGAAAGCAGAGGAGTCCTGGGCGACTCTAGCAGAAAACAGACTCCGGTGCATAGGAAGGTCGAGTGCTTCGCAGTACCTCGTGGAGGGTATTACCCAGCACTAGATAATGAAAGAAGCTGGCTGGCACAAGATTTCTCTCCTTGTAATGGTACGACAGTGCCAAGCTCGTTGAAACTCCCTGAGTGTGTTCTAGAATGCTAATTGCGTATTTGTATGGCCATCTCTTGGTATTTCAATTTGGAATGAGTGTCACTGCTGAGCAGTGAATTCTTATTCCTGTGATCAGGGTAGTGATCAGGGAGGATGGTTCTGATGTGTGGCTCGGCTCCCCAGATTCTGACTGTCACAGCTTAGCTCAGACCTCTCTTCATCTCTCCACGTTTTGCAATCTCTCTCTGTATATAATGAAGCATAGATTAATTTACCTAGCATTCTGTCATCCAGAAAACTCTATTAACTTTTGCATCTGTTCTCTGCTACTATTGGGATAACGGATGCTTATTGTTGTGACACTGAAGCCATTCAGGTGCCTTTGGCATCACACAGGATCACATGGCATTTTGTATGGGTGGAGTAAAGGGTTCTCTAGGGATCTGAGACAAAGCAGCCATTTGAGAGGCTCAGCAGTGTCTAGCCCAGGACAAGCTGAAGTGTGAGGAAAAAAAAAAAGAAAGAAAAAAAAAAGAGGCATTCCCTTGTTCAGCTGCAGAGTGCTTTCTCACTTGTATTTACCCATCATTTGTGCCTGTATGCAGCACATATGTTCAGAGTATGTACATCTGCCAGGGACCACAGATACAAAGATAGATTAAACTCAAGCTGTTAGTGTATATAGGCCCTTAGTACGGAGGAGGACCCCTGGAGTTATAAAACAGTGGTGATGAGTCACAGCTTGGTTTTGCTCACAGAGCATAGGCACCTAAACTGGCAGAGGCTTGTGAAAGGTGGGGCTTGGGGCTTTTTGATGCACACAGTGATTCCATTTATTCCAAAGTTTCCAATGGGCAATTGAGAGGAACAGAGAATTCTAGGCAGACGTCAGAGGATAAACAAAACATAGAGGGATACCACACATTTTCATGTCTGCTGGGAGCTTCCAAGAGTTTAGAGGCAGTATAGCACCAGCAGCAAGGAGAAGGCTGTATAGTTTACACAGTCATCACAGAGGTCTTTACAGAACTGGAAGAAAATGGAGCTCACAGATGACCATGCTAGGGGTTTAAGCAGGGGTGTCTCATGGGTTCTGGTCAATCTTTTGGTTTCAGATTGAAGGTTTTGGTATCTTGTCTCTTTTTTGTTTGACAAGTTCCACCTTAGCAGGGGATCTATCCCAGGACACAAGTAGTACTGGGCCTTCCTGGTGAGGAGTCACTGGGTTATGAGCTTGATCCCTACAGGCTGAGGTTCCTGTCCCTGCAGATCTGGGATCTTTGCATATGTCTGCTTGGGCAATTATAGGGAAGAAGTGGTAAAGACCCAGAGTTCATGCAGAGTGTAAGGGAGAGCCAAGAAATACTTAGAAGGAAAACTAATGGATGTCGGGGGTGGGGGTGGGGCCGTTCCTGGTGAAGGTGATCTAGATTCGAGTCAATTACTTCAACACTTCAGAAAACAGAGTCCCAAGCTTAATCCTAGGCTGTAGACTTTGTGTGTCTTTCCAGTTGTGAAGAAACATTTGAATGCTTCTGAGTTTGGAATCTGGTTAGAGGGGCTCACCCCACCCCTGTGGGTAGAGTGAGGAAGGGGCTGATAAAACCTTGTGGTTAGAACATGGAAGCAGAAGTATGCAGTCTTCACAAAAGCAGGGGTGCTGTGCCTGGGAACCTCAGAGAGACCCTAGGAGGGATGAACTCAGAGGCCAGGTATATTCTAGGGTCACAGGAAAGGGCATTACCCTGGAAGGTGTCTAATCTCTCTAGTTATACCATGTGTCGACAGGGCATGAACACAATAGGGAAAGCAGTAAGTTGATTACCACTGGGGCCTGTGTGTAATGGACACTGACCATTCCATGGCTCCCTTTGCTTTTGGGGTGGTAATATCCACAGGGCGAACGAATGGACGTTCAAGATTATTTTAATGTCAATGGAAACAGGAGAGCTGGAATTGTGAGAACATATCACATCTTTCAGGCAGCTTATGCCTGTGAGAACCAGATCAATCCACTTCTTAGGTAAAGGTGAGAGAGAGAGAGAGAGAGAGAGAGAGAGAGAGAGAGAGAGAGAGAGAGAGAGAGAGAGAGAGAGACTCAAAGATTGATCCTGGGATCTCAGGGTTGACAGTTAAGTGAGGTTATATGCTTCTTACAGAGAATGGGTAGATTGACAAGTTCAATAAATCTTAAGACACAAGAGAGACATTTACTAAGATTTGGACACAGCAGAGGTCGAGTTGTTCTGAAGTTACAAATATTAGCTCTGGGGTTAGATGACTTAATTCTGTATCCACAGTGGCCTCAGTTTCTTCATACATGAGACTGATAAGATGGTGGTGTATTGACCTTTTAAAAAGTCTCAAGCATCCTCCTTTTTGGGAAGTCAAGTCTCTTCTTTCTCTTGGATCTGGGAGGAATTATGGCAGCCTTAACCATCAGGGTACAGTAAGAATGACACAGTGTGATGCTCGGCATGTCATGAAAGGCCATGCAGTTTCTGTTCTGCCTGTAGGGACATTCATGTTTGGAGATTTGCACCTCTATATTACAATCCCGATTGCTGAGCCCCCCACCCCACCTCGCTGGGAGGAAACACAGGCTACATGGAAATCCTGCAGATGCTTCAAGGATGTCTTGGCTTATTCCTAGTCAACAGCCATTGTTAACTTCAGCATTCATTTGTAAAGATGCTTTGCAGCTGACTCCACCTCACAACTGCTGAGTTACCCCCTAGCTGTCCCAGACTAAGGGGCTAGGGAGAAGGCAAGTCTCAGGTGAGTGGCTCGAAGAAAGACTTTTTAGAGGAGCTCTGTCTTTTCTACTGCTGTGTCAAGGTCCCGCCTCTCTTTGCCATCTCACTCTGTGCCTCACAGACAAGCAAGGCGTTTGGCTTTGCCTGGAAACCAAATGCTTTTCAAATTCAGGCTCACTGTGGTGATTCACTTAGTTTCTACTTTCATATGATAAAGTTAAAATTATAAACCGATAGCAGAGAGTAAGCCAACTTCTCCCATGTTCCCATGGCTCCTCCCTTCTGAGGATCCATGAGTGATGCTGAAGGCAGATCCTACTTGATGGATGGGATGGGTACCTAGATGGTTAATCTCATCAACTTCTCCCATGTTCCCATGGCTCCACCCTTCTGAGGATCCATGAGTGATGCTGAAGGCAGATCCTACTTGATGGATGGGATGGGTACCTAGATGGTTAATCTCATCAACTTCTCCCATGTTCCCATGGCTCCACCCTTCTGAGGATCCATGAGTGATGCTTAAGGCAGATCCTACTTGATGGGTGGGATGGGTACCTAGATGGTTAATCTCATCAACTTCTCCCATGTTCCCATGGCTCCGCCCTTCTGAGGATCCATGAGTGATGCTGAAGGCAGATCCTACTTGATGGATGGGATGGATACCTAGATGGTTAATCTCATCAACTTCTCCCATGTTCCCATGGCTCCCTTCTGAGGATCCATGAATGATGCTTAAGGCAGATCCTACTTGATGGATGGGATGGGTACCTAGATGGTTAATCTCATCAACTTCTCCCATGTTCCCATGGCTCCTCCCTTCTGAGGATCCATGAGTGATGCTTAAGGCAGATCCTACTTGATGGATGGGATGGGTACCTAGATGGTTAATCTCATCAACTTGACAGCATCTAGGCTCTCATGTGGGAATTGAACCTCTGGGTGTCCCTGTGGGGGGATTATCTTGTTCCATTAAGTGATATGATTGATTCCACCCTTCTTAATTGTGGGTGGAATATTGAGTTGCATAGATGGGGAAAAAGAGCTGAGCCATATCAGACCCACCTTTGTCCCTCTGCTCCTTGACAATGTATACAAACTGACCCACTCCTTCAAATTCCTGTCCCCATGTCTCTCCACCACGGTGGACTGAAACTTGACCTGGGTTTGTAGAGTAAGGTTTCCCTCCTTTGTGTTGCCTTTGCCTTATTGTTTTACAGCACCAGAAAGAGAAGCTAAGGTGGACCAATTAGACCCTGAATATACAGGAAGGCAAATAAGTCTGCAACAGTCTCCAAAACAGTCAGAGATGGTTGCAGAGAACGAGCTACCATGAAGCCAGGGGCTGAAGTGAGCAACTCATCTTGTTGAACCAAAACCATTCTGGAGAGGGAAGAAGCCTCCTCATATCATGGTTTTGGACTAATATTGTTTTTATGGTTATTACTCTTATGCAGGTGGGGTTTCCCGGGGCTGGGTTGTGAAGGCAAAGAAAGAAAGGAAAAACAAACTTTGTTTTTTAATTCAACACACCTGTTAGTAGTTTCCATGGTCCCCAGTGGTCACTACGCCTCATTCTTTCAGAGTCCATAGCTCCTTTTTATCAGAGCAACAGTGAGCTATGTATCTACTTCCCTTTACCAGGAACCAGAAACCTATAATTTCAGCCCAATATTATTTCTTCAGATAAAAATTAGTGCTTATCATTTTAATTATTCATTTGCATGTCTCTATTAGTCTATGGCTTCATTGTCATAAAATTGTGCCTATTTTATTTTTGACTATGGGACTAAGATCTTTACTATGCTAGCAAGAACTCTGCATTGAGTTAAAATTCTGCCCTTCCACCAACTTTAAAACAAATTGGGTATATATTTAAAAATAGTTTATTGTATCCAGTTGCAGAAAAATAAAACAAATTCCCCAGTGGGTGTGCATGGTAAGCTGTTCATTAAATTAAGAATTCAGTTGAACATCTAGACCTGTGTTCATCCCAGAAAAGAACACAAAGGCAAGCTCTTTGAACACACATGGTTTACCTCCATGTAGCCCGAGAAGGAGACTGATTTTTTTTTAATATCAGTATATGTGCCCATGTTTTTGTGTGTGAGTGTATGTGCATGTGCCTGTGCCTATGCTGTCTACATCAGAAAGCACGTGGAAAGGAGAAAAGACACCTTCACCTTCCACTTTGTTTCAGACAGCATCTCTTGTTCCCTGAGGAAAATGCCAGTCTAGCTGGCCCATGAGCTTCTAGGTACTTTTCTGTCTTTACCCCACCCCCATCTGTCTACAGGAGCATTAGGATTATCAACACAAGCTAAGAAGTGTGACTTTGCATGTGTTCTGGGGATCTGCTCTCAGGGCTTCACATTTGCATAGTAAGTGCTTTACCCACTGAACCGTCGCCCAAGCCCAAGACTAGCAGTTCCTCCCCTCTGTCTTTTTTCATTCATTCAGAATTTCATGTATATATATGTGTGTATATATATGTATATGTATGTATATACATATATATATATATATATGATGTATTTTGACACTATCAACCCTATATTCCCCTTAGACTCCTCCCATAGCCACCATACTCTTTTCCCATCCTCATGTCCATTTTTTCATAGTTGACTCAGTCCAATCAGAGTGGTCCATATATGCATGGAGCTGGGGCCATCTACCAGAGCATGGACAATTTACAGAGGCTTCTCCCTTGAGGAGAACTGACTCTCCCTACCCCAGCCACCTTCCCCTGTCAAAGCTCCTCAGCTAGGTCCTGTGCTTGACAAGCCCCTCTCCTGTCCATGCTTGAATTGTGACTGGCTAGATGTTGTGCCTGTCTTCTGCAGCCACTGTGAGTTGATATGTACACAGGCCCTGCCATGAACAGAAGACAATAGTTTGCAACAGTATTTCTTAACTTCTGGCATTTTCCATCTTTCCATCTACTCCCCTGCAATTCCTCAGAGCGACATGGGACAGGAGTGTGGTTTAGGTGTCTCACTTAGGGCTGAAAAACCGCCATGGCCACTCATCCTCTACACTCAGACTACTGAGTCATCAGTTGCAAACTGAAGGCTGTGACATCTTAACAACGACTCTGAAGTTGTCTTCCACTTTCCAGTCTTGCACATAAGGAGCTTGTACATTCTCTCTATCTCAACTAGAAAAACTAAAACCAAATTGAAGATTAGCATCTCCTTTTCACTCTGTATGAGAATTGAAAATAAGCTGTTGAATTTAAAGTTAGAGAGAGAAAAAAAAAAAACACACACACACAATAATGAATTGGAGGCGATAGCTAAAAAAAAAAATTAAAAAAAAAGCATTTGAGGGAACTCGTGCAGGGGTAGACAGACTCAGAACAAAATGAATAACTTGCTGAAGGGCTAGTGTAGAAAAGTGTTGGGACCAAAACTCTCACAAGGACTGGTTGAGATTTTTTTCTATAGTTTTCTAAGTCTTACTTTCCAAAGTTCAGGCTGGTTCTTGCAGTAAGGAGGATCCTCACATGCTTCTAGCAGGGATAAAAAAAAAAAAGTAATAATTTTGAACGATGCCTGAGTTCTTTGTTTCTAGAAAGTACTGTCTTCAGGGTAAAGGGTTTAATCAGTTCCTAACCTGTTGGGGTTACAGTCAAGCTGAATGGGATGAAGGCATCCATTCAGTTCTCTCTGTCTTAGCCTCTTGAAAGAAATCATGGATGTCTCATCTTATCCTGTGTAAGTAGGAGGTAGTGCCTGAGACAGGGAGGCATATGCCTGCCACACAGGGTCACTAGCCCCAGGGCTGCAGTTCAGAACACTTCTCCTTTGCTTTATCAGCACTTTTTGGAGGCCTAGTGACAAATTAATTCAATTCCCTACAAACATATATGAAGCGTAGAGCAGGAACAGACTCAAGTATACTAGGATACCTACTTGAAGTTTAAAAAAATCATGGGTCTACAGTCTGTATGCTAAGGGCTCCAACAGATCCAGTAGACAGACAGCATGAAACAACAGAGGAAGGTATAAGGAAAGAGGTGGAAGTCCTAGGAAAGGAAAAGAAGGAAAAGAAAGAATTCTGGAATTAAAACACATTGCAGCAGAAATGAAGACTGCCTTTGATGGGCATAGTATATTCATTTTACCTCATCTTATTCTAGAGGTTCAATGTTATTCCAGCCAAAGACCCTGAAGGTTACTTAGTGGGCATCAAGAAACCACCCTTAAACTTGGATGACACAACAAAAGGCTAAACAAAACCCCAATACAATATTTTGGAGGGCTAATATTAATTGACTTCACAGCATATTGTAAAGTTACAGTAATCAATGCAGTGGGGTGTTGGTGAACAGGATATATAGATAGAACAGTAGGCTAGAAATCTCTAAAAAAAAGCATAAAAAGACAATCAACTGATCAAATGGTCTTTGGCAGAGAAGAGTAAAGGCAACATAAGGAATAAATCATTTATTTTTTCACTAAGGAATGTGGAATAGTTGAGCATCCATCACTTAATATGAGTCTAGACACAGACTTTACACTCTTAAAATTAATTTAAGATGGTTGTAGGGACCTACATTTAAAAATTTAAAGCTACAAATTTCTAAATTATCACACAGAAAAGAAATATCCAAGAATCTGGGATTTGGCAATGATTTTAGAGATATTGTTGAAGGCTGAACTTCTTTGATACACTGGTCTTCAGTGAAATTTAATTTTTTTCCCTCTGTTGAAGATAGTGTCTAGAGAGAATAAAAAGATATTTGCAAAAGAGATGTCTGAGATAGAGTTGGTATCTAAGATATATAAAGACCTCACATTCAACAAGAAAAATGATCCAATCATCCTCACCAAGACAGGAACAGAAGGCACATAAGCTCAAGACATTCCATCTCTTATTCCATCAATGAAATACTAATGAAAACATGATAGAGGCAGTGCTACATGTCTGAAGTGCAGAATGCTGACAATATTACATGCCAGGAGGACATTGAGCAGCAGTAAGTCTTATTCACTGCTGATGGGAGTGCAAGAATGGTGAGCCACGTTGGAAGACAGTTGGACAGTTTCTGATAAAAACTAAACATAGTCTTACCATATGGTTCAGTGATGACAATTCTTGGTACTTACCCAAAGGAGTTGGAAGCTATATTCGCTCAAAAGTCTGCATGTGGGTGTTTACAGTAGCTCCATTCATTGTTGGCAGACAGTCCAACATCCTGGAAGCAATCCAGATGTCCATTAGTGGATGAATGGATTAATACACTGTAGTGCATCTAGACAAGTGATAATATTTAGTGCTAGAAAAAAGTGACCTATTAAGCAATGGAGATATGAAGGAAACTCTAGTGCTCATTGCTATGTATAGGAGGCCAGTCTGAGGAGGCTACCATAGAGCATCCTGGGAAACACAAAACTGTGAAGGCGATGAAAGTCAGTAGTTGGCCGAATTTAGAGAAGAGAGACTCATATTCAGGCAGAACACAGAGGACTTTTATGGCAGCAGATCTGTTTTGTATGCTATTATAATGGTAGATACAAGTCATTACCTATTTATTAAATCTAGAATTTGCAGAACAGAGAATGACAGTAATCTTTGATGCAAAGTTTTTGGATACTGATGTCTTGATGTAGAATCCTCTGTAGAGTCACGGAAGTATGATTGTGTTGCAGATGCTCACAGCAGCTAGCAGCTGAGGCGGTGAACAGGGAAGCTTGCTTTCCTTCTTGCATTTTCCTCAGGAAGTTAAAATTTTTCTAAAATATTGAAAAATCGACTCTGAGGTCTCACCTGGATTGATGTGAGACATGTGCACCATTAATGAGTAAGGGAAACAGGCAAACTCAGTGCCGGTGGGTTCTGCTTAATGAAGGCTTCACAAAAGTGGGGCAGGAGGCAAGAGTGGGAAACACGTTAATTATAATCTCTGCAGGCTCCTCAAAAAAGGCAAACCTCTCCCTGGGGTAATGTTACAGTACAGTGGAAATCTCTGAAGTTTCTAATTTGATAAGCAGCCCATCAGTATTCTTAATAATTTATGAATATATATGAATACACACATTTCCTCTGTTGATCAATAACTGGAAGTATATTATTTAACAATTATTTAAAGCTGTACTTGCCTGTGACATGTTTTGCTAAGTGATATTTTGAGTTTGAGAATGCTTCATGACAACAGCATTATCTGTCGTTTTTCTGTTTACCTAGTCATTGTAAGGATGATGCGTGTTCTGAGGCTAGAAAAGCAGACTAAAATCACAGTGTGGGAAACTGAGAAGCCAGGGACATTTGAGAAAGATGCACTGAGTGCCCATGAGTCCCTAGAGGATGCTGACAATTGGAGGAATACCGGGGTCTCTAATCAGTCCTTCTAACCAGTTTCATAACTCTGAGAGTTTACATAAAATTTCCACTCTAGGTATAAAGCAAGAGGAATTCATGCCATACTTTCTGAGTTTACATTTACACAGACTTAAAAGAATCTTCTCTGGGGATACTTTGAGGGGTTTACATGATGAAAACCAAATCAGATCAGTTCTCGAATCTACTAGAGCCCTTATCAATGGCAAAGCAACCTCACCTGGCAGCTCTTGAATAAGCGCTACTGCTGTGACTTACATAAATGCCCCACTGTTAAAAATTGTTCCCGTTTGTGATGCGGGTGGGAACCATTGGAACCACTGAAAGGTGGAACCTACAGAGAGGCATTGGGAGAGGACCTTGGGCTCCAGACTCTTTCCTTCACCCCTCTTTGGCTTCCTGGCTTCCCGGTGAGCAGGTTTTTCTTCCTTACTCCCATCATGACATGTGGCCTCACCACAGGCTACAAAGCAATGTGCCAACCACAGATGGAAACCTCCAAAACCTTCAGCCAAAGTACATCTTTTTCTCTTTGTGAATTGATTATCCCGGATATTTCTCCTTGTGACGTCAAACTGACTGACACACCTGCTAAATTACTCTGGTGAAAAGACCCAGAAATCTTTATTTTAAAGTAGTCCCAGGTGACTTTGATGTGACAGGTCCTGAGCTTGAAATTTTGTGCTTTTGTTGACCTGCAAGGCCCCCGAGATGTTTCATCATCCCAAACGCTCGGCAGAACTTTATAAACTACCCTCTGTGTGCAGAGATGTGTGCAAACGATCCTGTGTAAAAATGAAGGTGACATTTGCTCCCAAAACACCATTTGAGATGGGGGTTGGGGGGAGAAGGGCAGGGCAGGGGGAGAGCAGATATCTGCTGTACCAGATCTACTAAGAAACCACTCAACGTGGAGCCCTTTGTAGACATAATTAAAAAAACAAAACAAAACAAAGCAGAGATTAGTTATAAAACAGAAAAAGAATTCCAGTAGAATAGAAATAAAAGTAAAATTCACATCAGAAATGTTTGTATACTCCAAATGCATTACAAAGAGGCACAGGAAACCTGTCAAGGGTACTGGCCCACTTGCTGTAAGTCCAGGGTGCTGACTTAGAAACTCATTACGAAGCAGAGGCCAGGGGGTTCACTAGAGAGTCTTAAGCTGGCTCTGATCATCAGGAAAACTTTTTGATGCAACTTTTTCTAATTGAGATGCATCCAACCCGGGCAGGGTGGACGGGCTGCAGGTTTGTTACATCAAAGTAAGCATCATTTAAGTAAAATTCAAAGGAAAACAAACTAACAACAACAACAACAAAACCCTGAAAAGCAACCTCCCCCTCAAAACTCCAAAAACAATACCAAACATCAACAAAAAGCCAAAATTAAAGATCGAGTCAAGGGGAAATACCTATGAATAAATCAATTACCCATCATGTTTGATCTCATCGTAATGAACCCTGACCGGTCATTATGAAATACTGAACAGGGCATTCCGTTTTATTTGCAGAAGTTGAAACGACTCATCACCAGGTTACTTTTGGCGTCAAAGCTAAGGTTATTTTTCCAGGCTCAACATCTGTGGCTAGTCAAAGGAACTAATTGGGCAATAAAATGTTTCAGGCTTATGGAAATCGGTATTAAAAAGACAACTGATAAATATTAGTTGCGTAAATATCACAACAGGGTCCGGTAACTGATCTCTCCCGGTTGTGCACCAAACAGATTTCAAAATGCCGGAAGTGAAAGGGCTGCGGCTAAGTGTCAGAGCAGAGGGTGTTTGTCTTTGCGGAGCACAGGACTGCTTTGATGTGGCTTAGGACGTGCTCGAGTATTTCAAACAGCCTGCAGAAGGGAAGCCAGCAAGGCATCGAATTATTTACCCTTCCCAGGAAAATATTTTAAAAGCTCTGTGAGGCTCCATTTCCTAAAGCCACCTGCCACCTAAAGCACCCATAATCAGCCCCAGATGCAGGACCCCAACCTGCTGGCTAACCCCGTGACTCCAAGAGAAAATATTTCACCCACTCCTCACCACATCCTTAATTCATTCGAAGCTAAACTTTCAGGCCATAATTTCTGCTTAAACTTAATAACTCAGCTCTGACATTCCTTCCCAGTGACCCTAAAGTTCCATTTGGCTGCCCTACCACCTGCTCCCAAATGCATTAAAACCACTCAAGGTCCCCCCCCCCACCCCTAAGTATCAGTTTTGTTTTCTTTGCTCAGCCTCGAGGCCATCCTTTGAATGGGAGGAAGTGAGGATGCTCACTGCTATTCCGTTGTGAATTTAAGAGGGTTAGGTTTCTTTACTCAAGTGTTTTTTTTTTTTTTTTTTGTCATCTTGGCCACAAAGCTATATTGGTTCCTAAATTAAAAAAAAAATTGGGATTCATAATTACAAATATTGATTTTTAAAGACAGTGTGGGAAACAATGTCTAAATCTTTTAAATGATCTCTCTGTGTAAAAGGTTCTCTAAAAATATACAACTTCTGAATATTTTCTATGATGTCAGAAAAACAATGAACATGTCTGCTTGGCAGCGCTGAGAAGCACACTGACTAAACTCCAACAGGAGCTTTCTCAAAACTTTTCCTAGTGTCTTTACCAATGTGTGAAGTCTGAAGCACAAGAGTTCAGGCTTTTTTTTTTCCATTAGAAACTAGTAACATTTAAACACGTTATCTACTGAAAAAGTGCAAAATCTACCCATTTTCAATGGAGCAAGGAGAATATTTTTGTCATGCTTGCTAAGATTTGAGTAAGCGGCTAACGTTAATCTGCCTCCTGCATGAAACCTCTCTCCAACATTCATCTATTTTTTAATACCAAGGAACCTTTCTCACATTAGCGAAATTCCCAATCAAAACATACTCCGCAGAAAAATGTGTTGATGTGTGTGTGCATGTGCATAGGTGTGGTCACCCAAAAGAAATGACTACTTAAGGAAAGGGCTCATAAATTCTAAGATAACTTTGTAGACATACACAGCCCTGTGTGAGAGCACACTGGTGAATTGCACCGTCACGACAGTGGCATCCATCAGTTATTGACACCCGTCTGTGAGAAGATTTAGACAACTCTCTTCTCCCCATTGCCATATGTTAGCAATCACAGAGAGGGGGCATTTAGTCATTTATTTATTTTAGTGGAGTTGGGTCAACAGGTTAAAATAATAATCTTCCCCTACAACCTGTTTGGGGCTGCTTTAGTCTATAAAACTTGGGTAGGCATGCGAAGAGGCCTAGACACTGGGTCGTCCCCCCCCCCCCCCTATTAGATTTCCCTCTAACTCCAGATAACACCAAATAAACCGGTAATCACGCAAGAAATCACTCAACTTTTACTGTCCCTGCCGCTCTGTGACCCGCTGCTAGCCCATTTCATTTCCCATGCTCTGGCCTCTTGGCCTCTGTCTTTATAAGCCGTATCACCTGGCCATCAGGCGGCTCCCAGCTCCTGCATCCTGTCTGGTGTCTGGTTTCTTCCAGGTTACCCAGAGTTTACAGAGAGGACTGCCTGCCTCTGGGCATACTGTTCCAAGCAGGCCTAGAAGCAGTGGTCTAAAGGCCTTCATTGCTTCATGAAGACAGTTTTCCTTCCTACTGGAGAGCTGAACTTTTTTTTTCTTCCCCAAAGTATTGGACTTAAAATAATACCTCATTGGGTATTCTTGTTTATGATTTACTATCCGTAATCAGATCATTCACAAGGCAAGAACACCTTCATATGATTTTAGGACAAATCAAATATCAATTATGAAGTGAAATGAATATGCAATTTCTTACCTGACTATGAATATCCAACTCTTAATTTTTTTTCTCATGATAACAACTTCTGTTTGTCCCAAATACCCTCCTCCAACCCCCACACACAGACAAGTGTCCTTTTCCTCCCAGCAATTCAGTACCTGTATGTCCCCTTTTTGCTATACCATATTTCTGCTCATGACACCAAGATCCTTCAGTCACCAGGTTTTAAACTATGTGGTATCTTCCTTCCATCTCTATGGTAGTGACAAATGTGCGAGTGACCAGCCACCCAGCATCACTGGGACACGGCTTTGAGTCAAATGCTTCTACTTGTCTGAATTTGTGAGGTACTAAGGTCATCTCTTACAAACCAGACGTAACTGTTGCATCCCTATGGCTCCGGATGGGATAAGTAAGAATGTGTCAAGTGCCCTGCATATCACTTGAAAACGTGCCCAATAAATACCAGCTATATTTTCATGAGCATTTACATTGAATAATCTCCAATGCGACATTGGGTTGCCCTTCTGTGTGTGTATGATCAAGGTGAAAAAAGGGGGGATGTGTGTATATAAATACAGTATACACAAATCTGCATGCGCCTGTAAACATATGCATATAAATACCTGGACAGAGATTCCTTCACTTAGAGTGGGGTTGTGTCCAAATAAACTTATCATAATTGAAAGTATCTGAAGTGAAAAAGTGCACTGAGGACCTGCGACCAGCTGAGCATCATCGCTTACCCAATTGACATTAATTAGCCTAGAGTTGAGCAAAATCGCCTACTGCTGTGTTAAAGTGCTGACTAGAGCATAATGCTGTTCTGAGTTGAACTTGGTGGAAACATTTGAGCTTGGGCAGTGCTGGGCCTCCTAGAATCCAATTGGGTCGAGTGCTATGTAACAGTAAGAGCTGCTACAACAGTGAGCTGTAAGGTTGCTCGCTTTGTTTGCAGATCTAATGCTGGGCTTCAAGTCTTTTAAGCAGGTGGCGTGTGGTCCGGATGAGAGGTGGATGTCAGGTACATGTTAGCAAGAGAAAACTGGATGAGGTGATAGCTTATAAGCTCTTTTGGCTTGTGAATGTGATGATAAGAATGCCTGAGGAGGGCTGGCGAGATGGCTCAGTGGTTAAGAGCGCCGACTGCTCTTCTGAAGGTCCCGAGTTCAAATCCCAGCAACCACATGGTGGCTCACAACCATCCGTAACGAAATCTTATGCCCTCTTCTGGAGTGTCTGAAGACAGCTACAGTGTACTTATATATAATAAATAAATAGATAAATACATTAAAAAAAGAATGCCTGAGGAAAATGAACCACCTTATTATGGGGCAAAATTGACCAGCTATGGCCCAGAAGCTGGAGACACTGAGGGAACTTAGGGGAAGGTAGAGGAAGTGACACAGATTCAGTGGTCACAGCTGATAGTCAGCAGGGGGGCAGCAATGTATGAGCTAAGTAAGCAAAATGCTTGGTTCACATATGATGCTCCATAGCCATGGAAAGACAGCTTCTTATACATTCAAATAAGGAAAACGAGAGGTAAAAATAGGAAAGACTTGGATCTGAGTAGCCTAGCCAACCCAGAACAATGCTACCACGAAGCTACCCACATTTCTCCTCCCCCATGTTCTTTCAGAGAAAAGACATAAATACTTAGCTCCTTTCCACTAGATGCCCCTCTGAGGTTGTTCTCTATAGATCTATACTTTTATCCCATCACTGTTCCTCATTTGATGTCATGTGACGATCCATCTAAGGAGGAAACACCTGCTCCCCCATGACACCGATCCTCAAAGCAGCTGCATAACTTCTATCCCCTTCCCAAGACACATTAGACCATTTGAATTGACTGCGGGCAGTGTTTCTACTTAGAAACAATTCCCTTTCCCCACTTTTCCTTGGATTGGCTTCTTATTCGCCTCGATTCCCCTTTATTTAACCACTTATAGTCAATGATAGTCTCCTTTTCTCCTTAAGAGCCAGTTCTAGGCAGCAAAAACCCTAGAGTACCAGCAATTGTTCATAATGAATGAACTCTGATTTTACAGGATTGTATTCTATGCCAGTTCAAGAAAATGTTTCTTTCTGTGCCACTCCTCTCTAGCACATAGTGGGGCACCACAGCAGGATCTGTGCAAGCTCTCATGCCTAGTGTCTGACCATGTGTAGTTTATACTTCATAGTCATTTGTCATTTAATTCAAATTCAGAGATGTCAGTATTGACATTCATCCAGAGAGTGTTTTTCTCTTTTCTGTTTCTAGGGGACAATGGCTTGTGTCTTGCTCATTGTACATTTCAGAACTCTTTCTTTCTGGGTGGACAGGTACACTCTTCACATCCAATATCAGAACGCCTGGATTTGTTTCCTGTGGTGGCCACAACAAATGACCACAAATCTGGTGACTTAAATGTATATTCATCATTGTGGACCCAAAGTTGGAACTAAGATTTTGGTAAATCCATGCTTTCACCAAAGACTCCTTGTTGGAATCTAGTAGAAGTTTCTCCTAATCTCTTCTGGCCTCAGATGGTTACATCACAGCTCTACTGAGTTTCCCTGTGGTCTGTTATCTCCTTCCAGGTGCCGCAAGCATCTCCCCTACTTTCTCTTATAAGACAAAGTCATCGGGTTAAAGGCCCCAGATAATCCCAAATGACCTCATCTTAGGATTCTGATCTAAATTAGTTGTGTAAAAACCCTTTCTCAAACAATGTCACAGTCATATACTATGTATTTTGGACATGTTTGCATCCTTTGGGAAGACACATTCAGTTCACTAAAGCTCTTCAAAGCAGCCAGTTCAAGCCTTCTAGGTCTAGGACTGATTTGAGGCAACCTTTGGCCCATGCTCTTGGTTATTAACCATAAAATCTTCAGCATAGATTCATTTTTTTTCTCAAGAGAATGTAACACTAGCACCTAAGTCAAGAAGTACAGCTCTTGGATAATAGTTGGCCATGAACTGCAGTGTTTACTGACCTAACTTCAACTTGGAACTTCTTAATGGGGTAGGGGTGCCTGAAACCCTATATCCTGTCTCAGTGGTTAAAGTTGTGAGGAGAGAGAGAGAGAGAGAGAGAGAGAGAGAGAGAGAGAGAGAGAGAGAGAGAGAGAGAGAATGCTTTGGCCCTTGGAATAAAAAGGCAAGCAGAAAATTAAGTAAGTGGCTCAGTTGGTAAATCCCTTACTTTATACCATGAGACTTGTTAAATCTATAGAACCCCCATAATGGAGAATCCCTGTAGTTTCCTGGGCAAACAGACTAACTTACTTGGTAAGTTCCAGGCCAGGGAAAGATACTATCTCAAAAACAGGTAGGCAGTGCCTGAAATATGTCATTAGGCTGGCCTCTGGCCTTCAGACACATATGCACATATACCAATGCATATGAATACACATACACAGTTTTTAAAAGATAACTGAGAGGTAACTACAGTGTAATGTGCTAAACCCCCACACATGTTAACTATTTTAGTCATCTTCAACTTTACTCTCTTCACAACCCAGCAAGTGGAGTTTTCAATCGGTTGAGGACCAAGATGGCTATAGGTCTTCTCAAGTACAATGGGTTGTGTTTGCTTGCTATGGGTGGGCCATATCTGGACAGAATCTATTCCTGGGAACACCTTTGAGGGGCGTATGCTTTGTGAGCAGAGAACTCTATTCTTCAGCTCAACAGTAACCACAAGAACAATTCCCTAGGAAAACAATGAGCTGGTCCTAAGATTCATGTTAGGACTGCATTGCTGGCAACTATGACCATATTAAATATGTACTAGGGTGCATCAAGATGCCTCAGCTGGTGGGCAGGTAAGAGATACAGAAGTAAATTTGACTCAAGTAGGATAAAAAAAATATAAGGCCTTTGGTGCCATGTCAAATGTCAGCTACATTAGCTCTTTGGTTAATAGTTATTTCTTTTCTCTAATTAGCTAATAGATATTCAGTATGTAGCACTGGTTGATATGGGAAAACTCTAGCAGAATTTGGGGAAAACATATGTATGAACTTGGCTGAAGAGTAAGAAAAGGCCTGGGTTCACATTCTCATGTGGACTATGGGGTTATTCTGTGAGGGAGGGAAGATCGTAAGGAGGTTGAATCCAGACAAGCTACAGACGTTCTGCTCTTGGCACTACACACATATGTGCTTGTACATAGCTTGATGCAGGGGGACGTGGTCCCTGGGGGTGGGTCTCTGGTGACAGTAGAAGCAGCTGGCCAGAATGGTTCAGTTTCATATCTAATTTCACTTCTGTCTCATGAGGTTCTCTCAAGAAATTCCCTAAACTTGTTAGGGAATGGAGTCTCTAAACAAGCCCTTCTGCTGGGGTCCTTAGTGGGTCCACAGACATAATCTGTAGGATCGCACAGATTGTGGAATTGATAAAGCCTAAGGGACCACATGCTGATGACAGGGCCAGAGTGGCCTTAGCCTTCCTATAGGATGCTAGGCCAGAAAACAGCTCCTGGCCCTAGATGTTGCTATTCTGGCTGTGATTTGAGTTGGGCTGACTGTGCTTATTGCCTTCCCATTGGTCAAACACACAGGTTTTCTTCCCCTTGTTTCCCTTAATTACTTTTCTGGACACATTTGTGTGGGTGTTATAGTAGAGATAAGAAGAGTGTTGGGTTTAAACTCAGCTAATATATCCATCTCCTCTTAGATCATCAGTCCCTTCTCTTCCCTTAGCTTCCAGTGTTTTCTTAAGTCAGATGGAAGGAGTATAACCTGCTTTGATCCATGCACACGTAAAGATGATAGTGTTTTTTTTTTTTGTTTTTTTTTTTTTTTGTTTTTTAAGGAAACAGGACTTGTGAAACCCTTTGTGGTCATTAAGGCACGCTCTAAAGATGAATGGTCTCACACACACACATCAAGTGGCATGAGTGCTCAGACACTTGGGTGTGTCTAGAATATCCTAAATAACAACAAACAACAACAACAACAACAACAACAACACAGGTACAGTGAGCAAGTCCATTTCGGGAGAAGATGGAAGATTTCTGGGCAAGTGAAAAGACCATAAAACTGATCTAGAGCCTCATTCATGGATGAGGATGCTGAGGTCAAACAAGGGGTTGAACAGGTTTAAAGCCTGTTCCCCAATCCTGTAGTCCCTCCCCTCCCCTCCTAATCCTAACATGGTCAACTGCAGAGACCTCTTTTATAGAGTTGGTGTCACCCACTCTCTGGTCTGTTAGCCTCATTCTTTCAACATCCAGAGAACTGAAGGAGTCTCGGTGGTCAATATGCCCAGAACTGTGGGCACTATTGGTGATGATCAGTGCTCTGGAATGCTTCAGTAATGTGCAATCCAGTGGCCTGGCTGCCTCAGTTACCTCTTTCCAATTCAGGGACGATGTAACCCTTGGATAGTTGTTCTTTCTTTAATTGTTTTAATTTTTTTTTTTGAGACAGTGTTTCTCTGTATAGCCTTGGCTGTCCTGAAACTCACTTTGTAGATCAGGCTGGCCTCAAACTCAGAAATCTTCCTGCCTCTTCCTCCCTCCCGAGTGCTGAGATTAAAGGCGTTCGCCACCATGCCTGGCTTGTTTTAAATTTTTAATTCTGTTTTTATTTCAAGATATCTCAGTATAGAAATTCCCAGCTGAGACTTGGCTGTCATTTCCTCTTCCACTTTTAGGAAATCAGAGAAACACAAGATTGGTAATAAGTCAGGAGCCGGTACCCAGGAAAGTGAGAGAGAAGAGAGCTCCAGAGGGTCCGACACTGGGCTGGTGTGTTTATGGTTGTGTGTCAGTGACTGACCCATAGGAGATCCTTGAAAAATATCTGTTAAATGAGAGGTGAGTGAATGTGTGGCCTCTTTAGAATATTGACAAATGCGTAGCACAGCAGCAACATGATTATTTGAAAGACATGCGATGCTCCCTCATTGTTTTGGAAGAGGGACAAGGGCCATGGGATAACACAAGGATGTGCCATGTTTTCTTCTGTCAGAGGCACTCTGAATCTCTTGTTGGGTTTCCATGCAGATGGAAAGTGGGGTGAGGGAGCCAGTACAGCTGTTGTGGGAACGAGCGAGCCATCACTGAAACCGTAAATATGCCAGGGACCCACACTGTGATGCTGACAGATGCCCTCCTGGCAAGCTCAGATGGGAGGACTCATGGAATCCAGATTTTAAATTAGAGTCACCTGAGCCCAGTCAGGGACCTGCCATCCTTCTGATGGAATGGAAAAGAGAAGGGAGGGGGGGGACGAGCTGAAGAAAATCTTTGTAGCTGAGCCTACCTGACTTTCCTCAGTGGGAGACACATGAATAGTGTTTCATGTCAAGGAGATGTAGTTAAAATGCAGACTGCTGATCCGTGGTCTCTGAATTCCAGAGGCGTGGTCTGTGCCCGTGGACCACTCATCTTCCCTCCCTTTGATCTATCACTTATGGAGAGAAAGGCTTTTATGTGTGGTTCCCATACAATGGGTAATTTAGTTCATTCCATTATGACAAAGTAGGAAGTCTAGTACATTTGCTTCAGTTTTTCTTCAAAGTACTTAGGAATGTATTATCCTCGTATGCTTTAGGTAGCCCGAATACATTTTCTCTGGTTGTTTATAATAGAATTTTTGAACTCCTTTTAGCCAGCTCAAAGTAAGTTGCAAGTTACTAAAATAAAATAAAACAAGGATGAAAGCATGCACTGTGTCAGGGTGCACAGTTGCTTGAGACAGGTGATGATGCTAGGGCACTATATTGATATTATGGTGACCCAAAGTGCCTCTTTTTTTATAATTGAAATTGGCACAATTTTGTGCCTGTTAAATGTCAAGTCCACTTGTGGTCCTTTGCAACAATGTAATTTACAGTCAACCCCCCATGCCCCCAGGTCCTGCTTAGAGTGTGTACCCTGTGTTTCTGAATTCAGTTTGCTTTCTTGGTTAATTTATAAGCAGTGTATGAGGAGTTAACTATAACATCTGTATCTGAGGCTTGGATTTGTTTGTGTCTGAGTAAATGAAATGCTCCCAAGCATCCACAAGTTCATTCCACTCACGTGGACCAACAGAATCCAGTGCTAGTGACATTTGAGTCAGAAACCACACATCTAACTTTAATTTTAACAATGATTTCAAAAGGTTGAGGTTGATGGGGAGAAATCTTTCTATTTCTTTTGTCAGAAGAAATTTTACACAAACTAGTATTTGTACAGAAGAGAATCTGCCTTTCAATAACTGGGTGAGTTGCCTTTAGACTTCAGATGAAAGAGTGTACACAATTTATCTTTTTTTTCAGGGAAGCTTAAAGAAGTACAAACAGAAATAGAAACAGGAATAGTATAGTCTTGTGAGTTTTGGTTTTGTTAAAGAATCTTGAGGGGAAAGGAAGATGTTAATGTTTTCTGTTGCTGTATCAAGATACCCCCAAACTGTGTAACTTATGCAAACCAGAAATTCATTTTGTTCATGGGTGGGTCTGGTACATCCAAGCATGTGGTCCTGGCATTTGGTTTCATTGCCAAGGGCCTTTTGCTGCTTGTACGGAGCTTCACATAAGGAAGCAGAGCAAAAGCACTAGGCTAGGCCTCTCTTCCTTTTCATTCCAAATGCCATCAAGACGATGTCACCCTCATAACCTCTTCCAATCCCAATTACCTCCCAAACACTCATCTCTAAAAATCCTTAATATATAAATAGGTGGATTACGTTTACAACAGAGAAAGGTTCCAATAGAACACATCTGTCGACAGATAGTTTCAGAGATAGCTTGGTCTCTTCACGTCTCTGAGTCAAGGGGACAATAATGTGTGATTGTTGTGCTTGGGTAACTTTTGATGTCTCTTGTCTCTCTGTATGTCTTATAGGCTTTTTACTTCAAAGCAAAACAATCCAAATGGCTACTTTATGGACCAACGTGCAGTAGAATTGAGGCAATAGCATCTTTGAACAGGGGAGATCAAGAAATAAAGAACACATACCCAGGGTATAAAATCTTCATCAAGGACCTAA
The DNA here is from genome assembly GCF_978045245.1 of Mus caroli. Lineage (NCBI taxonomy): Eukaryota > Metazoa > Chordata > Mammalia > Rodentia > Muridae > Mus > Mus caroli. Next base: position 77,988,684 of record NW_028227263.1, on the reverse strand, counting down.
TTATTAATGGGAGACTTGGTAAAATTTGAATATAACTTCTGCTTCAATGAACTTCACTTTGGCTTCATAAATGCCAAAAAGCTGTAATGCTAAGCATGTTTCTATAGCCCCCACAGTGTGAAAGGAAAGTAAAAACTTTCAAAACATTTTCATCCATATTACTGGTCTTCATGGTACTTGAAAAATTTTAGTGACATAGTAACACAGAAGAAGGTTTGAGATATCCACTAGTGTTTCTTTTACTCACCTTCCTTTCACCCAGGTAGTTAGGCAGTATGTGGTCCCGTTGTGTAGAGACAGAGTGTATTGACAAAGCTATGGCCATCCATTCCCTGTAAAGTAAAAGGGTAGCTCACTAGGCAGGTGGTAACTTGGGGAGATCCATCTAAAGTTGTCGGCAGTCTTTAGCATTTCACCCACCAAGGAAGACAGAGTTCAGAGATGAATGAAGCAGTTTAACTGGGCAGAATGGAATCTTATCTTGGTACCCATTTCATGGCACAACAAGAAAGGCGAAACTTGGTTGCAAGGAACCTTGTAGACAGATAGTTTCAAAGAATAAACACCTTTTTCTTTTTTTTCTTTTTTTTCTATGAAATAGACTGAGTTCAGTGGACATTTGGATGCATGGATCTCTAAGAGAAATTATAAGCCAAATAATGCTGGCGCTCTCTGATAAGGCAGTCAGATGATGGGGAAGGAATGTCATTTTCAAAAGCAGTCTAAAAATTCTTTGAAATGTGTTCCATAAAGAGGAACTCTTTTTATTTCTGCCCTTGTGGAAACAGTTTATTCTTTCTGGCCCGTTTCTTGCAATGTTAGCTTATACAAGGGCTAAAATGGGGCTGCTCAGCACTTAAGTACACTTGAAACTCTCATACATAGAAAAGAAAAAGAAATAAATACTTTAAACCCTTTTTAAAAACATAGAGCCCTTCCTCCTTGGTCTTTAGTCAAAAGTGATTTGGGACCAGTCAATCTGGGAAGTGGGATCAGTCAGCGGGAATACAAATAGAAGTTTCCAGCCATCAAGATACTAACGGTTTCCCTTCATAGCTCCACAAGAGCTGTAACTTTGTGTGACCCTGATATCTTTGTCTTGTGTTCATTGGATGTCAGTCACCAGGTCCGCCTCCCACTCATAGAACATGTTTACAGAGGTGCGTATCACAGGAGACCATCAAGGATTACATTAAGCTTCCAGGATGGTGATCATTTTAGTGTTCAGACTCAGTTTTAGGATAAGGGTTTGTGATTGCTCTATAGATTTGACCTTTTATAAGAAGAAGTCTCTTGCTAAAGTGAATTCCTTGGTGGTATACGTGGCACTCTGGGAAGCAAACTCCTCTGTTCCTTTCCAAATCATGCTAGAATCTCTTAACACTGCAGCAGATGTAGAATTTAGACTCTTCATGTTTATTCTACAATCATCATAGAGCACGTGTTCTGCAATGTACCTTATGTTACCTATGGTTGGTTACCAATGGTTGGGACTGGCTCTTTCCAGGTTCTCAGGTATTATTTAAGAGTTAATTAATGGCACACAGAGAGTGTAAAACTCCAGGGAAACTCTGCTCAAAGCAAAACAGTAATACAGATGAGCCAGGAATATACTGTCAAGATTGACAGCAGGTCTCATGAGAGTCCTCAAGAGCCAAAGTTATTGTGTAGACCTTCTTCTAGTAGACCTGGTCCCTAGTTGGAGGTCCTGTTTGGGAAGTATGCTTTTGTTGTAGGAAGTGTCTTCTTGGGGCTGGGAAGGGAAGCTTTAAAAGCCCACACCATTTTTACTTAGCTCCCCAACTTTGCCTCCTGCTTTTGGGTCAGGATGAAAGATCACAGCTACTGCTCTATGGCCATGCCCTGCCCCCTGCTGCTATGTTCACGATCATGGACTCCAATTCTCTGTTTTATAAGTTGTTTTGGTTATGATATCTCTCCATAGCTATAGAAAAGCACCCAAATCACCTTACCACAATATGCCAAAGGTTTATCATATGTGCATCCAATTTTGCATGAACAGAAGACAGAAGACTTTTCCCTAAAAATGTACCGTGAGGGCACTGTTTTGCCTTAATGTACCTACAACTAGTTAGGTGAGGTCAGCCTTGTTATTCTCAGACGTAAGCAGGGTGTGACCGACTAGAAGCTAAATCAAAGAGAGGAGAAACTTACTGTATTGTTTACATTTGGGGTGCGCATATAGTTTCACGCAGGTGGAGATCCTAGGTTAACTGGTCAGAGAGGGTGTGTACATAGGAATTGAGTGTAAGGGCCCTGCACTGCCAAGTGTATGATTGGAAGATGTATGTGAACATAGCTCACAGCAACTGGGATGCCAGCTTGCTAAACTATTCTCCATGCTCACCTGCCACATTTTCCGTTAGGGTAGGATTCTCAACCCTTTCAGAAGGATCAGATTATTGTGATGAAGCTGACCACAGAGAGAAAAGCTGCTTCAATGGCAGTCATAGATGTAGACTTTCCAAGTGATAAATGTGGAACACTTATAGTTTTCTTATTTGCAGTACTGTGTGTGTGTGTGTGTACATGTAAGAGTGAGAGGTGGGGAGGGGGAAGAGAAAGTAGAGAGAGGGGGAAAGAAAGAGGGAGAGGAGGCAGAGAGGGAAGGAGGGAGGGAGAGAGAGAAAAAACAATAAATGTGTATCTGATTGAGATACTAGAGCTCTGCTGTAACCAGCCCTTAAAAACAACAAAAGGATTTTATAGCTACCATATGGAGGTGGGTATGGAGCCAGGGTTGGTTTTCTTCCCGTGAGGCCTGCCATTCATATTGTGCTATACATCTCCTGGCAGCACCTTGCCAAGTAATTGAGCACTCTCTGTTGAATTGTGTCCCCCCTTGCTCTCTTCCCTACTACTGAGAGGGATTCCTTAAGGGTCTCTGCTTTCTAGACCTTACTTTGAGAATGCTATTTGGACTGCTAGAGTTCATGTCTGTCTAATTTTCTATCTCTTTATCTTCTGCTACCTGGTGTTGTGAGCAAGCCTGCCACTGCGTTTAATAGGAACCTCTCAGTATGTTGCTGATCAACGAATGAGTGTGTGCAGCAGGTGTGTGATGCTCTGTGGAGCCACCGCTCCCCCAGGCCTTTCATCAGGGTTGCGTTTAGCCCAGTTGCCATGGCAAGGTCATGTGATGGCACTCCTTCCAGATTTGCACCATTGCAGGACTCCACAGTCACGAAGCTCCTTGAGGACAGGTGGCATGTCTTGTTGATATAAAATTTATGTTAGTTCACTGACCCATGAGTTCTCAAAACATGAGTGCTGAACGATTTACCATTTCAGTGAAAGAATAGAAATTACAAGGAGACATATCTGTGACACAAGCACTTTAACATCATGTCAGTGCTTTAATAAGGTGCTGATGTGTGGTGGAGAGCATGTTATTTAGCCTTGGATGGCCTGTGTAGAAGCCTTCCCCTTCATACCAGCTGAATAAACAGGCGCATGCTAATTAAATTCCCTTCTACACAATGCAAGTGATTCTGGCAATCATGATCCCCCAGGATTCTGTAGGGTATAATAGTACAAACACAGGAAAGTAGCCAGGCAGCCCTTGGCACTTTTTTTTTTTTTTTTTAAACGCTCAACAAATGTTTGCCTCTCGGGCAGTGTAGACTTCTTTAGAGAATACGACTTACAATATATTTTTTTTTCTTTTGCAGGTATGCTCCTTGCTCTCAGACTACTGGAAAACAGTGGTTGGAAGTGTATTTATAAGAGTAACTACTCAAACCACAACTAACTAACTGCGTGGTTAAATGGTTAAATGAAAGATGACCCAGATTCTGGTCTGAATTCCTCTGTGGACAAGATGTTTAATGTTTATGGGTCTCCTTTCTTTCTCACTTGTACAGAGATACTTTTAGAAATTCTTCATGGCTAGTGGCAATGACTCCATTGAAAAGCTCAGCATGCTTCCAGACACATAATACATTCCTAATACATTTTCTTTTCTTTCTCGTTATACTTGGGATGGCAATCTCTTAGTAGTGTTCTTATCCCACATGACTCTCATGACATCTTTCATTCATAGTCCTAAGTCCCAAGGAATAATGGACTAGAAGAGTTTATGGGAGGGATGGGCATGTAGAGAAGTCAACATCATAGGAATCCATCTCTCTCGACATTCCCACTTCCTTCTTATAGTTTCTTCATTTCTAGTCTCTAAGGCATCTACCTAGCTAGCCATATTAGGAAACACATTAGCCACTGTAGCAAAGTCTATAAGAAAAGACCTAGTAGAAGGCTGGGAAAGATAGCTTAGTTTGTAGAGTGTTTGCCTTGCTGGCATAATGACTGGTGTTCAATGCGCAGAGCCCACATTAAAAAAACAAAAAAACAAAAAACAAGTCAGAACAAAACAAAACAAGCACTACAACAAAAATCAAGTATGATAGTATGCACTTATATTTCCAGTGTTGGGAGAAGGATATTGCTGTTCTCTTGGCTCACTGGTCCAGTCAGGATAACCTACATAACAAGTTTCAAGGCAATTGGAATTGCTATAGTATAATTAAATTAGTAGATGAAAGGGCTACAGTTACCTCCTAAGGAACCACATCCAAGTCCTCTTGCTTCCACACACACTTGCACAAATGTGCGCACACAAAATTACATGTGCATGACTAAGTGACAATCATGGAAACACAAACAGACATCTAACGTTGTGTAAGTTCTGTACACAATAAAATAATTAGTGTGTGTGTGTGTGTGTGTGTGTGTGTGTATGTTTGTGTGTGTGTGTGTGTGTGTGTGAGAGAGAGAGAGAGAGAGAGAGAGAGAGAGAGAATGAGAATATGCAAAAACACATGTATGCCATGGCCTGTGATAAGGTCAGAGGACAACTTGCAAGAGCCAAGTGTCTTATTTTCCCAGATATGTCCTCATTGAGATCAATAATTTAGGTCATCAAACTTGGTGGCCAGTACCTTATTCCTTAAATAATCTTGTCTCCCCCCATTTTCTTACAAGACAGGAGAAATATGTTGACTTAAAGGATAGTGGCCTGTGTATGCAGACATACATACAAATTCAGTTCAGGATTTCAAAGCAGCCACTGGACTAAGTACATTGTATGCAAGTCCCAGCTCACCAGCTTTCCAGATCCTCACAAACTTGATAGATGCCTTGCTACCTTGATAGATGGTTCTGTCCTCTGAGTCCGAGTTTCTCTTCTTTCCCATGAGAGTCTCCTTTTGCCCTATGTGCCAAGAACATCACTGTTAACAGTGCTAAGCTGTTGACATTTGTGTGGGCATCATTTTCTGCTCAGAAAACCAGAGATTTCATGGAACATCTTGGCATATAGCTCTCCTAATGAAGAAATGCCTGTAGACCCTCACTGTTTTCTGCCTACCATAAATCTCCTATGCCTTTGTGCTTAATCTACAGGGGCCTTGTTGAAGCTATAGTACAGTCAGGTTTGGGAGCTGTGTTTCAGAAGGTAAGCGTCAGCTCAGAGTACTTAACTGTAGGGTAGTGATGCTTTCAGGCTTCTGCTCCTCTTTATTTGTCCTTAGATACAAGAGAACATGACTTGCATGTGTTTATCTTCTCTTCGAAATTTTTTATTACTCTGTCAATTTTGCAGAATGAGCAAATGGATGGATTGGTCAAAAAACCTAATGGTGAACATTTTAAAAAAGTTAGTGTTTTAGTAGCTAGAGTAGAAAAGAACATGGAAGTGGAGCTGGGTCCAGCTAGGGCAGGGATATCAGCCTGCATTGGGAATGCTGAGGCAGGAGGATCTTGAGTTTGAGACCAGCCTGGCTACCTCACAAAAGCTTGTCTCAGAAAAAATATGGAAGTAGAGTTTCCGGTGATCCTGTTTCTCTATGTTTTTATTGACAGCTTCTTGGCTTTGAAGTTATTGTAAACCAGACACTATGTTGTTGTACTATTTTTTTCTTCTTTTTTAATATTTATTTATTTTTTATTAGATATTTTCTTTATATACATTTCAAATGCAATCCCAAAAGTTCCCTATACCCCCCCTCCGCCATGCTCTCCTCCCCACCCACTCCCACTTCTTGGCTCTGGCATTCCCCAGTATTGGGGCATATAAAGCTTGCAGTACCAAAGGGCTTCTCTTCCTAGTGATGGCGGACTAGGCCATCTTCTGCTACCAATGCAGCTAGAGATGCGAGCTCTGGGGTTACTGGTTAGTTCATCTTGTTGTTCCACATACAAGTTGCAGACCCCTTCAGGTCCTTGGGTGCTTTCTCAAGCTTCTCCATTGTGAGCCCTGTGTTCCATCTTATAGATGACTGTGAGCATCCACTTCTGTATTTGCCAGGCACTGGCATAGCCTCATATGAGACAGCTATAACAGGGTCCCTTCAGCAAAATCTTGCTGGCATATGCAATAGTGTCTGGGTTTGGTGGCTGATTATGGGATGGATCCCCCGGTGGGGTAGTCTCTGGACAGTCCATCCTTTTGTCTTAGCTCCACACCTCCTTCCATGGGTATTTTGTTCCCTATTCAAAGGAGAAATGAAGTATCCACCCATTGGTCTTCCCTCTTCTTGATTTTCTTGTTTTACAAATTGTATCTTGGGTGTTCTATGTTTCTGGGCTAATATCCACTTATCAGTGAGTGCATATCTAATGACTTCTTTTGTGTCTGGGTTACTTCACTAAGGATGATATCCTCCAGATACATCCATTTGTCCAAGAATTTCATAAATCCATAGTTTTTAATAGCTGAATCGTACTCCATTGTGTAAATGTACCAAATTTTCTGTTCCATGTATTATTTTTGGTTTTCTTTAAGTCCTTTTGATATAATACTTTATAGACTGGTCATCATGGATTGTCTTATCTAGCATATAGAACACTGAGGTGATGGAAGTGGCTGTGGCTTGGACAGCAGCATTGTTGCTCACACTGTGGCTGAGAACTCTGGCTTGGCTCTAGGGTCTACTGCTCATGTATTTGACTTATCCTTTTTTTTTTTTTTCCCTAATGGCAGCCAGGCTTTCCCCTAAATCTGGCGTTTACTGACAGGACCAAAGAGCGTTATAGAAAACCTCTGAGAAACAAGTGCTCAGTTGAGAAGTCCTTTGCGGAATAAGATACCATCCATGTATAAGCCTACAATCGTTTACTTCAGTCTCTATTTCTCCATTACTCTACCAGAAATTTGAATGTTTTCAGTCCCTCTGTGGCATGAGTAACAGAAATGAATGGAGTTTTCTGACTTTGGTTATATGAATGTAAAACACACTAGCTAGGAGTAGTACACACTCTGTAGTTCTCATAAAGCAGAGGCAGGGGGATCACAAACTCAAGGCAAGCCTGGGCTACATGGTGAGCTTCAGGATAGTGTAGCCTACATAGGAGTTCTCCGTCTCAAAAACTTAAAATAAAATAAATAGAAGAGATGCTTTTTTTTCCTGAAGTAATTCCTAATTACCTCATCAATAATATTGTGTCTATGATAGAAAGTCATAAGAATTGACCAATAGGAAATATTTCTTCTTATATTAAGGAGGCCAATTGCTTTGAATATGGCTTTGATTTTGGATATTACCCTAGAGCCATGTTTGGCATAGAACCCTGATGAAGTTGAGAAAAATTTCTTGGAGAAAGGTCATGTGGCTATAGTTTCAGTAGGTTAGCTCATTCATTGGAAAAGAGGGAAGTGATCTAGAGCTTGCTGGACTGAAAAAGGACCCAGGGCCCAGAGAAACAAAGTCTTGGGAGCATATGTCTGGACATAGGCCTCAGTGGCATCAGTCACACTGATGGTGTTTGAGTCTATGGAGCCTTAAGAAATTACTTATGGAGAAAAAAATAAGATTGAGCTATAACTGAATAAGGAATTAACAACAGCTTAGTATTTGTAGTAGGAAAGCTACACTCATGCCCACTTGGGTTTTATGTTAGTCAGCATTTTCTAGAGAAATAGAACTGATATAACAAATATCTATCTATCTATCTATCTATCTATCTATCTATCTATCTATCTATCTATCTATCATCTATCTAGAGAGGGAATTTATTAAAATGACTTGCAGGCTATGGTTCACCTAGTCCAACAATGAACTGCCAATGAAACATTCCAGAATCCAGTAGATGTTCAGTCCATGAAGCTGGATGTATCATCTGGTCTTCACTATATGCTGGAATCTCAAATAAGTAGGTGCTAATGCCAGTGAAGGAATGGACTTGCTAGTGATAGCAAGCAGACAAAGAGCAAAAGCTTTCTTTTGTTTCAATGTCCTTTACACAAGGCAAAACCAGAAGGTGTGGCCCAGATTAAAGGTGGACCTTCCCACCTCAAACAACCAGATTAAAGGCTAGTCTTGCATTCATATGATTGAATTAAGAAAATCCATCACAGGGCTTACACAGCCTCTTGGATTTTAGTTAATTCCAGATGTAATCAAGTTGATAACCAAGAATAGCCATCACAAAGTTTATACTTTGTACATTGCTCAAGAGTAATGACCACACATATAGTGTCCCCTGCCACTGGCACTGCTCCACTATCTCCATTTGTGAAATTCTCACTCACCTGTATGGCTTTTTTCCTGTTTTCTCCACCATGAGAAGGCTACCCATCTGTATGCCTTTGCTGATATTAACAGACACACAAAGCTAGATGTGTGGGAGATAGTTCCAAGTCACTTGGTGCATCGAATGCAATGTTCATCAAGGCTCTTGTTGATAATCACAACTAATTCAATTCAATTCAATTCTGCTTGGGCTCATAGGTAATTTCCTAGGTAACAGAGCAGAAAGTTCAGGGAGACTCTAGCCTAGGAAAATTAGGGGCAGTTTGTTCAGGATTAGCTTTTGTCCTTCAAAGTTTCTTTGCTTTATTCAAAGCATCAAGGGCTTTGTCTGTGACTTCATCAAATCAGGGTAAACACAGTATGTTCCTCATCCTCCAAAAGAAATTTCCTTTCATTGAGTAGGAGTGATCAAATTATCAACGTGTCTTTTTATTGGTCCTAAATTATCAACGTGTCTTTTTATTGGTCCTAAATTATCAACGTGTCTTTTTATTGGTCCTTAGATGTTTCCAAAGTTTCCCCTAAACTGAACATGTGCTCAGGGGATTTGATGGCATTCACTAGTTCTGTAGCCTGAGGGGCATGGCATATTTGGTCTAGGCTTAACAAAGCCTGCATTCATAAACACTGATTGAGAAAACATTAGTGTGTGTCTCTGTGTGCATGCATGCACGTTTGTATGTGTGCCTTTAGTAGTAGTAGAAAAACAAGATAGTTTCTATTTAAGAAGGAGAAATGGACGGGTTTTACCCAATATAGTTCTTCATTGGAGATACAGTCTTTTCTTAGTACCTATGGGAAATTTGCTTCCAGCACGTCCCTATGAACATCCAAGATTTCATCTATAAAGTGGCATAGCATTTTCATAGGAACTATGCACATCTTCCTATATATTTCTTCATATGTTTGTGCCCTAATTGCCTTATAGGATGTAGATGATCATAAAGCATTGTTATATTGTTAATGTGCTGTTTCAGAAATAACAATAATGAGAAAAACAGCTCAGGTTTCTTAAGTATAGGTGCAGTTATTTTGGCACTAATACTGCTACTCAGAGGTCAGTTGTAGGCATAGATGTTCATATGATGGTCCAACTGCATAATCTTCAAGAGATGAAAGAGAGACTGACAGAAAGAGAATGAGTTTGGGAGGCTGTTTAGGGGAATTTTAATTTTACTGAACACTAGGTTGGAAAGCTTAGTGGGTAGGCTGATTCTGTTGTGAGAGTAGAACCATTGGACTGAGCAGGGGGTCCCCAATGGACAGGTTAGAGAAAGAGCTGAAAGAGCTGAAGTGGTTTGCAACCCCAAAGAAGGAACAACAATATCAACCAACCAGATACCTACCCCCCAGAGCTCCCAGGGACTAAACCACCAACCAAAGAATACACATAGAATGACCCATGGCCCCAGTCACATATGTAGCAGAGGATGGCCTTGTCTGGCATCAATGAAAGGGGAGGTCCTTAGTCCTGTGAAGTCTTGATGCCCCAATGTAGGGAAATGCCAGGATAGGGAAGTGGTAATGGGTAAGTGGGTGGAGGAAACACCCTCATAGAAGCAGGAAGAGGGGGGATGTGGATGGGGGACTCCAAAGAGGAAACCAGGAAGGGGATAATATTTGAAATGTAAATAAAGAAAATATCTAATAAAAAAAAGGAAAAAACCCAGAGGCACTGAGCACTCAGCAAAGCAAGGGTGCTGTGGCTTCTCTGTTTTCACTTTTCATCTGTCAAGAAGCTTTGTTCCCAAAGGTCCTACAATTATTGACTTATGCTCTATATTCATCTTTTGATATGGTGGCTCTAAAGGGGACAGATACCAAAACGATCAAGTGAGTCTTCGAGTCTTCACTTGTATTCTTTGCAATTGTGTTTTATTTTTATTTGTTTGGGTATGGCTGTGTGTCACGGGTGTGCCTGGTGCCGACGGGGCCACAAAGAGGGCATCTGATCCCCTGGAACTAGAGTTACCAGATGGTTATGAGCTGCCATGTAGATGCTGAAAATAGGACCCAGGTCTTAACTTTTGAGCCAGCTCCTCAGTAGCCTCATCCCTACACACACACACACACACACACACACACACGAGGGAGAGAGAGAGAGAGAGAGAGAGAGAGAGAGAGAGAGAGAGAGAGAGAAACACATAGACATCTACATCACTTTTCATCTGTCAAGGAGCTTTGTTCCCGAAGGTCCCACAATTATTGATCTATTCTCTGTCTTCATCTTCTGATATGGCGGCTCTAAAGGGGACACCAAAATGATCAGGTGAGTCTTTGAGTCTTTACTTGTATTCTTTGCATATTCTGTGTCTGGTGCACAGCACTACATAGAGTATTTAATGAATTTGTGAAAAGAAGAAATGAGATGTATATACAGAGAATCTCCAAGGTTTTGAATATTATAATGATTAAAAGTATAACCCTGGGAACATGCATGCATTCTTAATTTATCCTAGAAGTTCTTACCTCTACAATGTCAAACACGTAACCCAAAACCTTGAACACCTCTAAATATCGGCATTGGTTTGACACCCCACATCTACATGGGTACACCCCATATCTACAAGGGTATTTGAGAAAAGCAAAAGTCAATGACAGGCTCACATTCAAAACACATTGTTTTATTTGAACCCATTCATAATCTGACCACTAGGGTTTTTTAGAAGCAAGCTTCTTAATCTACATAAAAAGAAGAATCTTTTTAATGGTTACCACATGGAAAGAGACACAAAATAGTGACACTGTCCTGGCATGTTCCCTGGAGGTTTAAGCACCTTTTTTTTTTTTTAACTTGGCATGAGAGGCCCTCACATTTTTTGCAGAGTTCACAGCTGTTTGGACTTAAGATGTAATTACATTTCATTATCAGTGTCAGATAAAACACACACAGCCATGTTGGCCCAAGTAGAGCCATAGTGATGGGAAAAGAGAAGTTGGCCATGAAAAGTTAGACTCAGAGATACAACTTTGATCCTTTAAAAAAAAAAGTTCTTCATCATGAGACTTCCCTGCATGCTTTTTGGAGGGAGTTACAGTAGAGACAATGGATGTGAGAATATGAGAAGATTTATGTGACAATTCTCAGCAAGATTTATTTTGATACAGTGTACTGTATCAACATGTAAAAATCTAATAAATATCCATCTTTAAAGAGGGGACTGCTCTAATTTTACTGTTTCAGAGAAGAGGTTTGGCAAAAAGTCAGAATGTGCATTAAAAACACACTTTCAAGAAGTCTAATAAATAAACCCTTTGAAATATGGTTTCCTAGTGAAAGGCATGTTAAATCATTTTGATAAAGAATCTAAATTAGATCTTTAAATAAGAAAGGCGAGTCCCCTTAACTTATTATTTATAGATCGTTTGGAAATAAAATCTATGCAAACTGACTTCTTCTTCCATTCTTTATAAGGAAATTGTATTGTCAAGTTTTAATAGCCCACATGGTTAGCTGGAGAATGTTCTCATTTAGAAGGGAGGCAGTGGCCATGGGGACAGTATTCAAAGATCACTCATGATGTACTGGACTTTGTAGAGCTTCATGGAAAACCCTTACCTTATTTTGCTGTGTCAAGAAATTAAACTCACAGGCCCTGGACGAAGAGTTCTTGCTGCAGGCTAGCTGTGTGACATTGAGCAAATATACCTTTCCATGCCTCAGTTTCTTAAATTATAATTGAGACCAATATTAATACCTGGCTGATAGACTATTGGAAGGTTAATTGATTTTGGATGTTAAGAATGCTTGGCAGTGTGTTGGGTCTACAGAAACTGACAAGAGATGCTAACTCAGAACAGAATCACTGTTCATACTAGGGCCCAGAGACTGAGAATGCTTACAAGTATGTAGTTGGTTGTTGATAAAGTCAAACTCTACATGCCAGGTATGTTTGCAAATATGCCCACATCTGTGCTCATTTACAGTCATGCACCTTATTACTTCCACCTCAGACTGTGCTATCATTCATCCATCCTGTCATGCTGTGTGTGTGTTATATCTCTAGAGTATAAAACATGTAATCTAGTAAATTGGATGACCAACTAAAAGTTTTTATTAGCCATTTTGAATTATATTGTATACAATATAGAATACATATTATAGACAAGTCCTAACAGATGATAGTTCAATATATGATTTTCAACCTTATGATAGTACAAAAGCAGAAACTGTACTTAGGATTTGGGGATTTAACCTTTGCCTGGGGTAGCAGAATTTGGTTTGATCCTCTCTTGGGATGCTGCACAGCAGCATTTATCACCACTCACTCAGCCAAGCTATTCCAAAGTGAAACAGCTGACACCCTGCAGTAGAGAGTGTTGCCAAGGCCTTTATGATTGGGTAGTCATTAAATTACATGAGCTATTCAACAATTTTATTACAAAACAAGATTAGTATTAGATGCTTTTGCCCAATTTTTTTTGTTAGTGTAAATGTACTTTGATCATGTTTAAAAGAGAGTAGGATAAGTTAAGATGTTTGGTAGGCTAGATGTGTTAAATACCTTTTAGATTATTATCCAACTTATGTTGGATTTCTTGTGACAAGTACCATTGTAACTCAAGGAAGAACTCTGTACAATATAGTGACCATCTAATTTTCTAATCATACTATGTTACATATGATTCATATATATTATGAATGTGACTGTATGCTAACATAGACATAGACTTACTTTATTTAGGCCATGCATTGGGGATTGCATGTAACAAGAAATAGCCTGTCATCTGACTCCACTTATAGAAGTGAGGAAAGACATGTCAATAGTAACAGTAAACTGTGTTGACTTTCTCTGGTCAACAGGGATACATGTTGGACCTAAGTCAAACAATGGTACAAGAGTCGTTGTGCAACATTTTTTTTCCTGGGGAGATTAGAAGCCACATCTACTTACCCCAGATATGGAACCAATGACAGGCCAAAGGAAAGACACTATCAAAATCCAGCTTTGTGAACAGTGAGTTTGATTAGGGTTTCTTACAGGGATATGTGTGAAGGAGTTACTTATAGGAACAGAGATGACTCAAAGACAGTTGCATCACCCTAGCATGATTGACAGCTCACAAAAGATGGGACCATGGAGCAAACTGCACAACATTCAGGCAGCTCAACAGGTAGCAAGTGTCTTTTCTAGCTGACTCAGTTAGTTTGAACCTTTTCCAAGAAGCTGGGCTGATTTTTGCTCCCTCCAGGCTACTTGAGTGGTCTGCTTAGGAGGCAGGGTTTATATAAACGTCTTCTTTGCTGCTTGGTTCCTCTCTGCTTCCTTCAGATAGCTGGGCTTGTCTGAGAGTGACTCTGAGCCCTCTTTACTGTCCACTCTTACAGAGGGAAGGTCCTGATGAGTCTGGTTAGTTTCAGCAACTTCCTTCTGTTTTGAGTTGTTGACTTTCTGGTTTCAGGAGCTTCCCTGTAGGACGGGATGTTTTAATCTGGGAGGGATATGCTTCCTAGCAAGAGTCAAGCCTTCTCTTGCTGCAGACTGAATCAATGTAGGAAACCTAGTTTTTCCATTAGACTCCATTAGCTAAGGCAGAATTTCAACTTACTGGAATTCTTAATTTCCTATGTATTTTGGATAACTGAGTAACATCTCAAACCAAGAACGTCCAGGGTATTGCTGATGGCAGATTGTGCTGACTACACACATCTTGGTCAAGTAGAAAGAGCCTATGTGTCTGTCAGGCTCTGCTGAATGCCAATTCTTTCTTTGCTTTCAATTGTGCCATGAAACATGTTAATACTAAGTGGCTATTGCTACAAGAGGGAAATGATTCTTTCATACAATTAGCATGTGTACATGCCCCAAGCTTTGTGCACGACACAGTCTGCATGTGTATACAAAGAACATTGTTAGTTCAAGGGAATTGTGGAGAATGGATGAATCTCCTGGCTTTCTGATACTTTCATACAGAGTCAAATGCTAACACAGGAATTACCTGTGACTACATAGTCTTTTTGTAGACTCAGAAAGAACTAAGGTTTGGACTGGATAAAAAGATGGGCTCTCTTAAAATGACAGGTTGGAGCCTCTCTGGATTATGTAGCAGAGATTTTAGAAGCTCTTCTCTAACTAATATGGGATCAGTTATTCTTCTCCTTGTGTTCCCCAAGTGAGCTCAGAATTCTTTACCCAGACTCCAAGACCTGTTTCTTCCTTTCGAAGGCAACACACTATCTCCAAGAAGCATATGGTTTGGTGGAGACCAGAAGATGCTGTGTGTAAAGGAGCTGATATTCAGTCTTAGACTTAGTCATCCCTACCAGGCACTGATGTAAAAGACACTAGATTAAATATTCCACTAGGGTCAGAGTGTCACATAGGTTATCTTGTTCCTTTATGGACTTTGTAAAAGCCTCCATGGAAGCCTCTCGCAGTGACATCACCCATTTGTCATTGCCAAAATGGCGACAAATCGAAAATTGAGATTTCGCAATTCTGATTTGAAATGTGACTTCTGTGTGTACACAGGAATGCAAATTAAGTGGGAGATTTCTTTGCGAAAGATAGTTTCAACTATTTTAAAGGGAGTACTTCTTTTTGTAAACGCTGTGTAGCATCATTGAGGCTTTAATTCTCAGGCCTTTTAGACTTAACAATAAATTACACTAAGGAAGGCAACCTCTCCATTTCTTTGGATAATCATACTCAGGCTGGTGTCAAGGGCCAGCATTTCTTATATTAAGGCAATCCATATCTGTGCATATCCACTGCAACCAGTGAAAATGAAGCTGCATCCTTGATTAGTAAGTTCTATTTTCCTGTAAGAGGAGAGACATTTGGCAAGCCAGTGAAATGTCAGAAAATTACACATTCAAAAGCTCCTCTGAAATTAAAAGAACACCATGAGATGTGACATTCTTAACTTCTTCTCCACTCAGTAATTGTTAATTAGATTAATTACTGTCTGGTAAGCTGAGCTGAAAACTTTATTTTTGCACACTTAGGGGTGAGGTCAGTTCCTCTGCTTGCTAGGGGCTGATCTTGGGGCCTTGGAAGCAGCTGTAGGAAGATCCTTAGCCCTAAGATGATTGCAGCCACTGGCAAAGAGGAAACAAAATGTCTCAGTAGTGTTGGAGGGTCTGTGCTTCTGCCACCAATCCACTTGTGGATTAAATTAAGCATTCCTCTTGCTAGGGTTCCCTACCCTCAAAAGTACCTCAGTAAATGGCTTGATATCTTAACCCTTCTAAGAAATGAATCATATTTTCTCTGTCAGACTTGATTGCTGTAGACTATTAATTCAGTCTGTATTGATCTCAAGTCCATATTTCTTACTGTTTAGATCGGAAATTATCTCACGCCATTAAAATGCCACTAAGTTACCGAAGCCCTTACATCCACTGTTCCAGAGGCCAAGTTCATCCTTGTGGAGCATGGCAGGATTTGGTATTTAAATCTGATTTTCACCCCTTAATTTCTTGTTCCTTTCTCAGTGCAAAGACTTTTATTATCTGGGGCAGGGAAAGGAGACATGGTGCTTAAATAAAACTGAAAGACAGAGCATCTTTATGGGGAAGCTTGCCAGACTGCCTTACTCTAACAATTTTCTCTGGACCTGGAAACTTCTAAAGAAACATTATCTAAAGGGCTTCTTGATAATGAGAGTTCTCTTAGTTTTTCAATTTTTTCCAAAATGTCTAAGAAGACATGAAAAGGGGAGAACTAAAAATTGTATCAAGTTTTCCCAATTATCCATGGTAATATATGGATTCATTATAGAGGATGTGGACAAGTCTAAGTAGTGTAAATAAGAAAATAAAACCTGTCCACTGGTGTGTAGTCATTAACATATGTATTTTAGCAGAAATAAATTATGCAGTACACTGGGCATAGGATGTGACCCTGTATGTTTGGAGAGTCACTTTAGGTTGGGCTTTTTAGTGGACGAGTGTCCCTGCATTGTTTACTCACATATCTCCTGGGTCATCATGGCTAGCTTTAGAGATCGACATGGGGAACCCATCCTGAGGTCTAGTACTTTGATTTGAGCAGCTGCTGGCACATGTTTTATTTTTTCCCTGTGGCTTAGACATTCTTGGTTCTCTGAGCAGGCACACAACTGCCTACGTGTGACAATGGCTTAGAAGCATTGGCCTAACACATCAAAAAAAAAAAAAAGGTTGATCATATGTTTTTCATATTTTCTATATTGAGCACCTGAATTTAAGGCACTTGTCACACAACTGTACTTGGTTGAATCAGCAATAATTTATACTGTTTCATAAATCATAACTCTGAATAGGAAATGGAGGTCTATTCTTTCCTGGCAGCCGAGAGAGTGATTCCACGGCATCTCAGGAGTAATATGTGGTACCTTACAGGATACCTAGGGTCAGTTTGGCTTTGGACACAAAGCTCATATTAGAATGGGAAGTGCAAAGCTCATGTTCTAACAGGAAATAAGAGTGAACTTTACCCATAGCCATGCCGAGTGGGTCAGTTGTAGCAAAGAAACAGAATGGAGCTTCCCAGTCATCACTCACACCCTGAATGTTAACAGAGGTCTTGCTAAAAACACCAGTGCAATGAGATTTGGACCATTGACACGGTCAACATGAAGTGGCATTCCTGCCCAAGTTTATGGAAAAGATTTTGTCTTGACAGGTAGAATCAGATTGACCACAACTTCCATCTAGCTAAGATCCTAGAGGGAATGGGTTTTTTTTTTTCACCCTATCAGGAGAAAGGAATTGGTGGGAGGAAGTATCCGAGTTGTAATGATTACCTCTTCCTACCAACTTTGGGAAGCAGAGTACAATTATCTGAGCTGAAGCAAAGCCAAGAGCTTGGGTTAATGTCTTTACTCTTATAAGACTTGCCAAGGGGCTGGCTGTTAATGACCCTCTGGGTTAGAACCTAGCTTCACAAGGGAGAAGAGACTGAGAGCAGGCTTAGGATTTCCAACTTTCCATCAGGCATTACCTTGACATTTGCTTAGAAGGATATGCACCAGCACTCAGGGCCCTGGAAGGCCTTTTTGATTTACTCCAAATAGCAACCATTCTGAAGCTGGTCTTCAGTGTTGCTGTTGAGATAGGAGATCTCTGTTTAATAGTACTGGCAGATAATACTACCATGTTGGGTTGGCATGAACCTGGGGTCTGCCATGATTTCCAACAGTCATGGCCTCAGGACCTGGTGGCTGTAGTGAGCCTGCATCAAAAACATTTAGACTTACTCTTTATTTCCCCTTCCTAGGTCCCAGAGTTCCCTGTCCCATCATTCAGCTGTGCTCTACTGTAATATTTCTCTCATTCTTTCTCTCTTATGCATTTAAATAAGTGTTACTTTCAGATTACTTGGAGATTTTTTTACCCAAATTATAAGCATACATTTGTCTTTTCAGCACAACTTTAACAACAACATCCATACACATTAGGTCCAGTCTAGAAAGAGTATTTACATGTTTCTGGGATCCTGAGAAGTGGACAGGATGTATCATTTTATAGATGAGAAAATTGAGACCAGCATTATTGAACAATTTACCCAGGATTCATAGCTAGTACGTGGTGGGCCTGGTGCAACAGCCAGCCATGACTGTCAAGTGATATCAGAAAGGCAAATGTCACGTGACCTTAGTTACTATTTCCCCCACAGTATGTCGAGGGAGAAATAAGTGCTTCAGATCTCTGTACTGAGCTTCTTACGGTAGGTTAAGCTTTACTTACATATGAGACTTACATGCTTATGACATGTGTGTTCTACAGGGCTTCCCTGGAGTCACTGTTCTGTCCTGTCTGCCTTTCCAAGTGCTCACAAGTCCCTTTTCCCAGACCTCTATGCTGCTGTGTTCTATCTTTCAGACACTCTCCATCTCCCTTGGTCTAGATGCTTCTTTTTTTTACCCCCTAATAGCCGTGCCCCATCTGCTGACCTCACCCCACCTCCTGTGGATGTCTTTTTTGATTTAGGGCCAAGCTGTTGCTCCCAGGTCAGAAGGGCCTCCCTCTGGGAGGAGCTGAGTTTCTCATTCTCCTTCTTGGCAGTCTCTGGGGTTGCTTCTGGGGAATGACATGTGTCTCTTCACACCACACCTCATTTGGTGCCTTTGTTTTCTCATTTCTTTTCCAAGTCTTGGCAACCGAACAGCACCTCAGCACAGTTATAAACTTTGAACACGAGTTGTCACTGATGCTTTCCAGGATTGAAACTGCTGTTATTTCTTCACCTTTTTCCCATCGGAGGCTAAATGTCATCCCTGAAACAGCCCTGAAAGGCCTGGCAGCTTACTGGCCATAGACAGGAGACTCCATTCTGAAAACAAGCTTCCTGAGCCATAAAATTGGAAGAGAAACAAAGAGGTGCCAATCGTTCATGGCACAGATTCTTGACTACAGGCAGTCCTTTATTCAACAGACACTTAGAAAATGTCAGCTTCTTAATGGGGCAAGCATGGTGGTGGCTTTCAGGACTGTGATGTGCCAGAAGGCAGAGGAAAGAATGTCACAATGTGACAATAATGATTTCAACAAGAGTAAAAATTAGGATTAGGTGGCAAGCACATTCAAGGGCTAGCTAGAGGCAGAGACCATTAAACAATTTTGGGAAAGTCAGTACTCAGCAAATAGATCTTCGGAAAGTAGTAACAGCAGCCATGAAATGCCAAGGGAGACTCTCTCTCCTCACCCACACTCCAACACATGCACAAGTGGGATGGGGAGAAAACGCATTTGGGAATTGATAAACAATGATAAGAGATGGCTTTCTAAAGCAGTGGTTCTCAACCTTCCTAATATTGTGACCCTTTCATAGAGTTCCTCGGGTTGTGGTGACCCTCAACCAGAAAACTATTTACATTGCCACTTCATAACTTTAATTTTGCTACTGTTATGTACCATAAAGTAAATATTTGATATGCAGAATATACAACTCTTGTGAGAGTGACATTTGACCTCGGATGGGTCATGCTCTATAGATTGAGAACTGCTGTTCTAAATGCATTGGATAGATTTCTGTTGGAACTGGTGGGATAGTTAGGGTGCTGTGCTCATCCAGGAAAGATAGAAGATATTCTGTCCTGCTGCTGTGGCAGGGGGCTGGGAAAAGATGCTTTCAGATCTTGAAGCTAGGAGGTGTGGACCTGATGGGTGACTTGAGTAGAGATTCTTTTTTTATTATTATTAGATAGTTTCTTTATTTACATTTCAAATGTTATCCCCTTTCCTAGTTTCCCCTCCAAAAAACCCCTATCCCCTCTCCCCTTCCCCTGCTCCCCAACCCACCCACTCCTATTCCCAATCCTGTCATTCCCCTATACTGGGGCATAGAACCTTCACAAGACCTTGGGCTTCTCCTTCCATTGATGACTTACTAGGCCATCCTCAGCTACATATACATCAAGAGCCATATGTCCCACCATGTGTTTTCTTTGATTGGTGGTTTAGTTCCAAGGAACTCTGGGGGAACTGGTTAGTTCATATTCATGTTCTTCCTATGGGGCCTCAGACCCCTTCAGCTCCTTGGGTACTCAAAGACTATGACTGAGGCAATTTTAAATCATGAATGTAGCCAATTGGTGAGACAGAACATGTAAGCATTGGTGTGATGGAAAAAAAAAATCATCACATGGATAGTGACTTTTCTACTAAAGAGATAGACACATGGGCATGTTAGTCCTAGCTTCATATTTTGCAATGAACATATTTTATCCTTATCTAGCCCACATCAGTAGGAGAACCAGTGTCTGAAGGCTCAAACATCAAGGAAAAAAAATCAATTTTTCTCAGGGTATGGGCAAGGCAAGAGGATTCTGCTAACACAAGCCCCTCTTGTCTTTTCCTTTTGGGATACTGTGGTTGGAACTCTTCTGTGGTGTGGGACAGGCTTGATTGGCTATGTGCTTGACACCCTTTTGTCGTGTTATGTGATCTTCTTTACCATTTCCCTGGAAGCCATTCTCCCACCTCTTTATAAATGACTCAGGGGAGCCAGGGACTTGTTGAAGACTCTTGGACTCCAAGATGAAAGAGTTAGGATAGAAATCAAGACCTTAATTTCAAAGGCTCATGATTTCCACATGTGGCCCTGCTCTCTTGAAAAGATAGATCTGTTCTCCAGAAAACCATGGTGCTTTAGAGGCACAGGCACAGTAATCATGAGCATTGTTTATATGTTCCTGTCCCTTCATGTCCCCTAAGGAGTGATCACACTACATCCTAGTCTTCTGAGGAATCTAATTTCTCACCTAGGTTTAAGGATGAAGTAGCCTGCACAGAGGCAAGGTAGGAAGTGGACTTTAGATAAGTTTAACTTAAATTTTGCTACTATTTTGGGGAATGAAAGATAGAAAAATAAATAAATTTTGGGTCACAAAGACAAGAAAAACATAATAATTACAAGTAGAGATATCTTGCAGTTAGTCTTCTTGATTTAACTCTTGAGAAAAATATTTGATTGATCATAAGACAGTGCATTTCATTATACAAAATTTAGAAGCTTGGACGAGAAATAAACTCATTTTAAAATTTGCTTGTATGAAAGCTGCCTAGAGACCAGAAAGTTGTTCCTTTGGCTTATTTCTGTTTCTCTAAAACTGAGAGGACAGAGCCATTAGCTCACTAAAGGAGAAAGGGATGCACGAGTTCACTATTCAAGACAGGCATGATTACATGTTGGTGCTTATGCATCAAGAATTGACAAATAGACAGACAGACAGACTAATTCAGACATTTATGTGGCCGTGTGTCTCAGTATGCAGTGAGACCGGCAGATAAAAGCAATGAATATAGGATCAAATGACTGAGGTTGTGTAGAGTCCTCTTTTCCTTCCCAGGAAATGTTTCCTGGGGAGTTGTGTGATGGATTGTTCCTTCAGGGAATGGTTAGTTTCCTGTGGTCTTAGTTGTGGGTTTTGGATACTTAACTCCTTACCACCACCACCACCACCACCACCACCACCACCACCACCACCAGTACCAGCACCACCACCACCACCAGTACCAGCACCACCACCACCACGAGTACCAGCAGCAGCAGCAGCACCAGCACCAGCACCAGCAGCCGCAGTGCCAGCAGCAGCAGCACCACTACCACCACCACCACCAGCAGCAGCAGCACCAGCAGCAGCAGCAGCAGCAGCACCAGCAAGCAGCAGCATCCCTAGCAGCACCAGCACCAGCAGCCCCCTCTCCCACCTTCCCAGCTTGGTAAGCATCGGTCCATGCAGTGTGACTATGTCACTAACTCAGTGTGTCTCAGTCCATTCCATGAGTGTATTCCCAGCATGAGTGGGAGTTGCATTCACTTGGCTAAGGAGAGCCACTTTTCCCTAATAGAAGCAATGTATTATGTTATAGTTTATCCCATTGTTGTGGTATTATAGTGTGGACTCTGTGTTGAGAACACAGTGTTTCCTAGTGAGCTTGTTGTCTCTTGTGGTCTACTTCTTTTTAATTAACAATAATTAATTAAATAATTAATCATTTTAGATTCTGTATTTATCCCCGATCCAGTCCACCCTCCAACTGTTCCACATCCCATACCTCCTCACTACCCCCACCCCTGTCTCCAAGTGGATGTCCCCACCCCCACCCCACCTGACTTCTAAACTTCTTGGGGCCTCAGTCTCTTGAGGGTTAGGTGCATCATCTCTGAATGAACACAGACCTGGATGTCTTCTACTGTATGTGTGTTGGGGACCTCATGTCAGCTGGTATATGCTGCTTGTTTGGTGGCTCCACTTGGGAGGGAGAAGAAAGCAATCACAAGTGGGGAGGGAGAGAGGGGTCTGCAAAAGAGAGAGGGGCAGAGGGGAACCTGATCTAGTATTGGGTGAGAGAAAAGGACTGAAGCCCTGAGAGCAAGCAGAAAGAATGGAAACAGGAACCCTCAGGAGATAGGAGGTTGGGGGTACCCTCTAGAATGCACCAGAGACCTTGGAGGTGAGAGACTCTCAGGACTCAAAGGGAAGTACCTTAGATGAAATGCCCAACAGTAAGGAGAGGGAACTTATAGAGCCCACCTCCAGCAGGAAGACAGTGCATCAAATGAGGAAGAGGGGGACCATCCCACAGCCATAACTCTGACCCATAATTGTTCCTGTCTGAAAGAATTACAGGGATGGAAAAGGAGAGGAGCCTGTGGAAAAGGTCTAGCAATAGGCCCAAAGTGGGGTCCAGTTCAAGGGGAGGTCCCAAGGCCTGACACTATTACTGAGGCTATGGAGAGCTCACAAAAAGGGATCTATCATGACTGCCCTCTGAAAGACCCAACAAGCAGCTGAAAGAGTCAGATGCAGATATTTGCATCCAGCCAATGGATGGAAGCTGCTGATCTCTCTTGTTGAATCAGGGAAGGCTGAAAGAAGCTGAGGAGCAGGGCAACCCTGTAGGAGGACCAGCAGTCTCAATTAATCTGGACCCCTGAGATCTCTCAAACACAGGGCCTCCTGTGGTGGTCTTCTTCTTCTTCTTCTTTTTCTTCTTCTTCTTCTTCTTCTTCTTCTTCTTCTTCTTCTTCTTCTTCTTCTTCTTCTTCTTCTTCTTCTTCTTCTTCTTCTTCTTCTTCTTCTTCTTCTTCTCCTATCTTGTTACAACACAGATTGAAGTTAAACAATACAACACGTTGTCACTTCACCCAAAAGTGGTGTTTTTGACTCTGCCTCTTCTTGACGGCTCAGTGGGTCACTAGCAAAAAGCTCACTGAGTGCTTTTAAAAGGGGAAGGACTACTTCTTATTATGTGACCTTGAACATCCACTTTTCACATTGGGAGGCCCCCTTTGGAGAACGCCACAGGTACCAAGTTGGTGGATTCAGTAAGCTTTGTCACTGCTCTTCTCATTTTTACTAAAAATTTCCCAGCACATCACACATCTCCTTCTCTAGACTTCCACATAACTTCTTTCGTTTTAATGGCAGGGAGCAGCTACCAACTCTGACACACATGAAGAATCCAATTTTCTTTGAAATGAAGAGAAAGAAAATACCACTAGTGAGCCTTCATCATTAATTTGCTCTTTACAAAATATAAAATCACCTGGTTATTGCAGTCCAAACAGACATCAGCCCTTTTCGTGAAGGGCTTACACTGTGGAATACAAATCACACTGGCCAAGTATAAGGAATAGAATTACTGCCGCTTCCCACTCTACTAACACGGAGTCCAGGTAATGTGGGAGCTACTAACAGCCTAGGAATATGGGAAGCAATGACGCCTTGTCCTTCTTTCGTTTTGGTTTTTAATTTAACTTTATTTTTACTCTGTTTTTCCTTTAATTGT
The DNA here is from genome assembly GCF_978045245.1 of Mus caroli. Classification (NCBI taxonomy): domain Eukaryota; kingdom Metazoa; phylum Chordata; class Mammalia; order Rodentia; family Muridae; genus Mus; species Mus caroli. The sequence goes on along the minus strand of NW_028227263.1, from coordinate 77,964,912 downwards.
GAAGGTGCATCAACCCAGGATAGACTGTGACAATCACAAGTACATCACTAGGGCTGAGGCCTCAGAATCCAGCCTAGTGTTTCGTCCCCTACATAGCAGGGATACTGCAGGGAGTTTAAAGCACTCTGAGCTCCAGAGCCTGCACATCCTCTATCCCACTCAAGCCTCATCTCAGAGCTCTACCTGGGGCACCATGGTTGCTGGGGCCTTTCCTACAACTCATGGTAAGACCCAAACTGAGATGCTTGCTCTGTAACATAAGAATTCTCTCCCCTGGACCTCCATGTGAAGAATCCTGAATAATACAATATCCTAGGGGCCCCAAGAAGTAGAGAGCAAGGATATTTCACAGATACTAAGAGTCACTAGGATGCCACTCCTTACTTACAATTAGATGTCAGGGAGGGGAAGGAACCTGTGATCATTTTAAGTTCTAGCAATATTTCTGCTCCTTTTCATGAATGTCTCCAACATTCTTGTCTATTAATAGTCACTGTTTTATGCCAGGGTTTGCAATAAGATATCCATAATGGTTATGCAGTTTAATCCCCATAACATCCACACATGGATTCTAGTCTTAACTAATTGCTTATCCTTCAAGGATTAAGTCAAAGAATAAAAGCATAGATCAGTTTAGATAACTATGAGCAATGTCTTAGGTTCTGTCAGAGTGAAAGATTTCTCTCCTTTTGTCCTTCTGGGATGTGTAACCCTAGCAGTTTCTTCTCTGTGGTTATTCTCCTAGGTAAGGCACCAGGTCTGCTCATGTGCATTGACTTTTCTCTCCTAATATGTCTTCTGTAAAATTAGCATTTTGCCCATCAGCCTCAATTTTAAGATTGGATTTTATATATGCACTTGAGATTAAACTAAGAAGTAAAATATCGGTTTTACAAGCTGCTTAGTCAGCCTGTGGTCTAGATGTCTGGATGTGTAGTATTTATTCTTCCTGTTTAAACACTTAGTATCATCAAGGCAGGAGAAAGGCTCAGATGGATGAGATAGCATAATTTGGCCACTCAGTGTCATCTTTGCCAGGACCACGGTGTACGTCTGGTCGGACATACTTAAGCAATTACCACCTTGAGCAGAATGGCCCTTTCCTTTGATTTTGCACATCCCCACCAACAAAGGCAGTTGTGCAGTGAATATATAAGACCTCTCTTCAAGAAGAGGAAGGACCAAGAGCCACATCAAAAGAGCGATTGCGTTAGGAGCTTCTAAATGCCAAGTCTTAAATCATCCTAGCAAATTGTTTTTCTGCTTGTTTCCCTTCTGGTCTCCAAAGCTCCATGATGGATTGCTATTGGCTGGAGAGAGGGAAGCTTATGGTATTAACCTAGTTGCTAAGACAATTAAGGGCATCTGTTTTCCCCAAATAATAGGTCTTGTTTTAAGAGTGTTGACAATAGCAAAGTTTTGATGAAGAACTCCTTGACTTAGATCTTGGAGATGGCTGTGTACTACAGTGAAGATGCTTGTGAAGAGTAGAGAAACTTATCCAGAATTTCATTTCTCATATTGTAGGCAGATATACTCACTGGGAACACTGCAAAATCACCCTTGATATTTTTTATTTCAGACAAATCTGTTAATAATGAAGCTGGTGTTGACTTATACCCCATGTGACTATTCCTGAGGATGACTTAATTGCTTTCTTAGGGTAGAAGGATGAAAATAATTTCCTGCTTTTCACAAATCCATTTAGTCCTAGGTGACAGCATCAAAGCCACAATCATGTGTGATGACTGGTCTTCACTGTCAGCTTGGTGAGGAGATACCCGTTTGGATATATATATATATATCCAACATATATATATATATATATATATATATATATATATATATATATATGTTGGTATTTTCAGAGATTTTAAATGAAGGAGAAAGACTCACCTTAAATGTGAGTGGTACCATCACATGGGCTGGGGCTTCAGATTGAATAAAAAGAGAAAAAGTGATCTGAGCACTTTTTTGTCTCTGTTTCCTCATGGTGACATGTCTGCTGTGCCTTTCCTCCATAACGGACTGCCTTCTCATACCAAGAGCCAGAACAAACTCTTCCAATTTCAAGCTGGTTTTTTTAAACAAGTTTTTGGCACACATAGTAAGAGAGGTAAGTAATGCATCATTCTTGCCTGTCTTGTCCTTGACACTCTCCAGGTTCTAAGATCCTGCTTCCTCTTGGCTGCACTCAGGTTAAAAAGGACATGGCACTTTGCCCCATGTTCTCTTCAAAACAGAACATTCACTTTACCTGTCTTCAATCAATCACAGATTTTACATGATCTCCATAATGAAAATAATAAAAGGTCCTCAAATTCCAGGACTTTGAAAAAAATCCCAATAATATTCTCTATTGTAGCAATACCTGAAATCAAAAGTATATGCTTTCCTCTTTGTCTCCTTACAGTCTCACATACTTTAAAAAATGCAGAAAATGTCCCCTTCATTATAAAGCCCCAGATTTCTCTTTTATCATCCATAACTAACCAGTCTTCTGGGAAACAAAAACCACCTGATTTCCAACTATAATAAAGAATGGCTTCTACCATTCTGATGGTAAGAAAGCTTGGTGTGGACTTGAAGCAGATATTGGAGCCCAGCTGTTTCCGATCTCTCTCCTTCCTGGCTACCATGTACTGAGGAGACCCTTTGCCACCCACCCGCACCATCATGTTTGTACTGCCACAGTCCTAAAGTAACAAGGCCACATGACTATGAATGGAAATATCTGAGTTTTGCTCTTTTTGAGTATTTTTTTTGTTATACTAACAGAAAGCATACACACACACAATTTGGGGCAAAATAAATTGCAATGAAAAAGGCCAATGGGTGTGTTCTTCTTGGCTTGAATAGAAGCCACAGGCTTTTAACTTTTCTCCCATGAACTTGCACTGGAGAATCCTTCCTCCCTTTTCAGTGAAAGTCTAATCTCTCTGAAGCAGAAATGTTATAGCTCCATGATGAGTGGGGAGAGCATAGTATGAATGGTTGTTATAAAACATTGCCTAACTTGGCAGGCTTTATGATCTGTACTATATGTTTTCCCAAATATTGTCTTTTAACTACTTATCTTTTCCCTTTTTTTTTTTTTTTTTTTTTTTTGTCATGAAAGCAACGCACAGAATCTCAAGAATCAGGTCCATAAAACCACACTGTCCATTTTTGTAAGGATTATGATACATGGAGAGGTTGATTTTCTAGCCTCTTCTGCTTGCCTTCTGGCAGGAATAAAGACTTTCTTGTTCTTGCATCTCACCGGATGTTACCTTATGTGTTCAGACTTTCACTGCTATGGTCCTAAAGTTTGTGTTCCCTTAAAATCTGTACCCTAAAAGTCTAATCACTGGTGTTATATGAGAGGACCCCTTTAAGAGATGGATAGGCCAGGGGAATTGGACTCTCATGAATGGGTAAGTCTCCTAAAAAAAATCCCATGAGCAGGCAAAAAAAAAACTCTGATACTATTACTGATACTATGTTATTCTTGCAGACAGGAGTCTAGCATGGATGTCCTCAGAGAGGCTCTACCAGCAGTTGACTGAGTCATATGCAGATACTTATAGCCAACCATTAGACTGAGGCCAGGGACCTCTTTGGAAGAGTTAGGAGAAGGACTGATGGAGCTGAAGGGGATGGCAATCCCATAGGAAGACCAGCATTGTCAAATAATCCAGACACCTGGAAGCTCTAGAGACTAAGCTACCAACCAAAGAGCATACACAGGCTGGTCTAAGGACCACAGCGCCTATGTAGCAGAGGACTCCTTGTCTGACCTTAGTGGGAGAGAATGCACCTAATTCTGTAGAGACCTGATGCCCCAGGGAAGAGGGATATTTGGGGATTGGTGTAGGGGAAAAAGGTGGAAGTGGAGAGGAGCACCCTCTCAGAGGCACAGGGGAGGCATGATGAGGTGGAAAACTCTCAGGGTGAGAGACTGGGAGAGGGACAACTTCTGGAATACAATAATTAATTTAAAATTCTGCAAATTAAAAATAATAAAATAGAGTAAAATTCTAGGGAGTTACATGGCTCTGTTAACTATGTGAAGAAAGAAGAGACCATGCAAGAAGGCTTTATATCAGATGCCAATTTCCAAATCTGCTTGTAACTTCACTTTTCCCTTTCAAGTCTGCAGAAGTAGGAGTATAAATTTTGGTTCTTTATATACCACTCAACTTAGAGTATCCTGTTATAGTGGCCTAAATGGACAAAAACCAGTGTAAACTAAGACAGAAGAACAGAAGTAATACCAGGATTAAGTTGAAAGGGACTTATTTCCTGCAGATCCCTGGGTTTACCAACAACAAATCATCACTCCTGTCTTCTTCTAGACGTTTCAAAGTGGAATGAATAGAGTAGGGCTATTTCTTTCAGAATAGCATGACCTGTGCTCAATGTTCCTTAGGAATTTATAGGAATAGAAACTTGCACCCAGTATTTGCCTTGGTGGACTTTTAAAAATTACATCCGTTTGCCTATTTTATTTTATCTTGAAAATTCTTTAAATGATCTAATTTTTTTATTCACTTTACATCCCAATTGAAGTCCCCCCTCCCTCCTCACCTCCTGGTTTCACTCTTATGAATCCCTACCACCTTACACCTTCCTTTTCTCTTCAGAGAAGGGGAAGACCCCTTGGGTGCAGGCCCACCCTGGGACATCTAGTCCCAGTAGGATGAAGCCCTTCCTTTCCCACTGAGCCCATCCAGACTGTCCAGTACAAGAAGGGACTCCAGTGGCAGGCAACAGAGTCAGAGACAACCCCTGCTCTAGTTGTTAGGGAAAACACACAAAGACCAAGCTGCACATCTGCTACAAACAAGTAGGGGTCTAAGTTCAGCCCTTGCATGCTCTTTGGTTGCTGGTTCAGTCTCTGTGAGTTCCCATGGGCCCAGGTTAGTTGACTCTGTAAGTTTCCTTGACCCCTTCAGCTCCATCATTTGTATCCCCCACTCTTCCACATGACTCCCTGAGATGCACTTCATTTCAATATAATTGTGATTCATACTGTAGAGTTATACTTTGTTTAGCTTTGAATTACCTTAGTTCTTAACTAGTACATCCAAAATGACATGATTTTATATTGAAGGCTTAGTACTGAGTGGACAGCTAATACCTTTACCCAAGGATCTCTGGATTAGGGGTGACTTTGTTTATGTAGGGGGACCTTGGCTTTTTCTATAGTTTTCAAGAGTCAGTCTATTCAATAGGAAAGTTAACTATAGCAGTGTCCCAGAAAGCCGTATGTTTTCTCTGAGCTAAGACTCTAAATGATGCCAATTAAAACGGCATTGATTTATTTATATATCTGTTAAATCAGAGATCCCTTTTTCTCTGTTTTTGCCCTAAAAGTTTCTTCCATAGAGATGACAATAAGAAACCGTGAATCTTGGGGGTTGTGAGTAGCCTTGGTATACACTTGTCATGTCCAGGCCAACGAGAATAAGCTTTCAGAAACCTTGGTAGTTGCATGCTGAGGTGGATTCTTTTCTCCTGATGGTGGTGGTCTTAGTATAGGTCTGGAGCAAAGGGCCCCTTGAACACTCATTAGGGATTAAAGCATAGCCGGATGATGCTATTACTGCCCATCCTCAGTCTATATGCATATTTCACTTGGAAACATCACCAGAAGCCCAGAAGGAAACATGAGAAATTTAGGACATAGTTTTTTTTATGTGCAGCATATGCTCAAAATATATTATCAGTTTTTGGTGCTACATGTGGCAGATTTTATGTTCACGGAAGAAAGAAAAAAAAGCACATGTGTGAAAGTCTGATGCTATTATTTTTGGTTTGTCTTCCTATTTAGAAGTTGTTTTGATGTTTATAAATACCTCCAAACAAATAGCTCAATGCAAATTTTTCTGTGAATAGTGATTGAGAAAGAGGGAAAGAGAATATTCTGAGCAAGGGTAGTTTTGCTTCCTTGGTAGGGTTGATTTAAGTAAAGATGGTATATCTGAAGTTGCAAAAGTAAGCCCATTCCATGTCCATTTCCTTCCCACATGAGGGGCTCCTCTATGGTATATATTAAGTTTTATGGCTAAGTGACAAGCTTTGGGAAAGAGAGGTGCAAGGCTTTGGTGGTGTGGAAATAGGTGACTCTCACTCTAAAAAAATGAGGAGAAAATTTTGTTTTTAAATAGAGCAATTGATTTTCTGTTCAGTCCCATGGCTATCTCTGTGATGGGTTGATTAAACTCGATGGAGAAATTCTGATGGTTGTATAAACCTACCATCCACATATTGGCAGTAGAAGGTTTTGTAAGGTGCAGGCCACTTACTCACTGTAATCTCTTTACTTATAGTACACCAAGAGCAAAGGGAAAGAATAGGATTTAAACACTGGAGGGAAACGTTCTTACTTCTGAGGGTACTCACTGTGCATAACATTGTTCCCTGTGCTAATATCCCACTATTTACTCTAAGAGGAGGTTGAAGGAAATCAGAGCTTCTGTGGGCAATAGAAACACAGAGCTGGAATTCTATTCTAGAAGTGACTGGAATCATTGCAACATGAAGAAAACATACCAAACTCATGTTTGTGGGTTTAGAGGAGTGGACAGACAGGAAGAACTTCAGGGATACTGAGGCGTGGGGGTCGGGGGGGGGGGGCTGAAAGCAGACTATAACTCTGGGCTTGAGTTCTGGGTCTATCTGAACTCTACTTCATGGAGGGAAAGCTCAGCTTGTGACTGTTGGGTCCATTGGCAGTGTGATGAACTAGCTTTGAACTGGACCTCCCTGTGGCAACTCTAGGACATTATATAATTTGATCTTACAACAAAGTAGCTGGTGTCTCTTTCTGTCATATAGGCAATGTGACCCAATGTCCCCAGGGTCCTGTGACCAACTAGTCATAGTTACCTTGTAAGCTAGATTTTACCCCCAAGTGTGTGTCTAAGATGTGTCTTGCAGTACATCATAGGGTTAGAGGGGAAGAGAGCTGTCCTTTGTGCCCATCCACATCAGTTTTCCGCTTACACTACCGTCATGTATAATTTGGGGAAAGAAGGATTTAAAAAATAGCTCCAGATGACTCATTGGGTCAAGTTAAGTTGGTTCTCTCTCTAAATATGCAAATAAGACAGATTTGGTAGGGTCAAGATTAGGGCAAATGCTTCAAGTCCAAGCAATTAGGCACAGTGTACCAAAATATCTCTTAATTATGGGTATTAAGCACATTATACATATTTTAAAACTAAACTTCAATTCTGGGGGAAGGTTCTTCAGCACAGAAGAGATTGAATCATTAAAAATGAAATTCTTGGGCTGGGCTGGGTCGGATTGGTGGAGTGGTTCCTGAGTTCACTTATAATACACAAGGCTCTGGGTTCCATCTCAAGCTCTATAACACAACAAAAGAATGGTATACCCCTTGAGTATAATACCCACAATATGATTAGCATATATTTTGGCTTTTATTGTTTTTTAAACTCATCAAGTAATTGATATTGTTCTAAATATTTAGAACAGTAAAATTATTTATCCCAAACCAAATTTGTTATTGAATCCATACTTGATTTGGCTTTTAGCCTATATTCATAATATTTACGTAGTTGGTCACCTTATAAAATAACAACCATTTTTAAAGGAGGAATGTTTTTGTACATTGATTTCCAATTCTTAAGATATTTATGCAGTTTGTGGATGAATAATTTATGTACAATAAATAAAGCCATCTGTAAAATTAAGACAATGAACACATTGTGCTATGAAAAGATTGCTCATGCCTTTCAGATTTCTCTTTTGCTGCCTTCCCACACCTCTATTCCTTATGTAACTCATTTTCTATTATTACATATTATTTTATATTTTCTAGAATATTATGTAAATTGAATCCTACATTAAGAACTCTTTTATGTTTAATTTGCTCAGCATAATAATTTTTCTTTAATCAGCATCATATAACCGTTATTCCTTTGTACTACTGGGTAGAATTCCTTTGTACTACAAGGTAGTATTCCTTTGTAATACTGGGTAGAATTACTTTGTACTACAAGGCAGTATTCTTTTGCATTGCTGTGTAGTATTCCCTTTATCTGAAAGTATTTGAGTTGTTTCCAACCTTACACTTCACTTAGGTCTATGAATGGATATTTTTGTCATCTATCTTAAGGAATCACCAAAGAGTAGAATTACTAGATCATACTATGGTTTGATGTTTTCCTTTTCAACATACTGATTGACAAATCATTTCTTCTTCAAAGTATTTCTACCCTCTCACCTTCCCATCAGAGGTATGGAAGACCCACAGTTGGGCCTGTACTTGGAGTAGTCAGCCTTTAAACATATCCAGTGGACAAGATGCATGGATACCTTTTAGGTGTAATATAAAGATGCACATCTTTGATGACTATTAAAGTCAGACAACTTTTCTCATCTTAATCGTCATTTATTAGACTTTTGGTGAAATATTTTTTTCAAATATCTGCATTTGTGGAGGTATCTCAGTAGTACAGATTATTTGTTGGGATCCCTAAGATTGTGACTTTGATCCCCAATACTACAAACGTGCATGTATCACACACACACACACACACACACACACACACACACACACAGGCACACACACCAACTATTATGCATACCAAAAATCTTTTCTTATATTATCATGTTCTGAAAGGTGTTTGTATGAAAGGTGAAAGCTGATTACCAGATGAGATTTGTAAATACTTCCTCTCCAGGAATTCCAGGAGGGACTATCAGTTAGTGTGTAGGATTTATAAGTAAGCAATCTCTTTCTATTTGTTGCTGTATTTTCATTGTCTTATTTGCCTTTAAGTCATTATACATGTGTATCTTAAGCAATTAGTATAGTAAGTATCCTAAAGAATGGGTTTGGGTATTAAAAACTATGAGTTGAAGGTTAGGCATATTGGTCCATGTTGGTAATTCTAGCACCCTAGAGGCAGAAGTGGATGAGTTGGAGGGTAGTCCTGTCTACATACCAAGTTCCAGATAATTCTGGGAGGCAGTGTATATAAAAATAACAGCAAAGCAGAAAGTGTGGGGAATATTGCAACTACAGTTGCAGGCTGTGATGACATGAGATCTTTGGCTGAAACAGTAGCAGGTGAGTCATTCCACAGTCATTTCTCAGACATCGTCTCTGGCCAGAAAATTAGTTTTCTTACTCATTTCCCCACCAGGAAGCCAAACACACCTGTAAATTTTCAGTAATTAAAGTCTGCAGGCACAGCTGAATCACTTGAGAATCAAGGGACAATTGAGGACCCTACCAGCTGTTTGCTTCTAGTCCTAAAAGTACCAGGATTCCAGAACTTTCCCCCAATTGGAGATAGGATGGCCTCGCCTCACTGTATTGTGAAAGAAAACACTTTGAAAGGACATCAAATAGGAACTTGGAATTTGGATCTGTTTCTAGGCCAATAAGACACAATACCATTCTTTCTTGATGGTATGTAGTAGTAGGGATCTATAGATTCCAGTTATCTAAAATCATAAGGGGAGTCACTAAGCTGTTAGGTTTCATAGGCCAGGTGCATTAAACCCATTGCCATCTTAATGGTGTTTGCTGGTCTTTGTGCTGGACCACTGTCGGTGGGGATCCATGGGGCTCTGGCCAGCCAGAGCAGCCAGAATTACAGTTCTCCGAGTGGAAGCTCTCTAAGGCAGGATGCCTACCTAGCCTCTTCCTGGGACAATGCTGCCTAGGAGTAGGTGGCAGGCATTGAGATGCAGAGGGCAGCTAAGGGCCAAGGTAGAGGCCACTAAGCAGGAAGTGGCTGGGTCTAAGGTCTGTCTACAAAAGCTTGGGAAGAGAAAATTCTTCCCTGGAGTGCTACAGCTCAGTAAGACAGAAACTGTCAGACGATCTTTGGTGAAATAACTCCTGTACTTTATTCCTTGTGGATAGGACTTATAAACATTTGGGGGTGGGTTGGGATCTTTCTATAGAAAGCAGATGCTTTGGTCTGAGATAGAAGGAATCCCTCATCTGCATGTGAAAGAATTTCAGGTGTTGTCCCCACTTGACTGATTGTCACAGTCCTCTCAATAGGGTGTCATGGTCATGTACCCCAGGAGAGGAACCTGGTCGGGAATAGATCTAAATGCCTGAAATTCTCATTTATGGGAATCTCTGGGGTCCCTGAATCTATTGGACCAGGTTTTCTGTCTGGTGGCATGATCCACTGCCCCATAGTGTTCTCAACCTCCAATGAGTTCGTTAAGTAGTAAGTAACCTCATTGTGAGTCAGGGAACATCATTTCTCTCTTCCTTCCACAATTTTCAAGGAATTGTCCAAAACAATTATCTCTCAGGCAGAAGGCTGTATTAAGAATAGGAAGTGTGAACAAAACACCCATGGAAGGAGTTACAGAGACAAAGTTTGGAGCTAAGACGAAAGGATGGACCATCTAGAGACTGCCATACCCGGGGGTCCATCCCATAATCAGCCTCCAAACACTGACACCATTGCATACACCAGCAAGATTTTGCTGAAAGGACCCTGATATAGCTGTCTCTTGTGAGGCTATGCCGGGGCCTGACAAACACAGAAGTGGATGCTCACAGTCAGCTATTGGATGGAGCACAGGGCCCCCAATGGAGGAGCTAGAGAAAGTGCCCAAGGAGCTAAAGGGGTCTGCAACCCTCTAGGTGGAACAAAAGTATGAACTAACCAGTACCCCAGAGCTCGTGTCTCTAGCTGCATATGTATCAAAAGATGGCCTAGTCAGCCATCAGTGGAAAGAGAGGCCCCTTGGTCTTGCAAACTTTATATGCCTCAGTACAGCGGAACGCCAGGGCCAAGAAGTGGGAGTGGGTGTGTAGGGGAGTCGGGGGGGGTTGCTGGGGGAATTTTGGGATAGCATTTGAAATGTAAATGAAGAAAATACCTAATTAAAAAATAAATTAAAAAAAAAGAATAGGAAGTGTGGATGGTGGTAAACTTCAGGGTGTTCCTGTTTTGCCTCCTACATCGTCATAGGGGGAGATAAATGTCTTCCTGCTGTCATTTCTCCATTGGGAGGATAGGGTAGAAGACACAATTTCCATGTCATCAGAGTGCCTGATGAAATGAAAAGCTGAAAAAGCATTTAGGGTTATGCCAACTCCCAATAAATATTAGCTATTGCTGCTAATGACAACTCATTACCAGAAATACCAGCTAACCGTGAGTTAGCTTAGTTTGCCCATGCCTGGGATACCAGCTGCTTTTTAATATTTTGGAAACAATCTATTTGTTTGTTTGCTTGCTTATTGTTTATGTAATAACAACTCAATTGCAAATGGTTTTATTAATATCATTTTGCTTCAGGCTACAAAGAAATGGAAGAAAAAGACAGATTATTACCAACAAGAGACACACTTTGGTTCTTATGAGGTCTTAGAAATGGACAGGCGCTTCTCTCAGTGAGACTGTCTGCTCCACCTGCTAGAGGAAAGAGCAGAGAATACATGGCATAGACTAGTGTTGCTCTTAACCTGAGGTAGCAAAACTCCTTTTTGCTGAGGGTGATAGTTAATGACAAGACTGTATCTGGTCAAAGGGTTTAGAATAACCCTTTGACTGTTGAGCCCTCAGGCATAAGTGGCAGCATCTCTGTCATCCCTTCAAGACTCCAGAAACATCATGGAGGAGAGGGGAGAAAGAATGGAAGAGCTGTAGAATAGGAAGGAGTGTGATGACATGGATGCTTTCTTTCCAATGGATTAAACTTTCAGTTAGCATAAACATATTTTGTTTCATTATGATATTTTACTATATTACTATGTATTTTCAAATATTAATTATGAATAATTGTTGATTTAATTGACATTTTCACAATATGTTTTTTTCATATTTACCCCCTGCTACCCTTTCTTGTTCTGCTCCCATTCCTGCTGATTGCCACACTCTTCCCCACTAGTTATTTTATGTTTGCCTTCCTTTCGTGATGACGTATTGCATTTTATTAGGGGTTTTTATAGGAACTTGGGAGAGGGATTATTTACAGGAGTATGGGCTTACTCTCAGTGACTATACTACTCAGGAACAGGTTTGTCTTTACTGCAGCCACCAGGGAGCATTATGGTTTTGTGCTAACTACCATTATCTGTCTATAGCTCATTCCAGGACCCTCCAAGACCCAGTCTATGATGTTGACAGGACCAGTCATGTACCCATAAATATGAATACTGTGATATCAAGAATGCCAGGGTATTGGCATGCTCTGAAGCTGCAATCTGCACCTCCTCTCACACCTTCTTCTGATTCTTCTATTTTTCTTACCCTTCTTTCATGAAACTTAAAGCCTTGGAGGGAGTGATACATATATTGTGTCACTGTCATGAATATTATGACATAATTTATTATGCATAATTGATTTTGCCTTTCCACAGTCAACCTCATACCCCTTTTGAATCTCTTGCTGGTTCCCTCCTTCCTCCCAAATAGTCATTATTTTGCTTTGAGGCCACATACATCCATTATCCCCTGCTCTTTGACCTCGTCCCCTGTTGTGTGACCTCATCCTTTATACTTTCTTATATAAACATACACATTCTAAACGTAGATTCTTCATGTGAGCTACAACACAGCATTAGGATTTCCGAACCCGTTTTACTTCTCTTAACACAATGTATCCAGTTCCGTCATTTTCCTGCAAATATCATAGTTTAAATTATTCTTTATAACCGAATAAAATTCTATTGTATGTATGAACATTTTCTTTATTCATTTCTCTGTTGATGGGCATCCAGACTGGTTCTATATCTTGGCTAGTGTGAATAGCACAAGTCTCAACATGAACGCGCAAGTCTCTGTACTATTCTGATTTGGAATATTTGGGTATTGCTGAATTATGTGGCTATTATGTTTTTGAGAAACCTTCACACTAATTTCCATAGTGACTGTACCAGTTTCCACTCCCAACAGCACTATATAGGGCTCTCCTTTCCCTCCATCCTTGACAGCAGTTGATATCCTTGGTGGTTTTGATAATTGTCAATTTGATTGTGATACGAAGGAGTTTCAGAGAATTATAATTTGCATTTCTCTGTTGGCTGAGGAAGCTCAATATACTTTCAAATATTTACTGGCCATTTGTATTTTCTTTCAGATTTGTTAATTTGTTTCTAAGTGCTTTATTTTATAGGGTATTTGTTTTTTCTATTTGTGTTCAATTTCTGTAACTCTTCATAGATTCTAGATATTAATCTTTCTGACTTTTAACTATCAACTATCTTCTCTTGTTCAGTAGCTTATGTCTTGGTTGTGTTGATTGTTTCCCTTGCTGAACGAAAGCTTTTAAGTTTATGTGATCCTATTTGTCTATCTTGGGAATTGTTTCTTATGCAATAATAATCTTTATTTTGAATTGTTTTTTTTTTAAACTCTAGAGGCTTCAGAGTTTTGGACCTCACATAGGTCTTCAGTTACTTTTGTATTGATGTTGTCCAGGGTAAAAGATATTGATTTAGTGCCATTCTCCTACTTGTCAAATTATATCTAGGTTCTGCAGGCCCGTTTGTTGGAGACCATGTCTGTTTTATAGTATACACTTTTTATAATTCTGATAAAGAATAGGTGACTGAGTCACCATCTCTCTTATGAGTTTATATATTTGTTTTGAGCCAGTCTCCAAATATGGCTGTGGATACTCTAATGTTGTTTTCTGCTTTGATTTTCAAGAATTTGTGTGTTTCAATATTTTTTAAAATATATCTTTCTATACCTGTCAGGAATGTGTTTGGAGTGTTGTTAGGATTCTGTTTAATATATAAATTGATTTTGATAGTGTAATGTTTTCCTCACTGATAGTTACCAACCCCGTGAATATAAGAAGTCTTAAAAAAAAAAAAACTTCTAGGGTTTTCTTCAATTTTGTGTCTTTCTTTGTAGAGGTTTTTCAACTCTTTGGTTAAATTTATTCCTGGGAATTCATGATTTTTCAACCAATTGTGAATGAGAATTTTTTTTCCAGTTTCCTTTTGCACAGTATATTATTGACATATAGGAAAGTTAATTTTTTAAGCTTCTGTTTTTTATATCTTGATTTTTCATCTTCCTACTTTAAGTTTTCTGTTTTCTGGTGGAGCCTTTAAAGGATTTCAAGTAGAGAACCATGTACTTGTTGTCAAGTAGGGATAATTTGACTTCTTCCTTTCCTATTTATATCTCTTTTCCCCCCTCTTGACCCATGAATGTATTTATGAATTTCATCATTGTCAAATGAAAGCAGGTGGAGTGAGCAAGTTTGTCTTGTTATTTAATTTTGGTTTGTGGTGTATGATCTTTATTGTGGAATAGTCCTGGCTACATCACAGATTTTATTATGAAGATATTTTGAAGTTTTTTAAAGCCACTTTCTTCAAATATAGAAATAACCCTGTGATTTTTATCTTTAAGTCAATGTATAAGCCATAGAATATTCATTTATTTGTCTGTGTTAAACTTTTTTACATTTTTGGAATTAAACTAACTTGGTATAGTTTTCTTTATGTCCTCTTGGATTCAAAAATTTTATTGAGATTTTTCCATTTACATCAGGGTAGTGCTGGCTTTGCAGAATGTGTTTGGTAGCCTGCTTCCTTCTTCCCTCCCTCCCTCCCTCCCTCCCTCCCTCCCTCCCTCCCTCCCTCCCTCCCTCCCTCCCTTCCTTCCTTCCTTCCTTCCTTCCTTCCTTCCTTCCTTCCTTCCTTCCTTTTATAGTTTATGGAAAACTTTGAGGAGCACTTGTGTTAACTCTTATAACAAAGTTTGGTGGAACTTAATCCTGGGCTTTTCTTTATTGAGAGATGTTTTATTACCAATTCTATCTTACTGTCTATTATGCTTATGTTGTTCATATCCTATTAATTTCAATTTTGTAAATCACACGTGTCTAGGAATTCAGTCATTTGTTCTAGATTTTCTAGTTTATGGGTACAAGTTTTCAAAGTATTACTTAATGATCATCTAGATTATATTATGTTCTCTTGTAACGTTCAGATTTTTTGTTTCTAATTTTTTCTTTTACCAAAATATCACCATGACTGAGACTACCCTAGCAATAGAAGCCCTCTCTGTAGCTAGAGCTGTTTCTTGAGTAAAATAATGCTGTCTTTTGGACAAGCAAATGTTGTTCTTTGTGTGCCCACTAGTCTGCCCTGACTCAGCTACCTTAACACTCTCAAAGATTTCTCATTTACATTCCTTCATTATTTGTTAATATTTACTATCATCATCATCATCATCACCACCACCACCATCCTCATAATCATCTTCTTCATCATCCTCATCATCAAGTGTAGAGTGGATCCCAAGACATAGAATTCCTATTCTTGGTTATACTGATTTTTATATTGGCTTGTGTCAATGTAAATGTCTGAACCCATTGATGGCCTCCTTCCTATTTAGATAGGCAATAATGACTAGAAAATGCAGAGCTTAATGGCTGCATAAACAATGATCCCTGACCACAGAATCTTCACTGAGGTTTTCTGGTTGATCAGATAGTTAGTTCATGCTACATAAAGAAAGGATTCAAGGAAGAGCTGGAAAGAAGTTCGTGACTCAGGTCGGAGGATCTTGAAGAGGGATAGTCCCTGCCTAGAGAGAAGCGGAATGTTTTGTGTATTGCCAGTAAGGGATAAGTTAGGAAAATAGCAGAGGCACAGAATGACAGCATGCATCTTCCTGTAACATTCCCTCCAATTTGTTTGGAGGGTGAAGGTGTTGCAAGCAGAAGCCAAGGAGAATCCCAATGAATCCCAGGGACATTGATGACAGAAATTGGGATCAATATAGCCTGCAGGATCAGCTTGCCCTAGGTAGCTGCAGAACATGGAGCTCATGAAACCCTTGAAAGTCACATCATCTGGGCCAAGATGCTGTATGGTGCTTAGAGCAGGAACATCCAGAACTCATCTCTGATCTAGGTTAGGTATAGACAGTGTAGCACTTAGTGCTCTGAGATGGTCTCCTGCTCCCAGCCTGGGCACAGGCTCTAAGGTGTCTCTGTGTACTTATAATGAGGTACATTCTAGAAATAAAATCCTTGAAAGAGAATGGGATATTAATTTTGAAATTAAAATTACCAAAAGTTTGGATCAGCCTTTTACTGTCAAATTTTGTTTGACCTAAAGACACACATATGGTTCTCTTCCTCTCAACATTAGATAGTTAAGTTCATTTTTAATCCATGCCAGTGTAATTGTGTGTGGTACACAGTATAGAACAAAGTGATTATTTCCTGAATGGATATCCAACTGGGGATATATAGCTCAGAGATAGAGAGCATTTACCCAGGTTATGAAAGGACCTAAGTTGAGTCCCCAGAACAAATAATGAAAAGCAAATGAATGTTCAATCATTTCAGTAGTAGTTCTTTAAGAGACTATGGCACCTCTGGAGAACTAACTTAGGAGTGGTCACTGTTGGTTGGAAACTCTGTGTGAACTGATTTTCTACAATGACCACTCCTAACTAGCACACACTCAGTGATGTTCACAATGTAAATGGGTCTCCTGGTTTTAGAGGCATGAAGGCTACAAGTATGAGAACTGGCAAAGGGAGGATATGATTGTGACTTCTCCCCTTGCCTTGGACTCTGTCTTCTTCCCCATGTCCTTGGGTTCTTCTCCTTATTTATGTGCCTGTGTGTCTAAACTTAATGTCAAGCGACACAGCCAAAGTGAATGGAGGTCAGGCTAATAACCTCAGTTTTGCTTAGGGACCTCTGCCTAGTCTCTTTTGACATATGATCTGGGTCTGACATACTGGAGTTGAGTGTAGCATAGGTTTGGAGGGGACACTGCTCAACCTACACCACTGCTAGAAAGTGGAGGAGATTCTCAAGCACAGTGCCAAAGGGCTTTGGATCATTGTGACACTGGAGAAGCTAAAAAACAAGATTCTAGGAATGAGGTGGATACTTTTGATTTAAGCCCAAATATAGGAGCCTTTCTTTCTATGCCTACCACATTCTGGAAACCCTATGAACTTAATGAACCAATAAATGACTTAGTACCAGTCTGTCCTGGCCAGTTAGGGATCCTTCCTGAATTCTTACCATGTGTATGATTCTGAGTGGGTACTGAGGAGAAGTGGCTTATGCACCTATTTCTCATGATGCTGCCTCCCTGGACATCCTGGCTCCCTCCTGCCTTCAGGCATCCTCTCATGCCATCCATCTCCTAGGTTTTCTATACTCAGTTTCTCTTCTGTTTGTGTAATTTACGTTCTTCCTCTCAACCTTATCACCCCTCCTAAAAACGTGCTCAGTTTCTTCAATCCCTGATGACTACGCTTGTGAGTCTTGTGCAAACCCTTGGACATAGACTAATGGAGAACACACTCACTTTTCTCCTATTTTCTCATCGCTTATTGTTAAGAATACTACTGTTTACATGGGTAATAGTGCTAATAGCAAAAGCATAGTGAGTAATGTTTGTGATACTTTCAGTGCAGCCGGCACCAAGCTAGATTAGCTTTATTCCCATTGATGACTCTGGTTAACAGGGTATCATTACTGGATTGGGAGTATGAACACATACTCATAGGGAGAAATGAGCATGTGTCTCTCTGACTCCAGAGTCCATGTGTTAGTCAGCAGCACCACACCTAGCCTGCAGTGGTGCTCCCCTAAGCATCTCTCCCTGTGAATTACAAATTTTGTTTACTAGAGACCTCAGGTTTGACCATCATGGATGGATTCTGACCAGTCATTTTTATTTTATACTGTATAGAGGAACATTTGCCCTTATTAAATAGTTCCAGAGACTGGAAATCAAAGCTGCATCTTTGGTGGCTCATCAACAGTTATAGATCCTGTACAAGGAGAGAAGAAAATGAATTCATTGACAATATAGGTGTTTTAACTCCAGAATATAACAATTGAGATATTGAGAAAGTTTTCAATAGCTACTAACATATTGGAAAGTGAAAAAATTTTCTTTTTTATTAGGTATTTTCTTTATTTACATTTCAATTTTTCCTCTTCTCTTGTTTCCCCTCCAAAAAATCCCCAATCCCATTGCCCCTCCCCATGCTCACTAACTCACCCACTCCTGCTTACCTGTCCTGGCATTCCTCTACACTGGGGCTTCAAGCCTTCACAAGATGAAGGGACTCTTCTTTCATTGATGTCCCACAAGGCCATCCTCTGCTTCATATGTGGCTGGAGCCTTGAGTCCCTCCACATCTACTCCTTGGTTGGTGGTTTAGTTCCTTGGAGCTCTGGGGGTACTGGTTGGTTCATATTGTTGTTCTTCCTATGGGGCTGCAAACCCCTTCAGCTCCTTGAGGCCTTTCTCTAGCATCTCCATTGGTGACCCTGTGCTCAGTCTAATGGATGGCTGTGAGCATCACTTCTGTATTTGTCAGACTCTGGCAGAGCCTCTCAGGAGACAGCTATATCATACTCATGTTAGCAAGCAGCTGTTGGCATCCATAATAGTGTCTGGGTTTGGTCACTGTATATGGGTTGGATCCCCGGATGGGACAGTCACTGGATGGCCTTTCCTTCAGTTTCTGTTCCACACTTTGTGTCTCCTCCCATAGGTAGTATTTTGATCCCCCTTCTAAAAAGTGCTCTTCTAAGAGTGCTCTGTGAGGTCACTCCAGTTTTTTTAATGATGTTGTTATCTCCTCTGAAGGTCAGTTTGCCCTCTCAGGATCCTGGGATGGAACTGTTCCTCTGGGGTCTCACAACGGGCACTATCATGAGACAATTTGTCAGCCATACCAAGAATGTGCTGAGCATGGCCTTCTCCTCTGACAACTGGCAAATTATCTTTGGGTCCCGAGACAAGACCATAAAGTTATGGTATACTCTAGATGTCTGCAATACACTGTCCAGGATGAGAGTCATTCAGAATGGGTGTCTTGTACCCCCTTCTTCCCAAACAGCAGCAACACTATCATTGTCTCCTGGGACAAGCTGGTCTAGGTGTGGAATCTGGCTAACTGCAAGCTAAAGACCAACATTGGCCACACTGTTATCTGAACACAGTGACTGTCTCTCCAGATGGATCCCTCTGTGCTTCTGGAGGCAAGGATGGCCTTTACACTTTGAATGGTATGGACATCATCAATGCCTTGTGCTTCAGCCCCAACTGCTATTGGCTCTGTGCTGCCACTGGTCCCAGTATCAAGATCTGGGACTTGGAGGGCAAGATCATTGTAAATGAATTGAAGCAAGAAGCTATCAGCACTAGCAGCAAGGCAGAGCCACCCTAGTGTACCTCTTTGGAATGGTCTATGGATGGCCAGACTGTTTGCTGGCTATACAGACAACTTGATGAAAGTATGGCAGTATTAGTACCCGCAAGTAATTCTTAGAAAATTACTTAGGCAGATTCTTAGAAAAGACATTCTAATATTTAGGCTTTTGGTGCATATTAGGAAAAGACTTAAGTGCCAAGAGAATTATGGGTCATTTGTAAGTAAATGGTGCCTTTAGTGACAGGAATTTGGGTAGGGATTATAGAAAACAACACTTGTTATTTTACTTAAAGGTGTAAAAGATTGAATACATTTTATAGTATAGTACACTATACTGTGTACTATCTTATTTTGGTTTTCTTCAGTTAAATGAATTATAAACCTAAAATGACTTATGTCTTAGCTCTCCCCTGATCTGTTGGAAGTGTTAAGGAGTAGATCTATCACTATCTTCTGGCTCTTGGCCTGGCCTCTGTCAGAAAAATGACTAGGCTTAGATGTTGGATTTGGGCTCTTTCCGTTGAGATCTCAGTTTACCTTTATAGTTCCCTGAGCAGGGGTGCTGGGGCTTGGGGGGAGGCTGTGTAATGAGAAGGCTTGGAGGGTGCAGAGCATAAACACTTCACAGGAAAAAGGACTCACATTCATTTGGACCTTGGCCATAACTAAATTGTTTTTGGGGGGTGGGGTGGGGTGGGGGTGGGGCGTGTAGTAGGGAAGCTGGAGATTGGTAGTCCTTGGCTCCATTTTGCTTTTCAAAGATTCAGGCTCTGGAGCTCAGGCTAGACAGACTCGGTATTCTGTGCAGACTTCATGGAAGATAATAGCATCTGTGGCATTTGGCATCTCTGACCACAGTTGAGAGCTGTGTAGAAAGACTGACTTATGCTGATGAGCCTGCCATGTTTGTTCCCACAGAATTCCATCTTACCAAAGATGATGACTGGCAGGATGTGGGGACAGAACTCATCAAGGTCACATCTGGCCTGGAGTCTAGCCACATAAGCTGACCTAAGCCTTAACTCCACACCCTTGCATTGAAAACAACTGCAACCTGAATGGGCTGTAGTAGGTTAAATTGAGATAAAGTATATGTGAGGTGGGGACAAAGAATAGTTGGTTCTTTCTCCCTTAGCCACACAGGAGTAGGTTTATGTGGATGCCTTTATAAATTAAAGTGGATTTTATCCTGCAAAACAGTCATCAAATGTGTGCAAACAGAACCATTGTATGTTACCTGTGTCATTTAAATCCATGGAATTTAAAGGAAATGACTGGCAACCTTAGAACTTTAAAGTAAGACTGACATAGTCCTTAATCCTAGCACTCAGCAGGCAGAAGTAGGTGAATCTTTGTTAGATAGAGGTCAACTTCATCAATGTAGAACGTACCACACCAGCTAGAACTATGCACCAAGACTCTGCCTCAGACATCAAAATAACAACAAAGACAACAACAACAACAACAAAGACAACAACAAAGACAACAACAGCAACAAGAAAACACCCATGCAACAGACATGAGATAATATGGCAGTGATGGAGAGCATATTCACTATACATGAGGCTTTGGGCTTGCTTGTCAACACATATACACATACACATATACACACACACACACACACACACACACACACACACACACACACTCAACACACATACATAAACATAAAAGATAGACATTATAGACATTAAATAATCAGACTTGTGATCCATGGTACCTCAAACAAAGGTCACTACTTTCAGCAAGGATGCTGTTCTAAGGCACCTTTGGTTTTGTGTCTTCTCTTTACCTTTGAGACCACAGGAGACTGGGAGCATTCATGGTTGCCTGGCCACAGAACTCAAGGCAAAAATGTAACCATTACTTGAGAATTTGAATGTGCAGTCCCACACACATTAAGAAAAGTTCTCTCTTCAAAATTGTTGTCCTCTCTAAGCTGTCCCAATTTAAGATGGCTTCCTGTCAGATAATTAGGAGGCCCGGGCTTTGTTTATCCCCTACTATGCAGCCACACTTTCTTGTCAAGAGCTGAAACTCAGTGAGAGTTTAAGCTGCTCCAGGAACAGAATCTTCTGTACAGGACTGCTGTTGTGCTCAGCTCACTCAGAACTCTCTGACTTTAGCTTGGACTTAAACTCACTGGTTTTTGTTTGTTTGTTTTGTTGGGTTTTTTTTTCCTGTCTCTTCTTGTCTTCTTCCCTCTCCCAACAGATTTCTCAGCATCTCATACTTGGAGCAAAGATCTCCCTGTCTAAGAAGGCCACAGGTTCACCTTTTACAATCCTAGCCACTATTTTTTTCAAGTGTTTTATTCTCCTGGAAACTGTTAGTCACATAAATCTGAGATCAATGTAGCATCAGCAACCAGCATCTCATACTTGGAGCAAAGATCTCCCTGTCTAAGAAGGCCACAGGTTCACCTTTTACAATCCTAGCCACTATTTTTTTCAAGTGTTTTATTCTCCTGGAAACTGTTAGTCACATAAATCTGAGATCAATGTAGCATCAGCAACCATCCATAAGTCTAGGTTTGGTGCCCCCCAAATATGGCTTCACAGTTAAACTCTCCAGACACACATTTAAGCTGTATGCGTTGCATTGTTGAAGTCCCTTCCCCAGGTAATGATAATGAAGGATGGATTTGGGGTTGGGGAGGATGATGTGAATCAACTTTGAGTTTTAGATAAACAAGAGGACAAGTTGGTGCTAACATGTCCCACGTCATCTTTAAGACAAACTGATACTAAAAGAAGATGATATTTACTCAAAATCCAAAGTTAATTAGGCATTCTGGGCTCTACCTGGCATCCTGTGATGGTCAAAGACTTGAGCATTCCAAGTCCTTTTGTCCTCATTCAAGGAAAAGTACTACATAGTATTGTGACCAATGTTTTGGGTACCTGTCTGCAAATTAAGCACCCAAGAGTTAACACTTTGGAAGTGATCCCCATCATTTTGGTGCCACACTGGACAAGTAAGTGCACTTAAGAATCATTTTCCCTTTTTTCTTCTTCTTCTTCTTCTTCTTCTTCTTCTTCTTCTTCTTCTTCTTCTTCTTCTTCTTCTTCTTCTTCTTCTTCTTCTTCTTCTTCTTCTTCTTCTTCTTCTTCTTCCTCCTCCTCCTCCTCCTCCTCCTCCTCTTCCTCCTCTTCCCCTCCTCCTCTTTTTTCTCCTCCCCTCCCCCTCCTCCTCTTCTCTCTCCATCTTCTTTCCCTCCCTCTCTTCCTCCCTCTCTCCCTCCCTCCCTCCCTCCCTCCCTCCCTCCCTCTCTCCCTCCCTCTCTCCCTCCCTCCCTTCTTTCCTTCCTTCCTTCCTTCCTTCCTTCCTTCCTTCCTTCCTTCCTTCTTCCTTTGCTTTATGCACACTATCCTTTGCATCCCACTGTTACTAGCTTCCTGGCACCGATATATTTAGGGTATATTTGGTCAGTTTATGCCTAGCTGTGGCATCACACTTAGGCATGGTGTTACACACAGAGATGGATGTTTCACAAGCAATGCTTAAGCTAAATTTGAGATTTTGTCTGGACATGTGGCAGTCTCAGACTACCAGAAACCACTGTTTTCCTCAATGTTTCGGGTCAGCTGCTCTAGCCCAGTACTGTAGAGCAAGGCATGTAATTCACAGTACATTGAAGCTGAGATTTCTACATGTATTATAGCATTTTGTTGTCATATCTCTCTCTGTCTCTCTGTCTCTCTGTCTCTCTTTGTCTCTCTCTGTCTATCTCTCACATACACACATACACAGAGTTTGTCTTTCAAGTGGATGACATATGACATGATATAAATGTTCTTGTTCCACAGAATTAGCCGAAAATCAGCAATTCCTAGTTATAGGGAAACAATGCAGCATGTTTGGAGAGGACATCATACATTTCATTTCTCTGCCTACCTTTTGTCATGATATATTTATCAAAATGCAAGAGCTGTTTATAGGTCATGGGTTAATTGCTTATAGGGCACCTGAGGACATCTACAAAGGAAAGAAGTGGTAGGGAATGGGAGACTCTTAAACCTTGGCCATTTTTGATACTGAAGGTCTATATTGTTTTTATTAAGTTTTTAGACAAAGTCTTTTTTATATAAAGATTTATTCATTATTATATGAAGTATACTGTTGCTGACTTTTGACACCAGAAGAGGGCATCAGATCCAATTATGGATGGTTGTGAGTCACCATGTGGTTGCTGGGATTTGAACTCAGGACCTTCAGAAGAGCAACCAGCGCTCTGACCTGCTGAGCCAACTCTCCAGCAATGACAAAGTCTTATAGTACAATCCTGACTGTATTCAAACTCAAAGTTATTCTACTGTATTAGTCAGGGTTTTACTACTGTGAACAGACACCATGACCAAGGCAAAATTTATAAGAAACAACATTTAATTGGGGCTGGGTTACAGGTTCAGAAGTTCAGTCTATTATCATCAAGGTGGGAGCATGGCAACATCCAGGCAGGCATAGCTGAGAGTTCTACATCTTCATCCAAAGGCTGCTAGTGGAAGACTGACTTCCAGGCACCTAGTATTAAGCCCACACCCACAGTGACTCACCTACTCCAACCAGGTCACACCTATTCCAACAAGGCCATACCTCCAAATGGTGCCACTCCCTGGTCCAAGAATATACAAACTATCATACCTGCCTTGGGCTTCTGAGTGTCAGGATTGAAAACCTATGCAAGATACATACACTCGAGTTCCAAAAATCTCAAGAAGCTTCCTCCCTGCTCTCCCATGGTGCTGGCTTTCCCCCACATCATTCACAATAGCTTTCATTTGACCTCATTAGCCTGTTTTGCATGTATCTATTTTAATCTTCAGATTAAAATTTATATAGTTCCATCGGCAAAAGTTCCCAAACCTATACAAATGCAAGAATTTCCTTTGAATCTACCATACAAAGCATTGTCTTATGCAGAAATGCTATAGGGAAGATTGTTCAAGGAGACAAATTGCAGCATCATGTTCCCACTGCATTGTGGGATACACTATTTTGTACATCCCCTTTCCCTCTTAACAATGACCTAGCACTTCTCTGAAAAGCTTGACAATGCCACTTACAGTTATTGCTCTTGAGTTGCACGTAGTGGGATAATTCAACATATGCCCACAACATATAATGATTAAAGGATAGAATGTCACTGTTAACTGTGAAATGTTTCATCAAAAGAGTGCTGTACCTCTATTGTTGGATGTGTATGTTGTACTTCATTTTTTCAATCACTGTAAATAATTCCATAGTAACCATCAGTGGGTACAAATCTGATCATTTTCTTACTAAACCTTCAGAACAATGGCCTATGTGGATGTGAGGGAAGAACACTAGAGCTCTCAGCTCTCACCAGAGAGGCTTCTTTTTCAATGGGGAGTGGGTAATAAAGAGATTTATAACTGAGACACATAAATGACTGTTGAGTGCTCAATTCTATATGGGGCATTCACACCATAACATTTCCCTTCAAGTCTCAGATAGCATCTTTGGAAGAGGGAGTGGGAAGATTGTAAGAGCCAGAGTTTGGGGCAGACTTCTATGCAACAGTGTTTTCTGGATACCACATGACCATTGCACATGATCTCAAAGCAGTGGTGTTGCCTACACAAGACTGGCATAAGATCAAGCCAGTCAAAATACCAGTGTGGATAAGCACAGACCCTCTTCCTGCTCCCACCCAGCTGAGGAGCTACGTTGGCAGTTGATGATGTCTGAGGGAAGGGCCATCAGTTTCCTTCTGGGACTTGGTCTTTGTTACAGTAATCATGCTTCAGTGAATAGCTCTCAACCTCCATACATAAGGCATACAGACTCAATGGGGGCTTTGGTGGCCCCACCACAGGGGCGTTTATTTCATGGTGGACTTTACTGTGCATGAGTACTTACTTATTCTTATCATATAACCATTTTGTAAAACATGCTCACTTTCCTTTCATTGATCTTTTTTCCTAGGAAAATACTTGTTGGCAACCAAAACAAAACAAAAAACAGACATATGCATGTGTATATATATGAAATATATATATATATATATACATATACATGCTTATAACTTTGAAAAATGTTTATAAGTCAAAGTTTAGTAGTGTTGTGTACTTACCAAAGACACAAGTGAAAACTGGTGCTCACAGTACCCTCCTAAACACACACACACACACACACACACACACACACACACACACACACACCACCCAACAGCAAGTGTGTTCTCCTTTATGTTTTCCCTGTGCATGGGGCAAATTGAACCTAGGGCTTCGTGCTTGCTAGGCAAGCATTCTCACTTAATGTAATTATGTTTTAAATACATTACACTTTACTTCTCTCTACTTTTCCAACCCCTCTCCCCTCTATCCCAGATTTAATACTCCTCCTTTTCCCTGCAGAAAAGAGCAGATCTCTCAGGGATATCACACAGCATACCAAGTTACAATGAGACTAGGCACAAACCCATATACAAGGACTGGGTGAGGCAACCTAGTAGGGGGGAAAAGGCTCTCCTAAGAACAGATGAAAGAGTCAGAGACACCCCACACCCCCACTGTTTTAGGGGTCCCACAAGAACACCAACGTACACACCCATAACATGTATGCACAGCACCTAGCATGGCCCCTTGAAAGCTCTATGACTGTTATTTCAGTTTTTTGTAATTTTTTTAAAAATTTGGTGTTGGTCGTTGGCTTGTTTGTTTGAGACAAGGACTCAGTAAATTAGGCAAGATGGCTTTGAGCTCACTCTGTAACCCATTTTGACCTTGACTATGCCATCTTCTAGCCTAATGCTTCCTACTGGCTGGAATTATAGGTCTATACCACTAGGTCCCACTGAGCACTTCCCTCTCAGCAGAGGACCAAAAAGACCTCATTGGTGAAATAAGCTCTATTCTTTATGAAGGGACAAAAATACAGCTCCATGCTGTCAACGACAGTATCCTGGGGGAGAGGGAGATGAGAGGGATAGGGAAGGCATGTCTGAGGATGGAGAATTAGTTCTTACAGTGGGAGCTTAGACCAGGAGGAAGTAGAATGGCAAAGAAGCCAATGAGGAGCCTTTCGGTTTAACAACAGAACAAGGAAGATGGCCATAAGATGAAGTGGTGCTTCCCTTCTGGGCCACTTCCATGGCATCTCCCAGATTCCTCCTGCTTAGTTTCTTGTGTGTCTCTAAGCTTCTGCTGAGGGCCTGTCAGGATGGGTCGGTCAACAGTGGAGTTTAACCTTTAACCCCTGGTGTAAAGGTTAAAGGCCTGAAGAAATTCCGGGAAGTCTGAGGACCAGCTAGCATGCTGGTCAGCAGCTTGCCCTCCACTCACCTTCTCAGAGCCCACCTTCTTGCTAGCCTGCATGGAGCCCCTTAGCTTACATTGATTCTTCCATATTTCAGGACCTTGTCATTAAAAACCTCAGAAATCCAGAATAGAACCTGTAACAGGAAGTTGAGTGTTACCTCTGCTTCCCACTGCATTTATCTGGAAGGCCAGTTTTGTTTGTTACATAATCTCCCAGGCTTTCTTAAATAAATGAATGTTTAGAAAAAGTGACCTCTCTTTAGTATTTAAAAACAAGCAGGGTGTGGGGTGTGTGGAGAGATGGCTCAGCTGATAAAGACTAGGCTCACAATGAAAAATAAAAAATGAGCTGAGAGGGTAGCTCTCAAGGAAGTACTCGACTAGTTCTGGGTTCATCCCACAGTACCACCCTGAGATAAACTTAAACCTGACTTTATTTATTGTTCATGGACAGAACTGAGTGTTTGCTGAATGTTTTGTTTTGTCTGTGTTCCTGATCTGTGTTCCTGATAGGAGTGATGCCAAGCTTTCTGTCAACAAATCCTTTAGGAAATTCTGTGTATTAAGTGAACTTTATGAATTTTAATCCAATATTCAAGAGATAAAATGAGAGTTATCAGACCCTCCTGCATACAGGCTGCCATTAAAAGCAAATTAGCCTGGATCTCCATGGCAGAACATTGCTAAGCATGTATTAGATAGCACCTTCCATTCCCACACCAAATGACAGCTTAAACACATTCATTTGTTTTTTGTTTTTTCGTTTTTTTTTTTTTTGTTTTGTTTTTTGTTTTTTTTTTAGAACAGAGAGGAACAGAGAGTGCAAAGATCATTCCAAAGAGCAGAGAGGTCTCTTTAAATCCCAGTCCTGGGATGTCTGTCTGTGCCTGTCCTGGTAGACTTGATATCCTTTCCTTGCAAGGCTGATCTAGGCAGCTTGGTGTCAGAGTTGATAACTCTAGCAGGCAGAGCCTCTGTGTGCTGTAGGCCACTTCACAGAGAAAACAGAATCGGGGAGGCTTCTTAATTCCTGTCTCTCCTGCTTCTGTCTTCTTATTGGTTTGAAAGGTTGCTCTTGTTTCAGCAAGAAAAATGTATCTGAAGAGGTTCTGCTTCAAGAAGCTTAAAAGCCCAAAGTGCACGGACTCTTGGTTAATAAATAAAGTAGGGCGTTCCCCTGGCAGCTGGGACATCAGATGCAGAGGGCAAGCAGCTTCTTTGTCCATGTGTGAGCAACTGTGACAAGTACATAAGGCAGAAGATGGCTTCTAGTCAACTGTCTTTAGAAGCCACACTAATAGTGCAGCAACTTGTGTCAGAGATTCAAGTCATATTTGTATGAACTTGTGAAAATCAAAAGATTTAGCTGCCATTGCTTGGCGTTTTATGATGTGCTAGGCAGTATGGGAAGCTCTTAAATGATATCCTAGAATCTGCCCATAATATCTGCCCACAATGTACCCAATCTAACTAGAGAGCGTTATGATAAATAAATAATAATATTGATGAATGACAAATGCATCGTCATTAACGAATCGGAAAAGAAAGTAGCATTCTGAAACAAAAAAATGTTTATGCTGGCTGGCGCTAAGGGCTCAAAAGAATTGATATAAAGAAAAACCAAAAACCAACTAAAAAAAGGAACACCTGCAAAATTAGAGAGGAATGATGGAGAAACTGCTTGAGGGCAAATGAGTGTGTGGTGTTTCGGGCTGCCAAGTTACCCGACTGTCGGTTGCGCCAGTAGAAGTGATTCAGGCAGGTACGGGACATGAGCAGTTCATCCTGAGAACTGTTCTCTGTCTCATTTGACATTTAATGTGACAGGAAACAGCCACCATGAAAGCAAGTCAAAGTGAACAGGTCATGGAACGAAGGCTGGCAGTATTGCTTATAGAATGACCATGTGGGGTGCATGCGCATGTGTCTGTGTGTGTGTGTGTCTGTGTCTGTGTCTCTGTGTGTGTGAGTGTGTGTGTGTCTGCGCATGTGTGTGTGTCTCTATGTGTGTGTGTGTGTGTGTGTGTGTGTGTGTGCATATGTGTAAGTGTTGGATTGTGTTGCATATGAGAGACAGGAACTATGGCTATTGCCTTTGGAGTTCTGAAGTTTGAGAGAGTGGAGTGACATTATCTTTTCAGCTACTCAGGCCTAAGCCAGACCCAGAAATTCCTGTAACATTTAAAAAATATTTTTAAACACTTAGGACCACACACAAAATAACGATGTCCTTGAGCAGATCCTCCAGAGTGTGTTTGGTTCCAAATGTTTTAGTTCTGGCAATGCAACCCTGTACCTTTAAATTATAATGTTACAGCCTAAGCCAGTAGATGGCAGTAAGATACCGCAGATTTTGGCAGGAGCTTCTGAGCTTTCACTGCTAAAAAATGCTAGATTTTTTTTTCTTGTAATTATTATTTGAAGGTGGGTCCTAATCTATTGTTCAGAGAGAAATTGCTGAATTGAAAAACAGGAAATAATACTTCCTAATTAAATAGACAAAGTGATTATCAAAGACTTTTATTTTGTCCCAATTCTAAAAATTTGCAGTAGGGTGTACAGTGTGTGTGTGTGTGTGTATGTGTGTGTGCCAGTGTGTGTGTGTGTGTGTATGCCTATGTGTGTGCCTTTGTGTGTGTGCATGTGTGTGTGTGTATGTATAAGCAAACGAAGGGTCTGGTGTGTTTTTAAATAATTCCAAATTTGAATGAATGTTAATTTGTGTAAAACTTAAAAAGTATATTATTGAATTGAGCAGGAAATACTTCTATGAAACCATTTGTTGAAAAATGCTTTCTTCCTTATGCCACCCAGGATTTGCACATAGATTTTGTGAATTCAAACCAAAGTCCACACTCGCTGTAAATGTGCTGAGTTGAACCTGCTTCTTTATTGTCTTTCTTTTTCATTCTTCCTTTCTTCCATCTTTTTTTCAGTTAGATTCCTTTAGGAGTGACATCTCACCCTGGGAGATGTCAGTGAGTCCAGTTGCCCCTCCTTCGGGTCCCTGAGCTTGGCCACAGAGAGAGACCTGCAGTTTGCAATGCAAAACCTAAATAAATGTTCTTCAGAGAGATGTATATGTCAAACCACGGGGAAAACACAGCCGGTTAATATTGCATTTGGGAACAGGAGAAGAATAGTATGGGCTGCTGTCCTCTCTTCTTGCTGTTCAAAAGCATCCTAAGACAGTCCTGCCATTGGGGGTCAACATGGGCAAGGATAGTACCCCTCACCTCTCTCCCCTAAGCCTCTGGCAGGGGTGTGACTCCAGCTTCTAGCATGCACATTTAGGCCCCTCTCTACCTAAATGTTGCATGCAGAGAGCAAGGGAACAGTTAAGTCAAAAGAGCTCAACCAGGCTCCCTTTACCTCTTTTCTATTCTAAGCTCTGAAATGTGTCTAGGCTTCCAGGGAGACAAATTGTTAAATTTGCTAACATTTTGGAGCTCTCTAGAATTGTGAAAGAGCAAATTTCAAAGTATGGAGAGACCTCTGACAGAGTCCTAGTCAGATAGACTCTCTCTCTCTCTCTCTCTCTCTCTCTCTCTCTCTCTCTCTCTCTCTCTCTCTCTAAGGGAAGCTAGAAGCTGTGTGGTGCCTTGGTCAATATCTGCACTTTCTGAGTCTCATTTGCTGTCTATGTCTTAGCCTTCCTTCTGACAAAAGTTAAAAAAAAAAAAGAAGTTAGCAAATATCTCCCTGAAAATCCCTGCTATGACTCTTAACAAAAGACTTGATGCAAAGTGAAAGTAACACACTGGTGCTCAGAATCTTTCAAGCATTTGGGGTTTTGGCTAGCAAAATAATCACAGCTAGTCGCTGTTCATGCATTTTCCCTAGGAAGCCTTTTATTTACCCTTCTCTCTGTTAGCAAATAATGATGTTTTCTATATACCCATGGGTTCCCACGGCATGTAGATATAAAATGACACTGCACATTTCTCACTGCAGTGTATGCATATGCTAAGAGTTTAAGCAAAGCAAAACAAAAATCAAGAGTTGAAGTTCTTTCCTGACAAACTTTAAGTTTTATAGCATGTAAATTTCTACCAGTTTGAATAATGCTTTTACTTGCTTCCTATTTTTAATTAGTTATTACCTGATGAGAATAGGCTACAATAATAGAGAACATATGAAAAATAAGCAATTATATAAAATATCTAAAAATAAAGGTTTAAAAAATGGAGACTTGGTTCCAGAAGACATTCTTAGTGAGACCTCGGTCCAGTAGTGCCCAGATGTCTGGACCTATCAAGTTAAAATCCTTCAAAGTTGCTCACAGTTTTTGACACATGTTGCTGTGAAAGATTAGTGAGCGGTTCAAAATTTTTTTTGTTTTGTTTTGTGAGTGTGGGTGCTCACAAAATAAACTCTGACGGGAGTGTTACGCAGAGGCATTTTAGACTGTGCAACCCGATCGGTTTGAACTCTGAACGATCATATTATTTATTTATTTGTTTGTCTTTCCTTCTCAAAGACAGTTAATTACTGAAGCACCGAGAGAGAGAACATTTTGTATTCCTGCTTTGCGAATGTGCCTCGAAAACCTGAGACTAATGAGACCAAGTTCTCACCCCAGCTGTGAACTTGCTGACTTTCCTGCTTGGAAACCCGAGCAGAGCTTCTGAACATTGGTGAGTTATTTAAAATAATGATTGCTTTTTGTTATTGTTTCTGTTCTATGAAGAGTCAGGTTTTTTTTTTTTTCCCCAAACACAACAAAGACAATGCCTTGGATCCGATGTAGGAGAAAAGGCGCGATAGGCCTGGTGAACATCTATGGCTTGTATATTTATTTAAAGGCTTGCTGTAATGCATATTATTAAGGATGACAATCATGAACTTGCTTGCATTGTTTATTTTGTAAATACTCATAATGGAGCTCTCAGAAACGGAGATCAGCTGCCCCCTTGGCCATGATGGCCGACTGCTGGGAAGTGACTGCCCAGGGGCCCTTTATGACTTGGGTTCCTGACCCAGGCCTTTCACAATTTATGCTCTTAGAATATTTTTTAAGTCCACTTATAAAAATTCCCCGTGCAAACATCTGAAATGAACTATGAGTCTATGCAAAAGTCCTATGGTAGATTACATTTGGATGTCTGTAATGGACTAGCACAGCAGCTGCGCTCGGGGAACTAGAAAGATGTCAGATATGGTGTTTGTGGCCATCACGTGCAGAAAGGACCCCAGGATTTCTGAGCTGCAGACGATCCACTTCAGACTGGAGGCTGGTAATTTAATTAATGTGTGCCTCTGACGCTGAGGCCAAGAAATGGAACGGGCAAACCCACCTCCCTGCATGAGACCCGAGGCGGCTCTCCCACTTTATTTGAATCCTTTGAATTTTAATTTCCCATTTTTACACTAACTCGTAGGAACTTCACCTGGACCTTCTGGCAGCATTTTGACCTTTCCTGGCTTCATCTCAGTATTTGAATCATTTGGGCTTTGGATTATGAACACAAGACACAGAATGAAGACAGGCTCTGAGGGGCAAGTCTATCTGGATTTGAGCTGGGTAGCTGAGTCCTCTTCCCACTCGTTTCTCCACAGCTTGAGAAGCTGAGGCTGAAAATCCCAGGAATGAAGATTCTAAGAAACACCCTCTGCAAAAGGAAAAAAAAATATGTTTGTTTCTGTAATTTTATAAACCCTTGATTTAACAGAACTTAAAAGGCACCTCACATGGTCCAGAGGCTCTGAATATCACATCTGCTTTTAATATTGTTGGGTGTCTTGGGCTTTTTTGGAGTCAGTTTGATGCTGTCTTTTGTTGGAGGACAACTGGTGTAGTCTGTGATGCAGGGAGTTGCCAGTTCAAAGGATACAGCCTTACTTAGGCAATTTCTTTCCCCCTGCCCTCCCCGACTTTCTCAGTGTTTCCTTTTCTTTTTGGAGTTGGGGGCTTTAAAACAGTCACAAGAGGCTTTCAGTATTTCTTCTTTGAAGAACAGCTCTTTATAACAATGATAGCAAAATTTGTAGTCCGGTTTGAAGTTGAATGGGCAGGGAAAAAAATACTGTTAAGACCACCACCGTTTGTCCTGAGCCAGGTAAATGAATTCCTGAGACTCAGTACTGGAGGGACAGATATAATGACTGTGAAGCAAATTTCAAGTGTCTTTTGCTAATTTTCATCTGGACTTCTTATGTTCAGGAGTAATTCAACACTCCTAGTGAACTTCCCTACCACTGCTGATTATGTTAAATATCTTCCCTCCCAAACTCAGTGTGGGCAGTGCTTTAAAAGTAGCCTAGATTCTGAAAATTTAAAAAGGCTTTTATTCATTCAAATTGCATGTTAGATTAAAGAGTGGGACATCCGTGGATGCGAGAGAGGAAAGCTGGCCTTCTGCGTTTGTCTCAGACAATGATTTCGGCTAGATGACTGTGTTTTGTGGAGAAAAGGATTCGACGGGATATTGACAGTCTCCTATCAATAGTTGAGCCCTAGAGGCCTGGCTGTTTGGGCCCACACTGATTGACTGTGCCTTAATAGACATGTAATTGTTGACAAATACCTTCCGATAGACTGTGGCAATACCCAGCCAGACAAAGGAGGCTTCCGGGTAATAAGAACCAGCACAGAGCCATTTGTTACAGGCAAAGCCTTGCCGAAGAAACAACGTATGCTAAGAAAGAAGCTCTGGAGAGAAGCAAGCTTGACAACCCTCTAACCCCCGCAGCCAAACCTGGGTGACACAGGTGAAGCCGCAACAGTAGTAAGAATTCCTGTTGTGTTTATGGGTTTTCTGTTGTGTCCAGCTTGGTTTCAAAGTCTTAGTTTTGCCCACGTTAAGCAATTATGCATCTGTATATCATATATATGTGTATGTGATGCACATATATTGTACACACATCACACACATGTACATATAGGCAGAAGTGTGCATATGATTGGATATCTATAATCAAATTTCTTTAGCTTGTGTATGGCATTCTAAAAATCTATCCACAGTAGTTCTAGGAATACAATAGGCTATTCAGGCAATTTCAAAGAGCCTTGGGCATTAATAAGAATACTGGACAAAACTGAATTTGGATGTAAGCCCCAATTACTACTAAAATATCAGTGGAGCCTGGAGCTGTCCTTACAAAACCTGCACCTAAGAACATTTTGGAATGTCGAACATATCCTTGTGCTGTCTGAGCAAGGCTGGCATTTGGGATCTGTGCCTGGCTGAGATGCTCCTCCTGAAAGTTGGCCTCACAAGATGCACTCCCTGGGTCCCCTCAGTTTCCTTTATCTCCTACTGTGGGGACTTTACTCTCAACTACAGGAGGCCAGTATTGCTTTTAGCTCCCAACAGGGGCATGCCCAAAGTGGGACAATGTGATATTATTTTGATCGGCAAGCTAGTATAAGCTAATATGCTACAGTCAAAGGCAAAGAGAGTTCAAATGCAACCCCAGCCTCACTGTAGGCAAGCCTACAGTGCCAGCCAGAAGAGCAGACCCAGCTAGGCCTAATGTAATTCATGACACAGCTCTCCACACAGGGTCCTGTGAGTGCATCAAGGTGACACCGCAGGCCGTCTCCTGACATCCCTTGTGAAAGGGAACCAGCTCATGCCCCAAAGACCTTGAGTTCTGCCTTTGATTCTTATCGATCAAAAATGAAGATTAAATCCCATATCATAGAGCAAGGCAAAACCTATGCTTTCTATGTCAACTTCCAGGAACCTCGGCGAAGCCCTTTAAATCATCTTTTTATGCATGAAGGAGAGCCCAAGTACACATGTATTCCAGAAAGAAGGACAAAGTGGACAAGCAGATACAGGGCTCTGATAACTTCCAGTCATCTTGGCAGGGGGATGAGCCAGATAAGAATGCTCTCCCTACCTGATATCAAATCCAAGCCCATAATTAAGATTAAGATTAATTTGGGGGTGGAAAGGAAAGATTATGTTTGAAGCAAGCTGTAAGCATTCCTAAACAGTCAGGCTTCTGCAAACAGCTGCCTCAAAATGTTGTGTGTGTGTGTGTGTGTGTGTGTGTCCATTAATTCAGAATTACTCCAATTACAAGCTTTTGATGCTCTGAAACCCTCTCTCTAACCCAAAAGAGATGGAGAGCCCTCGGACTATCCAATCAGATCACTTTCTCTGCCGCCTGCAGCAGATGTAAGCAATTTACTTTTTTATTTCTGCATATTCAGTGTGAGCGGAGCTGCTGGGGACCTTTCACCCCGGAGCCTGCAGGATTCTAACCCTATCAAATTAAAGCATTTTGCTCACTTATTCCCAAACGCTTTGCCGGTGCTAAGCAGACATCCCGCTGCATAGCAATGGCGGGTGTTCGTGTCCACTCATAGCCCCAGTCTAATCACAGATTATTAAGGAAAATATACAGTGCTTTAATTTGATGAGATTGGTTATAGGTAGTGCAGTTAAAGGTCACACTCCTGCGTGTATCTCCCTCTGTCTCTGTAATATTTTCTTCTCGCTTGACAATCCTGAGCTGCAAACAATAGGCCAAGGCGACACATTTATTTTTGACATGCTGTGATGGGCTCAATAGGGATAAAGATGAATTATTTAAAGATTGCATAAACAAACATCTTGGGCCAGGTTTTGGTTACATCTTTTCTTTTGTGCTCCGTGGTTGCTGTTGCCTTAAAAGGACCTCTTCAAGAAATGCACCTCCTTTGGTCAGAAACACATTTGGATGGAGAACCCAGATAGGCAGTTTCCAGATGGCTGGGGCTGCCCCCACCAACCCCTATGATGGCTGCACTGGGAGGGGAGGTACTGGCTGCCCCAGCACCCAGGGAAAGGCACCTCTGAGAACTGAGTGCTCTTGCAATCCTTGAAGCTCCCTCACCTGCTGTGAGCTAACTGAGCCAGACTGCTTGTTCCAGTGGGAATGCTGGGGTCATTGGAGACCCTGTGGCTGTTTATTGGCATTCTACATATAACAAGGGTACTTGGAAGTGGCTGAGTTGTTTCCTGGAGGCCTTGAGAATTACCTGGCTTTCTCTGCTCATTTGAGGGTTGATTTTTCTAAGTAAGTTTTCTCTGTGTCCCACAGAGGCCTTTTCTTTTGTCAGAACATCTAGGCACTGAGCAGGTCCAGGCTACCATGAGAGGGCCCCCCCTGCTGTTTGTGGTGTTGGGTCCTTTCCCGAATCCTCCATTTCTGATTTGGACACTGTGGACTGTACAGTGACCAGCCTGGGAAGAAAAAAAGGGCATCTCCTAATCTGTCAAACATAATGGTTTCTGTGTATGTGTCTATGTAATAGACCAACTGCAGGCTGATTTACCTAGGAATTTACATGAAAATTGCTTTATGCAGCTGTATGTAAAAATTCAAGCTGCACCAAGTCACTGTACCACACAGGTCAAGACTGAGCCCAGGGGGTATTGTAGCTAAAAACAATTTGTTTTCATTCATGAGACTAGAGGGAGGGAGGCCCCAGAGTGGGAACCTGCATGAGTACATGGTTAGGGCACATCAGGACAGCCCTCCTGTTCAGGGAGAAGCCAGAGCTAAGAGAGACCTGCTGCGTCTAGCTCCTGACAATGGTGTAGGCAGCCAGTGCCTGTAACTTTCCTTTCCTTGAAGTGTTAATAATTTAAAGGATAGTTTATATTCTGTTTATTGTCTTTGTCCCAAACTACATCATCTAACTCTCATCTTAAACTGAAAGGTTTGCTTTTTGGAAGATAGAAAGAATGAAATACTTTTATAGATTGTTGTGTACTCCTTATGCAAGGCTGAAATTCCCACCAAACTCAGTCTCCAGATGTTCTCATTCTTGTAATGGGGTAATTTGAAGCTAGAAAAGAACTGATAATAAAATTAATAATAATAATTATATCAGAGAGGAGGATTTTGAATGGGAAATTAGGTTAGAGGTCTGGGCTGGGTTTTGCCTTTAGTCTGGGATCAGGTCATAGGGAATGCCCTGGTCCTGACTTGCCCATGAGCAGTCTCTGAAGAACCTTCCACACAGTTAAAGTGGGAGATGCATGCAATATCCCATGCATTCCCTTGGCCCTGCAAGGGTGGCTTTATAGTTCACAGATCAGAGACCCTGCCACAATCCCCATGAGGAAGCTGAGAATGAACTCTTGCACCCCACCCCTGGATGCTAAGGAGAAATATCACAGCTAAAAGTGCCCACAGCAACTCCCTAATTTTAGTTCATGCTTTATAAATTTATATGTGCATATATCTGCATTGATCAAAATTCCTTATCACTGATTGGTGCTCTCACGTATTTTCATGGAGCTAGCTGCTACCTATAGTCACACGGCTAAGTGGCTTTTTTTTTGTTTTGTATTGCCTATGCTGACTTTGAACATAGCAACTGAGATTCTCTTGTTCCCGCCTCCAGAGTGACAGGTATGCACTGTCATACCTAGAGTAAGTGAATATCTTTAGTCACTTAGCAATGTATTTCAGCTGACATCTGGACAGTATTGAGAATCCTTGTGACTTAGGTGGGGCGAGTCCTAGGTGAGATTGACAAGCAACCTCCTCCAAGGGACCAATGTGGCTCTTTGTGCCTTTGATAACTACCTTCTTTCTGTTTCTTCTTATTTTCAAATTTATTATTCAGTTGTACATCCCATTTTCCCCTTTGCTTGGTTCCAACCTAACTTGTCCCAACTAGAAAGAAAAGCTAAAACACAGGTAAAAATGTCCCCCAAATAGTGCAAATGTATTAAAATTTTCTTATAATGTGTTAAGAATACTGCCACGTGAGAAACATCAGTTTGTTGTCTTCAATTAGGTATTTTGGTTACAGTTGGAAGAGATGTTGGCCTTTATTGGAGGAAAGTACTGAAGACATGTGGCATATCAGGTGGAGGACACTGTTTTGATGAACAACCATTCATTTGGCCAAACCTTTTCTCAGTGTTATAAGGCCTCACGGTACAATCCAGACTACTTGAGGAGCCAGGAGACAGCTTAAAGTCTGAAATGGGTGCTGGTTTGACATCTATAAGATTCACAGCATGATAATAATATTTCTAGTTGAAAAGATTAGCAGTTAAGGCCAGACAGTTGTGAATTTTAGGGAAAGCATGATACTGAATCTGGCTTCCTGAGTGCTGAGCTGAGTATGCAAATTAAGTTGGAGAAAGACATGAATGACTTTTTCTAGTAGATACTGACTCCAGTCGTGTTCCAAAGCATCTTTGAGAAATTAGACTTTTCCTTTCAAAATGTCTTCAGACTGATATTGTTACATCATGCCCCAGCAGTCTCCCTAGGGAGACTTACTGTTGTTAGTATTTTAATGGATTAGTTTCTCTCTGCAAGTCTTGACCTAGCTGAACCCTGGGCGTCACTAGCTGTGAAAGTTGTCACTCACACCTGGTGGTCAGCAAAAGATGGACACCAAGCTTCTGAAATTTGCCTAAATAATTTCAACCCGAGAAAGTTAGTTATGAGATTTTCTAACACAGATATTTGAGATATTCCTGAATGTTTGCTTATGAGACATGTATGGTGAATCTCCTAGAAGCAGGTGTTTAGATCCCACCTACTGAACAAGGAAAACACATTCTATGCACTGTTTGTAATTTTAATGTTGTTCTATTGAGAAACGATTCAATTCCTACTATCTATATTGTGGAAAAATGTCTTTTCTCATGTCCTTTTGATTATCTCCTTTCACATATCAGGCTACCTTTGAGAGAGTTTGAATCTGAAGATGTTGATTCTCCTAAAATACTCTGTGAGTAATTCTAAGAAAGGTTAGGAGGTAGGACCACTAATGAGTGTAGCTTTAATCAGAGAGCACATTAATTCTACCAAAGAATACATCTCTACAAAATATTCAAGCTACAAACTAATAATCCATCCATCAAAAATTTCCGAAGCTTGTGTTGTATGCTAAAGAGAACAATAATGTAGGAAGGAGAAAGAGAGAACGCCATAGCAGGAGATAGAATCACTGGTCCAATGTTCTTGAATGCTTTAGTTAGAATAATATGGCCTCACTAGGTTTATAGCACCAAAAGCCATACACTGAAGAGCTACTCAAGCATCCTTTCTTTTACTTGGCAAGTGAGTTCTCTCTTTTGTAAGCATCTATTGGAGAAACAAAACAAATCACCTTTTAAGCCCTGAAAAAAAAAAAAAAAGAAGAGAACTGCCTGCCATACACGCTCAGTTGATTCTTAGAAGGCCCATAATTAAGCAAGGAGAAATAAATCTATAATCAATCTGTTTAGAAATTTTAATGTACAGGAATCAATATCAGAGCAAGAAATATAAATGAGGTTAATTTAAAAGCAGAAGTAAAATAGTACCTTGAAAGATAATGAATGCTTCCAAAGCTATAATCACTGGCAAATTCATAGCATCATTACATTAGGTCAAGCAATAACAATGGGATTAGTCATTCAAGTTAAGAAAGTATTAAAACTGTAGGCATAAAGAATAATGTCCTTAGGAGGGAACTGATAAAGAAATGGCTCGACAAACCTTACATCAATATTATCAGTGAAGAAGTTTTAAGGTAACTCTCTAGAGTTTTCTTCAAGGTAATAACATCATATCAACCAGAACAAAATGATAAAGATATATTTTAAAAACTGGAATAACAATAAGTATGAAGGAAACATAAATTATAAGTTCTGTCAATCATACATCTATTAAAAAATGTTGCCACACTCAGCATAGTCAAATATAGTTGCTTCTTGGAAAAACATGTAAGTCTACTATTGAGGCCCAAAGAATGAACACACTACCATGATTATCACATTTTCCAAGAGTAAAAATGAATGCATGCATAGAAGATCCATGCATGGCAAATATGGGAAATTGACACATACATCAATGATGTCATTACAGGAATTGAAAATGAATACAATTCTAATTTAGCTGCACATGTTTTAGAATATGCATATTTTTTATTAGATGTTTTCTATATTTACATTGCAAATTTTATCTCCTTTTCTTATTTCCCCTCTGAAAATCCCCTATCCCATTCCCCTTCTCCTTGCTCTCTAACCCACTCTCTCCTGCTTTCCTGTCCTGGCATTCCCCTACACTGATGCATCAAGCCTTCACAAAACAAAAGGCCCCTCCTCTCATTGGTGTTCTACAAGGCCATCATTTGCTACATATGCAGCTCTAGCCTTGAGTCCCTCCATGTTGACCCTTTGGTTGGTGGTTTTGTCCCTGGGAGCTCTGGGAATACTGATTGGTTCATATTGTTGTTCCTCCTATGGGGCTGTGAACCCCTTCAGCTCCTTAGGTCCTTTCTCTATATCCTCCACTGAGGACCTTGTGCTCAGTCTAATGGATGGCTGTGACCATCCACTTATGTATTTGTCAGGCACTGACAGAGCCTCTCAGAAGAGAGCTATATCAGGCTCCTGTCAGTAAGCACTTGTTGACATCCACAATAGTGTCTGGGTTTGATAACTATATATGTGATGGATCCCCAGTTGGTACAGTCACTGAATTGCCTTTCCTTAAGTTTCTGCCCCAAACTTTATCTCTGTATTTCCTCCAATGGGTATTTTGTTCCCCCTTCTAAGAAGGACTGAAATATCCACAGTGTGGTCTTTCTTCTTCTTGAGCTTCATGTGGTCTGTGAATTGTATCTTGGGTATTCTGAACTTCTGGTATTCTGAACTTCCACTTATCAGTGAATATGCATCTTAAGTGGCTAATCTGCACATGCTATCCTCAACACATTCATAGTCTCATGCCAGGAACAAGTCAAATATTAACATGTCTCAGATGTTATCAGGAGTGTACCAGCAATGAAACGATGCACGTGATAGACACTGGGCACAGAAGAAATAAAGCTAATTGTTTTTCTAATTCTAATTGACCTGGAGTTTTCACTTTTGGTGGTAGAAAAGTATGTGAAAAATACATTTGATAGTGAATGTGTCAAATTCAAGGTAAATGCCACAGCTCACTCTCTTGAATGGCTAATATAACTCTATAGCAGCTCATTGAACTATACAGTCTTTGAGTCTGGTTAATTTTGGTGTGTGAATGAATTTCAAAATCAAAAGTTAAAATTTCGGGAAAATTATTTAGAAAACAATAACAAGTAATATTTCATATTTTTCTCTTTGAAAAATAATTGAAAGACATTTTTATGTACTGTCTGTCTCACTCCATTTCTCTCTTTCTTTCAGAAATAGCTTTCATATTCAAGTTGCTGAATACCCAGTAATTTGGAATTCTCATATGTTTCCTATATGTGAGCAATATGTTTCATTCTGGAGAGAGAAGACATTGTGTGACACGAGATCTTGGGTAAATGACACATTATATTCAAGAATGACAAGTTATTGCAAGTCAACATTGATTTGTTAACAGTTTTAACATACTCACCAGATTCCTAATGGTGGCATCTCGTCACCTCTCCATGTCAACAGAAAATTCATTGGCACAATGAAACTGTAATAATGCAATATACCAAGGAAAGTACAAAGCAGGATTTGCCTCATACAAGTTGCAGGTTTCAAACAATGGGTAGTTAAGAAGGCCCAGTAAGTGAGGATTAGCAGAGCCATGGTGGTAACAATCCAGAGAGCAATTCCAATACAGATGGTTTTCTTTAGAAATTGTTTTTCACAAAGCATTAAATTCTTTTTTAAAACAGGGCTGGGAAGACTGATATTGATAAAAAGGTAAAGTTCAAACATGTCCCGTGAGCATCCATGGTTACGCGGACCTTGGGGTGACTCAAGAAAAAACCAGCATTAGTGGCTCTAGTTAAGAGCCAAAATCTGGTAATGGCCTTAGGTGCTCACAATAGTGAAGGTGATCTTCTAACTCACTTACCTTTCCTCCCAAATGAGCTACCTCCTCACTCTTCTTTCTTAAATATTTTCTGATATTTCTGACCTTGATCTTTTTATTTCTAGATCTTCAATCAGCATGAACTCCCATATGTTTTCATCCTGTTGTAGTACATTTCTGAAGAGACAGATATTACATTAAAAACCTGGGTGCCATGGCTACACTTGGGGTCTCAGATGGAACCTGGATATGGAGTGTTCTCTATGCCCATGTGCAGCATGTCCCCTTCTTTCTGGATAAATCCCAGCTGTCAGAAGCTGTGGTATTGTGCCATTGCCATGCCAGTAGCATACTTTCATATGTGAGCCTGGCTTCACTTTAATAAATAGCTCAGCTAAGATATGGTCACTTGTCTTCCTTCCTCCCCTCCCCTCTTTTCCCTTCATGATCTCCCTCCCTCCTTCCATTTCTTCTTTTCCTCTTCTTCTCTTTCTTCTTCTTTGAGCCAAGGATGTGTTATGCATCTTATGCGGTCCTTGAACTTACTATATAGCCCCTACTTGTGTAGAACTCCTAGAGATCCACATGACTCTGTCTCCCTGTCTTGATCTCATGACTGCATGGGATTCTTTCTTTTGCTGTTAATTACAGTCTCCTAGATTTGCATCTAGACTTTCAGCCCACTGAAATTATAACTGTGTTTGACATCTTACTACACCTCATGACTGTTATCATTTTGACCAGATCAATAAATAATTTCTCTCTAGTCTTCATTCCTTCTGATATTTTCCTTTGTTTATGTTTTGAGAGCATCATTATTATCATGAGATGGTAAATAGAAGGTGTTTCAAAGGCCTCTTGATGGTGTTCCATGGAAAACAGATACTGTGTGACCATCCTCCCTTCCTGATGCCCTGTCTGTCAGATGGTTGTCAACACTCACAGGAGAAAGCTGCCAGAGAATGCAGAAAAATTGAATTGATTAATATTTTAAATAGATTGTTTTCCAGTGAGAACTGAGAACTTTCTTTTCCTACTGGCAAGTTGTTGTGCAGTATGAGTTCTGACTGTTGTCATAACATTTCTCTTCTCACATTGCTTCCTAATTGTTGCCTCTTGATGGACCCCCTCTGTCTCATATGTGTATCACATTTACAATTATGCTGGTACCCTCTTCTTCCTTGCTTTCTTTCATCCTTTCATTTGAAACCAGATCAAACAATTTGCTGTTTGCCTTCCATTTCATCTTCCCTTCTCAAGACATTCATTTTTCCTTTACATCCCTTCTCAGCCTCAGACTTCCCCCTTACCTCTGGATCTTACTGCCCTCCACATACACAGGCACGCAAACCTGTTACAGTAGACATCACTCAGGAAAACAGTACATGAAAGGTCTAACTTGCCTCAAACACTTTTCTAGTAGAGTTTCATTTCTCTGTACCTATCTATGTTTAGCCCAAATGATCTGCAGAATAGCTGCACTCAAGGTTCCTGTTCTTTTGTTCCACTTAACAAAAAAAGTCTCAGACATACCTGTTTGCTTACTGGACTCATTTGATTAGAGTGCTTTTTATCCTTCTTTTGCTGTGGTTGATTCTTTGTGAATTTTACATCATGTACCCCAGTCCCACTCATCTCCTCATAATCCCTCCATATTTGCCTTCTGTCCTTGTAACCTCCCCTCACCCCAGTTACACAGTATTCCCTTCTGCTCTAACATCCTTATTTACAAATGGTCATTGCATCGAGTCATTGGTCAGGTTTGAGGCCTCTTGCTTCTGCTCTACTCTCAATACTGGATCCTTCTTTAAACTCTAAGGTGCTACCTATCTTTAAAGCTAAGATGAATTTGCTGTAGACAACAGACAGATGGATTTTCTTTCTTAATTCATTTAGTCAGCTTGTGTCTTTTGATTGGAGAATTGAGTTCATTAATATTTATAGTATTATAAAAGTGTGTATGTGTGAATTGCGGTCACTATGTTGCTGATTTTTTGGTGTTGTTTGTGTTTTCAGTGGTGTTTTGTGTTTAGCAAGTATGGCTTTATCTTTCCTTACATGGTTTCTTGCTTAAATTCATTAATCTCAGTAGCTTAAGAAATACTGCCGCTTGTCTTTTCTTTATGGTTGTTTGGGTTGATATATTTGTGTTAAGCTGTTTATATTCTAGAATGGTTTTCTTTCTCTTTCAACTATGGTGGATGGTTTAGTGGGCATATTTGTGTAGGCTGGCCCTTATGGCCATTTAGTGCTTGGAATGTATTGATGAGGAAAGCTCACAAAATCTCAACCCTATGGGTAACTAAAGAATGCTGAGAACGAGAAAAATGTTCTTCCTCAGGGAAGAGTACACCAATTGGTTATCCAATACAAAATGGTCAGAAGACTATTTATTTACTAATATATATATATATATATATACACACACATATATATATATATATATATTACTACATACACACATATAAAAGATATAATAACATGAATATGTAGGTGTATATATGTATATATATGTATATTTATACGTATCAACAATTAAATAAAATGAAGCCATGAAAGAAAGTATGGTTTAAATGACCAGAAGAGTTTGGAAGTAAGAAAGTAAAGGGAGAAATGATTCAATTATATTGTAATCTCAAAAATAAAATAAATAATTAAGATTCACGAACAACTCTGATGAGAACTGAACAAAGAAACAAACAAAATAATTCCAAACTCAGTGTACTACTGGTGTTTTTGTTTCAGAGATACAAATGAGCTTCAGTCTTCACTGGTTTCCTCTTCCTTTAGTTTAGCATGCCATTTGCACTGTTAGCATTTGTCTTCCTGTGTTTGCTGAGGCTCCTGGCTATTTGGTCCCTCATTACTGTCTACACTTTCTATGCTAACTCCATGGACCAGTCCAGATTTACCCTGTTCTATTCCTTCCTCTTCCATAATTTTCAGTAATTGGCCATATGGTATTCCCTCTAAGCTCTAGGTTGTGACATCCAATGCATGCATAACACTGTTTCTGAGGTTCTGACAGGACAAGAACAAAATATAATTTATACTCCTTCCTCTCCTCATACTACAACTCCGAACCTTTCCCTACCTGGTCTAAGCCAACACTGAAGTTACTTAGCATCTCTCTCCTCACTGGAAAACCTGTGTCTTGCTTAAGGCCTTTTTTCTTTCATCTATCTACTTGTCTCT
Source organism: Mus caroli (assembly GCF_978045245.1). Lineage (NCBI taxonomy): Eukaryota > Metazoa > Chordata > Mammalia > Rodentia > Muridae > Mus > Mus caroli. The sequence goes on along the minus strand of NW_028227263.1, from coordinate 77,920,538 downwards.
GTCGATGTTGTTACCTTTCAATATGAGATCAGCATCACTGTGTCTGAATGGTTTAACTTACCAGACTCCCATCTTCCTTCATCTCCAACTCAAGTCCCACCTCCACACAGGAAGATGCTTAATTATACATCTTACCACTCAGTTTTGATGATCAACCTCTTAATAGGTTTTCATGTTAAATACTTTACCATGACATCAGATCCCATGATGCCGCCTTTCCCTTCCCCCACCCCTGGGGATTTTACCCTTTGGACAATTTCCCTGGACATGCTTTCTAACATCTGCCTTTCTGATTCATCCTCTGCAATTAATTCTCCTCAACAAACATCCCTTCTAAGATAATTTATTTTCTAATTTCAACTCTGATGTGCACTGACCACTATGTTCTCCATCCACAGCTGTGCTCTGTCCTGGTTTTCCATGTCATTACAATCTGAAGAGTCTTCCTTTTCTTTTCTGGATATATGAAATACAGGGACAGATCTGTGAGAAAATTGAGCTTGCACATGACTGTTTGTTGTTTTATAATTCTGCATCCACTGTTTTATAATAGTAAACTACCCTAATTAAGTTCAACACTTGAAATAAGTATATACCTCAGAAAATTATAATACATCATAAGGGTGTACTATAATATAGCAATATGCAGTTCTTTTTCAAGACTTTCTATCTATGTATTAATGGGAGTTTAAATTTTCTTCATTTCTCTACATTACAAATAATGTTGCAATTATCAGTCTTTATTGATGTCCACTTTCTTTATTCTTACCTGCCTACCTATATAAATAGCTGTTGTAATTGGTGATTATATTTTTGAAGGATAGATTCACAAAAACATTATGGAACACGTCTACTACCTGTTTATAATTATCAATATTGATTCTTTTCAATCTTTTCTTTTTCTCATCTTTAATAGTTAAGAATGGGATTTTGTTGTTCAATCTGAGTTTTTTTTCACTAGTACCAACTGACAGGCATCATCACCATCATCATCACTACCACCACCACCACCACCACCATCACCACCACCACCACCACCACCACCACCACCACCACCACCACCACCATCATCATCACCACCACCACCACCACCACCACCACCACCACCATCACCACCACTACCACCACCACTACCATCACCACCACCACCACCATCACCACCACCACCACCACTACCATAACCACCACCACCACCACCACTACCATAACCACCACCACCACCACCACCACCACCAACAACAACAACAACAGTAACTTCCAAAATACTATCCAGGTTTTGATTTTTCTCCTCTGTATCCCAGGGTGGATCTGCGTGGAAGTTGAGAGGATTCCACCTCAGCCTAGTGGAAGCCTCATTTAAAGATCTTTGCTCATGATTTCCATAATCGTTAAATTCTGCATGACAATTTTCTGTTTGTATAATGCTATCATGTATATCATCAAATTTAATATGAGACACAAACTATATGCAGAATGACCGGTGATTTTACTGCACTAAAGACAATCAAGAGGTAATTTTCTTTTATTCCTCACTGTCTTTGAATAGTGCCCATTCCGGAGAGGCTGTGGGTTATATACATTAAGTTTTATGCTTGTGGTCCTGTTCCATCTTCAATCTTTCATTACAGAAAAGTCAATGATATTCATTCTTGGTACCAAGTTCTACTGCAGGATTCATTCAAAATGTTTATGTGTATCCCAAGGCTCTTAAAAGGTACAGTGTCTCAAACTGACATTCTAGGGATGTTTTGAGGCTCTGCCTTCCAATCCTATCAGCTTGGACCAGTGCAGCGAGAACAAAAGCAGAGCAGGCCAGACCAATGAATGATATGGGCTTGACTTAGCTGTGTTCTTGCTGTCTGAAGGATGGCCACCCTCACATGTAACAATTCCTCTGTATACATCATTTGATCCAAATGACCAGGGGATGGTTAGGTATGGCAAAAGGTCACATTCAGAGGCAGGTCAACTCTCCAGGTCTACTTTAAAGAAACAAGGACCTCTGCAGACAGCAGCTGCCTCTGAAAATGCTCAGCAGGATACAGCATCTGAAGATGATTTGCCAAGGTCTTGGTATATATATTGAAAGTTGAATGGCTCTCATTCAAGAGTAAAGCCCCTCTGCCGTTTTTATGCTTCCAACACTTATTGACAAAAGCCAAGTTCAGAAGGAAAGTCAGGGTTGCTCCCTGTGGCCTTCTCAAAGAAAAGACACCAATTGTACTGACACAGGAAGTGAAGATCCCACTTCTGGGGAACTACTGTAGACAGAATTGTAGGGACTGCACAGGACAATCCTACATTCTCTTTCTTGTGGGTGTGGCATCACTTGGCTTTCCATCATTGTAATGGACAATTCATCTGTGAGAGAAAAGGTTGAGTTAGCTCACTTCCTAGAGATTTTAGCATAAATAAGGAAAGCCTCAGTGAGGGTTCCCGATGACAGTAGTAGGAACCAAACCACTGCTCTCACCTTATGAGCCGGGGAACCTGAGAGACAGGATGGGCAGTGTCTCACAGTACTCCTCAAGGTCATGCCCTCAGTGACTTAAGGACTGCCTACAAATTCTGAACCTAAAAGTTCCACCTCTTCCCTCCTGTCAGTGGCCCCTGGGAATCCAGCTCCCAACACAGGATGGATGGACCTTTTGGGGACACTTCTCCACATCAAAGCAAAAATGTACAGAATTCTGACTTGTTATGAGTGGAAGACAAGAGAGTATATGATGGCTCCTCCATCTCTTTTCCTCAGTCTGCCCTCTCTACCATGCATGAAGGATAACTGTCTTAAGGAAGTGAAGGGGTCCATAGAGACATGTTTAACAAACACAGTAGGTGCTATTCATATAACAGTTTGGTCTGGAATCTTGACTCATTTCTTTTTAATAGCATTTGGTGTTGGTCAGAATTCTGCCAGTTATCAGCTTCCCCTTCAAATGTATCCCCCAGGGCTCCTGTAATACTTCTCCTGCTCCACACAGATCTATTCTCATGAAGGGAAGACTTGTATTTTAAAGGGCATCACATTCACATTGAGGTAATGAGAAACTGATGGAGGGAAATTACATCCCCACGATCCTTGCTTGGTAGATAAAATGTCTCATCAGATATGTGGAATTTTGAAGTTGCTGTTGAGCTACCCCATGGAGATATTTTACATTTGTATGCATACACAGTTTATCCTGTGAACTTTATATTATCTGGTAACTAAGTTGTGCAGTGACTTTGAAGAAGTACTAAATTAAAAAAAATCTATAAGGTTAGTTGGGTTCAGGTCATCATTTGCATCGAGACAGCAGACTGAGGTCATGTTAGATGAACTGGCTATAAACTGAGCCTCTAGAGCCCCTGCTAACAGGATGAGTCAGCTCTCTGTGAAGGAGGTGAGTGGATGTTCAGAACTTGTTAAGGCCTATATAACTGCTATTTTAATCACCAGAATAAATTTAAAAGCCATGGCCCTTTTAACTAGGTGAGTCATTCTCTGTTATTATTCATGGTTCAAGATTTGCTTCTGAATCCTCAGAGTCACTCACAGTGGGAGGCTTGGGGTCACCTACACCTGACTTACTTGTGGATCCTTTGTACTAAGCTTTGGGATCCAGGCAACTTACAGAATGGAAGGAAATCTGAATATGTCTGTGGACTCTCCTGCATCTGCTCACTTACCTTTGTCACTGATAGTACTGCACTGCTTTTCTAAACAATACGGTGTTAAACATTCATTCATTCATTCATTCGTTCATTTCCCTACACTGGTAACACCTTTGAGGAGAGTGAGGCCCCACAGGGAAATGATTACTGATGCTTTTTTTAAGGGATTGTGAGGTATCTTGGTCTAACTCACACAGGTAAAAGATACTGAACTCTTTGCAAGAGCATATACAAGTGTTTGAGGATGAGATTTTAATGCCAGAGACCACACTCCATCCATGGGCCATGTTAATCCCACATTTATCTGAAGTTGTTTATTATAAAGGGCCATGAAGTTTGACCATACCTACCTACCTACATCCATCCATCCATCCATCCATCCATACATACATACATACATACATACATATGTGCTAAACAGAATGCATAACACCTATGTACTGCAACAGGGCTTTTGCTTTCTGTTTCTAAATATCAGTGAAGGACTGAACTGTCTTCAGAGATGCTGCTTCTTGAAGTAGATGATAATTAATATAAAGACTTAAAATGTTTGGAGTCAGAGACTTTGGATCCTTCAGACCTAAAGAGAGATCCTAAAGATAGTGATATTTGTATCATACACCTCCCCTCAAGGTTTAGGGATTCATGCTGAAGACAGGGCAAAAAGATTATTATAAGAGCTGAGGGTATGAACAACTTCAAGGAAATGGTGTCTTCCAGATAAAGCAGGACAGATACACTTATGAACTCAGAGAGATTGTAATAGGTTGTAGAAGACCCACAGAAGCTCACACATACCTCAGGGCAAACCAAGTGCTCCCTAAAAGTTGACCAACAAAAGATAGTTCCCACCATGTCTTTTGTTTCCATTTATTTATTTATTTTTGCTTTTATTGTTTTGTTTTTCTTTTTTGTTTTAATAAAAAGATTATGACGTTGTGAAGATGAAGTTGGGTGTGTAGGGGGGAAAACACCTCAGAGGAGTTGGAAAAGAATATATCCAAAATACTGTATATAAAAATTTAAAAAATTATTTAATGTAGTTCTTTTTTTCTTACTTCTTGGACTACCCTACTTTGTTACACTAGCAATACTCCTATACTCTATCCTGGAGGCTGACACAACTCTTGCCCTCCACTAGTATGTGGCACCATGTGAACAAGCTCATCTCTGTAAAACTGATCTTCTCAGAGACTAATTTGGAACTGCTAACTTCATGGTTTTGAGCTCTACATTCCATCACAGTAATATGGTAACGATGGAACTTGACACATTGGGTTATTCTCTGGGATGAGATACGCTATCCAGTCAAGAAGAGCCAAAGAGCCAAATGCTCACTATTGGTGCTTAGTGGAGACCAATTAAAACTATATCTGCTCAGTGGCAGAGGATAAAGGAGAATTCCAGTATATTGAAAGAGGGTTACATGCATTTAATTATTTTATTATTCTTCAATGTTGTACACCCAGTGCACCCCACTCACTCTGGAGATGAAATTTCCGGCGGCTCATCCTAGATACGCTTTTCTTTCTTGACTGATTTTCCCGTTATTGTTCTTAGCCTGCTGCTCTTGTCTATGTATTCCGGGGGTAAAAGGTTAGTGAGAAGATGTAGAAATGGATTGGAAATGGACTTTGAGATTAAAAAAAAAAACATTAAATGGACTCTGAATAAAGCTGTTGCATGGTGGAGAGCATGCTCCTCTTATGGATTGCAGCAGCTCTGAGATGTATGGAAAGTCAGGATTTCCATACTGGTCTGCAGTGTCTATGGAGAAGTCTAAACTCATCAACTTCTCTTTCTTCATCTCTACATGGCCAGCACTGAGTAAAGACCTAAGTCAAATGACTGAGTTGCTCGCCCAATATTACCTTTGTCCAGCACCTGCAGTTCTTATGACAGAGCTTCACCTACACACTCAAGCGTTTCTCAGTGGAATCAGTTTGAAGAGCCTCTTGTTTCTATTCTGTTCTTTAAAGAGGTTCTTTTGACAAATGAAAAGCACTACAAAGCAATAACCACAGTACAACACGCGCTAAAATGTTCCTGAAATGGCAAAGATCTCTAATCCAACTGTAACGGGAAAGTGGTGGAGGAGGCTAAGGAAGGTATTCAGCAGGCACAGAGGGATGATCTTATGAAGACAACACAAAGCTCTCTGCTCCAGGGGCTCCTTCTCAGAAGAAGCCCTCGGGCTTGCTTATCTGCTTCCAGAAAGCATTAAGAGCTAATCTCAGCTCAGAGAGTGGGTGGGATGTTTCAGCAACAAAGAGAAATTCTTCTTTTGCTGCAAGGCAGAATGGCATGGTTGTTCCTGTCCAGAGATGCTTCAGAGAAAGGTGATGAGGTTCAAAATAGCCTCCCCAGGGGCATTCATTTGCCTGGTCTGTTAAGGAATGCTTGGATGTGCAGGGGCACACCTCCAGGATGCCCTTTGTTTTCATTAACTCGGAGTATTGTTTGTCCTGAAATATTAGGAAGAAGAGATGCCTGTTGACTATCTTTATTTTGACTCCATGGTTCTCAGAGTTTCCATGTCACAGGAGCAACTATAATCTACCTCGTTGTTTCTGCTCTTATCTGATCTCTCCTACTACAGGAATGTCCTGGGGCTTGAAGTATCTGAAGCTTCTTCTAAAAGACAAATGGGGTTGGAAAGATGGCTCAGTGGTGAAGGGCGTGCACTGCTCTTCTCAAGGACCTGAGTTCAGTTCCCAGCACCTACATCAAATCACTCACCATCACCTGTGACTCCAACTCTAGGGAGAACAGACATCCCTGGCCTCTACTGGCATTTGCTCTCACATGTATATATGTCACTCAAACATAAACACACAATTTAAAATAATAAAAATCAACCTTAAATAAAAGACAAAATTGGTAAGTGGTGTTATTTTAAGCTCTATGGCCCAAGGATAACTTCATGTTTGCAGTGCACATGCATGCTTGCTGTTTGGAATATGTGCATATGCATGACTATATCTGCATATCTTAACTGTTAGAGGCAGATAATTTTAGAAACAATTATTTTTATTTTATGTTTGGATACATACTGCCTCAGTGAAATTCTTTGCCCTCACCAGAATCCCATGCCTAGTAGGAATGAGGTTGGTGTGTGAATATGGGTTCTCTGGTTCGATTTCCATTCATACAAACTATTACATAAAAAATTAGCCCCTGTCCTAAATATTCTGAGTAGGGAAACTTAAACAGCACCGGAAATATGAATCTCAAATAAGATCCTTTGCAATAACCACAAGGACAATTGAATATTAATTTATCTCAAAATATCTCCTTCCAAAAATCAGCCAGATTTTTTAAACCTATATTTTCCCCAAATGTCCCACAATAAAGGAATTAGCCAAGCACCGGTCTTTTAATGTTAATCATGTTCTCTTAGGGAATCTGAAAGACCTAAGCTTGGAAGGAACAAAACTTAGAAGTGTAGATCAACCTACTGTTCCTCACTGTTGGTTGCTGGGATCAGGTTAATGTCTTTGGCAGATGAAATCAGACTCCTTGACTTCGAAGAACCTTCTAGCTAGGCTGGCTTTTGCTCTGTGAACTTTGCCCTCTTATTTACAATGGGGCATTTCTAAGACAAAGCCAACATTTATGAAAGGTCAGCTGCCACAAAGCACAGAGAGTCTCAGTGAAAATGACAGGGAGAAGATAAACGAACTAGAAAGCATCATCTTGGATATGTATCCAGTCAGCTATTCCTGGATAACGGCCTATACATTCCAAGCTCTTCCTAATAGTCTCTGTGTGTGTGTGTGTGTGTGTGTTTGCATGTGCACACACCCCTTCACGTACGTGCGTGCACACATATGCACATGTGCTTTCTTCTGTTTGTATGTGTGTGTACTTGCACATTTGTGCATCTGCTAGTGAGGCCCGATGTATACAGTAGGTATGTTCCCTCCTTTGTGCTGTCTCTATTTTATATATTTTGAGATAGGGTACTGCATTAAACCAGAGTTTCAAGCTCATTGGAGTGAACTTCAGTGATCCACCTGTCTGTGCCATGCCTCCCACAGTGCTGGAGTTACAAGGATTCAGGCATCCACATCAGGCCTTTTATATAAGATCTAGGGGTTCAAACTCAGTTCTCACGCTTGTGTGGCAGGCACTTTGTCATCCAAGTCACCTTCTCAGGCCTCAAATAGTTTTCCAGGACTTTAATCTGTTACAAATGTCCTTTTCCTGGGGGGCACACATCAAACCCTGACAACATGGTATGGGCAATCTATCCAGAGGTAGATGATCATTTGCTGTATCTATAACAGAACAGAAAGTGACAATGCTTTGGGAGAGCATTGGTAGGAAAATTGCCCAGAGCCCTTGAGAGCCCAGAGTCCCCGGAAGAGGATGTGGACATCCAGGGAGCCTGTCTAGAGTTCCTTGGGTATTATGACTTACTTGAGTATTTATTATTAGGTGAACCGTATGGCAGCATCTATCATAAGAGACAAACTTCCTGTAGATTTACCATAAGGTTCTGGACTGTGTCTTTGAAATCAATATCATAAGATATTAATGTTTCTATATAGGTCAGTGCCAAAGATTTGCGGTGTGGTACTACTAAAATTTATTAATTTATAATAGCAGTAAGGATAATTCCTGGAAATTTTCACTCTTGCAAGAATAGCTAAAGGCCCTCCCCTTGTTAAAAAAAATGTGGCTCATTATAATAGTGATCTGCATATCCTGGGGGCGAAGTCATTTCCCTTGAAATGAAGCAACTCTAACAATTAAGTCTTGATAAAAAAAAAAGTTGCCTATAACACTGGTAGTAATTTTTTCTTTTGCACCAAGCTTATAAAATAAATTGCATTTAATAACTGAAGAAAAATTCAGGCCTGTGAAAGATATTCATAATACATCAATGTTTGTTTGATTAATTACTTTAAAAGTTTCTTTTAGATTTTTGCAAATATATATATATATATATATATATCAAAAATACATATATAACTATGACACTTCTTTCTCCTGGATTTGCATGGAGCACAGGAAAGGCTTTCTCCATGCAAATCTTTCAGTTTCCTATCAAAAAGTCACTTGTTTGATGTGTCCGAGGGTTTTGCTGACTTGTTTGGCTGTATACCACATGCATGCTTGGTGGGCAAAGAAATCCTAATAGAATGTTGGCTCCTCGGGAGCTGGAACTACAGTGGTTGGGAATGGATCTAAGGTCCTTTCCATGATTCACCCATTTTCCTCCTATTGAGCCATCCTTCCATACTCCACTTGGTCAAGTACCTTTTTTTACTATCCTAATTAAACCTGGCTGGGTTGAAGACTTCTGTTTCAGTGCTATTATCAGTGCTGCAGGGCCACGTCAAACGTGCATTATGTTTTCATGAGGAGTTAGCATATATGTTCAGCAAAGCAAATGTCAAAAAGCATTTGACTTGGGCGCAACTCACCTGCCTATAAACCTGGTTCTGTGACGCCCTAGCTACATATCAGGTAAGTAGTCCACGTTCTCAGATTCTTTGTTGGCTTATCAGTGAGTCAAGTGTGAAAATTCCTGCAAGGCAGATTTTTCACATGTGCGTGAAAGTTTAACATGGCCACACAGTGCCTGGGGTAAAAATTTTCAATAATAATGGCTATTGCTATCATCTCTGCAATTGTAATAATATTGAACAAATAAATAATGTTTATTTTCTGGCTATGTTATTACCATTTTCCCCTGCTATCAAAAATTTAAGATTGCACAGAAGAAAGTACAAAGATCAGCAGAATAAAAACTTGAATTTATTTTTTATCCCAGAAAACTTTAGTTTTATTTTCCAAATTAGAAAACTAGGTGGCAACACTAATACGAATGCTCATGCTTATGCTTTCATCTGTACAGCTGTTTAAGAAAGATGAGTAAAATTGGAGACATAATGAAGGTAAACATTATTTATAGATTGCAAAATGATTTTCCCAGGTTGATTATTTTATTATTATTTAAGGCATCTCATTGTTATTTTCATTTTAGAAGAGTTGTATTTACTTTGTATTCGACATAATATGTTGCACACACACACACACACACACACACACACACACACACACACACGAGGCATGCGTGCCTACCAATACATACACATTTAATTTAGATAGATCACGTGGAAGTCCTTACAGGATGGGGTATAATTACTTTATGGTAATGGCTCCACAGAGCAATGTCATAAAATTGCAGTATGACCATTATAACTCTATTGACTAGAAAGGTTAAAAACAAATAGGATAACATAAACTGTGGGTAATGTCTGTAGGCTGGCATGTTTTAGAGGGAGTCTTTTGTGCAGCTATGCCACCTAGGCTTGATTGGAGAGACTCTAGCTCTGTCTCTTGCCAGAGGATATTACAAAGCAGAATGCTTTGGCTTGTAAGTCCTTGCCCTTCCACTGTAGATAGGAGGAGTGGTGGAGACCAAACTCCTTGATTCTTTTCCTTAGACTTCTTAATAGATTGAAAACAAAAATCACTTAAGATGGAGGTATGACTCTTGTGTCTGAATGGATGAATCTGTGAACATTTTTATCTATGCATTCATCTGTTGCAATGCCTACAAGGAGGTTTTTCATTTTTGTGAGGAGAAATTTTTTTAAAAAATGTGATATACATTTGAAAATTAAAATTAAGATTAAATTATACCAATTTTCTGAGGGAAAAAAACCCTTTGGCTAAGACTATCATCTCCAACTCCAACCCTTAAGAAGCAGCCTCTGCTTTAAATCATGGTTCTCTTAATTAGGGTCATTGCTACAAATGAAAGCCGATTTGGGTGTTCCTCTAATAAGAAAATGCCAGTTACGGTATATTATCAAGCTCTACTTGCCAGGCATTGAATTTCCTGATATGGTCTGCTGGGAACCTTAAATGAACAAGAGCAATTATAAACCTAAAGTCTGCAGCCATTTGTTGGCATTATCTCAGGATAATTTCCCTGAAACATTCATGAAGAAATGCAAAGGTAGATAATTTAAAAATCCATTTCAAATAGCGGTGGTATAATTTAAGCTAAGGTCTCTCCCTATAGTGGACATTATAGCGAGACTGCATTTTGAAATGGATCTTTTTACAAATGATCTTTTCTTAGATATCGCTGCCCAGGAAAGCATTTAAATGAGTTTAAATAATTTTCTTAAGTATGCTATGAGTAAAGCAAAACAAAATGTTTGGTTTTATTCTTAAAATAACTTTGCTAATGCTTTAATACCACCGAGAGAAACTGAAACAAAGAGGCAAAAAAAAAAAATCAAGAACATTACCCATTTCTTGGATTTTTGCTATTTTAGTCATTTAGTTTTTTTTTTTCTTTATAGGTCTATTGAGTAGCAAATTGTTTAGTGGAAACATAAATAGTATTTGTTGATATGGAAAAAAACCCTTACTTGCTTTTACCTTTAAATTTCTCTATATTAAGTCCATTTTCTTCTTTGAAAAAGGTCTCATCTCAAATGAAATAAAATAAAGCGAAAGTAAATGTTAAAATAAGAATTTTAAAAGTAAACAATGTTGGGACTAGCGTGACAAACCCATGAGTTTTCTTCTTAACCTCTGTCTCAGTCTGTCTCTTTTTAATTTCTCTCCTTAAGTTCTTGAACAAGGAGCAAATATCAAGATTAAGGCTTGATGTTAGCTCGCTTTTTACTGTCAGTCTCTCCACTCAGAAAATATGTGTTTATAATGGAAGTCCTGACGCAGGCTTTGCTCTAATAAACTACAAGATGGGCCAATAAAGTACAGCCTGAGCCTATTATGGAGAACCATTACTGCCCTCAGAATGGAACAAAATTTATCTTTATTCTGAATCCTTTTCCAGATCTCAACCATCATAATGATTTGGGGCCTGTTCCATGTCCAAGAGAGGCCACCCCATGGTATATCTAGATGCTTGAGACCCAAATGAAATAGTTCTCTTATAGCATCCCACAGGTATCATGTCAATGTGGATATGATTCATCTCTGAAAACCAAACCAAACCAAACCAACCAACCCACCAAACAAACAAAATCAACAACTTACCTCTAGATAAAAGAGTAAAGGGTCACATTTAGAATTGGCTTCAAAGAAAACCACTGGCAAAATGACTTAAATATTGCCAGTGCTCCACACTTTGGGCATTTCTCTATGGGTTACTATAGACATGGCACAAGGGCCACCCATCAGAAGTTAATTTTGGTGCCTTTTTATTTCTGCAAATTCCAAGTTAACGCATTGCCTATGAGATCCTAGTCCTTTGCCAGGGACAGCTTGTGGAAAATGGTCACTAAATGTGACCCACAATGAAGCAATAAATAATAGCCAACCTTTTCCCATGTTCTGACTGTAAAACTCATTTTTCTTTCACATCCCAGATGTTGGTTGGGTATACAGCCATTATTCTTCATGTTACAAGGTTCATAGACTCGGTGATTTTCCCACTTTCATTGGATGGTAGTGACTTTGACCAGGTTTATTCTAGGCATTTCTGTCTCTTACATTTGCCCCACTAAGGATTTAATTTCTCATTTGCATTCCCAGAGTCAGACCCTAATCAGTCTTTCCAACCTATGTTCTGCCTTACGGTTTAGTCTCAGCATTTAATTGCTAGTTCTTTTCTTGTCACATTGGACTCCATCATTTCCCTTAATTTTCTACATGCATGCCACACCAGCTCCATCTTGGCAAAGGAGACTTCAGGGGCAGAGGAGGAGTGCTTTTACTCAGGCCTGAACAAACTGTATCAATTTGCCTAGCTAACTTGGGTGTTGATGTTCTAGCACCATCAAAAATAAAGCTGGGAGTATTTTATTTGTACATACAAGGTACAGGACAGAATAGAAGGAAATAGTGTGTAGTAAGAAGGAAACTGTGAAGAGTCAGTGTGTTTTGTATCAGCATCTTCCTTTGCTATGCTACCATCTCTCTCAGCTTGTTGTTGTTACAGTAAATAATTAGAGGCATCGCAATTCTGGGCCATTTCGCATGGACATTGTTAAGCCACATGAAGGTGAAGCCAGTGAGCATGAAATCTACTGAGAACCAGCAACAGAAATGGCTAATTACAGAGCTTCTGTTCAAATGCATTCTTTGCCTCCTTGAGATAGAATTTTTGTTTGATAATTAACAGACCTACAGGGCCCATAACATTCCCTGGCTCTGAAGATATTGATCCCTCTGTCTCTTGCTGTCACATTTGTTCTTTCTGGGTCTCCTTCCCCTGAGAGTTGTGATGATTTCATAATTGAGAGGGGGAATGAAGGATGGACGTAACCCAAGCTGGCCTGCTGTGCAGGGACAGCTGAGAGAGAAGCTAAAAGGGGAAAGAGTTCTCAACTATCCCTGCGGTTTCCTTGCTTTAATGCATATTTTATTCTTATTCTCTGGTAGATTTTCACAACCGTAAGATCATCAGGAGACAGGTTTTAAACAGTAAAAACACTCACATATGCAAAAGGCACATTTACAACTCAACTGAGTGACATGAGGACAACAGGCCAACAGACTTTACTATCACAAGCCCAGTTCATGTTCAGGGAAGTTTGGATTTAAGATGATGTTTCCTGAAAGGTATCTTCTAGCTTGTCTTTCAGGACTCAGGATAGTGCTTGGTACATTCCATTGGCTCAGGCTCAGGCTCAGGCTCAGGCTCAGGCTCAGGCTCAGGCTCAGGCTCAGGCTCAGGCTCAGGCTCAGGCTCAGGCTCAGGCTCAGGCTCAGGCTCAGGTTCAGGCTCAGGCTCAGGCTCAGGCTCAGGCTCAGGCTCAGGCTCAGGCTCAGGCTCAGGCTCAGGCTCAGGCTCAGGCTCAGGCTCAGGCACAGAGTAAGAATGTGGTAGTGCTGTGAATCCTTGTATACAGGAAACAGGTTGTGAATCCTTGTATAGAGGAAATAGGTTTCGCTTTGAAGGTATCATAGAGACAATCCATGTGTCAATCCACTCCAGGACCACAAAGGACAGAATCTCACCTGGAAGATGTACAGATCAGTTACAGGCAGTTTATGTAGTTCCCAACTCTTTCTAAAGTTGTCTAATGACAAGGGGTTGCCATGGATACACCAACCAGTATAAAAACATGGAGTATTTGATCTCAGGTAAGTGGCACTCATATGAACCAAAGGTCAAGAAATAGATGGAGTGGGGAAACATAGGACTTCTTAATAAACCAGTGTGTGTGTGTGTGTGTGTGTGTGTGTGTATAATTTTAATAGTAGGGAATATTTTAGTTTTGAAGGGGCAGTTGCAATTTGAATATATTGACTGAAATTATTTTCCTTTGAACTTTAAATTCTCTTGAATATGACTTTTTAATATGATCCTAAATAAATTGTTGTTGCAAACACACACACACACACACACACACACACACACACACACACACACACATTTGGGTTTCCATAGCTAATGAGTTTTCTAGTGGAAGGTTTGACCAACTATGAGTTAAATCTCTTTGAAAAAGTATCTGTTTTGAACATGACTGTTCTTACACTTATTGCCCTCACACTTGCACTGTATAGTTTAAAGAATGCTAAGGCACAAGGAAAGATATGCACTGGGCCTTTTACATAAGGGGCTTGAGCCTCAGAAGGATTGGGACTAACGTAGGTGGGTGTATCACGGAGAAGATTCATCATGGCTACAGAAGGGCAACTCTGTCTTTCTCTCTCTGTCTTTTTATTTCTCTGTTTCTCTGTAGTCCTGTCTCTGTCTCTCTCTCTCTCCCCCTGCTTCGTATATGTATGTGTGTGTGTGTGTGTGTCTATTCATGTAAGTACAATAAAACATACTTTAGGAGTCAATAAAATAAGAAAAAGAAAAAGAGAACGGATTTAGTCTTAAATTTTAATGCTTTGTTCTACTGTCCAAATGTTGCAGAGATAATTGATACTGTGATATTGAGATGTTAGTGATATACACGTCTTCATTACTAGATATGGATGAAGGAGTACCCAAGTGTCAGTCGTAGGAGAATAAGGTCCAGTATAGATTAATGATATGGCAGCAAAAGCCTCTGGAAACAGATGGAGCTTAGGAAACTGTGATCCACCTTCAGGCCAAGAACTTGGGGATGGCATAAGCTCTCTTGGATGTTCCCATCTCACAACTCCTCTGGTCTTGCTGTCCACATCAGACCAGAGTGCATAGTTTCCGGTGACATCGAGTGCCAGCGTCACAGCTGCAAATGTATCACTAGGTTCTTGGATCGATTCTTGACACCTGGCACAAGTCAGCCCAATGTTGAGTGGCAGAAATGTGCCAAAGCCTGTCAGTCACCCCACCTACATGCTGGGCTCTCAGCATCCTGGATGAACCAGCCTCATTAGTATGTCATTTCAATGTCCTTTTATAACTTTGAACTTATTGGTTGTTAGTTTGCTTCTTTTTTTCCAGTCACAAGCTCAGAGAATAATTTGCTTCTTTGTATTCCACGGTACTTTTTAATGATCATCTCTGAAGCTGAGCTAGTTCATAACCTCTGTGATCGCAAGGCTTGGCATTTTTCCTCCTGAAGCATGTAACTGGACGGGCAGGAATCTGTCCACATCATCAGCTCCAGTCATCCCGCCTTTCATCCCCTTCTCTCCCACGCATGCCCTCGCTGCTCCTCTGCCCACTCTGAATGCAGGTCTGTCAAGAGCAGCCAGAGGTCGACATCAAAGCTTGTTCCCAGCCAGCGGCTTGCCTCTAATGCTACAGTGCTGGAGAGAGGAGGTGGGGGGACACCCAGTTGCTTGAGTAGTCTCTCAGATGGAAGGAGCTTGAAGATCAGAACAAAACTTCCCATCATGCTTTTTTGGCAGAGTAGGCAGGTGTGGGACAGCATTGGGTCTGAAGTACATCAGCACTCTGTTCATAACAAGAAGCTTAATTTAGAAGAAAAATCTTCTGATATTACTTTATGCTAATTCACATGGGAAAAAGATGTCTGTTGAGAGTAGGCTTGACACAGAGAAAGCATATTAACTCTTCAGGCTGAATCATACCAGTGAGAGGGCAAATTGTGAGAGATTGCTATTCACCATAAATTCCACTCTTTAAAATATAGGGGCTGGAGGCACAGCTTTATTGATAATCTGCTGGTTTCATAAGCATAAAGACTTGAGTTCAGATCCAAGCACCAATACAGAAAAGGAGAGTCTGTCAGTGAGTGCTTGCAATCCCAGTACTGCCAGGGAGAGAAGGACCCCTGGGGGCCTTGCTTGCCAGCCTTGCTGAGTTAGTGAGGATCAGGTACAATGAGAAAGTGTTCCACTCACCCAAATAAGGTAGAGAGCAACTGAGTAAGATATCAGACATTGACCTCTGGGCTCTAGGTGCACATGTGTGCACCTGCATATATATCTGTACAACACAGGTTCACACACAGAGGAAAGTATATATACACATGCACAGCATATATACATACATACATACATACATACATACATGCACATGTATACACAGACACAAAGACACACAGACACAAAGACACACACACACAAAGAACATACACACACACACACACACACACACACACACACTCAGCCCTCACTGTTGCTTAATGATTGCCTGTTTTAAGCACTGTAAACAGCAAGCAGATCAAGTCACTTTATCTAGCTAGCATGTTCCTGGATAATTCATCAAATCTCTGTCATATAAGAAGATACCTCCTTTCTCCTAATTATGTTTTATGGCAAAAGAACAGGTGAAAATAAGATAAATAATAAAAGGAATATGTAGTGTGGAGGAAACCCTGAGTGTGTGAATTCCTAAACAAATGTGTGCCATTGACATGAGTAAGACCATCACATCCATGGGAAAATAGCAAAGTCCCCCTCCGCTCCCCTGCAGGGTAGGGTTCAGAGGGGTGAGATTGCTTTCCTATGGACCATGTACAGATATTGATAGCCTAAGAAGAAAGTGTCTACCATACTTTCCCCCTCCTACCCCAAGGCATTTATGGCCTGAAGACTGCTCCCCTACTAAGATGTCTCCTACCAAGTTTAAGTAAACCCATCTCACTGTTCATCTATGATACTAGCCATATTTTTATTTGTCTGTTTATTTGTTTATAATAACCCCATGCTCCTGCTCAGTTGGGTGTAACTATCCTGCCTCTCCCTTTAACTGCACAAAATAAAAGTCTGAGTTCCTATATTCTCCATCAGAGATCTTAGTCTAACCAATCCCGGGTTTTGTGTGTCTGTATCCTGTGTTATCTTTTCTGTATCCCATTTGTGTCCAGTCAGGTCCAAATTAGGTTTCTATTGCAATCCTAAGAGCCCATACCCCAAGTACTTATCTAAAATGTGTTTTTAAATTACTTTGGGCAGTCCTGGAGCCATGAGGAATATGACAGAGAAACCTCTACCGTCTTTTTGAGACATTTGAATTTGTAACACCATGCCCAGTACCTGCTTCCAGGCTGGCTCCAGTACACTATTGGTGAAAGACACAAGTGTGTTCAGAAGCAATTGGTTCACAGGGGCCATTAAATGGACATTAACTTTTTGGTAGGGTGACAGTAGATGAGTATTACTGTTGAGTAATTCTGCACTTCTGGAAAAGTTAATTTTTTAATAATGAAATCATGCTGGAAATTTAAGATACAGAAGATTGCACAGTGGGCTAAATTATGTTTTTCTTAGGGAAATGCTTCCATCTTTCCTAAGTTAGGCGAAATAGGACACACTCTGAGAGAAAATCCCTTTTGGTATTTTGAAGATATAAAATGTGTTAGGGCAGGTCAGATGGCCCCCTATAGCAGTTTTGTGGTATATGTGGTTTCCATTTTAGGTAATTGCTTTATCCCTTCTCAAGTTGGCAATACATGTTTTCTGAAGTTCTTGGAAGCAGTTTTTAGACAAGTTGTTCTCAACTTGTGGCTTGCCACCCATTTAGGGGTTGACCAACCCCCTCAGATTGTTACATTACAATTCACAAGGGTAGCAAAATTACAGTTTTGAAGGAGTAGCAAACGAATTTTATGGGTGAGGGGCAGGGTCTCCACAACATGGGCTCTCAGCATTAGGAAGGTTGAGAAAACCACCGTTTTAGATGAATTCTTGGTATAGGGCAAGACATATGCTTGTGGTTGAAACCTTATATGCTTGAAAACTTACCAGCTTAGGAAAATATCTTAATTAGGATTTCTATTGCTGTGACAAATCACCGTGACCGAAATCAACTTGGGGAGGAAAGAATTTGTTTTAGGTTATAACTCCATATTATAACCTTCACTGAGGGAAGTCAAGCCAGGAGCTCAAATAGGGCATGAATCTGGAGGTGAGAACTGCTGCAGAGGCCGTAGAAGAATGCTGCTTATGGCTTGCTCCCTGTGGCTTGCTCGACTTACTTTCTTATAGAATCCGAGACCACCAGCCCAGGGATGGCACTGCCCACAGTGAACTGAGTTTTCCCACATCATTCATCAATCAAGAAAATTTACTGTGGGCATGCCCACAGGCCAATATAGTGGAGGTATTTTTTCAATTGAACTCCCCTCTTCTAAATCAACTCTAGATTGTGTCAAGCTGATATAAGACTAGCCAGCACAAGGCTAGATACTATAGGGATATTTATACATTTATGGCTGAAGCAGCATCCTTTGGGAACAGGGGCTGTCTGGCTTTTGGGACCCCTGTCCTCCCACCAAGTTACCTCAGTCTGCCCTAATATAAGGGGGGGTCCATAGTCTCCTTAACTGTGTAACTTTATAGGTCATGGTTGGTTAATATTCCATGGACCTGCCCTTTTCTGAGGGAAATGAAGGAGGAGTGGATCCAGGGAAGGAGAAAGAATGGGGGGAGGGACTGTGAGGAGAGTAAGGTATAGATATAATATACGAAAGAAGAATAAGTAAAAATATTAAAAGAAAAGAATGAGAGCTTAATGGTCAATGTGAGCTTAGCGGAAACCTTAATGTAGTTACATTTAGGGAGCCGGTTATCCATTTCCCTTTGTGAAGATTTGCTCCTTTTAAAATTCAATGTTAAAAGCCATGTTTGCTCTGCCAAGGCTAGACCAAAGAAACCCAAATAGATCAGGATATAAAGTTAATATACAAAGGTCTTTATCCTGTATTATATATAAACATACAATGTGTAATAGGAAAGTGAGATTTATTAAACAGTATCATAACAGGTGCATGCCAAAGACAATGGAACAATACCCATTACATATATAATTAAGTAAAAATTACTCACAGTTTACATTTAACATGCTTAGTTTATTTAGTAGGTATTGACACACTATTATAAAACACTAGGATAAGGGACTGAGGATGGTGGATGTGGCTCAGTGATGAGGAATGCTTGCTGTTCTTGCAGTTGGGCTCCCAAGTACACAGGCTAGACAGCTTGCAGTCTTCTTTTAAGTTCAGATTCGGAATCTAAACATATATGGCAGGCACACACACACACACACACACACACACATGCACACACATACACACACATACACACCACACATACACACCACACATATAACACACACAAACACACACACATACACACACATGCACACACATGCACACACATGCACACACACACATACACACACACACATACACACCACACATATGACACACACACAAACACACACACATACACACACATACATACCACACACACCACATACACATACCACATGCATACAGGAATGCATACATACATACAAATAAAAATAAAATCCTCTTTAAAAAGTACCTCTTCTAAAAATTATCTCGTACATCTTGTAAAGAACTGATATAATTTCCTTCTCAAGTGCTTAGTGATACTTTCTCATGAATCCAGATGTCTCCAAGGTTGCCTTTGAGGAACAATTTTAGACATGCATTATTTTTCCAACACACACACAGACACACAGACACACACACACACAGATACACACACACACATATATATAAAATATCATACATATGTTGATACGTTTCTCAACTGAGAATTGTTAGGTGGTTACTTTCAAGGAAATGATGCACTTCATAGAAGTTGTGAAACTATGAAATATTCTTATGTATGCATAATTGCCATGACTTCTGGAGAATATTCTTAGCACTTTCTTTCTTTCTTTCTTTTATTTAATGTTAAGGATAGCTAGAGTTTTGTCACTGTTAGATCCTTCCATAAAAAATTAGGGTTGACCTTATTAATTAGTTCCCCCCTCTTATGTGTATGTGACTGCATGTACATGTATGTACACATAAAGCCAGAGGTCTATGTGTCCTTCCTCAGATGCCATTGCCTTGCTTTTGGGGATGAGTTCTCTCACTGCCCTGAAGCTCACCACGGTTACCCAGGAAACTCCAGGGATCTGCCTGACTCTGACTCCCCAGTGCTGGGATTATAAGCACATGGCACTAAGGCAAGTCATATTTATTTACAAGGGTTCTAAGAAGTGAACTCAGTTTCTCATCATACCAGCTGAGCCATTTTTCCAGCCACCAGTGATTTTCCATTACTAGTATCTGTTTTACTGCTGTGCATTTTACTCGTGGCTATTTTATTTCTTTCTTCTGGTTAATCATACTCATTTGCTCTATCCTTCCTTTCTAAATCAAGTACTCACTAGCGTGAATGTCCCTCTACACATTACAAGTATCATAGTCATTGTTGACCCAGATCAAAAGGTGTCCTCATTTCCCTTTTATGTTTTATGTCAAAATTATTTTTATGTATCTTATGTTTAAAAATACTTCAGAGGCTGCAACATATTTCCCAATAGTTTCTAAATTATTTCCTTTATTACAGAAGCACGTACATTGTATTCAAAATTTAAGCTAAACTTGTTTGATGGCTTACATTGTACATGATTTGCCTGTCTTGTTTTCTATGTATCAGTTTATGTCAAGTGCTTACCATGCTTATTGATATTTTACACTATCATAGATTTCATGTTTAATTATTCTATTGCTTAATAAGGAAGAGGGATTAAATCTTCAACAATACATTTTATTACAACTTTTTCATATACTATACTTTGATCATATTCTTTCCCCTCCTTAAATTTCTAATGTATCCTATTCAGATTCCTACCCAAGTTCATGTTGTTTCTTTTGTTGAAGAAGAGGCAGAAAGACTGTAAGAACCTTGAGGTGGTGGAGGATTCCAAGAACAGTGTCTTTTTGAGTGTCTATTTGCTGTGGCTGCAAAGAAGCACAATAGAACTCTTAAGAAAGAGCACAGTTAATTGGGGAGGGGTTGTTTACTGTTTCAGAGTGTTGGTCTATGATCATGGTGGAGAGCATGACAGCATGCAGGCATGCACTGGAGCAGTAGCTGAAAGCTATACTCTATATGTATATGGAAAGCAGAGATGTGGAGAGGAGAGAGTGAGAGAGCAAGAAGAAGATGGAGAGAAGGAGGGAAAGACACACACACACACACACACACACACACACACACACACACACACCCTGGCTAGCATGAGCTTTTGAAATCCCAAAGCCAAACCTCAGAACACACTTTCTCCAACAAGGCCACATCCTCTAATCCCTCTAATTCTTTTAAAGACTTCCATGTCTTAATCATCAAACATTTAGGGGGCTGGTGAGATGGCTCAGCGGTTAAGAACACCGACTGCTCTTCCAAAGGTTCTGAGTTCAAATCCCAGCAACCACATGGTGGCTCACAACCATCTGTAACAAAAATCTGATACCCTCTTCTGGAGTGTCTGAAGACAGCCACAGTGTACACATATATAATAAATAAATAAATCTTTAAAAAAATCATCAAACATTTAAACATATGAGTGTATTGGGACCATTCTTATTCAAACCACTACAAAGACACAGGGAACTGATGCACGCATGAACTCACAGAAACCATAACAGCATGCACCAAAACTTCACAAATTCTAGCCAGGAGAAAGGGGAAGTACACATACACTCCCATACTTAACCAAGAAGGCATTTGCAATTAGTACATGCTGGGAAAGGGGAGATTCGTTTTCTCTAATGGGGTGACATGGGTATATCAGCCACATTGCAGGGCAGGCCCCATGCCCAGGAATGGTTGGATGACATAAAACTCACGCCATGTTTTTAAATATGCTTTTTGTTTGTTGGTGTTTTTTTATTATTGGTTTTTATGTTTGTTTTAATTATTTTAATTTATTTATTTAGTGTACTGAAGCACATGATATGGTGGACTTGTAGAGAACAGAGGAGGATTTGCAGGTATCAGGTCTTTTTGTTACCACATGATGCCCATGAATTAAACTCAGGTCATAATACGAGTTGGCAAAGCCTTTATCATGTTTCTGGCCCTAAATCTTCAACTATAGTTACAGGTGTTGACTAGATCTCCATGCAGTTCTGTCAACTTTTGATTCTTGTATATCATCACTCTCTTGTTAGGTATATGCACATTGAAGCTTTTTATGCACTGTTAGAGAATTGCTATTCTTTCTTTAAGGCGTGTCCTCCTATTTTGTAGCAACACTTGGCCAGCAAATACAATCCAAGTTATATGGCAGAGGTGCTTCTTTTTTTATTATAGCAATGCATAGTTTTGTATTTTCTTCTCTAGTTATCTCTGCAGTTGTAATTCAAGTACATTTTCTGTAAGCTACATATGACTAATATTGCTCCTTTGTTTGACAATGAACATTCCAGTTTTAAATCAGCCATTGGGTGGTTTAAATGAAATGATTACCCCTATGGTACCCATAGTTGTACAGATTTCTCTGCTGTTCTGCCCTCTCTTCCTTTCTCATGACTGATGACTTCTTTTTCACCTCTGGGGCATATTCACTGTCTGTGTCATTTGTTGGAGGTTGCTTTAGAGGTCATAGTCTACATGTTTGACTTCCCAATCTCTACTATCATGATATATGTTGCTTGTCTGTTCCTTGCTGTGACAAGCATGTGAGAAATATTTTATAGGAGAAATAGTGAATCTTCTTATGGTTTCAGGTGTTCCAGTTAGCTGCTTCTGTTATTTCTAGCTCTGTAATGGACCTAGTGTGTGAAGCATCTCATCTCGGGTTAATAAATAGAAGCAGAGAAGAAGGATGGGTGGAATGGCATACATATAGTACTAAAGTATGAAGGTTCTCAAAAGTTGCTCTTAAAAATAAAAGTAGCAGTAGTAGAGCATGGTGGTCCATGCAATTAACACCAGCACTCAGGAGGCAGAGGCAGGCAAATCTTTGAGTCCGAGGACAGGTTGGTCTACAGAGCAAGTTTGAGAACAACTATGGTTCTTGCACAGTGAAACCCTGTCTCAAAAATAACACAAACAAACAGACAAACAAAAATAAAATTAGGTGAAGAGTTCTATCAGAAACATTGACCAATTTTGGTTACATAAAATGTACAGTTAGTAAAAATGTAAATTGCATAAGTGTAAAAAAAAGAGAGCAGACAGTGCAAGAGAGGTCAACAAAACCCAAAGATGTTCCCTTCAAAGTCACGTCCCCAGTGATGCAATTCTCACTAGGCTTCATCTTCCAGAGCTTCAACGCCTCCAAACAGTCCATTCAATGAGGCTTGTGTGAATGGATTGTTCCATTGATTAGATCAGATCCCCCATGACCAATGACTTCCCCAATGGTCTTTACTGGACACTGAACTAGTGTGAAGCCTTCAACACATGAGCCACCTGGGATGTTTCCTAGCCAAAGGACATATGTCCCAGCAGTATCCCTTGTTAAAATAATTACAAAAACCTTACTACAATATCCTTCTGGTTCACTTAACTTATGTTATTGTTCTATATTGCACATGGTCCAATATTGTATGTGGATATTAGATATTGTACATGTTACATCTCCCCCTAACATCAATATTTTCAAAATGACTACTTCTTTCTATGTGTAAGATTAGAAAGTATAATCAAAAGGCAGTTGAGAAGGCTCAGAGGTGAAGGTACCAGATGCCATGCCAGCCAGTTCATCTGACTTTCCTTGTCTGGGACCCACATGGTGGAAGAAGAGACTGCATTGCTCCAAGATGTACTCAGTTATCTATTGGCCCCAAACACACACACACACACACACACACACACACACACACACACACACACACATACACACACACATACACACACACATACACACACATACACACATATACACACATACACACACATACACACACACATGCACACACATACACACACACCCCCACACAAACAAAAAACACAGGTTACATACACTCATACACACACATACACCATGCATCACACATGCATGTATGTACACAGTATGTACACACACATCTTACACACACATGCACAACACACACATATGCATACACACAATAAATATGATAAAAGGTTAAAAATGCATGTGAAATTCTCATTTAAGTGAGAGAAAGAAGTCTTTTTAGAGTCCCAATATGGTGGTTGGTTTGGTGTCTTTCCCTAGCTTGCAAAAGCCCATGTGCCTCTCTGTTGTTTTTCTTTTACCCAAACCACATTTCAAAAATTATTTTTAAAGATTTATTTATTTTTCATGTGTATGTTTTATGAGCATATATGTCTGTGCACTGTGTGTGTGCTTGAGGCGCACTAAAGCTGTTAGAGAGTATCAGAGCTTCTGGAACCGGGACTTTGGAGGTTGTGAGCCACCTTACAGGTACTGAGAATAGAACCCCAGTCCTCTGCAAGAGCAGGGGCAACCCACTGCTCCAGAGTCTCAAAGAACTTCTTTTAACAGGTACTGCAACATAAGTTTGCTATTGTTGAATTCTTCTTCTTCTTTTTTGTATGTCTGTAAAAGTCCAGATTTCTCATTCACCCATAAAAAAGATTATGTGGTATTAACTCTTGGTTGAAAGAAAGTCAGAGAAGTTTCCCTTTTTATGATTTAAAGATATTTTCCACAGTGTTCTGACACACATCACCTGGAGAAGCTTATTTCTTTATTTGTCTGTAAATGGTTTACTTCAACTTTCAAACAAATTTAACTAGAATGTATTTTGATTATTTTCATTGTGTTTTTTTGTTTGTGGATTTTTTTTGAGATTTTTGAATGGGTAAATGTAGTTTTCATCAAATTCAGAAAATGTAGGTCATCATTGCATCGAATAATTGTTCTAATCTCCTTTCTTGTGTTCGCTTACAGGCTAGTAGCAAGTGCATAAAATTACTTTATGTATCACTGAAGCCCTGCTCACAGTAGTCACCCTTCTCCCATGTGTATGTGTTTTCTCTTGGATTATTTTGTGTTTGCGAGTTCACCAATCATTTTCTTTTTACTTGTCTAATTTATCCCAATCCAATCCATCATATGCATCATTATGTCCACTGTGGTATTCGACTCTCTTAAAAGTCCCATGCCCCTTAGCACTGATACATCTTTCTGTTCTATGTAAATATACATAATCCAATTATAGAATTCTCTAATATACTCTCATCTCCAGTATTTCTGCATTCCTATTGTTGATTGTATTTTCCTGATTTTTTTTTTTTGTATATCTGGTAATTGCTTGCTGAATTGAAGATTTTGTGAAAAATTTCACATTAGTGTCTGGATATTTTTGTAATTCTATAAATATTCTTGGCCTTTGCAGGTTGTTCTTCCTATTGGATTTGCCTGAGAGGGTCCTGGATGTCTTGTATCTCAGGAAAGTTCCCAGCCAAGGAAATCTGGATGGTTTTTCACCCTGGCTACATAGGGAGAAACGGATTCATTTTGGCTTCTACTCTTGGCCTAGCACAGTCCCCTCCTGAAGCTAATTTCACTGTGCTGTCTGGGTATGCTTTGACTTGTAGGCATAGGTCACTTTGAGTTATTCATTTCCTGGATTGGCTCTGGGAACACGACCTGAGGTCACTCCCAGAACTGTTCCCAGTGTTGTGTCTGTGGTCTTTGTCTGATCTTTGTTCCTCTATATCCTTGTTCTCAGAACCACATAGCTGATAACTCACATGAAACCTTTGCTGATGCCTAGGGCCATTTCTATAGCTTTCTTGTCTTAGACACTGCTCACTGTCATCTAAGTGCCTTGGTCACTCTAGAGTCCCATAAGTCCTCTGTCTTAGGAGACTGTTAGGATCTGACAGGCTTCTCTGTGCTTTCTACCCAGGCAAGGGAGAAGCTGTAGATATACATCATCACCTCAACTCACTTGTTCCTTCTCTCAGGTATCTCCCTCTGTCCAGCCCATATCTATCACCTCCAAACTGAGGCTTCCTACAGTGTGTCCTGTTTTATAGTTTTAAAATGTGGGACAGTGAATTCCATCATTGCTATTTTATCTTGGCCCAAATCAGAAGGCTTGTGTCATTCTAAAAAGATTCTTTTGCTGGGTTCTCTTTGCTACTAGACAAAAGTATCCAACATGATATAAATATCAACCATGGTATTTTGGGAAGAAAACTGTGTCAGTGTCAAAGCACCTGACTTTAAATCTCATTGTTACTTTATAAAATCCCAAAGCCTTCAGTATGTCACAGCATCCCTGTGCTTCTGATTCTTCATCTGTAGAGTGGAGACATTAAAAGATACCATGTTATCAGACTAGATGGGAATTCTGTATTTTTACATTCTTTGTGAAATGAAAAGCTTTGAGCAAATGGCTATTATTTTAGTTATTATTTAGCCTCCTGCAATAAAAACAAAATCACAAGAGCTTTCTCTTTTCATCTGAAACAACATCTAATACATTATTACACAACTTCAACTACATTATTTACAAAAATGCTTTTATGTTTGAGAATTTAATTTGAATACCATAGTAATTCAGGGTATAATCCATAGAACAATGTCAGAAATGTTGTTTCATTTTTTTTAACAGATATACATCAGTGCTCAGTACAAAGAGAACTCTGCATTCTACCGCAATATCCAACATTAGTTAGTATTCTAAAGTAAGAAATAAGAATATTAGTACATTTAGTGATAGTTTCTCTCTGTATACACATCCAGAGGGAATGTATGAATATACAAAGAAAAAAGACATCCGGTCAGTCAATGATATTTTAGCATACCTTCTACACCTATGTATCATCCGATGGCACCAGCAAGGTTTCCCATCGTCATACAAGGAACTACATCCTTCAAATCGTCCTCTGAAGTGAGCTGACGCTGTGGATTCCTCAACGGCCATTCACCACTGTTTCTGATGACAGAGACTGGATTTGTTCATATTCCCTCTGACTTGCTTTCTCCAGTTTAGGGGTGCATACTGATTATAGTGAATCACTGAGACCACTATCCTTGTCAGAATGATCATTGCTGGGTGGTGAGGATAGAAATCAGTTCTTTCTTCTGGTCTGCAGGCATAGCATTGTGTGATTACCCAATGTGTTTTACTCTAGCATCAAAAGAGTGGTAATGGTATTCCTCTACCTTGAGCTATTCAGACATGAGATTCTTTTGCATATCACATAGAGTTGTGAATTTTACTTATCTTCTTTTTTTTTTATTTTAATTAGGTAATTTCCTCAATTACATTTACAATGCTATCCAAAAAGTCCCCAATACACTCCTCCCCCAGTCCCCCACCCACCCACCCCCACCCCTTGGCCCTGGCATTCCCCTGTACTGGGGCATATAAAGTTGGCAAGTCCAATGGGCCTCTCTTTCCAGTGATGGCCTACTAGGCCATCTTTTGATACAAATGCAGCTAGAGTCAAGAGCTCTGGGGTACTGGTTAGTTCATAATAATGATCCACCTATGGGGTTGCAGTTCCCTTTAGCTCCTTGGGTATTTTCTCTAGCTCCTCCATTGGGGGCCCTGTGATCCATCCAATAGCTGACTGTGAGCATCCACTTCTGTGTTTGCTAGGCCCTGGCATTGTCTCACATGAGAAAGCTATATCTGGGTCCTTTCAGCAAAATCTTGCTAGTGTATGCAATGGTGTCAGTGTTTGGAAGCTGATTATGAGATGGATCCCTGGATATGGCAGTCTTTAGATGGTCCATCCTTTCTTCACAGCTCCAAACTTTATCTCTGTAACTCTTTCCATGGGTGTTTTGTTCCCAATTCCAAGAAGGGGCACAGTGTCGTGTCCACACTTTGGTCTTCGTTCTTCTTGAGTTTCATGCGTTTAACAAATTGTATCTTATATCTTGGGTATCCTAAGTTTTTGGGCTAATATCCACTTATCAGTGAGTACATATTGTGTGAGTTCCTTTGTGAATATGTTACCTCACTCAGAATGATGCCCTCCAGATCCATCCATTTGCCTAGGAATTTCATAAATTCATTCCTTTTAATAGCTGAGTAGTACTCCATTGTGTAAATGTATCACATTTTCTGTATCCATTCCTCTGTTGAGGGGCATCTGTGTTCTTTCCAGCTTCTGGCTATTATAAATAAGGCTGCTATGAACATAGTGGAGCATGTGTCCTTCTTACCGGTTGGAGCATCTTCTGGATATATGCCCAGGAGAGGTATTGCTGGATCCTCTGGTAGCATTATGTCCAATTTTCTGAGGTAAACAACTTTGGCTTATCCATTCTACCTGCTACATTTTTAACTCTTTTTTATTTTCTTTTGAGTTACATTTTATTAACCAATGCATTGAGAGGCCATCCAGGCCAGTAAAAATATAAAAACAAGAGTAAAATTTGAAAGATCATTATTAGCTGCCCTCATCTCATTGACCACTTTAATTTTATACTTCATTTTACAAGTTATAAAGCTTTGATAGTTCATGTGTTTAAATCACTTTGTAAATAACATTTTTATAAAGAAAACAGGAGCCCCGGGTATGGCAGTCTCTATGGTCCATCCTTTCTTCTCAGCTCCAAACTTTGTCTCGGTAACTACTTCCATGGGTGTTTTGTTCCCAATTCTAAGAAGGGCATCCCATAATCAGCCTCAAAACGCTGACACCATTGCATACACTAGCAAGATTTTGCTGAAAGGACCCAGATATAGCTGTCTTGTGTGAGGGCTATGCCAGTGCCTGGCAAACACAGAAGTGGATGTTCACAGTCAGCTATTGGATGGATCACAGGACCCCCAATGGAGAAGCTAGAGAAAGTACCCAAGGAGCTAAAGGAGTCTGCAACCCTATAGGTGGAACAACAATATGAACTAACCAGTACCCCCCGGAGCTAGTGTCTCTAGCTGCATATGTATCAGAAGATGGCCTAGCCAGCCATAATTGGAAAGAGAGGCTCACTGGTCTTGCAAACTTTATATGCCCCAGTACCAGGGAACGCCAGGGCCAAGAAGTGGGTGTGGATGGGTAGGGGAGTGGGTGGGAGGGTATGGGGGACTTTTGGGATAGCATTGGAAATGTAAATGAAGAAAATACCTAAAAGAAAAGAACTACTTACATTTGTGTAATTTAAGGAATAAAGAACAATTTTGTTTAAGAAAGAGAGAGAGAGAGAGAGAGAGAGAGAGAGAGAGAGAGAAAGAAAGAAAGAAAGAGAGAAAGAGAGAAAGAGAGGAAGAAAGAAAGAAAGAAAACAGGAGCACCAAAAAGTTTACTAGAAATTTTACTAAGAGTTTTAATATACAAAACCCATTTTCCAGATTTCCCAGACTTAAAATTATATATAAATAACTTTATTCATAAATATATACCAATAAGCAGTGTTTTAAGTGCAATTTACTGCTTACCAACTGTAACCACTCTTTAGCTGGTAGTTCATATATCAACACCACTGTTAATATTGTTGCATTTTCTTATGTTTTCATTGTAAAGATAAATGCTATTGAAGCATTTTATTGAAAAGTTAGTAATAACTGCAAAACTTTTCCATTTTAAACTTATATACATTCTTTGCAATACAATGCAACGATCACCTACACTTTGTTCTAATCATCTTCACAACCTCCTGTTGTGTGTCTCCATGATTGTATTTTGAAGACAAAAGCTATAATTACCACTTAAAAATGTGTCAGGTCCTATGCCGGGGCCTAGCAAACACAGAAGTGGATGCTCACAGTCAGCTATTGGATGGATCGCAGGGCCCCCAATGGAGGAGCTAGAGAAAGTAACCAAGGAGCTAAAGGGATCTGCAACCCTATAGGTGGAACAACAATATGAACTAATCAGTACCCTGGAGCTCTTGACTCTAGCTGCATATGTATCAAAAGATGGCCTAGTCGGCCATCACTGGAAAGAGAGGCCCATTGGACTTGCAAACTTTATATGCCCCAGTACAGGGGAACGCCAGGGCCAAAAAGGGGAAGTGGGTGGGTAGGGGAGTGGGGGGTGGGTGGGTATGGGGGACTTTTGGGATAGCATTAGAAATGCAAATGAGGAAAATACCTAATAAAAAAATTTTAAAAATGTGTCAGGTCAACAACATATTTAGCAAGAGAGCAAGAAAGGTATGGCAGGCATAAAAAAAAAGAGAGAATACCTCTCAAATTTCCTTCTTTTGATATGTAAAAGTATTAAGGTGTCTTTTATGCTTTCTAAATACATGGACTCATTCCATGTTTGAAATTGGTTGTTTTCTGTTGAGACAAAATTAATTAATATCATGAACATCAAGATTCACCAATTAGTACTTTATTATCTCATTTCCCATTACCTGGATTTTTGGAGGTATAATCATCACTTGAAAGGCATGTTCTCTTGTCCACTTTCAACTTGAGAAACCTGCTGCAGATAAGAGAGATGCAGGAAGGGTTGTCTAGAAACTGAAGGGTGATTACTATAGCCTCCTAAGAAATGAAGGTGGAACAGAACAACAGGATTGTAATGCCTTTTCCAGCTGTGTGGCAATTGTGTTGGATAGCAGGCTGCTTCAGATGACTGGGTCCTTTCTTCACTTCTCAGCTCTACCAGTCTTGATTATAACAGTGAGAACCCAGCCTTGACTCTAACATGGAGAACCCAGCCTTGAACTACTGGAAGATTCAGCTGTGCTCCACAGAATCATGTCCTGGATCCCCATGGGCAGACTAGTAATTACATATGGCATGATTTTCTCAAGGGCATCAATTCAGTATTTGAGGTCACATACATGGCCATCAACATGTCCCAAACCAACTATCAGTGGGAAAGAGGAGATTATTTAAAGTGACAGGGAACTGCAAGGTCACACAGAGCAGATATGAATATGTTCCCGCGAGTTTTTAGATTTTGGTATGAGGACCCATAATACAGTCTTCCAGAGCTCTCTTGGAAGGTGCTGGTTGCTTGTAAGGTGCTAAGACTTGTCTGAGGTTCTTAGCAAATCTTGCTGTATACGTTTCACAAAAATGTCTAAATGATTTACTTTATAGTCTTTAACAAATATGGTCACGGAGGCACTGGCTAAATATGACACTACTATCCATTTAGTGCAATAAAACTCTATGAAATCCAAAATGACTGTCAGGCAACATTGATTTTTAATTTAGGAGATCTACCATTTGATAACACAACAGCTTATCTCATGTCTAGCTTTAAAACTTGTAGACATGCATTGTTAGATTCCATAGCAAAACAGCCAGCACCGAGAGTTTGAGTTATATGTGATAATTGCACATGGCAACCTCTTTTACCCCAAGATTGCTTTTTATCCTTTTGGCTACAGGAAAACATGACTACAGGAAGGCATCTGTGTGTATTGGTAATAATGTTATTCCATGTGCCATCCCATATAGGGCAGCATTTCAAGATGGTTGTTGACAGTAATTGGATAGAGTTCTGAGAAGTTAATAGGTTATTTAAATATTCCGTCTTGTCAAATGTTTATAGATAACATGATGGCTTTCAAGAGAATGTCCTCCATAGGACACTACCTGGGGAGGTCTTGGAAATGGAGCCTTCTGGAAGTACATCACTGGGGTTGGTGCTTGATATTTCAAAGTCCGGAGCCATTCTTAGTTTGCTGTGTCTGCTTCCTGCCTGTGGTTTAAGATGTGAGCTCTCAGCTTGCTCCTTCAGTTGTTACACTTGCCCACCAGGCTCCGTTGTGGTGATGGTGGTGGATTCTTACCCCCTAGGACAGTCAATCCAAATAAACCCTTCCTTTTAAGTTTCCTGAGTTATGGTGTTTTATCACACTAATAGAAAAGTAACTAACAGGTTATAAGTATTAATACATATTGTCACAAAGAAATATTACTTCACCTTTTCTAGAAAATTGTGGTGAAAATGGAGAACATTTTAAGTATAATTTTAAGAATTCAACATTTCACCAAATTAGTTGATGGCTCTGAAAATACATTTGAAGATATATTACTTTGTACCAATTTCAGTTAAATCTTAAAGGGAATTCTTTTTATACGACTTACCAAATGTAAGCAAGAGGTTCTAAGTCAGCTATGATGATAGATCCCTATAATCTACCTAATACTCAGGAGGCTGAGATAGGTGAACCAAAACCGGAAGGTCCTGTTTTTCAAAGAGAAAAGAGAATTGTATACTGGCCTACATGGGATGCATGGATGAAAGATGTGAGGTAGCACATACCTACTATCCCACTTAGCTTTAATTGTCAACTTGACACCTTCTAGAGTCATCTGAGTAGGGAATTCTATTTGAAAGAATACCCAGATCTCTTTGGCCTGTGGGCACAAGTGTGGGCCAAGCTGACTTAATTATTAACTAACATGGAAGGGCTCAACGCAATTCAGGCAATACCACTCTCTAGGCAAATGGTCCCGGGCTCTATAAGGAATCAAATATGAGATAGCCAGAGATCCAGCAAGCATGCTTTCCACTTAAAATTTCTGTTTGAGTTTCAATCCTGATTTATGTCCACGATAGGCTGTGACCTGGAAGTGTAAGCCAAATGGATCCTTTCTTATGTTATTTTTGGTCAGAGTATGTTACCATAGTAACAGAGCAAAAAAACCCTACAGTTATGTACCTTCTACCCCAGTTATTTAATTAGACACAAATCTTGTCTTATTGCAAAGCAATTTTTAAAATGTGAATGAAATCTTTAAAATATTGTTTTCACATCAAAAATAAACAAATTTATTCTGAGTGAGTCTGCTTAGTGATGTGAGACATTTTTCATGGCCTAGAGACTTCAGCTAGCTACAGAAGAAGAACAGTTCTGCATCTGCTTTCACTCCCCTCTGTGTTTTTCTTCTTGATTGAAGCCAGAAAACAAAAACTAAGACCTTATCCAGTAGGGTTCCTATATGCAGGTGATTTGTACTTCCAATTGCTTGCTATAGAAATGTTGAAATTGCTTACCCAGCCCCAAGAATTGTGTAAGCCGATCCTTTTGATCTCTTTATAGTTAAGCATATATTAATCTATTACACATAAACACATTGGTAGATACACACATACATATAGATCTGCACCAGTCTTTCTTTCTCCATGTTTTATCTCTGATTCCTGCTCATTCTGCTTTTCTTTTTGAGCCCCAGCTTCTACCTTGGCCATAGTACCCTAGTTTCAAAGACAACAGCAGAAAGAATTGATTAGAGACATTTCTCCAACTTGTTAGAATTTTACTATTGCAAAATAATGCTTTATAGAATTCAACTTGTAGGTGGTCATATGGATAAAAATTCATCAAACTGTGCAGATAAAATTTCTGACATGGTTCTATGTCCATTTTGCTTTGTTTAAAATGCCAAAAAAGCAAATAAATTAAAAATGAAAGAGAGTTGGGAGAAAGAAAATTAGATATGAAGTCCAAGAGATTCAATATTGAACTAGTAATATTTACTGAGAAAGTAATAGAATAAAATTATAAATGAAATAATTAACTTTTTCATTTCTGATGATAATAATTCCCAGTTTGAAATTATTCTCCCACAAGAGTCCAAAGCAATAAATGAGAAAAGATCAGAAATTAAGCATTGTATTTTGGCAGTTTAGAATGCCAGAGGCAAAGGTTTTTAAAGCTTTTATAAGAAAGGAACAAATCACATATAAATGCAGAGAAAAAAAATATAACTGTATTTGACAAGATTGAAGAGAATATAGTGAGACAGTATCTTTATAATTCTGGAAGAACAGGTTTTTAATTCAAGGTTGGGCTAAATTATTAACTAGGTGTAAAAGAAAAATCAAAGAAACATGGCTCTAAAAATTCTCAAAATATTATCCCCTTTGCCTGTGAAACTGACCAGAGGGTATACTCTTGTTGACTAAGTAATAAGGGTCATTTTACAGACAGAAAGGATAACAGAGCTGTGATACCTGGATGGGAGTATGGATTGTCCTGTGGCAGTTTTACAGAGAGCCTGGAGACCAAGCTGTTTAACTTGAAATAAGAGTACTAAGAATTCAGAAATAATCTATGCTCTTTCATATATATATATATATATATATATATATATATATATATATATATATATATATATAACAATACTATATATACAATACTACATACTAAATTTTTATGTATTATATATTAAATATTATGCATAAATGAATTGTTAATTGAAATGAACAAGAATTTGGGATTTAGAAAAAATCTTCGGGTGGGTAAGGAAAGAGTGTTGCATATTTTAACTTCAGAGGAAAAGTAAAAACAGGAAGTTGAAGAAAATTTTGAAGTCCTTTAAAGAAAACAGTCATCTCAGCATCAACCATGATCACCTTTAAACCAGCAGTCCTCAGCCTTCCTAGTGCTGAAACCCTTGAATATAGTTCCTCACATTATGGTGACCCCCAATCATCCAATTATTTCACTGCAACTTCATAACTGTAGTTTTGCTACTGTTATGAATCATATTGTAAATTACTGATATGCAGATATCTGATAGGTAAGCCACAAAGAGGTTGTGACCCACAGGTTGAGAATTGCTCATTTAAATGGTTATCAGAAGAGCAGTAAATGCATGATAAAGAAAAATTGTATTATGACATCAACAAGAAATTGAGAAGGTAGGGAAGTGACTGTGTATCTTAGAGGAGAGAGCTGATGAGTGTTCAATTCTTACCTTCTGGAGCGTAAATTCTGCAATTAAGAAACTGTAATGAGAAGTTGTCATCTGTAAATATTGGGAAGATGTCAGTAGCTATAGGTGAAGGAGTTGAGTGTTGGTTCTGAGGAACAAGGTTTTGTGGATGAAGAGTGAAGAACTACTCATTTTTCCTTTAATGGCTTTTCCAGAGCATGTACATTTTGCTGTTCTACAGGCAAGTGCTTGGTGACGTTGAAATAAGATAAACATAAACATAGACAAAAGATTGGAGTGAAGCGCAAATGTAATTAACCTTTGTTAAATTATTATTCATTGTGTAAGTACTTGTTATTAGAACGATCATAACAAGAAGCAAACAGGATCGAGCCTGCAGTCCTGTGGGAGTTCTGGTTCTCTCTATGTGGGACGGAAGGGCAATCTCATTGACTACTGAGGACGTTGATTCCCCTGTTTGTCAAGGCAATAATGTCTGCCTGCTCAGTCCGTAGAGGTAGAGGTCTAGGAAGCTTTGCATACAGAAGTGTACAAAGTTTTCTCTTTGACTTTCTGTCAATGAGAAGGGAGCAGAACATCCCACTAACTAATTGCTTCCCTTCTGAAGAAGGTTGTTTCTAAACCTCTAAATCTAGACTGAAAGTTTGGGGGAATTTTATATAAACGTAGATTCACACTTAATCTAAGAAAGTTACTTCTTCCTGAGATTAATCACTAGTAGGCTCCATCCGTCCATCGTCCATCATCCACCCATCTGTCCATCCCTTTATTTTCTAAAGAACTAAGGCTAGAGAGAAGAGGACACATTCTAGATGTTGAGCTTGTGGTCACTTCTCATTCTAACCCTGGCTTGTCACCATGACTCCTTGACTATCGTCGGTTTACTCTTGCTGTCTGTATCAGGCAGGGAAATAGAAGCATAAATATTTAACCTTCAAAAAGAGACTCACTTACTGGAACTCAGGCTGTATGTACCAGGGTTATAAATCTTTCTGAGGTATTTCAATATGCATAAGAGAGTGAAACCACATGAATGACGGGACTAACTTTAACCTTTGATTGTTTAAAAGCAGTCTTTTCCTCCTTCCAGAATGGGAGGGGCTGAACGAACACACCATTGTCAAACTCACATGATTAAATTTATCTTTTAGAGTGACCCCCTCCATTTCCCCCTCCCGAATTCTAAAACTTATATCAAATCTGTTGAGAAGTTGAAAGGAAATATTTTATGGCTGCCTATATGTTTTGCTTATATAGGAGAAAAACATATCACTTGGTTCACAGTGAACAGAAATGCAAAGTCCCCTTCTCTGACTTTCTGTCAATGAGAAGCGGGCAGAGGAGGTTTCTCAGACACTGTCTCCTGCAGATTTAAGGACATTGTGCTACTGGTAGGACCTTTTGAGGGTTTATATTTAATTAAAAGTATCCATTAGCAGTAAAGCAGTAAAGAGATTTCTTTCTCTGTGCATGATACTGCTTTATAAGCTGATATTAAATTTACATAGCTGCAGAACTTGTTCAAAGATCCTTACACACTGAGGGAAGATCAGCTGAAGCTGATGGAAGCAGGTGTTTGGGTTTAGGTGTCTCGTATGGGTAGGTAGTTTCAAGCACTACTTTGCTTAACTATTAAGATATCCTTTGCTATCTCTATTCTACTCCGGAGAAAAACTGAAAGTCACAGTGGTTGACAGACTTAATGTAGCTCAGTTGGGACCTGGTGGAATGCAGAGACTATGATTTTATTTCACTGGGAGTCTTTTCGTCTTTTTGATGTTTGTTTGAACTACTTCAGCAAACAAAGATGAATGAACCAGTCGCTCAGATTATTTTTGCAGTTCTATTGCTCAGAATGTAAGCCTCCTGCCTTAGTCTGCCTTTTCAGACATTCAAGACATCCTACATCTTGGTATCTTGATGATTTATAGAATTTATCAGACCCCACCCTACCCCAGGAATCCTTCAGCTTCTACTCCTTTCCTGGAATCCTTCCCCATTCTGAAACTGTACTAGCCAGGGTTATCCATAATAATAGAACCAACAGAATAAGTAGAGAAGTGGAAATGAAAAGAGTGGAGCAGGGGCGAGGAAGGAAATAGAGAGAAGCAAGAAGGAAGAAGAGGGATTGTATGAGGAAGGAATGTGGAGAGAATGAAGAGAGGAGTAAGAGGAGAGGAGGGAAGGATGGAAAGAGAGATAAGGAAGGACAGGGGAGGAAAGGAAGAGCAGAAGCAAGGCATGGAAGAAGAAAGGAAGTTAAAGGGGAAGAAAGGAATGGAGTGAGGAACTGAGAGAAGGAGGGAAGAAAGAGGAGGCAGGAAATGAGGGAGGAAGAAGGAAAAAGAAGGAAGGGGAAAGGGAAGAAAAGTAGGAAAGGAAGAGAAGGAAGGCAAGAAGGAAGAGAAGTTGAAAGGAAAGGAGGAAGGAGTGATGGAAGAGGGAAGAAACTATAAAGTGAACTTAGCAATGTGAGTGCATGGATGAAAAGGCTTGCAATTCGCAAACCATAAAAATTCATCCTTTAACTGAATCTTAGCTCAAAGCCTAAAGAGCAAGACTAATTGTGAAATTACCAGACTGAAGCCAAATGTCTGCAAACTGTGTGGGGGGAGGAAGGAGGGCACTAGTGGGGTCTTGTTTTTGTTTTTGTTTTTTTTTGAGACAGGGTTTCTCTGTATAACACTGGCTGTCCTGGAACTCACTTTGTAGACCAGGCTGGCCTCGAACGCAGAAATCTGCCTGCCTCTGCCTCTCAAGTGCTGGGATT
The DNA here is from genome assembly GCF_978045245.1 of Mus caroli. NCBI lineage: Eukaryota > Metazoa > Chordata > Mammalia > Rodentia > Muridae > Mus > Mus caroli. The sequence goes on along the minus strand of NW_028227263.1, from coordinate 77,883,407 downwards.
GAAGGCCTGTGCCACCACGCCCAGCAGTGGTGGTGCAAGCCAGTAGAATTTGCTGAAGGGGTCTTGTTTGTGGAGACACTAGAACTGGAACTTAAAATGTTCATCGGTAAGGAAGATGGATGCCCTAGCTCAAGATGAGGGAGGAAATATGAAGAATATTCCATTTCTTTACTTCCATGTTCTTCTAGACTTTCATTGCCTACATTAATGACAGCGGATCATCTTCATTTCATTTTCTGATTTAACTGCTCTTTTTCTCTGAAATGTGCCCAGAGCCATCATGTTTAACCAGTTACAGGTCATCCTTTCACCCTGACAAATTAGCTCTCACAGACACAGACAGGACAGATCCATTTTGATGTAGAGTCTATGAAGAATGTTTTGAAACGTATATGATGCCTTGCTTTGAACTTTCTCAAGGAGTTTCATGTGCTTAGATATTCTCAAATTATTTGCTATTGGTGTAAGATCCTGCATGCTCTGGCTCTCTCTCTCTCTCTCTCTCTCTCTCTCTCTCTCTCTCTCTCTCTCTCTCTCTCTCTCTCTCTCTCTCTCTCTGTCCTATAGCCCTTAGTTCTTACCACACTGACCCTCCTTAACTTATGAGCATGACAGGGCTTTGCCCTTCTGGGCTTTTATACCAGATGTTCCTCTGGGAGAGAAGCTTTTTCCTCTCTGGCTCTATTGAATTGCTGGATACATCTCCATCCTTAGATCCTTGTTAAAATTCTAGGTCATTCAGGAGATCTGTCTTTCTTCCTGAAATTGGCCACTGTTTCATTCTCTATTCCACAACTTCTCTTAATTACATCAATCAAAATCTGTAATTAGCTTGGCCATATCACTCAGTTGTCCTTAATTGTCCTTTCTGCTAGTTTTCTACTATAGAACAATGGTGGCACTGAGAAGTTACAGAGACATTATCTCTCAAATGTCTGCAAAAACTTTCACAAATTTCCCTCAACTGGGCAACTCTGGAGAACATTAAATTCATAATTCTGTTTAAAATTTGACCCAACTCTTGCTAGATGTTACTATTTGAATGTACCCCACAGGCTTTACCAGGGTTTGGCATTGGTTTCTGCCTAAAGAAAAGACACAAAACCTACCTGGGTACTTCTCAAGAAGAGCATGCTGAGTCCCCTGAAATTGTGCTCACATGTGTTGTCTTATGGTAATCGTATAGTAAATATGTGTTCAGGCCCTGTTCTGTATCCCACCTGGAAGTATGACCTTTCTTCGGAGTAGTATGGCAGACAAAAGCTGCATTTAACCCCCAGCCTCTCCCTTGTTAGCTATGTGATGCTGAGCCAATATTTCATCCATTTACTTCAGTTTTTTTCTTATCCTGAGCAACAGTACATAATACCCACTTCATAGAATTATGTTGAAGTCCTGATGAATTGGGGTCTGTAACTTATTTGTGATTGGTATAAACTATGCATGGTATGACCACCCCTCCCCTAAAAAAAGTAAAAAAAAAATACCCTGTAGGAATGTGCTCCATGAATGAAGCTGTGTGTAGAGAATTTTTGAGAGCTTGTGAGCTAACTCCAAGGAAACAAAGCAAAATCTTACAATCTCTATTTCTTCTTAACATGGGTTGTTCTTGGAATATGCTTTCCTGTACCTCCCAGGTGCAAGAAAAGGGAATGGGTTTACTTTATATTACTCATCATACTTCCTATTCATATTTAGAATAATGTTTTTAAGCATGAGTGTCATTGTGGCTTTACACAGACTAAACTCATGTGACCTTATCCTTGTGACTGTATATAGCTTGAATTTAAGTAAACTCTGTTCATATGACTTTGCCTAACCCCCAGGATACCTTCAGAATATAGATCATTTAATGCCTGAATAAAAATTGCTATTGCATGAGACTTTAGTCCACCTCATTTTAATCTCTGCTCTCCCAGGTTTACTCTGCCAACTATGGTGATAACAATCCTCCACATTTCAAAGACTTGAAGGGTTTTGATGGCTTGTCCAAGTTTCAGTTTCACACCATTTCCCCAAGACTCAAAGAACATCGGTCAAAAGGGGGAAGTAAGATTGTAAGATTTGCCAGAATCTTGCAAAAACAGCGTGTTCAAGCTGTGGCTGAGCCAATGTGCACAGAGAACCTACAGCATCTATGGTTGTCTGCACCAGGTCTGCCCAAGATCAAGTAAGTCAACATTCCTAATGTGGGAAAAACCTCAAGGGATTCTTCAGCTACCAGGACATTTTCAGGTGATGGCTGCCAGGGAAGGAAGGATCATTTTTCTTTAAGTGGGTAAACTCTTGGAGATTGCCCATTGTCTTAGTTAAGGTTTCATTGCTGTGTAGAGACACCTTGAACAAAGGCAACTCCTGGAAAGAAAACATTACATTGGAGGTGGCTTACAGTTTCAGAGGTTGAGTCCATTATCATCATGGTGGGAAGCATGGCGGCATCCAGGCAGACAGTACTGGAGAAGCAGCTGAGATATCTTGATCCCTGAGCTAGGAGGAGACTATTTTCTGTACTTGGTGTAGCTTGGGTTTATATATGTGACCTCAAAGCCTACCTCAACAGAGACACACTTCCTCCAAAAAGGCCACACCTTCTCCAAGAAGGTCACAACTCCTAATAGTGCCACTCTCTAGGGGCCAAACATTCAAGCACATATCTCCATGGGGAGCTATACCTATTCTAACCACTACATCCAGTGAATGGCTCTATAACCATGTGCCTACAGCTAGTACTAACTGAGGGTAGAGGGTTATAAAGAATAACAACACCCCCCAAATAAACTATGAACCTGTGAGGTGGATTAGGGGGAGTCTTGGAGAAGCTGAAGGGGAGAGAGGGATATGTTCAAAATATATCACATAAATCTATAAACTTCTCAAAGTATAGATAAATAGACTAAAACACCCTTCTTTCACTTTTACTTTTCCTGCTTAGTGCTTATAATATTTTTAAACCCCAAGACTTATGACTTTGCATTTGAGCTTCTGATGGTTTTAACATGTGACTCAGTGATTCACTCACTATAAATGTGCTGTATACTAATGAATGAAAATGTGTGAATGATCAAATGATTGGGGAATCCCTCTAGATTCAGCCTCTGTCCTGGACACTGTGACATCTGGAGGCCTTGACCTCTGCTTTCATAGCCCCTTCATGTTCTCATTAGCATCTCTGAGCTGGTCCTTTGCTTGTCTCTTCACTGGTTTAGCTAAGCACAGTTGCTTCCTGACACCATTAAAGTCCTTCCTTAAGGCTCAACTTCTATTTGAATTGATTTTCCTTTATTAAGAGAATCCTAGAAGCTAGATTAACACAGATCCACCTTTCCTTTGGCTTTTTTTTTCAGTCTCTCTGCAAACTTAAATTGACCTTTCAGTTTCTGAATGCAGAAACCATACCTCAGAAGTTGAACGTTTTAATCAGTGAAGTTTAGCATGAAAGTCTGACCTCTAAGCCAAACCTTTAAACACTTGACTTGACAATTTATTACTTCTGCAGTTACAGCTATTAGCCCAGCCCTGGGAACAAGTAACTTATCTAAAACACATTGTTCACCTGCTGTTGTTATTAAGACAGCTACAGGCCTACATGGCATCAAGCAACACATCATGTAGGCAGACAGCAAAGAGACATGACCTGTGGTTATTATGCATACTCCAGATACTTCATAGCCTGGCCCTGTGCCCTGTCAAACCAGCCATGATAACCAGATTTTAGCCAAACACGAATCTTGGAAGATGAGCATAGTTATGCACAATAATTCTGCCTCTGATCTCTTAGTAGTAAGTAGAGTCATCATTCAGTATGGATAATCAAACCCTTTGATTCGAGATCTCAAAAATTTCAGCAGAAGATCAGTGGAAGAAAGTTAATTCTTTTCCTTGCATTTATCTAATGCATATGAGAAAAAAAATTGTGGCTAAAGGGACAAAATTTCTTCCTCTGTGTGTATGTGTGTACTTGCATGTTAATGTATGTGTAAGTGTTGGTGTGAGGATGTATGTGCACCTGTGTATGCATGTATACAGAGGGCAGAGGTCAAACCCAGGCATCCTTCATTAAGAGTCATCCACTTTGTTTGCTAAGGCAGAATTTCACAGTGGCTTGCAGCTGGCTGGTTTAGCTAGGTTTATCTGGCCTTGAGAACTTCCTAAGGATCTGCTCCTCTGGCTCCCCATGTTGGAATTGCATTTGCCTAGAATTTTTGTATGTGTTCTAGGAAGGGACATCTGGCCCTGAAGCTCATGTGACAAGCATTTTGCCACCCGAGACATCTCACCAAACAAATTGCTTCCTTTTGGTAAAGTCACATAAATCATGATGTTGATATGGTTGTCCTGGCTTGCAGTGAGACTTCTAGAATATTGGGAAAAACTCCACATACTGACTCTTGGCTGGGTGCTAACGTTTGTTTGTATGTTTGTTTAGTTTTGTTTACACTACTTTTTTCTGAGTTTGTGGAAGTTGAGGCTTTTTCTCAGGGTAAATAAGGGGGCTACATTTCCCTTAACACATCCTACCAATATAGAGTATGTTTAGAAGAGAAGTTTTGCTAATAGGATTTGGGAGGGAAAACCAGAAGCTATATAGAACAGAAGTACAACATGATTACAATTGAGTCAAGCAGAGGCTTTCTATGACATCCTCATGCTTCTGTTAAGTAACAATAAGCTTGTATCCCTTCTTTTCTAAGTCATAACAATTTAAGCATTTTAAGTAGAAGGTCTGATGGGTTACTGGAGGCAGGTAAACTGAGCCTTGTGAGTTGATAACCAAATCCCAGAAAGGAGCAGGACCTAGAAACCAGCAGCCAGCATGTTTACAAAAAGTGACAATTACAGAGAAAATAAATGGCTTAATGTCATTTAGTGTGGGAGTAAACTGACCTCAGAGGCCACTCCTATTGCAACCTGATACTACATTTGATATTCAATGTCATCGTTCCTAGAGGCAATCTCAATTATTTCAATATGTGCTAATAATGGATTTCACAGTTAGCAAGATCTGCATCCAAAATTATTTTAAAAAAATGAGTATCTTTGGCTGCTCAAAGTGTTAAGCTTTAATCAGTGGAAAATTTACTTATGAAAAATATGCTATCCTCCAGCAATGCAGAACAAACACAGCAAAGGAATGATAATTAATTTTTAAAAGCAGTAATGATTGCCCTCCCTGCCAAGATCTGTTTGGAAGACTTTGCAGGATTCACATGTATTGCTTCTATCAGTCCATGAAGTAGTGACTATTGTTATCTTCACGTGAATACCAAAGCCAGAGAGCGTAATCATCTTCCCAGACAGCACACAGTAAAGGTAGAATTAAGTCTCGGACCCACATACCTGTTGCAGACGTCCTGCTCTGTGGTCTTTTGACCTGAAGAATAGCCAATCTTATGGTTTCACAGTGTCAGACACACAAATTGAATCGCAGTAACTTAGAAAGGTTGTACCAGTTTGCATTCCCACCAGCAATGGAGGAGTGAGTGTTCCTTTCTCCACATCCTCGACAGCATCTGAGGAAAGACCATCCAGAGACTGTCCCACCTGGGGACTCATCCCATATACAGTTATGACCAAAGACACTTACAGATCCACCCTTTCAAGTTCCTCTTCTAGTGCCCTTCCACTTTTCAATCCCAACTTCATGTGCTGCTATGATCTCAAACTCACTGAGGCCATTTAGTGATGCCTATACATGCCTGGGTGTAGGGGGCAGTTTATTACTATACCCATTTACAAGAATAATAGCATTGGGTTCTCCCTTATGGCCTATGATCTAGCCAGCCATAGATTCTTGACCCAAATTACACGGTTGAGTACTATTTTGTGTGTGGTATTTAAATCCAATCAGAAAATGATCAGTTACCACTCTAACTTTTTTTGTTTCTTTTGCTACAGTGGGCACAGCTTGTTAGGTCAGTGGATTGTAGTTCACAGAGTACACAGCTAAGTAAGGCTGTTGATTAGTTTTCTCTCCTGGTAGCATATATAACTGCCCCTTCTAACAGTATTATAACTACCATGGAGGGATCAAGTTTTCTGGTTTATATATAGCTTGATTTCCCACAACTTATGACTCAAGTATGTGATCTCGTCAGCAATGGGATCATATATTATAAAAATAGCCATCTACAAAAAAGGAGCCTGCAGAGTCGACAACATCTCAAGTAAAATTCTTACACAAGTCTTCACTTTTTTTTTTACAAAGCTCAAAATCTGTATGTAAACCAAAGACTTAAGATAGTAAACTGGCCTTGAATACTAAACACATGGCCTTGGGTATTACTATGCAAGTTATACAACAGAACCTCAATAATCAAAACAATGTGCTACAGTATAAAAAGTGATAAAGGGATAAAGAGAATAGGCTCAAGGACACAGATCATATGTTCCCAAATTTAGTTTTTGTGTATGTAACCTTTATTGCATTTAAAATTTACTTTTGAAACTGTAATATAGTTTGAACTTTTATCCCTTTCTTTTATCACAGAAAATCCTGTCTTATACCCCAAGAGTCCAAAGATACACTTTGGAAAAAAAGATCGCTTCCTTAAAAAATAGTGCTGGTCAAACTATATACCTAGATGCTAAAGAATGAAATTAAATCCTTATCTCTTAATAATCATGAAACTCAATTCAAAATAGGTAAAGAACTTTACTCTAAGACCTGATACCATGAATTTAATAGAGAAGAAAGTAGGGGATATGCTTAAACCCTTAGGCACATGAGAGCACCTTCTGAGCAAGGCCTCCTAGTGTAAGCACTAACAACAATAACAAGTGGGAGCTCAGAAACATGTATGCAGCAAAGGACACCATTTTTTCATGTAAAGCAGCAGCCTAGAGATTGGGAAAATCCATACTAATTATACATCTGACATAGGGTTATACATGTTATATATGTTATACATGTTATACATCTGACATAGGGTTATACATGTTATACATGTTATACATCTGATATAGGGTTAGTGTCTGGAATACATAAAGGACTCACACAATGTAATACCAAGAAGATAAATAATCCAATTAAAATTTGGGACATGGTCTTAAACAGATTTCCCCAAACAAGAAGATGGGAAAACGTCTGAGAAAATTTTGAAAAAGTTAAACAGCCTTATTTATCCATCAGGGACATGAAAATTAAAAATACTTTGAGATTTAGTCTCACCTCAATAAGAATGGCTGAGACTTAAAAAAACAAAAACAAACAAACAAACAAACAAACAAAAAAACCAGAAGAAAAAAAGTAGATTGAAAATTCTGGGGTAGATGTGGGGAATGGGGAATACTTGTCTGCTGTCATTATGAGTACAAATTGGTACAACCACCGTGGAAGCCAGTCCTGAAAGTTTCTAGAAACATAACTACCCTAAGGCATAGCTGTGTCACTCCCGATTATATCCCCAAAGGACTCTATAACCTAGTATAGAGATGTCATTGGTGCTCGATTCACAATATCCAGGCAATGGAAACAGCCTAGATACCTATCAACTGGTGAATGGATTATGAAAACATGATAATTATATACAATAGAATATTATTTAGTCATTAAGAATAATGAAATTGTGGTATTTCTTTTTTTTTTCAGAAAAATGCATGGAGCTGGAAATAATCATCCTGGATTAGGTAGTTCAGACCTAGAAAGACAAACTCCAACTGTTTTCTTTCATATTTGTATGCTAGATTTGAAACTGACATATGTATTTAAGTTGGAATTCCCATGGAAGGCAGGGAACTAGTAAAGGGTCATTGGGATATATTTCAAGGACACAGAGAGGTAATGCAGGTATATGAAAGTGGGGGACAGAAACATTAAGTAGGATGGACGGTGGGAAAGCAGGGCAGCAGCAGAAGGAGTGTAGGGAAGGGCTAAACAACATAAAAGACACTTGAATTTAGAAGATGTGCGTATTTTATGTGTCTGCTGGTTTTTCTACATGCATGCATGTGTAACATGTATGTACCCAATGATGGTGGAGGTCAGAAGAGGGCACTGAGTCCCCGAGAACAGCAGTTACAGAAGGTTAGGAGCACCCATGAGGTGCTGCTGAGTCCTGACCCCATGTCCTCTGGGAGAACAAGTGGTTTTAACAGCTGAGCCATCATTCCAGCACCCACAAAATACATTAGAAAAAAACATATGCAAAATTACTACTGTAGAAGCTTTCTAAAATAAACACACTCATATTTTAAAATATTTAAAAGGAGTTATTCTATAACAGAGAAACAATGCCTTTCCCAGATACTACAGGATACCTGAAAACCCAGAGCCAAGTGTGGGATATCTGTTTCTGAGTTGTTGGTCAGAGGGTTTTCCCAAGGTCACCCAGACTTAACACGCTTTTGCGTTCCTTTTGGTTACCTTCTTGAACTTGATGGTGAGACTTTACTGGTGAAGAAATCATACACCTTTAGAGAATTTAAGTGAAGAAAATTTACTATGTAAGAGAAGGAAACTGGAGAGCAGCCATTAAGAATCAGGTATGCTTTGTATTTTTTTTTTATTTATTGCTTGAGAGTTTGATATATACGTATAATATATTTAATCACATCCCTCCTATTCCATGTCCTCTAATTCTTTCTCTATCCCCACCCCCTACTTTATTGCTTTTCTTTTCTGACTTTGTGTTCTCGCCCTCATCTCTCTGTTCTCTCTCTTTCTCTCTCATCTCTCTGTTTTTTCTTTGTCTCTCTATTCTTTTCTTTCTCTCTTTCCCCATCTCAAACTCACTGATTCCAGTTAGCATAACATAAGATATTCATGGGTATAGGACTATCTACTAGAACATGGGAAGCTTCCTAGGGGCCCCATCCCTGCAAAGCACCAAGTCCCCTCCCTCAGCAGCCAACAATTTCTAATAGCTCCCCAACTATGTTTGAACTTCATGAGTACCTCCCCTATCTAACTCCGGCAGTTTAGATGGCTTGAACCTGTAGAGATCTTGTTCACACAATTATGACCACTATGAGCTCATGTGGCACATTTTATATATTTAAAGAAAAGCTAATTTCAGGAGACCTCAGTTGTGTATATTTGTGGATTGACTATAGACTCAGATACATGGCCTATTGGCCCCAGAAACTGATGCCTTCATTGCTAGGAATACAGAGGGTTAAGAAGGTTAAGAAAGATAAGCTTGTCAAAGAAATATCAGTGTTCCTTTTTACCTGTCTACCAAGAGCAAAGGATTCAGCTAGTACTTTGTGCGAGAGCACATGATGTGCCAAATGGCTTGAGTGAGGTAAAGGCGCTGTTGCCACTCCTATGTCTGCTCTTTGCAAGCTGATGTTCCTCTACCATGACACCTTACACCCATCTGTTCTGGTACTACTTACTCTCCATCTTCTTCTCTTGCTGTTCTCTCCTTATTTGCCTTCTCCTTAAAGTTTTTTTTTAATTTCTTAGGTATTTAATCACCTGAGGGCTTAGCAAAATTCTCCTTCATCCTGTAGGACTTAGCTTCAAATATCAACTTCCATCTCAAATGTCCAATGCCACTTCTCTTGAAAAGCTTCCCCTGGTTCAGGTATTACCATGTTGCATTTTTCAAGCTGATGCTTTCATTGTTAACTCTTGTCCACTAAGAGGATGCTGTTTCTTTATGTGTCCTGCTTGTTTCTTTAGTCCTTGGACCTCCATTGCAAAATCATGTGAGCTACATTGAATATATCCCTTGACTGAGTAAACAGATTTGTGATTTGATAATGGCCCCTCAGTATTCTTCTGTGGTTCCTCTGATGTTTGCTTACCTGTCTACTATCACAACTACTCTTATCCCCCTCTGAGATGGAAATATTGGTGCTATACATTCCAAAGCTGCATTTGGCACTAACAAGCTGACAAGATGGAATCTGCCCATGCGTCATTTGTAGGTTTCTCCAATCTGTGAAGTTTCATAAGAAACTTCAAATGAAATTACATTCAGTGGAATATTTGATGACCAACCTTTAGTATAGACTGTGATGTTCTCTGAGCTGTCTGGGGAACTCTGAGAGCCAGCCAGGGCTTCACATGGATAAATCTCTCCTTTGCTAACAAAGTCAGTTCCCTCTCAGTCCCTAGGCACCAAAACAAGAAAAGGATTGACTGTCATTTTAATCCTTTTTACTGACAATCTTCCTGTACCTCCTGGTTTTTAGTGAGCTTGATAGATTCCTTTGTTAAAGCAAATTCCAAGCCTGCAGTGTGTGTTTCTAGTTTGTCATTCTGTCCTTGGTCCAAGTGTCTTCTCAAGGCCATCTCACTTTCTGATGCCAAGCTTAAGTATATCTATGTGAAATGAAGACTTAATTGAAGCATGCTGATCTCTACTAATTAAAGGGAAAACATCAGTTCTAACAGCTTGGCCTTCAAGATGACACTGCAGCTGCAAATAAAGCCCACTGTGGGTTCCTCACAATTTGGTTGCTTCTGTTTTCATCCAAGGAAGATTCATCAAACAAAGATCCCTCTTCTCATAGCACCCAAGCTACCTCAACTCCAGTGTTATGGAGGTTTCATCTACTTTTAGTCCTGAGCACATGCTGGATATGTGTGGTCCAGGTGACACTCTTCATTTGAGACTTGCCACATACTGTCCACTGCTGCTCTCTTTTATTTATCTTTCTGAAATTACATGGATTCTTTGAGTTAGGAAACATACAACTATAGCTTAGTCACTGAACATAAACTTCAGGAAATTGTGTACTTTCTCTAAAGGGAATGTATGTTAACAATCATACCAGGAAGAAGGGGCTGATGGGAGAAGAACAAGAGATATAGGAAGAGAGAAATGTTGTCTACAATGTCTGAAAGTTCAGTGGTTGGATGCCCAGAGCTTTTCTAGGGAGAACCACGCTTGAGAAACTGGAAAGAGGTAGGAGCAAGGAAAACATTTTGCCCAGAAAAGTTATAACTCTAGACTGGGCTTGGGAACTTGTTCAAGGATGTGGCTGATCTTATTGTTAGGTGGTAGAAGGAAGATGAGGGATGGTACTTTCATTTGTAAATTTGGAGAATAAAGCACACTCACACACATGTATACACACACATATATATACACACAGATACACATGAAGCCACACAAACATATACATACATGTAGATACACGCATGCATACATATACACACATGTAATATATATGTATATGTATATATATATATACACATGTATATATACACATATACAACATACACATAGGCACACATATATAATATACTTGTACATACATACACACAAACACATATACAAATATACACACATGAGAACCTATATACACACACTCACATATAAACATGTAGAAATATATGCAGATGTATATGTACACATACAAACATGTACACATATCCACATACATATACCTGCATGCACAGATACATGTACAGATATACACAATTATGCCATGCATACACAATATATATACAAACAGACACACAATGTTCACATATATAAACATATGTATGCACATTTATATACATGTAAATATATACACATATAAACACATACATATATTCATACACACCTACACACAAACATAAATATGGATAACTATTATACACATGCACACATATGCACATATATACACACAAACATACACATGCACGTATTTACACACACACACACATATACATGTAGTCATGCAGAAGCATACACATACCTACACACATATACACACATGTAAACATGCATACACACATGTAAACATGCATACACACATACATACATGTATACATTAAGCACAAACATACACAATGCACACACAAAGAAATATACATATATATATATACATGTGTACATATAAACACACACAAATACACACATGTAAACATACAGTCACACAAATAATTTACATACACACATATACACACATGCACACATATAGAAACACACATACATGCATGAACACACACATTTACACATGCATATTTATACATATGCACACATAAACATGTACACAAACATATACACGTGCATATATACATACATATACACCACTCACATAAACATACAATCATATACTCCTGTATACACAAAAAACATACACACAAATATATTCATATATGCATTCACACACACACACACACAGAGTCACATACAGACCCACACAAACACACAAATACATATACAAATAGCTATATACATATACACAAACATACACATAAACACACATATAAACATAAAGACACAAAAATATACTTACAAGCATGTGCACACACACACACACACACACACACACACACACACACACACACTTCTATCAAAAAGAATGGCTCCAGGTTTGAATCAACGTTGGATCTTGGTCTTTTCAAGTGGGAACCTGGCCAGTTTCCTGTGTACTTCCATATTATTTATGATCTGGCAGCCCCCATGTAGTAGCTAAGGACTACTGCCACCCTTGATGATGAATTCTTTTTGCACACAATGTAGAACAAGGATTTGCAAGCCACACTCTTCTATAGAGCTGAGGTTATAATACAGGCAAAGTCCAGGTCCTCCTTCTCTACTTCTTTACTTATTTGAGTTATTATTCTGTGTGGTTATATCTAATAGCTGGTTACTGAGATACAGAACTTGATGGTTTTATGTCTTTCTTAAAGTACTATGCTTTGCAATAATGCTAATCCATTTGAATTTATTTGTGAATATGCTATGAAATTTAGGTTGACTTCCATTCTGATTTCTCTGTGAATACCAGTTATGTTTCTTGTCCGCTTGTTGAAACATTTGAACTCACTCAGACTGCATTACATTACATTAAATGATAATATGCATATATAATTTGTAACTATACTAACATGTATTGATGAATGATAAACTAAAATGCAGTACATATACACAATGAACTTACATTCAGATGTCATGAAAAATGAAATCATATTTGCAAGTAAATAGGAGGAACTAGAAAATATACTGAGTGAGATAATCAAGACTCAGGAAAATAAAAGCCACATTTTTCCCCCACATTGATTCTTTATAGTGCTACACTATACATGCTATACATGTGCGATCCTGGTCACAGTGAGAAGGGCTCCACTTTTCATACATCTCCAACATGGATCAGTGGAACAGGAACAGAGACTCAAACAGAAGACTCAAAAGATTATTTAGTAGAAATTATACATGAGTTTTAGGATAGGTATTCATAATTCCAGAATACCAGACAATTGCTTTGAATACCTAGCACCTTAGCTTCTTGAACATGTGATCATTGGCTAATAAGTTCCATCTAGAGCTGTGTGTAAGAAAATCCATAAAGATAAATTCATTGAGAACCAAAGGACCACTTGAAATCATAAGCTGTTTTTAAATTAAAAATTCACAATTACTCCTGAGAGCAATGATGCAGAAACTAGATGCAGTTAGTTGATTTATCCAATATTGATTGCAAATAAAAGGGGGATAACTATATTAGTGTGTAGAGTACTGGAAAATGGGAACGTACGTCAAACTATGCTGCTGTGGAATGGTGAATGATGCTGGAATGGAAAGAATGTATCCTACAGGCCACTGAATAGTGCAACATTGATATATTTAAAGATTTAAATAAAAAAACATATGTATCTGTGTGTAAATGTGTACATGAATCTGAGTGCAGATGCCTGTGGAGACCAGGAGAGGGCATCAGAATCCCCTGAGCTGGAGTTAGAGGTGGATGGGAGCAACCTGATATGGACTCTGGGTACCAAATGTGGTTCCTCTCCAAGAGTAGTGTGTCTTCTTAACTGCCAAGCCATCTCTCTAGCCTTTATTTATGTTCCCATGTCAAAAGTTAGAATACAGCTGGTTGTCAACAATAGAAATAAAAAATAAAATGCATCATGTTTGATATGTGTAACTCACTGGCTTATGAGGAGACATTTCTTAGATTTGCCTTGGCTAGTATGTAGGTTGGAATACAGGAAAAATCCTAGATTTGAGTCTGAATCATGCTCCCCTTGTCATCAATAGAAGTAGAGACTCCCATGAATGGGTAACACCTTTTTCTCAAATTCTCCAAATGTACCATTTGTTCCTTCCATAATCACAGAGAAGACATAAACTACAATTTTCTTAAAAATTAAGCAGAATGCTCTTCCCTATGTGTTTGCTCTTATCTATTCTTTTCCTTATAAAACATTGCTTAGTTTTTATTTTGTTTTAATGTTTGTGTGTATGTTTTCTGGTGTATACATGAACACATGTGTTGGGATGTATGCGCATGTGGAAACCAGAGGTAATCCTTGAATGTCATTTATGATCATCATACAAGTTGTTATTTGACCACTGACTAGACTTTCTCAGCAGCAACTCCAGTGACCCATTGTCTCCTCACCCCAACCATTTCTGGGGTTTTAGGTACTCCTGTACCCTATTTGTGTGAGGTACTGGGAGTTTGAATTCAGGTCTGATGCTTTCAAAGCAAGTACTTAATTGACCGAGCCATTACAAGCTCCTGGTGTTGTCTTTTGTTGAAGTAAAACACACCGCTTTGTAACTCCTCAGCAAGCCCTCTCTACTCTAGGGTCCTCACATAAAATTGACACTATACAATATGGCAGGCCTTGAAACTGAGGAAAGATCTCAGGCACACACACATACCCCTTCACAAAAGGTTTCTCATTCCCAGATGAAATAATTGCTTACATTTACTGAATTTGAGCTGTGGAAGGCACTTGCTGGATGTGTTATACATCGAATCTCATGACTCTTGTCAAGAGTTTGCCAAGGAGATGGTAACTTGTGCCTTTCCAGTTGAATCAACTGGAGTTCAGAGAGATAATGGCCTCAAGGTAACCTAGCTGTGCTAAAGTTGCAGGTAGAACCCCTAAATACTCACTGCAGACTTTGCAGTTCTATATGGAAACTTGATTCCTGCAGCTATATGGCCTCAGTGCCCATATCTTCATGGATATTAGACTCCATGTAAGCCTCATTCACTAAAACATCCATTCTTCTTTATGAATGACTGGTCCCCATAGCCTTACTAAAGGCTTCTTGAAAGTTCTAGTATGCATTTGGGAGGGAGAGCCCATGATATTTGCTGCATTAAGGTTGACAGGCAGGAGAGCCTTATAGACTATCACCATATCTTGCATGTTATGACTAGAAATTTGAAATACATCTCTGTGTTAGCGTCTGTCTCTGTGATCAAATACCTGGGAAAATAAACTTACAAGGAAGAAAGGTTTACTTTAGCCCCTATTTTCAGAGATTTCAGTCTGTTGGCTCCACTGGTTTGGGGGACTACGTTGAGATAGCCCTTGGCATGAAGGACACACATGAAAGGCAGTTTGAGTAATGGAAGCTGGAAGGAAAGGGGAAAAGTCAAAGTCCCCAAAATCCTTATGTCACCTCCAGTAACATGACCCTAGAGACAACCCCAGCTGTGGGACCATTGAAAGGCAGCCTGTTTTCTGGTCAAGCGAGACTTACTCTGGAGACCCAGTAGAAACTCTACAAGGGACAGAACAGTGAGCCATGCTCCCAGACAGACATAGGCACCTGATATCACAGAGCCCCCAACTCCATAATCCCGTGACTATCAGTCATGCAGACAAAGTCCCAAGCTTCTGTTATCCTGGCTAGACTCCACCTCCACAGTTACCTGACAATAGCCAGGTATGCTTCTCCCCACAGCTACCCAGCCCACTATCAAAGGGGCTGCTTGGCCCCTCCTTGTTCTCTTATGCTCTCACCTCTCTTATTTTCATCTCTAGCTCTCTTTCTCCCCATCTCTTCCCCCCCTCTCTCCATGTGGCCATGGACAGCCTCTCTCTTTCTACCTTTTCTCTTTCTCTCTGCATTTCTTCAATAAAGCTCTAAAACCATGGACGAACACTGCTCATCAGGACCCTTCATGCTTAAATTATGGAATAGGCTTTCCCCTAAAGAGCCGTGTCTAACCTCCCCCACTGGAAGGTCTCCCTGTGCTCCAGCCATGGACCAGACGAAGGGGTCTCCTTCACGTGGAAACCACTCAGCACTCCCTCTCCCCAGAGAAGGAAGACAAGGGGAAGAGGACGCCAGGGAAAA
The DNA here is from genome assembly GCF_978045245.1 of Mus caroli. Lineage (NCBI taxonomy): Eukaryota > Metazoa > Chordata > Mammalia > Rodentia > Muridae > Mus > Mus caroli. The sequence continues at coordinate 77,867,415 of NW_028227263.1, read as the reverse complement.
CCTGTGGAAATAGTGGTGTACATGTGTCACTTCCTAGATGGTTTCTTAATAAAGCCGAGTCCCACTGTGGGGATTTTCTACATTGCCAAGCTGATGTGACTAAGGTGGATACATACCTTCTAAACCCAAGTATTGTCGATGTGGATGTGGTTGTATTAGGAGATGGAAATGGTTTGGCAGTAGAGTCTTTTATATCATGCATGGGATTAAGGCTTTCACAGAGGAAGCTGCTCATGGTTTCAGTTGGCATGTTACCATTTTCTGCCTGTGCAAACACATTTCTTTTTACCTAAGGTCGTCAGAGCAAGATGCCATCTGAGACTCAGAAAGTAACCTTCGCCAGTCATTAAACCTACCAGTACTTTCAATACTTTGACACTGAAATCCCTATAACTGTTACAAAGTAAATTTTACTTCTTTTTAAACCATCCAGTTGCAGGCATTATATTATAGCATAACACTTGGAGTGAGACAATGGTAGGGTTTTCTCATTGATAAGTACCAATGAAAGTCCTATGCAAGACCAATGTGGGATAGTTAGGTGATTGGCTTTAAAATTGGGATATTAACCAAGTTCAAGGGAAGTGCAATGTAGTAAGATTCCTGCTTCATACTGAGAAGTCTCCTCTGTCTTCAGTAAGCCACAGTGAGGCAGTTGAGTCAGCTATGGCCTGTGATTGCTTGGGAGTCAGCGCATATACCCAGAAACTCTCTATCTTTAGGGAACTTGCTATAAAAATTTCTAGTTGTTGAGTGCAGCATCCATCTTTTGTCTTCTGTAAGATGCTATGAAAAAATCTTCAGTGAAATCATTTGAATGTAATTAAGACAGAACAAGTCGATGGCCTTGTAAGTGGCCAAAAAATGTATTTCCCATATTTGAAAATATGTCCTTTTCACTGTGATCTTTTATCAAAGAATTTGTCTTTAAAGTTACAAAAAATGTGACGTAGGTATGGTTTGTGGAATGAAAACAAGAGTTAGACATATTATTTCAAGGATAGATAAACAACAATTAGAATCCCATAGGACCATTAAACTATAACCTTTAGGTCATGTTTTTACAGAACAGAAGGAAATCATTTGTGTCACTAGTGGACTAAGTCATTTGCATTACATTACCCTGCATATATTTATATGAGTCCTTAGAAGATTCCAAGTGCCAGGGCTCTAAACAACATGAATAATCTGTAGGGCTTGCTGTGTTCTACACTGAAGACTGCAACTTATTGTTCCTATGTGCTTTAATTAGACAAATTCAATTTTTGCCATTAGATGATTGAGTATGAAATATTTTCATATGAGTATGTATATTTCACAGTCTTTGCAGATTACCAAAATTTTCTCTAATATGATCTTAGTCCACTAGTTTAAAAAAAAAAGGATCTTTAATTGTGCACAGGGATGTCCTACTACAACCAGCAGAAGTCATATGATCATATCCACATGTTTGTTTGCTTGTTTATTTTTCCTGTGAAACCCCAGCTTTACGAAAACCCTGGACACCTCTTATTGCCTGAGTCAGCTCTCTCTGAATGACTGGAAATGTGTTCTCCCAGTAGTACTCCAATGCAGAGTGTCTGAGTGTGAGGCAAGCAACTACAACTGAGGTGAAAGTCAGACTCAAAGACATAGGTAAGTGGTGTGCATGTGTGTGTGTGTGTGTGGTAACAATATGTTAACAATATATAAAATATATTAACATATGTATGCGTGTCTTTAAATATATAATTATTTTACAGTAAATGTGTGAATATATGTATAATATTAGTTATTGAAAAGCTTTAAAAATCACATTCAAACTTTAATCCAAAGAAAGACATTGAGTGAACAAAGCCTTTGGTAGTGACATAAATTCGACCGTCTCTCAGGATAAGTGGGGACTGGGATAAAAGGTAAATTAAGCCTCAGGCCTAGGTTTAGGCTCATTCATCTACATTTTTTCTTTTGGTGAATTTTTTAAAACTCCACAGAAGCATATTCTAGTGACTCAGGGTGCCATTCAGTAACCATTTCTTTTGTCTGTCTTAGATACGCGATGGAGAGATCATACAGTTCTTGCAGGAGAGTTTCCATCATGCTCTTTCTGTTTGCCTGCAGAAGGGTCTGCATGAGAACATCTGGGCAAGGTGGAAAGCTGAGCTCCCTGGGGAGAGAAGTTACTTCTTGATCAAGAATATGACATACCTAAGGGATAAACCAAAATGTTTTAGAACACATCAGTTTCTAAGGATTCTTATTAATGGAAATGCCACATAGCATGGCAGTAAGCATGGTATACCTTTTTGTTTATTAATTAGCACATATAACTTGCAAGCTTTTTTGTTTTGTTTTTGCTGTGGCACATTCATTATTATTCTTTCTTAGCATCCCTTCTCCTTTCTCTTTCTGAGAGAGACTCAAGAGGCCACAGATGTACATGAAGCTTCACCAGGTCCTGAGAGCTAAAATCTCCTGTGTCAAGGCAACATCATCATGGAAATTTACTGCGAAGAGGAGACTCCAGGAGGTGGTGTTGTCTGGGGGTGATGATCCTACCTGTCAAGCTCTGAGTCCAACAGAGGGCATCAGGCTTGCACTCTTCTTCCTCATCACCTCCTCTGCTGTGGATGCAGCTGCCTTTGAGCCACTCACATGCAGGTAAGTCACCCCTCAGCCACACTCCTGTATGTGAAGTCATTGGTTTGTCACATTGAACACTGGTGCAGTCATTACATTGGTCTGTTGCTGGCATCCTCTTCCCTAGGAAAAGTAACACAAAATCTTTCCACGGGCCTTTTCCTTTTCCTTTTAATACCTCTTCCTCTTCCTTGTAGCTTCCTTGGATGAGAGAAAATATGCAAGTGTGGTTTTTGTGGGAGTGCTTACTTCATGTAGCATAATAACCTCCATTTATTCTATTTTCTTACAAAGGATGCATTGTTCTTAGTGGCTCAGGAAAAGTTCACTGTGATAGAAACCCTATTTCCTCTCTTTTAATGGTCACCTAACAAAAGAACCTAAGCCCTTTTTACTACAGAGATGCAAGCATTATGCTTTCACTTTTCTTTTTCTAATTAAGAACTCTACTGAGGTTGTATATTTTCTCAGCCACTTTTGTTTAAGTGCTCTGGGATTAGGTGTTGTAAAACTTAGAGGATGTAGCTCAGATGCTTAAGGGAGTCCACATGTATCTGACTAGGGCTTAACTACAGGGAAAAGACACATCCCCAGGAGTGGGTCTTGCCTTGGAATCAACTTCCTGGGTCACTTCTACTTTCTCCTTGAGATTGCTGGAGACAAAGGCACTTAAGGTAGCACACTGTGTTAATAAAACTATTCAGACTTTAAAAGGAGTAAAAATGGACTTGAATTATGAGGCTAAGGTGAGGCTTGAGCAGCCAGGAGCACTGTAACCGAGTGATGCATATTCATATCAATGCATAGCTAATGGGAACTAATGTAAGAATCACAAAAGAAACATGTGGCTTAATGTTAGTCCAATATAGACTACTTTCCTTGTGTTCTCTAAGTCCCTTCTTCTGAGGACTAAACACCCGCAAGTTTCATTTGATTATTATTATTATTATTATTATTTGTATCTCACTGTAATTACATAGGACACTGCTCTTTTAGGTGGAATGAAGGGCTCTGTGGAAAAGATTTAAATAAAACCAATAACTTAGGGAAGTATAATTGTTTCTGATTGTTTAAAAAATATGTAATTCAAAAAGAAACAGATAATGTCTCTAAGAGATGAAAGTTTTCAGTTGATAAGGACAAACATGCCACACCGGTAACTGAGATAGACAACCCTCAACCCTTTAGAGTTGAGACTATAGTTTATTGATGAAATAACTGTTCAAACGTAGTCAGCCCGTCAGCTTTAATGGCTGTTATCTTCTGAGAAACTCCATAGTTTGAAAACTTGGTTCTCAGTTAGAGATGTTCCTTTGGGTCTTTGTGAAACACTGTGTGACAGGGCTCTCACTGGAGGGTGTAATCACTAGGGGGTCGCAACCTTTCATGGTTGACTTCTGGAGCTGGTACTGGTCCTTGGCTTTCTCACTTTCTGATTACTGATTTTCCAAGCTTTTACCATCATCCCCACATGCTCAGACTACCATGCAAGCTTTTATCACCAGAATGGGCTGAGTCTGTGCACCAAAGCAAACTTTCCTGCTTAGGTTCTCTGCAATTTTGTCACAATGGTGAGAAAAGCAACCAAGATAAAGAATTAAGAGAGGGAATGTGTGTGGATAATCCCAGTCAGAGCAACTAGAAGTGAGCTGGAGATGTGAAAACACATCACATAAAAACCTGTGCATGAAGATGGCCACAACCAAACATTAAATGGAGGTTGGAGACACCTATGGAGAAGCTGTTGAAAGGACTGGAAGCCCAGAAGTAGATGGGAACTCCACAGGAAGACCAATAGAGCCAACTAACCTGGGTCCCTGGGATCTCTCCCATAATCTGAGCCACCAACCAAGGAACATACACTGGCTCCAGCACATATGTAGCAGACAGGCAGATCAGTCTTCATGGCTGCCCTGTCTGGGCTCAGTGGAAGAGAATGCTTCTAATCTGGCGAAGACTTGATGTGCTTGGGTGGGCAGGGTACCCACCCTTCTCAGGGGAGATGGGGAGAGGGGTTATGGGGAGGAAGTCAGTGAGAGAGGGACCAGGAGGGAGAGCAATATTTGGGATGTAAATAAATGAATGAATTAATTAAACATCACCACCACCACCACCACCACCACCAACAACAACAACAACAACAACAACAACAACAACAACAACAAAACCCTGTATTCGAATGCTCATAGCAGCTTCATTCACAATAGCTCAAATCTGGAAACAATTCAAACAACCTTTTCTAGGGAAAATATTAACCAAAGAATAACCTATATGTCTTAACCTGTATTGTGATGCCATTACAGGACAGCAGAGTGGTGAATTTATCATGACTCATAGTCATGGAGCCTGGGAAGTCTGAGGTCAAGGCACTTGCTATATTCTGGAAAGGGCTTTCTTACTGTCATAGCAAGGTGGAAATCATCATGTTGCAGAAGATGAATGAGATTGGAAAGGGAGGGAGGTGTCTTATCAACTTATAGCAAGAGCATTAATCCATCAATGAGCTCTGCTCTCATTGTCTCATACCCCTTAAAAACTTAAAAATCAAACTAACATTACCCAGATAATTTAATTCTATTGTCATTTTTAGAAGGGGCAGACATTTAAACCATAGCTCCCTTGGTATATATGATAATTTAGATGTGCAACAAGAGAGGTCACCTGGATGCAAGCATCTGGTCCTGAAAGTCCAACAATAGTAGCATCACTGCCATCATATGACTAAGCTGCTCTTTTGTGTACCTTTCTCAAGTAGAATTAGCACTAAACTCAGTGTCCCTGCCAGCATTAGGTTTCCCCTCCAGTGAAAGTCTTCATCTTTTGGAGGATAGCTCTCCCCATTGGATATAACCTTCCAGAAACCTGTAGCTGTGGTAACAGCTTGCTTCTTCATTCACACCCCGACTCACACTCAGATGGACACAGCATTGTTCCAAGAGAATCTTAGCACGATTCAAGGAACAAGGAGACACAAACAATAATACACACGCTCAGTTCAGTTAAAATGCAGCGCAGATAAGAATGGGAATGTGTGGAGGAGCATTTCTTCCTCTTGGCAGTAGTGAATGACAGTGTGAGGTCTTTCTTATGCGTAAATTATTCTTCTCTATTCTTACAAAACAAGAGAAAGAAAAAAAAACACACACACACAGGAAATATCCCAATCAATACCACTTTCACTGTTTTCAGGAGTGGAAAGATTTAAACACAATACAACTCTCCCTCTCCTTTAGATCTTGTGTTCTAACAATACAGTGGATATTACCATTGAATTAGAAGGCTTTTTGTTTGTTTTGTTTCCTGTTTTTAAAGATTGCATGATTATTATTATTATATCAATATAAAAGCAACCCAAGATGGTACAAATCCTATTTGTTAGTGCAGCTAGAATCTCTGCATTTCATGTTGGCGAACCCGCCTATAACCACTCTGTATAGTTTCTGAATAGCCACCATTGCTCTCTTTTGGCTTGCTTGTACATGCAGGCCATCTCTTTCCAATGGTTAGCTGGTTCTTCCTACAGCACTATGACCACATAGCCTATGGTAATTCCTGACCAACCCTATAAAATTGGAATTTTTTTTTTTTATCTTGTTCTCAGTGCAACTGATTTTATCCTGCTGGAGAGAATCCAGATCCAGGGGTCTAAAGAAAGAAATATCACCTGAAGGGAGGCCAGGCTTTTCTTGGAAGTGAGCAGCTGTGCCCAGAGAGAGATGTCTGCCCGGAGAACTTCCAGCCCAGCCCAGTTCAGTCCTGGCCACATCCAGCCCTCTGGGGTTTTCTGTGGAAGGTGTGCAGAGCAGTGATGCCCAGGCTGTACATAAGAAATAAGAACTTGTGGTTTATGTTGCCAAGTGTTTATGTAGTTTGCTATATTGAAGTCAAAAGAGAAAAACCTGCCATCCTCATGACTCCGAGGAAAGAAGACTAGGGTTTGGCCCAATAATCCGTGACAAATATCTCATCAATTTTCACCTGAACTTGGTCCCTAGGAATTCTGTAGATGGAATATATTTGCAAATATATGTGCATAGTTTTATAAGATTATCTGTTTAAATACATAGAAGCACATACAGCCACCACTACTAACTGTAATGATTAAATAAAGCAATATATTATAACTTGATTGAGTAGACAGCTTGGGAAAGGGATTAAATAATTGCCTTCTAGATTTGCATAGCTAGAACCCACTAAAGTGGGTCAGGAAGCTCAGGGTAGGAGTGGTCCAAATCAGCATCAAATAGCCTTTTAAGGAGGATGGACCTGATTACTCTAGTACAGTTCAAGAACAGATTACACACCTATTCACTTGGCATATCCTGGGGGCTAAATTTTATCACTATATCCCATCAATAGAGAAATATGAACATTTTTTCACTCAATTATTCTATAGTTTCATGTTCAACAGGGTCTGTCTGTATCTATGTGGGGTATGTGCGTTATGTTTGTCAGGGTTGTAAATGTCTTAAGAGAAGCAATGAGCCAAAGAGAGCACCATCATTTTACAAGACAGGTCAGAAGCAACCTAGTCCACATTTGAAAGACAGCAAACTTATTTCGAGCTCCGGAAGTGTGGTACTGCACAAGGGAAATCAGTGTTCATGTGTCTGATGAAGGGTCTCAGACTGAACACTGTGGACTATTCTCGGGCGGCATCAATAGCCACAAACTGCTTGGCATAACCATGGCAACACAGAGCAGGGAAGTACAGTACAATCACCCTGATTACCATGGAATTAGCAGAAAACAAATGTTTGTTCTTTTCCTAAGTAAATGCATTGTGATGATGATAACAGCTCCCTGCTTACCTCAGATTTTCAGTTATCACTGTACCCCAAACAATAGGATGGGGCATCTCTGGGTTTTATTTCTGATCCCTGCCCACCACAACCATGAATTGGGAACTCGGGATAAGGCAAAGAGGAATGAATGGTGGCTGAACTTTCATTCCTCTCCTCTCTTGACTCATTCTGAAATTAAAAAACAAAACAACAAAACAAAACAAAACGACAACAACAAAAAAGTCCATGACCTACATACAGTGTGGCACAAGTTGGACCGTTAACATCTAAAACTATGTCTCAAAGCTTCATATTCACATGGACAATATGAATTGCATGCTACTTGAAATCACATAATTTTGATTTCCTAAGCATCCGTCATGCCTGGACTCCCAACTACCATGGTCCTTTGCTTACATGATCTGTGAAGCAGTGGATACACTTTAGCCTGGGGTGTCAGTTACCTGCCCTTTGTACATTCACTGTGTCCACCTGACAAAGACACAGCTAATTCATGTGTCAGCAAGGAACTCAAAGTCTAGTCTCAGCCTGTCCGATTGCTGGCAGTGTGAGCTGTGAGGACAGCTGGCACTCGGCTGTCCCCAAAACCCCTTTCACAGTACCCAGTACCATGCTTCCATACACGATTGAAGCAATTAGCTGCCGCACTGCTGATGTACCCCGCAGAGGACTGGTGGCTCGTCTGACACATCTGGGCACTGAAAGTAATTGAAACAGCTGCTTCCGCCCATATGGCAGCAAAAGCTGGTTGTGCAAAGTCTGTTGCCTGGGCTGCACCAACCTCAGGCAAATTAGCCGTCATTAATCCCCAGATCTGACCAGCATACACAGAGCTTCTAATCAAGACAGCTGAGGGGTGGGGTGTGCCTGAGGAGAAGAGTCCTGAAGTTTCCTAAATGGCATCCTAGGTTAAAAAAATAAAGCAAACACACAAGCACAAATTACAGCCTTCCTTGTCCTGATGAGGATGGGCTGTGTCTGTTGTTGCTTCCTTGTTAGGAGGTTGAGAAAATAGCAGTGCAACTTTCTAGAAGTGTCACACAGATCTAAGCGTGGCTGGCATCCCGCAGATATAAATAGCTATAAATAGTTGCACCGAGAGCAGATCCAGGGTATCGCGCAGTCTTGCTGGGCTGCCTGGCCCCAAAGCTTAGAGAGGTGTAGGGATTGGAGATGCATCTCGGGATGATCAACAGCACCTGACCCAGATGGGAATGAGAATCTCTTCTGCCCTGTGTGCTGCCAGCTGTGGGAGGCAGCTCCTGACCCCTCTATCCACTGGCTTCTCAGGCAGGCATACGCCTTTTATTTTGAAGCAGAAATTTTAGGTGAAGGCTAGCTGTCAGATGCTGCCAAAGAGCCTTGTTGACAGGTGAAAGGTCACACGCCATCTGGCAGGTAAAGGAGATCTCATTCATCCCCGACTTGGAGATTTATCGCAACGCAGACTGCAGTTTCAAATGGCTGCGCTGACTCAACTTCCACTTTGTGGGGTGGGGACAAGCGGCTGTCTAATTTACACCCTAGAATGGGTGTCATTATTCAGATGGCTCATCATTATGCCTGACAACACCCCAGTGCATTAAAGAGCTGGTGCGGTGCATCTGGACAGAGAGCAGTGAAGAAGAGCTGTAGCCCAGGGGTGTGAGAAATTGCTCCTGAGTGACAGAAGTGTAAGTGTAGGGTGGGGTCCATGTTGTGTGTCCCTGTCAAGTTTCTGGACAGAGAAATAGTTCAGACCTAGGATGTTCACTCCTTTGATAAATGGGAATTAATACTAGGAAATAAATAAGAAAATGTGAAAGTGGATGTATGCATCCTTAATTATTCTGGTTTCTGATTCCATCTCTGAGTCCCTAGGAAAATGCCCTTCCCCTGACAGAAACTCTAGTCTCTGCCTTAGAGATCACTCAGGCTCCTTCCTGGTATCCCATGAGTCCCTTTTCCTTAATTTTCTAGAGAATATTCTTTTATGTCTTCCCATAGTTTGCCCATTTTAAGCTTTCTGACATGGTAATTAGCAGGGAGTGAATGAAACATAACTTTGCAACATGAGTGGTTGTTTCTTTTCATTGATGAACCTCACAGAAGTTTCCCCCCAGATCTTGAAGTCATCATGGTGACTATTGCTTAGTGGGGACTTTGGCTTAGCTAGTGAATGGAGCCACTTAAAGTAATCTGCCAATATATCAAAATGGCAGTTTTAACAGAATAGTTACTTTAAAAAAAGCATGCCCCCCCCCCCAAAAAAAAAGAAACATGGTAGAAAAAGACTAACTATACCTTTAAATCCTCCTCATGGTGATTACCATCATGTGTGATGAAATGACCTCCAAATAGGAAATCTTTCCTGCCAGCCATAGTCTTCCTTCTTTAGTTCTGTCTTAACAGACATTCCTTTAAGTGGTCTCTTGAGCTCAAAGCCCATGTTTTACTTCTTTGCTCTAGGCCCCATTCCATCTTTGTCCTGCTTTGGTTGAACTGCTTCCCTTGAGTAAACATTCAACTTCCAGTATTTAAGAATGTAAACACTTCCTTTAAAATAACTTCAACACATATTAGTCAATTAATTTCACAAATATTTCTTAAGGGCCCAATATGAGCTATATACAGCCACACAGAAAACCATCACAGCAAAAGCTTATCCTTACTCAGAAGGGTTGCAATAGAGCAAAAGAGCAAAAGAGGAGAAAGAAGAAACAAAGAAGTGAAATCTCTATAGTATGCCCCAAAGTATTGGATATGAGAGGAAATGCAGAAGCTGAAATTCAAAGAAAGTGAAGATGTTGTGGGGAAGCTCTGGGTTTTGGAGAAGTCATGATCTCTCTAGATAAGACGAGAGGTCACTGGAGAGGTTGTGAGCACTGCAGTGGCATGCTACTGATATTCAATAATTCTGGAGATAGATTGTCAGTGAGAGCAAGGGAGGCTCATGGAACTTTGATATTCAATAATTCTGGAGATTGTCAGTGAGAGCAAGGGAGGCTCATGGAACTTTGATATTCAATAATTCTGGAGATTGTCAGTGAGAGCAAGGGAGGCTCATGGAACTTTGATATTCAATAATTCTGGAGATTGTCAGTGAGAGCAAGGGAGGCTCATGGAACTTTGGGTATGAAGTATTTCCCAGGACTCTATGTCCTGAAGAGTTGGCTCTTTAGGGTAGATAATTGGAAAATCAGAGCTTTGAGGAGGTGTGGCTTGGTGAAGAGTCCTTCGATCACTGCATGTTAATTTTTCCTCTTAGGGCTGTCATAAAATATCTGAGAAGATCAGCTTAAAAAGAAAGATTTATTTTGGCTCACGGCTTGGGGGTATCATTGTCATGTTCAGATTCTCCACAAGAAACCCACACAGAGTAAATCTGTCAGTCATGTACTAGAATTGCTAAAATTATGAGTCAGCAAATGTTTCTCTTGACATGTTGATTGTCTCAGAAATTTGTTATAGCAATGCAAAGCTGACTAAAGCAAAGGCTATTTTGGTAGTCCATGTTAGGTCTCAAAGAACTCTGAGGTAAATCTTAGCACCTGTGGCTCCTCCCATTGCCTCTCATTCTGTACCCTACCCTAAACCTCTCCAGGCTAGAGGCTGGGCTGACCTTTCCTTCTCTAAGCTACTGATTCCTATATAACTTGGCCATTTTGACCTCATGCCCTTTTGGTTCTCACATGCTCTTGGTCCCCTCTCTTGTCTTTTCTCTCTCTTCTCTTCCTCTCCCACTCTACCTTCCTCCCATGGCTCCATTTATTTTGTTGGACATGTTCAGTCTGGACTCTTCCAGATACCCCTGGATATTCTCTTCATAGTATTTACACTAAAACCCTCTGGCCAACCATACCTATGAGTAGTTGTGTCCTCATTTCCATTCACTCCAAATATGGTGGTTTGAATAACAACAACTCCTATAGACCCATATGTAGAATATTTGGTCCCCAATTGGTGGAACTACTTAGGAAGGGTCAGGGTGTGTGGCCTTGTTGGAAGAGGTCTATCACTGGGAACTGAGGCTTGAGATTTTAAGTACACACTATTCCCAATGAGCCTTCCCCTGCTTCCTTCTTGAACCTCATGATGTGAGCTCTCAGCTTCTCCAGTCAACATGCTTACGATTGGCTTCCCCACAACACTATTGTGATGCACTGTTAACCCTCTGAGACTATAAACCCAAATAAATGCTTTGTTTTGGTCATGGTGTTTTATCACAACAGCAGAGAAGTAACTGACAAGTAAGAGGCATTTGTTACTCAAAGCATATCACAAGTATATACCAAAAGTGGAGCTGAATAATTGACTTAGGATTCTATGTAATATATAAAGTACAATAGGCAACAACCAAGCCAAAGTATGCTGAGTTCTTACTAGACTGTGGAAAGCGCTTCTGCCCAGTATCTCCTTCACTTAATCATCAGAACATAGTGCAAGCCAGGCACAAAGATCTTCACTGTTCTACATAGTTAAAGTAATTTTCCAGTTATACTGATGGGCAAAGAATGGGGTTGATGGCTGGGTGGTGGTGGCGAACGCCTTTAATCCCAGCACTTGGGAAGCAGAGGCAGGCAGATTTCTGAGTTCGAGGCCAGCCTGGTCTATAGAGTGAGTTCCAGGACAGCCAGGGCTATACAGAGAAACCCTGTTTCGAAAAACCAAAAAAAAAAAAAAAAAAAGAATGGGGTTGATGAACGATTAAAGAATGGAGTATCAAGATCAAGACCTCCCTAAGAAAAGTTAGCTGGTATAGGGTAGAACACCAAGATTAGACATATGAATTCTACAAAGATAGAAAATATAAACATTGTATTAATCCAGAAATTGAATAATAATCACAGTAGCTTTGCCTTGCAGATTTCTGGGTGGGGGTGGGGGGTGCTCATGACAACTAGTGTCCTGTGAGTGCATTAGAATAGAATCCAGGGTGGAAACCTGGGGCTTTGTTATCAATCAATCTACCCAAACTGAGGAAACTTTAGTTTTTATAACTCCTCCCATCCCTAGAACTTGAGGGCAGAAAGTGGCTGGCCCTTCCCTTTTTCTGAATTTCCTTTGCACAGATAATTTGGCAACTAACCACTCTTGAAAGAACGTGAATTTGAACAAAAAAGGAACATGATCATGGTCACAATCTTTATTAGAATTTTTATTCTAGTCCTAATTCTAAGTAAACTTCTGACCTAGGTGTAGTAAGCTTGCTGGTCATGTTTGGGATCTGGTGTGTCAGTTTCACAAAAAGAAATCAAAATTGCCTTGGAAAACACTTGTCTTATGCATGTGTTCCTTTGTGTGCAGTAAAGATTATACTTTGTTTCTAACGGATGCAAAGAAAGGGCATAACACTTTCAGATATTTTGTGTGGTAGCACCCTTGTAGTACCAGGTTCACACAGCCCAATAACATCATCTCAGACACGCAGTAAAAAAGAATGACTTCAGGCAGACTCTTGGGAAGTCTGCCCTATTTTAACTTGCTAGGCATGAACTGTAAATTGGCTTTTGGAAAAAAACAATGGAGGGTTCTCCCAATCCATCCCCTAAGCCTCCCCCCCCACCTTATCTTTCCTTTCAGGGTACTACAATGGCTCTTTTACCAGAACAAGGGCCAGAAAGACACAGATAGGAAGAAGCAGAATTGTGTAGAATAAAGACACAGTAAAACATTCCTTAGTCCTTCTGGCTGTACGAAGAATAGCTAAGCATCTCCCAACTAATTACGCTTCTTGTTCTTAGCTCTATGATGGTCTTACATTTTCCTGCTCCTAGCTTACATTCTGTTTGTTAGCTTACAGGTGATTCCACTAGGCTTCTCCCAGGGACTTAGCAATGGTGTGTGTCAGTACCTTCTGCCAGATGTACCAGATATGGGTTGCAGGTAGGCATAAAGTTTTTCCAACCTACTTTAATAAGGGTTCAATCCCTCTTCTAGTCCACCACCCTGCAGAGGTCATGGAGGAGAAAAGTTATTATGATATGGGGGACGTGGAGCTGTTCAGCAATACTTCTTTGGGGGTGAACTTGATCTTTTTGGGGGGAGGGGGCAGCTCAGTCCTGTAGCAAACAGTGAATATGGTTTAGCAGTGGCAGACCAGTCCTCTAGGGAGGCAGGGACCAGGCACAAACCAGCAGCCACAGTCTAATCCTTTCAAAGAGCACACAACAGGCAGCTGTCGGTCAATCCTGAAGAAACCACCAGGTTCACCAACTGGTCAATGGTGGCATTATCACAAATTGAACTCAACAATGCTATGTCAGGTGAACCAATACATCCATGTCTTTAGGGAAGAATCATGAGATAGAGCAAACCAAACCAAGGCTCACTGCTTATTTCCCACTTTTACCTGTTCATTTTACTAGACCTTCTTTCTCCTGTGTGCCCCAGCAAAACATCATTTGACATAACTCACTTTCCAAAGAACTAGAAGTTTCCACTTCAGTTGCTTATAAAAGAGATGCTTGCCGTCTTTCTCTCTGTTCCCATATTCTCTCCCTCTCCCTCTCCCTTTCCCTCCCCCTGTCCCTCTTCGTCTCCCTCTCCCCCTCTTCTCTGCCCTGCCCTCATGGCTCTGCCCCCATCTGTCTGCTTATCTACACATCACTTATTCTGTTTCTACTCCTTCTCCTGATCCTCACTCCTGTCCCTTCCTTTCTCTGCCCTCATGGCTCACTCATCGGCCTCTACCCTTTCCCAAGTGCTCCCTCTTCTTCTTTCTGTCAGCGAACCCCCTTTATACCAGATCTGATATATGGTGCAATTACGTGGGGGAATACCTTGGCACAGCTCCACTAGGTATCCCCCCACATTGTATTTCATAACTCTGTTATTCCACAGGGCAAGAATAAGACCACTACCACAATTTTGAGCCAAATTTGAAGCAAGCTTTAGTAAATGCTGGCCAGGTCCATCCCCTGCATTCCCAGAGTTTGGTCCCAAATCACATTTGCCATTAGCCCGGAGTTTATAAAGGCAAACCCTGCAAGGCTGCATACTTCCTGGCTTCCTTCAATCAGGGGCAAGCATACATCCTGATACATTTTCTTCCCATGTACCTCCTGGCTACCTGTGATCAAGCACATCCTATGTGCTTGAGGCAACCAAGCTTGTTTATAGAAGGGAAAGCACATGGCTTGTTATTTTACACGAACAACAACTCCAACATTCCAGGAAGTCATCTGTCCTTAGGCAGGTGAGGCTTTCAAGTTAGAGACATTTTTGTTTTATGGATCTTTTCAGTGCAGTAAGTTAAGCTTAAAACTTAACACTAGCCGGGCGTGGTGGCGCACGCCTTTAATCCCAACACTCGGGAGGCAGAGGCAGGCGGATTTCTGAGTTCGAGGCCAGCCTGGTCTACAGAGTGAGTTCCAGGACAGCCAAGGCTACACAGAGAAACCCTGCCTCAAAAAAACAAAAAATCAAAAAAACAAAAAAAAAAAAACCTTAACACTAGCTCTCACAATTCCTAGCTCTAGGAAGATGTGTGTTTAGCTTATTTGGCAGCATTTTGATTGTCCAAAGAGATTCAGCGGGTTTTCTTTTATATTAAAGACAAGAACTACCTTCTTTTTCGTATGTAAAGCCCTCTGCTGAGTCTAAACCTGAAGAAGGTCCTAACTTTCTACAGGGGCCCAGTTTGTTGGCAAAAAGTAACTCTAGTTCAACTGCTACTTAAAGGTCTTCCTGGAACACAGCCCTTTGTCAGCCAGTGCTGGGGATGACCTCCTCTCCTGTTATGTGACTCTTCTGAGTCTTCATGAGTGGGGTAGAGGATGAGTTATTCTCTCCATTTAGTTTAATACCTTAGGAGAATGAGTAAGCACCACAATAATGCTGAGAAGGCTGACAAATTAGTTTTTTCCTCCTTCCCCCACCCCTACAAACCTAATATCGCTTGTTCCAATTCTTTTGCAGCACTGCAAAGAGTGGTCAGTTGTGGGTGAAAGGACAGCGTCCGGTTATTTCAGCTTTTAGTTCTCTGCATGTCCTTTACATTGTGATTCTGTGAAAGGTGATGGGCTCAGACACTTCAAATCAGAGAGTCAGCATCCTAATCAAAGGGACCAGGAGATGCAGCCAAGTATTCAGCATTATCTGTCAAATTTCCTCTGCGGCAGCTGATAAAGAAACCGTAGATCTGGACAAATGAAATCCTCTGTTGACTTCAGATGGGAACTTCCTCTCTGTTGCTGAAGCATCACAAACCCTCTTCTAATTCTTTGGGAAGGAAACCCAGATATGAATCAGATGTGCTAGTGAGGAATGGCTTCCCTTCTTCCGGACTGGACTTTAACAGCAGGACAGGCTTTTCTGACTAGAAAACAGTCTTGTTTTGTTTACTGGCAAAACTACTTCAAGCTCACCTGTGGGGAATGGGGGTCTACAAAGAATAGATGTATCTACTATTGATCCACCTGGTCTACAAAGAATAGATGTATCTACTATTGATCCATCGGCTATACTGTTTCCTGTTCAGTTCCTCCAGAGGCTGGTCAGAACTGGGTTGCTTTCAGTCATAGCCATGCTCCAGCAACGGGAGATAGACAGAAATCTTTTTATGTTTACTCTAAGCTAATATGCTAAAGACTTGAAAAAAATCAATAGTGTTTCTCAGTGAATGAATAGATAGTAACTTAGAATGGACAACAGAAAAGCCATCATTAAACTCATAACATTCTGTCCCTCCACTGCTGTTAGATACATGCAGAACAACACTATCTAGCACTGAACTGATTTTTTTTCCAGTAAAGCTCTAGGGTGGGTGCTAATGGCATTGTTTTGTACAGCCCAAGAAGGTTCAAGTGCACCATTTTAACCTTCTGATCAAGAGGCGACAAGACTGGAAGAGGAAGGAGGGACTTGCTTTTGTCTGGTCCTTTCCAACCTCTTTCACATCTGCCAGAGCTTCTTTCTCCACTTACCCAGTCAGTCATGCTCTGCTTTCTCCTGAGAATCTCAGTGGTGTTCATTGAAGATCTCACCGCAAGCACCATGGGCTCCACTCCTTCCCTCCCAAGTTGAAAACAGCAGCCACCACCTCCTCATCTCCCACTGGTGCCATCCTTTTAAACTTGGTTTTATTTTTTATGAATCCCAAGACCAGTATAACCAATTCTGTACATTAAATCCTGGAGCTTGGCATGCAATAAGCGCTACACACACACACACACACACACACACACACACACACACACATATATAGTGTTTTTTATATATATACCTGATTGTATATAGCTATTGGAGAATGCAGAGGATTTGAGTTCTTGGAAATACAATGTGTTTTTCTTTAGTTAATAATACTATCAACTTCTTTGGTTTCTGTGGGAGGTCTTAAGTATTACAGTGATTATTAGGACAAAACCATACATACTTAATTATTAAATAATGTGTACAGAGGAATGGTAGTGATTGGGAGGCATAAGGGGGAGGTGACACTTGTTAAGGGTCATCACATTATCTTTGTCTGTACAGATCCATTTTCATTTCAACTTCCAGTTTCGTGAATAAGAGTAATCTTCATTTACTACTATAGGGAGAACACCCTTTTTATGGGAAAGAATATGACCAACATTTAGGTAAAAAAAAAATGTATTTAGAAAGTTCTTCCTGCATCTTCTTGTTCTCAACTGCCTTCAGCTCTAGCGAGTCAACAGAAGCACAGTTTTAACTGACATCGTATTTAAAATTCTTTCAGGAGAATTAGAATGTAGAATAACTTCTATACCATCAATCCATGTGTCTATTATCCATCTTTCTATCTGTCTATCCTCATTTGTCTGTTTTATTAAATTTCGATTGCTGTGAAGAGACATAATCAAGACAAGTCATAAAATAAAGCACTTAATTTGGAGCATGCAGTTCCAGTGGAGGTAAGATCCACCTTAAATGTGGATGACAGCACCCTCTGAGATGAAATGCTGAAGTCTATAAGGATAAGAGGCTCCGAAGCACACACATTCATCTCTTTGCTTCTTGGGAGTAGATGCAATGTGACCAGCTGCCTCATTTTCAGGATGCCATGACTTCTCTACCACCATGAGCCAATAATGTTTTCCTTACTTATTTATTTATTTTGGTCATAGAAATGAGAGAAGTAACTATTAAAGAAAATTAGTACTGAGACTAGTGCTCTGATAAACCTGATCACTAGAACTGGTTTATAGGAGGAATGTGGAAGAATTTGAGCTGCAGGTTAGAAGAGCCTAAGGATAGTGTAAGCAGAATGCAATGGCCCTTTCAGATGTGAGTCTGGCAGAACTGATGCCATAAAGGACTGTGGATAATTCATGTCCAATTTATGAGGTTTCAGAGAGAACAAGTGACCTACTGGCAGCTGGGCTAGAGACCAGTCACACTAAATTCTGACAAAGAATATGACTGTATGCTGTTTATGTCTTGAAAACGTGAGTGAGGTTCAATTCAACAAAGATGTATTAGCATGTTTGGTAGATGAAATTTCAAAAGATCCTAGCACTCAAGTTTTGGCATGGGTACTAATGGTTTCTGCTCTTATTTAGTACTTTGTTGAGAGACAGGAGAGGAAGATGGAGGGAGGGAGGGAGGGAGGGAGGGAAGGAGGGAGGGAGGGAGGGAGGTCCAGGAATAACAAAAAGACCTGAAAAATGTGAAGCTTCTTGAAGTGAATAATGTAAAATTTTCAGTGCAGGCAAGGAGGTATAGTGTAGTCAGAGCATCTGCTGCTGTTAAATATTAGCCCCTTTAGAGAGAAACCTGCTATTTCTCTCAAGGACAATAGGCAATGTGTCCTGATGGCAACATACTGTCATCTGATACTCCAACAAGGGAGAAAACATGAACAGAGAGAATGTCTCTAGAGTTACTCCCTGCATCCATTGCTTCTGTGGTCCTAGGGAGGAAACCTACTGATGTGCTTACTAAACTGCTGGAGTAAAGTAAAGGCAAACATGCAAATCACTAATATAATGAAGTCTGTGGAAAAACATAACCAATATTGATAAGTTTGTATATTATAAGTGGAAAAGGACTTGCTTAATTGGTTAAATGGTTTTACTAACACTCTAAAGGAGTCGAAATACTTATTATTGACTAAAGTCAGAAGCAAAAGGACTAGAGAGATAATCCTGCTCCTACATCCAACACAGGGCTACAATCAACAAATATGAAGAACTCAAGAAGCTAGACTCCAACAAACCAAATAACCCAATTAAAAAGTGGGGTGCAGAGCTAAACAGTAAATTCTCAACAGAATAATCTCAAATGGTCTAGAAGCACTTAAAGAAATTTTCAACATCCTTAGTCACCAGGGAAATGCAAATCCAAACAACCCTGAGATCCCATCTTGTACCAATCAGAATGGCTAAGATCAAAATCTCAAGTGACAGTGCATGCTGGTGAGGATGCGGAGAAAAGAGAACACCCCACCTTTGCTGGTAGGGTTGCAAACTGATAACAACCACCATGGAAATCAATCTAGCAGTTTCTCAGAAAATTAAAAATAGTTCTTCCTAAAGACCCGGCTATACCACTCCAGGGCATATACCTAAAAGATGCTCCATCATACCACATGGATGCATGCTCTACTATGTTTATAGCAGCTTGATTTGTAATAGCCAGAAACTGGAAACAACCCAAAGTGTATACAGAAAATGTGGTTCATTTACATAATGGAATACTATTCAGCTATTAAAAACAAAGACATCATGAATTTTGCAGACAATTGGATGGAACTAGAAAATAACATCCTGAGTAAGGTAAGCCAGACCCAAAAGGACATACATGGTATGTTCTCACTGAGAAGTGAATATTACCATAATATACTAGATACCCATGATATACCCCACAGAGCCAAAGATGGTAAAGAAGAAATGTCTAAACAAGGATGCTTAATCTCACTTAGAAGGGAGAATAAAATAGTCAGAGGAGGCAGAGGAAGGGAGGAAACTGGGTGAAAGGGGGTTTGGAGAGGGGAATGGGGGTGTCAGGATGAGGTATGGGGAGAAACAGGAGAGAGGGCTAGATGGTCAGCAGAAAGACATTCAAATCTGCAGCTGCCTGGTGTTGGGGCTTGAGGGACTATCTCTAGGAAGTCCAAGAGACCTGGGATGGGGAAGGATCCCAGAAGTCAATGGGGGTGTCCTTAGCTGTGTCTCACAGCACTGGGGATATCGAACCTGAAGAGGCCACCTCCTGTAGCCAGGCAGGAAGCCCAATGGAGCGATAGGGACACCAATTCACTCATAAAAGTTTTGACCCAAAATTTATTCTGTCTACAAGAAATATAGGAACCAAAAGATAAAACAGAGGGAATGGCTAACCAATAACTGGCCTGACTTGAGACCTATCCCATGGGCAAGCCCTAGTCCCTGACACTATTAATGATACTCTCTTATGCTTGCAGGCATGACTGTCCTCTGAGATGCTCCACCCAGCAGCTGACTCAGACAGATGCAGACATCCAAGCTAAACAGTAAATGGAGCTTGGGGACTCTTATGGAAGAACAGGAGGAAGGATTGCAGCCCCTAAGGGGATAGGAACTCCACAGAAGACCAACAGACTCAACTAACTTGGACCCTGGCTCCTGCACAGATATGCATCTTGGTCTTCTTGTGGGTCCTGAACAACTGGAGCAGGGGCTATCCCAAAAGCTGTTGCTTGTCTGGCTCCAGTAGGACAGGATGCACCTAGCCTCACAGAAACTGGATGTGCGATGGTAGGGGGATGTCCAGAAGGATCCCCCATCCTCTCAGAGAAAGGGAGGGGTGGGGGGAAAGATTGTGAGAGGGGTGCCTAGGATGGGGGCAGTGAATGGGATGTTAAGTGAATAAGCCAAAAATAAAAGAGCAGTAATGCTGTCTCAGAGGACCCAGATTTTATTACATCACCCATTTCATCTCAGAGAGCTCATTACTAGTAGTATCTTCAGTTCCATTATATCTGACACCCTCTTTGCCCTGTGGGCACCTGCATGCATGTGGTGCATACACACACAGACACATTCTCTCTCTCTCTCTCTCTCTCTCTCTCTCTCTCTCTCTCTCTCTCTCTCTCACACACACACACACACACACACACACATATACTCAGGCACACCTATAAAATTAAAATAAAAACCAGCAACAAGAAAAAGATACAGTTAGTTATACTGTTCATTATTATATCAGATTTAATGCAGAAGAAAGACAAGATATGTGCATACATATTAAAAAATATGGCATTATTAGCAAACCCACAACTTTTCTATATACAATACATAAAACAATCTCAATAACTAGCAAAGTAATAAGGACATTCATGCTTCTTAGCTGTAACAACATCATCATCAATAACAACATGATAATCATCTTATAAAATTTAAATGCATATTATATATCCAGCCTAACAAATGAAATGAAATGCTTAGTACTAAATCTAGCAAAAGGGAAATATAAATTAACAATTACTATTATCTTTAAATGGGAAGAATTATCAGTATCAATATGTGGCATGTTATTAAAATAAATAAATGAACTCCTCATTGATTTTTTTTTTGTAGCTGAATTGGATGGGTTCATTCTAAAATATTTTGACCACTATTCTAACAATGCAGATTCCAGAACAAAGACCAATATGCATATGTGAACTCAACTTATGATTGACTTACTGGAAAATGGTAGGGAAACTATGGAATATATCAAACACAGTTTGGGAACTGATGATTATCCATTCTGGAAGAGTAGAAACACACAGCACTAATTTTAGATTTTTTGTAGCTATAAGTAAGAGAAATACATATCCAAATATTTTTAAACTATGAGAAAAACCCCATTGTTTATTGTTACATAAAACATTTTCTTAAGATATAAAAGTCAAATAAAAGGATAATTTGAAGCCGGGCATGGTGGCATGTGCCTTTAATCCCAACACTCGGGAGGCAGAGGCAGGCGGATTTCTGAGTTCAAGGCCAGCCTGGCCTACAAAGTGAGTTCCAGGACAGCCAGAGCTACACAGAGAAACCCTGTCTCGAAACCCCCAAAAAACAAAACAAAACAAAACAAAAAAACAAAAGGATAATTTGACTAGAAAAGTATAAAGTTCATTACAGCAAAACACTTCTAATCAAGGTTAAAGGGCACAAATCTTGTTGGAAAAACTATATTTGAAACAAACCACAAATACAGGACTCATGGTTGGGTTGCATGTAGACAACTTGGTGTTAAATACGTACTAAATGTCCAGGAGACAAGTGCAAAAATGAGATCAGATTATTCAGTGAAGAAATAGGAATGCTTGGCGCAGCTGCTTCGAGGGCTGTGGAAGCTTCAGGAAATGGGGACTTCTTGAGTCCCAGCTGTGTAGGTGGTATTTGTGAATAGCCTGTCAGAGCTCCATGTTGTTCTACGGCTCATCTATCTATCTCAGGAAGAGAAAGGGTGAATGGTCCTAGAATATATCAGCCCAGGAGTGTACATGTGGTACCATTTATGATCTTGGAAGAGCCTCCCAGATGAAACGGTTTTTTACTCCAAAACACTTTACAGAACACCCCTGCATTGTCCAGACTTTTGAGGTAAACCCCTCCTGTCTTGCTATTCACTCAAGACAAAGACCGTCCACTCCAGCCTACCTTTTCCTAACTCTGTTTTGACTCCTCAGGGATTTTCTATGCACAATACATATTTTCACAGGAATTTTCTATATAATGCCTTTTGAAAACTTTACTTTTTATTTATGTGCACATCAATCTTTGTATGTTTACCTTGTGTGTAATCTATTTGTGTATGCAGCATAAGTTCAGGTACTTGGAGGGGTCAGAAGAGGGTGTCTTTCCTGGAAGAGGTTTTCTTATATCTGTAAACGGAAACATTTGTATGTTCATAAATACTGGCATACATTGAGGTAGAAGATCCTAAAAGTATATAAAAGTCCAAAGTTAGTTGACATAAAGGTTATTTTCTCAGAACGTATTGTTACATATCATTGATGTACATGATAAATATTGATGGCTGATTGAGTCAGACCTAGGCCCTCATTGTTCACTTAGTACAACATTTCCATTTCAAGGAGCATGCTCAAGTTCACTACCATGAGAAGAAGCAGAGGAACGTGATGGTCCAGGCCAAGGATGGGCACACTTGTTCTGGGAAGGAGATGATGCTATTTAAGTCTGTGTTCCACATGATACTACCTAGCAAGTTTTATGTTACACAATTCTGCTGCTGTGGCACAAAAGAAGCCAAGGTGTCAGTGTGTAAAAATATTTAAGTACAAGATTGCAGTAAAGATGAAGGATTGTCCAGACTGGATTCTCCATAAAGACAGGAGCAATAGCAAGATATGGAGATACACGTAGGAACTAGGTATGACAGCAATGTGCCCTAGTCCAAATCTGAATTCTCAGAACCAAGCAAGCTAACAATGCCATTCTCAACTCAAGACTGAACGTCTGGCCTCCTGGAGATCCCTTAGTTTCCTGTTGGAGACAAGGGACAGGAGAAAACAGATGTCTCTGCTCTGAAAGGGAGAGACAATTGTTCCTTCCTTTCTAGTTTCCTTTAACTCTGGCCCCCCAAGGATTGGATACTTCCTGATATGTTGAGGGAACTCATCCCTAGTCCACAAATTCAGACAATCGTCTAGGACAGTGGTTCTCAACTTTCATAATTCTGCAGCCCTTAAATATTGTTCCCTTTATTGTGGAAACCCTCAGCTATAAATTTATCTCTATTGATATTTCATAACTGTAATTTTGCTACTGTTATTAATTGTAATATTAACATCTGAGTTTTCTGATGGTCTTAGATGACCCCTGTGAAAATGTTGTTTGATTCCCCTTTGAGAAGTGCTTCTAAGGGAAGTCTGTCATACCCATACCTGAGGCGGCCATATCATTCTAAGGGAAGTCTGTCATACACATACCTGAGGTGGCCATATCATTCTAAGGGAAGTCTGTCATACACATACCTGAGGCGGCCATATCATTCTAAGGGAAGTCTGTCATACACATACCTGAGGAGGCTGTATCATTGTAAGCAAGAGCAAAACACCTTGATTTGACTTCAGTGGAGGAGATCTGGACTTGGTGTCTGCGGAAAGAGGCATTGGGAGAAAACAATGCCTACACAGTGGACCTCTGTTAATTCACAAGGTCATCCCTAGTTAACTGTTACAGGACGTACAGTGAATAAAGTCTGAGTCAGGGAAAGAATAAATGTAGAAAATAGCTTTTAATTTTAAAAAAGAAATGATGCATGATGAAGAGCATATTGCTGGCTGGCTGATGCCCAGGGCAGCTAACTATGGAGCTTATTTGGGAACTGCCTGATGAATGACTTCTAGAAAGACTCATTGAACATCTGCAAGAAGAGAGGCAGGAGGCAGTCAAAGCAGACTTGTGAAAGGACTGAGGAAGAAGACAGCTTTACCTCCTGGCTATACACCAACCCTTTCTCTAAAAAATCCTCTAAGTCACCCCTGTCCCGTGCAGACTTGATTCTATTTTCTCAGTGTGACCTCTTCAGAGAGGGGAAAAAAATCAATACTGAGTCTGTCTCAAAACCCTTGTCTGTGATATTTTTTTAAGACTTATCATGGCTTTTATAAAGCAGCAATAAACGTCTAGATAAATGAGCCATTCTTGGTATTATGTGAACATTTTCTTAAACTGGCTGAGGGCAATCCCCAAATTGGTCTTTTACTTCTGAGGATCCAATGTCAAATCTAAGATTCAGCTACTCAGAGGCTGCTTGCACAGGCTACCATTTGCCACGATGCCCATTTGAAAACAGGGATGCCAGTGTACACTGTCTCCTCTCTCACCTGAGTAAGTTCAGTCAATATGCTACGATTCAGCATCATGGTTCATACCCCAATCCTCAAAGCTTGGCTGGAGTTTTCTTACAGCATCTTTGAGGCCATTAGATCTGGAATAAGTGGAAGAGTTTGACAAGAGAAGGGAATGGAAAAGGTTGTCAGTGGAGAAGTCATGAGAGGAAGCAAGAAGAGGGGAGGAGACTTGGGTGATATCTTAGTTGAACTCTTGGAATCACATCTGAGGTCTTGGAATTGTCTTCTTATAAGCAGATACAAGTTAGTGAGGTATAATTTTCATTGCAATATAAAATATATTTAGTATACACTTGCTAATGGCATACCCTCTGTTACCAGTCACTTCTTTCTAAACACTCTATTTCTGTCACCCTGTAAAGCTCTTCCATGGCTCTTTACAATGACCCACCTGCTGCATGACAGAACACACATCATTGTTCTGTCTTCTCTCTCCCCAGGCTGGTTTTGAGAGTATGTATGTATGTATTTCTATTATTCTTGCATATATTACATCTCCACTGCAGTTTCCCCTCCCTCCTTCTCCCCAGACTCTCCCCCCAACATCCTCTATGTCTCCCTTGTAAAAGAGCAAGAATTTCAGGGACATCAACCAAATAGTGCATAACAACCTATAAGACTAGGCACATACCATCACTTCACGGCTGGACTAGGGAACCCGGTAGAAGGAAAAGGGTTCCACAAGTAGGCAGAAGTCAGAGACTGCCTTTGTTCCCACTGTTAGGATTCCTACAAATAGACCAAGCTACTCAGCCATAACATATATGCAGAGGACTTAGATGAACCCCCACAGGCTGGATGATGTCTGAGATCCCCCATGAGTCTTGATCAGCTGATTCTATAACCTGTGTCCTCATGTTTTGGGGTGTCCCTGACCCTCTGGTTCTTCAGATCTTTCCTCCACACGACTACCTGAGCTCTGCCTAATGTTTGGCTATGGGGCTCTGTTTCTGCTCCCATCTATTTCTGGATGAAGTCTCTTTGGTCTCTTTGATGATGGTTCTGCTAGGCTCTGGTCCCAACACACTCTGCAGGCAGGACAAACTATAGGTTGAAGATTTTGTGGTTAGGTTGGTGTCCCAGTTCCTCCGCTTGAGGTCTTACCTGGTTATGGAAGATGGCTGGTTCAGGCTCACTGTCCGCATCACCAGGAGTCTTTGCTAGGGAGTCTTTCATAGACTCCATGGAGTTTCCATTGCACTAGGTTTTCATCCTCATCCCCGAGATGACTCTCAATTCCAGTCACGTCTACCAGTACCTACCTGATCCCTCCAGTTCCCAACCCCACCCATTCCCATTTCACTTGCAAAATCTATTCTATTTCCCCTTCCTAGGGAGATGAGCCCCCTCTTCAGCCCTTAAGCATTATTGAGAATCACATTTCAGGAGTGTGGGACAGCCAATTGCAGGCATAATGTTTTACAACCTACTTTTAATAAGCATTCAACCTCTCCTCTAGTCCACCACCAGCAGAGGGAGTGGAAGAGAAAAGTTGTTAGGGTGTGGGGGAAGTGAACCTGTTCAGCCATAGTTTTTTTGGTGATGAGCTCAAACTTATCTCTCAGCAGTTCAGTCCCATAGCAAACATCAAATACAACTTTAGCAGCTGCTGTCCGGTCTTCTAGACAGCTTGATACCATCTATGAACCAGCAGCTGTAGTTCAATCCTAAAGGAAATGAAGGCTTGTCAACTGGCCTGAGGTGAAGCTGTGGAAGCGGCAAGCTGCCACAGGAACGTCACAAGCAGTTCTTGGGTGAGTTTCTCTCAATGCAGCGTTATCACAAGCTGAGCTCAACAGTGCTATGGAAGATGAACCGATCGATATATCCTTGTCTTTAGTGAAGAATAGTTAGAGGAAGCCAACCAAACCAATACTCAATGCTCATCCCCTTCATCAAGCATCCTTTCATGTGTTTGCTTTATCAAAACATCTTACCACCTGTATCTGCCTCTGGAACACAGTCCTTCACAAGTTTGCTTTAACAAGATCTCCTTTCACCCGTGTGCCCCAGCAAAACAACATTTGACATAACTACCCTCCCAAAGAACCCCAAAAGTTTCGACTTCAGCCAGTCCTTTTTGTCTCTCTCCTCACACACCAAGTGTTTTGCAGCCCACCTGTTTCATCTAGAAATTGTCAGTGTTTATTGACACTGAGTTTTAATCTGTTTTATAAATATGTTGTAATTCATGCTATTTCTGAGTTTGGGTGATTGTAGACAAAAAAAAAATCAGCCAATGTAGTTGAATATCTTTGTATATGCTTTTCTTCTCTGTATGTTATAAGGAAGATAAATACTTAAGATTACAGTATAGTTTTGTGAGTTAAGTATATATAGGTAGATAATATAAAAAATGCCACCTTCAAAATGGTTGGCCCAGTTTCCATTCCTACCGGTAGCACATACTTGCCCATATTTGATATTGCTGACCATTGTGTTACTATGAGGCATTTTGTCTATAATACGTCCACTCAAAGTTGGCTTGCTTGACTTTATAGCTGTTGGACATTTATATCTGCTGATTGTGAGCCATTCATCGGGCTTGCCTGTGGCAAACATTTTCTTTCAGTATGCAACCTCTTTCCTTCGTGGATCTGCTGTTAGGGCATACTTAACTCTGAGTTCCAATGATAGCAAGTGCTGTCAGTGCCCTTTCATGGTAGCCTACATATTTGGTTATTGTATTTGTTGTTGGTTTATAAAACTTCTGTCAATAGACTTTACAGAACTATCCTCAGCCAAGGGGACACATCTCATCTAGAAATAGCTGGAAACCATCCATCTCTTCTAGAGTGGCTTCGCTAAATGACTGGCTAATATGTGGACACACAAGGCCTGCCCCTGACCTCCACATCAGACAATGCTGAGGTGTCCTCTGTGCCCCAGAGGCTGGATTGCAGCAGATACCATTTCTTTGCTTAACTTCCAGTTCTGCTTTCTGCCTGACTTACATCCTTACAGATGTGTCTGACAAACACTCACTCAATAAATGTCTCACACAAGAATGGCCCACTCTGTGTGTGCCTGAAGGAAACTCAATCTGGAACTGCCATTTATTCATTTCACTTTTAAGCGTAGTTCCTTTTATGTATGTCCTGAGACATACTTGTGTGGCTTGTGTTATGAATGCACTCCTCTGTGCTTTCTGTCATGGCTTTACAGACATTCAGATGCAGGGCTCCACTGTATCTTAAACTACCTTTCATTCTTAGTGTAAGGAATGGGTCAAGGGTTATTTTTTCTTTTTCTATAAATTTGTCCCTGGGTCTCTGCATTTTTCTACTCTTTTAAATACGTTGTCTTATCATTGTGATAAAAAACCAATCAACCATTTATTTCTGCAACATTTATTGTCATTTTTAACTAGTTTGGCCTAGTTTTCTGTTTCTTGGAACTGAGCAGTCCTGACTAATTTAGGGTCTTTCTCTTTTTAAAATTTGGCTTTCCACTTAATTCTGCCAGATTTAGCAAACAAAATATAGAACCTCAAATTAAAAATTAATTTCAGATTACATAACAAGTCCTTCTTCCTAGTATATTAAGTTCCATGTAGCAGAGTCCCTACTTCTAGATGACTCCTGGACTTCTGCTGTTCTGTCTCTTGGCCTTCTTTCTGGTTGTCTTCCCTCTCCCTTTATGTCACCTGCACAGTGAGGTCTCCGGAACTTCTGCTTTGCTGTCTGGGAGGCTGGAATGGACAATTCACAGCCTTATCACGCTCTTCAGTTTGCTTGGTTGTCAGCTATGGAAGCTACTTGATTATTTTTTAAACACCATTCTACTTCTGAGGTGCAAATTCAATGTTATTGACCTGCCAGAACAGACAGAAAGGTGTTAGGACTTCCTGACTCTCATCAACTGTAGATTTGGGTCAATCAACTCCCATCCTCACACTCGAAGTCTTGTGACTTGGCCTGAAGCTGTCACCTGTGACTAGGAGAGAGGTTCAAACTGTCAGACTTGGGTGAAATGTAATCTGTGCTCTTGGCACCACTAGAACTGATGTGAGCATTTGCCGGGAACCCACCTTCGCTAACCTGCACGTGGGCATTTACACTAACACAGAGTGGCAGGATGGAAGAATTCTCTCCCAGGCACTGTGAATACATGGTGATGGATGTAGGCATACAGGGAAGAATAGAAGACCCAAACAAATTCTGCAAAACAGTTCCTACTGGAAGACAAGGACTCAAAATGTACAGATGTTGTCTTTATAGAACCTTGCTGGGTCTTTTGTCTTGAATGAACTGAAAGTGGGACCCTAGAAAGTAGACAGCCCGGGACTTATCCTGGATTCTTGGTGAGAAAGGCAGATTTCCTTGCTAAGCCCTAGCACTTGTTCCTTTGCATCTGTTGCTGTGAGCGCTGCCAGAGCTATGATTTCAGCCAACGCAGATGAGGAGTAAGAAACATTGTTGCCCTTTGGCTACTGCTGAAAATGAACCCCATTTCCCAGACTCTACAGGCTTGCATGCTCCTCTTTGATTCTGAATAAATACTTCCCGAATAATTCAAGATTCTCTAGAGGATGTGGAGAAAGAGGAAAACTCCTCCATTGCTGGTGGGATTGCAAGTTTGTACAACCACTCTGGAAGTCAGTCCAGCAGTTCCTCAGAAAACTGGACATAGTACTTGTCTTAGTCAGGGTTTCTATTCCTGCACAAATATCATGACCAAGAAGCAAGTTGGGGAGGAAAGGGTTTATTTGGCTTACACTTCCATACTGCTGTTCATCACCAAAGGATGTCAGGACTGGAACTCAAGCAGGTCAGAAAGCAGGAGCTGATGCAGAGGCCATGGCGGGATGTTCTTTACTGGCTTGCCTCCCCTGGCTTGCTCAGCCTGCTCTCTTATAGAACCCAAGACTACCAGCCCAGAGATGGTCCCACCCACAAGGGGCCTTTCCCCCTTGATCACTAATTGAGAAAATGCTTTACAGTTGGATCTCATGGAGGCATCTCTTCAACTGAAGCTCCTTTCTCTGTGGTAACTCCAGCTGTGTCAAGTTGACACAAAACTAGCCAGGATAGTACTACCAGAAGATCCAGCAATACCTCTCCTGGGCATATACCCAGAAGATGTTCCAACTGGTAATAAGGACGCATGCTCCACTATGTTCATAGCAGCCCTATTTATAATAGCCAGAAGCTGGAAAGAACCCAGTTGTCCCTCAACAGAGGAATGGATACAGAAAATGTGGAACATTTACACAATGGAGTACTATTCAGCTATTAAATCAGTGAATTTATGAAATTCTTGGGCAAATGGATGTATCTGGAGGATATCATCCTGAGAGAGGTAACCCAATCACAAAAGAAGTCACTTTATATGCACTCACTGGTAAATGGATATTAGCCCAGAAACCTAGAATACCCAAGATACAATATCCAAAACACAAGAAAATCAAGAAGAAGGAAGACCAATTTGTGGATACTTCATTCCTCCCTAGAATAGGGAACAAAATACCCATGGAAGGAGTTGCAGAGACAAAGTTTAGAGCTAAGATGAAAGGATGGACCATCCAGAGACTGCCCCACCCGGGGTCCTTCCCATAATCATCCACCAAACGCAGACACTATTGCATATGCTAGCAAGATTTTGATGAAGGGACCCTGATATAGCTGTCTCTTGTGAGGCTATGCCAGTGCCTGGCAAATACAGAAGTAGTTGCTCACAGTCATCTACAGGATGGATCACAGGACCCCCTAATGGAGGAGCTAGAGAAAGCACCCAAGGAGCTGAAGGGCTCTGAACCCTATAGGTAGAACAACAATATGAACTAACCAGTACCCCCCAGAGCTCCTGTCTCTAGCTTCATATGTAGCAGAAGATGGCCTAGTCGTCCATCATTGGGAAGAGAGGCCCCTTGGTCTAGCAAACTTTATATGCCCCAGTACAGGGGAAATGCCAGCGCCAAGAAGAGGGAGTGAGTGGGTAGGGGAGCAGGGTGGGGGGGTATAGGGGACTTTTGGGATAGCATTTGAAATGTAAATGAAGAAAATATTTAATAAAAAATTTAAAAAATAGACATATATTTATATGCATACATTATATCTATGTTCACATACACATATTAGTGTATGTATATATGTTTTAATATGTATTTATATACACACACTGATATTTGCATATATGTATATATATGCATATATATACATGTGTGTGTGTGTGTGTGTGTGTGTGTGATTTATTGGAATGACTTACAGGCTGTGGTCCAGCAATGGCTGTCTCCTGATGGAAGTTTGAAAATACAATAGCTGCTTGTCTCATGGGCTGGATCTCATGTCATGTCAGATGCTCTTCAGTACATATTTGATTTCTGAGGAAGTAGACTCTAATTCCAGTGAAGGAATGCCTGAGCAGCAGGAGATATGACCATTCCTATGAACGGGAGGGACATCATGCAAAAAAAGCATACTCTTTCTTCTTCTGTGTCCTTTATTTAAACGACCTGAGAAGTTTGGTCCAGATTTACAGTGGGTCTTTGAAACTCAAGACTGGACTTAAGGTAGGTCTTCCACCTTAAATGATACAGGTAACTGAAAAATCCTTCACATATGTGTCCAGCTGCTTGGGTTTTTAGTTCATTCCAGATGTAGTCAAGTTGACAACCAAGAACGGACATCACACTTCTATTCATTAAAAGATTTCTATTTGTCTCTTTGTCCCTCCTTTTTAAAGGAAGTCCCACCTTATTCTTCAAAATGGGTGAGTGTGTCATGGCTTGGAGGGCAATGAGAGAAATGTTTATGGCTATGGCATTTATGACTGGAGAACATATGAAACGCCTTCTCCACTTGGCTCATCCATGTGTCTCCAAACTGTCAGACTTACTCCCATCGATCCTCACAAGACAGGAATTCCAACACTGAATTTATTTAAAACCTACTTTTGGTGTCTATCTTGTTTGCAAAGAGCCTTTCAAAACATCTCTTCCTGGTCCACTCTGCCATAATAAAACTCTTCATCCTGCCTTGGCTTTGGAGGTATTACCAATGATTTGATTACTATATAGTATAATGTGAAAAATATTACTTTCTTTCCATAAAAGAAATAAAAAATTATGGCCACAGAACTAGAATTTTGTACAATGATAAGCATGATAAAATATTTTATCTACTGTCTCTAATGTATTATTTATCAAGTGAATAAGGGATCGTCCAGTCCTGAAACATAAAATGTGTAAAACTATGCCTTTCTTTTGAATATTTAATCAAGCTTCTTTCATTTTGTTTTTTATTGAAAATAGATTTTTCTCTTACACAGTACATCCTAACCGCAGGCTTTCCTTCCTCCGCTACTCCCAGTTTGTCTCTCCCCTATTCGTTTCCTCTTCAGAAAAGAGCAGGCCTTCATGAGATGACAGCCAAATAGTGCAAGACACAAGACAAGACAAGACAAGACAAGACAAGACAAGACAAGACAAGACAAGACAAGCTAATAGAAGGAGAAGAGCTCCAAATTCAGGCAAAGGAGTCAGAGATGTACCTGTTTCCACTGTTAGGAGTCCCACAAAACTACCAAGCTAAAAACCATAACATATACAGAGAGGAGCTGGCACTATCCCACGCAGGCCCCATGCTTGCCTCTTCAGTCTCTGTGAGTTCATCTGATGGCAGCTTAGTTGATTCTGTTGACCTTGTTCTCTTGGTGTCCTCCATTCTTTTGACTCCTACAAAACACAGAATGTTATATAAACTTCTAGATTGTAAGAACATCTTCAGAAGTAAATATCTTGTGTCAAAATGTCATGTATATATGTAAAATGTCAAAATGTCATATATATATATATGTAAGCTATGCTCCTTCAGCCCCTTTAAAACAGTAGCTTAGTGTACTCTATTTCAGATGATTTCTGGATAAAACATTGTAATATAGTTATATATTTTTTTGTCTAAAATTGCCTTTTCCTCTCCACCAGAACTAGGGGATTCCTCTGTCCTGACTAGAATTAGTAGCCCATGTTTTAGTTACTTTCTGTTGCTATGATAAAAACACCATGATCTAAGGCAATGTATGAAAGGGTTTTACTTTTCCTGACTGTTGCAGAGTAATAAGAGTCTATCCAGGGGTGAGGCATGGCCACATGTGGCAGGCATGATGACAGGCACAGGAAGCTGAGAACTCATGGCTTGAACCTTAAGCAGTAAGGAGAGACAAAGAGAAACTTGGAAGTGAGTGAGACATTTTACTCTCAAAGGCTGCCACCATAAAATATTCCTCCAGCAAGACTTACCATAAACTTCTCCAAACAATGCCATCAGCTGGGGACCACTTGTTCAAATACCCAAGACTGTAAGGAACATTTCTCATTAGAATTACAACAGCTAGGTACAGGAATTTCATGTCTTGTATCTTACTGGCCTTGATTTTGGTATGTGTCTTCCTGTGATTCCCTTTACTTCAAACACACACACACACACACATAGAATCACAAATTATACAATCAAGTTTTAATTATTCTAAATTGTTTTTAGTAAGTAGGAAACAAAGTAAGAACATGCTGAATTATCATACAAATTTCCACCTATGATAAATTTATATATGCATATATATTAGTAGGAACTCTGTTCAACTTTAGAAACTATGTTTACACATATATTATTTAATCTTCCCTAGAATCTTATACTATTTACAGAAAGGATAACTTAAATATTATAAAAGTGAGTGAGATTCAATTAGTATTTAGAAATCAAGTATCAATCTTGGAACACATCCTATCATACTAACTTTCTTTCCTTTTAACCTCTTCCTTATTCTCTACTTTCTTTGCTTATATATTATATGGATAAAATTATAAATTGAAGCATCATACAGATATTTATTCACTCTACAGTCTAGTTGGTGGAAGTACATCATGTACATATGCATGCACGTGCAAATACACACACACACACACACACACACACACACACTTGTGTACAAAATGACATATCAAGAGTTTTTCTCAAGGTGTGATATCTATGGGGGTAGTGTTAGGGGTGGGTGTTTGACCCTTATACATATTTTTTTTGAGAAATTGTGTATAAGGGCCAAACAGAACATTCAGAAGAGAGAAAGGGACAATGGGGTGAGTAAAGGGTGCAATGCAAACTTTGTTAATTAGGTAATTGGGTAATTATTAGGAATAAGACTAAGATAATTGGAGTGAAATCAAGAAGTCTCTGAGAGGACAAGGTTTAGAAGCAAGGGATATTATGTGTATGCTGGTAATGCTAGAGCTCTTTAATGTACAGGAGTCAGTGGCTTGATAAACCAGTGTGAATGTAGGCACAGAAGCAGGCAAAGCTGTAGAGTATCTTATATTCCAATCTAGCATTAGAAGCATTTTCCAGTTATCTGCCTTCTATCATCAATGCAGTTTTTGAGCTTTGCTGATTCTTTTGAGAATCTACTTTACATAGTGAAGTTTATCAGTTTATATATCTATAAGGCCATAATTTTCCAAGAATTTCAGATAGCTCCAATGTCCCCAAATTCCTTCCCATGACTTGTAAAGTTAGGAACTGTTCCCAGGAAATCTAGCTAGAACATAGATTCTTTCTGAACTCCAGAAAAGCATATTCAATTATCTGGTATCCATTTACATCTGGACATCACAAATGAGACTCTTTAATACTATGCTAATAATCTCTCTCCCTTATAGGTTATAGCTGGATTATTCAGTCAACTCAGCTCCAGTTAATGGCGGAACAGTGGACAATTCACATGGTCATTTGATTCAGAACTCCAGACACTCTGGCACCACTTCTTCCTTTCTTCTTCTAGATAATTCCCCAAACAAGCTACTCTCCATCCCATGGACTTGACCCTTTCTAGCCTGAATCACCACAATGCTATTCAGCTGTGCATTCTGTTCTCAGTCTTGCTCATTCCTTCAGCTTGTGCCCCCATGTGTTTAAATAGCAACTCCAGTTAGATTCATTAACAAAGTCCATCATGTCTTTTCCCTGAATCTTCACTCGTTCTCCAAATCACTTCAAAGCACCAAATCCTCAGCCCTCTGTTTGAGGTAGCTTGACCTCTGTCTTCCTGGCAGGCTTCCTCACCTTTCATTTGCTCAGTGTTGATGCTGGGCAAGCACTCACTATGAGACACAAAGAGAACTGAAAACTAAGGCACCTGGTTTTGCACCAAGTGTTTTTATTGAAGGTTAGTTAGCCTGAAAGGAGGTGAGAGTTCTGCAACAAGGTCTTCCCATTGACTGATAATAGGACTTTCAAGCAGTCTAGGGTGAAGTAGGGGTAATAGATTTGGCAATGCTATAGCATCAGAACCTGTGCAGCTGAAAATTTTCTGGAACTTTGATTTCATGTTGTAATCATATTTCAACCTCCCTGTAGCAGGCTTTGATCCTGCTCTTAAGATTCCACATATTAGACATTTGATTCTTTTCAACTCTCATTCTTATTTTGGCATTAGGCTTTGAGTCCCTGTACACGATGCCACATCCTGATAAATTTGGATAATAGAAATGAGGGAATTGGCCTATGCTTGGTTCTTCAATGACTGTGTGCTGGTTAATTTTATGTTAACTTGACATGAGCTAAAGTCATCCGAGAAGAAGAAAGCCCAATTGATAAAAATGCATCCATAAGACTGGGTGGGGGGTAGACAACCCTGTAGAGGATTTTCTTAATTAGTGATTGATGCTGAAGGACAGAGCTCCACTGAGGGTGGGGCCATCCCTGGGCTGGTGGTCCTGGGTTCTATATGAACGCAGGTTGAACAAGCTTCTGGGAACAAGCTAGTAAGTAGCACACATCCATGGCCTCTGCATCAGCTCCTGCTTCTAGGTTCCTGCCTTGTTTGAGTTCCTGTCTTGACTTCCTCTGATGACAAACAGCAATATGGAAGTATAAGCCAAATAAACCCCAAGGTGCTTTGGTCATGGTGTTTCATCATAGCAGTAGTAACTCAAACTCAGACAGTCTGCTTTTCATTCACCTTCATACCTCTTACTTCCAATCTGAAATGTCCTAAGGATATCAGCATCATTTGGCCAGTTGTGATTCATCTGCTGAGTTCCAATCCCTGAGTTGTGTGCTCTCAGGTTTCTGTCTCTTAAGATGCCAGAGAGATTATCTTCTCTGTTCTAAACTCCCTCAGGACACCACAGCAGAACACCTGCTTTCTCATCTGTTTTTTTCCTCAGGGTTTACTGTTTTGTAGCCTGGCTAGAATGGACTCCTTATGACCACCCCAGTGTCCAAGAGAATAGACATCTACATGATTATAGGATCAGCTATATTCTACAAGCCTATGACTCTCATAGCGTTTCCAGGTGTTCCCAAGAACACCCTGGGCACACATGAGAAAATAGTCTATTCTGAAAACAGAAAAAGTGAATGATTCAGATAAACTCTTTATTTTCTTTTATCTCTCTCTCTCTCCATATATCTATATCTATATCTATATCTATATCTATATCTATATCTATATCTATATCTATCTATATCTATATCTTCCTGTATTTGGTTTTTGCCTGAAAAGGCTACATCCCAACATGTTTGTATAGGTGAATACAGCGATGAAGCTACTGTAATAGGAATCCCTCAGGATGGAGAGACTTACACAGTAAAAGACAACAAACTGAGTGTTTTATATATATAAATGAATACAGGATTTCGAGTTCAAAGCAGTCACATTTACCTCCTCAACAGTTTTGTTAGGTTCTAACAGAGGACTCCAGAGGCCAGTGCTTCTCTTGACCCTTATGACATGAAGTACAAGGCTTCCAAGGAGCTACAAGCAGAGGATGCTCCAAATTCAGCATTTCCCAATCCCACCAAGAGAAGAAAATCACCTTTGAACATGTCCTAAAAATGTAACTCTTACCTTGAAAAAACCTGAGCACCGCATCATCCAATAAAAATTTTCAAAAGCCTAGGACAGACTTTGCAGAGAGAAATAAAAGCGCCTGTGACATTTCACAGTCTTCCATACTGACGCACACAGGAGCGGAATGGGCTTCCCCAGAAGGGAAGCTCTCTTACACTTGTGTGCTCAAAAATAAACAAAAAAATTCCCCATTGGATGATCATCTGAAAACGTCCCAGTCTATAGGAAATGTATACTCTGACTTTTAAATGTCGACTAGCCTTGGAAATCTATATGACATAAACTTTTGCCAAAAAAATCAATCTTGAGTTATGATTTGATTAGCAGAAAAAAATTGCTATCACATTTATTTCTACATTTGTCTACCTCATGTCCTTTTCGTTCATAGGCTGGCCGAGTCAAACCTTCTTTAAAAACTCCCTGAGAAAGTCTGTGACATTAAAATGTCCTTTGATGCTCTTTTACTAAGCTCTGAATATTAACAGTTATGGTGACCCTGTTCCCTAATGCGTCTCTGCAGGATCAATAGCAGTTAAGTGCCACTGTTTTACAATTAAAAAGGGGATCATTTTAAATTTAAAAGCTCATAGCTAATTTTCTTCTTGGCACTTAATGGCATAATTCATTTCTGTAAAAACCTCATTGGAAGAACACAGACTTTCTTTCTTCCTCTTCCTCTTCCTCTTCCTCCTCCTCCTCTTCCTCTTCCTCTTCCTCTTCCTCTTCCTCTTCCTCTTCCTCTTCCTCTTCCTCTTCCTCTTCCTCCTCCTCTTCCTCTTCCTCTTCCTCTTCCTCTTCCTCTTCCTCTTCCTCTTCCTCTTCCTCTTCCTTTTCTTTGGCTGAACAGGAAAAGGCTGGTTAGCACCCCTGGATGCTTCCTGACATTCCTTCATTAAGCTGTCAGCTGGGAGATTCTGAAAATTCTTTCTGAAATCTAGAAACCCTCTGCAAGCATGGGCAATGGGGGCAGTTTTTCAATTCTCAGCGAAATGGTTCTGCAGTGGTTTTAGCCAGCACTTCCTCAGCATGCTGTTCGCAGACAGCCTCGTCTTTATAGTCAGTTTCCATGCTTTCTGCTTTTCCCTTTGGTGACCTCCTCCTCTTTCCCATTAGAAACCCAGAGACATGACAGGTGGTTCAGAGCGGTGCATACATATTTCCAAAGTCTAATTGGCCAACATTATGCTGGAAATGTCATTCTGATCTTACCTCATTGACATTGCAGAGAGCCTCAGCTCCCTTTCTGCACAAGGACAGCTTCCCTGGTTCCCAATTACGACAGTAACAGACGCATCAAATTACGTATACACCTTCCCTGGGGACAGGCAGGCATATAGATCCACAGAGGGGTAAGTCTCATGTCTGTTTATGGGACTTATATTATCTCCAGGCAAGTAAAAGTTACTGTCTGTCTCTTATATTTGCTGCTCGAAGCTGAGAAGAGTGTACTAATGGATTTCATCCAGATCTTTTTTTTGTTATTTAACTGCATAAAAAGCAGGCAGTAGCCACATTTTCTCCTAACTTCTGTGTTAATTAAAACAAACAACTGTCTGCTGCTGGCTTGCAGGGCACTGTGCTCAGTGCCTTCTGTGTACTTTCTCTGTCATCTGAATTTTATATTACTGTCCATACTCAACAGAAGAATAATCTCAGAGAGCTTAAGTTACTTGCTTATGGTCACACAGCTTATATAGATATTGCAAATAAGACTGAAATTCGTACCTCATCTTTTAACCTCAGCTTTTAGCCTGGATCAGTTGAAATTAGTTTAGATTTAGCTCAGTATCTTAGAAATAGATAAAAATTTCATTTTCCAGAATGTCTGGTACTTCAAAATATTTCCAGAATACTGCTTATTAGGTAATTATGACCAGGAAATTATATTGAACAGCTTTTTTTTGGTAAAATTAAGCTTTCATATATTTTTAAACTCTCACTAGTTTACAGCCCCCATTATGCCTGTTGCAGACCATGGGCTGTCACTAATAAAGGCTGGATGAAAGAACTCATTTCATTTGTTTTCCTCTTGGATCTGATAATTGCTTCTGTAAATATAATTTTTGACGGAGTGGTAATTTTCCAGTAAATAACCCTGAATAAACAGGGCCACTCTCATATTTTATTAGGGTTTGAAATAAATGGAGTATCAGGGCATTCCAGGGTCGGTGTTCCCAGCTTAATATCATTAATTTTGAACTGAGGAAGTTTGTCTTGATTTCCCAAGCCTGTGTGTAAAAATAACAACAGTGGGGGAGGGGGCATTCATAGATATTGCCGCATCTTATAGGAAGCAGAACTGACTGAAAAACAGAGCAAGCTTGCCGTGTACAAAGTTCCTTTGCCCTCTGTCTTACTTTTTCTGCTTCCTCACTTCACCTTTCTTCCTTCTGCCCACTCTTTCTCTCATTTGTTCATTGTTTTCCAAATTGTCTTTAAAAGTGTACTATAGCAACATACTTCTTGCACTTTTACAAAAGCTTGTAAGCATATTTGCTATACAACAATGGCGGCTGCCATCCAATCCCTCCCTGCCCACAGGCTCCTGGAAAAGGCCTAACACACCTTGACTTCATCTGAGAGGAACAAGAGTGGCAGCGGAGAGTGCCAGCTGCTCGTGACTTCATCCAGGATGATGGACTCTACTGCTCAGCTCCATTCCAGCAAGCACTGGAACTCAGATTCCCAAAGCCGTTTGGTGATAAGAGCAAGCTACCAAATAACACAATGGCTTGCTGGCACAGGTGCTGCCTGGTTTCTGTCCAGTTTTATGGGATGCTGGTTGTAAAGTGCTATGCCCTTTTGGATTAGCCAGTATTCCTTCTCCACCCTGCCTTCTTTCTCATACCAATCTGGGACTCCTCGAGCCTTTGCTGGCAAAAGCATAGCAACTCAGGCTAGCTCTGTGGTGGTGAAGGGTTTAAAGCCTGTTGTTGAGTCTGGTTCATTACATAAGTGGCCATTCATTGCTGAGACCTCCCCTTTGTTTATGGTTAAGTAAGAGGGGGTGGGGGGAGCAGGTCCACAGATAGGTTCAGGTGACTTCCAGGCTGTATGAGGCCAGCAGCTGCTGGTGGTTCTGGTGAAGGATTTCTAAGTGGTTCTGCTTTTCACAGATCTCTGTCTGGCTTTGAAGTGACTGCTCCCTGGTGGCTTTGCACATTCAAAAGCCCACCTCCACTAATCCCTGTAATAAACAATGCCTGTTCCACTATTTCACCCTGGAGTAATTATCCTTTTATATTTACGTAGAAGGGCTTTCCTCAGAATGGACATAAATGCTGACACCTTATTGCTCCAGTGTGGTGGTCTGGAGTGCATTCACTGTTAATTATGCAGAGGTCTCCCTAGTGCTTCTGGTCTGCTCAACTAAAGTACACTGTGTAATTGGAATTTACATTGTGTCAGATTACATGGGGTTATGACACAGTCAAGTGGATTTTGACATCAGGCTTCCATTGTTTCTCCCTTAATGGTGTGCACAGGTGAAGGGGAACAGTGGTGGATGGACCTTCAGCAGTGAAGGGTGTGGGCCCATCTTTCCAGGCTCCACACCTGTCAAAGTGACTAAGTTGTCCAGTGTGATTAGCCGCCCCTAGAAACAGACCATTACAGCTTAAGCTCTTGGGCTCTGTCCAATCTGCACATGAGGTAACCTGTGCTTATTAACTACTAGGGGTAGGCTATTCATCCTTGCCCCCACAGAACTATGTTTTCACCAACAGGGAAATAGCTTTCAGCTTTATGACGCAGATGTACTCAGGACCAGTTTCTTAGAGGGGTATTCAAGACACAAAGAAGGCTCCTAACAAAAGTCACCCTTGTGGCTGTCCCTGTACCACTAGACTTGGTAGATGAGGAGCAGAGAGTTGAATGGATGCAAGGTCGTTTTTAAGATGCTTCTGTGTTATGCAAATGTCTTTTCATAATTATGTTTTTAATTTTAGAACCTCACAGGCATAGTAGACAGGGAGCCAGACCCATTGAGACAATCCTGAAGGTCAACAGGTTCAACTCCAACAGGCATCTGGGACTATTGATTTATCTCTAACATACTTGAAAATGTGTTAGACTCCTCCAAATGTGATGGTAAGAAACGCTGCTCAAACTGGCTCTTAACTTGAGTAGGCACTTTTGAGTTTAGCAGAACTGTATGACATTTATACAGGGATGAGGACTGTTTAAGGCTGTCCAGATATGGATGTCACTCTTTTGTGTGATCATGTCACTTCAAGACAGTAAACTGCTATTTAAAACTTGATCTGGTGCATGCAGAGGAGCACAGTAAAAAGCATTTGAAGATGATCAGAGCAAAATTCCAGGTTCAAGCTGAGACCCTCTGAAGGTAACAAGGTTCAGTAAAGGGATTAGCTCTTTGCACAGTTATGCTGGCAGATTACAGGTGAAGCTGCCGAATTACCAGCAAATCCAGGAGTAGAGAGTCAAAGCCAGACAATGGCATGGATTAAAGGCCTGGCCTGCCCTTTAATAGGCCAAGGACACAGGGAAGAGACAGGACTATGGGCTGAGTCTGGACAGGAGATTCCTACCATTAAGAATTATGCACTAGAGATGAGATACAATGGAGATCCAATAGAGGAGATCCAATAGATCCAATACAATGAGATACAATAGAGGGCAAGGCTACCCAAGGGGAAGGCAGAGTGATCTGCTTCCTTCCCTCCTTCATTTCTTAGCTGTTCTTCATCTTTGTTACCAAACCGGGTCAACTTTGCCCAGTCTGGGAAAACTCTGCTAATTAAGGTTGAAGTCTATCATTGACCTGATAGACTTCTAGGGCTCAGTGCTGTATGAAGGACTCCCTTCACTGGCAAGGCATCTGCTTCTTTGGGGGATTTCAAAAACCCTCACACCTCTACCTACAGAATGTCATGTAGCATTGGTTAAAAATTTAAGTTCAACTTGCTTTTTCTAGATAGCAACCAGTTCAGCCAGCACCTGAGATTCCTGAAATGCTTCCCCATGCTAAGGAGACTTTTCTGAACCCTAAACCAATGACTTTCCCTTCCTGGGAATTTCTTCTCCCAAGAGGTATAAAATCCCCAGTTCATCTCAAATAAATATATGAAATCACACCCACCATAAAATAATGCAATATGGACAAGCAAAGATTGTCTCAGTGAGCTGCTTCATTAAAGATCACCTTGGGGAAGGTCTTCACCTAAAACATCCATGCCCAAGACTTTGGAAGAAAGGTTTAGCTTCCTTCATCCCTCCTGCAACTCACCAGTGGTGCGTGGGTACCCAGTGATGAGACTGGGAACCCCAGCATTCATCTCTGACCCTGCTGTTTTGTTTGTTTGTTTGTTTGTTTTAACTAGTCAAGCATGTTACAGCATCTGATGCCCCAGTGGAAATATGGGGTGAGGAATCCCCATGCTGGCTTTTGCTCTGCCTCTTCTGGCCAGAGTATTGGTGGCATCAAGACACCTCTGGCAGAGGGATAGAATGCAATAAGACAGCCCAACACTACGCCAGTAATGGAATCTGGAATGAGTTTTGTAAAAGAGGAAGCATTTATTTATA
This sequence comes from Mus caroli, assembly GCF_978045245.1. NCBI lineage: Eukaryota > Metazoa > Chordata > Mammalia > Rodentia > Muridae > Mus > Mus caroli. The sequence goes on along the minus strand of NW_028227263.1, from coordinate 77,825,811 downwards.
AGCCAGCCAAAGATCATGATGAGCAACTCAAGTCCAAATCCAACTGTCTGTGATACAGCTTAGGGATATTTGAGAAGTGGGAGTAGGTGGAAAGTAGTTGATTGGAGGTGATAGCCTGTGGTCTTTAACAAGATGAGACTTCATGTCTCCTCCTGGAGTACACGCTCATGAACTGGTGTAATGATCTGAGAGCCTCTGACTTCAAAGGGCCACCTATCGGATATCTGTGCAGGCCCAAGCTAAAAGCCTTTGGTTTCATTAAAATGTTTTTCAAGCCCCCCCAAATACCTTGACATTTCTATTCTCAGGATCCATGCGTCTGGGGTGCTGTGCTAAATGGCACAGAATTAGCATATTTCTCACACACACTTTAAATCATATCTTGATTACCTGTAATTCATAAAGCAACTTAAACACTACATGAATAGCTGCTATAGTATATCATTTAGGAAACAAAAGATTGCATATATTCAATACAGACACAACACATTAAAAAATATATTATTGGCATAAAGTTGGTTGAACCCTACAATGGAAGACCAACCTTTTTGGAGAGGCTATATTAGTCTCCTTTGTCTTCCCACTTTCTCATATATATATATATATATATATATATATATATATATATATATGTATATATTTCTGACCCTTCCCCATGGCCCAAATAACATCTCACTTCCACAGTCATCTCCTGATCATCTAACCTTCTTTCTCAATGCTGGCAGATTAGCTCTTCTAATCATCAGGACAAGCCATATAATCTCCTTTAAATATTTTTCAATAACAACACATTTGGGCAGTCAAAAAGTAAAGATGTGTCTTAGTAAGGGTTACTATTGCAGCAATAAAACATAAAATGTGACCAAAAGTACCTTGGGAAGGACAGGGTTTATTTCACTCAGTGTCGTTTAATAGTTCATCATCAAAAGCAGTGAGGTAGGAAACTCAAGTAGGGTAGGGACCTGGAGGACCTGGCTGTTGTAGAGGTCAGGAGGGGTGCTGCTTACTGACTTGCTCATCATGGCTTGCTCACTCTGTTTTGTTTCTTTTTTTAGTAGAACCCAGGACCACCATCCCAGGATGGTACCAACTACATGGGCCAGGTCCTCCCTCATTCATACTAATTAAGAAAATATTTTACAAATAGATCTTATGGAGGCATTTTTTTTTCAATTGAGTTTCAGTCCATTCAGATAACTCTCACTTGTGCCAATTTGACACAAAATAAAGCAGAATGAGCAAGCCATGGGGAACAAGCTAGTGATCAGCACTCCTCCATAGCCTCTGCATTGGTTCCTGCTTCCAGGTTCCACCCTGAGTTCCTACCCTGATTTCTCACAGTGAAATAAACCTTTTCCTTCTCAAGTTGCTTTTGGTCATGAGAAGTGGACATTAGCCTAAAAACTCAGAAGACCCAAGATACAATTCACAGATCACATGGAGCTCGAGAAGAAAGAAGACCAAATTGTAGATGCTTCAGTTCTTGGAAGGGGGAACAAAATACTCACAGGAGGAAATACAGAGACAGAGTGTGCAGCAGAGACTGGAAGGAAAGGCCATCACTGCCCCACTTGGGGATCCATTTATATACAGTCACCAAACCCGGACACCATTTTGGAATCCAAGAAGTACTTGCTGACAGGAGCCTGATATAGCTGTCTCCTGAGAGGCTCTGTCAGAACCTGACAAATAAAGAGGCAGATGCTCACAGCCAACCGTTAGACTGAGCACTGGGTCCCCAATGGCTGAAGGTGTTTGCAACCCCATAGGAAGAGCAACAACATCAACCAACCACACCATGCCTCCCCATCCCCAGAGCTCCCAGGGACTAAACCACCAACCAAAGAGTACACATGGAAAGACCCATAGCTACAGCCTCATGTGTAGGAGAGGATGGCCTTGTTGGGCATCAATGGAAGGAGAGGCCCTTGGTCCTGTGAAGGCTCCATGCACCAGCGTAGGGGAACACCAGGATAGGGAGGCAGGAGTGAGTGGGTGGGTGGGTGGGAGAATATCCTCACAGAAGCAGGGGGAGTAGGGATGGGATAGGGGGTTTCAGGAGGAAACTGGGAAAGGGGATAACATTTGAAATGTAAATAAAGAAAATATCCAATTAAAAAATATGCTGTTTATACCTCTCCTATTGCTTTTCTTTCATGTTATTTGTGAACTGTGTTATATTGACTCATTTACCATTGCGTGGACACTAGGTATGTTCTAGTGTTGGGTTTTGGAACAGACTGGTAGGGCTGCTCCTCTTCAGTGTTTGGATGGATGCACAGTATCAAGTCTTAGGGAAATGTGTGGAAGTAGAACACTGAGTCCTATGATAACATTTGTGTTTGAATTTCTAGGAGGACAGAAAAGCTTTATAAATCAATGCCTTACATTAATAATCTTTTAATGTTTGATTATGATATTGGTTTTGTACTGATATTTCTTGGATTTTTAACTTAAAACTCTCTTATTCATGTAGTCAAACCAAATGTGTGTGTGTGTGTGTGTGTGTGTGTGTGTGTGTGTGTGCATGTTCCTGCTGTGTAGCCTAAACTAACCTCAAACAAAACTCACAACCCTCTTCATCCTCCTGAGTATTCGGTATAAATGCATGTGTCACCAGGATTTATATGATGGACCCTTGAGGTACTTACATGTTTTTCTCAAACACTTGTTTTTCTAAATACTTTATTTTTTTTTCAGGTTATTAATCTGTCTGAATGATTTTTATAGACATGTGAATATCCAACAGTTCAGTGTTATGTACATTGCTTTAAATTTCTAAACAACCATTTTTATCTTCTTATGTTTATAATTTTTATTGGTTTGCATGTTGAATATTCAAATTAAACCTAGGCCAAAGTCTTTTCCCTCCTCCCCCTACTTGCTTCTCCACCTCTCCTCTCATTGTTCTCTCCCTCATTCCCCTCTTTCTCTTCTATAGGTTTTGAAACAGAGTTTACTGTGCCACTCTGACTAGAGTGTACTGTACAGCTGTGGACTTGAACTTTCAGCATCCATCCCTCTGTTTCTACTCCTGAGGGCTAATATTACCAGTGTACATCACTAATGTTGGCATCCCATTTTCTTCTGGAGTTTTCTTTGACACTATACTGTGCTCCCTTCCTGTATATTATGGGATATGTATAGAACTTCATTTTTCATATAATTTTCAGTTGCTTTAGCATGGGTTGTTCCTATACCTCATTGTAAAGATTATCTGTTGCCCATTTCTAGGCTCTCTGTTCTCATATAATTCTCTGTGTATCTATATTTATTTATTTATTTTTTGGTTTGGCATCCATAGTTTCATATGTTTCAATGGTTAGCTATAGAGAGTGGCACTGTTAGGAGGTGTGGCCTTATTATGAGTAGGTGTGGCCTTGGAGGAAGAGTATCACTATGTAGGCAGGCTTTGAGGCTCAAGCTCCACTCAGTGCAAGATTCCAGGATCTCCCTCTGAATGACTTCAGATCTAGATGCCCAAGATGTAGAACTCTCATCAGTTCCTCCAACATGATGTTTGCCTGCACACTACCATGCTTTGGAACTGTAAGCCAGCACCAATTAAGTGTTCTCTTTTATAAGAATTGTCTTGGTCACGGTGTCTCTTCATAGCAATACAATCCTTTGCTGGCTATCGTTGGGCTTTGGTCTTCCCTGAAGATGCTCTTGCATTGTTTTGCATTGCTCTCTTGGCTGATCATTACTTGTTGCAAGCTCATAAAGAGAAACACACCAAAAACTTCTGGTGGTATTCCAGCTGCTTCTTGACACTTCTGCAGACTTGGACATATACTGATTGGCAGATCCTTGCAGTTTCTTCTGGATAGAGATGCTGCGTCTGATTCATGATTGGTGTTTTGCTAGTGAACTGGACTGCTGACAATGAAGATTGGAATTATCCCCAAAGAACTGCTTTTACACAGGTCCATAACTCCTATTTCCTACCAACCTTTCTTTTCCCCTACCTCTGGTTGGTGATGGTCTAGAAGGAAGGTTGAAGTGTTACTAAACCATAAAGTAGTACCCCCCACCTCCTAATCTCAAAGGGACAGCATGTGTTTTCCATTTGGGAATCTGAAATTAATATTTTTGAATGAGATTCAGTCCCACATTGGGTACCAGTGCTTTAGAAAATTTTAATCTCACTCCATGGTTTCCACCCTGCCTTTGAACATTCAGTTCCTGGATGAAAGACACACAACTGTTATTATTTACAATAAGCCCTAAACAACACAAGAGCTAGGCAGATATCTGCCCTCTATGCTACTAGAATTTACTTTCCTATAGGTAGCTCTGAATTATTGCTTACTATGTGTCATCTGGGCTATTCTTTTTTTTTAATTAGATATTTTCTTCATTTACATTTCAAATGCTATCCCAAAAGTCCCTTTTACCCTCTCCTGACCCTGCTCCCCAACCCATCTACTCCTGCTTCCTGGCCCTGGCTTCTCCTGTACTGGGGCATATAATCTTTGCAAGACCAAAGGCCTCACCTACTAGGCCACCTTCTGCTACATAAGCCACTAGAGACACAAGCTCTGGGGGGTACTGGTTAGTTCATATTGTTGATCCTCCTATAGAGTTGCAGACCCCTTTAGCTCCTTGGGTACTTTTTTTAGCTCCTTCATTGGGGGCCCTGTGTTCCATCCAATAGATGACTGTGAGCATCCACTTCTGTGTTTGCCAGGCACTGACATAGCCTCACAAGAGACAGCTATATCAGGGTCCTGTCAGCAAAATCTTTCTGGCATATGCAATAGTGTCTGGGTTTGGTGGTTGTTTATGGGATGGATCTCCGGGTGGGGTAACTCTGCATGGTTCATCAGCTCCAAACATTGTCTCTGTAACTCCTTCCATGGGTATTTTGTTCCCCATTCTTCCTTCTTCTTGAGTTTCATGTGTTTTGCAAATTGTATCTTGGGTATTTTAAGTTTCTGGGCTGATGTCCACTTATCAGTGAGTGCATATCATGTGTGTTCTCTTTTGAATGGGTTACCTCACTCAGGATGATATCCTCCAGATCTACCCATTTGCCTACGAATTTCATAAACTTATTGTTTTTAATAGCTGGGTAGTACTGGTACAACCACTCTGGAAATCAGTCTGGTGGTTCCTCAGAAAATTGGACATAATACTACCTGAAGATCTAGGAATACCTCTCTTGGGCATATACCCAGAAGATTTTCCAACTTGTAATAAGGACACATGCTCCACCATGTTCATAGCAGCCTTATTTATAATAGCCAAAAGCTGGAAAAAGCCCAGATGTCCCTCAACAGAGGAATGGATACAGAAAATGTGGGCTATTCTTAATTCCAATTGGCCAGCCCTCATGGCCATGTTATCCTAAATTCACCTAACCCATGGTAGATTTTCCTTTCTTCTTACTTTCTTTTCCCCTTGTGTCTATGTCTCTGAAGCCCAGATATTGGCTGTTAGCATCTTTATTCACCAATCAGAAATGACTTAGGGACAAGGTCACATAGTTTCACTTGAGTCTATGTGTAGACTCTCTCATTTCTGGGGCAACCAGGTCTTGATTGCCTGCACTTAGCATTACAATACATAGCAAAAGACCAAACCTTAACAGTCTATGGGACACATTTGGCCAGAAACTCAAAAACTATATAACCCATTCCTGGCACTGGGGATTTTATTTGAAAGATGGTGTCTAGTTGGGATATTGTCTCCTTTATTACCTTGGCTCACTCCATTGAAATTTCTTTTGTATATATTTACATTTTAGGAAGTTTCTATGATAGAAGGTTTTCATGTGGTTTTACCAAACTGGTATTTACCCCTCTCTATAGATTCTTTTGATTTTTCTTCGGGTTGGTAAACTTTTTCTTCTACTGTCTATTCTGCTCCCACAGTCATTTGAAAATTTTATATCTAGTGCTTTAAGCTCTAGTATATAAATACAATTTTGCTAATGTTTTTCCATTTCATTGTGGAGTTTCCTTGCATATCAACTTCGTTGATAATACCAAGAACTGCCTTAAATTATTTATCTCAAAATTATCTAATTTAAGTGATTCAAGTTATTAGCAGCTGAATTTAGACTGATTTTTTTTACAGGGACTAAGTATTGCTATTTTGAATATCAAGTAAGATTCAATGATATTTGGATGTTGTGAATGTACTGTGGGTGATGTCTCCTCTCGTTTCTTCTCTTCCCTCTCATCACTTTTTCTTCTGTGAATTTCTCTTTTAAGATTTTTGTTGTCTTTGTTTAACAACGAAGACAATATGTTCACTCTGTGTCAATTCTTTCCAGTTTATTAGTGGAAGCTACTTAATCTCATGAGGATTTAGCTTAAGCTCTACTGATTGGCATCTTCCCCAACTATGTTTTGTCTTGTAGACCCATGAAGATGTGGATAGAAATGCAAGCAGAAACCTTAGCCTCCCTTCCTAGTGTCTCCTTTCCATGGCGTCCCCATCACTTCCTAAAGTTTATGTTTTCAGGCCACAGATAAGTCATATCTGAACCTTAGCTGACCTGAACCACACCATCACTATAGCCTTCTTGAGGCCCAGGTCCCAAAGACAGTCCCTTCTGTGGTACTGCTACTTTAATGTTTTAAATAATTTTCCAAACACACATTCCCTTTTCACTATCTAAAATCTTCTGGTAGCTGCATTTTGTGTTTCCCCTGGAGGTTTATTTTTCTCACGATGTGAGTTGGTAGGCCAGAAACTTATTTTTATATTGGATACAGAACACTCAGGAAAAGATTTGTTATGCACCAGAGACCTGGGAGGTGAGAGACTCTCAGGACTCAAAGGGAGGGACCTTAGGTGAAATACCTGACAGTAGGGAGAGGGAATTTATAGAGCCTACCTCCAGCAGGAAGACAGGACATCCAATGAGGGATGGGGTTGCCATGCCACAGGCATACCTCTGACCCATAATTGTTCCTGTCTGAAAGAATTACAGGGATGGAAATGGAGAGGAGCCTGAGGAAAAGAAGGTCCAGCGACAGGCCCAAAGTAGGATCCAGCTCAAGGGGAGATCCCAAGCTCTGGCACTATTATTGAGGCTATGGAGTACTCACAAAAAGGTATCTATCATGACTGCCCTCCAAAAGACCCAACAAGCAACGGCAAGAGTCAGATGCAGATATTTGCACCCAACAAATGGACAGGAGAAGCTGACCCCTGTTATTGAATTAGGGAAGGCTGAAAGAAGCTGAGGAGAAGGGAGACCCTGTAGGAGGACCAGCAATCTTAATTAATCTGAATCTTCGATATCTTTCAAACACTGGATCACCATACAGACAGCATACTCCAGCTGATATAAAGTCCCCAAACACACATACAGTAGAGGAATTCTGGGTCTGTGTTCATTCAGAGATGATGCACCTAACCCTCAAGAGACTGGAGGCCCCAGGGAGTTTAGAGGTCAGGTGGGGTAGGGGGTAGGGGCATCCACTTGGAGACAGGGTGAGGTGGGGAGTTGGGTGGGGAGGAGGTGTGGGATGTGGAGCAGTCTGGGGGTAGATGGGGAGGTCGGGGAATGGACTATAGAGTGTAAAAATAAATTAAAAATAAAATTAAAAATTTAAAAAAAATCTTTAGATTTTGTAAAACGTTATTTATGCCTGTAAGGGGTAATGCAGTAAAGAAAACATAATAGTTATACCTTGTGATTTCAATGTCTTAAAAGAGAAATTAGACATTGTTATCTATTTTGTTACATTTTGAAACTATATATCATATGCAAACATAATTTTAAAAACAAATTTGGGGGATTTTAACATGATTTTGAAGCATTCTTAAAACGTTTTAAATGTGTTTTGTGTTCAGTAGTATAAGATATACTATTATGACTGTCTTAGTCACTGTTCTTTTGTTGAAGACATTGCATGGCATCATGGCAGCACCCATGTTACCAGAACTGAAAGCCCCACTTTGATCCAGAGTCCAAAAGAGGGAAATAGAGCCTAGAACTTTTGAAAATTCAATTATCAATCCCAGAGGCACACTCCCTCCAACAAAGCTCCACCTATTCCTATAAGCCAATCCTCCTAATTCTTCTCATATAGTGCCACTCTGTGATGACTAACTATTTAAATATGAGCCTTTGGGGGCCATTCTTATTTAATCCACCACACCACATAAAAAATAATTTAACCATCATTGATTACTCAGAGAATTTTTATTTTTTCCAACTTATAAATTACCTAGGCATAAAAGTCTTTTAAAAATGTCATATGTGTATGTATACATGTGCATGCACATGTGTGCAAACATATGTCTGTGTGTATGTTTGTGTGTGTGTGTGTGTGTGTGTGTGTATGTGTGTGTCTGTTTAGAGGTGGTCTGATATAGCCAGAATGGATTCAAACTTGCTATGTACTCTAGGATGATCTTTAACTTATTTTCCTGCCCCCTAAGCTCCCCAGTGCTGGGATCACAGTGATGTGCTGCTATGCCCTGCTTATGTGCTGCTGGCAATCAACCCGTGGATCTTGTACATGCTAGGTAGCCACTTTGCCAACTGAGTTCACCCAGAGTAGGCATGTCTATGCAGACAAATGGACCATGTTGAAAAGCAGTGGAAGATATTTTTCCTCATATACAAAATATGATCATGTTTTAATGAATAGGCAAAAGAATTGAGACAAAGAAAACTGCCACTCATTTTGCAACTGGTTAATGTATCTAGTTTTCAATTCATTTAAGCAATATGAGCCTCTTTAAAGCCTAATCACCATCCACAGAATATGAAGACAGATTAGTAAATGCATATTGGTAGCAAACAGAATAATTAAGTATCCAATCTCTACACAAAATGATGAATAAAATTAGAATTATTGCTTCTATTAAGTTGACAATTAAAATGAAAACCCCCAATTTGTTGCACATGCTATGAGACAGGCACTCTTGGGCACCACTGATGGGCACACAGACTTTCCTTTTACAAAGAACTTCAGTAAGATGTATTGCAAGAGTTATGGAAAATCATTCCCTTTGATCTAGAAACTCCACTTCTTAGAGCAATCTCAGGAAAATAATCATAAATATAGAAATTTTATAGAAAGCAATCATCTTTTATTTTTGTTAAATATGGAACCAATCTCAAGTGAGATGTTGAAATAACTGAAAAAGAATATAATTCAGACATTTGTTACAACGTTGGCAAAACTTCAGTTATTTTTTTTAAATGCTTACATTTTTAGCAAGAAATGAAAACAAAACTCAGTTCTATGTAGAATATACAAGAAGTTTTTCATGAAAATCACACATAGAGTTAATAACCAAATAAAGAAGCATCAAGTGTATCAGTCTTCAAATAATCAATCATTTAAATGATTGCTCATTTCTTCTATAACAAAAATGTATCTGGTTAGTAATTGAGACACTATTTTAAGTTTGATGTGATAATTTGACTATTTAACCATACATATGTAAAGTTCTAATGACCACATGAGACCCAGACATTAAAATTCAATTTCTTTTACTTAGTAACACTCATAAACACTGTATTCAGCATGTGGCAATAGACTTGTCAGGATTTTAGAAATGGAGAAGAGAATACTTAGAAACTCTGCTACTAATCAATGTGGAGGGCTTCTACAGACAGTGTAACAGCAAAAGGAAAGAAAGATGAAGTCTACATAGTCTAAAAAAGAAAGGTAGATACTTGTGGACTTTAAGATATGTATCTAGTAGAGTAGACCATTTTTCATACGACAGGAACAGAGGACGAACACAGGAAGAACATGAGATACTTGTGCATAAGGTGAACATCCCAGCAGTTCTGCATTACTCCAACACACAGCAGGGAAGTATGAGACAATCACCTTTCTGTGAATTATAAACATGACAATGAATGAACCACTGATAAAGTTCAGGTCATAGAAGGTTTCCTAACTATGTGCAAGGCTTTCACTTTTACTGGTAAATTCATCCACCCGGTTGCCACTGCTTCTGTTATATTCCATCACTTATACTTGAACCTATTTTCTTTGGGCTCCCACCATGGACTGAAGGTGAATGGATCTCCATGGCACCAGCATGAAATTTGGAATCTGGACTTTTGAGACTCAATGACTACCACCAGGATTCTCATACTCTTGAGTTTGAGACAATCACTGTTTGCCTACACAGACTATGCTGTGTAAGCCATTCTAATAAAACCACTTCTACTGTATATTCATTCCATCACTTCTGCTCCTCTAGAGAATTCTAACTAAATACAAACAAATTATATTTTAAAATGAAATAAATATGACTCTGAGAAATGAGTATAGAAACTTCTCTCCAAAGTCAGAAGTAAATTCAGGCAGCTGTGCCCCTCTCCAGTCCTTATCTTTTACATACACACAAGCCTGTGAATTTCATATGTCTTCCACATAGGTGAAGATACTGGAATGCTGAATACTTGGCTGACTGTGTTGGCCTAAAACTTTCAACTCAAGTCCATACTTGTTCACCTCACTTGGCAAAAGAAGTCTTTTTGGTTAATCAGATAAAAATGCTAAGTAAAAGAAACAGCATGCCAAATGCTACATTTATAATATTTCCAAGTACTTGCTTTGCATTATTTAGCTTTCTGATAATTAGAACAGTCTTGCAGAATATCCTGTATCTTTACTTTGACTGGATGCCTTCTCCCCCCCCCCCCCATGGCTCCAGAAAGGCTATACAAGTGTTTTAATGATGATTCAAGACTGATGGGATATAGTATTTCCCAGCATTTTGCCTGTGGGTAACCCTCCCTCTCTTTTTGCTTAAACATTTTTTAAAGACTTATTTATTTGTATTTTACATGTATGGGTGTTTTGTCTGTGTGCATGTCTGTTCACCATGTGCATGCAGTGCTGGTGGTGGCCAGAAGAAGGTGTCAGATCCCTTGGGACTAAAGTTACAAGTGGCTGAGGGTTTACTGTGGATGCTGGAAGGATTATTTGAAGGGAGAAGAGGAATCCCCAGAGTGGGCAACACATCTCTGCTGTAGCACACACATAAACAAATCCAAGGAAAATACAGTGCCACTGCCTGCCTGCCTTTACTTCTTGTTAGTGAATACAGTTATGTTGCTGCTGCCGGTTTTTACAGATATCAGAAGTTAGCTGATTTCTGGTTATCTGGTTTCAGTGAGAACCAGATAATCTTTGGGAAATGTCTATTGCTTCAAGATTAGATTGCAACTGCTCAGACAACTGACTTTATGGATTAAACTCCTGACCTGGTTCTTAGTCTCTCCAGCATTCAGAAAGCGAGTGTTGTATCACTCAGACTCTACTCATTGTTTTCTTGTTTGTGTGTCAATTGATTTCGAGACAAGGTATTACTAATGTGAACCAAGCTGCCCTCAAACTTACAGAGATGCCTCCCCCCTCCCCCCAACCCCACACCTCTGCCTCTCCAGTACTGTTGCATTTTTGTTTATTTGTTTTTTGCTTTATTCTTCTAAAGAACATTGCCTAATGCAGTAAATAATTACAAATGGAGTCCATATTTCCACAATGATGAATGGGTTTAAAACCATTATATAATTTTAAATGGTAAATTTTGTGCTATATCTCAATGGCTCTTTAAAAAAGTGCTATAGTAGAGAAAAACTTGAATATTTCATATTATTTATATTATTGTAAGACAAAGTGAATTTCAGTGCAAAGGATATTTCTGGTCATATAAAAGCTAGTTTATAATGAGAATACTCTCAACCTATCAATATAGTATGACAGTCCTAAACCATTGCATATCTAATAAAAGATCCTCAGAATATCTGGAAAACACTGATAAAGCTTAAAAGTAAAGTAAATAAGTGTATAACTATTGCCAGCGATTTTAGTACACTGTTCAATCACACAAAAAGCAAGTAGGTATGGCAAAGGTTATACTGCAAGTTTTCCAAACATAATCAGATAGATGAGTCTAATTGGTACTTTTATAAAAATACAACACCAACAATGGCTCAATGCACATCCTTTGGATGTTCTCCCGAAAGTGAAATATCGAACAAAATAGAATGTATTTGGGGATAGAAAAGAAGTCTTACAGATGTGAGGAAATGGGTCAGTAGTCAAGAATTCACACTGTTCTGTTCTTGTTGAGGGCCAGAGTTCTATTTTCAGCACCCATGTAGTAGCCTCATGTATATACATGCAACACACACACACACACACACACACACACACACTTAAAATTAAATAAACATATATAAAATACTAGCTATAAATGGATTTATAGCACATCAAATACATTTCTACACTTGATCTTAGCCAAAAGGCCAAGAAGCAATCATCAAATACATTTCTAAATCCTTAAAAACAAAACAAAACAAAACAAAAAAACAACAAAAAAAACTAAGTCAGAAATCAATAATAGATTTTTAAGGCATGGCTAAAGATCTAAAAGGTAATTAATGCACTCCTAAAAGTCAAATAAAAAGAGATAATTTAACTTTATTATGGTAAAAAGGAACACAAAATATTTTAAAATTATATTGGACATAAGGAAATGTTTAGAGTAAAATTTACTATCCTGAGTTCTTTTGTTACAGAAAAATTATGTTCAAACTGATGGATATTAGCACCAGAATTAATGTTCTAGACAAAGAAGTAAAAATAAAGTCTAATTCATGATGTCAGAATCAGAGATCAACGAGAAAGAACAGATAAATCACAGAGAAAGATGTTGAAGATCTGTCTCCTCAAACATGTAGCTATAAAATCCAGAAAATGACAAGAGGAGACAAAAAAGCAATATAAGAAATGGATAAGGTGATAAAAACATTGAGACATCATATAATGTCTCTATTGGTTATAAAATATTGTGAGGATCCTTATACCATTGAGCTCAAGAGCTTAAACTATAATATTCTAATCATTTGAGTGACATAAACAATCAAGAAAAACTCATATGGAATCTTTTATAGCTGTTAAGGAGACAGACTTTTTAGCAAAAAGCAAATAAAAGAACTCTTTGCCCACATAATTTCTAAAATTCACTAAAACATGCCTTTTACCGAAGAAATAAAATTCCCTTCAAACTCTGCTGGCAAGTCAGAGTATTAATGGGGACAGAATATTTTATAATTTATCCTATAAGGACATCAAACTCCTGACACCATGTTAAAACAAAGACATTGTGAGCAAATAATATGGAGGGAGATGAATAGTCAGCACTGATAACAAACCCAGTAGACTTCTTTTTGAACACTGGCAATTCTATTACAAATTTCAAGTAGAAGATGGAGGTAAAAACAGTCTAAGAAGGAAATAGATGACTTATATTAATTTACTAGAAGATTTTAAATGTTCAGTAGTCATTGCCAGACATGAAGGTACATATCTGTAGTCCCTAGATAAGAGCCTGGTACTGAGTTTGAGGTAAATCTGAGCAATATATGGACAGCTGGTTTAAATATTTTCTCTATGATCTATCCATCTGTCTGTCTGTCATCCATCCATTTGTCTGTCTATCTGTTCATCCATTCTTCTATCAGTCCATCCATCTGTTATCTCATTCTATCTCTATCTCTCTCTATCTCTCTATCTATCTCTCTATCTATCTATTGATCTCTCTCTCTCTATCTATCTATCTATCTTCTATACTTTTTCTGACTGTATATCTAGCATATACCAATCATCTATATTAATCATTACAGTTGTATTGATGTTATAATAAAAATAGATACAATATAGATTTAGAGTACAAACAAGTATATGTAGACAGTTGACAGTTGACACTTGACAAAAACATCAACAAAATAAACAGTTCAATGGAGAAATGTTATTTCTGTGAGGCAGGAGACATTGTGTGATATTCCATGAAACAAGGGACAATTACACATATATTCACACACACACACACATACATACACACACAACTAACAAAATGGAAAATAATCAACTTATTTCCTAAAATCAGTGTTCAACAGAAGTAAATCCCATTATCATCCATGTTCTTTGTAGAACATTTTAGAAGACAAATGAAAATCTGTAAGTGTTGCCTAATGCACTTGGGAGCTGAGGGTGTGAGGGGTGCACTCGCTGTCTCAATTGCAGTCATGGTTTGATGTTGAAACTGGTTACCATGCATCCTAAAAGCATATTTGATTTATTGCCATTATTAAGATTGTTAATTGTATAGCAGCAGAGCCCTTTTATTGCAGGATAACTAATTTAGGGGTGGACTTTTAAGTTCTGAACCTATGCACAAAATGAAGATTGTTTTAATAGAAAAACTGCGCTCAACAACACAGAAACTTTTTGTGTGTTCTTTATACATATTGTTTCAGTTGTAGTTTCTCTTGATGTTTGTTATAGCATTTATATGTAAAGAGAATAACTTAAGACTTGAAATACTAAAACAGCTATTGGCAGCAGGAGGAGAACTACAAGAAATAATCCAGCAGGCAGCCACAGTGAGTTCTTGTAGCTAGCAGGAGGCAGTGGGGACTTCCATTTTTTAAGCACACAGGAAGGAGGAAACCATGCAGTTACTAGTGACATTGTAATTTCTGCCAAGTGGATCTAATAATGTTCACAGCAACGGAGCAGATCAACTAGTGTTTTATAAGATTTGTGACGACTTGAAACTTTCTTCCTTGTATCTTAAGAAATATAATGGACTCGAGTTCCTCTAGTGGAGGTGATCACAGTCATGAGTTGACATGGAAGTATACCTTTCACAAAAGGTGTAAAATGACTGAGCTTGGGGGAAAAAATACTGGTATAATCATAGTGCAGTATCTCGATTGCTGGTTTGTGGAACAATGGCAATTCATTGGAGTAGCTCAGAGGTAAAGATTAAAATTGAAGAGCATACTTGCCTGAGAACCCCTGATGTCACTATAGTGTGATAATATTGATTTCCTCAGAGCCCTCTTTTCCATGGTCATTAACGGTTGTATGGTATTGTAGAGAGAACCCTATTACTGGTCTTATTTGAAAATTCGAATCTTAGAACTTTTGCTCTTTAGTATAGGAAAAATGAAAGAGAAGCAAGAAGCTCCTCAAATTTAACACTGATGCATATATAATTGTACATGAGAGAACTGAGTGGCAGATGAAATACATAACAATAGTCACAGTTATTATTTATTACTATTAATGCATTGTGGATTATGTCAGCACAAATCTAGAGTTTCCTTATAAGACAGATCGTATTATTTATCTGTGGAGGGAATGAGGCTGCAAAAGCTTAAGTAACTGGCCCAAGGCTGCCTAGCAAACAAGTAGTGCAATTGGAATTTAAGGCAGGCATCTCTGATTCTGTGTTGCACCGAGTAAGGGCACTAAACAATGAATCTGTCAAGTAAAATATAAGCATGCGGATACTGAGCATCAGTAAGTATGTGATGGGGCCTTTGAGATGGCTCAGAGGGTAAATACGCTTGCTGCCAAGCCTGAAAAACCTGAGGTCAATTAGGACTCATGTAGTAGAAAGGAGAGTACAACCTCCTCTAAGTCTGACATACACACATGTGCTAGGCATGTGTGTATTCCTCACATATAGGAATACAAAATTGTTCAAAACATTACAGATATGTAATGTAGGAGGAGTAAAACACTGAGAAAAAAAAACAACAGTTGATTATAACAGTGAATGAAGGACCTAAGAATGCACTATTCTGGCTACCTCATAACCACTGACATACTGGAAGCCTGACTTTCTTCAATCAAGAAAAACTGTATAAGATGAGTGAAATATAACATTGAGATTGTAGAAGATGTGCAATTACTACACAGAGATTTTTTTTCTTTTTCTTGAATGAAGATATGTATTAACGTAGGCTCTGTTTTGTTATTTTTGAGCATCAAAATCTGATGGGTACTTTAAGAAAGAAGTAGCCATGATTGAAAACAAAACCAAGAGTTTAAAATGATGGCATGGACCATCACCAGAATGTTAATTCTCTAAACCCCAGGGAGTTGTGAAAATATTTAAGTGTTACTGGGGATACTATGTGCTGGAATGAGCCATGCTCATGGACTTAAAACCTGAAAGTGATGGACCATGTTCTCATCTCAGAAGTCAGAAGGAAAAAATTGTAGATGGAATGAAAAAAAAAATGTCTCAGATAACAACTCAGGGGAAGCTGTTCTATGCTTCCCCTTATCATAAAGTGTAAACAAACCTTCGATTTGGAAGGCTGTGGTTCTACATCGATGCTAATGCTAGGTGTCTCTATTTCCCTGCTTCCCCTCCGTTTGCTACCAATGTCAAGTGTACCAATCTGTGAAGAAATGGTGGCTATCTGCTCACAAGTTTCCTTTCACCTCTCTCCTTTATTCCACAGAGGTACAACTGTAGACATGAACATGGATGCTCACCTTGTAGTCTCTTCTACTCTGATGTGTGTTTGGCTGTTTGCTTTTATTAGTTTCCGTGGAAAGTGATGAGAAGCTATACATGTTACCCCTGTTCTAAGATAGGAGACTTACAAAGTATTTTTTATTCATTTAGGGAAACTTTGAAAACATCTTCAGTAAATGGCCCTTACCAATAGGTCATCAAATAAGTAAATCCACCAACAGTTATAATGTATATAAACATTTTCTGATGAATTCTTTGGTTGAAATTCTGGCTCCTTTTCTATGGTCTCTTGTGACTGTACTAAGGTGTATGCACAGAATTCCAGAGGAAGAGGTATAGTGACCGAGAGTCCTATGTTTGTTACCTTGCAGCTCTCGTTGTTTGGAGCTTCCTTGAGAAGCCAATTGTTCCATAATCTAGGTCAGGGTTTCAACTGCCACGAAGTCTACTTACTTAGCCTCTTTCCTTTTCTACCATCCTGTTATTTTGGAGAATATTTATACTAGTTGTTCCAAAATGTTCTATTTTCTATGTATTCTCCATAAAATTATGAATAGCTTCATCACTCTTTCATTCTTTAAGTCCAAGTTTTGATGATGACTTCCAAAGTTATATCACCTTTGACGTGCACAGTTTAGGATAACAACACTTTCTAGCTCCTTTATTGTTGTCTTGCCTCCCACCCCCGTGGAAAAGAAGTGAGGATATTGCTTCTTGGAATAACACTAGTCAATACTGTTTTTGAAAGATTCTGGAGCTAAGAATGGCCAAGGTGAGGCATTGGTGTCAATAATGTTTCTCATGTCTGAAGAAAGAGGAAATGAAGCTTTAGAGGAGAAATTCAGCTAACATTTCATCTCATTCAGGTAAAACTCGTAGAAATTCATCACTCATATCAGCAATCCATGATAACCGCAGAACCCAATACATTTTCTGATCTATATGTATAGCCGTCAAATAAAGTAAACAAGCAAGGATTAGCAGAGGTAGTCATAGTCCAGTTGGGTAAATGGCCAGGTGTACAGTTCTTCAACTCTACATGGAAATATGGATTCACTGGGGTTCATGTATGTACAAAGAGCATGTAGGTAGTATGTTCTAAGAAGCATACTGTGACTTCATAGAGAGATATGTACTACCCTGACCTCAGTCCTCTCAGAAACCAATGACACAAACAATTATGGGATGTGACAGTGACTTTAATGGAGACAAGGAAGATAACAGGGATGCTAAGAGTTCAAAAAGGCTGTAATAAGTATAATAAGCTTAGGTTATAATTAATATAACTTCTCTTGGCACACACATATCATTATATTTAAGGGGGATTTGCTACGGGTTAGACATTTCACTTCTATCATTCTAGGGACTTTTCCCATAATGGTATAATGTAGGTCCCAAGTGTGTCCTCGTGATATTTGTATAATGCTCATTCTTAGAACCTGAATTATTAATCAAAGGTTACATGTACTAAGAAACCAACATTGAAGACTGAAACCTAAGTCAAGAAGGCATATCTTCCTGATACTCCTACTTGGACAGGGATGGGGAGAGGGACAGAGCAGAGAAGTTTATTTAAACTCCCAGTTATTGGATGAAGTAATTCTCCTTGCAGATCCTACTACAAGTTGTCAGTACCTACAATGTTGAGATTTTCTTTGCTCTGTCAGATTTTGGGGCATCTTAATCTTTGTCTGTTTATTAAACAAGTAAAGCAATTTCATTTTTTTGATAACATGGGAATGTTTGTATACCTTTTACTAAATTGTCTTGCTCTTGTTGTTGCACAGAAACAGTAGGGAGAAAAGTCTGCACTGAAGACATGGCGCAGATTCCTTTGCACCTCACATGGTCAAGGAAAGCCATGAACAAGGAAAGCTTTCACCACTGTGTCTATATATCTATATTATGGAATCACCCCTCAAGCTAGTTCTTGCTTAATGCATGGAGTCAAATATTTTCATTTTTGCATATTGTTTATAAGCTGTGAACAGATATAATTACTCAAGCATCAGAGGAAAATGCAGGTGTAGAAGCAGGATACAAACAGGACATAGTGGAATTCAACATGTCCTTGATTTGAAAAGTAGGAAACATAAGCTGGAGCTGTGCTTTGCCTGTTCTCCAATGCAACCTTCCTGCATTTGCAAGTTATTTCACTGAAGTGGCTGGAGTCTTTTGCCTGTCTGCTGGGAGAATGCACTGACACAGTGTGCTTAACAGCAATCTCTAAATGACATACAGGCAACAGGAAAGAACTCTCAGAGAGAAAATGCTTATCTGAACTATGTTAATGTGTAACTCTAATGACAACACACCATGAGTGTGTCTTCTTGCTTTTCTTGCTATTTAGAAGTTGGTCTCTATGTCCCCGCTCATTAGACCTGGAAGTTTATGGGCTGCCACTGTCCATTTTCATGTGTCCAGTTCGCAGTGTCTCATTTGAAGATTCAGTGAATCAATCAAACAAACAGATGAACAAACAAACAAAAAACAAAGAAAGTGCAAGTCTATGGCTGCTAAATTGAAATAAAACTCTTGGACTGAATTTTTATTTATCAATAAATAAAAGCAAATTTATTATTCTCCAACCCACTTTGATACAAACTTTGGAAAAGAAAAAAAAATAGCACCAATCACCAAGCAACTGGAATTGCTAATCTTACTAAAGGCACCTGATGGTTTCAAAACATTTACTGCACATGGTACCCTGTTAGAAACATGTGCTCTCAGGTCCCTCTTTAGATTTATCTGAATGTGAAACTCCAGAGGATGCGGTGATCCTGATTGACATTTAATCTGAAAACCATGGCAGTAGCACAATGCATACTGGGAAAAAGCTGGGTTGATGTCATAGTCATTAAAATGCTTGATAACTTTTAACATACCAGATCTACATAAATAAGATATTTACTTAGCTAAATTTGTCCTTCAACATGAGATGTGATTTTCCCCTCCTCTTTACTAATGGATAATGTGGAAATTGTGAGTGACGATAGGTGAAAAGTAAGTGACAACATCATTTATTGAACATCTGATATGTGTCCAATATGATCTTGAGCCTTTTTACTGACATATTGCTAACATTTACCATCAACCATACACAACAACTAGCCTTATTCTGTTTTAATGTTTTTCCTGTGTGTATGTGTGCCATATATGTGAATCTATGTGATGCATGTGTGTGTGTGTGTGTGTGTGAGAGAGAGAGAGAGAGAGAGAGAGAGAGAGAGATAGCATTCCCACACGTTCATGTACATGTATGCATATGTATGGAAGCCTAAGAATAGTATCTAACATCTTCTTTTGCCATGAGCCAACTTATTTATTTTGAAACAGGGTTTGTCACTGAAAGTGAAGCTCATTATTTTAGCTAGATTGGCTATCCAGTGGCCACTGGGTATTTACCCATCTCCATTCTCCATGGGGTTAGAGGTGCACATAGCCACTCTCAACTTTCACTTGGCACTGGGGATCAGAATTTCAGTCTACTTGTTGGTTTAGCAAGTACTGTTCCCAGTAAGCTATCTTTAAATTTTTTCCCATTTATTTATTTATTTATTTATTTATTTATTTATTTATTTATTCATTCATTCATTCACTTTACATCCCGATTGCTGGTCCCCATCCTCCCAGTGTCCTCCCTCACAGAGTTCTTTCCTACTCCCCTCTCTTTTTCACCTCTGAGAAGGGGAATGTCCCCCATGAGTATCAACACACACTGACACCTCAAGTCACCACACGATTAGGTACATCCTCTCCCACTGAGGCCAGACAAGGCAGCCCAGATAGGGGGACTGGATCCATAGGCAGGCAACAGAGTCAGAGTAAGCCCTCACTCCATTTGTTGGAGAACCCACATGAAGACCAAGATGCACCCCTGCTACATACATGTATGGGGGCTAGGTTCATCCCTTGTATGTGCTTTGGTTGGTGGTTCATTCTCTGGGAGCCTCCAAGGGTTCAGGTTTTTTGACTCTGTTGTACCTATGGAGTCTCTATTCCCGTCAGGTTCCTCAGTATTTCTTCCAATGCTTTCACAAGACTTCCCAAGCTCAGGCTAATGTTTGCATGTGGGTCTCTGCATCTGTTTTAGTCAGCTGCTGGGTGGAGCCTCTCAGAGGACAGTCATACTAGGCTCTTGTCTACAAGCATAACAGAACATCATTAATAGTGTCAGGGATTGTTTCTTGATCTTGGGATGTATCTCAAGTTGGCCATTCTTTTAGTCTCTGCTCAATCTTTGTCATTACACATTTTGTGGGCAGAACAAATTTTAGGTTGGAGGTTTTGCGGATAGGTTGGTGTCCTTATCCCTCCATTGGGAGACATGCCCATCTACAGAAGGTGGCCACATCTGGCTCCATATCCCTCACACCTAGAACTGAAGAATACCCCTCAACTGAAGAATGAAAATTTGGTTCATTTAGAAAATGGAATACTACTCAGTTATTAAAAAACAAAGATATCATGAATTTTGTGGGCAAACTGATGGAACTAAAACTTACCATTCTGAGGCAGGCAACCTCAGAAGTACATGCATGGTATCACTTATGAGTAGATATTAGTCATAAAGTACAGGATACCCACGCTATAATCCACAGACCCAAGGAAGCTAAATAATTGGAAGGCCTAAGGGGTGGTTTCTTGAATCTGACTCAGAAGGGGAAATAAAACTGTCATCATCAGAGGTGCATGGAGGGAGGGAACTGAGTGGGAGATGGGAGGGGAGGGGAGTGGGTGTAGGATGAAGTGGAAGTTTTTGGATTTGTCAGGTGATTCAGACTCATGGGGTGTTTTTCTGAGGCAAGACCTACAGGAAGCCACATGATATTTGGAGAAAATACAAATAGGCCTCAACGGACAGTGATGGCGTGCTTATATAGCTAACTTTGCAATGCTTTGTTGGTCTGTCTTTGTCTTTGCTGATCTTTACGTCTTTGGGAGAGGCACAGAAGGGAACTTTTCATGGCATCCTGGTTGATCTTTGTTGTTCCACCTAACTTTTGCTAATTTGGCCGAAGCCTGGTAGTTTCTGCTAGATCCTGCCACTGCTACCGATTTGTGTTTGGTTTCCTGACACTATTGAACTGGACTGTTTGTATTCTGGTGAATGGAAATTGAAATTGTCTCATATTTCTAAACAGGTCCATATTTCCTTGTCCTATTTACCATCTTTTCTCTCATACCTTTGAATGATGGTCTAGAAAGGGGAGCAAAGAATTTACAAAGCATTTATTAAAAGTATTTTTTAAAAAATCTAAGCTTACAGGGGGTGAGGGGAATCAGGTGTAGGGAGATTCAGGGAGAGAGCACCAGGAGACTGAACTGAAATGGCATGGGTTTGGCATCTCTAGAATGTGCCAGAGACCTGGGATGGGGAAGATGCCAGGGAGTCTATGGAGGTGACTACAGGAGAGACAATTAGCATTGGGTCTCTGGAGCCACTAAGCCATCTTTCTGGGTCCTAATTTTAAATGTGAGAAATCTGAGTGATTGCCAAGTGACAAGAGATAGGGTGCTGTGTTTCTGTGGTTGAACTCAGTTGCTTAAAACTGCCATTCAGGAAGTAGAAGACAATTAAATAAAGACAATAATAAATAACATATATCCAGATAGAATGGTAAAGGGAGAAGGAACCTCAGCATGGCTTCTTGGTAGAAAATCAGAAATAACGAAGAATTATGTATCTCTTGAAGGTGGCACCTGTTCTTTTAATCTGAAAGCCTAAAATTCACATAAAACCTCCTGCATTTAAAAATATTAGCATTGAAAAGTGTATAGTATAATATTTTGTTTTTTATTTTTAAATAATTATTATACTATTATATATATTCAAACCAACTTTTTATGTATATTGAGTACCCAAGTAAAATACTCTGCTGGATGGCTTGAAATAAGTATCGACATCCGAGACAGTGTAATGATGTCAAAATCAGTCTCTTTGCATTCAGACCCTGTTTCTTTCTAATCTAACATCCATGCTGTCTGCTGTCTTGATGGAAATACTACAGAAAATTCGCTCCTGTTTTGTTTTAAAGCATTTGTCTAGGCCACTGTCTGGTACTCCCTCCCTTAGGGATGATATATAGACTTCTATGTCTCACAAAGATCACTGGGTTCAGTAATTAGGGGAGGGGTGGGCTGCTGTCCAGGGCAAGGTGTCTACCTGGATCACGTCTTCAGTCTCTGGACCAACAGCCCCGGGTGAAGGTCTCTATACTAGCAAGACACTACCTATTTTGCTGTCAACCAGTGGGCGCAGCAATCAATACCCCTGTAATTACTATGCCTACTCTTTGCCATAGCTAAAAAGGCAATCCAATCATGAGCCAGTTCTGTGGAGAGAGCTTTTCTAAATTCTTTTTATCCCCCTTTACATATTTATTAGAACATTCTGGGCTGATCCACGCAGATGCAAAGTGCCTGTGAGTAAGTAGCAGAAGGTGCCCCACGGTTGCCTGCTCTCTCAGGAGCAGCAAAGCATCTATGGAGATTGGACAGAGCCTGATGAAATTCGTGTTGGCTGCTGACTCTTCCAATTTTGCTGCGCACCTCTGTGTCACCAGTGCAGGCTTGTCCAAGATTGAGATATTTGCAAACTGTCATCTTTCATAAATATCTGCTGTGAGTGACACTTTCTCCCTCCAACGTTTCACTTTGGAATGTACCTGACTGGCTCCAAGCCTGAGGGAGGGTGCATAACCAAGACTGCTTCTGCCTCCTGCTGTCCACCTTAGGCTCTTTTACTGTCTTCCCCATCACCCACATTTCCTTCTGCCCACGTTCTCCTCCACCCTATTCATGGGAACCAACCTGAGTTGGTTATAGCTCCAATAGGCTATGGACAGAAAATTTGTCAGAGGTATTGTCTCTACTCCAAAATATACTTTGATTCAACTTACCAAGATTACCGTGGAATAGAAAAACAACCTGAAGTTTGTCAAAGCTTTCCAAGTAAATTGAGCCTTTATTTAAAAAACATAATTCTTTTAAGCCCCTAGGATGGATTGCACAGTGTTAATATGCTTATAGAAATGGGTATGGTGTTTTTAAAATAGATGACCTTTTGGCTCTTGCCTCCATCTAGAAGGGAAACAGCATGCTTTCATGACAAAGTTACTAACTGTATTCATTATCATATCCTAGCTTGATTTCCTTTTTTAGGATTGATATAAAAGCCCCTTGAAGCAGCCAA
Organism: Mus caroli; assembly: GCF_978045245.1. Taxonomy (NCBI): domain Eukaryota; kingdom Metazoa; phylum Chordata; class Mammalia; order Rodentia; family Muridae; genus Mus; species Mus caroli. The sequence continues at coordinate 77,802,335 of NW_028227263.1, read as the reverse complement.
TACTACTACCACACAAATAAAAGCAGTGTGCTTGCACACAAATGTTGGGATTAATATAAGCACTGAGATATCAAATTCAAATCTCCTACTGCAGAAGGATCACAAAATTAGATGGAATTACTCCTTATTAGAAATGAATATGCGAAGATTACAAGATAATCAAGCCTTTGCAATTATTAATGTATCTGATCGTATTTCCCATGCATAATTTATCTGGAAGAGGTTTAATAAATTAATGTAGGATTATTATTTATATATTTCAGTTGGAGCAACTTTAAACAATAGGATTAAGAGGTATTCTAATTCTCAGCATAATCTCATATTTGTAAGACACACAAACAACATAATTTAGCATATATAATCTTTAGCCACCTTATTTTGCTGCAAAATTTTTCAATGTTTCAATTTATGAGAAATTGAGAATTGTTTTAAATCTAGTGCTATTTGAGTACATCATCTCTGTAGATGAATGGAGAATGACAAGACTATATAATGAAAACAAATATAATTTGCTAGGTGTACCAAAGACTGGTATACTTCACTTTTTGACTTGCATTGAAAAACAGACAAAGAAAAAGCAGATCACTGTAATATCATGCAATGTACTATCATATGCTGCTATTCCATACTACACCATACTGTATAATATACAACAAGGCTGGTTTGAGCTCCTTTGAGATTTTCAGTATGCTGCCTATTTTGTTTTTGGTACCTGTGGAATTTATATGCAGTTTATATTAGCCTATATAAGCCTTATGGTATGGAATTTAAACCATATATTTTGATATTAAATGATATATTTTTACTTTCTGTCATATGCCTTATAAATACTTTTAAAAATACATATCAGGGAATGATAGATTTAGAGTAAGCAATTAAAAGTAATTTGAGGAATCTTTCCTTGGAAAGTATAGTATAATTTAATTATGTTTTATAGATAATTATGAATATCACTGGTAAAGAAATGTTCATAAATTTAATTAATTTTCACATATCTCAATGATTTTGAAGTTTCAAAAAATTATATTCAATTAAAATTTCCATAATAAAATTTAATTTTCTTTCATCTAATTTTGCTCATAATAGATATGGTACTAATGAAAACCCCAATAATTCAATTATATTCACAGGCAGATTTTGGAATATCTTGAATTCTGAGTACAAATCACTGAACAATGATAAGCAGACTCACAAATTTTATCTTACTTGTTCTGCACAATCATTCATTATGAAGGTCTGTCATTTCTATTTTGTAGGCCATTGACCTTTAAGAAGGTGGGACAATTGCACGAAACTTACCTCCAAAGGAAGAAGAGTAAATTCATTTTCTTAGACAGAGAGGTGGCACCAACCAGGTCCTCATGTCCACACGTCTGTTTTTAGACAATCTGGTGAAGCTTATTTCTTACTTCCAGACAATTGTCTTCATTATCATGCTGACTCAGCAGGGCACACGTTCTCAGCACTCTTTTTTTTTTTAACTGATATTTGTTACTGTGAATCAAAGTTTAGGGTTTCTATATTCTTGAGAATTCTGTGTTTGTTCTTTTTATTAAGTCTGGGCTATTAGGTCTTTATGAAGCCATAAGGATATAGAATATAAAATCAGTCTGTTTCCAGAGTACTGATGCTGAGTTATGGGCAGTTTTTCTTGGTTCTTAAATATATAGGATCAAAAGTTGTATGATGACCTTCCAAGCATGTTAGGAAAGAATTTCCCGTGTTACCTAATTAGTAATCAAGTGCTGTTGAGAACTTACTTTGCTTCTAAATCTTTTAGGTTATTCAACTTTAAAATATACGGTCAACCATGCAGTCTTTACCCTCCTTTAATTACACGTTCACCCAAGCAACCATTTCTCAAGCAGCTAACGGAATTTCCTAAACTACTGATTTGGATTTCCAGTAGAAATATTTAATCTCCATTTATTTTCCTGGGTTGGAAGTAATAATGAATCTTAAACAAAATAGCAGAATAAGCTTCTACAATAAACTAATAAGAATCCCATTAGATATGATCTTTTGGATTATTTTTATTTTATGACTTTAAATTTAATTCTGACAAAATTTAATGATTATCTTCATATTATGGAGAGGGTATATGTCAAATCAATGAATAATTCACACCAATGAGTTTACCACTCAGTACTCCTGAATATATTCTTTAGCTACCTTTTATCTAATGCATTCTTATTTGCTGTCCTCATTAGTGGGGTTTCACTGGCCCATTTATGATCACAATTTTCAATTTTCTCCTTAAGAATTATTTAATCAACTTCCTAAGACTTGGAAGTTGGATCTTAGTCAACTAAGACTGGGCATGGTGCTACATATCCTATATTCCAACACATCAGAAGCAGAGGCAAGTTAAATATTAATTTCAGGGTAGCCTAGGCTATACAGTGGGACCAGATCTAAATGTTTTTAAATAAAATTCTAGAGAGTGAGTGGAAAAGCAAAATATCTTTCTTTCCCAATCAATGTGGATTTTTCCCCCTCAGGGTACCATTTATTTTTATTTAACCATACCATAGAACACCAAAGGAGAAAGGGCCCTACAGACAAATAATATTCAAGTATAGCACAGCTGTAGCTCTTGTTTCAAGTGAAATGCTGTTTGACACACACATTCAGGGTTCCCTTAAGATCTGTGACAAAGTCACCAATAGTATTGGAAAGTAAATTGTCCAAATGGAGACACTGGTATAGGAGCAAATGTAGCCTTGCTTATCATGTACAAAATAATATAGCTGTAAGGCATGTTAGATGTTTTTCTCACTGCTATGACCAAGTAACAGACAAGAAGCAACTTAAGAGAATAATGGGTTATTTGGGTGGGCCAGGAAGCTGCAAGCTGGTAGGAAGCAGGACTGTATTAAAAAAAAAAACTCAAATTCTGTCTTCCAGTGACCTACTGCCCTTATTTAGTCACCAAATATCACCTGCATACTTTCTTTTGCCAATAAAATTATCCTATTATTTATAAAGTCAGCCTTACTCTAATATTCAGGATATATGTGGAATATAGTAATGTATATCATTGTTATTTATTTTTATTTTTGCCAGAAAATTATATGAATGAGTTCTAGGCCAGGTTTTATTCCTTTCTAAAACTTTACAAGTCAAGCTTGAAGAGTCCACATAATACTCTTGACAGCTATTTAAGTTCTGTTTGCATAATTTTAAGGTTTCTCTAGTCCTCAAATTCCAAACCGTTCTTCCTTCTGCCCACTGACCTGTTTCAAAGATCTATGAGTTCTAAGGGCCATATGGTCATGTTGTTAACAGTAATGATCCCACTTCTGATATTAATTGTATCAATTACTTTTATTTTTATTGTTGTGAACAAATACTGGAGAAAAGAAACTTAAGGGAGCAAATGTTTGTTTTGCTTCACATTTTGAGTGTACAGTCCATACTGATAGGAAAGGCAGGGTTGGAAACAACTTGATTATGGTAATAGAAGTTCAAGGCATCACATTTGGGTGGATTAAGAAGCATATCATCTATCTGTCTGTCTGTCTGTCAATCTATCTATCTACCTATGTATGTATCTATCATCTATCTATCCTTCTCCATCTAGAGAGAGAAAGAGAGAGGTAGAGAAAGATAGAAAAAGAGAAAGGAAGAGGAGGAAGTGGAGGAGGAGGAGAAGGAAAAGGAGGAGGGGGAGAAGGAAGAGGAGGAGGAGAAGGAGGGGGAGGAGGAGGAGGGATATACTGTAAGCTTCAAGGCCTCTTCTATAGAGATACTTCTATTTCCCACTTCCCAGTTACCCACTTCCTCCTGTCAGACACCATGACCTAGAGGTTCTGAAGACTTCAGCAAAGTGCTACTAGCTGAGGCCCAATGGTTCACACATATATGTGGAGACAGCTTACATTCAACCACAACAGTGAGTTAGAAATAGCTCAACTCAAAAAGGCATTCATTAACGACAATTTCAGTAAAGAAATGATTGAATTAGTGGAAGATTATAATGTAACTCCAGAATAACTGTACATTCCTTTCTTTCTTTCTTTTTTAAATGAAGATCGGGTAAACTATTTATTTATTTATTTTTAATTAGGTATTTTCTTCATTTACACTTCCAATGCTATCCCAAAAGTCCCCCATACCCCCCCACACTCCCCCACCCACCCACTCCCACTTCTTGGCCCTGGCGTTCCCCTGTACTGGGGCATATAGAGTTTGCAAGACCAATGTGCCTCTCTTTCCACTGATGGCCGACTAGGCCATCTTCTGATTCATATGCAGCTAGAGACAAGAGCTCCGGGGTACTGATTAGTTCATATTGTTGTTCCACCTATACGGTTAGAGATCCTGTTAGCTCCTTGGGTACTTTCTATAGCTCCTCCATTGGGGGGCCCTGTGATCCATCCAATAGCTGACTGTGAGCATCCATGTCTGTGTTTGCTAGGCCCCGGCATTTCTTAGATACTGTTATTTTACACTTTTAAGGATGGTGTCAATTTCACTTCTTAGCACTAGCCAGGTTTGCAAAGTTCCTATTCCATGAAAGGTTTTCACTATGTGTCATCATAGGTGAGTATAAGGACCACCTGGCACAGTTTTCTACCTCAAGAAAGTTATGAAATGACATATTCCCTCTTTATTGCCATAACTAGTCTTGAAAAACCTCAAATTCTATTCTGAACTTACCATACTCTTTTCTGTATATGAAGGAGGTAGGGGTCGGGTGGTGGGGAGAATGAGCTGTTATTGCTAAAACAGTTGATACTGAGTTTCTACAGAGAACACTCCATGCATTGCTGGCATTTAGAAATTCCATTTGCATAAGGGGCTGCCTGGTATCTATTTGTTAAGATATCCATCTTAACTATGTGCCAAATAATGTTTACAGACCATGAAATTCATTGGTATTATTACCTCTGACATGATTTTAGGAAAAATATTGCCATCAAATAACATCTCTTGTTTTTTATATGATTTTGTAAGTCATCAATGAAATTTTTTGAGAATTGACCTTAATGAAAGTAGGAGACAGGCCCAGAGAACCCTAAGGTTTATTCATGCTTGATGGTTCTAGACATGTGTGCCTGTACAGAATTTGATTATTCAATTTATTCTTCTTATATAAAACCATAGATGCACTCTTATTGCTAACCCTTCACTAATTGTGCCATGGATATATTGATGTTGGTCTTGCTGTAAACAAGATGCTCTATAAAGGCAATTTCATGTCACTGTTACAAAATAGATATATACCTGCTAGGTAAGGTGATGCACACCTTTAATTCTAGCACCAAAGAGACAGAGGCAGAAGGATCTTTGTGAGTTCTAGGGACATCAAGGGCTACATTGTTTAGCCCTGTCCCAAATAATTAATTTATTATAAGTATATACAGATCCGTCCCTTAAAATTAGTGGACTTCTCCTCTCTGTGTGTGCAGAGATTTTAGTCAGTCCTCAAAGCACATAAATAGATGTGCATAAAGACACTTACACTGTTTCTCTTCATAGTTAATCAAGTTTAAAGGGTTGACCTGAAGCTGAATTCATAGTGGTTGGAAGGAAGGATTCTTTGCCATCAGAACACGACAAGGACTGAGACACAGAATGAGTTTCCAACAAATTTAATTTCAAGTAACCATTCACCTCTTACCACGGTTCGTCTTGAACTTTTGTTTGATGTTTCATTTGTATTTTTTTCCTGGGCTATTTTCTGACTTGTGATGAAAATAAACATAAAAACAGGGACTACAGATATAATGTAATATTTTTCTAATGTTTTCAATTAAGCAGCAGCTGCTGTTACCGAGCTGTCATCTCCGTTGCTATGGGGGTTTTGTGTGCATGCCAACGCAGGATGGCTGCTTCACTCTATTCTTCCTATTGATGTGGCTATTGCATAGTTTCTTAGCTAAGATTATTAATCTAAAAGCCTTGGTGAGCAAATGTCATCTTTCCTACTAAACTTACATGCATCTGATAGCTCAAGGTCTTCTCCAAAACCATCTAGAGTCTTGGGGACAGATTTTACTGTGAGACAAAGATGAGAGAGTTAAATGCTATGTTGGTGTTGTGAGGCTCACTATGCAGACATGCTTTCCTCAGTGTAAATGGAATAGAGACATCTCTCAACACAGTCCCTCAGGGTTGGGGTCTCACCTATACATGGTTCTCCTGCTTAGATGAAACTCCCTCTGAGCGAACAGACAGAATGCAAGAGAAGAGCCTCAGAGATAGAGCTTGGGGCATCCAGACTGGTAGACCAGAAGGGCTGGGAACTAGCCTTTATGTGAGACCCTAGCAAAGAATGACTATATAGGCTCAGGAGTTTTGATTGGTAGGTACAGTACTCCCTCTCCCCTTCTTCTGGAATACATATAACATGTCTGGTTTGTATGATTCCAAAACAGAAAATTGTTACTTTCATGAAGTATAATTATCTCCCTGGTCCAGTTTTTTAAAAATGTATATTAACTGTATAATGTTATGGGACTCATTATGCCATTTCTTATCATGATATAATGTACTTTGACCACAGTCACCCTCTCTTTTATCATGTTCCCTTTATTTTACACACACAAGTAGCTTCCTTTTTACTTTCATTCATTCTCCTCAAAGACTCCATCTCTAAGCATAAGTTGCTTGTATCATGAAACTAGCTTTCTTTTCTTTCCTTTCTCTTTTTTTCATTAATTAATTATTCACTTTGCACCCTAATTGCAACACCCAACACTCTGCTTGTCCAAGTCCCACACTCACAAATCACTTCCCCCATTCTCTTCTCCTCCTCAGAGAAGGTGAAGCTCCCTGTGGGCACCACCCTGCCCTGGGACATCTAGTCTCAGCAGGACTAAACATACCCTCTCCCACTGAGGCCCAACCAGGCAGTTCAGTTAGGAAAAGCGGGTCCAATGACAGGCAACAGAGTCAGAGACAGTCCCCGCTCTAATTGTTAAGGCACCCACATGAAGATCAAGCTGCCAATCTGTTAAAAATATTTAGGGGACCTAGATCCAGCCCCTGCACGATTTGTTAGTGGTTCAGTCACCAGTGGGCCCAGATTAGTTGACTCTGTAGGTCTTCTTGTGCTGTTCTTGAACCCCTCCAGCTGGCTCAGTTTTATCTTCCACTCTTCCACAATACTTGCTGAGCTCTGCTTGATGGTTGGCTGTGTCTCTGCAACTGTTTCCACCCACGGCTGGATGAAGCCTCTGAGGAGACAGTCACGCTAGGTTCCAGTGGGCAAGCATACCAGAGTGTGAGTAGTCATGCCAGAGTGTGAGTAGTCATGCCAGAGTGTGAGTAGTCATGCCAGAGTGTGAGTAGTCATGCCAGAGTGTGAGTAGTCATGCCAGAGTGTGAGTAGTCATGCCAGAGTGTGAGTAGTCATGCCAGGGGTTGGGTTGACTTTCTTTCTCTCTCTCTTCCTTCCTTCCTTCCTTCCTTCCTTCCTTCCTTCCTTCCTTCCTTCCTTCCTTCCTTCCTTCCTTCCTTCCTTCCTTCCTTTCTTCCTTCCCTTCCTTCATTCCTTCCTTCCTTCCTTCCTTCCTTCCTTCCTTCCTTCCTTCCTTCCTTCCTTCCTTCCTTTCCTTCCTTCCTTTCCTTCCTTCCTTTCCTTCTTTCATTCTTTTATTTATTTATTTATTTATTTATTTTATTTATGTGAGTACACTGTAGCTGTCTTCAGACACACCAGAAGAGAGCAGAAGATCCCATTACAGATGGTTGTGAGCTACCATGTGGTTGCTGGAAATTGAATTCAGGACCTCTGGAAGAGCAGTCAGTGCTCTTAACCGCTGAGCCATGTCTCTAGCCCTGGGTTGCTTTTCTTACCATCATGATCTCCACTTCTTTTGGTGATGTTGGTTTTGTTGGTGGCAATAATTTAATCCTTTATGACTAAATAAAATTCCATTGTATTTAAAGTGGCAGCATTAATTTCATAGTTGGTTTGTTTATGTGACATTTGCCTTATAATTTGTAGCTGAGTTGGGTCTTTCATTTATTCCTACGACTCCTGGAATCTTATATACTCAATGCATGCATTTCCATTTGAGATTTCAGCAGAGGATGTGTAGGTGCAGCCCTCGCTGCCTACCTTCCCATTGGGAGTGTAGTTGCAGGTACTTGTCTAGGTTTCCCAGTCTTTGTTTTGCTTTAGAACAGCTCCTGATCTAAGGGTGCAACTGAAATGATTAGACACCCTAGATAAAATCCTGATACCCAGCACTAAACGAGGGAGAATAAAAGCAACTCATATATATATTTATATATATTACAGATTGGATTTTTCAGTTGAAAATCACCTGAGGCCACAATATAATTAATCCTCAAAACCTGCATTTTACAATAACTGCAACAACAACAACAACAACAACAACAACAAGAAGTCTCTCTCTGAACTGGCTGCTGATAGAGTAGTAATGCTAGAAGCTGTTTACTAATTGCGTGGGAGACTATCAATATGAAATAAACCATTACTGATGATGAATAGAAATTAACATATACACTGGGGCTCTTTTGTTACTTAGCAGAGACCTTTATTTTCTTGCTGACTAATTCTGATTTTCCATCACTGTATTCTGCCTTTTCTTCACATTTTGTACATACCTCATCAATTAGTTCTAGGTTTGTGAGTCTTCTGTGTATTTAATTTTATGAATTAAATTTATGCATCATTCTATGGATTGAAAAATAAATTAAATTCTCTACTGTGATATTTAAAGCTACATAATGGGTTTAGAGATGATAGAAGCAGACACTGCAGCCTGTGGCAAAGTTCAACTTAATGGGAGTACCAAGTTCACCTTTTATGCCTTTGTAGTAATGGTCTAGTTTCAAGTCTTATGTTTTTCTCTGCGAAATGAGAATGGTAGTATCCTATTCAGGATACTCTAAAGAAATGGACGAACAGAAGGCATATATGTATATAATGAACACAATTAATATGAAGATATATGAATATATAGAAGAATGAATATACATGTAATATATTCATAAAAACATACCATGTATACACACAAGCACACACACATATGTATATGTATGTATGTGTATATATATATATGTGTGTGTATGTGTGTATATGTGTGTGTGTGTGTATATATATATATATATATATATATATATATATATATATATATATATGTTTACAGTTGCTTATAGGCTGTGATCTGGGTAGTCCAAAGGTGGCTGTCTCACAATGGAAGTCTAAGAGTTGTTAGTTGTTCAGAGTTCAGTCCATGAGACTGGATGTCTCAGCCATCCCAATCTTGTGCTGGAGTCCCAGGGAATTTCTAGAGAACTGCTGTTTTTCAGTGTTCCTTGAGATCCTGCAGAAATAGGTTTTATATCAGCAAAGGAACAAATTCTTCAGTAATAGGGTAAATGCGTTTGCCTGCAAGAATGAGGGTAAGCAGCAAAAAAGCAAAATTTCCTTCTTCCATGTCTATTTTGTGGACTGCCCCAGAAGGTATGGTCCACTGTTAGGGTGAAGCTTAGCCACTTTAAACAACTGGACTAATAATATCCCTCATGGCTATGCCCAGAAGCTTGGATTTTAGTTGATTCCAGATGTTGTCAATTTAGCAACCAAGATTAGCCACCACAGATGGTACATTATTGCAACTTTTTAGAATTAGAAAGCCTAAAGAAAGAATGTGTTGAAAATGTTTAGAATGTGGAATCACAAATCAATGCAATGCCCTCTCCTCTGATATCTGTTGTCCCTCATTACAAGCACATGGTGGAAAAGGAGTTTGAGTTCACATTATAATTTGATATGGTTGATAGGATGTAAACCAAATCAAGGCATACTATTACAGGGAAGAAGATTTAAAACACAGAGAATGATTTTTAAATACTGACATCTATGGAACCCACAGTGGTCCAGATGGCAGTCCTCCATCAACCAAGTTTCTTCTCAAAGTTTGCAGTACTTGCTTCTAGTACCAGGTTGTGTGCTGTGACTGTATTTGGACTCTCCTGGGAAAAATTAGGTGAATGAGCAGTGATGTCTATCATGGATGGCTGAAGAGAAGAGCAGAATTCAGAGCTTTTTGGATTTAACAAACAAGAGTTCAAATTCTTCATTTAAAAATCATAGTAATGGGGATCCAAGGAAAACTAGAAACTCCTTTAAATCCAGATAGGAAGATTGGGGTATCAGTTGGAGTGCAAGTTACAAAGGTTTGTGCTTTCTGTTTTTACAATTATTTAGAAGGAGTTTAGAAGATGAGTTTTTTAATGAGTTCACATAGTTAAAACAAAAAAACTGAAAGACTAGACTTCCAAAATGCAAGACTGTGGATCCTCTGATAAATTATCTATTGCTAAAGGTACTTGCTATCAAGCTCCTTGTAGCTAGTTTAGAACCCACATCAGCTATTGTCTGCAACTCAATTTATCATATGCTTAAATAGTGATAATAATGACAGTCCTAAATTGAACACTACATCAGTTATGGTTAGATGTGATTCATCAATCCTGCTAAATTTATATTCCATGAACCAGTGTTGGTTGAGTCCCCCATCAAGGAGTGAGGTAGCCTGCTTATCACCTGAGAAAGATCCAGTCACTCACTGCACAGTCTGGTACTCAGCTAGAGAAGGAGGATGCTTAGAATTGGCCAGTCTGCCCTTTCTACTCTGGCTGCCTACAGCAGAGGCTCCAGTTCAAACCCTTCTATAAACAAGCCTTAACTTTGTGGAGAGAAAGAATTAGAATAGGAAACAAGTTCAACTATGCTCTTCATGAAATATTTGGTCGAATTCATTATTAAATTGATTCAATATATATTTCTAAAAGATTATAAATAATTAGAATATAAATGCATGATGATGAGAATGCCTGTGGAAATGAACAATGATCTCCTCTTATTCACAAATATCTGAAATTGTTTGTTTTTCCTTAATCATATCATTATGTTTGTAAGTGGTCTGGTTCAAAAAGAACTCCACAATCAATACTCAGTCGTACTAATTATGTTTTCCTATCTGTGACAAGTACAGAGGCACAAAGTAGTTAGCAGATCATATATCACATAAATATGTGACAATGTGGATGAACCTTGTGGAAGGCAATAAATAATGAAAGAAAATACTGCATGATATCACTTATGGGAAACATAACAAAGAGTCAAACACACAGAAACAGACCAGAGTGGTATTTAGCAGGGACTGAGGGAGGGAGAAATGGGGAGTTGTGCAGGCATTTTGTTCTCTTGATTTCACTACCTCCACTGTTGCCCATACAATCTACTTTCTGATGAATCTGTTTTTATTTTTCTATACCGTTTCAAATATTCTGAAATTCGTTGATTTCATGTTGTCCTCTCATGTTAACCAGTAGATGATCATATTAAATTCAATCATTTGGCAAACACATTTCATATGAGTGCATTGTGTGCATTTCTTTTAGAAAAAATACTGTCTAACAGGTGTATGTGTGTGCATGTGTGTGTGTGTGTATGTGTGTGTGTGTGTGTGTGTGTGTGTGTGCGTGTGTATGTGTGGCTTGAATGAATTTACCCAGTTTGTCCAAATTCTAGAATATCTTTGATTTGGGGATATAGTTCTGCCTCTAGACAGTAAGGGTCTCTGACATGTTATAACTGATTAACAAGTAGCCTTCTACCAAAACTCAAATGCTTATGTTAAAGTGGATGCTCATTTATAAAATGAATCATAAAGAATCCTAGTAATAGGAAAAATAATTACTTAATGTATTAGCCATGCTAAATCAGCCACTTAATCTTTCCCATTGAGTAAGTATAGCATGTAAAACATAGCAAAGCAATAATGTCAAGGATTGTATTAAATACCCATGCTGTCCTTAGTTCTTTATATGTATTTCTCTTCATTTATTTGAACTATAATGAAGTTTTCTAGCTACATTGTTTCAATAATTTAAAAAAATGTCAGTCATTAAACAGCAACTGGCAAACAGGTAATATTCTTAAGATTTTTTATGAAAGTTACATAATAGGGGCTGGAGAGAAAGAGCAATGATCAAGAGCATATACTGATCTGATCTCATAGAAGACCTTCTTTTGGGTTCTAGCATTCACATCAGGTCACCCACAGCTGCTGTAACTTCAGCTCTAGGAGATCTGACTCCCTCTTCTGAACTCTATGTTCATCTGTACTCATGTGCACTTACTCCGATATAAACACAGACAGACAGACAGACAGACAGACAGACACACAATTCTTAGAAAGTTAAATCATTTACGACCAGTCATAGCCAGGATTTCAGTCCTTAAGGATTGACTAACTCCAAGCTTCACCTCCTACAGTGAGATATCATGCAGGTGCAATGCTGCACACGGGGGATGAGCTGGAATGCTTAACGTGACTGATTTTCATCATGTAATTAAATGACACAAAGTGGAGAAAAGTGTTCAGTCTCTATACAGCATTTATGTGTTAAATATTGTAGCACCGTAGTACTACACACACACACACACACACACACACACACACACACAGAGAGAGAGAGAGAGAGAGAGAGATATCAGTTATTTAAGGTACTTAGGAAACATTGTCATTAGTTACAGTCTTTGTCTTGCTGTCAAAAGAAGGAATCTTTTTACAGGTAAAGAATGGACAAAGAAAGAAGAAATGGTGATGAAACAGAGCTCATCAATTAAACAGCAATTGAAATGATTGTTATAGTCTAGAGTATAAACATTATCAGTGTTACTCTAGGAAATTAATGGTATTTATGCGAGTTAATTAATATTTAATTGATATTCTTACAGAAATATGCAAAGCAGTAAATCACAAAGTAATCATATTGTTTTCTTGGACATACAAAATTTGATAATGGAGGCAAAATACATATTAAACTATTATAAATGATAAGAAGATAAATGTGGAGGAAAATTAATCAGCTTTAGAAAAAGTCCTAACAAATTCCTACTAAAATATGAAGTGACAGCAAAAAATAGATGTCAAATAGTCGAAGACATGGAAAACATACTTAGAAACTGACCAAAGGCTGTTGGCCAGATAGGGGCACAACAACACATGACACAAGGCAAGAGTATTCCGCTCCCTGAGGAAAGAGACTCTTGCTGAGAGGACCCACTCAAATGTATCCAGATACTTCACATGGTGCTCCACTCTTCAAATTTCAGCACCCAATTTATGCATAGGAATATAAAAATTGCACACTCATACATGTATACATATCACAGATTCTCTCACCCACATCAGATGATGCACATAGGGAGAGGAATCCACTGTGTACTCAGGTTCCCCACAGAAGCAAAAGCCACATGTACTGGCTAGTTTTGTGTCAACTTGACACAGCTGGAGTCATCACAGAGAAAGGAACTTCAGTTGAGGAAATGCCTCCATGAGCTCCAACTGTAAGGCATTTTCTCAATTAGTGATCAAGGGGGAAAGGCCCCTTGTGGGTGGTGCCATCTCTGGACTGGTAGTCTTGGGTTCTATAAGAGAGCAGGCTGAGGCAAGCCAGTAAAGAACATCCCTCCATGGCCTCTGTATCAGCTCCTGCTCCCTGACCTGCTTGAGTTCCAGTCCTGACTTCCTTTGGTGATGAACAGCAGCATGGAAGTGTAAGCCGAATAAACCCTTTCCTCCTCAACTTGCTTCTTGGTCATGATGTTTGTGCAGGAATAGAAACCCTGACTAAGACACCACATCTCCAAATGTACAGCATACAGCCTCTCATTCAACCAGAGATAGACCCAGGTTTACTGTAGGATAACTATTGTCTAGAAAACTGAAGTTCTGAAGGCAGGCAGGTGTCAGGATTTACAACTGGAATGAAGGATGAGGGAGTCATGACATTGGGTTCAGCTTTCTCTTCAAACAGCCATGTAACTTTGGGCAAACCCTTTCAAATGTTTTTGGTGTTCCCATTTCCTTACCCGTGGAAACCGAGGTTCTATTTCAGGAATGCTGAACCTATGTCTGGTTTTCACCCCAGCTCCAGTAAAGTCCTCTGCTTCCTCTAATTTAGCAAAGCCAAGCTGGATGTGGCTGAAGCCATACTTTCATCAAAATTCCAAGAATTGTCTACACTCCCAGCTAATGTGCTGTTCTTGGCTAGCTCTCCTTAGATAAGAGTCAACCTGTTCTGTTCAGATTCAGTGTTGACAATATCTCTAGCTAGTATAACATAACTATTTCTCCACTGACAAGAAACTCATTCAAAATAGGAAGTTTCTAGTATGGGGTGATTATAAGATGTTGATCAGAAGACTGTGGTAGTCATGGGGCAGGGCCATCTCTCTTCTTTAGGGACCTACCTCCCAATGACTGCCTTTGTATTCATCTGTGATTTCAGTTGTGGAGATATAATGATAGTGAAATGTTATAGGAAGAGAGAGAATGATGGGCAGTTGCATACGGAGTATCATCTCTGTGCCAGTCACCTTCACAATACTATTCATCAGTGACACTGGGAGGTGTAATTTCTTCTTATCGGCACTGAAATTAAAGTACAGAATGCTAGTGATTACCCAACCAAAAATTTCAACTGAATCCTTTCTCTTTAGAGTGACCAAATCGTGTTTTACCCACAAGGCCATAATCCTCAGCGTGTTCAACTGGTTGAATAAGTAGGAATAATACATTTTTGGAAAGGTAAACCTGTAGACCAAGTAAAATAATGTCATATTGCATGGATACTTGCTATCACCTATAGTATATTGAAGATGTGATTTAAAAGAAATTTTAAACAATATCCAATTGTATCTAGATTAACAAGGTAAGCATTGCTTATTGTTATTGTTACCAAATTGGCCCAGCAAATTTCTTCCTCCTCTGTAGGCACAGAGTTACAACCACATGGAAACTCTCTAGAAAACGTTTTTCACAATCCACGATAACTGTAGTTTTCTAGTTTCTAAGTGATTGCATGGCTTCGACCAATTTTAATTTCAAAGCTATCAAAATGATGGCTTTGCATGCTTCTGCTTCATATTTCTTACCCATGAACCCGGTTTAATTAAGGTACAGGGATTCTAAGTGCCTTTTGGTTTGGAATTGACCATTACCTTTTGACACTGTGATAAGCAATGCTATTTTGTGGCTCTGACTAATATACCCCAAGCATTTGATATGGATCAGAAGCAGGTCAGAATTAGTGCCCACCATCTTCCAAGATGATGATCTTAAATTTTTTGTCGATATTGCTCAGAATGAAGTGCAAGCGGGTCAAGTTAAATTTCTTAGCAGTAGCGCGACATTAAGAGAGGTTTTTGAAGTTACCTCACCTTTAATAAAATGAAGTCATCTTATATATGAATTTATTAATATTACAGCTAGGTTTAAACTCATGAAAGGCAAGCTTTTCTTAATAGTTAAATCAAGTCGAATCTCAGATTTTATGAGAGATGAGATGACAATAAAACAGGCCTGGTCAGTAAAGATAATAACTTGATTCAGTACTTGGGATGAAAGTGTTTAAGGTTTCCATGATAAAACTGTAATTTTATACCCCAAAGTGTGTTAATAACATTAAGTGAGGTAATAGGCAAAGTGCACTGACAGTGTAATACCCGTAGGACCACAGTAATAGAAATAATTTATAATGTATCAGCAGTAAAATCTTTAATGTTATCTCAATTCAGGGCAGACACCATATCTGGGGTTTCAGATTACACATGTTCCCTTTGCTACCCTGGCTATGGGCACAATGTTAACCTAAAATAATTAAGGAAATGGTTTTCAGAGTGCAGAAACCTTTCACAATTACAGACATAATGACAATTCTATTAACTATTTCCACGCCAGTTCTCTGATATTTGATTAATGGATCATATTTCAGAATGCATAAGAAGGTGTTGCTAAAAATAATCCCAAGTTACTTCCTTTCACTCTTGGTATCCTGTGTGGTAACAAAACCTAACCGGAATCTTCAAAAACAAAGTTATTTTCATGACTAAGTAAGTATTTTATTTTTAAATCCTGACTTGGGAAGATTTATTACTCAAACATGACTCTCACACATTGCATGTTTTCTTGATCATCCTAGGAAGAATGGTGATCAGGAACAAAGGAAATAATAATGCTAAGTGTACTTTATACACCTTATCTTAAGTCATCAATAGGCTTTGGCATATTCTTCTGATAGTGACTTTCACTATAGTGCATAGGAAGACCAATTTGAGGGTCTAATCTGTAAAATGCCTAACATTTCATAACACAATAATTTTGTGCAGGGTTTTAAGGTAATTTAAAAGTAGTATGGAGGAATCTTATATTCAGCTATTAAAGTTTCACTTGTTGATTTTAAATATATTTTAAATAATCATCTGGCTGTAAAATCGAGGGGAACTGTGGTTGTTCCATGTTGGGGCATTTAGACCAACTATATAGATGCTATGTGAATTCACTAATCTAATTCTATAATAACTGCATCCTATCCCAGTGGAACATGAGAGGAATCACAGAAAAAGAGAAGTTTAAATTACTGCTCTGTAGTACCATGGACAGCGGGTACAGAGCTGAGCATAATATGAGACTGACAGTATCCTTGATGTCCCTAAGCCCTGCACTGTCATAGTCTTTCTAACAAATGTTACCCTTGAATTGTCTGTGCATGAGCATGTAGAACCTTTTAAAGAGGCTAGTCTTAGTGCAAGATGTGTAGTAACTCTGAATATTGGTTTGCCTGTTAGTTATCTTTAAGGGGATAGATTTTTGAAGACTATCAGAATATCCCCAGTGATGATTTCAAGCAGCCAAGGGGTTCTGCATCCATGTATGACCTTAGAGCTCCATCTTCAAGTACATGCTAATTGATAGGGATGACCATGACTCAGAATGACATCTGAAATACAATTACTTAGATGGGTCATCATTAGGTGCAAGTCTAGTAAGGTCCTCTTGTGACCTTACTAGATTCCACCCTCACCTCCTCACAGAGTCCCTGGCTTCAGTAGAAAAGGCTCACTGGTATGCACAGAGAAGCTAATTTTATACACGCAGTGCCTTACTAAAACTTGTTTCACGCACTCATAACATCCTTTCTTCCATGGAGAGTTTGGATGGAACTCATGGGTCTCTGAGCTAAGAACTTGCTGGCCACTGCCAAATATATCTAATTGCTTCTTTAACCTCTTGCACTAATGTTTGCACATCTTCTAAATAAATGATAATGATAACAATCTTTATTTGTGGGATGGTTGTAACTTTTCCATTTACTTTTTATTTGGGTATTGGTACTTATGATGATAAGTCATGACTCACAACTTAAGGAGATTTAGAATTTTCAGGTGAACAACCCCTGAACATGTTTTTAAAGGACTTTTCCAGATTGGATTATTTGAGGTGTGAAGATCTGCCCTAGATGTGAATGGTAATATCCCATAGGCTGAGATGCTAAACCAAATACAAAGAAAAACATGAGTTTATCATCTCTATGAATGCTTTGTCCTGACTGTGGGCACACTGACTCAGAGGAGACAGTTCAAAATAACAAGAACTGATTTTTTTCTTTTTCTTTCTTTTTTTTCATTTTTTCTTTTTTTTTTTTTTTTTTTTTTTATCATTCAGGAACCTCTGAGCCTGGCTGTGCTCACTTCTGAGGATGAAGGCTAGTCTTCCAAATAGACTGTTTCTTAATGGTATCCTTATAGTTGGACAGTACTTGGTAATTCTGTTAGCTATGACTAAGTATCTGGTAACCTATAGAAGCAATTTCTAAGATATTTTGAATGGCATTCCATTTCTGTTTTGGCCCCTTATACTAACCTCCAGATATGAACTACTATTAATCTAGATGTAAAATTTTCAAAGGCTATAGACATTTTGATGGAAAACATGTTTTGGTTATTATATCGCCAACATTTAGGTGGCTTTCAACATTGCTTAGACCATTGTCTTACTGTAGTGCTGACTTGCCTCATTCTTGAATATCTTTCTTTGACAAGGCACCCATAAATGTATCAAAAATGTAAGTAATATGGGTTACTAATAAACAGAACATTTTATGTTAGCATAACAACAGTAATGTATCCCTGATCTGTCTATACATTTAAGTAGGACTTGAGGAAGTACTGTGTATACAAAAGAGCAATGAATAAGGAGGCCACATATTTAAAACGAAGCAGGTGGAAGCATCAAACTTTCAATTCAGTTATGAGTTACAACCTTTCTCTGCAAGAATGGCCAGTTTCGCCGGGTGTGGTGGCACCCGCCTTTAATCCCAGCACTCAGGAGGCAGAGGCAGGTGGACTTCTGAGTTCGAGGCCAGCCTGGTCTACAAAGTGAGTTCCAGGACAGCCAGGGCTACACAGAGAAACCCTGTCTCTAAAAACCAAACCAAACCAAACCAAACCAAACCAAACCAAACCAAACCAAACCAAACCAAACCAAACCAAACCAAAACCAAACCAAACCAAACCACAAGAATGGCCAGTTTCCTACTGGAGCATGCTTTCCCCCTTAGTTGTTTTTAATCTTTGCTATTGCTTCTTATCTAACATTTTGACATATTAATTTTATTGCCTGTGTATTCAGAAAGAAAACCTCTGACAGTTCCTACATCCCAATTTTGTTAGGCACCTTTCATGTCCTTGATGCTAGAGCTGTGTATATACTGACAGACAACACAACTCTTGATACATCTCTTCAGGTGGCTCAAACTGGTTAAGGAACAAAATAATAATCTTATCTCCTAAGAGCCCTTAGGTGTAAAAATAGTCCAGCTGCTTATTGCTCCAGGCTCTGAAGCCCAGGTATATCACAGGAGTGGAGAAAGTGGATTGTCACTTTCCCCTGCCTACAACAGCTTCAAAAGCAACCAGGAGTCACAGATTAAAGAGAGTGTGACAGTACTCTGCCTTCCTCAGGAAGGTTTAAAGATTCCTCACTTAGAGACTTATCAGGCTGCAAGGGGTTGGCAGAAGATAAACTTTAAAAATAAATGCCAAAGAGTTCTGATTATCATCTCAGTCTCTTGCTCTGCGTCTGGTC
Source organism: Mus caroli (assembly GCF_978045245.1). Taxonomy (NCBI): domain Eukaryota; kingdom Metazoa; phylum Chordata; class Mammalia; order Rodentia; family Muridae; genus Mus; species Mus caroli. Next base: position 77,783,409 of record NW_028227263.1, on the reverse strand, counting down.
AGCAACGTGTTAAGTGAATTGAAACTAGATGGTAGGGAGACAGTCTCAACCTGGTTATCAGTGGCAGTAAATGGAAGATAATAGCCTCAGTGCAGAGTTATGAAATGGCTTGCCTTTGAGCTGCCAAAGTGTTTAGCCTCTCTTTTATTATATTCACAGCAGTAATCCGATATGTCCTGACTTCTGTCATCTGTATGTAATGCTTATCAACTCTCTGTCAGTGATTCCTCCTCTTGTCAGGGACAATTATTCCTCAAAGTGCCAAGGTTATGACTGAAGCAATATTATGACTAGGAAGAAAATATGAAAGGTGCAGAACACCACAGCAAGTTATCTGGGAGCTGACGCCAAAGTCAAGGAAAAACATTTTTGATAAAAGGGGACAGAAGGTGGAAACATGTTTTCTACGCTCAGGGCACAGGGTGATGACTGAGGTTAAGTGGACACTCCTGAAGACACCTTGATAATTCATGACAGTGGCATGTGCATGCCTCTGCCCTCCCAGCTCTGTCAGCCTCCCCATTTTACACCTCCATTTATGAAGTTGTTCAAGTACAAGCGGGTGAGGAAGAGCAGTAGGCTAACAGAGTGGATCTGCTGAATAACTGAGAGTAGATATCTACTGCTCTGTGTGCTGCCTACTCCGCCTAGAGACAGTGACACAGCAAGGATTGTGTATCACTGTGGAAAAGGCACTCAGGTCTGTAGACACAAACTGGCATCTTAGAAAATGAATTGAAAGTCACATCTCAGACGACAATTTAAAAAATTTAAAATGGCAAAGTCAGACAGAATTTGTTTGGAAAGTTCCTTTCAACACTTACTGGTTGGCCATGAACAAGCTTCTTTTTCAGGCTATAAACATCTTTCCTATAATGGATAAAACTATTCCTGGAATTGCCTGTCTCGGTGCAGATGGAGAACACAGGGATAATAAGTAGAAAGTATTTGAGTAAGCCTTAGCAGATACCGTGTGATAAATAATACCAAGTGACAGAAGTCAGACTTTGTTAAATTTTCTAGGATTTCATTCCCCTATGGGTAAATACATCAGATATCTTGACACAAGTTAGACTACTAGGCTGGAAAGTTTGAACTGGTTTATGCTTCATATAAGCTAAGGCAGCTTGTTGAGTGCTATGAACATACAAGGGGGGGAGTTGTTTATGAAGACTTGATTTCTTGGTTCACACAGTTCTTGCTGTATGGGGGTTCTGGTTGGTGCCAAGACAATAGCATTTCTCTTTTTCTTTTTCTTTTTCTTTTTCTTTTCTATTTCTTTTTTTCCTTTTTTTTTCAAGTTTTGCATAAGAGAATAGGCATTATGCTATGCAGTTGACTTACATTTTATTTTAAAATCCTTTGGAATACTTAGTTGTTCATGTCATATACTTGCATGACTGTTGCAGAAATCATAGACAAATATGAGGTGTGTAGCTAGGCATACTAACATTATATTCAGAACACTTAACTGATGCCACATGAGCCTGTGATCATCCACAGCACATACTTGACTTTTGGTTGGAGTGAAACCTTTTGATCTTAAATTGCTAAGAAGAGAGACCATTAATTTGGTTGCTGTTTGGGTTGTTTGGAAAACAGTGGATAAAGCCCCTGCCTGGAATTCTTCTATTTGAACTTGTCTAGCTCTGATTGGCACATCTGGATGGCCATCAGCCCTACCTGTAGGAATAATACAGAATTCTATGGTACATAGTCTGACTTCAATGTCAATTCTTCACTTCAGGGTTGATCTTGCTTTTGTTGATTATGTTTTTTTATGGTAATATTTATATGTGAGTTTTTGTTAAAGTTTATACCATTAGCTTCTTGGAACATGTTTTTGTTTGTTTGTTTGTTTTCCTTTTCTTCATGCACACAAATTTTGGCTATAATCCTGATTTTAATAAAATATATATCAAATTTTGCATCAAGCATGATGATTCAACTGGTTTAAAAATTCTATGGAACATTTTGGAATATCAATATTTAATGCAAGTGATTAATTTAGCATATTTTACTTCTTTCAATTAGGAACAAACGTGGAATTTTATAAAATAAATATTTGTCATATGTTAAGATTGACAAAAATGATTTCACTTTTACAATTGTGGATTATTTAACTTGGATCTAATATTATGGGTCGTCCTCCCATTGATCTATTAAGTCATAATTAATAGCTGCATGTGAATTTAAATAAAAACCATTTTAGAAATGTTGTACAGTTGTCTGAGAGTATAGCTGATATTAGGGTAGTATTAGGAAAATATGGGCAGATTTTCCTTTGTTTAGGGTTCAGAAAACTCACTGATAACTGGTTATGGTTTAAGGTATACTATTGTAAGAGTTGAAGAATTTGAGCATTAGAGCTGAAGTTCAGGCTTTTGAATATACATTTATTTAAGTCATATAATTTTTTTGATACAGGGTTTCTCTGTGTAGCCCTGGTTGTCTTGAAACTTACTATTTATTTCAGGTTGGTCTTGTATTCAGAGATCTGCCTGCCTCTGCCTTCCAAGTGCTGGGATTAAAGTGCAGGCATGCACCATACTGCTCTGCAAAAACAAACAAACAAACAAAAAAAAAAACAAAACAAAAACAAAAAAACAAAAAAACTTAGTTTGTTAGTTAGTAAGTAAGTTAGTTAGTTAATTTGTCTATTTAGTTCTGAGACAGGGTTTCTCTATGTTGTCCTAACTATGCTGGAACTTGCTCTCTAGACTAGGCCGGCTTCACGCTTCTTTAAATTTTGGTGAAAAGTTGGCATTTGCAGTCACTGCAACACTTTTTATAATATTCTCATTTCTGTATTGATTAGGATAGAATTAGACACAAGAATTATTTCTTATGATAAAATGTTCTCAGTAATAGGGATTATAGAATTATAGTTCATGGTCCATTGTATTAACTAATCTCCCACTTTTTTGTTACATTTTTTTTCTCCCAAAATATATCCTTATGATTGGTACTTTCAAAGAGAAAACTTATTTTTAATTTGCATTTGAAAAATTTTATTACTATTCATTTTGTTAAGCATATAATAGAGGATGCATGTCTCTATTTTATATGAAAGGTATATCTTTCACTGTCATGACACAATGGCAGAGGAAATTTACTCTATCCTTCCTATCATCGGCCTTTATTTTATTTCAACCTATATTATGTTATCATATATGAAGGGAAAGGCAATTTGTTTATCTTCCTAATGACCAGAGCTTGAAGCAGTTGTTAACAAGCCCTTCTAGACAACCTTGTTGCGGTGTGGGAACTAGGCTAGAGTGTGCCCTTCCCCCAGCTTTGAGCAGGCTAGATAGACTAAAGTGCTAGACCTTAAGGTCTTTGGACCTTAAGGGCCCAGGTGGGGTCTTTGCCTTACTGCACCTGCAATTTCCTACAGGATTAGATTGCCCACCGAGCCTGCTTTGCAACACAATCCAGCTGAAACAAAGGATGGGTCTGTGGTTTTTCCCTATACAAACTCAGTGTAAATATTAAACTTTGAGCCTTGGTCAGAAACTTTTATCTTAGCATCATCCTTCTCTCACACCTGTTCCTTTTTCATTTCCAACCCCCTTTTAGGTACACAGTTCATCCATGGCTGCTGGACAGTTACACTAATGTCACCTGCCTCCAAAGTTATCCTAAATTCTTTCTGGAGTCATGTTACAAAGAAGAGAAAGACAGACAGAGAGACAGACAGAGACAAAGAGACAGAGAGACAAAGACACACAGAGAAACTGAAACTGGCATGTGGGCTTTTGAAACCTCAAATCTGATCCTCAAATCCTCCATGATGTACCTCCTCCAACAAGGCCACACCTCCTAATCCTTCCTAGACAGCAAGCATTCAAACATATGAACACCAAGAGGCCATTCTCATTTACACCACCGCAGGAACCTCAACTTACTCATTTAAATAAGTAAATAAATAAAAGTAAAAATGAGAAAAATTTCTTTAATTGGCATCTCTCTATTAACCATTTACTATTTGTAAACGAGTGTTAATTTTACTTAACCCTCATCTTTTGGCTTGTGATTTTTTCCTTGAGTTAACTGCAAAACCACTGAAAATACAAAATATGAAATAATAGAGTAAAAAGCACCTAGAATCAACTAAACATGAATGCTCATATATATTATCAATCCTCTACCCATATATAATCTATTTATCATTTTTATATCAATATAATAATCTAGCTATATCAATCAATCAATCTATTTGTATGTCTATCATCTATTATCTATCTATCTATCTAAGTATATGCATGTGTATATATCATCTATTTATCTATGTACACATGTGCTTTATATATGGGAGGCTCAGGCACATGTGACTGTGCAGTAATTTTGCACATCTTTATGTCTGCTACAATATTATACAAAGAAAGAAAAATGAAATAAAAGAACAAGATCCTAGAAACAAAGAGACAAAATGGCCCCTGAATGTTGATAAAGGCAACCTGCCTGCATTGCAAGTATCAGTAAGACCAAACACTGTTTCTGATCTACCGGTGTCACGTGAGCTCATCACTATTCAGAAGAGACTGAAACCACCTTTTGGTGACATAGAAACTCTTCAGGAAATCGCTTGACTAAAATTGTCTGTGAGAAGAATAGATGGGAAAGGTTTGTAGTGGTGCGGGTGCTGCTGCTGCTGGTGAAGCGATAAAAGATGTTACTAGCAAACACAGGAGTGGATGTTCACAGTCAGCTATTGGATGTATCACAGGGCTCCCAATGGAGAAGCTAGAGAAAGTACCCAAGGAGCTAAAGGGATCTGCAACCCTATTGTTGGAACAACATGATGTACTAACCAGAACCCTGGAGCTCTTGTCTCTAGCTGCATATGTATCGAAAGATGGCCTAGTCGGCCATCAATGGAAAGAGAGGCCCATTGGACTTGCAAACTTTATATGCCCCAATATAGGGGAATGCCAGGGCCAAAAGAATGGGAATGGGTGGGTAGGGAAGTGGGGAGCGCTATGGGGGACTTTTGGGATAGTATTGGAAATGTAATTGAGGAAAATATGTAATAAAAATATATAAAAAAAAAGATGTTACTTATTAATGGACTAATCCATCAAAAGAAGGTTATTTGAATTGTAGTCACATATATACCAAATATCAGTATATCGAATTTCAAAATATACTTGTTGCTGGCTGTAAAGGCACAAGCTGTTCTGAGTAGAGTAGTAGGAGACATTATAGACCACTCTCACATATGGTCTGGTCATCTGTATACGAATTAAAATTTATCAGAGATAAATGGCATGATTAGTCAAATGGATTTGTCCAATAGACTATTTAACTCAAACACTGTCGAATGTGCACCCTTTCCTGAGACCAAACATTTTTTATCAAATAGACCACATGTTAGGGAAACAAAAACAAAAACAAACAAAACAGAAACAAGCAAACAAAGAACCCAAGACGACAAATTCAAAATAAAAATTGCATGAGCTCTCATTCTCCATCCCTCTCTCCCTCTATCTCCCCCTCTCTCTGGCTCTCTTCTGTCTGAAACATAACCTTACTCTGTGGCCTTGGCTGGCCTGGGACTCTCTATGGAGACCCCACTGCCCTTGAGCTCACAGAAATCACCTGCCTCTGTCTCCCTAGGTTTAAAGGTGTATTATTACACATAGGTGAGATAATTTCTAGTTTGCTAGCTGATCACAGTAGATAAAAGCTAGAAATAAATAGCAGCAGAAAATGCAAGATCATGGAGACTGAGCAACATACTAATGAAGAATAAATGATTCATTAAAGAAACAGAAAAACTTAAATTCCAGAATCAATAAAAATGAAACATAACATACTAGAACACATAATATGCAATAAGAATGGTTCTGGTAGAGAATTTTATAGCTATAAACATCTACATTTAAAAGCCAGAGAAATCTTAAATTAGGAAAAACTAAATGATAGATACATCTCAGATAAGGGGCACCAAGCCAAATCCCAAGTCAGTAAGTAGAAAATTATAATAAAGATTAGAAAAATATTTAGTGAGATAAGTGTAAAAATGTCAGAAAAAAAATAATGAAACGAGGGGTAGCTTCACTGAAAGAATGTATTGACAGTGGTTGAAAATCCATATCCAAGCTTAACTAAGAAAGAGAAGGAAGAAACAAAATAAAACTAGAGAGTAAAGACTAACATCAACAAAATCCTTGGTGTCAGTAAGTCACAATTTCATATTTATTGTGATGGTTTGTATTCTGTTAGCTTAAAATTATCTAAAACCACCTAGAAGTTAAATCCCTGGGCATGTTCTCTGACAGAATTTCCAGAACAGACTTTTTTCTTCTTCCTGGATATTTTCTTTATTTACATTTCAAATGTTTGCCCCTTTCCAGGTCTTCCCTTCAAAAATCCCCTATCTCAACCTCCTCCCCCTGCCTCTATGAGGGTGTTCCCCCATCCACCCACTCCCATCCTCCTGCTCTGGCATTCCCATATACTGGGGCATTGAACACCCTCAGGTCTGAGGGTCTCTCTTCCAACAGTTGTCCAACAAGGCCATCTTCTGCCACATATGTGGCCAGTGCCATGTGTTGCTCCATGTGTATTCTTTAGTTGGTGGTCCAGTCCCCAGGAGCTCCAAGGGGTCTGGCCTGTTGCACCCTCTATGGGGCTGCAAGACTCCTTAGCTCCTTCAGTCCCTCTCCAACTCCTTCATCAGGGAACCCCACATGCTGTCCAATGGTTAGCTGCAAGATTTCTCCTCTGATATTTGTCAGGCTCTGGCAGAGTGTCTCAGGAGACAGCCATATCAGACTTCTATCAGTAAGCACTTCCAGGCATCCACAATAAAGTCCGGGTTTGGTGGCTGTAAAAGAGGTAGACCTCAAGGTGGGGCATAAAGTGAAAAGACCTATTCTAAATGCTGGCAGAACAAGACCCACACTAACCACAGGCAGAACAATTTCATGGGCCACAGTCCAGGCCTCAGACTGCATCTAAGGCAAATAAACTGAGCACTGCCATTCATCGCTCTATTTCCCAACTCTGGATGACGTGTGACACTGCATCCCACTCCTGCAGGTGCCTCCTCTGCTGTGATGGGATGTCCCTTCTTCAACTGATTCCTCTGCTATGTTGCTTTTTGTTTGGTATTTTTTTTCATATCAGTGAGAAAAGTGACCAAAGCATCTATAGTATAATAAATTGGAAAATTTAGAAGAAATGAATACGTTTGACAATACGTATGACCTACAAAAATTAAATGAAGAAGATATAAACAAATCGATGGTGCACAATTAAACTGAAGCAACAATACAAATTCTATCAACTAATATATTCTAGACTCAGATGGATTAATTACTGGATTTTAAAGATCTTTAATCAAGAAACAACGCCAATGATGTTCAGATTATTTGATGTAAGGGAAGTGAAAAGAACACTGCCAAATTCATTTCCTGAGGCCAATGCTACCATGATACCCAAACTGGATAAGATCTCAGCAACAACTAAAACAGAATTAGCAGTTAATTTCTCTGTTGAACATGGGTACAGAGTTATCAATAACAAAGTTTCAAGTTGAATTAAAATACTCATGAAATGATCATCATGACCAAGTGCACTTTATTTTAGAGATGCAGAGATAGTTCAACATGTACAGTTCAAAAAGTGCAATATACTGTATCAATAGATGCTAGGACAGAAATCACATGATCATCTTAATAGCTGTAGGTAAAATGCTTTGACAAAGTCTAGCATCCACTCATGAAAAACAGGAAGAGAAAACTGTGTGTGTGTGGGGGGGGGGAGAATGAATATTCTTTAATGTAGTAGTGGTTGTATAAGACAAGCTTACAGTTGAAGTTGTACTAAATGGGGAAACCCTCAAAGCACTTCTAATTCAGTAATCTGAGAAGAGTGTGCACTTTCTCTTACTTCATAGAGTCTTCAAAGTTTAAGCTAGAGGGCAAGACAAGAGATGGATGATAAACTAACGTGAGTAGGAAAGGGGAAAGTCAGATGATTCCTATGTGTAGAGCTTACACATAAAAGACTGTAAAATCAGTCACCTTTTAGCACAGATTCGTGTTTCTAGCAAAGATATAGGCTACACAACAAGTACACAGAACCTGGCAGCTTTTCTATAAAGCAGTAATAAACATGCTTAGAAATAAATAAATACATTCCACATAAAGCAGCCTCAAAGAGCACCTTAGAATAAATTGAACCAAGGAAGTGAAAGACACCAATAGTGAAATATTTAAAACACTGATGGAAGAGATTGAAGAAAACGGCCTTCATCTTCTGCACTGCTCTCAACATTCTTATTTTCCAAGCTCCTAAAGAGTTCCTAAAGAGCTCTGAACACGCAATAACTCTTCCAACCCAAAGTTCCAAAGTCCTTTCACAATTCTCCTCAAACCACTGTCAGCTCTGTCACATCAATACCCCAGTTATAAAGTCCACATTCCTCCAAAGAAAAGCATGATCATGCCTATCACAGTAATACCTTTGTCCCTGTGCTAACCTCTGTCTTAATTAGGGTTTCTATTGCCCTATCCCAATGATCACTAATTGAGAAAATGCCTTAGTGCTGGACCTGATGGAGACATTTTCCAATTGAAGATCCTCCTCTCTGATAGCTCTAGCTTGTATTAAGTTGACACAAATCCAGCCAGTAGAGTCTGCATGTATGCAAATAGATCCATATCTATCGTCTGCACACATGTCCAAGTGGAAATTAGTGGAATTTTTGAGGAATGGATATTCCTCAAAAGAATAAGAATATAACTACTATATTTCCCAGCTAAACCACCCTTGGGTAAACTAATGGAGAAGTTAAGTCAGTCCACTGCAGAGATAAGTGTATATCCATGTTTATTGCAGCGTTATTAACCATAAGCAAGTTATGGAATCAGCATAGCTGTACATCAACAGAAGAATGGGTAAAGAAAATGTGATGGCTATACACAGTGGAATTTTTTTCAGCCATAAATAATGAAATTACATTAATTTCAGAAAATGGATGCAACTGGAGGTGATCACTGAGGCTAAATATACTGGACTCAAAAAAATCAAGATCACATATTATCTAATATCGCTGGATACTAGGTTTTATGTACATATACATGTACAGAAAAGGACATCAAGTGATGAAACGCTAGAAGAGCAGAAAGAAAAAAGGTGGAATAGGGTCCAAAATACAGGGTATGAAACCTAGTACTAAATATAAGAATAGATGTCCCCAAAAATAATGTTTTATCAATAGAAACAAGAATCTCATGCTCAAACCTAGTGATTTTATTAAGATTTGAATATAACTAGACTCTCTTTTATTTTATTTTATTATTATTTTTTAGTTTTTAAAATTTTATTAGGTATTTTTTTCATTACATTTCAAATGCTATCCCAAAAGTCCCCTATACACCCCCCCCACTCCCATACCCACTCACTCCCACTTCTTGGCCCTGGCATTTCCCCTGTACTGGGGCATATAAAGTTTGCAAGACTAAGGGGCCTCTCTTCCCAATAATGGCTGACTAGGTCATCTTCTGCTACATATGCAGCTAGAGACACAAGCTCAGGGGGTACTGGTTAGTTCATATTGTTGTTCCACCTATAGGGTTGCAGAGCCCTTCAGCTCCTTGGGTACTTTCTCTAGCTCCTCCATTGGGGGCCCTGTGATCCATCCAATAGCTGACTGTGAGCATTCACTTCTGTTTTTGTCAGGCACTGGCATAGCCTCACAGGAGACTCTTTTGAGGGTGAGCATGAATGTTAGGTACTGGGTCCCTGGGAAAAAATCTTGTTGGACTTCTGCAAGTGTCACTTTAGTCTGTCCTTGAGCTCCTGAGTGTCCTTTCTGACCTGTAATTGTCTCTAGAGATATATACATTTGTTCAAAACATGAAACTTCTTTCCATCATCAAAAGCTACCTGAGCTGCGTGAGGGACATGAGCCACTGGGTGAGGCAGTGTGTTCCCTGTTTCTGGAAGTATACAAATGGACTTGAATTATTGCTTGGTCTGGGCTCCAGAAAACTTGCGAAAGTAGTAATGGTTAAAGATCTCAGAGGTGTGCAACTCTATAATGTGAAGCACAGGACCAAGACTCACATTATCTAAATTGATTCATGTCTTAGGGTTTAGATCTGTTGCCATGCTGTCAGTGTGGATACAATTATGATATTTACATATTTTGTTAGCAGCTGTAATGGTCTTTTCACTAGTTAGTGCATTTAAACCACACTTTTAGTACTGCAGGTTAATAGATCACTTTCATGGTTGTCAATATGACACAAACCTAGACACACCTGGGGGAAAAGAAATAATCAAGGGATTTCTGCCATTGGATAGGCCTGTGAGTATTTCTGTGGGGAATTTTTTCAATTACTAATTGTGGTGCTTTGAAAAGGAATGGCCCCATATACTCATTTTTTGTTGTTGTTTGTTTTGTATTGTTTTTAAATATTTGGCCCAGAAGGAATGGCACTATTAGGAAGTGTGGCCTTGTTGGAGGAAGTGTGTCACAGTAGGGCAGGCTTAGAGGTCTCATATGCTCAAGCTATGCGCAATGTGTCACACAGTCTCCTTCTGTTGCCTGTGGATCAACATGTGGAACTTTCAGCCCCTTCTCCAGCACTATGCCTGCAGGCACACCACCATGTCCTATCATGGCAACAATGGACTAAACCTCTGACACTGTAAGCCAGCCCTAATGAAATGTTTTCCTTTATAAGAGTTGCCATGGTCATGCTTTTGGTTCAGAGCAATGAAAACCCTAAGACAGTGATGGATAAGGAAGATTTCAGTTCACTGTGAGTGGTTATATTCCTTGGTAGATGAACGCAGACTGTGTAAGAAAGGTAGCTGAACAAGCAGAGGGAACAAGCCAGTAAGCAGACTTGCACTGTGGCTTCTTCTTCAAGCTCCTGCACCGAGTGCTGGCTTCTCCTGATGGTAGACTGTAACCTATAAAGTGGAATAAACTCTATTCCAAGTTGTTTTTGGTCATGGTGTTTATCACAGCAACAAAAATTTACTAAAACAATCAGCGTTCATCACAAATCTCATAAACAATTATTTCTAATTTTTCACTCTGCCACAGAAAGTGCTTAAGGAAACCAAAGCCACCATATCACTTCACCCCAGTAGAATCAGTATTCATCACTCTTTTTTAAATGAATCAAAAATCCTAAGTCCAGGGATGGGTTACCTCTTTGTGAGTTGTTAGCTGGTAAAATCCCACAGACTCCCAAGAAGTATAAACTATGTTAAGACCCTATTTCTGAAGAAATCACATACTAGATTCGGAGAGCATGGAAAAGGTCAAGCAGCCACTCATTTGCAGTCTTCATTCCTATTACCTATCTTTCATAGTGCTGGGAAGGGATAACCACAGTACCGGCAGACAAAAGTCATTATCCATCTTGCACATCTGTGAAGCTTGCAAGTTACAATAGTGACTTTCCTGGTGCAATAATGGCATGGATGTTATGAGAGTTACCAACCAACCACTCTGATTGTATCTAAGTTCTACTGCATGAGATGGGACCTATCCCTGGTACTCGGCTTTAATTTTTAATATTATTAATATTTACTACAAAATGTTAACAGGGCCAAGACATTATAGCTAGACATGTGATAGATGAAAACAATATAAATACTATTATTTCAGTCAATGGACATAGAATTAAAATAACTCCTAATGGCATATTGGTGTAGTTATAGAAAAGTGCATCTAACAACTTTTCTCAGCTCCTTTGTTTAGTACAGCTGGCCAGCATTCAGAGAATAAAGAACTGTGGTGAGCTCTCTACTCAGCTGTATGGTTCACACTCCTCCCCATACGGACCTGGGATTTTCTTGGAAGAGGATACAGAATGACTTTAAGAGTCAGAGGTGGTAGATGACCTTGAGGAAACAGTGCTTTCCAGACACAACAAGGCATTTGTATACATGAACTCACAGGGATTGTGACAGGATGTAGAAGACTGTAAGAATGTCAGATAAAATGGTGGGCACAAAATAGCTGTTGGGTGAGAGAGTCACCTTTCTTTGATGATGACACCTCCAGTGAAGCGACTAAGCTCAGAGCCAGAATGACTCTATGACAGGATACTGACAGTTTGCGAAACTAGGCCTAAGTTTCTATTTCCCAGAAATGAAAACAGGGATCCAGGAACCTGTGGTCAGCCAACTTCAGCCGTAGGCTACCAATCCTAGGTCACCTTGTCATTTGGCCAGAAGTAAGATTACATAGCTAGAATGAAGAAGTGATCCATCCCCCCCACCCCCCACCTGTGCCCCCCGGGAGGTCTCTAGAGCCTAACCAATTGCAGAAGTCTCAGATCCTTAGAGATAGAGCTAACCAAGTTAAAAGGGCACATACCCCTCCCTGTAATTCCCATTCCTGACAATAAAAGCTGAGGCTGGAAGTCCACTAGGTGTCTCAATTCCTGAATGGGGAGAACCCTGCATGCAGAAAATTCAGCTGAATAGACACACCCTTTGCTTTTGACTACTATTTGAATCTGGGGTATCATTTTTCAGTGATTCTTGAACTCCTAACTCTGATAGGTTGGCCACATGACAAGCAGTCTCCACACCTAAGAGTAGTTGGGCAATACAAAATGGAATCAATGAATGAAAACAAAACAAGGAAACAAAAACAACAGCAACAACAACAACAAAAAAGGAAAACAAAACAAAGGTGAATGGTTACAGAAGTGAGACTGGATATGGGAGAAATTAGAGGGGGTATAAAAATGATCATAATACAACTTTAAATTCCTCAAAATTAATAAAGATAAATTGTTTAAAGAATAATGTCATATAAGTACCTCATGCTAACCGATGTGCCACTATATGAGTGTCTATGCCTAGTCTTAGTGCATCTTGGTACACCATGTGCAGTTGATATCCCTGAGAGGCCTGCTATTTTCTGAATGGCAATGAAGGAGCAGTGGATCTGGGTGAGAGAAGTGGTTGGGGGTGAATTTGAAGAGTGGAGGGAGACGAGGCTACAGTCAGAATGAAGTAAAATAAAGAATAATCAGTCTTTATATGTTACTAGAAATTCAATAATTCATTTCATTGCTTTAACCTAGAATTTATTCCATATTTGGATTAAATACATTTTCTTAAAATATAATTTTAGTTAATTCTTAATTTGCTGTAATGTGTTAAAATAGTTTCCTACTGAGGGATAGTAGGATTGTTTCAAATTAATACCTTATAAAATTAATGCCACCGAGAATAAATTTGTACCTAGGTTAGCTCTTAACATTGCATGGTAAAAAATGTAATACATTTCTAAAATTGAGATTATTGAACCAAAACTTAGTTGCACATGTTTAGATAGATAAACATGGTCAGCTTTTTTCCAGATGCAAGGTCAGTTTATATTGCCACCGTGAGTGCATTAAAGTGCCAGGACATAGCCTCCCAACATAGCCGATGTCAAAGCAATGGAAAGATGCCAGTCATTATAATTTGTTGTTTTCTTATTATAGATAACAGTGAGCACCTTCTCCACTGATCCTCATGAACTTATCAGTTATTTATTTATTTAATAATAATCTTTACAGATGTGAGTTGATATCTTTCACTGCAAGTTGTTCTGCTGGTCAGTGATGCTGAACCTCTTGGCCATTTCCTTGTCTTCTTTAGAGAAATGCCTTTTTAACTTCTTCGTACAGTTTAACTGAGCATTTTTTCTTCTGTTTTGTAAGCATTCATTATATATTTTGATTACTAAGTTTCCATCTTCTTACCCTGTTAATTTTTTCTTTTGCAGTTGGAGAGCCTTGTATTTTAGCATAGGTCCATTTTTATATATTTGCTTCATTTGCCTTTCTTTCTTTCTTTCTTTCTTTCTTTCTTTCTTTCTTTCTTTCTTTCTTTCTTTCTGTCTCTCTCTCTCTCTCTCTCTCTCTCTCTCTCTCTCTCTCTCTCTCTCTCTTTCTTTCTTTCTTTCTTTCTCCCTTCCCTTCTTCCTTTCTTTTCTTCTTTTCTTCCTTTCTTTCTTTTTTGTTTTTGAGACAGGGTTCCTCTGTGTAGCTCTGGCTGTCCTGGAACTCACTCTGTAGACCAGGCTGACCTTGAACTCAGAAATTTGCCTGCCTCTGCCTTCCAAGTGCTGGGATTAAAGGCATGTGCTGCCACTGCCTGGCTTTGCCTGTACTTTTGGTGGCATATTTACAAAATTATGATAAAAATCAACCTTGATGCTTTTCCTTTACATTTTCTAAGCGTTTTATGATTTACATATTTTACATTAGGTAGGATAAATAATTTCTTTCAGAACATTGATTTGAACAGGCTCCTACGCTAAACCAACATTCACAGTAGCTGAGTTTCTGTTAATTGCAGCAAGTGGTATAACCTGTAAGTGACCAGTTTATCTTTTTACCTCCTTTTAGTTTCCTACAAATGTTGTCAATCAAGCTGCTAGTTAAATTTCTCACAACCTGTCCTTGTTCTGGGAACTGCTCAATTCATGAACCAGTCTTCCAAAACTTTATAAAGTGTTTTTGTTCTCGTGGTCAAATAAATGACACTGAATCTAATTGGTTGAATTAATCAAATTAATTTTCTTCTAAAGAGTCTTTATTGCCTTTTGAGATTAGACTGAGATAGGTACATTCTTTGGCTGGTGGGTGTTCAGCTTTCCCAATATTATGTGTGGAAGAAATAGTATTTTCCCTGTGTGTTTTCTTGACACCCTTGTCAAGATCAGCAGACCGTACACAAGAAAGGGCCATAGGCTTCCTGTCATGGTACCCTCTGTGCTTGGAACAACACTAGCTAGCTCTTATGCAATAGCTTCTTCCTCCATGGTACACACATACTCATCCTGACAGCTTCCATTTTGATAGGACTTCACCCCAGAACACTTCCTAACTCTAGGTTATAAGTAAATAAGTCTTTAGTAACACCTCCTTCACACATCTAGATAACATGCTTTATCCAAAATGGTTATCTAATTTCCATAAATGACGAGAGACTGGTGATTGCATCTGCATTCTTCTATTCAGCATCCAGTGTCTGAGAAATATCCACAGTCAAGAGCAGAATGTTCTCCTATGAATGTGGTTGTAATAAATGATCATGTGCTGAGGTATTTCATTTTTTATATTTGCTTAGTGTGCCTGTGTGTGTGTGTGTGTACTTCCTCTTGCCACAGCGGTACATGGAGGTCTGATGTCTTGCAGCAGTTCATTCTCTCGTTCTAAAATGTAGGTCCTGGGAATCAAACTCAAGAATTCAAATTGTGAGGTAAGCATCTTTACCTGCTGACTCATCTTCTCAATCCCCAAAGAACTTTTTTGTTTTGTTTTGTTTTTTCTTTTTTTTTTTTTTTTTTAGATATTTTCTTTATTTACATTTCAAATGTTATTTTCTTTCCCCTCCCCCCTAATAAACCCCCTATATCATCCCTCTCTTCCTGCTTCTATGAGGGTGCTCCCCCACCCACTCACACACTCCAGCCTCCCTGCCTTGGCATTCCCTACACCAGGGCATCAAGCCTTCACAGGACCAAGAGTGTCTCCTCCTATTGATGCTTGACAAGGCCATCCTTTGCTACCTATGCAGCTAGAGCCGTGGGTCCCTCCATATGTCCTCCATGGTAAAAGATTTTGTAGAAAACACAGTTTGAAAGGAATTTGTAACATTTTCCTAATTTTATAATGGACATAATCAACATCTTAGAGATTACATTCACAGACATCTTGCTAGATTCTTCAAGTGAATTCTCTTGATTAATTATTATCAACATGAAATGAGAAGGTATACCAGTTATCCGCAGTGTAGTTTTCTTTATGTGCAGTGTAGAAAAGTTAAAGTAAGCTCATTTACTCTTAAATCCAAGTCTTCCAAAGAATTCAATTGTGAGGTTTAGCTGACTTTAATTAATTCAATTTGAATTTCTAAGAAGACACAGTCAATAGCTAATGTTATAGATAGATAGATAAATAGATAGATAGATGAATAATAGATCTATGAGTATATACTTTTATACAAAAATTAATATTGAATTCTATATCTTCTTCTTAGTGCTTTAGCAGATGGGAACATAGCAACATGTTATCAGTTCATACCTCTCAACAAGAAGCATAGACATTACTATGAATATTTTAAGTAAATTTAGCTTCCTCCTTCATTTCCCACAGGAAGCATACATTGTTTAAAATGGAATTAAAATTATGTATTTTAAAAATAAAAAATCTCTGTTTATAATGGCCCCTCTCTTTAAGACAGAACCTCATGTGACCCAGGTTGGTGTCAAATTTGCTGTGTGTCAAGGGTGGCCTTGAATAATGGAGGACCACCTTGCCTCTGCCTCCTGAGTGCTGTGTCTGCTGAATGATATTGAGTGATACACATGACATCTGCCAACAAAATCCAGGACTCTGTGCAGCCCTCTCCTAACTGAGCTACAGCCCTACCCCTATTCATGATTTTCCAGTGCACAGTGTTTCTTTCTCATTGTTCCTCCCGTAGACATAAAGACACTTCCTTTTCCTCTTCAATGTTCTTTGTTTATGGACACCCCTGTTCTCTGATCTTTAGTTACAGATCAAGTTAGTAATACAGACCTTGTCATGGTTAAATAGAGTAGCAGGCACTTCCTCTTGGTCCTGCCCTTAAACACTGTACACACACACACACACACACACACACACACACACACCACATTTGGTTCTCATTCCAATGGCCAAATATAAATAGTGGACTTCAAACATGGGAACTAAAACTTATTTTTCCTTCAATGTGTAATTCATTTATAAGCACAAGAACAAACAATTGTTGAATGTGTTTTGCACGCTGAAAGCCATACAAAGATCAACGGGATTTGGGATGATAGATTTGTTCCCTGGGAAGAAGACACTCATCAGAATGCTGGGAAGCAGGGGGAACAATGATGCCAATAGTGGAACAATTGGAGGAGATACCAGTGAAGTGGCCTGGTGGGAACAACATGAGGGCTCCTGTGCTCAGGTCCTGGCAGAAGCCTTGGGTGACTTGGTGACTCTAGTATGTGGCGTCAGTTCTTGTTCCCAATGGGATCCATATTTTATTTTAGATGATACTTTCAACATATGGCTCAATTGACATTGGCGTGACTAGCCACTTCCCCCTCTTCTGGAAATATGCAAATTGACAACACATTGTTTGCCCTCTCTGGTTTGTGTCAGAGTTGCCAAGGAGGTCAGCTCATACCCATTCCTCTTTCTTGCTCCTGGCCCTTCGAACCTTTTGCAGGCTTAATTGTGTGCAGCTGGGTTGGTTCTGCCCTTTCTCTTCCCCACACCCAGTTTCAAAGGCTTGGCCTTTTCCCTTGGGATTTGTGGTTCAGTGAATCACATCTTCCTTGGCTCAACTCCCAAATTATCTTAATAGCCTGTAGAATCCACGAGGTGACCTCCACTTTATCCTGGCTTCGAGGGTGCCTTTAAGTCACACCTGTAGCCATTTAAAATGGTGACACCCAGTTCTGGTAAATTCCTGGTACCAGCTGTTTAGCAATGTCCAAATTTTGCATTCTATACTATGTAGAACTGTGGTTTTTTAATTAAGAAATGTTTGGTCCACACTATGAAATATTAGAAATTAATGAGATTCAGTTTTATTTCTTTCTTCAATATCTTCAATGTTATAGCATTATAGTATAATTAAAAGGGGTTTAGTCTTATGTCCAGTAATTCCCATTTCACATCCAATCCTCAGTTTCTTAGCATGCAATATAAATAACATGTATTTAAGCTCATAATTAGAAACAGTAACGTACAGTTGTCAGCATATGATGATATCCCTAACCTTGACTGTAGATCCATAAGATTATAATGTTGTGTAAAGCTTCCTGCCTCTGAGGAACATGCCCATGACAATATCTCAGCAGACCACGTTACTTACGTACTTTGGTATATATGATATTCAAAAAGCCTTTTGTTGTCAGGCCTCTGAAAGTTTAGTGGATACAACCATGGGAAGCCAGAATTCTTAATTAATAATGATAATAAAGACATGTTGTTAACATGTGTTTTATATATAAACATTTCATGATCAATTTAGCGTGTTACATATAAAAATGAGTGTACTGTAAAGTAGTGTACTGAGTATATTAGCAACAAGCTCAAAGATCTCTCTCTCTCTCTCTCTCTCTCTCTCTCTCTCTCTCTCTCTGTGTGTGTGTGTGTGTGTGTGTGTGTGTGTGTGTGTGTGTGTATGTGGCAGGGTATATGGGCCTCCAATTTTATGCTAGGTTAGGTCCATGCTCCAGGATATCTCTCTCTCTTTCTCTCTCTCTCTCTCTCTCTCTCTCTCTCTCTCTCTCTCTCTCTCTCTCTCTCTCTCTCTCTCTCCCCTCTCTTTATTTTTTCATATAGGAGCTGGGTTCCAAACTCAGGTCTGCATATTTTCCTAGTAAGTACTCATAACCATTAGGCATCTTTTGATCTCTTGACTGCCTATTGGTTGTCTGATTGTAACCAGAGACATTGTCTAGTGACCAGATAATGACTGGTGACATAGACAAAGATCTACGTCAGTCAGATAAGTACTATTTCTCAGCAAATCCTTTTATCTCTTCCATTTGTCCTGTTCAAGTCCCTAATTTCGTGTTTCAGCCCAATAAGGATTCCTACAGTATATATCTTTAAATTACAAAATTACAATTTTCCTCATTTTCAAGACTACACTACTTGTTTCATCATATACATTTTTTTAAATTTGGTATTTATTTCTTTTACATTTCCAATGCTATCCCAAAAGTCCCCCACATGCTCCCCCACCCACTCCCCCACCCACCCACTCCCACTTCTTTGCCCTGGCGTTCCCCTGTACTGAGGCGTATAAAGTTTGTACAACCAATGGGCCTCTCTTTCCACTGATGACCGACTAGGCCATCATATACGTTTTCTATTGAAACTTTGGTATCTGATGACAGTCATCTACCTCAAGCATAGCTCTTATAGTATGTGTGAATTTCTTCTATTATCCTCGCTTTCATTCTCTAGTTGCCCCGCCTCTTTGTGTGCATACCCCTTTAAGGTGTAGTGAAGAGCTTTCAGTGCTCAGCCTTCATAACATGTTTGAGTATTTGGTTTAACCAAGACTCATCTTCAATGCCTGGTGCGTAAAGTGTTTCACTAGTCATCTGTAGACTACAGAAATAAGGGCAAGTCAGTACACAAAGCAGATTAGATTTCTCTTAGCTCCAAATAATAGCAGTACCATTGCTTTGCAGTGAAAGACATCTCAATTAAACACACCACCATTTAAATTCAGTAAAGAGGCAATTTTTTTTTCTGTAGTTAAAAATGACTTAAAATGTTAGGAGATTTTTTTAGTTACAAAAATATTTTCAATACTTAAATTTAATAGTTGCACAATTCAATAACCCATAAAAGTCTACAAAGTAAAGTATGAACAAGTGGATATTGAGAGAAAATAGTCAAAGGAGATGGAAATAAAGAAATCCCAGATTCACAAGTTACTAAAGAAATGAAACCCAATCATTTATTTCAGGGTATTAGAGCCCAGTGCTGACCAACATGGTAACAAATATTAACAAACTGATGTGATTAAACATTTATGTGGCTTGTAAGAACTCAGCATATGGATTGAGATTAATATTGTTTTACAAGAAAAGTTATACATGATTACAAAATTGGGACTATAGGTAAATCATGAAGGAAAAAATGGCAAGTTATAGACATCCATAAATTTGTTAGGATATATAGTCTGTATGCTTTGGGGACATTTTCAAGTCATACCTTCTTTTTAGAACTAAGTCAAAAACTGAGAAATAATGTATTTCTGTTACCACGTAACTATGTAAAAGCCAATGCAGAAGTTTTAATTTCAATATTCGCATTGCTTCTTTGTATGAATTTCTATTTTTCTTACTTGTATTACTTTTCTGGCTCTGTCATTTCTATCTATCTATCTATCTATCTATCTATCTATCTATCTATCTATCTATCTATTACATCTTTTCCTCAATTACATTTTCAATGCTATCCCAAAAGTTCCCCATACCCTCCCCACTACTTCCCTACCTACCCATTCCCATTTTTTTGGCCCTGGCATTCCCCTGTACTGGGGCATATAAAGTTTGCATGTCCAATGGGCCTCTCTTTCCAGTGATGGCCAACTAGGCCATCTTTTGATACATATGCAGCTAGAGTCAAGAGCTCCGGGGTACTGGTTAGTTCATAATGTTGTTCCACCCATAGGGTTGCGGATCCCTTCAGCTCCTTGGGTACTTTCTCCAGCTCCTCCATTGGGGCTCTGTGATCTATTAAGGAGAAATTGCTTCAATAACCTGCACAATGCAAACAACACTAAGAAGACAAGACACATGGCTCTTCCTCAACTATGATGGAGACCATAAGACACTTCTATAGTTATCTTGTTCCTCAGTTCCGTATGAGGAATTAAACCTTACTTTCTCCATCTTCAGCTAAGGAGGACGGAGGTAGTTTGGTGGTATTGGCCTTGGTGAGTAACCTCCCTCAAGGTCACTTGGCTTAGAACAGTAAGTCTTCAGAGCATGAACCTTGATATTTAGTCCTCTCATGAGGACTTTTCTCACATCCGTATGAAGTTTGTAACTTACTGCTCAATGACATCATTGTCTATCCAGTTTGGTGAACGACCTGATTCCTACTTCTGGACTCCAAGTAAAAACTCCTGAACGTAATCCAGCAATTATTCTGTTAGCCTGCCTGAGATGAGTAGAGTTTTTGGCCATAATACAGCAAGAAGAATGGGATGATCTTTTCTCCCTCCTGATTTGCATAGACTTTCCAAGGACTGCTCTTGGTTTGGGTCCATTCTGGAACCTACTGAGAAGCAATTTTGGCAAATTGGAGATAAGAAACACTACAGTCTGGAATGCTTTTCTGTCACACCACGTAAATATCAGAATAGACTATTCTCTCTGGGAATGAGTAAAATCTGCTCATCTGGAATTCTGAGATGGCATAAAAATGAATGCTTTTTTTATTTAAAAAATTCTCTTCAAAATAAAAACACCTGTGCCTACAATTACAGGCAGGGTTGTGAGGCCCTGTTTCCCACTTAGTCTTTGTGATGAAATAACTACAGTGCTATCACTGGTCCCTTGGAATGGCCAGTACTTTTATAATACGTATAATAGCATTGTTCAGAGGTATAAAATCATAGATACCTGCTTTGGAGAACTGTGAGAGAAAACTGATTACCTGGGCGTATTTTATCAAATGAGTAATAGATCTAAATTCAGCAACTTAATTATTATCCAGAATTTGTCTAATTTAGTTGAAAGTTTAAGAACAGAGCACAAGAATGTATAAAACATCAGAAATAAAATCTGTTTAATTATATACTAATCAGGAATTAATGTAAACGTATGGTCTCCTAACAGGATACCATGCTTTGGGGATGAGCAAAGCCTTAGTAATTTTTTTCCTATGTGAAAATGGACAATATATTGCAAAAATAAAAACAACTGAAGAAAATGATTGAAAACATTTCAATCACAGCTGGACTTCTTTCTAGGCACATAAGCAAGGAGCTTGTCTCTCTCAGTAGTGCTGTGGGTAAAGATACTCAGTCATTCAGCTCTTGCAGCCCACTCCCCAGTTCCAAGAAAAAGATAAGACAATGCTTTTCTTCTTCTATCTCCCTGGCATCTTCTTAACCAACAACAGAAGGAAGGATTAATTCTATCACTCCATGATCAACACTCATAGTGCATACCAAGTATCCTGTTATGTGTAATGTTTTAATGTCTATTTGACACATAGAAGATATAGCTATTGACATTAAATCTTTTGTCATGGCCAGTAGCTGGGTGCTCTTTCTACCTAGAAAATAAAATATATTTAAAAAATATTTATTGAATGAAGTGAATGTAAAGGCCTCTCTCATACCTCAAGTGCTTGTTCAAAGTTTTTGATATGTGTGTATATATGTGTGTGTATATATGTATACACACACACACACACACACACACACACATATATATATATATATATATATATATATATATATATGGGGTATACACATATACATATATACATATATATATATGCATACATACATATATATACACACACATACACACATATATGTATATATATAAATATGGACATGGATTGTAAACCATAAACATACATATATTTATAGATTTTTCTGGATTCACAGGAGATTGAGAAGAGCTAGAGAGATAATTATACCAGTTAGGAGTGCTTACTGCTCTTGCAGAGAACCAAAAGTTGTTTCTAGCAACTATCCTGGGCAGTCTACCACCACCTGTAACTTCTGACCTCCTCTGGCAACTTAACTCACATGCACATTACTTCTCCCCCACACATATTCAAAGGAATTTTTAAAATTAAAATTACAATAAAATTCAAAAATTAGAAAATAGATTGAAAGTGAATTATTCCTCAAACTAAAGATACTATCGCAGCCTTATGAATAGACCATTGTAACTTTACAAACAATCTATAGAGATACATAGGAAATAAATTAGACATACTACATTGAGCCTGTCTATGTACATCCAAAGGATTATGATTCATAGTGGCTGCTCCAAATGAAGGGATGTTGGAATTATCTGAATAAAATTGACATGGATTGGGCATACCCAATGGGCCATGAATTAAAAATGTTTCATTAGTATCCACTGTGAAAGAGTAGTTTAGAACTTCTACTTTAAAATAAAATACTTCCAAACACCAAATACCCCTCCACCTAGAAACAAATGCCATTGATGAATGAGTTCTTAGATTCTTGGGAATCCTTCAGTTCTTTCAGATGTTAAGAAGTTGAATCTGGGAAGATTCTTATCTATCTCTGAATGGAGATTTGCTACATTAAAAAAAATCCTTAGCTCACTGGATCAGAAGTACACCCTGAGTACAGAGATGAAGTTCTAAAATGGGATCCTGAAACTTATTACTACAGACTTCGGAGAGGCAATGCTAGGTGACCCCTTTGCTTAATTTCCTCGGACAAAATACCTACTTTGGTCTTTAAGGGTACACTGAAAACAGTTTTCTAGTAATTTAAAAGTCCATAATTTTGCATACAGGGATTGGAAAGAAAACCCATTTGTAGAAAATCTTCCTTTCTGCTTCGAGTCAAAGTATCTGGCAGACACTACTAGGAAGAGAACAAAAGTGCCCAGGGACAGTTCTCCCCACCAGTCAGTCCCTAGTGCTTTACTCTGGCATCTAACACAACCTCTTCCTCTCTCAATTAATAGTAATTAAAACACTTTTAATGTAAAAGAATTGGAACCATGTCAAAATTAACATTTCCCACAATATCCAGATATGTGTTTTACTTAAACATGCCACTATTACTCTTGTGTGAAAAGTCTCAATCTATTTCCTTTTCCTGTCAATCACTTGTACCATGCAAGATCCTGGTATGTTGGGTGATGACCTTTCATCCTGGACAAAGGCCAAAAACCACAGTAATTTGACTGATGCAATTATTTAGACTGTTTCTAATAAGCCTAAAAATGTGCTGCTAACATTTTTCAGATGTTTGTAAGCTTCTGCCTCTCAGTTTGTCCTTAACATACTATTGATGTCTTTGCTTTGAATAGCTCAGTTTTGATCATTTTTGATCATTTCAATCATTTCTGGGCCAAAAGTGTCATAATATTATTTTTATAGCATTTTCTTCATGGATCAAATATTTAACAGTAAACAAAATATATCCAACATACATTGTTGAGCACTAACTTTGTGATAGACAGTGTATCACATATTCAACATGAAAAGTATCATGATATTCTTAAGTATATGCATGCATAAAATAAGCATTTAATATGCTTAACAGAGACACATGTTCCAACTCAGCACTGTAGATTGTGAATGTGTGACTTTGGAAGATTTCATTATATTTCAAAATTGGAAACTAAGTTGCAAAAATCACATACATAGAAAAATCATAGAAATGAGAGTTGAAGCAAAACAAAACAAAATAACAACAATAACAACGAAAACAAAACAAAACAGGGCTTTGCAGTTTATATTTCCAACCATTGAGGCATGCTGGCTTGGGGGGTCTGCATTAATTACTTTGTTTTAATGGGGGGCAATGCTAAAGAATGGTTTGAAGAATTAGTACTTAATTATGAAATGACACATTGCTTCTGAGTGCATTCAGTAGTCAGGTCTTCATCATAAGCTTCTTCTCTGCAGGTCTCCCTGCTTGACCCAGAGACACGGGAAGTCTAGTAGTGACAAAGAAAGACATCAGTTGTCCCTAACAAGCAAGATGGAACATGTCAGTATGTCAATAGCTTTTTGTTAACGTGAAATAAGCCACAGAGTGATTTGAGAAGAAGGAACATCAATTGAGAAAACTTCTCTATCTGATTGGCTGGTATGTACATCTGTGGTATAAACTGCTGGTAGGCATTTTCTCTATTATGATTGATGCCCATATCAATGAGCCAAGCCCACTGTAGGTGGTGCCACACATGGGCAGTTGGTGGTAGGTTATATAAGATAGCATGCTGAGAAAGCTGTGGGAAACCATTCAGTATGAAGCATTCCTCAATGGCCTCTGCATCAGTTCCTGCCTCCAGGATCCTGCCTTGACTTTCTGCCCTGTCTTCCTTCAGTGATTCACTGATTGGAACACATAATCCAAAAGTTGCTTTTGATGATGGTGTTTATCACAGCATCAGAAAGCAAACTAGACCAGTCATTCACTATTAAAATTCATTTCTTATTAATCATTCCATTCATTTACATCTAAAATGATATCTCATTTCCCAGTTACCCCTCCACCAACACCCTATCCCACATGAGCCCTCCCCTCTCTGCTTTGCCTGTATGAGAGTGCTTACCCACCCTCTCCTGCCCAACTGCTTCAGAATCCCCCTATCCTGGGGCATCAAACCTCCTCAAGACCAAAAGCCTCCCTTCCCACTGCTGTCAGGCAAAGCCATCCTCTGCTACATATATATCTGGAGCCATGGATCCCTCCAGGTACACTCCTTGGTTGGTTGTTTAGTCTCTGGGGGAACTGGATAGTCAGGCTAGCCTATGTTGTTCTTCCATTGGGTTTGTAATCCCCCTCTGCTCATCCAATCATTTCACCAGCTCCCCTACCAGGTTCCCTGAGCTCAGCCTGATGGTTGGCTCCAAGCATCCACATCTGCATTGGTCAGTTGCTGCCGGACCTCCCAAGGAGTCACTGTACTAGGTTCCTATCAGCACATGCCTCTTGACCATGGCAACAGTGTTGTTGGGTTTGGTGTCTGCAGACATGATGGATCCCCAGGTAGAGAAGTCCCCAGATGGTCATTCTGATTGGTGTGAGGTGGAATCTCAGGGTCATTTTGATTTGCATTTTTGTGATGACTAAGGATGTTGAACATTTCTTTAAATGTTTCTCAACCATTCAAGATTCCTCGGATGAGAATTCTCCATTTAGCTCTGTAACCCACATTTTAATAGGGTGGAGTCTACCTTCTTGAGTTCTTTGTATATTATGGATATTATCCCTCTAGTAGATGTCGCTTAGTAAAGATCTTTTCCCAATCTGTGGGTTGCTGTTCTGTCCTATAGAAAAACACAAATTAATCCATTCTTATCTCCTTGTACAAATCTCAAGTCCAAGTGGATCAAGGACCTCTACATAAAACCAGATACACTGAATCTAGTAGAAGAGAAAGTGGGAAAGAGCCTCAAATACATGGGCACAGGGGAAACCTTCCTGAACAGAACACTATTGACTTATGCTTTAAGATCAACAATCGACAAATGGGACCTCATAAAATTGAAAAGCTTCTGTAAGGCAGAGGACACTGTCAATAGGATAAAATTCATTCTTGAAGCTGAAAGGGATCGAATCCATGTGTATGCAAATCATTTTAAAAGTTAAACAGATGCAGTCTGGCTCTACAGAAAACACACACACACACACACTGAAAGAAATAGAGACCAAGAAGTTAAGAGGAAGGAGTAAGGGAAAGGGGGGAATGATATTATATTTTAATTAAAAATGAAAATATATTTTTAAAAAAGACCTGTTTTATGGTATTTTTAAAAAGAACAGATGCAGAAACAAGCAGTGCAGGTAGGGTAGGATATCCTTGTAAGTTGGGATTTGAGCATGAGGAAGTGCTGGAAGAGAGATGAAGCTAACCATTGATGTTCTCATTCTGTTTTGTTGCCCCAAAATGGGCACCCTACTTAATACAATGCAAAAATGACATGGCAAAATCACTGTCATCCTAGTATCACTTGTAAAATCATTGCAAAAAGAAAAAAAAAGGCCAATTAAAAATACTTAGGTATATACTTGGTCCTTAATCATCATGAGGCTAAGTCTTATACTCTTACTGAAAGTTGCAAACATCTGCATGGAAAGCATGGAGCATGGAGATGACCTTGCAAACATTATGACTCCACAGCTGACCAGGAACTGCAGCTCATCACTGCTAGCCAGAACTGCCAAAGAACAGCACACCACATACTGCCACCCCTGGAAAGAAGCCAAATTCCGATGTATAGGAGGGTTTTCAGTGAGTACATATTGCTTCCATACCAGTGCATGAAAACCTCTAAGTGGAACCATTGTAAATCAAGAGCAACCTCTGTGAATCTTAAAGGTGATCGCTTCTCTTGGTTTAAATGCTTGTTCATCCACTGCCTAGCCATGTTATTTTGAGCATGTAGTTTGCTCAAGGAGTGTTATCTATGTTATGTAACTAATGGAGCTATAGGATAAAATAAGCAAAATGTAAAACTGTCCTGGAAATATGGATGAATTACGGTAGAGCACTTGCCAAAAAAGCCTGGGTTTGATCCCCAAACTAACAACTCATTAACTAATTAGCTAACTTACTAAACTAGTTAACTAACTAAACAAACAAATAGAATGGAAATGTAACATTGATACACATTTTGTGTTAATTTTCTATCTATTGTTATCATTGATAAGAAACTGGGATGTCATGTGGGAAGATAAATGCAAAACCGGAAAATATGATATTGGCCCCTCTTCTGTGAAGACCAAGGGAGGCACAGCATGCCTGAAGTCTGACATGAAAACATCGAGGAACGAAGTGGGCTCAGTCACAAGCTGCCTGTTTTGTAAGGCAATGATTCTCAATCTCCTTTTCCGTGGCCTCTAACCTGAGCCCAGCTGCCCTTATTTCCCCTGTTGAAATCTCTCCCAGATATGATTTCTGTGCAGGTGAGTCATTTAAAGGAGAACTAGTCCACATTCCACAAAGAATCTTTCATTCTAAAACAAAAAATGTGAAATAGCCAAAGGCCGAGGCTGCTGTCCCCAGCTGTCATGAGCTGAAGCCACATGTGGCGTAAGATTTCAAGTCAAGCTTCCAGCAGGTACCAGAGGCAATTAAGTTTTCTTGCCCCTCGTGTTGGAGTCGTTCCAATTTGTCTGCAGAAGTGCGCGGGATGACCTCAACGCACCTCTGCTTTTCACTTGAATTTATTTATTTCTTGAGTGACAGGATGCTGCTTTTTAGGCAGAGAACTTTCATTTAATAATTCAGCAATTAGATGCACCGCTGTCAGCTGCAAAGTCCCTAACAGCTTTTCAATGACAACATATGGGAGGCTTTCATGGACTTCCAAGGTCCTTCTTGGATGTCCTGAGCAAGAAGGACAGAGGAACAGGAGGGTGTCCTCACTCAGGTGTGTTGTTCAAACCCAGATGCGAAGGCGGCTGAGGGTTCAAGTCCAATTCCTCCATTTCCTCTCTTTCACACCATATCACTGACAAGGGTCCAGGCCTGGTCCAAGAAAGTTAGAAATGGTAAAATTAAAATACTCCATCACTGGTATACTCCATTCTGCCAGAAATGTGAGCCTAAGGTTCACTGATGAACACTGCCTTGCAGGGGATCAGGGAAGGTGTTTCAATATGCCTTTGTGTGGATTCTGCATGCATAAAGGTATCTGCTTTGTTTGCAACCTCAAAAACAAAACAAAACAAAACAAAACAAAACCCCCAAACCAAACTAACCAACCCAAACAACAACATCCACAACAACAACAACAACAAAAACTTTGCCAGTAATTTATTTTTTCCCTAAAGGAGGGGCAAAACCTTCTAAAGAAAACAAAAGAGAGGAGAAAGATACTAACAGCAGCATACTAATTAGCCAAGACACCCCAGCTACTCTGCATTAGCAGAAGTGGGCACATTATGTTGTATGTCTTTGTTCACCGGCAAGGACTTGCAGTAGCCAAATAATTCACTCTCAGGTCTGCTTTAGCTAGAAGACATGAGGTTTTAGAAACTATAAAAGATCATTTAGAGCAGTAACAAATTACTGCTTTTAATAAAATGCTTTTCCTCCAACTGAATAGAAAACCGTAAAAATAGTCTAGAGAGAAATAGTCTATAGAACACTTTTTACTTTGAGAAAAATAATACCGAGAAAATGATAGCTGTGTAGAAGACCCCTGTAAAGAAGGATAAAGAGCGCCCCCTCTGGCATCTCTTTCTAGCTGCCCTATTTACCTAGCTCCTCATTGCATTAAAGTCTCTGCAGCAAGATCCCCTCATTCCAGTCTTACTGCTCAATGCTGACTTGTAAAATAATAAATTTGCCTTTAGTTCTCCTTTCTATGCGGTTCATAAAATGGTCCTGTGAACCAGTTTCCAAGGCTGTATACAGAGGGCTTCTCAGAGTCCTTTCCACCCAGGCAGATTCCTGGCCACATCAGTTGACTTCCTTACAAGCACTGCTCAGGTTTGTGTCCACGAATCAGTAGTTTTCCAGGTAATAAGAATATATATTGAAAAGTACCTCCTTTAGACTAGCCACAACCATAAAGTCATTTGTTGTTGGCTTTAACCTTCCGTTCATCCTCAGGTTTGAAGATTGGATTATCTGATAAACCCCGAGTCTGGGTGTCAATTTACATGTTCCATCTCTTCAAAGCAATCTGACCTATGGTATCCATGGTAATTCTATTATACTGACCCTGACATCTAATATCTCATCTTTCCTGATTTATAGCAAGGTAGTGGGCATGTCCTCTTTATTCCCTGCCCTATTATAGGGTCCATTTTCTGTTCTTTGCTTCAATAACCAAGTCCAAACTGAGATAGTTAGAACATGATGACTAAAGGCATTAAGTATGCAAGGCTTGGAAGACTTTTCCTATTGAAGAAAATGTGTGATACATTTACATAATGGAGTATTACTCAGGTGTTAAAAACTAGAAAGAAAAATCATTCTCATTCCTGTAAGAGGTAACCCAGACCCAGAAAGGCAAAGGTAGTACGTATTCACCCATAAGTAGAAAATAGCTTTTAAATAAAGACTAATCATGTTCACAGACCCAAAGAGGCTAAGTAATAGGGAAAGCTCAAAGTGGGGCACAAGGATCTCTCTGGGAAGAAGAAATAGAATGAGTTTTGCTTTGCAGGTAAACTGGGAGTGGGTAGTGAAGAGAACAAAAAGGACCCAAGGGAGATGGGAGGTTGGAGGGAGAGAGTACAGGGAGAGACATCTGGGATGGGAGGCATTTAGGGGACAATGTAGAAACCTAGTGTGGCAGAAACTCCCAGGAATCTAGGAGAGTGGCCCTAGTGAAGTGTCCTAATAATTGTAACCAAACAAGGTTTCCAGCAGTGAGACTGAGACACCAATCCATCCTTTGACCTACAGTCTCTCCTTCCTGTGAGATGTGCTGAGGGTAATGATGGTGCAGAATGTGTGGGAATAACCAGCCAATGATTGATCCAATTTGAAGTCCACATCATGAGAGGAAGTCATGGCTGACACTGCCTAGATTGCAAGGAATCAGAGACTGGGGACAGAACCAAACATGACTGGGAAAAAAAGTTCAGTGCAATGTTTCCTAATGTTTACTCTGCTAATAATAAATTGGTGCTGAGCACAACTGTCATCAGAAGTATTATCCCACAACTAATGAGCACAGATGCAGGGACCCACAGCCAAACATTAGGCAGATACAGGGGAACCCTACAGAAGATGGAGAAGAAAGCTCATAGGAGCCAGGGGGTAGAGAACACCAGGAAAAGAGAGTCTACAGAATCAACTGATCAGTTCTTATAGGGGATCACAGAGACTGAAGCAACATTCACAGACTTGCCATGGGCCTGAGCTAAGAACTTTGCACATACCCTATGGTTGTGTAGCTTGGTGTTCTTGTGGGACTCCCAAAAGTGAGAGTGGGGGTGTTTCTGACTCTTTTGCCTGACTTTCGGACCCTTTCCCTCCTACTTGGTTGCTTCATCCAACCTTGATGTAAGGGTTTATGCCTAGACATACTGAAACTTGTTATGCCTCACGCAGTTGATATGCCTGGGAGGCCTGCTCTTTTGCAGAAGGGAAAGGGAGGAGGAATGAGTGGACCTGGGGGAGGGGAGGGAGGGAAAGCTGCAGTTGAGATATAGTGCATGAGAGAAGAATTAAAAAACAAAGACTGCACAGAACACATTATGACTTTGGTGCCCTTTTAGGATATCATTAACCCTGACATAGAACACTAACTTATAAAGAAATAAAAATTCATGTTTGGGCATAATAACTGAGAGGCCAATAACACTCGAGCTGGAAAATCGGGAGTCGATGTAGATGGATGTACATTATGGTGGTATTGTCTAAACTCTACCCCCACAGCTCCTGACAGCAGCCAGGTGTGCTCCTCCCCACAGTACCTGCAACAGCAAGGTAGGCCTGGCCCACTATAAAAGGGCTGCTTGGCCCTTCCTCTTTCTCTTACTCTCTTGTCTCCCTTACTCTTGCTTCCTGCTTGCCCCCTCTCTCCCCATTCCCTTCTTCCCCTCTCTTCATGGCAGCTTCCAATTCTCTTCACTCTCCTTTCTCTGACTTTCTATTCCTATATTACTCTGTTAACTTCCCTCCCCATGCCCTAAATAAACTCTATTCTATACTATACTGTGACTGGTCTCTTGGGGGAAAGGATGTCTTAGCATGGGCCCACTGAGACACACCCTTCCCCCACACTCTACCAGAACATATTCTTATAGTTCTTTCTCTTTGTGATCACAACACATTATATAAACTTTCCTTTCTTAGAGGTGCTCAGCTCATCTATACAGTTCAGTGACTTTTATCATCATACTATAGCTAAAGCAGTAGATTGTCAAAGACTATTCATAATGGAAAAACATGAATAAACGAACATTTGCAAATGACAAACATTTTCTAAGCTTATTCTGTTCATCCTATTCTGTCTCTGAAATTATATTTTAGCCATATAAAATCCTGTTTCCCAGAACAGGTTGTGGAATCCAATTGGAAATACCCAAGGCTCTTCCTAAATTTCTCATTGGCAATAGTATTCTTTTGCTGGCAATTTTAAGTTGTAAACAAGATCAATGAAACTGCCATTTGTTGAAATATCTGAAATTACTATTTTTCGCTGATCTCCCAGACTCTAGAATTATCTTTGTAGATATTGGATCACCATCCCCAAGATCTCAAAGATATTCCAATCCCTAGATCTAGGTTTGTAAATTACTGTAAGTTCCTCGCAAATTTGGAAAGCATTTTGGGTCTGTTTAGCGGGACTTTTTTTAGGTTTTAGAGGCTAGTAAACTTCTGTGATCAGACAACCAAGCTTCACTAGGGACATGTAGAAAGACATTTTTGGAATTTAGAAATCTTTTATGGAGTTCAACAAAGCTAGGCTTTTTAAGACCATGGGCATTTTTGAAAAAGCTAGTTTGAAATTCATGCTGAGCAATGGGTTCTTTGTTCTAGATGGCAAGTACCATGCTCCCAAGACAATTAACACCATTGATTCAATGGTGAGAAAAGTCAGGGCAAAATGACTGACAGGAAGGGAAGCACATTGTTTTCAATATCAGCTCCCTGCCCCACAGGCTCCCCCTGCCAGACCTTTGCACCTGTGAAAGGCACATTTGTTCCCAGGGATGCCCTCCCTGGCCCTTCTCCCAGGAAGTGGGCAGGCAGGGTGGGTGTCAGTTTTCTGTGTCTTGTTGCTCCAAGGAAAGAGTTTGCCCTCGCTTTGCGATCACCCTGTGCTGTATCTAGGTTAGGCAGATACCTATCTTTAGTGCAGTAGAAAAATAGATTCTGCCACATTTCAGTGCTTACACCACCCAAGGAAACAGAAATAGCAGAGCAGGAATCTTGCTGTGGTGTGTGGTACCTATAAGCCCTGTTCTTGGAAGGCTGAGGCAGAGGATTGCCATGAGTTTAAGACTAGCCTGGACTATAGGGTGAAATCAATTTTTCATAACACACACACACCTACCCCTATCACCACCAACCAACTAACCAACCAACCAAGACCTAAATGATCATCAACAGAGAACAGCAACATCCCCTATTATTTAGAGAAATACAGTTCCCGCTATACATAGGTTGTGTACCTATGCACACCACTTTACTTGTAAGAAATTCAACCCCCGGTTTTTCATGATGACTGTAATTAGAAAGGCAGGGTAAGAGTTGCAAAGAGAAAGAGCAACAGAAGTACATTGCTTCTTCCCCCTCCCACCTCACCTTTTCAGAGAAGTGTAGGTAAAAACAACTGAAGAGAGAAAACATTGATCTTAGTACTAGTGCTCCATGTAGGAGGGTCGTGGTGAACATGTCCTTCCTAAAGTCATTACAAACAAAATTCAGACTGCATTATGTGTTGAATTAGTAAAATATTACAGATTCCCAGAGACGATTGTCCATCTCTATGCCCCCCTCAAACACACACACACACACACACACACAAATGTACAAAATATAGAAGTGAAATTTGGCATCTGTTAAACATAAAAGTTACAACAGGGTAGATACACTTTATAGATTTCTCACTAAAAATAAATGCTATTAGATGCTCAAAATATCTAAGGCAGATAACCATGATTTAAAAATACAAAAATATGTTATTTTAAGCATTTTTGTTCAAAAGAATTATAATAAAGAATAATAAGTGTGAACTAGACAGTTCAGATACTATTTTAGTTGTATTTTCTGTGCATTCACAGATCTAATAGTTTCAGGGCTTTACACTGCACAAGAGACAAAGTACAACAGAGCAATTTAGTTATCAAAAACAAAATGTCCTTCTCTGTGAGTGTAAGGAGGAGCAGCTGGAGTGCAGCTCGGCTTGTTTTGAAAGGAGGCAGCAGTAAGTTCTCCTGTAAGACCCAGGACCATGGATATTTGGGATTCATTCTGCAGCAGAGACCATTATAGAATCCATAACTGAATACAACACAGAGAACACCACTATTGCTATATCTACAACACAATCTCTAAGTTAAGGGAAAACAAGGGAAAAGGGTATGGGAAAGTTAAAAGATGGAAAAGATAAGGGGGTCTCTTTGGAGAGTGTGTTTTCTATACTTATGAGGAAATACATACCCATGAAACCTCAAAAATCTGGTCACTTATATACAATCTGGATATTAATAACGCCAGCTGATATGCCAACATGGATGGAAGGAATCTCATACAAGGCTCTACCTTAGATGAAGGGTTGCAGGAACTTAATAGCTGCTGAAAAGGGGAATGATTGTCACTGAACACAAATAAATAACAATAACACTCAGCAGCCTGAAGTTATTTATACATACTTAATAATAATAATTAAAGAACACGTTCTGAACTTGGGAGGGTTTGGGAGGCATAGAAAGAGTTGGAGGGGGAGAGGGGAGGGTAGAAATGATGTAAAGACAGTATTTGAGCATGAAATTAAAAACAAAGTCCTCACCTCTAAACCCGTCATTTTTACCTAAAGTACATATGGAATGAGGGGTTTGGAAGCACTTACAAAATCTGCTTTCCTCACTTGTTCCTGTCTCTTAGATCTCACACTCCTCACCTTTCCTCTCTCATCATCACCCAGAGTCTCTGTCTTCCCTATCTTGACCTTTTGTCTTCTACTCTGCACAGTTCCTGTTGTGATCTCAATCCCTTCATGGAGGGTGACCACTATGATCATCATGATCTCCCCTCCTCCATTCTTTGAGAATCTTGGTTCTTTACTCTTAATAACCTCTAGGTATAAAAGTCCAGAAAATTGTCCCTGATAATGCTCTGTGTCTTTTCCATCCTGGTGTAGAATCAGTCATTCTACAGTGCTTAGGATCTAGTAGACTCAAGAGAGCTGGGAAATGAGGAGGAAGGAAATAGCAAAGGAATGATGGAACAAGTTACAAGGAGAATTTGGTTAATTCATGAATTTTTTCTCTACATATCTTTTTAAGTAACTCTAACAAAACTAACTTTATAAATGACATTTTTACCAGTATATTGCTATATACAGTAACTTAATATTAACAAAGTTTGTTAATATTACTAGAAACAAAATGTTTCATGATCACAGGAATACATCAAGTAAAAAAGAACCTGGCAA
This sequence comes from Mus caroli, assembly GCF_978045245.1. Taxonomy (NCBI): domain Eukaryota; kingdom Metazoa; phylum Chordata; class Mammalia; order Rodentia; family Muridae; genus Mus; species Mus caroli. Next base: position 77,749,063 of record NW_028227263.1, on the reverse strand, counting down.
CAGAGATGACTCACATCTCTATTCTCTGAGTATGAGCATCCTATATCTTTTGCTTTTATTTCCTGCATAAACATATATCACACAGATAATTCTGCATTGTTACCCATGCAGCTGACTGACACTTTCCTGTGCTGTCAAACTTCCTGTCAGTCTTTATGCTGATTCTTTACCCTCCACACACTGAATTTCTCATTATTACATGGGTGTGGATGGGTACCACACTGTCACAAGTCAAGCCTAAAGTTATATTGCACCATGGAGCTAACAGTATAAGCAACCATTTTGTTTCCATAGAAAAGTGATAAGGAAACACACAGGTGGTGGCTGGATTTGAAAAATTTCATCAAATTATATTTTGTGTTTTCACAGATTCCCCTAAATTCCCATGCATTCCTCTTTGTCTCTGGTAAGGTGTGTGTGTGTGTGTGTGTGTGTGTGTGTGTCCTTTCCTTGCCACCTATGTTATTTTCTGCCATCGCTGTCTTGTATAGTGTGAACCTGTGCCAAGATTATACAGACTGTAGCCACCGTTGAGCTGACACAAGTTCCCGGAGGTGCGCACATGAACCCAGCTGCCAGCTTTTCTCTTTATGACCTTATTTTTGATAGGTGAGATCCCTAGGCTTATTCTCTTGTAACACTAATTGAGAAGCTCCCTCTGGAGGACATCAGTGAATGGAATGAAAGAAAAGACCCAAAGTAGTACCAAGGACAAAACTGTGGGTTTACAACTAGACTTTGGTGAAAGCCTTATGATCTATTTTGATGTTGTGAAAAGATTAAGTGCTAAATAACTATTCTGTATGTAACAACTTCATTTGGCTTCATTTCTCTGTATATTATTCCTTTATTTGAATGGTCTTTCATGCTTTTCAAACTCCATTAGCTACTGCATCTAATAGCTGCATGCCTTGTGTTCAATATCCTCTTCGTGAACACATGGCTTTTCTTTCTATAGTTGGCAGAATAGAGCCATGCCCACCTGTCAAAGAAACCCATGCATGAATCTCTGCAACCTATAAATGTGTTGCGTTATATGTCTATGGGAATTAAGGTAGCAGATGGAATTAAGGTCCTAGTCAGGTCTTGTTAGAATAAAGATATTATCATGGATATTTTTTCTTGTGAGTTGGTGCAGTGTAATCAGAGCCCTTAATTGGTGATGAGGAATTAAAAATTTCAGAACTGAGAAACATTATCATGAACTACCCAAAATTTTATCCTAGGAAGATACTAACTACCTCTTGAATATGAATATTATGAGAGTAACTCGATAGTTTATGATTATATATAAAGCCCCTCCCCTTGCAAAACAGAAACTCATGCCTGGTATCACTCATTTCCTAGGCCAAAATCTCATGCTGGCTAGGTCATAGGCAGTAGGGAAGAACTCAATATTCCACAAAATGGATGAGTATTAAATTGCCAACTAAGTTCTTATCTTTATAACCATGGGTTAGTGTATTTCTCAAACGTCATCAACTACTGCAATAAGTAGTGGTTGATAATAATGATGATAATGATGATGATGATGATGATGATAATAAAGAGTAATAACCACAAGTGGTTGGTACACAGAGAATAAGAGTATTCACCTTGAAATGGAATATCTATATCATACTTCTTCCTCCAACTCTCAGGAATCATCAAGGAAAAGGGGGCACAAAGATTGTAAGATGAGAGGGAGTAGATGTGTATAAAGAAACCTCATTTTCCAGATATGTCAGTGCAGTTACACGTATGAATCATTAAGGACTATACTCACAAAATATACATAAGTTTAGAAAGCCAAACTCCTGGCATGGATATGGGAGGGGTTCAGGAAGGTTTCTAACTTACTGAGATGCCCTTTGCTGTGGATGACTACGGAAGGAACAAGTATCAGGCTTTATGAATACAGTCCAAGAGAGTGCCCTTATGCTCCTGAAGATGGTCCCAAACCTGGTAACATGTAGGCAGCATTGAATGAACTATTAAAATGATTTTAACAATGATAAGTAATCACTGATACATGTCACATGTTTATGAGTGTGCATGCAGTAATGTAAATGTATGTGTATGTTGTGTTCCTGTATTCCTATGCTGCTAGGAGTCAATCATTAGAAATAGTGATTCACTAAGATATTATTCATTTTATTCAGTTCACATTTGTGGTGTGATTTTTTAGTGAAATGAAGTATAAAACATGTAAATCATTCTAATGTTCATTTAGAACAGTAAGTGGGTGGGAACATGGATGATATATATTTAAAACTATTATAATAGAGTTTTATAATCATTATATTATTTTAAATCATAAAATAATAACAAATAAAGAAGCTATGAGGATATATATATATATAAATTGTTTTTAAAAAGAAAAAATTAAAATAAGATGCTAAAGTAAATGCCCTTTCTTCTCTCTCTCTATGTGCTTATTTCAACATATGATGTAGTAATGAAAGCATTTAAAATATATGAAAAAGGAAATTATTAATCAATAAATTACTTCTAAGAAATTTTCAAAAGTAAGTTGAGTATTTGTCTCTATCTGCCCACTGCTGAGATTTTATGAAATAAGATATTTTTATTAAATTATTAACTATTTTATTGTTTCAGTCTGGAAGAAATTGCTATTATGAAGCTAATGGAAAAGTAAAGACAAATTGATATTTAAATTTTCATAATTTGTACAACTTTAAAAAAATATACTAGTTACAAACAGAGATAGTCACATTGATAAAATGACAGATTTAACATTATTTATACATGGAGCATTATTAAAAACAATGATAAAGATATTCAACATTCCAAGTAATATCAAAGTCATTAACAGAAAATTATCACAAATGTTCAATTAAGGCTGTTTAATAAATATATATTGTACCTAACATTAAATTTTTTGAAAAGTAAAATAAAAAGGACAGTGCTTTCTGCCATCTGTTACCTATGTATTCATGTCTTTTAACTGACTGTTTAATATTTATCATTTATTTCTCTATAATTCTATATCTATATTTGTATTTACATATCTATCTTTCCAGTTTGGTCTAAAAACTAAAAGTAGCACTTAAAATTACCTGACATCACCTAGATTTGGCTATAATCAATATGTCAAAGTTTTATATGAATATTATTGAAAACTATCAAAAATATTGGGTTTTGGAGGGACAGGTTTGCACATGTGCATGTTTTTATACTATGTGTGTGTGCGTGTGTGTGTGTGTGTGTGTGTGTGTGTGTGTGTGTGTGTGACTGAGGCACTGGCATCAACGTTCAGTATCATCCTCTGTTCTCCATTCTACTTTTGGAAACTGGCTGTCACTGCTGTGGAAGCTTGCTGCATCATGAAGACACACTTGTCAGGAAGCTCCACGAATTCTACACCTTTTGCATGTTCACTACAGAGGCTACAGGCACAGGCCACACTGGCATTTTTATATTACTACAGGCTATCTGAATTCAGGTCCCTGTGCTTGCAGAGGAGACATTAGCCAACTCAGCCATCTTCTTGGGCCCTCAGCAAGCTTGGAGACAATTTTGCAAATGTCATCAAGATATTCAATCCAAGAAAACATGTGCATTTAGATTTTGACTCTGCTTCTCTATGGTTTCCCTCTAAGGCAAGCAACAAGCTTGCAAACTTTATATATAAACTATTAACTATAGAATTTTCCATAAGGGAGAAAATAGCATTAGTGACTCATTTGTAAAGGTATAAGATGCTTGATGCAGCAACTGAAATGGTTGCTTTGTGAAGAACTTTTGAAACAGAAATTTTCCTAATAGTATTTTAAATAGACAGTTACAAAATTTGGACCACCAGTCAATTTTTAGCTTTATACTTATTTGTGTGTTCCCCTTTAAATGCAACCAAAACTGAGAAAAGGTCCAAGTAGACAGATACAAAATTTCAATTTTGTATGTATTTTATAACATCAGTGAAAAAGCTAGGAAGTATGTTAATGATGTCTCTAATTGCTGAAAGAAGAACTTTTAGTCTCCCATTTATCTTTTCTTTATTTTCCAAATTTAATGTGGGGTTTCTCCATTAGCTTCAGAAATAAAACACACAAACATTTTTTAATAAAGGTACTGAAAGCTTTTTTTCATCATTACCTATTGAGAAAATGAACCAGCAATTTAAAAATTCCATTTCAGCCCATATTTGAATAAAACAAATGACTCATGCACTCTTGCTTTGACTACTAATGCCAAAAATGGAATTAAATTTTACAATAAAATAGATCCACACAATGAAATGTCACTATTAGCTTGCACTGTCCAGGCAAACTTTCCTTCTCACCTCTTGGATTCCAAAGTTGATGCAGCTTTCACTCCAAGCACGGGATGCTGGTTGGTTGAAAAACAAATATAACATGATTTTCATGTGTCTGTAACTAAACAAACAGTCACAGTCCTTGGAATAAGTAGAAAGGCTGTTATTGGTTAACTCCTTTGGAAGTTTCTGCAGAGGATATGTCGCAAAGAAACCTACGAGGAGAAAATTAAAGGAAGAAGTGGTGGGTTTGGCTTGAACCTTCATAGCACTCAGAACACCATACCTAAAATGGGAAGTAAAATGATTAATAAGGTGCCAAGCATTGAAATTATTCACTTGAAATATCTCTCAACATGAAACGACTAATCTTTAACGTTGAACTCATTAGTGTGTTCCCGTTTTGATGGCACCAAAACTCAGGATAGGCTAAGGAGCTACAAGCATCTCAATTCATAGGTGCTGAAATGAATAAAATAAAATAAATGATTCTGGGTATTAGAAAAGGTGACACAGACTTCTCTTCTTTAAAGTGTTGCCATTTTCATCGTGTCCTCAATTTCCTCGTCTACCTGTGACTCTGACAGTGATATGACTCATAGGAAAAAAACAAGACAGAATATCAGAGATTCCAAGAGAATACAGAGATTTCAGTTTATGTTTGTAAGGTTCTCCCTTGTTCTACAAGACAGTTTTTAATGCTTAGAAGAGAAGGGGCCTTGGCACTGTGCTTCACAGACCCTGAATTCCTTCTGTAGGAACACAGCCTCAGACCTTTTCTCTAGTACGCACAGAGGACCTGTGCTTCACAGATTAAGAGGCTGGGTGCTTTGCTTCTTTCCAAAATGAAATAAAGATGTTTTCCTTGTGCAGATGTTTAAAGACATGGTGCCAAAGATGAATTTTCAATGAGAACCCTCAAGAAATGTCACTTCTCTGTCTTACCAGAGAGATCCAGCATTTTCTCTACAGGGACCTCTGCTGGGAACACTTGACAGGGAGGCAGTTTAAATAATGATGCTTCTACTCACTTGTCTTTAATAAGTTTGAAATAGGAAGGCAATGAATTTGTAATACATTCTCTCAAAAAGCTTTTCTTCTTTCCTGACTTGATGATGTAAAAGTTGAAAGCATCAATACCACACTGGAGGATAATGGTTTTAAATGTTTTTCTGTAGGGTCTGTGTTAGTCATACCTGGGGCACGCATAAATCTTAAGTTCCTTTAACTCAAGAAATCCCACAAACTCATCGCTATGCTTATTCTTTAGGGTAAGTATATACTGTTATAGTCATACAATAATTAGGTTTCTTAACAAAATAAACAAGAACAAGAACAAAGCAACAAAGAGTCTTCAACAAAAGCATTGTAAGTTAACTCTATAACCTGAAAAAGTCAGACTCATCTATAATTAAAAGAGAAAGCTAATTTTTGTTCAAACTAACACGAATGTTTGGTGATAATTTTCTGTAGAAAATGCAAGCTATGTAAGTAGATTCTTTAAAGTCTCAATAAAGCAACACAAATAAATTGTCTTTGGTAATAGGTGTTTATTACAAGAGTATACTGTGATATAATTTGCAATAAAACCTTTCTCATTCTGGTATTCTGGGTACCACTGTTGTAGAGAAATGAGGACACTATAGATTTCTGAAAGAAGATGGAAAATCACTTATCATCTTTCAAGGTATCAGTTAACATTGAAACCCATCCCATGTGATACAGCCAACCCCTGACACTATTAATGATACTCTGTGCATGGTTGCATACAGAATCCTAGCATAACTGTCTCCTGAGAGACTGTATCTATCAGTGGATGGAGGCATATGCAGAGATGCACAGCCAAACAGGAGGCAGATTTGGGGAGTCTTGTGGAAGAGTGGGGGATAGGATTGAGTGAGCAGGAAGGGTCAAGGACACCACAAGAAGATCTACAGAGTCAACTAACCTGGGCTCATGGGGGATCACAGAGACTGAAACATCAACCAAAGAGAATGCAGTGGCTGGACCTAGGCCCCTACACATTTGTAACAGATATACAGCTTGGTCTTCATGTGGGCACCCTAACAATTGAATCAGAGAGCTGTCTCCTAGTCTGTTGCCTGCCATTGGATCCCTTTCCCTACCTAGACTGCCCAGTTGGGCCTCACTGGGATAGGCTTAGTCCTGCCTTGCCTTGATGTCCCAAGGCAAGTGGTACCTTAGGAGGGTTTCCTGTTCTCTAAGAAGAAGAGGAGGGAGCAAAGGAGGGAGGAATTTATAAGGGTGGGGCTGTGAGGAGAGGAGGCAGAGGCAAAGGAGGCTGAGATCAGGATGCTAAGTGAATAAATAACTTGAAAAAAAAAGTTAAAATCAAGCAATCTGCCTTTTCTCCTTTTAACCAGCATTTTAATTTCCAGATAACATTTCATTTATAGTTTTAAGATACTTCCAGGACCCAGATATAGCTGTCTCTTGTGAGACAATGCCGGGGCCTGGCAAACACAGAAGTGGATGCTCACAGTCAGCTAGTGAATGGATCACAGGGCCCCCAATGGAGGAGCTGGAGAAAGTACCCAAGGAGCTGAAGGGATTCGCAACCCTATGGGTGGAACAACATTATGAACTAACCAGTACCCCCGAGCTCGTGACTCTAGCTGCATATGTATCAAAAGATGGCCTAGTCGGCCATCACTGGAAAGAGAGGCCCATTGGACATGCAAACTTTATATGCCCCAGTACAGGGGAACGCCAGGGCCAAAAAAAATGGGAATGGGTGGGTAGGGAATTGGGGGGGGGGATATGGGGGACTTTTGGGATAGCATTGGAAATGTAATTGAGGAAAATATGTAATAAAAAAAAAAGATACTTCCAAAAACTAAAAAATCAGGAGCCTAGGAAATGGCTCATGGTGTAAAAGTACTTGCTCTACACACCTAATAACATGTATTCGCTGCAAAAAACTCATGGTAGAAGGAGATGATAAGGAATTCCCTAAATCAAGTCTCTGACCTCCAAACTTACGTAATGATACATGTGTGCATGTACATGCATCCACATGTGTGCATGAGCACACATATACACACATAGACATGCATACAAATATCACTATTATTAAGAACTTCATGTGAAGTCATCTGGAGGTAGTCACCCACCAGGCCACACACAAAATGCTGGCTTCACGTGACACCTGGAATTCAGACTGCATTAGTACTTTGGTTTGTACTCTTCTCAGACACAGCAATGGCACACTGAAACAATTCTCCCGACTCTTCTTGCAACACATCCAATAAATTAGATTCAAAGAAAAAGACAAAGCTTTGCACAGTAAGGATTAACTATGCTTGCTTTATTTGATTGCTCTTCCTGTGCACCTTATAGAGTTGTATGGAACTAGCTTCAGAGAGTGGTGCCAAGCATAGAAACAATATTAACTCAAAGTTCTCCATTTAAAAGTGGGAGAGTGACAAGTTTCTTGAATTCTTTCCCCAGAAAAGTAGTTTCAGTCATGAAAATTTATAGGAAACAATTACACATTGCTTTTCTCTTTTGATTTCTGTTTTGTTTTTGTTTTTAAAAGGCCATCTCATGTAGCTCAGAGTGGCCTCAGATATGCACTGTAGCCAAGGATGACCTTAATTCTTGATCTTTTCTGTTTATCTCTTGAACTCTGCAATTGCTTACATATCCTACTATATTTGGTTCAATTATTTGTTGTTCATACAAATTGTATACAAGAAAGTTATACAGGAAAATCAGAATATTTATTCAAGAAAATCTAGATGTCATAAAAAGTGAAAGTCAATGCCTTCTCTCCGTGCTCTGTCTCTTGCAGTTCCCTCTCCAATCTCTTTTTCAGAAAAACAAATATATGTCAAGTTTTTTACTCTAAACCAATACCTGCAAGAAGACAAGGGGTTCCAAGAAAACATTCATTACCCAAATTACATAGAGAATCATTATCAAAGGTTCTCATTGGCAACAAATAACCAAACGCAATACAAAACCAAAATAACAGCAACAACAGCAACCAAAACCCATGGATCAAATTTATACTGAACCAAATGAAACTTTTATGATTCCAGATACAAAAATAATTGCAGTTATCATTGGGAATCTGGAAGAACATGTACTTGTTCAAGAATAATTCCTTCTTCAATGAGTTAAAATATTTCCAAGAAACTAGTGACCCTTTACTACAAGCTGTAACATATACATCTAAAATATCTATCTATCTATCTATCTATCTATCTATCTATCTATCTATCTATCTATCTATCTATCTGCTATCTGCCAAGGACCAGCTTGGAGAGGAGTTCTGAGAGAATACTTGTTTGAGAGCAGTGAAACAAATAACTCCAAGTCAAATCATGCGTCCAACTTGACAGCCTATATTCTATGTTGTCTCTGCTTTAGACAGCTTTCTTGCTATTCTAAAAACTCCCTGGATAGCTCAACTCTTGCAGATCAAAAATACAAGTCTTTTATTTTACATATAAATTCTGTCTTTACCCCAGGTTCCCTTTTGATTATCCCATGAATCAGCATCTCATGACCCCAGGCCCTTGATTTTTAGGAAGAGATAGCAAGCATAAGCACAAACATTTATATAGTTGGGTAGTGGGACTCCACTGTGCAATTACCATTCTGACCACCTCTGGACCTAAAATCCCTTTGCCTGAGGCTGACTTTGAATTCAGGAATCAAATCCCTTTTGCCTACATTTGTATTTGTATTTGTATCTTTCTGACAAGCTGGCTGATAGTGCAGTTTTTTCTGTTTCTTTAGATCTGTGAAGCATCTTATACAATTCATATTGCATTCTTATATTTTACATAGTTGAGAAATTATATTTCTTCAAACTCATGTTTTTAGAGTTCATCCCTGTAGCTTTCAGGGCTGTCCTGAGGGTCACAACCTTCTACTATTTTGCTGAGTCATAGATGTCTATCTTACTGGACTCGTGCTGTCTCAGACCATCATGGAATCATTAGTTTTGGCAGAGAGGACATTCCTTGAAGGGGGAATGTGAAAATATGTATACCATTATACAAACAAGCCTTGGGCCCACAGCAACCATGAACACTCATGTAGGCCCATACTTTGCTGGCTCTATTCCAGGGTCATGAAACTATGTCATACTGTCCTTTACATGGTGAGGCCTGACTCAGTATCTATCTGTGCAAGACAGGGCATAAATATCTTATATTGTATAAGTTCATCCTTTAAAGTACATATACACATATCCAACAACAAGATATCAAAGTGTCTCTGATTAAATAAATTTAAACACCATATGTAGATGCCGAAACACCACGATGCTCTCCAGGTGACACTATAAGAATAAAGGTTAAAAATTGAGCCACGATACTATGTTTTAGCAGGAAACAGAGAATTACTTCAGTAAAGTATATACAAAACCATAAGACTATAATTTTAAACAACATCCTACATTTCATAAATATATGAACACAAATTAATAACCTTGCAAATAAAACCTCTAAGATAAACCTTGCTAGAATCCACCTACTTAAGATTTTCAACTTATTAAAAATAATAAGATCCATAAATAAACAGAAAACTTTGAATTGTACAATAAAGAAGACTAAGGACATTGAATAAGAAGCAAATGTGAAATTAATATACAAACAAAGAAAATAGGTTTCATAAACATGATCAGAAGATTAAAGGTAACCATGTCTCAATAATTAAATGAAGTCTGTTGACAGTTTTATAAAATTGTTTATATAAATAAAATATAAAAATTATTCAAAATAGCAAAATGGAAATTCTGATATTACATAGATAATATCCAAACTTAAAATGATAAGATTTTAGTCAGGGTATAGTAATATGTAATAGAAGTTAAAAAGAAGACAACAAACTTAAAAATTCATAAAATAGATTCATAAAATATGAAAAATTAGATAATCATTCACAAGCCTTCAGAAAATGTGGTATAATTGGTAGACATACTAACATACACATAAAGGAGTTAGAAGAAACATAACAAAAATAGGAAGGTATAAATATCATACTAAAAATGAAAACTACAAAAGAGTTGTAAAGAGACATCTAAATATCAAAGGAGGGTCATCTATTTATCTAAGTACCAGCAATACAATGAAATCCACCGATACCCATACACACCTTGGTTAAGATAATAAAAACTGCAAATATTGACACGATGAATCAAAGGTTAAGAACACTTGCTTCTAAGGAAGGTTTTCTGAGCTTGACTCACAGTGTAGTTAGAGAGAAGCGAATCTTCCAACTTGTCTTCTGATCCCCATGTTGTGCCATATTATGGGTATCCATATACTTGCGCACATACATATAACCAATCATTATAAGTAAAATTTAAAACCTAAAGAAAAAGGAAATTTTGAAATCAATAAGAGCAAATATCCAAAGGTGTCTATGTAGATGATCAGCAGACTTCCATTAGAAATAATGGAGGTCAGGAGGCAATAGGGGTGGGCTAAAGTGCTGTAAAGAAAAACAACTGTCAACCCAGCGTCACACATCCAAGAAAATTACCTTCACCAAGTGAAAAGCAATCATGAATGTCCCTTGCTAAACAGCACCCAAGACAATAGTTTCTACCCTAATTGTCTTACTAGAATACTAAAGAAAGTACTTCAGAGTAAAAGCAACTTATGCCAGTTAGTAACTCAAATGCACAGAGCTCTCAACTGCATAATTATGTAGGCAATTACAAGAGAAGATAATTGCTCATTTCTTCCTCTTTCTTCTATTAAGTAATTTAAAAATCAAATTGTAAAGCCATATAAGCAACTGTATTGTTGAGACTGTAATATATAGAAATGTAATGTACTTGACAAGAAGAGAAAGTAGGGAGGGAGTAAACAGAAAGTTGTATTGAAATGAGATAACTGTACTAGGCTGTGACTCAAATGGAATGGACAAGAAAACCTGAAGGCCATCAGGAAGGGTTTGGGGGAAATTACTATGTCTAAATCTATGGCTGTGTGGCTTCTTAAGCTGTTTTTAAAATGATGTGTGGTAGTTAGAATGAAAATGGCTACCAAAGCTCATATATTTGAAATTTTTGTCTCTAGTTGGTGGAACTGTTTGGGAAGGATTAGAGGGTGGCCTCATTGGAAAAGATGTGTGACTGGGGTCATGCTTTGTTGTTTCAAAGGTTCATGCCATTCTCAGTTAGCTCTTTCTGCCTTGTGATTATGTCACACGATGCCCACTCTCGGCTACTGTCCTCCCACCATGCCTGCCAGCTTGCTGATATGCTCCCCCAGGATGAACATAAACACCAACTTTCTGAAAATGTAAGTCTTAAATAACCCCTATCTTAGGTTGCCTTGGTCATGGTGTATTATCATAGTAATAGGAAAGTAACTAAGAGAAGATGTGATGGTAATTGCTTTCCAATGTCATTAGGGAATTGTAATATATAAAGGAATAATTTTAGATACATAACTGATCCATTTCTCTAGCCTCTACAGGAATACTTTGCATAACACCAATTGTATAACACCTTCAGGAGGGGTTTGAGTTAAACAGGACAAAGCTTTTGAAATCATAATAGAGCTATATCAGTATTAATTTGAAGTAATTAACAAGTTCAGATGATTGCTACAATTCTTAGATCAACCACTAAAGAAATAATAGGAAAATATCTATAAAATATTTAAATGTTTCATTAGAAAATGTTCTTTATTTGAAGAGAAAGCAAAAAGAAAGGAAGAAAGGACATATATTGATATATATCTATATACATATCAAAACTTTTAATACCAGCAGATATAAATGAATTAAACACTCCAATCAAAAGAAACATTTTAGTTACACAAATCAGAATTTGTATGCTAAGACAGACAAAATGAAAGCCGGGCGTGGTGGCACACGCCTTTAATCCCAGTACTCTGGAGGCAGAGGCAGTTGGATCTTTGAGTTCGAGGCCAGCCTGGTCTACAGAGTGAGTTCCACGACAGCCAGGGCTACACAGAGAAACCCTGTCTCTTAAAACAAACAAACAAACAAACAAACAAACAAACAATAAAACAAAACAAAAACAAAAAACAAACAACAACAACAAAAAAAGACAGACAAATGGAGATAGTCTGCAAACTAAATCCACATAAGAATTGAAGTGGTTATTCTAATATATTAAAAAAATAATAAAATGAAATATTACTAGGGATGAAAATGAAAATTTTAGAGTATAAAAGAGTCAATTCTTCTGAAATATCCCAAAATATAAGCATGTATGTACCAAATACGAGTCCATTAATACTTGAAGCAATAATGATAGAAAAACTAAGGGAAAAAACTATAACTCAATTTAATATCCACTTTCAACACTGAATGAAGAGCTACCACCTGTGGATCAGAGGCTTGTAGTAATTGTTAGCAAAAATGAGAAAGTATCTCAAATGAACAGAGAACAGGTGACATGATTTAACTGTCCAAAGCCAAGTGCAAAGCAATTATTGTAGTCAAATGGAAAACAAAGCTTATGGCCTGCAGAGAATAATTATTAACAATATTTAGTGTATTCTGTAGCAAAACATCTGGGTAGCCAAAAAATCTTGCTCAATTTGTAAAATCAGATTAAATTAAATAGTCATAATTGGGTCAACTGGAAGGAAATTTAGTTGCAACCTAGAAATAAGGATGTCAAGGAGGATCCTTAAATGATTTTTTCGTGGAGACAAAACAAGTTATGAACTGGGGTGAAAGTGATCTTTAGTATAAATTGATAATGAGTAGAGAAATGTTCTATTATGGAAGGTAGAAATTAGGCATTAGGATTTAATTAGGATATTTGTAATCAAAATCTTTGTACTTTCTGACTGCTCATAGTAAAGTGGAAGAGAGAAATTTACACAAGAGCTTAATAAACAAAATGGAGCCTAAAACACAAAGATTTGGGTAAATCTGAGTCTACCTATATTTTCATAAACAAGAAAGCATATCTGTTAAATACTAAAGGATTGGCCTTATATAACTGGCTGGAATGCTGTGAGATGATATGACAACAAACAATTTAATTCAGAGTTGGAGATGACATGGACAGTAGGAAGGCTCTGTAAATCCATGTAAATGAAAATACAGGAAGATAAAGTTATTGCTATAAACACGTGCTATTCTTCAGGGGAGGAAAATTTTCACACTAGAGTGAATTCAGAGATTACCAGTGTCTCCAGCTTGTTTCAAGATAGCCTTAGCTCAGAGCATTGGGAAAAAAAATATATATATATATATATAAAACACAACATTCAGAAATTGGTTGGTTAACCTCATACCATTTGAGTGACTATTGCACTGGTGGACATATATTGCCATGCTGATCACTATTGCAGTTCACAGGGTTTAAAGCAGAGTTGATGACATTTTTATCCCTCTAGCAGCATGGATAACACTTTTTGGTGCTATGATATCTAGATGGCATGGAACTATCCATGCCACTTCAAGCTAAATTTTTCAGTGTAAACCAAAGTTTTAGGTATCTTCAGCAGTAGGGTCTTACCATGAGTTCCAAGTAATCAAGAGCAATGACAAAAGCCTATATGTTTTGATGGTTCCTAGGATACCTGTGACCAGTTCAAGGGGAGGTATTCCTCCACGAGGACTTGTTATATTTGATAATTTATAATTTCCTGTATGAGCATTCTACCTTGCATAAGATAACTCCAAGTAAACACACACATATATGTTCCTATATAAAAGCAACATGATGTGTGTGTGTGTGTGTATGTGTGTGTGTGTGCGTGTGTGTGCATACATATATGGAGCTTATATGGTGTTTTCTTGTAACACAGAAGCTAGACCACCAAAAAAGGCTTTTGGGTTAGATTCAGGTCAAATTACCTAAGTTCAGTGTCTTATGTGTATTGTGTCTTCATCAACATGAACACACCCTCAACTACTGAGAGGAATCTAATGGCTACATTGATAATAATGTTTGGGGAATCACTTGGACTTCTTTGACCAACTATTCAAAAGGTTTCTCAGACCAGGTGCTGTGTTTTTATAAGTCTGTCATTTTTGTGAATAGCTGGTTTTCTCTTTACACTTGTACATTCTGCAAATTAAACTTCAGTTTGCCAGTCTTGATAGCAAGTGCATTTTCAGCTGAACTATCTGGTTCTAAGATGTTAATGTTCACAATGATAACATACATAATTATATCCAGCTATTTTATGCATTCATGGTACACCTAATTTTTAGTCATTTTATATTTCTTGGAGTCTTAGTCACTGTTCTGTTGCTGTAAAGGGACACCATGACCATGGGAACTTTTCTAAAAGAAAGCAGTTGACTATTGCTTGCTTATAGTTTCAGAGGTTTAGTCCATCATCATCATGGTAGGGAGCATGGTGGCATGTAGGAAGACATAGTGCTAGAGAAGTAGCTGGGAATTTTACAGTTTTACATCCAGATCTGCAGGCAACAGGAAGAGGACACTAGGCCCTTTGAAATCTCAGAGCTCACTTCTAGTGACACATTTCCTCCAACAAGACCATATTTTCTAATTCATTTCAAATAGTGCCACATACACATATATACATTCATTTGCAAATACATCTCCCTCTTTTTACAAGTATGAATGTGAGCATATGTCTATACATATCCAAGTAAGAATATACCCTCATCATCTTTAGTTTGTGGTCCAAACTGGTACTCTTTTGATTCCCTCACTGCTTGAGCAAATTACTAACTCCCATGAAACTAGATTGGCTTATGTTTAAAGCACAGATGATATGAACGGAATGGGATGATGATGTCTTCTGCATAAATGATAAAGGTGTGGAACTAGAATGGTGTGGAACTTGAAACCATGCCAGGAAGTTTGGTATGATAGGCTGGGCACACACCTGAGGCTTAGGAAACACCCAGCACCCTGGCAGACTCCTGAGTTGGAACAGGCTGTGCTTCTCCCATAAAAGAAACATGTCCTCTGCTCACATAGGCTCAAGACAGAATTCTCTATTCTCTAGAAGTACCTGGGCTTAGCCAGCAAGCTTCCAGTCTCGGACATTCCTCCCTGCAAAAACTATTTAATCTGAGGCCCACCCTGAGAAGTGAGGTATGGTTTTACACACCCATTTTCTGCCATGACAATAAACTCTTTAGAACCATGGACTGTCTCTTTTCATCAAGATCTGCTGGGCAATGGGGGTGGGGTGGCAGGCATGAAGCCACAGAGCCTGCTTTCACCCTGTTGTAATAAGCTGGTGCTCCCCTTTTCCCCCAGCTCCCTGCTAGACACTTCCCTCAGTCAGCCGGCCCCAACTCCATTCACTGCTCTTTTATGAATTCCAGCGGAGCCTGGATTTCCCAGAGTCTGACAACCCAATGGCCCAGGCCAGAGGACCCCCAAAGCATCTCTGGCTACCCCACACCTAAGACTGTGCTTTCCCACTCCTGAGCAGTGTCTTGGTACTCCCGAATAGCCCAGCACTAGTCCAGGCAGCAGCAGCTTGGGATAAGTGCAGTCAAACTTCCCATCTTCCCCATCCCCAAGTGGCAGGGCAGACTCTGGCCTACAAAATGAGATTCATGAATATCAAGTCTTGCAGTCAGTTTCCAGTACCTGTCAAAGTACCTGAGGTGAATGCCTATGAGATAAATATTCAATATGTGAAAATTCCTCATTTGTTTGTGCTCCTTTTGGACTTAGATTATTTTCTTCTTAAATCTTCCCCAGTCTTATAAAACACACACTCATTGAACTTGAATCATTGTGCTTATACTCATAGTTTTTCTCATAAGTGCTACAAATTTACCTGAGTTGTGACTGATACATAAATTTACCACCCCAGCCCTCCAAACAAAATAAATAAAAAGAAATGCAATAAATTACAGAGATCTTTATGTATCCATTTATGGTTGGAATTTATTATTAGATTTTTAGGACCAAATCTACAAACAATGATGAAGAGTGGGCACATGCTCTATCCGCATGGGAATGTCTTTTAGATATTACCATAGTGCAGCTTTGAAGGTGCACACTGGAGGAGAGGAAGGCTATGACAGGCAGAGCATGAGTTGTGGTCTGTGAACTATGCCAGACACAAGCAAATTGATCCCATGATTTGCACTGAACAATCATGAAATTCTTTATGTCTGGCAGTTTTCCTCAGAGTAGCTTTTTTTCCCCCTCTCTAATTCATTTTCTAAGAGCTTCAGTTGCTTTGAGTGATATTCTTACTGAAAGGGAAACAATGAAAATGATTTCAAATTCTCACCTTCCAGAATTGAACAAAACAGTCCCCATCCTTTCTTAGATGGACAACAGAGTCATAAGGAAAAACAAAACAAAACAAAACAACAACAACAACAACAACAAAAAACCCAGAAATCTGTAGGGATTTTCAGGCTTCTTGGGACTTCTGGGATACAGATGCTAAAGTTCTCCTACTAGAGCATTTTGAATCTCAGGGACTGAAACATCACTCAAACTGTGTCTGGATCAGCTAGGCTGAACAAAATGCTTCTCTGAAGAGGTTTTCTCTTTAGTTTCCTGGGATATAATATAATTGTGGGAATTCTGGGGAATCCCTGTAATTGCTGCTTTCTTACTTTTCTATGGATCTTTACCTTTTCCTGGTTCCATTTCTCCTCACATCACTACAATAAAACAAACAGATAGAGAAATAGAAGGAGAAGGAAGAGAAGAGGAGGAGAAAAAGGAGGAAGATAATATTCTGGAAACATTTAACAAATGCTAAAGTGCACATCGGGGGTTGCTAACAAAATAAAGAATTTATGTTATTCTTTAATTAACTCCAACCCCAATTAGTCTTTCTTCCTAAAAATCTCACTTTGGTTTCCAGAGCAGCTCTTGTTTAAAAGATTGAGTGTGCTGAGTTTATCACTCAGAAAGTAACACATGCGTACACCTGTCTAGATACTGGGGTGTTTCCCAGAAGAGGAATTTCATTAGAGCTAAAGTATCATATCTGAAGTGATGTCATCTACCGAGAATCTCAAATGGTCTTTGTCCTGCTCTTGTGTGGGTTCCTTGATATGTTTTTTTGTTGTAATTGTTGAAATGTGTGCTGGTCATTCATTCATTCATTCCTTCAACTTGAAAAAAAGTGTCATCTGGGAAGAAGAAATCTCATTTGAGAAAAAGGACTCTAGGGCATTTTCTATATTGATGACGAGGGTGGGGGTGGAGGGTGGGGGATGGGGGCGGACAGTCAGCATTGGGGCTTTCCTTGGCAGGAGATCCTGGTAGATATAAGAAAGGAACAAGCCAATAAGCAACATCCCTTCATGGCTCAGTTCCTATCTCCAGGTTACTGGATTCATGCCTTGGCTCCCCTCTGTGATGATTGTGACCTGCAGTATGAAATACATTTTTCCTTCCCAAGTTTCTGGTCATGGTGCTTATCACAGCAGTAGGAATCCAATCCAGGACAAGGTGTCAGGTGGAATGAAGGCTTTCCTGGGAAGAGTGTTTTGTGCATTTACTAGAAGTCTGAATGGCTCCAATATAAATAACCACAGATACACTTATAAAACACGGAAGTTAACTCTATGCTTAAAGGTCCTATATTCCACAGGAAATGTTAACCACTGAGAATGGCCAACAGAAGCCAGCCCATTTGTAATCTATCTGTGTCAGGCTTCTTTTGGGCATTTTTGGACTTGATTTTAGTCTTACTGTTTTTTTTGTTTTTTCCTTATATATTATGGTTTTTGAATTTCTGTGGGTTTTTTTTTGTTTGTGTTTTTGTTGTTGTTTTTTTTCCTTTTTATTCTGTTGTGTTATTGTTTGCCTATTTGTTCCCTCAAGAGAGAGAGGAGGAAAGGGCATGAAGTTGAGTGAATAGGGAGATGAAGAGGATCTCAAAAGAGTTTGGGTGGGGGAAAATTTGATCAGAATATATTGTTTAAATTTCTTTTAGTAAAAAGTTTTAGGAAATGTTTAAATACCTGCTTGCCTGAAAAGTTATCAGTAAATACATGATTTATATACTGAGATATCATTTTGTCATTTTGTGAATATAATTTCAACAAATTCATGCTTTAGGGTAAATACTTTCTTATAGGAGTCACTCTTGAAAATAACAAGCAACAGGTATACATATAATAATTGAGTTATCTGAAATTTGTGATTTACAATAAATTACACATAATTATTTCAGTGTGAAAAAAACAAAACAAGCATCATAAGGTGTATTAGAACCTTAACACACACACACACACAAACAAACACTCACACACACATGTGTGCTTGTATATGCTATTCTAATAATTTGTCTGTGACTCCATTTTTCTATTATAACCTTAAGAAAAATCATAAGCAAGAAGCTGAGGGATTCAGGAAGGTTGAGCACAGTCTGTAGAACGTAGACACATCCAACTCACATGCAAAACACCACTCAAGACACATCAAAACAAAAGGGTGATTTTATTTTTTTTTCTGGCTTTTCTCTCCTTTCTCCTACTCCCTTGCCTGCTTTTTATTTTCCGTGATCAGAATCAAACTTGCAATTTCACAAATGACAAATGCCCTACTACAGACCCTGTGCTTGCCTCTGTAGCTTATTTAAATTAAGGCACGTAAGATGATAACTTTTTTATTTGATTTTAGTTAGGGCAGAGATGCCTATAAAATTATTTCACTTTCTTTTGTTCTTCAAACGGATAAAAAGAGCTCATTGAAAAATTAGCACAGGAAGGTGGAGAGATGGCTTACTAGTGAAGGGCACATACTATTCTGCCAGAGGACACAAGTTTGGTTCCCATAGCAAAGGTCAGATGGTTCATAACTCCACATCCTAAGGATGGAAAACCTCTGGTTGCTTTGGGCATCTGCACTGACATGTGCCACAGCCAGACACACATACACATCATTTAAAACAATAAAAATCAACCTTTTAAAAGGTTTTATGCATAGGCTTATGAGTAATGTGATTATCTTCTCAAACAATCTCTTTAATGGTTGAGCCTAGACACAGTAATGGAGCCACAGTGTGGTTCATACTTTTCTACTTTCTAAAAGCTGTCTAAAGAGCAAATTAAGGAAGAAACTACAACACACACAGTTACCAAAAAATTGTGTCAAAATCTATTCAGATGTATTGATATTCTCAGTCTGATACTACCAAAAATAAATAAATAAATAAATAAATAAATAAATAAAAATCATCACGTGCCTAGTTCCAGAAATGCTCCATTTCCATTATTGCAGGAAAGGCCATCTAAAAATCACTTGAAGTTGATGATGCATGTTGTTTATTCTCTTCAGAAAAAAAAAAATCCTCTCCAAATAGGGGGAAAGGTTAGAAATGATTTCTTCTGCATTGATCAATTTATCTGAGTTGTCTTTCGACAGATTGTATTAATGGAACTTCATTTTCTTTTATTCAGTTGACGGCCAATTTTTTGTTGTCTCTTAAAAAGATCAATGAACATGTCTCGCCATCTTTTCACAAAACAAGAAGATTTTCCCCTTAAACTTTAAGAAAAGACTTTATTATTTTGTTGTAATAGATTTTTGTCCCCCTCTTGCTTTCAACACCTGGCACTGAGTTTTCTAATGCCTGCATATTCTTTTATATCTCTTTGTAGTTTGGACTTCAATACCTTGAATTTTGCAATTTTTTTTCTTTTTGTCCTGATGATTCTGGGAGCCACAGATGTGTCCGGAGACAGAAGCTTTTCCAGTCTCTGAGCTATATAGGGCAGAGGACTAAGGGTGCTCATGATTATAATAAATAAACACAATCAAAACAAGTACCCTCTGCAAGAGTCAGTTTTGTTTGGGAAATAATGTACTACAGCTTTCACATTCTTTTTTAAATGAAAGCTTGAAGCATTCCTCAAGATTAAGTAGGAATGGCTGGTGCATTTCCCTTCCAAGAAGGATCAGGAAAGCAGTGGCCCTCATTTGATCTTGGTTGACATTCAGAGGATTTCTTGGAATAGAATGGCTCCTTTTCGGGAGATGTAGTATTTGCGCTTTATCTGTATGCCTTGTGTTTTTATTATAATGAAAAACATGACCAGGAAATAGATGGAAAAAAATCCATCTACCCACTTTTCTTTTCCATGTGTGTGTAATTCTTGATTCTTTCTCTCAGTCTTTCCATTATTCCCATAGTTCTCTGAGACTAGCACAGGCAAAATGAATATTGTTAGGGATAGTCCCTCCTATAGAGCTGGTTCATTCATACAGCATAGCAAAGTTTTTCTCTGATATCCACTAGCAATGGAAACAATGAGATATATAGTAATGTCTCTTATCCACTCCCAGCAACAAAAGCAAACTGCAACAGGCAAATTTTGGCCCATACAATACATGTAGTAAGTACACTAATGTCTTTTAAAATATGTATTAATTATGTATACATGTGTGATATGTGCACATGTGGGGTATATATAGTTGCTCATAGAGTTCAGAAGAAGTCATTGGATTCCCTACAGCTGATGTTACAGGAGATTCCGACCTACTTGACGTGGGTGCTGGGAACTGAATTTGGGCCCTCTGTAAGAGCAGTGAATATGATATCTTAAATGCTAACATTGAGCCCCCTCTCCAGCTCCAACAACTATGCCTTTTTTGTTTGTTTTTGCTTTTTTAAAAATAAGTTCTCTCTGTATAACACTGACTCTCCTGGAACTTACTAGGGAGACCTCAAGTTCACAGAGCGTTGCTTGGCTTTGCCCCCCTGAGTTCTAGGATGAAAGGAGTAAACCACCATTCCTAGCTAATAGTATATGTCCTGAATACATATTGTCACTTATTTCTTTATTACAGACTCTGGATATTCTTAAAATATATTACAGGAGACAGAAAAAAAGAAAATAAGCTATATTTATGTATCAATGTCTGCACAGTATCCTGAGAGCCAAGCAATGCTAAATTCTGATAACTTGAATTACCTTCTACTCCTAAATCACTTACTATTAGAGAAGAGATTATCCAAGACTAGCTTAGTATTAATCTCAAATCCTGAGAATTCTTTGGTATGTAGATGAGACATAAAGGGACTTCTGGACCTTTAGGGTTAGTATACGAAGGCAGCAGGGTGAGCTGTTATGTCCTTTGTCTTAGAAATTGCCATTACTGTCATCTATGTCCAGATATTTTTTAGCATTCCTTGCTTTCTCAACCCACACTTACAACCAGTAACTGAGTCTTGCAGATCCTCTGCCCTTACTGTTGCTTTAGCATTACTTTATTTCTTTGGCCTTGCATACAAGTGTAGTTCCTAGCTAGGTTTTTGTCAGCTTGACACAAAGCTAGAGTTACTGTTATCTGGGAAGAAGAACCTCAATTGAAATGTCTCCATCCAGATTGCCTGAAGCCTACTCCGTAAGGCATTTCCTTGATTAAAAATCTCTGTATGCCTGTGTAGCTCAGGGGATCGGTGTCACCCTGTATATGTGACACTTAGGTGTAAAAGAAGCAGACTAAGCAAACAATAAGGAACAAACCAGTAAGCGAGGATTTCTTCATGATGCCTGCTTCAGTACCAGCCTCCAGGTGCTTGTCTGTTTGAGTTCCTGCCCTGACTTCTCTCTGTAATGGACTGCTATCTGTAAGTGTAAAGTGAAACAAACCAAATCTTTCCCAAGATGTTTTTGGTTATGGTGTTTTATCACACTAATAGAAACTAGGACACATGGGGAAATAAACGTGTATCATATATTCATTTTATTCATATCATAAATGATACAAGTACAAGCCTGTATCTTTTCCCACCTGGATGACTGGGTCAGCCTCCCAACTTGTCTCATTTCCTCCAACATGGCCCTTGAAATGAACCTCCACACTGCCAAAACAAACTTCCTGTACTGCAGTTATGGTCATTGCACTGCACTCCTGGAGCTACCCGAGAGCCCTCCCCCAGTTCAGGACAGAGCTCACATCACTAACTTAGTTCTAGCTCACATTCCCCATCTACTCTCCTCCATAAAAACAGAGAAACGCTTCTTTACCTTCCTGTAACCTGATATTTTATTCCTTTGGAATTTCTCTTCTTTTACTTACACAAAACTTTTTTATTGAACAATTTTAACCCAATGTTGATAGTCATAAGTAATGTCTTTTGTTACTTTTCTTTTTTTTAATCTCTTACAATGAAAAGCTTTCTACTTGGTTCTTTCTATTATCTCTGCTCCTCTTTCTCCCTCTTTTCCTCCCTTCTTCCTTCCCTCTTCTCTCTTCTGTGGTGCATGTGGGTATATGGATAGATGCTAATGATTAATGCTGTTGTCTTCATTTTTTTGTTCTATACCATACTTTCTGAGAAAAGATCTCTCACTTGGAGATCAACAGAAGCCCCCAGCATACTGCTCACTCCACCACTGAAAACTGCCAGTAAAGGCATATGCTATTAACCATCATTTTTGCGGGGGAGTCCGGAGATCTAAACTCATGTCCATTTGCTTGTACAGAACCTTACCCACTGAGGCATTGCTTCTGAAAGTATTCCTGCAAAATGCTGAAAATGGTGTGAAGATTAAAAGACAATACGTGTCAGAGAATTCTAGAGCACCTAACATTAACAGGTCTCACAACGAAGAATTCACTATATGCAAGCTCCATAGAAACGTAGAGTATTACTAGATATGAGGTAGGAATGATGAAGAAATTTCAAGAGCTTGGTTTTGATGACTGCAATGGATGAATATGCAAGTGTGTAATCTATAGTCCAGGCCATCAGTAGGCCATGAGCATCCCACAAACTATAAGCAAGAAAGATCAGGATCCAGAGCTCCCATCCAAGTGCTTCCTTACATTAATTTAGTAAAACTGATACTCCAGATACCCTCATATGTTTAAAAATCATCATGTGGCTAGAAGATACTGTTTCTCCTTCTGTTAATGAGTATTCTGTAATGAATAAAGTAATTTGGTTCACACTAGTTCAACATTGGTTTCCAAAAATTTCATCCCATAGGGGGTTTGTGAAGGGGAAACTGTGAAGATATATAACATTTGAAATGTAAATAAATAAAATAACCAATAATTTTTAAAAAAATATACCAATGATAATTAATGATTCATAAGTTATGTAAGTTTACACATAAGATAAAGAGTTAATAAACTACATTATATGTTTGCTATATATAAATTATGTGCATTTGAAAGATGGAAGACTTCACTGACCTGTTGGTATATTATTACTAAGATAAAAAAGAGATTATCCTACTTCTGCCAACTCCACCAAAGTATTTAAACTTTTCCTTACATCAAGATAAGCGATGCAAACAGGTAAACAGTAAAGTAACCAAATAAAAGGCAGAGGATGGAAAGATCTCAAATATATATATGTATAGGTTTAAGTATAGGTATAGATATGTGTAAGTATACATGTACATGTTTGTGTAATCATATATATATATATATATATATATATGTGTGTGTGTATTTATATACACATATATATTTATATATATATATATATCATACTTCCTATGTATGTAATAAAAGTGAGTTTTAGTTTTTGTCTATTAAGAATCTACTTAATAAAGGTGCTTAGAAAGACTATCCACACATACTAAAAAGGTTTGTGCCTCTTAGCTTAAATGGATGCTTGTCAGTTTTATATATGGGTCAATAAAATATTAGAACTTAGTTACTATTTTATGGGAAAAATTTAGAATAGGCTTTTAAATTTGTAACTATGAACATATTACTCTACAAAAATAACAATTATGACAGAAAAATGCACAAATCATTAACAGATACAAGGGTGGGTATTAAAAGTCAGATGCAGATGGTGTGGATTCACCCTCTGTGTTCTGTGAAACAAGATCTTCTACATTAAGGAAGTCTTTTACAACTATTCATCTTCATCCTCAAGCAACAGCTTAAGGAAAGACAGAAATGGGTCCAACTAAATTCTTTAAAGTTGCATATTTCTTGTAGTGTGTCCACACCATTTCGAGGCTTCCTGCTTAAAAATGATCACAGAGAGCCAAAGCAATATGAAGTAGAAAAACATTATAATCATGGTGATAAACATGATACTGGTGATAAACAGACATGCACACTAAAGGAGCAAACTGAAGGACCTGGAGGGAAATCACACAGGAGTGCCACCTATGTATTGATATATGTTCTGAAGACATGCTAGAAAAAAATTCCTTTCAAAAAATGGTGTGGGCAAAACTGTATGTCCATATTCAGAAGAATGAAATTAGTTCCATGCCTTTCATCCTGTGTGCATGTGCATGCACAAGTGTGCACATGCACGTGTGTGCACACACAGAATTCAAAGTGGATCAAAGACCTTATTTTAAAATTTGAATCATGGCAATGATTCATTGCTTTTTTGAATTCATAATAGCTAGGAAATTTGATCAACTCAGCTGGCTATCAGCTGACAAAAGGATAATGAAAACACTGTGTAAGGTCACCGAGGCTCAAAAGAACCCGTCATTTCTTTTTCACAAAACTGTAAGTTTAGGGGCAATCCTAGGCAACATCACTAATTTACTTCCTTGGCTTGACAAGACGATTCCAGAGATCACTTAAAAATCTTGAAAACTTCAAAGCCAAGCAATATGAAGCAGAGAAAAATTGCAGAATGCATACTACTTTGTGTCAAAATTTATAATGTCCTGTTACGTAGACATACAGAGAAACCATAGAGTTAAGAAATAATTATGCAAGCACGTGCATAATGAGTTTGACAAGGCTGCCATAGCAACAGGTTTAGAAGAAATAATGCTCTTAATACATGATTTTTAGAACCTTCGATATCCATAAGCAAATGATATAATTCTATCCATCTAAAAATCAGTTCATGTAAGCGCAGGCACTTACTTACCAAGGTTACCTGATATGGCCAATGAGAAATGAAAATGAGGCACAGGTTTGAGGGGCCACAGTTAGGCTGGGGCTATGCCAAATTTACTGGAAGCAATCATACATGTAATTTTTTATGTTTATCAGAAAGAGCATATAATGGGATTCCTAGTGTTTACAATTGAAGATGACAGGATACAACAACATTTGCAAGCTACAGGAGTTCACAATGTCTAAGACCAATTGTCAAATTTCTAAGTGCTTCTTTGACTTCTGAGGGAACATACAGAGAAATGGGAAGTAGCTTGAATGCTTCAGTGCCTAAGCCAGTGGCAGAGAAGTTTTTAGGAGCTGAATGATTCAGAGTGCCCCAGGAGCTACAGGCTCTATCCAGAAAAATCTGATGCAAAACTCTCAAGGCAGCTTGGCCAGGCCATCTCCACAATTCCCTGCAAATTGAAAAAGGTCATATACTTAAATACACAATCACAATGAAATTCTAAAAGAAAGTAGATTATATGTAGGGCTTTGAGGTAGGCAAAGATCACCTAGAACAACAAAAGCATAATTCATGAAAAGCAAATGGATCAATTGGACTTTGTTAGAATATAAAGATTCTGTTTCTCTAAATATTCTAAATGAATTTGAAAAGATGAGCTGCAAACTGGAAGAAACTGGTTACACATAATGCTGTTCAGAAGGGGCCTGCATCCAGAATATATATGAAATGCTTAAAAATCAAACAGAGGAAAATGTAACACTATTATGGAACATCTTCACAGATAGCTTACCAAATTTTATCAGGTAAGAGGCACATAAAAAGTATCACAGACTCAATCTTCAGAAATTAAATCCTCTACAATGTACATCTTCAAAACCTTTATAATATATGAAATATAAAGGTAACTGGTCAAAGTCTTGGACAGATTGTAAGAATATTTTTTCTTTTTTCTTTAATTAGGTATTTTCTTCATTTACATCTCCAGTGCTATCCCAAAAGTCCCCCACGCACTCCCCTACCCACGCACTCCCACTTCTTGGCGCTGGCGTTCCCCTATACTGAGGCATATAAAGTTTGCAAGACCAATGGGCCTCTCTTTCCACTGTTCGCCAACTAGGCCATCTTCTGATGTATATGTAGCTAGAGACAGGAGCTCTGGGGGATAATAGTTAGTTCATATTGTTGTTCCACCTATAGGGTTGCAGATCCCTTTAGCTCCTTAGGTACTTTCTCTAGCTCCTCCACTGGGGGCCCTGTGATCCATCCAATAGCTAACTGTGAGCATCCACTTCTGTGTTTGCTAGGCCCTGGCATAGCCTTACAAGAGACAGCTATATCAGGGTCCTTTCAGCAAAATCTTGCTAGTGTATGCAATGGTGTCAGCGTTTGGAGGCTGATTATGGGATGGATCTCCGGGTATGGCAGTCTTTAGATGGTCCATCCTTTCATCACAGCTCCAAACTTTGTCTCTGTAACTCCTTTCATGGGTGTTTTGTTCCCAATTCTAAGAAGGGGCAAAGTGTCCACACTTTGGTCTTTGTTCTTTAGTTTCATGAGTTTCACAAATTGTATCTTATATCTTGGGTATTCTAAGTATCTGGGCTAATATCCACTTATCAGTGAGTACATATCATGTGAGTTCTTTTGTGATTGTGTTACCTCACTCAGGATGATGCCCTCCAGGGCCATCTATTTGCCTAGGAATTTCATAAATTCATTCTTTTTAATAGCTGAGTAGTACTCCATTGTGTAAATGTACCACATTTTCTGTATCCATTCCTCTTTTGAGGGGCATCTGGGTTGTTTCCAGCTTCTGGCTATTATAAATAAGGCTGCTATTAACATAGTGGAGCATGTGTCCTTTTTATCAGTTGGAACATGTTCTGGATATATGCCCAGGAGAGGTATTGCGGGATCCTTTGGTAATACTATGTCCAATTTTCTGAGGAACCACCAGACTGATTTCCAGAGTGGTTGTACAAGCTTGCAAGACAATTATAATGTCCATTTTTTTGCTTTGGGGAACATAATGTAGGATAGAGGTTTGTAAAATGCATTGGCACTGAAAAATAAACCAAAACATACACTGACCATATGATTGCCATAGGACACAAATGTTATTCACTTGGATAGAACCTTTACGACATGACAGCAGAAATGCATTCATAAACGTGTACGTGGATGCTTAGACAATTGTAAACTATCAGGTAAATGGATAAACAAGTCATCAATCAGTAATACAACAAAAAGAATTTCACAATGCATGCAGCAAAAGGAAAATGAACTACAAACACTTCCAAGGCATACATGAATAGCTAAATATTTTTCCCGAATGGAAGGAGTTAGGTGAATTAGTAATTATCTCGCAATTTTTAAATTTAGTATGTTTAGATATATGCATATATAAACATATACAGCGATATACTTTCAATCTGACATACAACAGCTAGTTGTATGTCAAGGGTTACTTGAATAAATTATTTTATTTAACACACTTCAGGGCTTTTAACCACAATTTTCTGTATGTAAGTTTTCCCTTTGTTTGTATTGATATTTGTGTGTAGGTTCTCATTCCATGAGAAATGCCATCAGCTGTCTTCTTAGAATTTATTTTGAAGCAGGGGCTCAAGAACTGTTTGAGGCTGGCATTGAGTTAATTCTATAGGTTACAGAGTGGATGAATTTGTGATCCTCCTGTCATAGTTTTCTAAGTAGCTGAGATCACATGCCTGTATCATCATGCCCACCTTTATAAGTCTATTAGTTGATGAAAGTAATCAATTTACAGATGCCAGATCTTTGGTTTCTTTGGTAAGGCTGACTGGAAAGGGCAGTAGGGAACCTTCTCAGAGCAGAATGTCCTGGATCTTGCTCTGGACTGTGGTTTGTAAATAAAAATTCTCACAAGGTGCTATACTAGTCAGCCTCTTCCTCTTATAACAAGTTCCTGAGTTGAGACATAGAGTTGATGTGGTTTGCATTATAGGATGCTTCATAGCGAAAGAACAGAGTGGAGAAGAGCAGTTCAGCTGTCAGAGAGATGACAAAAGAAAGAGATGAAGGGACTGGCACTCTCATGTCTCTTTCAAAAACACACATGAAAAGGCCAAGACACTGCCATTGGGCTCCATGCTTAAAAGTTCTCTTCATGGCCTGAGATTACCATGTTGGTGACTGAAACAGGTCACATGGCCTTTGGGAATCATCGGATATAGGAATAAAGATCGGATGAGTTGATTTATAGAGACATTGCAGAAAACACAACACTGAAATGCAGAAAGCAGAGCTATACTAACGTTTCTAAGAAACTGTTTCCCAGTTGCTTTTTAGTCCCCTGGGGATATTGATGCAATTAGTGTTCTAGAGACTCTGAGGGTTTGGAAGTAAAGGGATTGGCCTAACTCTACTTTAAACCAGTTTTTTTCAAGACTTATTGGACCCTGAAATTTATTTATTTTCATTTAACACATTTAAGTAGTCAGTGAAACAAGTGTATCAACGGGATTTACTTTATGAAATGCCAAACAAGCCAATTAAAATGCATCATGTAGAGTCTGTGGAGGGTGAGAGAGCTTAATTGTTTCTGTCAGAACTTACACTTCCTATAAAGGGCAAAAATTGGGTTGAAATCACAGGGCTGTCTGGCTCAGTGGTTATTGTTCTTTTCTTCCATCTTTGCTCACCTGTTAGAGTCTTAGTTTTCCCATCGGGAGAATGAGGTGATAAATGAGATTAAATCTTCTCCATCAGTGGTTTTGGACACCTTAATGCCCTAGAACTGTTAAGTGAGAATTCTGATAACCTGAAGGCAGTGTACTGTTCTGTCTAATAATTTCATTTAGGAAACAGCCATATTTAGTAAAAGATGCTTCACAAACTTGGCCTCTGTTGGCATTCATTGCCCATGTCATGTGTCAGCAGCTCTTACTCTGCTTCAAGTTCATGTTAACAGGTTTGGCACACAATGCTTGAGTGTGTCTTCCTCATTTAGTGTCATATGTCACTGATATTTTAAAAGTGCTATTTTAATGTGAATATTTTATATATTTATCATTAAAACAGGTATAATTTACCATGATGTTTGCCAGGTGATCACAATATTAACTAATATTTACAAACGATTTTTTTGGGGCATGTAATCATATCTTTGGTAAAGACTTTTGCATCTTCCTTTCATATTTAAATTCCTCTTTTACCTCCTTCACTTGTAAGTTGGTGGGGAGTGGACATCCTGACTTTTAGTGGGGATTCTGGAGCTCTTCTATTTATGATGGTGCAGACTGTGTGCTTCCTGACAGAGGATACTAGGAATCACCAGAGTTACCCAGCTACATGTAAACCCTGGAAGTTACATGAATAACTGGACTGGCAAGGTCCATGACTGCCCATTGGTGCAATCATGCCAAAAACATGGGTGTCACCAACTACTTCATAATAGGACTTAAGTCCTATTCCTCAAGATGAAACATTGCTAGGCTAACAACCTATGGATAGATATGCTATAGTCTCCAATCACAATCCCTACTATTATTTTTTGTTGAATGGACATAGTATTCAACTGCTAATGACTTCTCTTTAAATCCATAGATTAATGCCCATAGATGAATGCTTTTCTCAACTATCATCAGAGAAACGTTAATTTTTAGTTGATGTTAATTAACATCAAGATTCACAACTGACAAAGGAGCAGATACTAGGAAATGTTGGAATGCTTAGCCGTAAGTGGAACTCTACATTGCAGCCCTCCTCCCAAGGCTCTTTGAACTCTGTGGAAATGTGTAAGATGCCAGAAGCGGCAAATTATCATAATGAAAAAATTGCCTTCTTGACACAGCCAGGCAGCTTTGCATATGAACTTACAATGGTTTTAACAGCATGCACAAGACCTGGGTAAGCTGAAAGCAGACCAAATCCCTGCATGAAGAAAAGAGCTGGATATAAAGTCTCACTGCTGCTGAGGAATTCTTGCGGCTTGAGAACATCTCAGTTTTCTCTAAAAGCGTTCCTCCTGATAACTGAAAACGCTACAGTCGAAGGCCACAATTCTAAGAATACATGGCCAGCACAAATTAGACTTGTTAGTTATTTTTTAAGGAACACATAGTTGTGTGTATAAGTGTGATGGTTTGTATATCCTTGGGCCAGGGAGTGGCACCATCTGAAGGTGTGGCCTTGTTGGAATAGGTGTGACCAGTTTGGAATGGGTGTGTCACTGTGGGTGTGGGTATAAGATCCTTACCCTAGTTGCCTGGAAGTCAGTCTTCCACTAGCACCCTTTGAATGAACACATAGAACTCTCAGCTCCTCCTGTGCCATGCCTGCCTGGATACTGCCATGCTCCCACCTTGATGATAATGGACTGAACCTTTGAACCTGTAAGCCAGCTCCAATTTAATATTGTTTTTTATAAGACTTGCCTTGGTCATGGTGTCTGTTCACAGCAGTAGAACCCTAACTAAGACAATAAGTAAACGACGGGAGGTCTAGGAACAGTTGGAAGAAGGGTCAGTACAAGGAGTAATATAACCAAACTCCTTATGTGAACTTCTCTAAGAACTAATAATTTTTTGTTATTTAATTAAAAATCTAAGAGAAAATATACATAGTTATTCATTGAAAGAATAATGTTTAGGATCTTCTACTGAGTACCTAAACTTTGATTTTTAAAAAAAATTATTTAATCTTTTTTTTTTTTTATACTCCAGATTTTATCCCCTTCCAGTCCTCCTCTGATTGTTCCAGATCCCATCCCTTCTCTTTCCTCATCTCCATGAGGATGTTCGCACACCCTAACCCCAGTCCACCAGGTGTCTCCACTCCCTGGGAACTCCAGTCTCTTGAAGGTTAGGTATATTCTCTCTGACTGAACCCATCCCTGGCAGTCCTCTGCTGTATATGTGTTGGGGGCCTCATATCAGCTGGTGTATGCTGCCTGGTTGGTCCAGTGTCTGAGAGATCTCAGGGTTCCAGGTTAATTGAAAATGCTAGTCTTCCTATAGGGACGCCTTCCTCCTCAGCTTCTTCCAGTTTTTCCCTAATTCAACCACAGGAGTCAGAAACTTCTGTCCATCCAGAATGTATCAGAGATGTTGGAGGTGAAAGACTCTCAGGACTCAAATGGAGGGACCTTAGATGAAGTGTAGAGCCCACCTCCAGCAGAAAGACAGAGCATCAAGTGAGAGAGCAGTTGCCATCCCATAGTCAAAAACTATTGTCTCACTTTTCAGTGAGTTGTTCCTCACTGAAAGAACTGCAATGACAAAAATGGAGAAGAGCCTGAGGATAAGGAGGCCCAGTGACAGACCCAAAGTGGGATCCAGCTCAAGGGGAGGCTCCAAGGCTGACACTAGTTAACGAGGCTAAGGCGTGCTCACAAAAAGCAACCTATCATGACTGCCCTCCAAAAGACCCAACAAGCAGCCAAAAGAGTCAGATGAAGATATCTACATATAAACTTTGAATTGTTAAGGACTGTACTGACTGGTTTTGTGTCAACTTGTCACAAGCTGGAGTTATCACAGAGAAAGGAATTTCAGGTGAGGAAATGCCTCCATGAGATTCAGCTGTAAGGCATTTTCTCAATTAGTGATCAAGTGGAGAGGGCCCCTTGTGGGTGGTGCCATCTCTAGGCTGGTAGTCTTGGGTTCTATAAGAAAGCAAGCTGAGCAAGCCAGGGAAAGCAAGCCAATAAGAAACATCCCTCCATGGCCTCTGCATCAGCTCCTGCTTTCTGACTTCCTTTAATGATGAATAGCAATGTAGAAATGTAAGCTGAATAAACCCTTTCCTCCCCAACTTGCTTCTTGGTCATGATGCTTGTGCAGGAATAGAAACCCTGACTGAGACAAGAAGCGACTATTTAAATCAGATTTGTCTGTCTCTTGAGTCTCTGTTATGTCTGTGACTTCAATTCTGTTCTCACTCAAGTCCTTTATTATTTTTAAAGGTACACATGGGTCAGGGATCTCTCTGTAACATAATGCTTGACTTTGTTTTTGTCTTACAAACTAAAACAGGACTCACCCATGCTACCTTTTAAAAGTTTTGTAATTAAGATTGTAAAATGAATTGCTTATCATTACACGTTCCATATGTCAGATTGGTAATTTATTTCCAAATGCCTCTTTAAGGAAAATGAAGAGTATCATCAAGTGTATTACAGAACTGTAATAAAAACTTCTCTTCCCTGTTCTATAGACAGCCACAACTTCTTGTGTAGTGCCAGCCTCATCCAGTAGACAAGATGTTGAAAGTCGGTGTGAACGGAATCGGCCATATTGGGCTCCTGGTTACCAGGGCTGCGTTCAGCTCTGTACTTGGAAAAGTGGAGATTGTTGACATCAACGACCCCTTCATTGACCTCAACTACATGGTCTACATGTTCCAGTATGACTCTACCCATGGTAAGTTCCATAGCACAGTCAAGGCTGAGAATGGGAAGCTTGTCATCAATGGGAAGCCCATCACCATCTTCAAGGAGTGAGATCCCCGCTAATATCAAATGGGGTGAGGCTGGCGCTGAGTATGTTGTGGAGTCTCCATGTGGTGTTTTCACCCCCATGGAGAAGGCCAGGGGGCCCACTTGAAGGGTGGGGCCAAAAGGATCATCATCTCTGCCCCTTCTGCTGATGCTCCCATGTTTGTGATGGGTATGAACTACAAGAAATATGACAACTCACTCAAGATTTTCAGCAATGCATCCTGCACCACCAACTGCTTAACCCCCACTTCTGGTCAAGGTCATCCATGACAACTTTGGCATCATGGAAGGGCTCATGACCATGGACCATGCTATTACTGCCACTCAGAAGACTGTGGAAGGCCCCTCTGGAAAGCTGTGGTGTGATGGCTGTAGGGCTGCCCAGAACATCATCCCTGCATCCATTGGTGCTACCAAGGCTGTGGGCAAGGTCATCCCAGAGCTGAAAGGGAAGCTCACTGGCCTGGCCTTCTGTGTTCCTACCACCAATGTATCCATTGACATGCCACCTGGAGAAACCTGCCAAGTATGGTGAGATCAAGAAGGTGGTGAAGTAGGCATCTGAGGGCCCACTAAAGGACATTCTGGGTTTCACTGAGGACCAGATTGTCTCCTTAGACTTCAACAGCAACTCCCACTCTTCCACCTTTGATGCTGGGGCTGTCATTGCTTTCAATAACAACTCTGTAAAGCTCATTTCCTGGTATGACAATGAACACAGCTACAGCAACAGGTTCCTGGACCTCATGGCCTACATGGCCTCTAAGGAGTAAGAGACCTTGAACCACTCATCCTTGGAAGAACACTGAGAGCAAGAGAGAGGCCCTCAGTTGCTGAGGAGTCCCTGTCCCAACTTGGCCCCCAACACTGAGCATCTCCCTCACAATATCCATCCCAGAACCCCATAATAACAGGAGGGGCCTAGGGAGCCCTTCCTACTCTCTTGAATACTATCAATAAAGTTTGCTGCTTACAACAACAACAACAACAACAACAACAACAAGAAATGTAATAAAAGAATGTAAATATAGCCCATGTAAAGTCCAAAGTCATATAGACTTTCCTTTCAACAACATGAAAAAAATACCTTACTGTTGCACTTATTTCTGAATTATCAGGGAATAGAGGTGTGTTCATAATGAAATAATTCATATTGCAAAATCTATTTATAATGACAAAGCAACTTGTGTCATGTATATCAGCTTAAGCATGCAAATAACTAGATGCTATCTATTGAGATTCTCTAAGTAATGCTCTGCAAACACCAACTCTTATACAATTTAGCTAATAATATTTACCAGTCATTTATTTAAAAACAACCTCATGTTTTTGAGTAACTACTATATGTCATATCCTGTGGGAGATGAGTATAGATAGATAAAGTTATGTTTGACTCCTCTCATAGAACATATTAATAATTTAAAGGAAATTAAAAGACAAACATGAAAAGATACAGGATTATTAAACAAAATGACTCAGAAGGAACTAAAATAATGAAGTGGCATTAAATTCAGGCACCCATAATATAATGTGCCACCCTGAATCATCTTGCTTTCACATGCTCATCTCATCTCTCCCAATGCTTCTCTCTCATAGCTATCTACATATGCATTGTTGATCATTTGTGTTAGAAGGATGCCACTTCTTACCCACATTAGCTGACTTTCAGAATGCTCACAACTTGTACATTTTATTGTTTCTAGTACTTTATTTTTACCATATCTTTTTTATTTTCATGACGATGACACACATACACAAAATTATATATACACAGAGCAAGAACAATAGGTAAAAAGTATAGAGATAATAAAGGGAGTTGGGAGAAAATTCTGGGTACCGTCACCAGTTGTCAAGTGCTCTGTTAGAGATATGACCTCTTTCTTTAGTTGGCCAAATCTGAAATATCTTGGTGATCTCATAAATGCCCTTACATTGTTAATATCACGAGCCATTCATCCCTCAAGTCATAAGTTGGACCCTAAACCTCCATTGACTTTGTAATAGAAAGCCTAATAATGATAATTTGTGTACTGAATCACAATTCATTTGTTCACACAAAGCTATTTTCATATGAAGACCCATGCACATAAATGTTTTACTTTATTCAAATATAACTTTCCATATACAACTGCTTTCTTAGTATCTTTCTATTCTCCATTTTACCTTCATCTCCTTCCTTTGCACTCATCCTTTTTTTTTCTTGTTCCTCTCTATCATTTTCTAAGGTATACATGAAAATCAAGTAGCTTACAATTTCAACTGGCCTCCAGATAGCAATAGCACCATAAATATTATGCTGTTCATTCCAGAGCTACATGAAGTCCTGAAATTGTACCATTATGCTAAAACTCAATAAAACTTGAATAAAAGTTGAATTCTACACATTGATAGCTTATTTTTGTCTTAGAGCATTATAGACAATATTTTTATGAATTTCAGATTTTTGTTTAGCATGATCCACAGTATTCAATAAGACTTAGACTTCTCAGGTGGGTAGTCTTAAGTACCAAACATATCTTAATACATATTCTGGATTTCCAGATAGAGTGGATGAACTACTGAGCTGTATTATTTTAAGTAAGCAACTGTTTAAAAGTTATGATTCCTCAGGAGCCTAATGAAAGGCATGAATGATGCATAATAGAATCCAAAACTAAAAGAATGTTTACTGGTGAGGATCAAATAATTCAATCAACATTGATTGCCAATTGGCTAAACAAAAGACTAAAACATAAGCCCACAATATATGAAAAAGAAAATTGATTCATGGCTCCAAAATATCTGCTTCCAGCTTGTTCTATAAGGTGTTACACAGGAAGGAGTGGTCTGGTTGGGAGATAACAACCCTTTAACATGATTAAGCATTCATTCAGACTTGAGAGAGGAGAAACACAAAATAGTGTCACTTATGGGTAAAGAAGGACGCAGATTAACAACTGTGGAAAATTATTCACTACAAGATCTACATCAAGCATTATATTTTATTGAATATTCCTGAAAAAATAATCACGGATAAGAACCAAATCCCCATTGTGTTTTTGAGTTTGACAAATCTTTCTGGGAAATGCTGTATAGAACTCAAAAGGAAATCTTTGGTATTGAGGTGCAATGGACTCAACAATGAGTGAAGACTAGTAAGCAGCTGCCCCCCCACCCCACCCCACCAACTCTTGTGCCATCGTGAGATGAGCAAGGGGATGGGTAGGCGTAATGTTAGACAAACATGGAGGTTAAGTCTTTGGTAAGTAAAGGAACATAGGAACATATCTTCTTAGTTTTGCCATGGGACACAATGTATAAGTTTGGAAGACTTAAGTCAAAAAGGACAGGTGCGATTGGCTTTACTTTTATTTTTGTTTTTGCTTTTTTTATTTTGTATTGTTTTTAAAGAAAATGCTTCTTTTATTTTTGGAATATTATATAATTACCTTATTTTCCCTTTCCTGTTACTCCTGTTTTTTTTTTCTTTTGAAAATTTATTGGTTATTTTATTTATTTACATTTCAAATGTTATCCCCCTTTTCAGTTTCCCTCCTCAAAACCCCTATTCCACCTCTACTCCTGCTTCTATGAGGTTCTCCCCTACCCATCCACTCACTCCAGACTCATCTCCCTAGCTGGGGAATCGAGCC
Organism: Mus caroli; assembly: GCF_978045245.1. Classification (NCBI taxonomy): domain Eukaryota; kingdom Metazoa; phylum Chordata; class Mammalia; order Rodentia; family Muridae; genus Mus; species Mus caroli. Next base: position 77,712,952 of record NW_028227263.1, on the reverse strand, counting down.
TTCACAAGACCAAGGGCCGCCCCTCTCATTGATGCCAGATAAGGCCACCCTCTGCTACATATGCAGCTAGAGCCATAGGTCCCTCCATGTGTACTCTTTGGTTGCTGGTTTAGTCCCTGGGAGTTCTCGGGGAGGGGGTAGGTTATTTGATATTGTTGTTCTTCCCACAGGGTTTCAAACCCCTTCAGCTCCTTCAGTCCTTTCCCTAACTCCTCCATTGGGGTCCCTGTGCTCAGTCTGATAGTTGGCTGAGATCATCTGCCTCATTTTAGTCAGGCTCTGCTAAAGCCTCTTAGGAGACAGCTATATCAGGCTCTTGTCAGCAAGCACTTCTTGGCATCAGCAATAGTGTCTGGTTTGGTGACTGCATATGGGATGGATCCCCAGGTGAGGCAGGAGAGAAATTGTTTTTTTGAAGAGTGACAGTGGAAAAAATATGAGTAACTCAAATGCTCAATAAACTATAGTAAAATAAATTGAAGAGACAGATATAAATAATGAGATATTTCTATTATTCATTATATAAGAACCTAGCTGATAAAACTTCAAGAGAACAAAGAGAGCATGTTGTCTTGTTTTGAAAACAAAACCACATAGTAATGTGTATGTGTGCATTTATGTGTGTGTGCATTTGTGTGTGTGTCCTTTGGAGAGCATTCAAGACTCAAAACATAGCAATGTATTTTCAAAGCATATCTGTATGACCCAGGCCACTCACTGCATTCATTACCTCATGGAGTTGTTATTTTTATGGTGAAGCATATATCAACTCTTTAATAGTTTTCAAAAAATTCAATGTATCACCATTAACTATAGAACTATTTCTGCATATTAGTTATTGAAATTTATTACTCCTCTCTGACTATGAGGATGCATGCTTTGAGTACCAATATTTCATCCTTCTATTATCACTTTTTATTGGGTCAGTGTTTAATCTGTCCTGTTGTTGAGAATATTTAATCTTAATCTGGAGTTTCTTCCCTGCCTTAGACTACTTAGTCGCCAGATAAAAGATACGCACAATCTTGATAATTATAAGAAACTTTAATCAGCACTAGAGGTGGATATCTACCCTCTTAGAATATAGTAGAAGAATATAATCTATGTTTTATTGATAACCCTGATTTTTTACTTACTATGTTTCATCTAGGTTGCTCTTAACTCCAATTGGTCAGCTCTCAGAACCATGATTTTTTACTTATAACACATGGCATCTTTCCATTCCTCTACCTTCTTTTTTCCACTTGTGATCTCCTCCAACTCCAAGGCCAGAAACACCAAGCTCCACCTATCTCAGTTCTGGCCAGCTATAGGCTGTAGATATCTTTAGTCATCAATCAGAAATGACTTGGGGGCCAGGTCACATGGCAATATTTGGGTTTACATGTGGACTCTCTTGTCTCTGGGGCAACCAGGTCTTGGGGACCCAGACTTAGCATTACAATACATAGCAACTGACAAAACCTCAACTCTGCACACTTAAGTGAGTATATGTGATATCTGTCTTTAAGCATGGCCTAAGTCTTTCAGCCTATATTTTCTCAAATGATGGGATTTCATTCATTTTAAAGGCAAAATTATACTTTACTGTCTATTTTACACTGTGTTTCCTTTATCACTAAAATTTTAATGATACCTGCATGGTATCTATACCTCGGGTGTTGAAAAATAACTACAAAAAACGAATAGTAAATATATCTCCCAGGGACATTGACGTTAATTCTTTTAAAACTGAAGGCAAATAGAGCTTCAGATAAATCATGTTAGTTAGGTATTGTTGAGGTAATAATATTTTGTTTCTCACCTTTGGTGTTGTGCTGGATTGCCTTGGTAAGCTTTGTTTATAATATGGGGGTCTAGCCTTAGTCATATAAACCATATAGTGTTGTTTCTCCATCACTGAACAGTGGTACAAATTCAGAATGCCTATCATTCCAGACCCTTTTATAATTTAACCACTTGGCTTTATCCTGCCCTTATCCATTAGGCAATATGTCTGATAGATAAATGTATGTAGTGAACCTATAGAAAATCATAGCATGTGTGGTACCCACAGACTGATGACAGGGTATATATGATAGAGACAGAAACAGCTCTTCTAGAATTGCTTCTCTGTTTTTGGCATAAGATTAGCCACAGAGAAATCTGTACATCCCTGGAAAGATGAGACAAAGCAGAAGTTACTGTAGTCAGAAAGTTGGGGAGTGCCTGAAAACCCCATTGAATCACACTCATGCTGGCAATGGCCCTCTGAGGAGCAGCCACTTAGTCTCTGTCACCCAGTTTGCATTGTTTTTCTCCCTTAGTTTATAGGAATCTAAAACAAGTTCATGTATGGACATGTGGCTGTGGGAGGGGTTTTTCTGTAGATCACCCGAGAGGTAGAAAAGAAGAATCATTTGTATTCATAGGCTCCTTGGTCATCACGGATATTCACTTGTTGCTTCTCTCTCCTCACTTTTGACCTTCTCAAACAATAGTTGACACCCATAGCTGTATTGGGATGGGCTGAATCTGCTTGTATCCTAATGCTAATACTGGTTTCTCAAGACCTGCTTACCCCAAAATTGCACATAGACCCAAGTGATGCTATGTGACCTTAGCTCCAAATTATTTTTGACTGTTGAATAAAAATGCTGACAGGCAATAGCTGAGCAGAAGAGACATAGGTTTTAAGCTTCCAGTGTCTTGGGGGTTGGTGAGAACCATGGGAGAGGAATGTGAGGAGGAAGAGAAAGTTGCCATGGGTTAGGACTCAAGAAATCATGGCCCCCAGGGCTGCCTAATTGAAGTTAAGAATGGCACAGATGAAACATAGTAAATAATAACTTGGTGTTATTGATAGCAAATAGATTGTGATAACATAGAGGGTAGATATATGTCCAGTTCTAGTTCTGATTAAAGCTTATTATAGATATAAAAGTTATGTGTGTCTCTTCTCTGGGAAGTAAATGGTCAAAGACAGGGTAGAAATCTCAGATTAGGATTAAAAATTTCAACATGTAGTCTCACCCCAAATTCTGTAATTACAGAAATGATCATGCCTATGATGATCAAATTCCATGTTATACCTCTCAGAGTGTCTCACTTCCCTGTTTGAAGCAGCAATACAACAATGATAAAACAGGTATCTAGAAAGTCTTGGGAACAGAATAGCTGACATGAACTTATTCCACCCTGTAACCCTTCCTTCCTTCCTTCCTTCCTTCCTTCCTTCCTTCCTTCCTTCCTTCCTCCCTCCCTCCCTCCCTCCCTCCCTCCCTCCCTTCCTTCCTTCCTCCCTTCCTCCCTTCCTCCCTCTCTCTCCTTCCCTTCCTCCCTCCCTTTCTCCCTCCCTCCCTCCCTCCCTTTATCCCTCCCTCCCTTCATTCTTTCTTTCTTCCTTCCCATTCTTCTTGTTTTCCTTCCTTCTCTGTATGTCTTTATTTACATACACACATGTATACATTCATGAAAAGGCCTTGATTGTTCTCCATCATATTTTTTAAAGCATAGTCTCTCACCAGGAACTCATTGATTCATGAACTGAGTAGGTAGCAAGTTGTAAGAATTCTTCATTGTCTTCCTCCCTAGTGCTGGGATTATAACACCTGGCTTTTGTTCAGATCCTTGTGCTTGCACGGCAAGCACTTACTTATCTCCCCAGTCCTCAATCCATTCTTTAACTGGTTCACAGCCTGTGTGTGAGCATTTGACTCAGCTAGAGCTGAAACTAAGAATTCTCCCTGAAAATTATTATAATCCAAAATGTGTGCAGACACTAGACTTAAAAAGAAATTCTCAAATGTATCCTTTGCAAAGCAAAAGTTTTGTTTCTGCACCACCCCCATTGGAAATGAAAAAAACATATATAGTATTATACCTGTGCTACCCACGTAAGGCTCTTACCTGAAAAATCTCTCATTTCCACACTTTCTCTATTCTGCTCTGCCTGGAGAGGAACAGGTTGAAACTTCTACACTGAAATCTAATGAATGCCACAAAGTGAAAACAAACTGTAGATAGTTGATAAAAGAGAGAAAAGGAAAGAAACCCCACCTCAAGAGATTGAAGCTTGTTGTCTCCCCCTCTCTACCAGTCTTTTGGAGCCAGCGAAGCTCTGCACACATTCTCCTGTCTCAGGCATGCATGCGGGGTGTCTGTGGTGGTGACAACTGATTCATGTGTTCATTTGCATATACCCGGTGCCAGCAGCGGAATACAGAACAGGGCCTCCTGCTCTGGCAGCAGACACTGCACTGGCAAATCAGGAGAGCTGTCAGAAACAGCTGTCCATTAACAGAGTTTGTGGAAACAACCCGGAGCTGTTTGAGCATGCTAGGTGGTAGAATTTAATTGGAGTAGCAAGTGTTCGAAATTAAGATCAAAAGGACCAGTCAGTCAATGTGGATTTCATGACACTTTAAAAAATAATGGTTCAGGTTTGATTAATGCTGCATAGAGTTTGCACATTTCTCTCCATTGGCAAAATGGCCCATTTGCTGGTTTTGGATTCAGTGAACGTATCCAACAGTGAGCTCAAGGCTCCCAGGGTCAGTTTGCCCATTCTCTGTTCAGAAACCTTTTTTGCTTTAAGAAAACTGGAGTTTAATAAGAATCAGACACTGATAGGAAAGATACAACCATGTGGTAGTGAAGAATCGAAGTCAGCCCTTTCCGGAGGTTTTAATTTATCTATGCTGTTTGACTGAGGTTCCACTAACAGTAGCTCTGAGCTCAGTCCTTAGGCCCGCAGGCTAAATGCAAAAATGTACAAGGTGCATTGCCTCTGGGTGGCAATTTGAAGGAGAGAAGACAGTTTGGTCTCACGACTTATTTCCCCATTGCCTCTTCCTTCTACATGCTGCCACAAAGGATATGTGATGTGCTACCACCACCAGAAAGGAAGCAGTGGGTGTGCAAAGAGTGACAGGCTGAAGAGCAATCAGCAAGTTCCTGGATGGGTGGGGAGAGTAGTTATGGGTTCCTAAAAAGGGCTTTTTTTTTTTCACCCTGAAAAATCTCAGTTTAACATTGCATTAAGGTTAGCAAATATTTTTCCATGGCAGAAATAGCTATGTACAACTCAGAACAGAACTTGCATCCCCAAATCCTGAATTTTAACCATTTTAAATGGCAGCCTAGGTAAATCTTGAAGCAAGTGTTTTTCAGTGTGCATGTGATTCTATTCCTGGACAATTATTTTATTTTATTTTAGCTTTTATTATAGAGTAGAGTGACAAACATGACAATCACCAACTTTTAAAAATGATTTAATATTTAATTGATAAAGACAACACATGTGTAGGGTGTTTAGAAGCTATTAAAAAAAATAATCAGAGCAGGTACAGCATAGGATTGGGACAATGGGTGCCGGATGGCAGTTCCAGATAGGTAGTGTGTGGCAGCCAGGAGAAGTGACAGCTGGTGGTTTCGTAAACAGATTTCATTTTAGGATTTTCTGAACCTTTTAATATGCTTCTTCACTGTATCTTTTGTTCTCAATTCAATAACAAAGACATTTCTTATTTGTTGCCTTATAATATCAAATTGGTTAGAAAACACACAGAAAAAATATTTGGCATTATTAAAGCATTTATAACTATCCAAGGCAATGTGATAATAATGTGGGGGAGAGTGTGCTATAAAAGGAAAAAGCATGTAATATTTGTAACCTGAATAGTTGGAATTTCTTTTCTGTTGCTTTTGCCTTCAATTATGATTTCTCTCCCCAAAATTATGTACCCCTTAACTTTAAGAAAGTGAAGCAAGAGTTCCAGCACACTGATGAAGCTTGGAAGGAAAAAAAAGAACAAAACGAAGACTGAGAACCGCAGGGTGACACAGAAAGCCTGAGCAGCCTTGTTCATGTCAAAGATGTGAGACACTGAAGGGAACAGCTATCTTTGAGTGCCGGGGTATGTGTGGCATGCTTTGTCTATTTCTAAAAAAAAAAAAAAAAGCATCAATTGGTATTTGTTGTAAAGATCTACAAATTCTGGCAGCGAGTTTTAAATTGTTAGTGGCTGTAGGGAGAGTGTAATTGAGTTCTCTGTGTGCTAACAGCATCCTCAGAGGATGGAACGAAGTGCTTCAAAACTCAGCTCTTCTCCTGATGGTTTTATTTCTTTAAGTTTGGCTTATGCTTGTTCACGACGCAGGGCTGTCTGTGCATTTTCCCCATGAAATGGCTGAAGGAAGTAACGATGAACAGATAGTTTTGATCAAGTCATCACCAGGAAATCCTAGTTTAGAAAAAAGACAACTGAAATCAAGGAAGAATTCAGTGCATCTTTGAACAAACCATTCCACGACACCCCATCTTATTTTCTAAGGAGACAATGGAAAGAACTCTTACTTCCCAGTGTCTCAGTGTGGTGTGTGATGTATGTGTGTCTGTGAGGGGGGGCATGTGTGTATGTGTGTCATGTTTAAAATTCTAATTTGACCACTTAGGAAGTGTATAGATCCCGTTAACGGATTTAGTCTAGGTATAATGTACATCCACTCAAGTCAGCTCACTTATGGGTTGGTGCATAGTAAGGCCATGCTAAGTGCTGGAAAAATGGTAGAAAAAGATGGAAAAAGTGTATTATTCGGGTCTTTCCACATTTTTCTGTCCTTTTTTAAAAAATTAATTTATATTTACCTCTTCCCAAAGTAACCCAGCCATGTCTTTATATCTTCTTAAAACTTGGGCCAGCACACAACTTTCCCGTCTTTTTAGCACATAACCAAAATTATATTTTCTTGTCTTTAAAGCTATTCAGATCCTACACTTTTCTGATATCCCTTGTGGTTATGGTGGCTGTGGTAAATGCCATGACCCAGTGCAAGATAAGGGAGGAAAGTTTATTGCATCTTACAGCTTACTCTATCACAAAGGGATGTAAGGTCAAGAATTTAAGGCACGAGTCTTGAAGCATAAACTGAAACAGGGAGCATGAAGGAATGCTGCTTACTGGCTTGCTCTCCGTGCTTTGCTTAGCTGGCTTTCTTATCTGAAAGAACCATGTCTATGGGTGTCTTGTCCCATAGTAAGCTTAGCCCTCCTGTATCCATCATTAATCACACACAAAAAAATGTCACAGAATTGCCTACAGGTCAATCTGATGGAGACATTTTCTCAGTAGACAATCCCTCTTTCCAGGTGACTCTAGCTCTTGCCAAGTGTAAAAAACAAACAAGTAAAGCAATTGAGCATCACAGTGCTCATATTGCTTATTCTTCCCAGTGGAATCTAAAGAGAAGCAACAGCCTACTTTGGCACTGTTGTCTTCCCTAAGGAGTTCACATATCTCCTGCATATACTCTTTCTTGCTAGAGAGTAGCTAAACCATAAACAATAACAGTAACTATAGGCATATATTTTTCACAACATATTTTTTAAAGGAATAAACTTCTCCTATATCCTACCACATACCAGAGGTTGTGGAAAAGAAGTTATTAGGATACAGGGGAGGTGCACCTGTTTAGAAATAGTTCTATGGGTTGATTCTAATCTTTCTTGTTCTAAATCCAGTCAACTCAGCAGACACCACACTCCAACCAGCAGCTGCAGTCCAGTCCACTTGACAGACACCACACCCAACTCATCAAGGCCAGTTCAATTCAGAAGATACCGAGAGACTCACTAACTGGCCTGGGTCTGTGGAAACAGCAAGAAGCTTTAGGAACCTCAGGAGAAGTTCTTCTCTCTATGAAGTCACCACAGGCGAAGCTCAGCAATGCAATGAAAGGCAAATGAATATATGCATGTCAGCAAAGACTAGCAAGGCAGAGTGAGGCAAACCAATGCTCCAGATCCCTCTGTCTGTGGGATCAGATTTATATTCTTTCTAAACATCATGTGTTCTTTCACATGCCTGCTTTAGCAAAACATTCTTTCATTTGTGCATCCCAGCAAAATTCATTTGTCAAAACTGACTCTCCAAAGAAACCAGAAGTCTCCACTTCTAGAAAGCACCCCTAAATAAACATCATCTCCAACTCAAATCATCTAGGAGACTGTTGCATCAGTGGGAATGAACTTCCTTTCTTTTGAGATATATTTCTATGATTCAGTTATGTGGTTTGTGCAAAGTCTCTTTACACATATGGTCATGACATTCATAAGAACAAGGTGTGGAGCAAAGACTGAAGGAATGACCATCCAGCTACTGCCCCACCTGGGGATCCATTCCATATACAGTCACCAAACCCAGACACTATTGTGGATGCCAACAAGTGTTTTCTGACAGGAGCCTGATATAGCTGTCTTCTGAGAAGCTGTGCCAGTGCCTGAAAAATACAGAAGTGGATGCTCACAGCCATCCATTAGACTCAGCACAGGGTCCCCAATGGAGGATATAGAGAAAGGACCCAAGGAGCTGAAGGGGTTTGCAGCCCGAATGGAGGAACAATAATATGAACTAACCAGTACTCCCAGAGCTTCCAGGGACTAAACCACCAACCAACAAAAACACATGGTGGGACTCATGATTCCAGCTACATCTCTAGCAGAGGATGGCCTAGTTGACCATCAATGGGAGGAGAGGTCCTTGGTCCTGTGAAGACTCTGCCCCAGTGTAGGGAATGTCAGGGACAGGAAGCAGGAGTGGGTAGGTTAGTGATCAGGGGGAGGTGGGAAGGGATAGGGAGAGGGAATTTTCAGAGGGGAATTCAGAAAAGGGGATGTCATTTGAAATGTAAATAAAGAAAGTATCTAATTAGAAAATGGAAAAAAAGAACAGTTATTCTTTCTCTCCCCACTGTTGTGAGCCAGCCAATCTATTTTGTTTTCCCTCAAATTAAATTGCCCAGTTCGGAGTGTTTGCTCAGACATTGTCCACACTTGGTAGAGTAAGCTGGTGTCATCGATGATGGACCACACATGCTGGGCTTTACCTGTCAGAAGATGACATAAAGCCAAAGGGTAAGGTGACAGTTTCTTGGCTGAGGAACACTGACATGAGGGCGAACTACTTTATTCTACTCCTCTTCTGAGCTGCCAGTCTTTTACACTGCACAACTTTAAGGTTCAAGCCATGGCTGTGTGCCTTCAGGAACTCTTCTCCCTCATCAAGTGTGATTCTCAGTTAAACTTGCCTGTGCCAAAATTACAAATGGACCAGCACTGGTGGTGAGATCTTTGGGTTCTGGTTCTTTCTTAATAATGGCATTCTTTTATCTTCAAATGAGAGTTGCTGGCAAACATAGCAAAAGTAACTTTATCCTTTGGAAGTTCCTAGTGAAGAGGGGCCAAACATAATACTTAAGTAACAAAAGAAAAGGCTGATGACCTTTTCTTTTCATAATTTCTTACATGTGACAATAGTATACAGGTCAAATGCATTAAGCAGTCTATGAAAACTGTCATGGATCATATACAATTTGTTAGTATCCATCATAAAAATATGTTATTTGGATTCATTTTGCCTCACAACTGAGAGGAGAGAAGGAGAGGGAAGCCACTGAAATATCCAAAGGTACATTTCTAAAATAATTTCTTCCTTCACCGTCCTTGAAATTCAGGCACAATTTTGCAAATTAGTGAAGACATTTTTCATTGACTTACCTCTACTGAAGAAGAAATAAGGAAATTCTGTGGTTTTCCTAACATGAATAGGTCACATCCTACAGACTGAATCACACCATAGGGTGCTGGCCCTGGCAGTGTTGAGAGGATTTTGACTTATGACTATCAACAAGTCGTACTGAAGACATCTTAAGAGACTTACAAATGTCAAACACGAAGTATGGTTTGAGAATTTGGTGTTTGCCTTATGTGTTCTTCATTAAGTACATTGCAGGAAAAAGAAATCACAAATGTTGAATTTTAACCAAGTCATATAAGAAGCTAACACTGTGGTCTTTACTAAGAAAATTAAAGTAGAAAAGAAGAGAGTAGTCACAGGTGAATGTGTGCGCAATATAAAATACACCACCTGTCTATCTTACTTACAGCAATGCTGTTTTAAAAAATGATTGGTTCGTGTGTTTTGTGTGTTTGTGTGTGTGTGCATGTCCATGCATGTGTTGGAGTTAGTGTGTGTGTGTGCATGTCCATGCATGTGTTGGAGTTAGTTCCTGCTGAGACTAAAAGAAGGTGACAGAACTCCAGAGTGGAAATCACAGACAGCTGTGGAGAGCTGGCATTTAGGTCCTGGCATTTGAACCTTGGTACTTAAAAGATCATGAAAGTATTAACCATCGAGACAAACTCTAGTCCCTACACTTTATAAATTTTTATACTTAGAAAATTTTTGTGGCTAATCAATTTTTACACAGACCTGAGCAAATAGATCTATACAAAATGATACACATGCTTAGCATTTATTGATAATAAATCATAAAGAAATTCTTGACCACACATATAGTCTTATGATTTATGAATGGATGAAGCAAATTTACAAATTGAGTATTGTGGGTGTGCTTGCTATTTTTACATGAAGAATTAAAATTTTAATTAAATTTTACTAATATTTTGATTCTGCAAGTTGTTTCAAAATTGAGCAATATTTGGATTCTGTAATCAGTGATGCTGAAACCATCACACACACACACACACACACACACACACACACACACACACACCCCAAATTGTAGAAGTTTGTATAGAGGTATTTCAGAAAAATTTAAAAATTATGCACTAATCCATGACTAAATTATTTTAGGATTATTTGACACAACTCAAGCAATCAGTTTTAAAGTGAAATACTCTAAAACAATACCGTCTAAAGAAAATGTGGCAAATTATTAAAAATTCTTTATCCATAAGTAAACTCATTTCTATGGGAACAGAAGACTTTACACATGCAGTGATAACAGGGCAGGGCAGTTCATAGCATTCAATAGGCTTAAATCTGAATTGGGGTGTTTCAGGCAGTGGTCACTGGTATTGTGTGGCATCACACATACACACACACACACACACACACACACACACACACACAGTGCAAAGCACACATATATCAGGTGTTCAGAACCAAGAATTCTGTGGAGTTACATGATACACCATGGACAAGAGTTTCCAGAATACCTTAGGTCAGTGGTCATTTATTTTCAAATAACTTTTAATTGCTATATATTCAAAAAGGATTTTTTTTGTTGCCAAATTTTTCCACAATTCCCACATTCATTTATACAATTCTTTATGAGTTGACAACCTATAGTTTAAGAACCTGGGCTCTTCAGGCATGACATATTACATTTCCTGCTTAAAAAGTAAGAATATTGGTCTAGCCTGGGTATATTGTTTTTTCAGAGTTCTTAGTAACTTGGCTTGCTTTTACTAAGAGTATCATAACTAAAGTCACAGCACAAAGTGGCCAATGGAACCTCTATGTTCTGCAGTAGAGACCATAGAAAACAAGATCACACTTCCTCTTTGTTGCATGGATGCACATGGGCAGCTCTATAGACTCCTTATACATTCTGAGGCATATTCAAAAGGAATTTTTTACAAGTGTGAATATATTTAATACAATGTTAATGCCTAAAGATGCATATAGGTAGGGTGGGCTTTCAAAGTGTATTTGGCCAGGAAACACTTTTTTCTTTATTTCAAGCATTTGTGTGTCTTTGTGCTATTATACACTTTTGCATATTATGGTCATATGTGTGGGTGCATATGTGATGTGTGTGTGTGTGCAAGTTGATGCTACAAGTTGGTATCAAGAATCATTTGCAGACAAGGTTTCTTTACTAAATCAGAGCTTCATGCCTGAGTGGGTAGTCTTGCTCACTAACTTCTCCTTAACTTTCTCAAAACCAGGATCCTAGAATTACAGGTGGGGCATTACACCCAGCACTTACATTGGGTATTAGGGAACTTACTCGTCTGTTTGTTTGTTTGTTTGTCAAGTGTTTAAAATTCTTTACCTAACCTTCATCTCTCTGTGTAGCACCATTCTTTTTAACAGAAGATTTTAATTTTAAGTGCACCATTCAGGCCCTTCCTGTGTGCTTCCATGGTACTTCCTCAGTGGTTTTGCAGTTTTGTAAATGAACTACTCCTTCAATCCCACTAACAATAACACATCCAATGGAGTTTTTCCTTTAAAGTTGAAGGTTGGTAAAAAGAATGATATACTTGGTACAAGAGAACTGATCAATAGACTAAATATATAAATATCATAGGAGCTTATGTGCAATGTTACGCTATGATGACAAAAACTATGTGTTTATTTTGTATAGCAATAATTTCAGTGATATTACAACAATGAGAGGAGAAGAAAATTAAAATAGATAATATAAAGAATTGGTTGACATTCACAGCATGTCATATTTATATATGTGTGTACACACATATACAAATAGACATACATCATATACACATACACACACTACACACAGAACACACACACACACACATGCACGCACATGCATATGTACACAATAATAATAAAGACAAAGATGCTCCCAGTTTGACAGTGGGTGCCATGGGAGGGCTTTAAGGGAGGAAAGGGAATGGGGAAAGTGATGTAGTTGAAAACTCTTGCCAAGGAGTCAGAAAGATAAAGAGTCAATGGTTATCTAGACCTTAATCATCACTCACGCAGCATTTTGAAGCTCTCTTCTGAGTCTCAGGTTATGCCATGCTAAGATACAGATAATAAGTTCTCTTAGATGAAATAAGTAAGTTTCTCTATTTGCAGTGCTGAAGATGCCACTCAGTTTACAAGGGAAATCATCACAGCTAAATCTACTCTTAGTGCAGATATACTCTGTGGCTATCAATCTTACTATCATACTCCATAATCTGGTCTTAAATAGCATCAAACTTTGTTTCTTTCCCATCTTTTATTCAATAGTTGCTTGTCCTGCATATTTTGAGTATATACTATTCCTTTATGGTGAATCATTTTTAAAGCTAATAATATTGCATTTTATGATAAAAGTTTCCAATGCTAATGACAAGTGTAGTATTTTGGGAACAGAACACATGAAAGAAAGTTTAATGTCATTCTGATGTAATATTTGATATATTAATCTTTTTATGGTGCATCATGCTACAGCAGGAAATACTAACCAACCCACCAGCCCATACAAAACATGTCATTCTCATTTCCCAGTATTCAGGTTGAAAATCCCATATGCTGTATTTTTACAGTCAGTATTTTTATGCTTTCATCATATGGTCCCCAAATTTGTATACTCTGACTCAACATTATGATAATCCTGTCAGCACAGGTACATACTAATATACACCAATGTCTTTTAATACAGTACAGCTGTATGAATGAAGAAACTGCAGTTTTCTTTAAACCAGTTATGAAAAAAACATGCTTGCATAACTTCAAATAAGTTGATATAAGCAGCATAGTCCTGAGGTATGAAGATTAATATATAAATGCAAACTGCATGGTCTACTGGTGTAACTGCCTGGGTTACCTTAGTATAGACCAGCTATAGAGGTCCTCCCTACAGCATATATGATAATAAATGGAAATGCAAATTTAAGAATAAAAAAATAGAATAAAGCATTAGGTGGGGAGGCGGGCAGAGAGAAAGGGGCTATTGCTTAAATAGGAAGCATCAGCAGGTCACGTAACCTACTCATCTGTCTGTGTGCTTCATGATTCTCATTCAGCTGGGCAGGATTCTCAAACAAAGTCCAGTGTCCTAAAAATATTTGGAACTATTACAAAGCATAAATTATAAATGTGTCAGGAAAATGGAAAAAGGTGTCCTGGGTCTACTTAAAGCACAAAATGATCTCAACCATTATTCAACAATGATATGAACATCTTTTATTTCATTTCTCCTTAACAGTTCCTTCTGTTTGCTATCATTTCCTGCTCAGCACCATGTCAATAATTACTAAATTACCAGGACGCCTGTACAATTTCAGCTCAAGTGTTATTACTGACAAGTCAAACAATGGGGCTGATAGAAAAGATGGGACTCTATCCCCTTATTTAAATGGACCGTGTTCAGGAGGAAAGATTGAAGCCCCCTTTTTCTTCAAAAGAAGGAGGGAGGGGATGGTTTACATTTGTGTGGCTCAAGGACATGAAGTCAGAGGAAATGCCTTTTTAATGTAAACCTCTTTTCATTTCCAGGGGACAAAAATGAAGGGTATTGAAAAGACTCATGCTTGGTGGAAGAAGTAATTACATTTTTTCTTTCAAATCTCAGAGGAATAATGCTTTTATAGTTCCTGAGATGACCCAATTTGTGCTCCGATATGCTCCCTTAAATGTAAGTGTGCAGATGTCCTCACCCCGCATTGTTTTTCCCTCGTAAAGATGCCCGTTGGCACCTAGGATTAATTTGAGTACTGCTCTCTCCGTGTGCAGAAACAGCCACTCCAGAGCCATCCTGCTGCACAGAGACCTCAAAACTAAAAGAAATTTGGCCAGGTGTTCAAAAGAAATGTAGTTCACGGGAAATGGAGCTGCAGCTATCACCCATCTCCTCAAACTGTACAATTTGTGGGTCCCCTTGTCTCAGAGAAAGAAAGTGTATGCACATATTAGCACTAGGGATAAAAAGGCCAGCACTTTCTGCAGCCAGTGAGTGGATAGTCATGTAGACTTGAAAAAGAGCCTATTTAGTAATAGATCATCTTTCTCCATTATGTATACCTATACATACATATTCAATACACACACGCACACATATGTATACACACACACATGCATGCACACACATACACATGTGGATAAATACATTCATATACAGACAATCTGTCATATATGCAGGCAGTTGGATGCAGAACTTTCATACACTCAAGTCTACAGATATGTACAGGCCTTATGCACGAAGTGACCTTGTGGTTGCACATAATGTACACAATCTTCCCTACTGGAAAAAACTTCTAGATGACCTATAGGATAAAATACAATACAAATGATGTGTTAAAAATTGTTACAGTATATTATTTATGAAAATGACAATAAGACATACATACCATTTAATACGAGGCAAAGAAAAATATTTTCCCTTCAGCAAATGTAGAAATGCCTTATGTCTGACTTTAGACACCTTATGTCTATAGATGAATAAAAGAAAATATTTCCTTTTCCCTGTAATTGAAAATAGAGCCTTTTCATGCAGTAAATCTGACTATGATTTCCCTCCTCCTACTCCTCCCAGTTTCTCTACATCTTCTCTCCCATCCAGACCTATACCCTTTCTGTCAGACACCTAAGAAATAAAAATAAAATAACATAATGAAAAATAAACACATAAGAATATGCCAAGATATACAAAATTGAAAAAGAGCCAAAGACAAAGCAAAGTGAAGGCAGATAGATGCAGAGACACACAAGAAATGTCTTCATTCTTCAGGGTTCCATAAAATCCTAAAACCAGAAAGTCATAATCTATGAGCTAAGGACATGTAAGGTAGAAAACAATGCCTGACTTAACTTCATGAGACAAAGAACCTCAAAAGATGTGGTGGATGTTGTTTTCTACTGCTTGGCATAAGAACCTACCTTCAAAAGTGATTTGTTTCCTTAGTGACATTTCCTTTGAGAAAGGTAAATTTTCATTTGCAAGTGCCTATCAGTTGGAGACTGCTTTTGATGGATGAGATTTGTGTAATGGATGGGGACTACTGTCCACTTCTCCTTTCAGCTCTAGAACTTCCATCTCCCACAGACCCAATGGATGCTCTGTACATGCTACCACAGTACTGTGAGTTCATATGTGAGTCAGCCCTGTTGTGTTTAGAAGATCTTGATTGCTTGGCGTCTTTCACCCCTGTAGGTTCTTACATTCATTCTGTTTCCTTTTCTACTGAATCACATGAGCCCTGAGGGGAGGGATTTGATGGGGATATCCCTTTTGGGGATGATTGTTTTATTGTCTGCACATTATTATGCTGTGTGTCTCTATTTGTTTCTATCTGCTGAAGGAGAAAGCCTCACTAATTAATACTTGAATGAGGCACTGAATGATAGCAGAATGTCATTAGGAGTCATTTTGTTGCTATGTTCTTTGGCAGAACAGTAGCATTTGTCTTTTCCCTATTTCCTTTTCCTTTCTAGTCTTAGGTCTTGACCACCCTAGCAGTGTTTGGTATTGGTACCATCACATGGAGTGTGCCTTAAATCAAATCAGATTGGTTGGTTAATCCCACAAGCTTTGTGCCACTATTGCACCAGAGTGTCTTACAGGCTGGTTACTCTGGTAGACTGAAGGTTCCTTAGATGGGTTGGTGTTTACATTTCTCTTTTGTTAGCATACAGAGTACTTTCTAATACCACAAATACTTGTCTGTAATGTTGAAGGCTCAGCGTAGGACCTTGACTTCTTCCTGTTCATTGAGTTGCTTAAGTGTTGTCTTCAGCAAGAGAGCCTTGCTGTCTGTTTGTGGAGCTCAACTAATGGTGTTGGCAACAGCCTGGCTTGTTTGCAGGTAACTAAAAGTCAAAGTAAATAAGGGAGATTATCAGTGTTGGGATAGAGAAGGGATGGTAGGATGGTTAGTTTTAATTGCCAACTTGGCATAAGAAGATCACCTTGAAAGAGAGACAATGAGAAATTACTGAGACCATATTGGCTTATAAGCTTGAATATTAGGGATTGTCTTGATTGTCAATTGATGTGTGAATAAATAGCCCTCTGTGGGAGGCACCATTCTCTACACAGAGGTTCCTGGACTATATTCAAATAAAGAAACTAGCAACAGGTGCCAGCGAATACCTTTTTTCTCTCTAATCTTGACTGTGTATATCGTATGGCAAGCTGTTTAAGGGTCCTGCTTCTATTATTTCTCTCCAATGACAAGCTAAAACCTGGAATTGTTAGCAAAACAAATACTCTCTTTTTAAAGATGCTTTTGTCAAGATATTTTATCACTACAGAAATTAAACTAAAGTGGATGGTCATTAATGTTTTAAAGTGTGGCCACAAAAGTTCTCATATTTCTTTTGAGTAGAATCTGGGGAAAAATAAGTAAGAAAAAGGGATGTAAAGATATGAGATAGAGTAATGTAAAGCATGCCAGACAGAAGTGAATCTAATACGGTTAGGAATCTAGTTCAGGGAAGTTAGCAGAGACAAAGGTTTGAAACTAGAAAACGAAGTCAGTGAAGAAGTGTGAACCAGCTAACCTGAAATCCTGGAGAAAAATGTCTGTATAGATCTGGGTCTTTGCTTTGGGTGATGGGAAGACTGGAAAACACCAAGAAGATAAGTGATAGGAATTAACTAGTGATCATTAGAAAGGAACACAACAATATCAGCTCAGAATAAGACAGAAAGAATGCTGGCTAGCTTTGACTCTTTCTTTCTTTCTTTCTTTCTTTCTTTCTTTCTTTCTTTCTTTCTTTCTTTCTTTCTTTCTGTCTGTCTGTCTGTCTGTCTGTCTGTCTGTCTGTCTGTCTGTCTTTCTTTCTAAGAACTTGAGCAAGGAATTATCTGAGACTTTCTCTTTGATAGTAGCAGTGGAGTTACTGGAAGTAATATAATTCTGAAAAATGCTGAAGGTTGTTAGTAATGTTTAAGAAGTATAATTTAAAAATCTCAACATTAGTGCTAAGAGGACCCATGGTCTTTAAAAGAGATAAAGCCGGGTGTAGAGATTCTTATCTGGGATCCCAGACCTGAGGTGCAAAGATTTTGAGTCTAGTCAGACTGAGATATATAATGAGACAATAGGTCAACAAATGAATGAATGAATAAAGGACTAAATAAATGCATTGAGAGAGAGGTGGGGAAGGAGAGAAAGATTGAGACTGACTAACAAAGCTAACAGCACAAAGGTCATTAATCCCTTTAGTAACTCATATTTGTTTGTTTGTTTGTTTTTTCTTTAATGTAATTTTCCAGAGATCTGGGAATGGAAGCCTGCATTTAAAATGCCACCATCAGAAATAGGACTTCTAAGGACTTATTCTATACAGCAGAGAATGGCAATATGGACCTTATACATGAAATTTTATCAGAAGATAACCAGATGTGCAACACTCATCATTTCTTTGGTGCTCCATTGGGAGACATAAATAGGAACAACAGAGATCATATGGCCATCATATTTTGAAGTTGTTATTACATTCCATCTTTAGAAAACAATTGCCATACCCCACTCTAGAAAATGGAGGAGAGATTGGATAATGTCTAGAGGGTGCCTTGGCAGCAAGGAAGACTAATGTTCTATGATAGAAGATATTCCAAATTAAGATAAGGGGGATTTTCATGAGGAAGGAATAATGAATACTACTTCACAGTGAGAGGTCAGTCCTAACACATTTCATTTAATCTGGCCTTTCAAGAGGGTCTAGAATCTAGGTGACCATAGAAGAATGAACATAAAGTAAGGGAGTATATAGAAGTTCAGATGCAAGCACATGGGTATTATAGTCATAGTCACTACCATCTGATTGTTTGAATTGTTTTTATACATGAGAGAAACAAGATCACCAGTAGAATGCACCTGATCTTCCAGCTTATAGAGTCAAATGAATGGAAAATCGTCATGATGAGAGAAGAAGATGGCAGGCAGTACCAGGTCTCACATTTTAAAATTATTCCATGTGTAGAACAGCTCAGTAAATGATGTGATCATAGAGTTTTATCAGACTTGGTTTGGGTTTTTCATAATAGCTCTGGCAGGAGAAAGAGGACCAAAAACTAAAAATTTCATATGAAAGTGTCTAGGTTCTGTAGCCCTCAAATGTGGCTGAAAATCTTCCCAGGGAACTCACTGAAATACAGTTTCTTGTGGTCCATCTTCAAAACTTCTGAGTTCTAAGAAATGTATTCCATGGGTTCTAACTTCTAATAATCTCATAGGTAATCCTAAAACAGGTTCTCACCCTTTTTAATGATGGTTACCTTTAATTCATGTTGTGGTGATCTTCAACCGTAAAACTATTTTTGTTGCTTCTTCATAACTGTATTTTTACTTTTACTATGAATCTTAACCTAAATATCTGTTTTTTTCTGATAGTCTTAGGCAAACGCTGTGAAAGGGTCATTCAAATTTCAAATATGTTAGAACCCATAGTTTAAGAACATCTGTCCTAAAACTATTAGTAAGAAAAGCTTATTTGCAAAAATATCACTGCCAATCATGCCTGGTTATATAAGGAAATAAGAAATGCAGTGTGATGGACCGTGAAAGGGAGAAAGAATGATGTGATACCAGATCCATGAGCTATGAGAAGAAGAATGAGAAATAAGGCTTAGAGGTAATCTAGGTGAACATATGGATGCAGGATAAAATGTTGGTATGATAGGTTCTACTGTATTTCCACACCAATGGGAGACTAAGGTAGATAGTGTAAAATGAGGTCTCTGGAAGTGAAATTCTAAAGGAAGAATGAATCTTGGTTTTATTAATATGCCCCAATATTATTGAGTATGGAGACACAGGAACTACCTATAATTTGATTGTACTAGAGATGTATAAATTGACAGTGATCAGTTAGGCATAAAGAATCCACACATACTACCACCAGGCTAATTACCAGATGCAAGAGAGGTGCAGAAATGAATATAGCTGGCACATAAAAGGACAATGAAAAAGGATTCTTACAAGGTGAGCTTCTTGAAGGTGGAGTAGAAATGTGTGTGTGTGTGTGTGTGTGTGAAAGGAATTTTGTTAAGGATGAATTCCAAGGGGCTCATAGAAAGGTTAGGAAGTGTAAAAAATAGGTGGATGCTTTCATCGAGTTGTATAATGTAATGAGCTTGAATTTCTTAATAACACAAGGAAGAACAGAAGGCCTAGAGGACTCTTTTCTGTGTCAATGGCAAGGTCATGTAGGGTATGTGACTCTGTATGATACTTGGTGTGCTTGATCCCTTCCTTCTTACTCAATAAACCACAGGCTCCTACCATATCTCTGTCTTGTCTCCATTTATTGTGGAGCACACTGTTCTTAGTGTCAAGTATTGTTCTCCAGGCAGGAAGTATAGGTGTACATCAGATGGCTGTATTCTCTCTCCTTATAGAATTTATATACACTGATGTACTGCATTATCAGTAACCCATAAATAATCCAAATAGTAACAATGTCCATGGTCAAAATCGTATTGTGTAAATTGCAATAGAATGGATAATTTTTGGGAAGAGAATTCCTCTCTTGGAAATTGACATTTAATGGGAAAAATGGGATTCAGGAAGAAAGAACTGTGTGGATGGTTTTGAGGTTACATCTGAAGAAGAAATACTCACCACAGAGTGCACGCTGTCGTCAAATGGGTCCGGTTGTAGACCAAGAAGGAGGTCAGAATGCTAGGATAAGGTGCATGGTGATGTAAGCAATATGAAGGTAGAAATGGACAAGGCCAGCCAGGCATACTGCTCTCAGAAGACAGAAAATGAATGAAATGAACTTACTCTTTATTTAAACAGGCTTCCTAGGTAATGTGTGAAACTATCTCCTTGGAATGAAACAAAATAGAGTTGAATTTTGTGAATACTGCAATCTAAACAGATGTGTCCTAGTTTTTCTAGTGATGGGAGTGGATGTTCCCATGGAGAGGCCAGTCTCTCTAAAGTCAGTTCAGGAGCATGTGGTACCCACAGCTGTGAGTCACATTGTCATGCTGCATCCAGTTCACGAGGCTGTGACTCATCAAAGTCTCACTTTCTGCTTTCTAAAAAATATTCCTTCTGTAATTAGATTTTTTTTATCTGTCTAGTCTGAGTCTGATAAGAGCCTCTTTTAATGTGACATATTCTAAGAGCAGTGTTTGCTTTCACATAAACCAGAGTCTTTGCTAGTTAAGACTTTTTGTTGTTGTTGACTTTCACATCTATTACATGGAGTTTCACCTACGTATAATATTCCTAACAGCCAGACTCATTTTTTTTAAATACAGAGCATAACCTATTTGCTGCCTCTAGGTCAAATAATTTAACTTAACAAGCAATAGGCAGTGTACCTTTGACTGTTGGAGATACAAACTTTTAAATTAGTTTCCAGAGCCCAGCTCAGAGTAGTGAGTGCTGAAGGAGGTGCTTGAATACGTCCTAACTTTCCCCCCACACCACAATTTCCATTTTCTAAAAATCTGGTTTCAGGTTTAAATGTCAAGGAAGACCAAGAATATAGCTATGAGTAATGACTTCAGTGTTTTAAAGAATGGAACACAATGTCTGCCTGCTACTTACTCAGAATCAGAAAAAAGTAGCTAGTTGTTTGCCTCTTTCCCACAATAATTTAAGTTTAATAAATATAATCTTATTATGTATTTATCATTTGTGTTTTCTGGCATTATCTCATGTGGAATATTGAAACATAAAGGTCAGTGAGACTCAGGAGTTAAGACAGATTAACACTCCTGTAGAGGACCTGAGTTTCGTTCCTAGTAACCATCTCAGGCAATTCATTACCATTTGTATCTCCATTGGGATCCAGTGCCTCTGTATTCAACAGTCTCCCATGCTCACATTCATATATCCACACACAGATGCACACACATATGTCATATGTATTGTTAAAAATAATAAAAACATACTAACGATTATGTTTACAAATATAGGAGATAAAACCCTTAAGGAAGCTGTGTAAAGACTGATATCAATATGAAAATGTATTAAAAAGAACTCTATAAGAAAAATATAATTGCTGTTAAAGTAACAGAGTTTATATCAGCAAAAGAAACTTTAAGATGAAATTTGGTATTTGTGTCAAAAAATAAATCATTTACTCAGGAAAGTTCAGTTATGGCTTCTGATAAGACCATGAAATATTTTCTTTGGTTTCTTCTCAAGAAGATACCTATATAACAGCAATCCACATTCAAGCCTTTCCAGAAAGGACACCTCACAAGGACCAATATTGTGCCCTGGTTTGCTTTCAATCATTCGTGTTTTTAAGGTTAGTAGCCATCAAGGAGCCCGAAGACAAGGCTATTTTCCAAAGAGAAAACCAAAGTCCTTTGCTTACCTGCACCTATCAAATGAATGGGACCAGAAGCAAAGAACTCTGAGATCAGCTCCCCCATGATGCCTTTGTGAGCAACCCCTTTGAGACTCCAAAGGCTAGTGATGGCTTTGGCATCTCAGATGTCTCTTTAAGCTATTTTTATTTCACTCATTTCCATCCATCAGGAAAGTTTTCCATGATTTCTGAAGGTTGACTCTCATTTCTAGACATCTATCACACTTTTAAAATTATGTAGTTTAGCTTGTATAGTAAATGCCTATCCATTTGCATCCATAGTGACCCTACTTCTGTTGAATGAGCCCTGATAATTAAAATTCATTAAAGTTGTACAGAATCTTAAAGATTGAAGGGTTTCTTTGGAATGATTAGAGATAATGGTATTAGAGACCTTACTGGTACGAATGAATGTGACACTGGTAGTCTGTGGTGTGAAGTGGCAAATTATTAGATTAGTATTTATAATCATCTGGAATTAAGGATTCAGAAGAGCAAATACTTTTGGCAAATGTCTGATACAGTGTTTTGGAGAAAAAGAGGAATAATGACTATATAGTACCTTGAATATTTTAGGGGGAAACATACGACTTCATTAAAGAAAGTAAGTACAAAGTTTTAAATTCCTGGCTGGAATTTTGGCCATGGTAGTATATGCTTGTAATTGCAAAGGTTGGGTGGGTGAGATTGGAGGAGAAAGAGTTCAAGTTCAGCTCATTCGACATGGAAAGTTTGAGGCAAACCTGGGTTACATGGCCAGAAAATGCTAGAGAGGGAAGATTTCTGATGTGACTGATTCTTTGAGGCCAGAGTTATGAATAGGAAATACTGCTGTAGAACTAAGCACTTAAAGATGGGCTATTTGAATGACAGAGGCCATAAAGGGACTATGAAACACAAACAACAAGAGAGTACTGCAACGTGCAACCTAATGAAAACAGACATCAGAATGTTTTGACTCTCAGAAAACATTGGTTTTCACTAAATTGCCATGGCGTGTCTAGAACAGAAGTGAATGAAGGTCTTCAATAGTATTCCATATTGGCATACCCAGTAAAGCCTTAGGTTTGTTAGCAGTACAACTGAAATCACCTTATTTAAGGACTATAGTTCCTCAATTACTTTAAGTAGATCAGCAATCTAACCCAAAGAGGAAGGAACCTTGAGCTATATCAGCAATTTTTGATAATATTGTTTCTTATGGTCTCATAAGAGACAAATACCTACTGAACAGATTGATTGTGCACAGAGGTGGGGGAAGCATTTCCAGGGATTAATTGATACTGGTTCTGATGCTATTAGTTGTAGAATGGACCCTCCTTACCCCACCCCACCCCCACATTATTCTTTTAGACATTTTAGGGTTTATAGATGCAAAGCAGTTAATTAGTGGAAATACTTTCAGGTTAATCTGAAATTATTAACTAGGTCTTTCAATTTGGCCTATGGCTATGAGGTTTAATTTTAAGCACTTTGATAATAACACTCTAGTGCTAAAGACATCACATACTTGAATTTCAGAACACGGAGAAATCACACTGCTACTGATGGAGGCCTTATTCTTCCTGGCTAGCTTTCACAAAACTGGAAGATTCTATTCAGGCTACATGGAGACAAAAGTAATCGAGTCTCATCTGGTTGCGAACCCTGCGAGGTACAATAATGGCGGACATGATAAAAATACGTGCTCAGGTGCAGCAGTGGCACAAGTGTTGTTGAGGTAACTAACCACTTCCTCCAACAGGAAAACTCATTCCTGGAACTAACTGGGATAAAAGTCTGCATAGGTCATGGGCCACCAAAGAGAATCTGATGCTATTCTGATGAATATAAAGTGTAATAAACTCTCTTCTAAGCTCCTATCTTTACACTCATAAATAAGTACATCTCTAATCCTCCTCAGAGAAACTTCCTTTTCTTTTTTTTTATTAGATATTTTCTTTATTTACATTTCAAATGTTATCCCCTTTCCTAGTTTCCCCTCCAAAAATTCCCTATCCCCTCCCCCCTGCTCCCCAACCCACCCACTCCCATTTCTTGTCCTGGCATTTCCCTATACTGGAGCATAGAGCCTTCACAGGACCAAGGGCCTCTCCTCCCATTGATGACCAACTAGGCCATCCTCTGCTACATATATAACTAGAGCCACAAGTTCCACCATATGTTTTCTTTGATTGGTGATTCTTCTTGGTATAGGTCCAAGAAGCTCTTGGGGCACTGGTTAGTTCATATTGATGTTCCTTCTATGGGGCTTCAATCCCCTTCAGCTCCCTGGGTATTTCTCTGGCTCCTTCATTGGGGACCTTGTGAAACTTCTTATAGTAGATGCCAATTAATATAGACCGTCACAGCTGATTAAGTCTCAGAGAAAATTATAGAGTGTTAGGCTCTAAATTTACATTTCACTCTCTCCTTCTAAAGCTCAGCAATTCTGTGATAGATGCTGAAAGATGCCCTATAGGTATGGGAACTATGCAACCAAACAGTATTTGCCTAATATAGTGGGGTCATTGACACAAGAACTCAGTAGCTGGGAATGCATACATAAGAACAAAACAAGATCAATCCAACCAAAATACAAGAATATATTTTATATTATATACATGCAAAGGAGAAGAGATTGCCATCAATTTAAGAGTGTAGTTTTATAAGTTTCAACTATTCTTCCCTACCAAGCAAAGTAATGCATCTTGAAGCATCTACTATATAGTTCCTGATTACCAAAATCACTTTATTTCTTCCATGCTTGTGAATCAACTGTCAAATGCAGCTTTAATAATCTGTCAAGACTGAAAAGATTCCTGTCTTATGTTATTTTAATTATCCAAGCCTTCATAAAATTTTTATCAATTAAATAAGTAAATATTGATGTCATATTCAGAAGCTATATACAATCTTTGTTACATATTTTTTTTTAAAAACAACGACATTATTTAAGAATATAAGGGCATTCTTAGTTCATATACCAGGTAATATCAAGTCACAGCCCAAGTATGGCTGTTGTTTTTTGAGTTTATTTACCCATGGTTCTATCCACAGTCACATTAGTAATCTCTCTTTTTTGCAAAGTGCTTCATGCTGGCCATCTGGGCTAAAAATACTTTGCTCAGAGAAAGGAGTATGGCAGAACATAGAGTAGAGCACAAGGAGACTTATGAAAGAAGCAGTTTATTCTGGTTAAAGGTTTAAGAAGGAGAATAGATGATGGTGGGGGAGGCATAGCACAGGTAGCCAGAGTCGGAGGCAAAGAATGCGTATCTTCAACAGCACATAGAAAGCAGAGAAAATAAACTGGAGGTGGGGTGATGCTATGAACTCTCAAAGCTTAACTCTATTGATGTGCTTGCTCTTGCAAAGCTCTACTAACATACAGTTCCATAGCCTTCCCAAACATCACCAACTGGAAACCAGGTATTTAAATTCAGTAGCCTTGTATATACATTCCTTATCTAAACCCCCATACCAGATGACTGCTCACCAAACACACACACACACACACAGAGAGAGAGAGAGAGAGAGAGAGAGAGAGAGAGAGAGAGAGAGAGAGAGAAGCGAAGGGGAGAGAAGAGATGGGATGGGAAGAGAGGAGAGAAGGGGAGGCAAGGGGAAGAAAGGAGAGGGGTCAGGAAGAGAAGAGGGGAGAGAGAGAAGAGGGTAAGAAAGGGAAGAGGAGAAGGTAGGGGAGAAACACTCAATGGAATCACTTCATACACTTAAGGAAAGAAAGAAAAGCTTTGATTGCTATCTATAGTCAGAAGGATGTAGTTAGATTCCCCAAGGAATCTAATGATACAGTCTCATAGACAGGAATATAAGAGTAAGCAGTAGAAATTCTAGTCCAAGTCAAAGTTTGAGAACTAGTGAGCCACTGGTGAAAGCCCTGCCTGAGAGAATGAGAACACTGGCGACCCAGACATACAGCCAGGCAGCGAAAGTCATTTCTTTCTGTCTCCAACATTTTGTCCTATTCAAGCTCTCCAGGGAAGCCAGGTGTGGTGGCACACATGCCTTTAATCCCAGCACTCAGGAGGGAGGCAGAGGCAGGCAGATTTCTAAGTTCGAGGCCAGCCTGGTCTACAAAGTGAGTACCAGGACAGCCAGGGCTATACAGAAAAACCCTGTCTCGAAAAAACCAAAAACCAAAAAAAAAAAAAAAAAAAAAAAAAAAGAAAAGAAAAGAAAAAGAAAAAGAAAAAGAAAAAAAAAGAAAAAGAAGGGATATTTGCTTCCTTTGGGTTGGTGATTAAATTTCCCACTTCTTTCAGAAACACCCATACTTGCTTGTCCAGAAATAGTGTTAACTAAGTATCTGGACAGACTCTGACTCAATCAACCTAATACCCAAAGCTAGTGATCAGAGCAGCTTTGGAGCATGATGAGATTCAGTTGGCAGCACTAAGTGTGGGTGATGATGAGTGGCTTTGAAGTGGAGGAGTGCTGTCCTTCCCCTCCCATCTCTCTTCTGTAATAAAACTGTGCTAGTCAGAGCTCTACCGGGATATACACTGATAATCAGAGGTTTACATAGTATCCCTGGGTTAATTCCATTTTCAGAAGAGTTAAATAGATTTTTGTCTGGCTCACTTGCAGTCTAATCAAAGAATAATGATTGAAGAAGAAGATATATCAATGCATATTGAACATTTTACTATTGCTTTAGATAGGCTCCTTGGAATTAATACCAATACATATATAAGGAATGCTTGTACAACACCAGGAAAGGGAAAATGTCTATCCTAAATATATAAAATTCAAACAAGAAGACTGAACTTTGACCAAGTTCACTGACGGAAAAACATGTTTTATGGGTTTGTTACTGCTGCAGATTCTATTGGAAGTTGGCCATTTGGGAAGCACACAAGATCGTTTTCCAATGCCCAGGATCTACAATGCTTCATGGCATATATATCATCCAAGGCAGGTATACAAGTAAAACTTCTTAACATAGAATGCCTTCATCTTTTCAGTGATGTCTTGATACAGACCAACATATTCTAGCCAAAATATACAACATAAAAAATTATCTGTCCTATATAAAAATTAGGTATAACCCTTCTTTATTATCCTTTGAGAAAGAACCCTTGACTTTTTTCTTACAGTGTGAGAAGTACATGAACAAATTTGTCATCTGATTCCATCAAAGTGACCAACTTGTGTCTTTCTGATCACTGCCTCTGTCTTCTTTTAGCTTCAAAAAATAACTTTTCTAGATTCAGATCTTTGATTTAGGAACCTTCTTCTATAGTATATGGATTTGCCAAGATTTGTTTGAGGTCATCCCATTCTCAGGTCTTCAAAGATGAGCCTTTGCCACCCCAGTGGTCTCAGCTGCATTACACTGTGTTATTAACATACTATAATATGTGTCTTAGGCGTCATTCGGTTACGAGAGAACACCATGAATTCCAAAAGGAGTCTTCAGAAGATAAAGCTACCAAGCAGCACAGAATGTGTAGGTTATCTTCTGACCCACTTGTCTCTCCATTGATGTTCAGACACCTGGCATTATGAGAGCCGGCGCTTTGACATGCAAGCATCCAATTGCTTTGGAGATTTAGAAAGAGCTACCAGCACCTTTGCTTTTCAACCCTGGAGTGTCAGCTTCCTACATTTCAAAGGGAATGCAATGCTGAAAAGAATGAGCAGAAGTTTGTAGATGCTTGACTCCCTTTCTTCTGATCTCACAAATCTTGCCAGCTTAAATTCTGTCCAGGTAGATGGAACAGAAAGCTCACCACTGAAGGAGGGCAAAGTGCAAAGGTTTGTGAGGAGCTCGACAGGTGATGGTGGCATCTTTGGCTTCTTCATTTCCCCATTTTTTTTTTTTTACGCAGTTCTATCATCTGTCAGATATAAGGTGAGAAGAATTCAGTGATAGGTGTCACACATGAACTTCTTCAAAGGATAGTTCAAATTTTATCTAAAGCTGTATTTTAATGGGCCAATTAACTGAAATCATAATATTTCACTTAAGCAGCTTGCAAGCCGTGGTGCTGTGTCTTATGAGCCTTCCCCAAGGAGCGCTGGAAAGTTCAAGGATGCTTTTGGGGGAGATTTAGGAGTCCTCACAGAGCTATGTTACATTTTAGAAAACGTTCTTTGATTTAGAGCTGGCAGTTTAGCTGTGATTATAAACTTTGGAATAAATCATGATGAGAGAGAGGAACGGACATCCCACCTGAGGGATCGCAAGATACTCTCTAGGTGCCAGAAGCTTTAACTCAGCAAGTGGAGCTTGCCTTCAGTTCTGCACAGAACTGGGTTTCAAGCCGCAAGATTTTGAGGGGCATCTATGAATATTTGATGGCCATGTAGTGTGTGTGTGTGTGTGTGTGTGTGTGTGTGTGTGTGTGTGTTTGGTGAGTGTGAGTGTATGTGAATATACTCCTGTCTATGAGACTGAAACTTAAGATTCCTTGGGACTTCTGACTGTAGATAGCAATCAAAGCTTTTCTCTATTTTCATAATTGTCTGAAGTGATTCCACAATTTAGTGTAAGTTTAGTGTTTCTCCCCATCCCTTCTATTCTCTTTCTTACGGTCTTCTCTCTCTCCCCTCTTCCCTTCCTGTTCCCTCCCCTTTCCTACCCCCCTCCTCTCCTCTCCTCCTTTTCTATTTCTGCCTCTCCCCTCTCCTCTTCTCTGTTGTGTGTTGTGTTGAATGTGTGTGTGTGTGTTTGCATGCACATGTGCATGTGTGATTTCTTTAGCTTCTATGTTTCTACAGTAACCTATAGTCATTTCTCAAATAATGAAAACTATAGGTATATCTAGGAGGTAATATGTATAAAGAACACTTGATTTCTTAATTTTTTGTTTATGTATGTGTATTTGTATATGTGGGTGTGGAAACATGAACACTACCATGTGTATGTAGCAGCCCTCAGAGGATACCTTACTTATTTGAGAAGGCTCTCTCTCTTCTCCCTCTTTCTCTGTCTGCCTGACTGCTTGTCAGTCTGTCTTTGTTGTTTGCTGCCACACTCCTCATGCTAGCAGTTCTGTGCTCTGTGTGTTTCTAGGGAATCTCCAGTTCTAATGTACAAGTAGAAACACTGAGGTTATGGACATAAGCAATTATCTATAGCTTTAAGGAGGTTCTGGGGATCTAAATTTAGGTCCTCATGCTGGACTTACCCACCAAGCCATCTTCAGGGCTTTATAAATGTGTTAGATTCTTCCTTTAAAATAGTGTATAAGATGTAGAGATCAGGAGGTAGGCATGCTCTTTCTCAGACTTTAATGTATTTCCTTCCTATTTCACTTGAATGTAATCCAGAATTTCAATATAAATAGACCAAAGGATTATTCAAGAGTTTGGTTATATCTCCATAGAACTAAATTATTCTTTGTTATCAAGTGATCTGAACAAAGGACTGACTGGATCCAGTGACTTAGTACTATGTAGAATTAAATAGAATTATAGTTTTAGTATTCTTACTTTGAAAAATCTCAAATCTGAAATGATCACATGAAAAATTCTACATTATGAAACTTCATTTCACACGTAAAGTTATTAATATATTTCTATGAAATAAAAAATTGAAATGTGTATTTATTCAAGAATGAAGGTAATGGCTAAAAATTGGTACAAAATCAGTTATCTGGTTTTACATGGAAGAGACTGGCTGTATAATCAATTTAATTATACATAAATGGAATGGTTTAGAAGTAAAAATGCATTTGATGGAAACATATTTTCATCTTGGATTTGAGTATATGAGTTAGAACAATCTTCTGGCATGAAATAAATTTATATATAATATAATAATATATATAATATAATATGATATATATATTTAAAATTCTGTGGAAGTAACAGTTTTTCAACTTCTTGACTTATAACACTTATTTTATGCAAACACACAAACTCTAATATTTAGCCAAAATGTGTCTATTTATTTCATCTTTGAAGGACATATACTACTCATTAGTTGATTCTGTCTTGGGCTGGATCAAGCTTGGCATGAAGAGGTCTGTCTGTAGGATGACTTCTCTCCCCCAAACTCTATCTGTGACCTCTTCACTGTCAATTTAAAAAAGAGTATTTGATGTCAAGATGGCAGTTTCTTTGTGTCTTTCTAAAGTTTTTGCTCCTGTGACTTCATGCCTTGAATTTCCTGACAGTTTGCCCAAATGCTGGCATAAGATGGAAGCATTTTGTCCAAGGTGACACGAAGTGTT
This sequence comes from Mus caroli, assembly GCF_978045245.1. Lineage (NCBI taxonomy): Eukaryota > Metazoa > Chordata > Mammalia > Rodentia > Muridae > Mus > Mus caroli. Next base: position 77,682,960 of record NW_028227263.1, on the reverse strand, counting down.
ATGGCCTCTGTGATTCATGTGTCCCATTTTCACACTCAAGACCTCTTGCTGTCATAAATGCCATTGAGGGTGAAGATTCCCTATGTCGCCATTTAAGTGCTATCAGAAAGTTCAAAGATTTGTGAGCTATCCAGAAAAATTCAAATATTCTTACCTTTTTTAGGGACTATAGGCACCCTCTTAGGCCAAGGATACAGCAGAATTTTAAATAAAGCAGGATAAATCAAAGCTACCCACTTTTAATATTTCAGGTGGATAAAATTCTGTCACTCTTGTTGCTTCCCATATCTTATTCCAAATGCTAGGCTATTGGCAGGGGGACATCCAAGAATCAACACATTCCAAGGACACAAAGCACCAACTGTTTTCAAGTAATAAAGTATCCTCCCACTCCAGCCCAAGGTATGTTTAGGATACTTACTTTCATACCACAATGTGGCATGGTTGAAGCACTTTTTTTCGATATGAAACTCGAATTAAAAGCCAGAACTTCATGTGTAGAGAAAAGGCAGACCAAAATATATCTGTTTTTCTCTGAATGAGATTGATATTTTTCAGATACCACAAAATATATCTAATCCATAGTGCTGAAAACTATTTGAGGAATGAGGAAGCCAACAAAAAATGAGTCCAAACTCAGAGGTAAAGTGTTACAGGATGACAAAAAAAAAAAAATCTATAAAATCTATAGTGCTTTGGATGATAATTAGCACATGTAATTATTTAATTGCTGCTGTATTATTCTTACATACCCATGACCCCACTGAAAGCTGGGGAAATTTCCACCCATTATTAAGTTATCCTGTTTAAAGTGGCTTCAGAGCTCATCTTTGTACTCTCTCTGACTGTCTGCATTTTACCATGCTATTTATTTTCTAAAAGTATGCAAATGTACCCAGGATGGCTCCTTTTGTTATCCATTCCCCAAATGCAGACTCACTGATCATTAACTAATTGTCTCTGGGCTCTATTGACAAGTTGACCACCTTCTTATTAATTTTTGCTGACATTGTTGGAGGATCCCAAGTACTGGGCTAACCTTTGGCCGCTCACTCAAGAACCACAGGTAGGAAGACCATTGATCACACTGGCCTCTGTGTCCAGGAATTCCTCATCACTGCTCCAAGTGATTTGTTTAATGAAGTGTCATTAATTGACAATGAGCAGGGAGACAAGAATTTACTTTACTCCAAATACAGTTTTGCTAAAGTGGACCAGAGACTCAGAAAAAGAAGCAGCAGGAGGAGTGAGCTACAAAAGGATTTAAACACTATAAGGCAAGTAACCATGAATGCTGGTCACATCCTCACAGTTGATCTGTGAAGAATACATTATATAGCATGAAGTTTGCATGGATGATAAATAGTACTGTAAAGCTGTAACTATACTGACATTAGTTTATTTTCTTCAGAGGTTAGCTAGAGGATGGGAAAGCTGTCAATGTGGCTATGATGGTAGAAGCTGACATCAAACTTCAAGTTTAATAACACCAGGCACAACATTACATTAGGCCCTCAATTACTTTTCCAGTCAGTGGTGAAAGGCATTCATGCAACCAGTATGTATTGAGTCTCTAAAATACTATATCACCTGTTTTGGTGTACATTGATAATTGAGATGTATATATACAGAAGTAAACAACTGGCAAGAGCAGAGATTAAAGAATGCATGTCTTTTTGGAGACTTAAAAAAAAACATTGGTAGGTGCACCATTGGTAGGTGAACAATGAACAGAAAAGTGATTAAGTAAGCTACATGATGCTAAACAGTAATAAAGGTTTGTGTTGTTGTTGTTGTTGCTGCTGCTGTTCATGTTTTGTTTTGTTTTTTATTGAAAAGGAGGACAGAAGACCAGTAAAGCTGCAGGGATCAGGAGTAGAGTGGGTGGTAAAAATAGTAATTTAAATTTTAAAGTATTAGTTAACACACACACACACAAAAAGTATATAAACAAATGAACCTGAACTTAGAAGCCAGGAAAAGAACAAGACAGAGACTAGGTACAAGAAGATGAAGAGTCGACATAAATTCATATTTACAAGGCAGAAAGAAGCTGAAAAGGGCAGTGTAGTCAAGCAGACACAAACAAGGGAAGCGGGGAGCAGATAGCCCAAGATGTGGGGCAACTAGTGTGAAGACAATGGCAAAGGGGCATTTTTACCATCACTGGAACTCTGGCCTTCATAGTAAAAAAACTGTAGGTCTTATGTCAGTCAATAATGTAATCTAAGAAGCACAAGGCCAAGCAGTTGTTGTTTTGAAAATGGAAACATAAACTAGTTTCTGCTCTTAGTGATTGCAGAGATTGTGAGCTCAGCATTCATTTGAAGATATATTCATTCTTCAGGGATTTGGAATTTGTAGCTTTCCTTGGCTTGATTTCTGGTGGTTTGGTGTGGAAAGGCTTTGGCTTATTCACCTTAGGTCTCCCACTGTTCACAAGGGGATGCCATGGGACTAGGCATAAGAACTGAATTTTGGGGATCTGTGTGGGCATGCAATGAATGCACCAGGAGAAATTTTGGGACAACAAAGATGACTTTTTGTATGTTTTTTACTAATTGTCAAAAAAAGCCTTACTATGGTATAACACTGAAACATGGAATAAAATCAGGATACAATTGAGGTTTATAAGAGCTTGTCTGTGTATCACTGGCATTGCCATGACTTCTTGAGACTCCTCTCAGCTACTAAACTGAAGACTCCTCAGACAGAGTGAAAAATGTAATCCTACAATGAGAGGAAGAAAAATCAACAAGCTATTAGTCAGAAACAATGTAAAAAAAATCTTTTTTTTTTGGTCAGGAAATTACTACTGAAATAATTCATTTTCCGCAAGAAATGTAATTAATATCTGATTTCATTGCACAGTATTCTGAACAGTTATTCGAATTGTAGAGTTCTATATGTAAGTGAAATTTGAAATTAAAGGGTATCCACTGGAGGAGTTAAAGAAAGGACTGAGCCAGGTATGGTGCCACACGCCTTTAATCCCAGCACTCGGGAGGCAGAGGGAGGAGGATTTCTAAGTTCGAGGCCAGCCTGGTCTACAAAGTGAGTTCCAGGACAACCAGGGCTATACAGAGAAACCCTGTCTCCACGCCCCCCCTCCCATACACACACAAAAGAGAAAGGACTGAAGGAGCTGAAGGGGTTTGCAACCCATAGGAAAAACAACACTATCAACCAACCAGATCCCCAGAGCTCCCAGGGACTAAACCACCAACCAAAGAGTATACATGGATAGACCCATGTCTCCAGCTGCATATGTAGCACAGGATAGCCTTGTCAGACATCAATGGGAGTAGAGGCCCTTGGTTCTGGGAAGGCTCGATGCCCAGATGTAGGGGAATGTCAAAGCTGGGAGGGGGAAGTGAGTGGGTAGGTGAGCACCCTCATAGAAGCAGGGTTAGAGGGGATAAGGGGGTTTTCTGGTGGTGAAATCAGGAAAGGGGATAACATTTGAAATGTAAATACATAAAATATTCAATAAAAAAGAAAATAAGAAAAATGCATCTACTAAATAGTGAAATCATTTGAAACTCAAGTTTAACCAAAGAATGAAAAAAAAAAAAAAAAACATTGGCACTATTTAGCACAAATACTACCATTGATTGCTTCAATAAATGAAAATAGTTTGTACTCTTGTATGCATTCTTTATAAGTTTAACAGTGGGCTACATTAATTATTACTATCTATTACTATTACTGCTCAAAGGCAAAATTATATCATTTAACACTGTAAAAAAGAAATTTACAGTCCTCTTTATTCTTGAGCTAAGATGGTGTGATAATTAATCCTGGTTGTGGAATTGACATACATGCAAAGAAATCTCATTTGAGGAACCGTTTCCATTAAATTGTCTTGTGGTAAGTTTGTGGGGGGCATTATCTTGATTGCTAATTAATGTAGTAAGTTCCAGTCCACTGTGGGGAGTGCCATGCCTACTCACTCAGGTCTGTGCTGAATAAGAAAGCCTTTTGAGCAAGTCAGGGGAAGCAAGCCAATTAGCATCCTGACTCCATGGTTTCTGCTTCAGTTCCCGCCTCTAGATTCTTACCTTGACCAGCCCAACTGTTCTCATTTATGTACTGTGAGTTGGAAGTGTGAGCTGAAATAACCCCCCTTTTCCTCCTGGTTGAGTTTGGATGGTGTTTTATCATAGCAACAGGAAGTAAACATTGACAGGTGGTATTTACTCTGTATATCCCTGTGTAACAACAAAAAAAATTTACTATGGTTGTCAAAGATGGACAATCCACACTTTTAGTTTTACCTTTAATATCTCATATAGCCTATCTAGTTTGTATATTGTTACTAGTATATGTTGTGGTATTTGCTTTGGCCCCTGGCAGCTACACCCGATTAAGAGGTCTCTGGACTTGCAAACGAAAGATATACACATACACGCACACACACACACACACACACACACACACACACACACGCATGCACGCACGCACGCACGCACGGGCGTGCACACACACGCACTTGCGTATGCCAGCTAATTTTGATGTGCCTTGACTAACTCAATGGCTGGGCATGTCTAATCCTCCCTGTGGTTAGCATACGTTTGGTATTCCTGGCTTAACACCTTCTAAATCTGTTTTTCTTGCTGCCCTTTTACCTTCTGGGCAGCCCCTGCACCCCCTACCATAGGGTTGCTTTTGCTTTGCACCCACATTCTGGATGATTTTTCTTCTGCAGCTCTTAAATCTGATCTCTTTCTGTGTTATGACAATTCTCTCTGTCTCTCTCTGTCTCTCTCTGTGTGTCTGTCTCATTCTCTCTCTCCCTTGCCAGCACAACTTCCTGCCAAGCCAATGTCTGTATGGCAATTATTTATTATCAATGGAAGCCTGGAAGTATGGCTTTTGGGAGATGAAATAAAACAAAGCATTAGAGCCAACTCCCAACACTATGAATATTTAAGAGCTGACCATTTGACATTGGACAAAAAGTCGATGTGCTCTTCCTGGGGAAGACTAGGACTTCTCCTACCAGCTCTCCTCAGTTGCCTCTAGTTCTTTGTACAGGGTTCGGGACACAATGGCTACCCCCCATCCAGTGGGCAAGCACATCGGCATCATCATTGTTTAGCTCAAGTTTGGGCAGTAATATTGGTGAGTCTTTGTGTTTCTTTATATTTGTAAGAGAAATAAATCTACGGCAAGTTCCCTGATCTTCTGACTCTGACAATCTTTTTGTCCCCTCTTCAAAACTGTTTCCTTAACTGTATGTGCTAGAGTTTATTGCAGATGTCGCCACTGGGTTGGCAGTCCACGGGCTGCATTCTGATCGGTTGTCATTTTCTGTAGCCGTCCCATTCTGATGCAAGGAGAAGTTTCCTTCATGAGAGATGAAGACTGAACTCATCCACATACTTTTGAAAATAAGTTAATGAAGAATTATTATTATTTTACTGAGACTGGATCTTACACTGTCCTTCAAAACTCATTTATAAGATATAACTCATTATATGGCAGTTAATTATTATTACCATTAAAATTTCCTAAATATTTCAAGAGATTTAAAAATCTGATCTGTCTGGTTGAATTTTCTTTGATGTTTTATTACTTCTCTAATATTATTTATGTAACAGAAAAATTCTCAATACTTTTGTATATTAATAGTTAATTTTCTTTTTATATTATATACCAGGAATAACTAAATAAATCCAAACATTAATATACAAGTTTAAATTGTGTTATAGTTTCCCAACAACATTGTATATGTATGTTCTCATGTAATCATAGAATTTCAAGTTATATTTAATAATTTACTTTATTTCTCTCTCCCCTCTCTCTCTCCTAATGGTCAAAGTTGACCTTGCATTTAAAGGCCTCTTGATTTTGCCCCCTAAAAGCTGGTATTAATAGCATGTGCCAAAATTCATAAATTTTAGCTTCACAGGAGGAGGCTATGTATCTAAAGATAACCTTGAATTCCTGACCCTTTAAACTAGGCCTCCTAATTTCTGGGGTTACGTGTATGTTCATCTACATTCAACTTTAGCTCCTAACTTTTAATACATTTTGAGATATTTGCTAAATAGACTAAATAGATTCATTCTTAAAGGTATAATTATAGTTGTTTTTAGATTGTATAATAACACTAAAATTTCCAAATACTTCAAAACTAACTTTCACATTGCCAGTATGATTCTTTGGGACAGAGGTTCTCCGGAGTAATTGGTGAAAACAGATGTTGCTCAGGTTATCAAGATAACAGATTTATTTAGTCTCAAAGTTGTTCTTTTCTGCAGTAAAACTTAACCAAATGGAGCCTCTTTCAAGCCTGCTCCTTATGGCGTGGTGATGCAGTCTTTACAGTGTACCTTCTAGTAAGTAATATAAATTGAACTTTTGAATGTCAACATCTTGGGAAGCACATAATCTTCAGATAACCAACTGAAACTGGTTTACCCAGCCCTGCTCTCATTTTACACTGAGAATTCCAAACCCCAGACAACTTCGAGTCCAGGCAAACCAAGGAAATTTACTACCCTATAGCTCAGTTTCTGCTTTTATTATCTACTTACACACCTATTTTATCTATTTATCATATTTGTCTATCATCCATCTAATCTTTTATGATGCATGGATATGATTGAATTAACATTTCTGAACATTTTTATATTTCTACCAAATTCATGTTAATGAGGGCTGGAGAGATTGCTCAGTGGTTAAGAACATTGGCTACTCTTGAACAAGACACAGGCTTGGTGCCCATTACACACATGATGGTTTATAACCATCTTTAACTCCAGTTCTCTATATTTACCAAGCACCAACATGATACCGATATGTACATGCAGGCAAAAATAAAATAAATGAATCTTTAAAAACATCTTTAACAGATTTAGAGTCAACAATATTGAATGATATATAGCTCATTCATATGGGGAAAAAAAAACAAGACTGTAAAAATTGTCCTTGAAATTACCTTACCTTATTTTAGAGTTCTGAGATGGTACTGGGATGGGTGATGATCAATCAGGTTACAGAAGCACCTAGTGTAGAATGGTGCTGCTGCTCACCTGCCCCTAGAACCCTGTAGATGGAGCCCTCAGCCAATTGGTAGGATCTCTCCACACAGATTGAGTTCCTTTGGGTTGATTATGATTGATTATGGTAGTTTCTTCATTACTTTAAACCTAATCAGTGCTTAGAGTAATTTGAGTAATGATTGCTCATTATTGGCAATTGTGAAGTTTAAGTCTTTCCCTGTTTTGCTTCATAGGCAGCCAGTTGAGAAACACTTGGGAAACATCCTTGTTCACACACATTTTCCAAGCAAAAGTGTGAATAAATGATTCCCAGAGTCTGGATGGACAGGAAGTCATGGATGATTTTTCAGAACTTATATTACATGTCTTTTGGCATGAAAGAATGGTAGTTCCCCCAGATCAAATGTGATAATCAAAGATAGTTCTTACTGGATTTGAAAGCCGTTCAGCCTTTTACAGAAATTCCAAGTTCAATAAATCATGCTATTTCATATCATATTGTTATTCCACTCTGTCTTATAAATGAAGATCTATGACTCTCCAACCAATTTGCTATTGTTTCAAAAGATAATTAATGATGCTAACATAAAAACCAATGCTGTTTTATATTACAAGTTATTAGTTGGTGTGGCTTTAAGGTGTCTCCCAGATTCTTTAGTTAAATCAAGTTTAACAGTATGTTTGCTTGTATGGATTGATTGATTCACAGCTTTCAAGGTAGTTACACTAGAGAGACCTTGTAGGCTATTCAGCAAATAAAGAATTTACAAAGTCATTAGATATCACCAGCAGGTTTATTAAATTAAGTTAGACCACTTGGCTAGCCTATTCAGAAAAGATGGAAAAAAATGCTCACTCTATAATTACAGATGATGAGGAAGATGGTAGAGCTGATGGTGGTGGTGATGGTGGTGGTGGTGGTGGTGGTGGTGGTGGTGGTGGTGGTGGTGGTGTGTGTGTGTGTGTGTGTGTACCAGTGTGTGTGCACATGAGTGGCTGTCTTTGTATGGTAAGATTACCTGGAAGGTTCTAATGTCTTTTTACTTTTTAAGCCACCATGAAAAATACAATTATCCTTCATAAAATGTTCAGAATTGATGTAACATTAGAACTATTTCCATTTTGTCAACCATAAGATTTTACCTTCAGGTTATAGTTACAATAGCCTTGATAATAGCCTGTGATGTTTGGGGGAGTGTTTACAGGGCTCCTTTGACCAATGACTGTACAAGATGTAACTCACTCTTGGCACGGGGGCGGGGGTTCTTTCCTTAGTGGTATAAGGTGTCTACTTGAGGCATGGTCTCACCATTACATGATGATGTCATTTGCAGTCTTTTCATATGTGTATATATTTTAGGAAGCTTCTGCAGTAGTAGGCTTTCATATGGTTTTTCAAAAGGCCTTTAGTGCTAGTTACTCGTCCCAATATTCTCTCCTTTACTCTGTTCTCCCTTCCCCTCCCCTTTTATTATCCTCTGATTCTAGTTTCCTCTTTATCTATTTATAATATTTTATTTCTCCTTGCTTGGAAGAGTCTCTCTGCACCTTAGTAGCTACCTAATTTCTATAGTTATTGGGACTGAAACACACACATATAAAGGTTACATCCAGATTTAAGAAAAAACATGCAGTGTTTGACTTTTGTATCTAGTTTACATTATTCAGGATTATTGTTTCTAACCTCAACAATTTACCTGCGAATTCCATAATTTTTCTTTTTCTTACCATATGGATGATATTCCCTCATGTAAACATAGCATACATTCAGACTTTGGAGCCCCAAATAGGATTGTTTTTTTTTTAATCCCTCACCTTCAAGCCCCTGGGATCTATGGGAAAAGAGCAAAACTAGTTGTAAGAAGCAAAAGCAATGGAAGACTCCAAGGAAAAAGCATCATCCAGACATAGCAGAACTAAGGTACACGTGAACTCTGAGACCTTGACAGCGTGGGCAAGACTCGTACAGGTACAAACAACATTTCAGCACTGAAAAGAGGACATGGACATAAAGTCCTACACATAAACACAATTGGTAACCACAATGAAAGAGAAATTGAGTTTATGGCAATGGAATGTCATTGGGTATATCAACCACTCTTTAGGCTTTATGCCCAGGAGTAGTTGGCCAATATAATAAAGAATTCCTTTTTCTTTCTTTCTTTCTTTCTTTCTTTCTTTCTTTCTTTCTTTCTTTCTTTCTTTCTTTCTTTCTTTCTTTCTTTCTCTTTCTCTCTGTCTCTCCCTCCCTCCTTTCTTTCTTTCTTTCTTTCTTTCTTTCTTTCTTTCTTTCTTTCTTTCTTTCTTTCTCTTTCTCTCTGTCTCTCCCTCCCTCCCTTCTTTCTTTCTTTCTTTCTTTCTTTCTTTCTTTCTTTCTTTCTTTCTTTCTTTCTCTCTGTCTCTCCCTCCCTCCCTCCCTCCTTTCTTTCTTTCTTTCTTTCTTTCTTTCTTTCTTTCTTTCTTTCTTTCTTTTCTTTCTCTCTCTCTTCCTTCCTTCCTTCCTTCCTTTTTCTCTTTCTTTCTTTTTCTCTTTCTTTCTTTCTTTCTTTCTTTCTTTCTTTCTTTCTTTCTTTCTTTCTTCCTCTCTCTCTCTCTCTCTCTCTCTCTCTCTTTCTTTCTTTCTTTCTTTCTTTCTATCTCATGACTATCTCTCTCCATCTCCCCATCCCCCAGCGTGTTTGTCTTCACCTTTTGTTTTGTTTTAGTTTTATTGAAAATACATTTCCATTATACAATATATTTCAATCAAGGCTTTTCTTCCCCAAGTTTCTTCAAAATTTTCTATACCCCCTTACCTACCATACCTTTCCTACCTTATTCACATTATAAGAACAGGCAACTAAAAACAAAACAAAAAGGAAAAACAGCAAAGAAAAAAAGCACAAGAAATACATGCAGATGAAGAAACTCATACAATCATAAAATGAGAAGCAATATATAAGACAAGGACTCATAAGGTGACAAAGAAACTGTCCCGAGAGCATTAGAAGAGAATAACACTCCAAAATTATTAGATATTTTCATCATTTACATTTCAAATGCTATCCCGAAAGTCCCCTACCTCCCCTTACCCTGCTCCCCAACCCACCCACTCCCAATTCCTGGCTCTGGCATTCTACTGTACTGGGGCATATAAAGTTTGCAAGTCCAATGGGTCTCTCTTTCCAGTGATGGCCAACTAGGCCATCTTCTGCTATATATGCAGCTAGAGACACGAGCTCTGGGAGTACTGGTTAGTTCATATTGTTTTTATTTGCATTGCCCTGATGATTAAGGATATTGAACATTTTTTCAGGTGCTTCTCAGCTATTTGGTATTCCTCAGTTGAGAATTCTTTGTTTAGCTCTGTACCCCATTTTTAAAATAAAGTTATTTGATTTTCTGGCCTTTTTGTCTTATTGACAGTATCTTTTGCCTTACAGAAGCTTTGCAATTTTATGAGGTCCTATTTGTCAATTCTCAATCTTACAGCACAAGCCATTGCTGTTCTGTTTAAGAGTTTCCCCCCTATGCCCATATCTCCAAGGCTTTTCCTCACTTTCTCCTCTATAAGTTTATTGTCTCTGGTTTTGTGTGGAGTTCCATGATCCACTTAGGCTTGAGCTTTGTACAAGGAGATAAGAATAGATCAATTCCCATCCTTCTACATGATAACCACCAGTTGAGCCAGCACCATTTGATGAAAATGCTTTCTCTTTTCCACTAGATGGTTTTAGCTCCTTTGTAAAAAATCAAGTGACCATAGGTGTGTGGGTTCATTTCTGTGTCTTCAATTCTATTCCATTGATCTACCTGTCTGTTGCTGTACCAATCAATACCAGACAGTTTTTATCACAAGTGTTCTGTAGTACAACTTGAGGTCAGGGATGGTGATTCCATGAGAGGTTCTTTCATTGTTGAGAATAGTTTTTGCTGTCCTAGGGTTTTTTGTTATTCCAGATTAATTTGCAAATTGCCCTTTCTAACTCGGTGAAGAATTGAGTTGGAATTTTGATGGGGAGTGCATTGAATCTGTAGATTGCTTTCAGCAAGATAGCCATTTTTACTATATTAATCCTGCCATTCCATGAGCATGGGAGATCTTTCCATGTTCTGAGATCTTCTTCGATTTCTTTCTTCAGAGACTTGAAGTTCTTATCATACAGATCTTTCACTTCCTTAGTTAGAGTCACACCAAGGTATTTTATGTTATTTGTGACTATTGTGAAGGGTGTTATTTCCCCAATTTCTTTCTCAGCCTGTTTATCCTTTGTGTAGAGAAAGGACACTGATTTGTTTGAGTTAATTTTATATCCAGCTACTTCATTTAAATATGTCTCAAAAACAAATAGATAGCAATAGAAATTTATTTATGACCCAAAAAAGACCTTCAAAAAACACCAACAGATATTTTGAAAGCCAGAGGGAGCAGAAGAAAAACATGCTATCTGAGAATCCTTTATGAAATCTAATTTGTGAGGTAACACGTGAAACTTACAGAGGCTGGAAGAAAGGCATGGGAGGTCAGCAGTTTGTATATTATTGAAATGAATTTGGTGTAAATAAAGATATTATAACTTTAATATATTATAAGTAAGACCTACAGCAGCCACAGAGAAGGTATAGTTACCATACATGTGAAAGCACATAAGGACAAATCAAAAGGGTTTTCACAAAAAGTAGAATAAACACAAAACTTAACTCTGACATGAGGGATATAAATGCTATAAGACATGTGAAAAATATATGCTAAAGTGATTCAGAAAGACAGCCACTAAGTTTCAGTGTAAATAAATTAAACATTCCAATGGAAAGACATGGATTGTCCCTGAATCTTAGGTTTAGGGTTGCATTACAGATAGATCGGCCTGGATTAGGCATCCCTAATTTATTTATTCTCTGCATTTTTAACAGGTATGTGTTTCTTTAATATGCTTCACCTATTGTAGAAAGAAAATTCTTTGAGGAGGGATAAGAAGATGAGGGGGGAGAAAGAACCAGAGGCCAAGGAGACCTGTTGACAGATCTTTTCCTCTAGACATAACAGGAAAAAATGTACTCATGAGCTATCAACAGTATAGTTGCCTGAACAAAAACAGCACAATGATAAAAGTTGACATGACAATCAAATGGGAAATTCCACATGGTCCACGTCCTAGACAAAGAGCAGTTAATGGCTGTTGAGAGAAAGCGAATCAGATTCCTCCAAGAACAAACTCCTACATAGGTTGCCAAATCCTATGTCATTAACCTTGGACACACACACACAAGCACACACAAACACACACACACACACACACACACAGAGAGAGAGAGAGAGAGAGAGAGAGAGAGAGAGAGAGAGAGAGTTGGAGAAGGCAGAAGGAAGGCAGAATTGATCTGAATCCAGTGTCTGGCTGAGTCCCTAACTGGTTATCTAACACAGTGATCAACCCTAAAATAATATACCCAGAATCCTTACAAAATAGATTCAAAGGTTGTATTTATATGTTCATGCATTTATGTGTGTGTAATGAAAATGATCAAAAGAGGCCATTAGTTTGAAGGGAGGGAGAGCATCTTGGGAGGGATAGGAAGGGCTATGGGGCAGCTGGAGAAATGACAAGGAAGAGGGAAATAATACCATTGTATCTTAATTGAAAATTTTAAGATATATATATATATATATATATATATATATATATATATATATATATATATGTGTGTGTGTGTGTGTGTGCAGTTTTAATGTATAAAGATCTTAAGAAATATTAAGGAAATGTATTAAATGAATAGATTAAAAATAATATACTTTTAACATACTTTCTACAGGAGACTCACTTTTGATTATCAGTACAGGACTTGATGTTATTAAAACAATAGAAAATAATATTTTTACTGAGAGAAAAATGTAGCTCCAGTGGTTCTCCATGCCCGTGAGAAGGTAGCTGAGGTCATGGATGACACTGTTATCTATAAATGCTCTATTTTTATATGCATAATGTTAATGCCTTTTCCTTTGTGCAAGTATGACACTTGTACTCTAAGTAATGAATTTTACATGGTTATAGAACATAAGTCATGAAAAAGAGGACTTAAACAATGAGAAGCCAACAAGACATTAGATGTAACCTCATAGGATAGATTTTCTTCTCATGTGCCCCTAGGGTGTTTTCAGGAATAGATCACAAAGTAGGCTACAAGTTAAGTCTTGACAGAATTACAGCATAAATATTAAATAAATTATTCTATCCAAATATAGTGAAATGAAGTCAGAATTCAATAATATAAATATATTGGGAAGTCTTTTAAAACTATGAAATTTGAATAGCACAGTCACAATTACTGGATAAATATAAATCACAAGATAAATCAGAAAACACTTGAAGATGAATAAAAATGAAAACAAGATATACCAAACCATTTGGAAAAAAGCCAAAAGCAGTCCTCATAGGGACAAATATAGCCATAAATATTTCAATTAAAAGATGGGAAATGTCTTAAAATGACAACTCAATTTTATATTCTGGGGAATTACAAAACAGAATAAATCAAGCCCAAGCAAGTTAAAGTAAGAAAATAAAACAATCACTGCTACCCAAAGTCAACAATGAAGGAAAATGGTTTAACTCACAATGAAGTCTGTTAACTGGGAAAGAAAAGCAGGACATAGTCATCTGAGCTCAGGTGCTTAAAGTGCTTGACAATAGGGACATGGGAGAAGTTGAAGGGTTGATCGTGGGACAGGACTGATTATGTGTTTGTGTGTGTGTGTGTGTGTGTGTGTGTGTGTGTGCGCACGCTTGCGTGTGTGCTTGCAGTTTTCATGTATAAAGGTATCAAGAAATATTAAGTAAAAATATTGGCAAAATTAAAGATATGATTTATACTAAAAAACACTCAACAAACAAAATGTAGGATAAAACAAATGTAATTAAAATTACAAATGAAAAATTGAAAGAAAAAGACATACAAAATATATAGGTGTTCCCCTTATATTGGAAACAGGAATGAATAATCATGTATGCCCAGAGATCTTACAAAATATCCCTAGGGATTCTAGTGGCCAGTTGTGATGGTATTCTCCAGTAAGATTTGTTGAAAGAGGCAGAGACAGAGGCAGGAGGATCACTAGTCTGAAGACAGCCTGTGTTACACATCAGCTGAACAATGGTAACATAGACATTTAATCCAAGCACTTTGAAGGCTGAGCGAGGTAGATCTCTAATGTTTAGGCCAACCTGGTCTAAAGAGAGAGTTCCAGGAGAACCAGGACTACATATAAAAATCCTGTTTTTGAAAATAGAAATTAAATAGTAAATAAATGAATGAATGAATAAAAGAAAAGAAAATAGACAGACTTTAGTGGAAATATTCTTAAAATCTTAAAAGTAGCAAATAAACTCTAGAAAGGAGTGCAAGCTTAATACAAAGACAACATAGAAAAATTCAATTGCATTCTTATATACTAATAAATGATATGATTAAAATTAGTAAAACAGTAGTATTAAAATGATTTTTAATCCGGAATTATATCCATATACATAGCTTGTGTTTCTCCATTGTGCTTTTTCTTGTTCGTTATTTTGTCATATTCTGAGTTGCTTTTGATTTATCTTATTTTATTTTATTATTATTCCATAGATACCTGTTTGTTTTCCCATGAGATAAAGAAAGAGTGGGGATCTGGATGAAAGGGAAGGTAGAGATAAACAGGGAGCACAAGGGGGACTGGAAACTGTAATCAGGATGTATTGTATCATAAATCTATTTTCAGTAATAGGAAACATACAAAAATGGGCCTACAAAATGCCGCAGTGTGCAATGGCACATGCTACCGAGCTTGAGGATGTGAGTTTAATAAATGCAAGAACTGAAGAAGTAACCAAGAAAGTATATGACTTTTGTTAGATGTTTATGATCTACATGTCTCCTAGAGGTCATGTGTTGGAAGCTTGATGTTATGGGGGATGATGGAATAATTAAAAGTGTGTATTCTGTCAGTGGGTGTGCCTTCAAAGTGGATACTGGAATCACAATCCTTCTTCTCTCTGTTGGCTTCCTGGTCACTATATAGTGAGCAGCTTTGTTCTGTCATCTATTCTTTGCCACGATGTTCTCTCTCACTAAAGTGAATGAGCCATGTAACCATGGACAGAAATCTCTCAAACCATGAGCCAAAATGATCCTTTTCATTTAATAATTTGGTTTCTCTAATGCATTTTGTGACAGAAACTGAAACCTGGGTAAAATAAAATGTGTAATGAAAATTGTAAAAGCATTGGTGAAAGGCATTCAAGGTAATAGGATTGAATGGAAACACATTTCATGCTCACTGATGGGAGTTCTAATATGTAAATATTACTCAAATTGGCTCACACAGATTCAGCGTAATACTGGTGATCAAAAATCTCAATGGATTATTATGTCTTGCAGAAGTAGAAAAAAATTATGTAGTCCCAAGAAAATTTGAATAGCCAGAACAATATTGGAAAAAACAGCAAATATGACATGTTAATTCTTTCAAACTTTTTCTTGGATAAAAATAGCTACAGTGCCCCAACAGTATGTTGATGTTATAACAGTACAAATACAAACAGGATTCAATGGGGTCTCAGAAATAATCCTTCCCACGTGCGATAAAATAACGCTGGACAAGGGTTCCAAGACTATTCAGTGAGAAAAGAAGAGTCAATGGCAAATGATAGTCAAGTGACTGGATGTATACATACTAACATAGGAGACTACACACATAGATACTGAATTAAAACAATTAAAGGAGCTACATGAACCCAAAGGTCATCAAAAGAGGCAGCTGTAGATGGCTTAATTTTTAAGAGCATTTGATGCTCTTTGGGAGGAAGTTCCCAGCATGCATAGTGACTGCCCTTACCTGCAGCACCAGGGCATCCCAAACCTTCTTCTGGACTCTCTGGGTACCTCTGCTCATGTGTACACACACACACACACACACACACACACACACACACACACACACACACAAACAAACACTCAATAAATAAAAAATTTTAAATGTTTCTATGCTGGTAGTACTCCTGCAAACATAGTGATTGTTTGTATGCCATACGGCACTTTTTTTTTTTTTTGTATGAAGTTTCCCATAAATTGACACAGTACAAGAAAGGCAAGTATTCTTTATTTGTCCAGGAAAATTAGTATTCTGACAAGAGGCAAAGTGGTCACAATAAGAAGCCTAAGCCTACCACACCCCCCAAATTCTAAAGGTACAAAGAAAATTGTGCCAAGGCTTGAGTGTATTGATGTGAACTGATGATCTATGCTGAGTGCATTGAGCTGAATTTCAGATCTTAGAGAATACTGGCTATTAAGAGATGCAAGCATATTGAACTGGGAGAAAAAAGAATGAGTGTGAGTTTTAGGTGGGGTAACCAGTCACTTTCTGATTGAATTTTATCCACTCTATCCTGCAGGAAACACTTGCTACCTACTGTAATCTGACAAAGGACCTATGGATAAAGTTTCTATAATGAGTATTTTGCTAATTGGATATGTTATCAAACTGTCCTTTCGATTTGTATGTCTGTGTCTGTAGATCAGTGTCACTCTCACACCAAGTTCAAAGAAATTTCTTTGCTCACTAGTTGGTAACCAATACAGGAATTCACAATGAATCTAAGCGTGGGAGCAACCTTATAGTGCTTAGTCATAAATGCAACATCTAATCTCTATCACATTCCCTACTCCCATGGACCAGGGAACAGCATAGAAGAATGGGTCTAAAGACTGTAAGAGCCAGAAGTCTGGGAAGATCAGAGAGAAGCAGTGTCTTATGGACATGTCAAGAACCATAGACTCATAGACTTAGAGCACCTGTAGATACTTGCCCATGACCCACAGCAAGTCATTCCAGTGAACATTCTGTCACAGAGTGGGGAGGACTCATGAGCACTGACTCCTGACTGAGAATATTGATTATCAACAGGATCTAAGTCACTTAGGAGACATTTCTGGACATGTCTGTGAGTCAAGTTTCTAAATTGGATTAATTATGATGGGTGTGACAGTTGATATCACCTTAATGTGGGCAAGAGCATTTCATAGAGTGAGGACTGGCACTGTATAAAACAGAGAAAGCTAGCTGAGTATCAGAATTTATCATTCATATTTCCCGAATGCAATGAAATGTGACCAGCTACTTTGTGTTCCTATCACCATGTCTCTCCTGCAATGACAGAATAACTGCAACTTCAAACTGTGAGTTGAAGTAACCCTTACTTCAGATACTTTTGTCAAATATTTGCCACAGTAGTGAATACGGTCACTAACAATAACAACGGGTTAAAATTAGCAACAGGATCTACTACTGTAAAATAAGCTGAGGTGTTTTGACAAGTGTACAGCTTAATATGAGGGCTTACCTTGTCTAAGATCCCTAACATTACAGTGACAAATAATAGTGTTTTGCAATCCAACAATACTCTTTTCTTGGAATCAAAATGGTATAAGAGCTAACTTAAAACCCAACACCTAATTGGTACTCATGAAGAAGCTTCTAGCATCCCCAGCTCAAATATATTTGATTGAAAAGAGTATAAGAAGAGTAGAAATGCTTAATTAAATATAATTACACAACTGAAATTAGTTTGATTAAAATGTTGACAGACAGGCTTGAGGAGATGACTTGGTTGGTAAAATGCTTTCTATAGTAACACAAGGACCCTCATCTGGCTCTCCAGGACCTATGTAAGCTGGCCATAGCAGTGCTTGACTATAACCCCAACTGTGGAGGACAGAGCAATATAATTCCCCAGAATATGTATATCCAGCTTCACCAAACTAACAAGCTTCAAATTCTGTAAGAGACCCTGTCTGGGAAAAATGGGGTTTTGTTTTTTTTATTTTTAAAGTTTCTACTTAAATACTTTTTGTTGAAGTATGGTTTGTATAACCATGCACTTATCAATAATTGCTATCTGCCATTGAAATTGCTTTGAAAGTTACATGTGAAGCTGAATAAATTTGGTGGCTATTGTGACAGACCTGATCATATTTTTTTGGGAGAATTGTAGAGGGACTTCGGAAGATTTTGCTAGAAGAACCATTGAGTGTTGAGAACTCTGTGGGATGTTCGGTCAGAGCTTTGAAGATTGGAGTGTTGAGAGCAGTGCAGATGGTGGAGGCTTGCCTTGCTATGTTTCAGAATCCCTTAATAATTCTATCAGCTCTGTTCTATCAGGGCTTTCTTTTGAGTTTATAATCTGTGGTCCTGGTTGTCGGAGGCTGAAGAATCAGCTGTAATGAACACAGCTAAGAAAACCAGAAACACTAATGTAGAACCTTTATTGGAACAGTTGATTGTGGTTAGTTGGTACTGAGAAATCAGTTGTGGTTGAGAAGAGATGATTGAGAAGAGACCAATATCATTGATGTGAAATTTTCTGGGTAATACTTCCTCCGAGTCCGTACATGCAATCTATGTTTAGAGGTGGTCTAGACTGCACCTTATATTGGCAGCCAAACTTGCTCATGGTCAAACAGAGTCTCCCAAGTGGGACAGGTTTTGGAGGGATGAGTAGGTCATAGAGATCAGTTGATGTCTGGCCCTGTGAAAGGCCAGAGAAGTCTATTGATAAGGTTGCAGTCAGAGTAGTATTTGAATATCAGTAGTAAAGTGGTAATGAAGAAAACCTGAGGTTTCACGTCATTTGGAGAGCCCAGGAAAGGCTATTGGTGAAAGTACAATTCAGGGACAGTAAAAGATCCCAGAATTTTGGACATGAGACTAATACCTAGGACAGCAACACAGCAACAAGTATGGAGTGTAGCTGGACTGAGTTTAGCAGACAATTTGTGTGTACAGAGACAGCAAATTATTCAAGCCCTTTGGAGCAATGAGCCTATAAGATTGTGAGTGGATCTCAGGCATTAGATTTTGAGTTTTTCTTTTCTCTTTTTTTTTCCTTTTTTCCTTTTTTTTTTTTTTTTTTTTAATTTGACTGTAACTGTGCCCCTGGTTTTTCCCTTTGGAATTAAGAAAATATTTGGCTTAGTTTTGATTTTATGGGGGTCAACCATGGATAAACTAAATTTTGAAAACAGTTTTTAGGGTTTAAAAAAGACTCTGGACTTTTTAAAGAGATAGAATTTTAAAGTGAGTTTGTAAAAATTGTGGGACTTTTTAAGTTTGTAAAACATTTTATATTGTGATGTGCATGTTAATGTGTGATATTGAGGATTAACAAGAAAGAATTGTTTATGGCTTACATGTTTGTATCAGATGATGGCAAGCATTCAATTGTCCTGCATAGTTTTATGTCAATTTGGCACAAACTAGAGTCATCTGAAAGGAGAAATCTCCATTTGAGAAAATGCCATCATAAGATCTAGCTCTTTGACATCTTAAAAAAAATCCAGACATTGATGGGAGAAGGTACAACCTGTTCTAGTTGCAGCAATCCCTGAGCTGTTGGTCCTGGGGCTCTAAAAGAAATCAATCTGAACAACCCATGAAGAGCAAGGCAGTAAGCAGTACCCCTCAATGGTCTCTTCATCATCTCTTGCTCTGTTTGAATTCCTGCCCTGGTGTCCTTCAGTGATGGACCATGATCTGAAAGCATAATTCAAATAAACACTGCCTTCCCTAAGTTACTTTTAGCCATGGTGTTTCTTCACAGCAATAGTAACTGTATCTCAGAATAAATCATATGTAAAAATATGTCACTAAAAGAATGAAAGTTGTCAGTAATTCTGCGAATCTGTCTTGTTCTGTGGAGATCTTTCCTGGAAGTTCATGTTCATAGATAGCTCTAAGACTACTGCTCCATCATTTCAGCTACAGAGCCAGATTGTTCTGTGCCATAGAACAGCATCAACTCAAGTTATGACTGAGTTCATATGACTGAAATATCCCCCAAAAAAGAAACTTTCAAGATTCCTCAGGAAATTATGTTTTTGTTTTTGTTTTAGTTTGTTTGTTTGTTTGTTTGTTTGTTTTGGTTGTGATAATTTGGTTGGAATACTATAGTAAGTATGGCTTTCAGGTGTGTTATATACTAACATCTTTCTACTGAAGATTGATATAAATCCTTGGAGAGTCATTCGAAGTGAATTCATGTTCATGACACTTGAACAATAATACAAATGCTCTTGAACATTCTCTGTGCTTCAGCTGCAAGCCCAGCCATGGGCTAGCTCTCGTGCATGGACACACCCGCACACACACACACACACACACACACACACACACACACACACAGAGAGAGAGAGAGAGAGAGAGAGAGAGAGAGAGAGAGAGAGAGAGAGAGAGAGAGATTCTAATATTTGTGGAATCTGATTTTGGACTCTTCAAAGACTTTCTTGTTTTGACAGAATGAAAAAAGTATTAAAATATATCTATGTGCTTAATTGCTCTCATGCTCATAATGGTCTCTTCATTAGATTTACTGGAGGAAGGGCATGGGTAATACAATGCTGTTCTAGACATAACACCCCTCTTGCCAGTGAGTGTGTTGATACACCAACAAGAATGCAAATCCTAATTACTTAAAGAGCCAAGGTTTTGGGTCTCTTTGCACACTCTAATTCAATTGTAAGGTATCTCTGAAGTAGAAATTATCCACCCTGCCCCAATTCTAGAAAAATGGCTCCTCAGAGAGATGGGTAATGTGAGCATCTTTCTGCTATGAAGATATCCTGAGAGTAGAAGCTCTGAAGTTGACAGTCCATATTCTCTTGTGTTCTTGTAAAGATTTGGTGGACCCCTCTACATTTCAAGTCAAGCATCAGGCTGTAATATCTGCAGAATGATTAGAAGGGAGAATCAAGTTAGTGTCAGCTTTTCAATTATTGGCATGCAAAGGATTCCAATGAACAGAAATGGCCCAGGAAATATATAGTTAGGAAATACCAGCACAGAATAATTGATAACTCTGAAGTCTATTTTTCTATCATTTCTTGGCTATTCCTACTATAAACAGGAATTGTTATTATGGTTATATCAATTTTTGTAAAATATTCAAAATAGTTTTAGTAATTTTGTTATGAATTACAAATCCTTAATTACTAAACTTTCTTTTCTCAAAGGTGTAGACTTATACATTTTCTTATGTGTCACCATGTTAGTAATTTATTTCCATAACTACTATCCAGGGTCCATGATGACAGAGCCATTCTCCAGTAATAAAATCAGATTTTTCACAAGCAAGGGTTGTATAAAGGCAAACTTTAGACACAAACTAAAGTTAATTTTAATCAAACTTATTTTCCCCTTAAAGGTGGAACTTCTGGTTTGCTTATCCTATAACCTTCTTTGCTTCCACAAAATAGGGAAATTTTACACAAAACCCAGTCAATGTGTAATTCCTTGTATTTCATAACATAGATCAATTAGTTAATATGAAATATGTAAATGTGCTAAACACAGCACAGTGCATTCACAGCATTTCTATTGCCAGATTGCAAATTCATGGGATCTTAGAACTCTGTCTTTCCATTACAGTCTCATCTATCAATTACTAAATATATTAATACACATGTAAAATAACCTTTAAAGAACATACCAAGGTTTGAATTATATATACTTTAAACAAATTAAAATCTTCAGACCATCTGACATTTGTTTACTTGCTCTCTCAATACACATAAATCATGGGAAGTAAACTTTTCACCTCAGATGGATTTTGAGAAGGTGAATTGTGCCATTTCCAGCACAGTCTTTATTAGCTTTTGCCAAATTAGCCATTGTGCTTGATGTGGAATAAAGGTAATCTGTCCCCGAGAATGACACAGTATGCAACAGACTCTCCAGTAGGACTTCTCTGCTGAGGTATCGAATGGCACCAACAATGCCCTGCTCAAAATTTGTTTGGCTTAGTAAAAGAGCAGTTTCTTCTTCCTCATTGATTGCATGTTGATTGACAGGGAGATCAAACCTAAGCCTTGAAGCTTTCAGAAACCAGAAAGCACACAGGCATCCTTCCCAAGAGAATTGAGGTATTTTTGCAAACTATTTCCAAATGGTGGACCTCAGTTGACCCTGCTCAAAAATGCAGTCCACATTAGCAGGTGGAAGCAGTTTAATATGGCATACCATTCCTGTCAAATGTCAGAAAACGATTTGGAATCATGAGCGCCACAAAGCAGAGTAAACGTCACCAATTAAAGATTAAAATATCAGTCAGCAGATGTTTGAGCATTTTCCAACAGATGGTAGAACTTTACCTGAGGTAAGAATCTCAATTCAGTCATATCAGTGACCAAATGAGACAAGTAACCATGCCCTGACCACCCCCAGAGTGAGCGTTTAGATTCTGTGGATTGCTTACTTCAATTTCCACACCATAGGATTTTACATGAACACCTGTTCATACACAGAATATCATGATATGAACAATATAAGAAATTCTGGGCAATAGGACAAGGGGCATGTATTAAGGATCCCGGATGACATGTTCAGGAGAATTGCTCAAGAATATGCAAATACAACCTTGTCAAGGATTCCTAAATAGAACATAGAATTTGAACATAATGTGAGTCACTCTTGTTAAGAAGAAAGTTTACATAGTAGAAAGGAAAACAGAGATGAGAAGTGAAAAGAACATCTTTAGCATGACCTTTGAAAACATGGAATGTGTTAAGTGGACTCTATAGCCATTCTAATGAGTCTTTTCCATCTCTTAACTCATCAAAATGTTATGCTCATTGAATCTGATGGAGTTTAAGAGGAAAAATAATCACATTAACTTAGGACCCTGCATGATCACATCACTCATCTAAGCATATGCTGCCAAGCTTGACACCTGGCTCAGTCCCTGGATTGAGTATGGTGGAAAGCGATAACTGACTCCTGAAAGTTGTCCTCTGACATATACATGTGACTGTAGTATATGCTAACACATCACACACACTCACACACACTGGAAAGGTCTAAACAAGGAATCCATACTTGGCATTGGCTATTTGTTTGAAGTTCATGGATTCTAAGAATACTAGTACCCTCACATCCCAATCACTGACTCCTGTTATTAGAAAATTTGATTTATATTTCTTTTTATGTATATGATACATATGCATATTTATATATCTATGTCATCTGTATCTCTATATATGTGTGTATGCATGTAAATGTATATGCATGCTATATATTTCAAGAAGTATCTACAGTAGTAGGTTTCCATATGGCTTTACCAAAGGTCTTTAGTGTTAGTTTTTTTAAACTACATTCCCTATAATACTTTGCCCTCTTTCTGAATCCATTTATACCTTTCTGCTCTAATATACCTCCTATATACCATGTAATAATTATTTGAAGCTCGGTCTCTTTCCTTACAACTTTTATAACTCCCCTTTATTTTTTTTAGAGCTAAATAATATTCCATTGATACTATGCACCACTTTTTCACCATACACTTACCAACTGATAGTTCTTTAGACTGTTTCCACTTTCTGTCTCTTATGAATAAAACAACATTGTCCACGGGAGAGCAAATAACTACATAGTGGGAAATACAATGCTTTGATAATATGCCCAGTGGTACTATAGATTTATCACATGGTATATCTACTTAGAATGTTTTGAGAACTGGCCCATTAATTTCCATGTAGTTTTACCTAGTGTCCTATTGATTTCTGTTCCTGTGATAAAACAGTGAACAAAATAAACTCAGGGGAGGAAATGATCTATATCAGCTTATGATTTTTAGTCCATCATTGGGGAAGCCAGGACCGGAATTTGAGGCAGTAACCTAGAGGCAAGAACTGAAACAGAGACTATGGAGGACAATGCGCTCTGCCTTCCTCCCCACAGCTTATTAAGTTTACTTTGCTATACCACCAGGACCACCTTCCTAGGGTTGACACTGTCCACAGTGGGCTGGATCCTCACACATCAATCACCAGTTAAGATAATATGGTGGTATCTTGCCTACAGGACAATGGAGGGATTTTTCTCAATTGGGGTTCCCTCTTCCCAAATAAATCTAACTCGTATCAAGCTGACAATCAACACAACAACAGAAGCTCACTACTGTATCCAAGTTTGAACCTTGTGAGCTATAGTTATAACTGGCCTCAGAAGATAAGTGCACTGATGAAAAAGGGTATCACCATCATTACAGACGGGAGAAATTAAGTTGGTAGTGGCCAGAAAGCTTCCTACATGTAGGTTGCTTTCATAGTACTGAAAGGTGCTATGTAGGCTGTGGAAGGAGGAGGGGAATCTCATCATCAGTCTATCCCAACCGTGAACTGAAGCATAATAAGACACTTTCAAATGTACAGTAGTGACATGAATGGTATGGGCTATTCAACTGTTTTCCAACTTTATTTAAATCCTGATGCACAGTTGGAATGGTATTGCAAATGGGAATAGGGGGTCATGGTTGGGGAGCTCACAGGCTTCAGATATGAATTTGCTACATTATTCTGCTAAATAGATATGATGTCCAACTGGACTCTAAATTGCTATTTCTCTACCTGTTGACTGCTTCAACTCTCAGATCTCATTAGAGAAGTTTCTTTATCCAGTGGAAGTTGGTTCATACAGAGATGCTCATTGCTCAAAGTTTTATGAATCATTGTCATAATTCTAGGCAGGATAAACGGTTTACCACTACCTAAACAAAATGTTCACTTACAGAATACATCGAAATGGCATATCAGTGACAAATGTAGGAGAAGGAAAAGGGAAAGAAAATAAAGCACAAAAGCAAGTAGAGGAGGATAAAGAGAAGAAAGAAGAGGAAGGATCAGAATAAGAAGAGGAAAGAAAAACAGGAAAAAGATAGAGAGAAACTAAAAGTTCCAGAAAAATAAAGACAAAATCATTAAAGTGTTTTAAGGTGTATAAAAACCTCTTGATATCACAAGTTCATCACCATCCTTTCAAGAAGGGAATGCATATACCTCATTAGGGTCTTCCACATTCCATTTAGAACATTCTTTTCACTGCGTTCAAATGTCTCAGGTTAAAACATAAAAAGAAACTTGAGGGGGAATGGTTTTATTTGACTTATACATTCCAATTATACTTCATCACTGATTGAAGAAAATCAGGGCAGGAGTTCAAGGCAGGGACTTGGAGGAACCCTGGCTACCACTTTGCTCTCAACACCTCTCCAAGCTTGTTTTCTTGTCCAACCCAGGATCAACACCCAGTGGTGGCACTCAGTGAGCTGGGCACTCCTACATCAATCAACAATCAAGAAAATGCTCCACTCTTTTACCTATAGGCCAATTTTATGGATGCATTTTTTTTCAATTGAGATTCTCTCTTCCTAGATAACTATAGTTTATGCCAAGGTAACAACAACAAAAAGATATAAATAAATAAAAACTAGTCAGTATATCTGTCAAGTTATTTCTCTAATTTGAAGACAAAATATACATAAATAATGAAAGCTTGTGAATATAGAGAATCAATGTATCTATATATACTTTGATAAAGAAATAGTGGCTTGGTGTCAAAGATCAACAGGAAAACTGAAAACAAATGCTGGAGGGGATCTGGGTGTTGGGAAAGAGAACTCTTATTCCTGTAGGTATGGTTCCAAACTTGTACAGAAACTATGGAAACCAATAAGGAGGATTTGCAAGAATAAAAATAAATCTATCATATACCCATTTATACCATTCCTTGATTATGCTCCAAGAACTTAACATCATATTCCACAAATACTTGCTCAGTGAATTTTATTGTTACTCTATTCAAAATAGTTAGGAAATGGAAATAGCCTATATGTCCTACAACTGAAGAATAGATAACAAGTTTATGGGTGATATATCGTGGATACTATTCAGCTGCAAAGAAAATGAAATAAAAAACCTTGTAGATAAATGTATGGAACTAGAAAATAGCATATTGATCGAGGTAAACAAGACCACAGAGATAAACATTACATTTTCTCTCCTTTTGGAGGCTCCTAGCTCCAAATCTTCAGATGTGAATACATAGCTGGTACTAGCTTCAGAACCAGGAATATAAAATAGAACTATGTTCAGGAGATAGGGTTGGGAAGAATAAAGAGGGTGTGAAAGTTTGTATATGCTTGGGCCAGGTTATAGCAATATATGGAGGTGTGGCCTTGTTGAAGTAGGTGTGTCACTGTGGGCATGGGCTATTTTCTAAATATCTATTCATTATTATATCTAAGTACACTGTAGTTGTCCCCAGACACACCAGAAGAGGGTGTTAGATCTCCCATCATGGATGGTTGTGAGCCTCCACCTATTTTCAGGGATTTGAACTCAGGACCTTCAGAAGAGCAGCCAGTGTTCTCAACTACTGAGCCATTTCTCTAGGCTTTAAGAACCTACTCCTAGCTGTTTGGAATCTAGTCTTCCATTAGCAAGATTCAAATGAAAATGTTGAATTCTCAGCTTTGCCTCCACCATGCCTGCCTGGATGCTGCCATGTTCTTGCCTTGACTATAATGGACTGAACCTCTGAACCTGCAAACCAGCCCCAATTAAATATTGTCCTTTATAAGACTTGCCATAGTCATAGTATCTGTTCACAGCAGTAAAAACCTAAGTCAGAGGGGAATATCAGGGTACAAGTAATCTGATCAGGAAAGTGATAAAATGTGGGTTCCTTAGTGAAGGGGAAGGAGATAAATATAGAAGTTAGGAAGAGGATAAAGGGGGATCACAGGATGAAGAGATCTATCTGTTAGGAAAAACAGAAGACAGGGTTCATTAGGGATGGGAAGAGAATTACATACAGAAGAAAGGAAGTAGGTAAAATAATAATAAAGATGTCTTAAACAGCAAAAAAAAAAAAATCATATTGTGAACTATTTACCTTAAAATCCCCACAATACATCCAATCCAGTGAGTTTCTGATATAAGGTTATGAATCTTACAATAAGTCGTAATTAATGTTATACTCTAAATAAGTGTAAAGCTTCTAAAACTGAAGTATCTTCATTTCCTTTATTTAACTGCTCTGCTCCTCAGACTTTCTAGAATAATCGTGTGTTTCTATGTAAGTAGGGTCATAGTGATACGTGCATAATGACTGTCAGTTAAGAAGCAAACACAGGTTCATTACAACAACTTTAAGGCCAAAGTGGTCTACACAATGAGTTCTGCATCACCCTGGTAGTTGTTTCACATGACAGATTGATGAGGTCAGTAAACTGTTTATGACAACCATATAAAGGATACTTGGACATTACATACAGAAGTTGAATTGGGTATTGCTGTTAACAAAAACTCAGATAAGCTAAAACAAGGTTGTAAAGGAAATGTGATTGCTAAAGAGAGCCAGTGTTGTGTAAACTAATAACTAGCAAATAATTGTTAAAATAGGGTGTTAACTGAGGAGCTGGGGGAAGGATTGAAGAACTCAGAGGGGTAGGGACTCCACAAGAAGACCACCAGAATCAAGTAATTTATACTCTTGGGGGCTCCTAGAGACTGAGCCACCAACCAAAGAGCTTACAAGGGCCAGACCTAAGGCTTCCATATATATGTAGGAGATATGCATCTTGGGGTTCATGTGGGTTCCCCAACAACTGGAGCAAGGGTTTTCCCCTGGATCTGTTGCCTGCCTATGGACTCTATTCCAGTAACTGGTCTGCTTTGTCTGGCCTCAGTAGGAGAGGATGTGTCTAGTCCTCCACTAACTTGAAGAGCCAGTGTGGGTTGGCACCCTGGTGAGACTTCACCCTTTTCAGGGGTGAAAGGGACGGAAGCAGAGAGGGACTTTGTGGAGGGTGATTCTGGGAAGAGAAGGGGGAGTGTGATCAGGATCTAAAGTGAATTTGTAAGTAAGTAAGTAAGTAAATAAATAAATAAATATTAAATAAATGGAAAAAATAGGACATTGCTTTACCTAAGTATTATTGATTCCCAAAGAACAAAACTACAATAGAGAAAAATGCCTCCCAATGTGTCCCCATTTGTATCTCATTTGTAGTTCAGGGTGAAGAATTTTAAGATATGACCTTGGAAGCTTGTCAGAGAGAGTTCAGCCTACCAACATAGTAAGCATGTTCTCTACATATTTGTGTGGCTATAAAAATGTTAGAAAAGGCAGAGGCCTGGAGAAAATAAATTATCACCACTCAAAGTAAAATCTAAGTAAGAGAAGATTTATGCAGTGAGTCAACTGTAGAAAAGCAGGATAAATGCAAATTATTTATTGATAAACTGTCTTGCTCCTATGCCAATGTTGTAAATCTACAGGGGAGGAAAACTTCCAGATTTTAAGCAACAAACATGATAGCTGAGATAGCCTGCCCTTCCACACTGAGTTATGAGCATAGATAGGTCTCTTATTCCTTCTTTCATAGATAATTTACTGGCTGCCCATCATGGAGTGCCAGAGACAATCTCTGATTTGGATTCTGAACATGTCAAAAAGAAAAGCATATCCATCTTCCTTAAGCTGTTGTCTTTCAACCAAATCATTCATATGTGTGTGTGTGTGTGTATGTATATGTATGAATGAATATATATTAATTATATATATTTATATATATATATATATACACAAATTATTGGTGCTGTGAAATGGTTCTGAAGATACAAGTATATGATGTGGAAGCCCTGTGACCATGGTTTCAGATCCCATGGGAAGATGGAAAGGAAACAAAGTCCACAAAGTTGTCCTCTGACCTTCATATGAATGCTACAGTATGCACACCCACATTATACATGTGCACACATAATAACAATAAATATTTTTTAACCTTAAAAAGTAATAATTCCTGAGTTTATCACAACCTACCAGAATGATCTGTTCCCACAATGGGAAAATCTACTACCAAAATTTAGAATATTACTCCTGCTTAAGTTGTAAAATGAGAGGAAAAATGCTCATTTCAGAGCAGTTAAGTAGAGTGATCTTTTCAGTCCAAACTAATATTCACTTAGATGTGGTTTAGCAGCTTGGAATCTCAAGAAAGGAGTAGTCTCATGGAAGACTACATGCTCATCTCAAACAAACACCTCACAGATCATTTCTCACTATATTTGAAGCAAAAACTGACTTGAAGGGTTATTGTAAAACAGCGTGTGATATTTTCTGTTTGTCAAGTAGCCAAGAAAAACATAAAAGTAAAATTAAAATAGAAAGAAACAAACAAAAATCAAAACATCATCATCATCAATAACAACAAAACCAACCAACCAACCAAACAAACAAAAATGCCTAAGACCATACTATAGACTTTGCATTGCTTTGGTTATGTAAGTTTCTTTCGGAAGTACTTTTCAATCAAAACCTCATATCCTTGATAGTCTAAGTATTATGTACATAAGCATACTTATTAGTTGAAAGATTTATAAAAGGAAGTAGTTAACTTACTCTTTAAAGCTTTCTACTTATAACAAAACTCCTCTTAAGATGAAGTATGGCTCCCCCTCTTCCCCAGCTGTGAGATTATATTTAAGAGAGCTCTGCCTTGTGGCATGAGATTTCTCCTGTTTATAGTTTATTTATGAGCTTTTGGCAAATTCTCATGGAACCACTTTCATGCCAACTCAAAATCATCAAACCAATTACATAATTCACTGGCACAAACAGGAAGCTGTATTTTTATAAATTAGGTTTTCTCAGCATGAACTATATACTTTTTAATGTTTAGAGCACCACACTGATTTCACAAAGAGCACCAAGACCTCCTTTCATCTAAAAAGCACTATTGCACACACAAAACCCACCAATTTCTGTCCCTAAACTCCCATTTAAGAGAAGATTCCTAGACACCAGTGAGACTAGTAGATGGTGTAAATATCTAAGCAGCTACAGTTTCATAGCTTCAAACAAAGCCTCCCCTTCTTGCTTTCACCCCAGAATGTGGGTGACTTTGAGTTGGAGGAGACCCATGTTCCTTCTGAGTGATAGAGAAGGGAGTTCACTGGTTAGCCCCAGCCCCATGCTCAGATCTTACAATTTTATGATATCGGGTCCATAATCCTGACCTTTCTTTCTGGAGTAATATATTAACTCTTTTTGAATATTACTTTTCTGTGATAATCTTGAAGTTTGAATAGGGATAATGGAAGTGAAATATCAAGAGTACACTTGAATTCAGTATGTACACAACTAACAGAATCATTCATAAAAGGTTCTTTTTTTTCTTGAATTTATCCCTTGCTTGCTACATAAAGGAGTACCGGGCATTTACTAAGTAGAAGATAAATGTAGTCACTTGTTAGTTCATTTAATGCATTTTGAGTGCCTCCTAGGTGCTAGGATTCAAGCCCTGGGAATTTAAAGATGAATGAAAATGTGTGTATAGGAAATAGTGTCCATATACAAGTGCATCATTAATAGCAATGTGGTGCTGGAATGTAAAACCTATGGGCCACATGTAGCTGTGGCTTTACCATGCCCTGGCTTCAAACACTCTAAGTTCTTATCCCAGGAAATAAACTTTATAGGTATAGGAGTTTTACAGCTCTGCATGCAGGTATACAGACTCAGAGAAAAGGCCTGATCCTTCTGTTTCCAGAAGGTGCAGCAGACCCCTCTGCAAATTAATTCACAAGATGCACTTGTCTTCCTATCACTGTGCAGGCAAAGCCCAATTCATTTGAAACTTCAATTAGTATTTGTCGTGATGAGTATTTGACATACTATTACTTAAACTAACTCCCCTGCCAGGTCTTTGGGAAATCTCTACTCAGTGCCAAACAGTCTGTTAAAATCTTGCTTCCCAAGCCTGTGCATTCCAAACTGGAGAACAGTAGCATCTGTCTCCCATGGCTGGAGAGGGGTGGCCTTCTGTGTCTTGGCTGGAGTCTTTCTCCTTGTTTGCATGTAGCCACAGCCCTCACATCAGACCTGCCTCCCAGTGATTTTCAGACATCCTAACCTACTTATAGAATGCTCACATCTTCCTAGTCCTTCCCATAGTTGTCTTCTCAGTAGAGACAGCCAACAGCCTGGCAAAGGGAAGGAACTGTTTTATCTCCAGTTAGTTGAAAGAACTTGAACTTTGTAATTTTTCTATCTGAATCCAGATTCCTTGCATTCTGTAACACCCTTGCCACTAGAGTGAAAGAGAGATTAGTTGTAGGTTGTACCTTGAGTTCTGGAGTGGACAACAAAGGCTATAAAAATATGTCCGAGTGTGAGGTGGGCCTTTGTAATATCACAACAAATTCCCAGTATGATCTTATAAGAGGAACAATTATATGTAAGTAGATGTCCAAATTGTATTATTAAAAATTATAATACTAGGTTCAAAAATATTGCTATAATTTGTCTTATCTACTTTTACATTGCCTCTGGAATTTGTTGACTATTTGGTCAAACCGAAAAGTTCCATGGTCTCACTAAGTAGGGAAAGATTAGGTTAACATGATTTGTTCTAAGTTATTATTTATGAGTGAGGCAGAATATTTTTAAACAAATGTTCGAAGTTGATTTTTATCTAGCTGTTAATTTGTTGCTTTACTAATCAGGTCTTAACAGAGCTCACTGTCCCCTATTGAGAAATCACAGGTATATACATTTTAACTATTTTAGTTACATCTCAGAATATATTTATCCTGGTATAGCATTGTGGTGCTGTGTGCCCTGAGTTTATCTGCAAACAACAAGTTTGAACTATGACCTCAATGTATCTCCAATAAACTTTAGTCTGTGACTTTTCACAAGCACTATTTCATCTGTCATACTGGAGCTACAGAAAATTATCTTTATAGGTCACCAAATCTAGGATGCATAGCTTATACTACCAATCCTTATTGGTTCAGAAAGTGGAGTTAAAAATATGATGTAGACTTTTTACACAATTGATAGGAAAATCCACAAATAATCCCCAGTAAATTCTAACATGCTAATATGCCATGTACGCATATCGAGACTTCTACAACCATTATCATCTTAAGCAATGTAGCTTGTGACAAGTTAAACAGCTGATTGCTAAGCAACATCTGATTACTTTAAAAATTGATTCAGTGTTTAAAATTGTCATTCTCTTGAAATATTTATGCTTATAGATGCAAAGTATAGGAATACATTCCATTATTCATCTATTTTATAGCGTCCATGGGTATTTAAATTTTTTAAAAATTTGCTCTCTTGAGAAATGCTCCATTGACTTTTAGGCTTTCAAATCTGTCAAAGAATGACCCATACTTTCTATGGTTGCTTTTCTTTCTTTCTTTTGTTATCTTTAATCCTTTTTTTTTTTTTTTACACTTCAGTCATTATCTCTCCCCGCCCCCACGTTCTGCCATCCTCTCATCCCGTTCCTCCTTCCCTGTCTCTAAGAGGATGTCCATACATCCCACACCATCTCCACCCTCCACCCCCCCACTGCCAGGCCTTCCCATTCCCTGGGGCCTCAAATCTCTCAAGGGTTAGGTGCATCTTTCACTGAGGCCAGACCAGGCAGTCCTCTGCTGTATATGTGTTGGAGGCCTCATATCAGCTAGTGTATGCTGCCTGGTTGGTGCTCAGTGTCTGAGAGATCTCAGGGGGCCAGGTTTGTTGAGACTACTAGTCTTCCTATGGGGCTGCTGTCCTCAACTTCTTCCAGCCTTTCCCAATTCAACCACAGGGGTCCCTGACTTCCGAACATTGGTTAGGTGTAAGTATCAGCTTCTATCTCAGTCAGATGCTTGTTGGGCCTCTTGGAGGACAGCCATGCTAGGCTCCTGTCTGTAAGTACATCATAGCATCAGTAATAGTATCAGGCCTTGGAGCCTCCCCTTTGAGCTGGGTCCCAATTTGGGCCAGATTTCTATATTATGCTATTTAATAAGGGAAGAAAAGTGTTTAAACCATTTTTGTAAAGGATGAAAGTAGTGATAAAAAGCCAACACTAGCAAGAACACAGACCAAGAAGTACTTCAATCTCACCTTAAGAAGCCAAACAAAAGAATCCTAGACCTGCCCAATAACTTAGTTCCCAGTAAACTTCATCAGTGTATGGGCAATAGAGAACACAAGTTAGTTATGTACATTCCCGTTGTACCTTCACTTACCTTTTAAAAGCAAGCTATAGTTTCTAACATAAGTCAGGGCACATGACTACAAAGACATTTCCTGTATAGTATCTAAAAATAGAGTTAATATAGGTGAATTACAGGAAAAGGTATAACATAGTTTATAATTATTATATATCTAAATTTACACATGAAAAGGCTACTCTACGTTGCTTGCAGGTAAAAAGACACATCAAGATGTGCACCACTTCTTGATGCAGTGTGGTTATGCAAATATACCAAAATGTGTACCAATGCTCAATTTTAATTTCCAGCCTTATTATACACATTTCTAGGTAAGTATGACTTGCAATAATTGGCCAAATGTACGAGTTAGCTCACTGTAAACTGGCAAAGAACGATGTGAAGAGTTCACATATCTCTTTTGGAAATGTCTGCTGTGTTGTATTTACACCACCAGGCTCCTCTCTAATGTTGTTAGCAATTCAAGATCGCATTTTCCTCCCACATTTATAAACCACTACACATTTTGGTGCCAGGTGTGAGGGAATTCCAAATTGAAGATCCAAGTTGGATTTTTTGTGGGGGCTGGCCAGGCCAAAACTAAATAAACCTAATAATTCAGGAGGGGATCTTTTGGATCTGTTTCTTGTAAGAGTGCAGTATATATGATAATGACTTCATTGTCATCAAATAGAATACAATTAATTTTATTTTTTAGTATGTTATCAGCAAGCAAACCACCAGTATTAGCTCGATACCATCTGGGAGTGACAGTTTCCTTATTACAAAATATGTAAAAATATGGATTCCCTTAAGGAATCTGTTGCATTGCATCTGCTCAGATTTTGTTATATGCTAATGGTTTTAACCCAGCATATGAAGCATGCAAAAAAAAATAACTGAAAATTTTCAGCTAAATTACTCGTTTCACATTTAAAGTGTCTCTAAGATGGAGAAAGCTACATATGTGCCTTTAGCTACAGGGGACTGAACGGAAACAAAGGAGGAGGGCACATATCATTCCTCTCACCTGGTTTTCGTTATCCTCATCTTTGTCTCCAGAGAGGGTCTGACTGCCCACATAATTAAGGCTACTTGATATGTGAGGGAGGGGTGCAGAATGGAGCTATACTATGCTAAATCCCAAATGAGCACTGGTGATAACAAAGAGATTGTGACTGATAAGACAATTATTATCCTTATAGCTCCTTGTTCATAATATATTAAACAATCACAGTGATTAAAATGAGCTATTATAATTATGAAGCCATTCTCCCCAATAGCGTTTCTTTTCTTTCAGTCTTTGGCCTTTCTGCATTTTCTCACCTTCCCTTTGCTTGGATGTAGAAAATTCATTCCAATGAATTCTGCCTATTGACTAAAGGGAGTTCTTGGGCAGATGCCAAAACATGTAACCGATTTCAAAGACTGGTCTCTGAGTATCAACCATTAGGGGAAGGCCCCATTTGTGAGTGAGATCAGACGAACATGCCAAATCAGGTTTATAGACTAATTCTAGGGCAGAAGTTTTATGTTGTGGTATTGTTTCTCTTACTCAGTTGTGAGAAGTTATTGCTTTAGGCTAACAGAATTTTCACATGTGGGAAACAATTTGGTATAAATTGCCTCCTCGTATACAAAAGTCCTCAGGCTCCAGAATGTGAAACCTACCCAGCATTACCTTTTATTAGCATTGTTCTAAGAGACATTCATATATATATATATATATATTGTATTCAAATAATTGTAAACAGTCTGTGACATATATATGTGCACAGACATCATAACTGGTAGTTTGTTTATAGAAAAATAAGAACCATCCTTTGAAGAAGCACAGTGAACATAGACCTTTGAAATACTACAGTTTATTTCAATTCTCCCGTGTTTGATAATACAGGCGGTGTTTGTTCCATAAAGGTGGCTTATCTGCAAAACAGGTTGATTACACTGAGCAAGTATTATGTAGGTATTATTAAATGAAACTTTGACAATCCTTTTAAAGTTTCATGGAATACAAAATCATTTGCAAGTAGCACTGATAGAAAAATCCAAGAGCAAGAGAATATCTACAGACTGAATGGATTCTCCTAAGGTGTATTGATCAGATACCTTAAAAATTACTGGCAAAAAAATATAAATGCATCCTGCTTTCACTGAACGTGATGGAACTGTTTTATTTATCTACTATTTACTGCAGTCTCAGTCAGTTAGGACTCCTTATTGTTTCTAGGTTTGTCTGTGGTTACATTGCTTATTCGTCAGTGATTTAACACACAACTGTCATAAGAGGACATGGAGCATAACAAACTAGTTCATAGACGCGTCACTGTCCATGTCTACCAATAAAAGCACTGCTGTTTGTTCTTTGCATTACAGACATAACTGCTAGCCTGGTATGGGATGGCTTTAGCTGGGATGGAAATGAAAAAATTTTTTTAAATCAACAGAGAAAGCAGTCTTGATTTTCCAAAAGTAGCTGTGTATCCCTGGCAGGGACAGGAGGGAAAGGTCACAGACACTTGACACCAACAATAGTAACAAAGGCCTGGTTTGAGTCAGCTTGCACTTTGAAGTGGCAAAGCTTTGTTCTAGGTTTTCAGACTGCATATGGGAAAATGGTCATCTGCAAACATTTCACATAAAGAAAATTTGGAACCCATTCAAGTCTTATTTTTCTTTAACAAGCACAAGTATCTATCATCTATTTATTTTCATCTTTTCATTTGTGTTTATTTAATAAATTTTTCTTTTCTTTTATTGAAACTATATTTTTTCATACAATATATTCTGATTATTGTTTCTCTACCTCTTACCCATCCTGTGTCCTCTCATTTCCCTTCCCATAGGGATCCATACCTTTCCTGTTTCTCCTTAGAAAACAGTCTCTAAGGAATAATAATAATAAATTAAGATAAATAAAAAACAAGCAAATTATAATATGAGCAAATAAGAAAAGGCCAAAGAAGATGTACAAGAAACACATATAAATATAGAAATACACATGTCCACATACTTAAAAAAATCCCATAAATCTCCAAACTTCAAGGCATAATATATATGCAAAGGACCTCTATGATAGAATAAAGGAAACTAAAAGAAAGAAAATAAAAATTTAAACACTACTCTGACTTATCATTATGAGAGAAAATACTTACTGTCTTGTCTTTCCATGGCTGGGCACAGGGTCCACCCATAACAGTGTTTTGTTTTCCCAGTGATAATCCCTTGGAAGAAACTAATTGTAGCATTTTCAAATGTCTATCAATGGGAGATTGCTTCTGGGTTAGGGATGTGGACTTATGCCCACTTTTTTCAGCTCTAAGGTGCAATCTGTTACAGACTTGTGCAAGTCCAGTGTATGCTGGCTGGGTCTCTGGGCACCAGCCTTGTTGTGCCTAGATTAACTTCTTGCTACCCTTTGTCCCCTCTGGCTCTTACATTCTTTCTATATAAATCTTGTGGTTTGACTAGATATGGTCCCCAGAGACTTGTATGTTTGAATGTTGGCCCATAGGGAGTGGTGCTATTAGGGGGTATGGCCTGGTTGGATTAGGTGTGGACTTGTTGGAGGAAATGTGTCACTGTGGAGGCATTCTTGGAGGTCTCCTATGCTCATGCTATGCCCTCTGTTGCATACACTTTTCTTCTGCCTGTGGCTCAAGATATAGAGCTCCCAGTTCCTCCTTCAATACCATGTATCCCTGGTTGCCGCCATGTTTCCCACCATGACAGTAAATGGACTAAAACTCTGAAACTGTAAACTCTTCCCGAAGTTTTAG
Organism: Mus caroli; assembly: GCF_978045245.1. Classification (NCBI taxonomy): domain Eukaryota; kingdom Metazoa; phylum Chordata; class Mammalia; order Rodentia; family Muridae; genus Mus; species Mus caroli. The sequence goes on along the minus strand of NW_028227263.1, from coordinate 77,646,323 downwards.
TTGTCAGGGTCATGTTGTCTCTTCATAAAAACAAAAGCCTAACATCTTTTTTGTAGAGTTCCATGAGCCCTGAAGGGAGGAATTAGATGAAGACACCCCTTTGAGGACTTGAGTGTTTCACAGTCCCTTACTCTATGCATATTTCCAGGTCTCTGCATCTTGAATCTCCTTTTCCTTTAAATGCAACTTTGATCTAGTCAAGACCTAAGCATCTTCAAACTGTGCTGAGTAATTTTGATTACAGTTTCTCAAGCAATGCTTGCAATTATAACATTTCCACTTTCCTGGCCAGAAAATCAAGAATTGGAGACTGGAGGAAGGTTCCTCGCTCTAGGGAGTTGAAATTGAGCTATTTGAATGTATCTTAAGTTTGTAACCAAGCTGGATGCAGGAGACTTATTCAAGTCTTTGTTCTCCATTTACACTTGACAGAAAGAATATATTTTCATATGCATTCTAAGAGCCTATCTACTAAACATCTGTTGATGAACTAAAAACTCTACTTAAAGGAGTTGTCCTTGGAGTATTAATGTTGTACCACACCTAAAAGACTTATAGTTAGTTATGCAAAGAGCTAGATAAACTGATATCATTGCAAATGCCAATCATTTAGGGTTAATATCCTTTGCAGTAATACTCTCTTCTAGATGTCCCATTGGGTTTTTAGGAGCTATGTGTTCACCATTTATGCCAAAGTGGGAGATAAAGTTAGCTTTTCACTGTGTAGATCTACAAGGAACAGTTGATTCTCTTGACTTTAGGTTTGAATGTTGATTGATAGGGCAGGAAGGAGAATTACTGTTCATCTTTTTTGAAAGCGAAGTCTTTGTGATGCTGAAGCCAGATACCTGTGTGAAAATAGGGCCAAAGGGGAATTTGTAATGGATCTCGATGTGCTCAGTGTTAGAGTATCCTTCCAGTATATTTCTGATGAGGTATTCAGTAACAGATTTAAATGGTACTTAATGTTTCTCTAGTAGATGCTGTCAGGAGACTTTAAAAAAAATCGACTTGGAGTGTATCTTTGAACTGGGTGAGCCAGGGGAGCCTAGCAGAACTTTACTGATGAGCTTGCAAAACACAGTTAAAGTTTGTAAAGATATAATTAAAAAAAACTGCAACATGACACTTGCTAAAGTCCACCTTTAAATAATTCAAGAGATGAAACACTACCTTTCCCTCTACCCCTTGATGGTGTGTCCCTGCAGATGCTGAAGTCATTTGTATTTAAAATGCATTACTGTACTTGGGATACAGTGTATTCACACGGCATTACAATTTTGTTTTTTTGAAAAACTATATAAAGAAGAATGGAAAGCTTGCATTACCAAGCAAGTTAGCAAGTTAGAAATGGATTTTTCTTTAGCTTGGTTTATAATGTCCATTGGAAAGTTCAGAGAAGTCCTTGATCTGATGTTGAGAGATGGGTAAGAGTACTTCATATTTTTATTAAAAACTATCTCTATGAATCCAGTTGCTCTAGGGGAAAGCAGACATACTTTATCAGCTTACTCTCCCTTATCTGACTTGATCACTTGAATTTGACCTTGACCTTGTTTGAGTCTGAAGTAATTCATGATGGACATGTCTAACAGCACTCATCTAATAAGTTATACTTCAGGTGTCTGGGTGAATAATTGGCCGTGAGCAAAGGAAGGACTTCATTTCCCTAGAAACAGAAGGTGGTATGGTATCAACTGATGCTATTGGTCTTCACTCGCATATGATACTGCGACCTAGCCTGAAGACAGTTGAAAAGAAAGCACTGGCTTATGCTGTAGATGAATTTCTACTGTTCTTAGTCTCATGACAAGAGCCATGCTCTTGGGAACAACAACAACTTCTTCTTCTTCTTCTTCTTCTTCTTCTTCTTCTTCTTCTTCTTCTTCTTCTTCTTCTTCTTCTTCTTCTTCTTCTTCTTCTTCTTCTTCTTCTTCTTCCTGTTCTTCTTTCTTTCTTTCTTTCTTTCTTTCTTTCTTTCTTTCTTTCTTTCTTTCTTTCTTTCTTTCTTTCTTTCTTTCTTTCTTTCTTTCTTTTTGAGACAGGCTTTCTCTGTATAGCCCTGGCTGTCCTGGAACTCACTCTGTAGACCAGGCTGGCCTCAAACTCAGAAATCCGCCTGCCTCTGCCTCCTGAGTGCTGAGATTAAAGGCATGTGCCACCACCGCCTGGCTCTTGGGAACTTCTTAATCAGGTGATTAAATAAGTGATGATTAAGCCAGCTTGCCTTTTGTTGCTTGCAACCATATTCATTCTGATTCCCAAAGCCATTATTTTTCCATACGTTACCCCTAACTTCAACACAAAATGCAGTCAGTACTCTCTTATTTATATAATTCTGCTAACATCTTGCTCTATAGATCCTATAAAACCTATTCCCATTGATACTACTCCCTTAAAGATTAAATAGTTTTAATATCTATGGATCTGACTATCTCCCTATTTGACTGTCCATTAAAGACAGCTTTTTTTTTTAATTAATGAAATTTAGAATAACCTAGAAAGAAATCATCTGTGTTAGTCTGTGAGAGTATTTTGAGAGAAGGTAAGTGAAGAGGAAAAACATTCCCTGAATTTTGGCAGGATTATTTCATGGGCTTGGGTCCCAGGATGAATCTAAAAAAAAAAAAATAAAAATAAAAAAAAATAAAAATACTGAGCCTCAGAATCCATCTTTCCCTGCTTTGAGAGATGTGGACACAATTCGACCTACAATTGTCTGTCCCTCTTGCTACCTCATTGAGAGGCACTCCCACTACTGTACTTTCCTGCAGTGGTACTCTGCATCCTCAAACTGAGTTTGAATATAGCCCTCCTTATGATGCTTTGTGTATATATTATGACACCATCCAGGGCACAGACAGCCTTTAGAGGATCCACAGGAACCCCTCCCATTTTGATAACCTTTTCCATTCCATTCTCTGATTAGTTCACATTGAGCATAATTGGCACCTTAACCTATACTGCCATTTTCAAAGCATCATTTATTATTGTTTTTAATTGATAAACAGCTTTTCCTGAAGAGGACAGTGAGAACTTTTGTTATAGAAGGATTTCAGCCACCCACTTAGTAGAGTAGTTCTGAGTACATCAATTTTATGTGTGGATGTCACTTTAACACACAAACTTTATATGCCCAGTACAGGGGAACACCAGGGCCAAAAAGTGGGAATGGGTGGGTTGGGGAGTGGGGGGGGGGGAGGGTATGGGGGACTTTTGGGATAGCATTGGAAAAGTAATTGAGGAAAATACATAATAAAAAATATATTAAAATGTTAAAATATAAGTAGGAAATACATATCCCTCTTATTGCCTATGTGACTATATAATATATCTAATGAGCTAAATTTCATGGTGCCTTTGTACACAGTGCATTGTAATATAGTTATTATCTAGTGGCCCCAGCACAATCAATTTAAGTTGTAGGAAGTTAATGACATTTTCGAGTTTCTTGCCATCCTACTTTCTTTAATTAATATATGCTGAGAATAAAAATCAAATTACTTAATCGTAGATACAAAACTTACTTCTTTTCTTTCCTTTTCTTTTTGTGTGTGTTCATCTCTTATTTTTTTTTTCTCCACCCGATGACCTCTTTCTGCAATGGGAACAAGCTAGTTATGCTTCTATATTAGAATCTATTCTTGGAATTGAACTCAAGGCCCTTCACATGGTAGATAAATGTAACATCACTAAGCTATAATCCACAGTCTTGTCTTAGGCTCTCTGTACATGGCTCCTTCCTTGTTGTGGTATGCTTTTTACATGTCTCTGGCCATTACCTTTCCAAGTCTGTTTGATATTCTCCTAGAGTCTCCCTCATTTAACTCTTTGTTATTCTACAGGACATTTCACTTTTCAGACCATGATATTTAATATCCATTATATTGAGATGATTCTCTATAATATAGAGAGGTGAGATTTTATTCTATTCTGTTCCTCTATCACTTTTGCCAATACGATGACCTCATTATCACATTTCTGATATATCTAAGGCACTTAAGTTTTTATTGAATGAATAAAAGAAGTCTTCAGTCTGTTTCTTAAAGCTAATGTTCTTGTTATAGTAGCCTCTCAAACCAACGTGGACCCTAACCACTCTGCTACCATGCTGTGACTCATCAAGTGCCTCTTAGTTAAGGATCCTTCCATCCATTATCAATTAATTGTTTCAGAATTTACAATCGCTACCATCTAAAGGTGGTCTTCATCATCTGGGTTTCCATTCTAATTATGATTTGGTTCATGCATTTGAGATATGCCCTACCCTATTTGAGTTTGGTATAATATATTTCCTTTGCCCTTCAATGTTTATCTTTTAGCCCTAAGAATAATTATAGACACATCTGTATAAACAATTAATCTTTCTTTAACTATATTTGGTCACATAGTTATTAAATAATTGATTCATTTGATAATTGGTGAATGTTTATTATAAAATGAACATTATCCTAAGACAGAGAGGAAACAGGTCCTGTCTTTAATGTGCCCATAGACTGACTGGGATGGGGGATATGGTAAACCTGGCAATGAGAAAGTATTGACATTAGAAGAGAAAAAAAATGAATGAGGCTTGGAGAGAAAGACTTGTGCAAAGGGGGGAAGTTAAGTGGAACCCAAGTCACATGGATGGTGAAACACCTAAAGACTTAAGGGTGAAGCGAGTTAGAAGGATGCACTGAAGCTGACCAATTAATCCTCTGCAAAGGTCAAGTGGGAACCACTTGGTAGTTGTTTGGTTCTTTTTGTTTTGTTTGTTGATATGCTTTTTGCTTTAAATTTTTTTTTCCCTAGCCTTGGTCTCTATATTCTAGTTCTTTAGATGCCATCTGCTCCAGGTACCTGGACTTCCACTTAGTTCTGAGTGATGAAGGAGATCCCACTAGAACAAACATGAGGATGCACATCTAAGGAAGAGGATGCCTTGTTTAGTAATGAACTAGTCCAGGAAAGAGAAAATCCTACAAAGAGCAGAGCTGGTGAAAACCACAGTAAACGATCACTAGCATAAGAAACACTTAGCAGAAAGAATGGGGCAGCTCTGAACTAAGACTGGACCTCAGGAAGTCTTGGGCTGCAGGTCTTTAAAACTCCTGCTTTATGTCAGAAATTATCCTTTTCATTCTCGAATTAGCTTTTTAGGTTTGTTTTCAATTCCTTAGGTTGGTTATCTTTTACTCAAAATGCTTGAAACTAGAAAATGTTTGGATTCAGAATTTTTTCAGGTTTTGAACTATCCATCTATATTATTAGATATCTTCGTGAGGAAACCAAATACAGATGAAATTCATCTTTATTTTATATATTTTGTAAATGTGGCTCAAATGTACTTTTATGGAGCATTTTAATAATTTTTGAATAAAATAAAAAGTCTATGGTGTAGAATTTTCTACTTATGACATTATTTCAATGCTCAGTTAGCATTGGATTTTGGCTTACTTGGATATTTTAAAGTTTGGAATGCTCTTTCTATTTCATAATATAAGAATCTTTACTTAAGGACTAAAGCAGACTTAGCATACCATAAACTGTAGTTAAAACAGTTTGGGGATATATCCGATTTCCAGGTTTAGCCAAGATCCAATGTTCTGTATTCTAGTAAGGTCCCAGGTCCTAAGCTCACCTGCATCCTCCAAAATTCCCAGACCTATGTCAAGCTTCATATGCTGTGCTCCAGTCTGGTAAGGTCTCTATACCATAGCCTGCTTTCACCTCCCCTAGGCCTCAGAGCTAGCCTTGGCCTCAAAAACTGTATGCTTACATAGTATGATGAGCAGCCACACACCTGGCCTATCCATCCTTCACACACCCATAGCTTGAGTATCACAGCTTTTACACTACTCCAGGCACAGATACCCATCAGTTCCATTTGCATTTTTCTTTCTTCCAACTGAAATAGATTCAATCAGTTCTTCTAATACAAAACCAACATTGAATATCTGAGGAATCAACCCTATTTTTCATCCATATTTTGAAATGAACTTTGGCAGCAAAAATCACCAAAACAAACTTCCACTAAAAGGAAACAGTCTATAATCTCACAGTACACATACAAACACCTAAAGAAGTGCACATGCCCAGTCTAATTACAAAGAAACACAACAAGACAGGCCAAGACAGCATGTCTCTGCACACTACAAATCTACCAATTCTATAAAATTATTCTCTAATAAGAAGGATTAATGCCATGACATAGAATTTAAAAGAACTAAGAATTCAAGGAATTTAATGAAGACACTTGCCACAACTACCTGAATGATGGTTAAGGAAACACAAAGGTATTGTTGAATAAATTGATGAAAATCATTTAGAATTTGAAAACTATACTCACTAAAAATAAATACTGAAGATATCTCTAGGTCAGATGAATAGAAAACTCAACAATCAAATGAGAAAAGTCAGGTGAAAGTCCTAGAGATAGAATTAAGTAGAAGAGAAGGCAGAAGAATTTTAAGATAAAGTTGTGGCATTTAACTACAAACACAAAGATTATGAAAACAAAACAAAATGAAACACACAAAGAAAATTCAGAAACTGCAAGACAATATGAAAAGATCATGTCTTCAAATTATAGACATAAAAATGGAACATAATTCAAGGTCAGTGGCACAGAGTTGAGCTTTCAAAAGTATCTTAGAAAAAAATCTCAAATTAAGACAGGTATGAATAGCTATATGCATACAAACACAAGAGGCACACAGACTGTCAACAGATAAGATCACAAAGACACACATACACCATGTTGTATGTAAATCACCAATAATACAGAAAAATTAAAAGGAACAAAAAATCACAGGTAAAGGAAAATGTGTAAGGACAACAGCTGATTTCTTAGTGGATACTTTAAAAGGCAGAACAGACTGAAACAATGCACTCCAAGTTCTTAAAGAATATGGTTACCAACTTAGACTACCTTCTGCTCTAAGACTACATGCCATAGTGGAAGGAGAAAAAAACCTTTGGAAGACACAGACCAAATCAACTTTACTGAGACTATTGGAATCAATACTTTATATTGACGAGATGAATGAGCAAAGGCAAGAGACAATAGAGAGGAACAATTATAAGGCTAAGACATGAACAGCAAAAACATAAAATATAAAAATGTTAGCAATCAAGACAAATCTTTCAATGATAATTTTATATATTAATGGCTTCTATTCCCCACTAAAGAGACATAGTTAAGAAGCAAATACATGTTTGTTGAGTACAAGAAACTCCTCTTACTTTCAAAGATGAGAATGACCTTAAGGTGAAAGGATGAAATGTATTCCAGGCAAATGAGGACAGAATGGAAGTAGGCATTGCTATCCTATCCTATCCTAATATCTGACAAAACAGACTTCAAACTAAAACTAATCAGAATAGACAAAGAGGGGAGGGGAGGGGAGGGGAGGGGAGGGGAGGGGAGGAGAGGAGAGGAGAGGAGAGGAGAGGAGAGGGGAGGGGAGGGGAGGAGAGGAGAGGAGAGGAGAGGAGAGGAGAGAAAAAAGCTTGTTGTTACACACAGATTAATTGTAACTCAATAATTGGTGATTTGAATATCCCACTTTCTCCAAGGGACAGGTCATGAGCCAAAGTCATTTAAGGTGTGATAAACACTGGGCTAGATCAGCATCTAATAGTATTCCAATTAGTCAAATAGAGACTCTTCCTTGTTTGCATAGTGTATTAGCACTGATGATCTCTATAGTGCTTTCCTTTAACTAAAACATACAAATGGGTTGTGGCCCGAGTATGCCAGGCATGATATAAAGATTGCTACTAGTGAAGTGTTTCTAATGAAAGAAAGATTTCTGGGACCTTTCTTTCTTCCTTCTCTCCCCATGCTTCCTGCCCCTCCTCTTCCCTCTTTCCTTTATTTGTTTGCTTGTTTGTTTGTTTATTGCTATGCTTGAGACAGAGACTTCTTTTTCTTCATTCAAATCAAGTTGGTAGGTTATTTTAGAAATAAATAAAATTAGTGTAAAAAGAGAAAAAAAGACCAAGTGAAATAAAATAAAATAAAATAAAATAAAATAACAAAGTTCATGCCAAATCAAGGAGACAACATCTAATACATTGAACCAGAGCATTGAAAAATTCCAAAACTTGGCAGACTTGATAGATTCTTTTTGAGGGGGTCTTATATGCAAGATACATTTATAGCTATTAAATTTGTTGCGATGTTTGCATTGTGTACTGAAGACATAGGCTGTGCCCAGTCCATGCACAGTGCTTCTTGCCCAGTCTGTGGAGATATAGTGTCAGATGCACCTCCATGCCCACATATAAAGCTCTATACTCTAACTATACTAGCTCTTCAAAAGAGTATTTCTGATAATTAATGAATCAGTACAATTTTAGCAGTATAACGACTTAGCAGGTATTTTTTTTTAACTTTTGGAAATTTATTTTTATTTACTTAGTCTAGTTTTGTAAAGAACTTTTTCCCGTACCTTTAGCTTTGTCTAAGATATTCAATAAACATTCTTCTTCAAACAAATAAAATATGAAACAAATGACTGTCTTATTTGTTATTATACCTTTTCATTGGAAAATAGGAAAAAAAACAGTAAATTTTAATCATCTTTCAAACTTATTTTGCATTTGATACTTTTGACAGGTATTGTCAAAGGCATTTATGGCTATACCAGCTGTCCTTTAAGGTGCTGTGGACACAGTAGAAGATTCAAATCAGCAGCAAAGATGCTCATCACAAAGCTTGACTGTATACAAGAAAAAAAAACAATTTTTAAAATATTGTGACCAAATTTCAAGGTTCTACTTTTTGAGTGTTTCCTAGGTCCAGCTTCAATGTAGTAATGGATACCTTAGTGATTAGTGGTGGTATTTTAAAAGTTGTTTTATTTATTTATTTCACTTGTCATTTTCAATTTCTCCCACCCTTTCTCACCTCTCTCTGTCTCTGTCTCTCTGTCTCTCTCTCTGTCTCTCTGTCTCTGTCTCTGTCTCTGTCTCTGTCTCTGTCTCTGTCTCTCTCTCTCTCTCTCTCTCTCACACACACACACACACACACACACACACACACACACACACACAGAGTTTGGATTTACTAATTTGTGGAAAAATCGACCCATTCAAAATTCGAAATTGATGGAGAAAAATAAGGTCAAGGAAAAAGTTCAGGCACATAGCTCCACTGTCTTGTTGGTAACTTTCAAAGACAAAGCATTTAATGAATGCTAATGTGACTGTATCACTCTTCCGGTACTAGTCAGCCTGGAGGTTCCTCAGAAAACTAGACATAGTACTACCAAAAGATCCAGCAATACCTCTCCTGGGTATATACCCAGAAGAAGTTCCAACCGGTAAGAAGAACACATGCTCTACTATGTTCATAGCAGCCTTATTTATAATAGCCAGAAGCTAGAAAGAACCCAGATGTCCCTCAACAGACGAATGAATACAGAAAATGTGGTACATTTACACAATGGAGTACTACTCAGCTATTAAAAAAGAATGAATTTATGAAATTCTTGGACAAATGGATATATCTGGAGGATATCATCCTTAGTGAGGTAACCCAATCACAAAAGAAGTCATTAGATATACACTCATATCTATGATATGATATATGGATAATCATAATATGATAAGTGAATATTAGCCCAGAAACTAAGACTACCCAAGAAACAATTTGCAAAACACAAGAAAATCAAGAAGAGGGAAGACCAACATGTGGATACTTTATTCCTCCTTAGAATAGGGAACAAAATACCCATGAAAGGAGTTACAGAGACAAAGTTTGGAGCTAAGACAAAAGGATGGACTATCCAGAGACTACCCCACCCAAGGAATCCATCTCATAATCAGCCACCAAACCCAGACACTATTGCATATGCCAGCAAGATTTTGCTGAAGGGACCCTGGTATAGCTGTCTCGTATGAGGCTATGCCAGTTCCTGGCAAATACAGAAGTGGATGCTCACAGTCATCTATAAGATGGAACACAGGGCCCCAATGGAGAAGCTGGAGAAAGCACCCAAGGAGCTGAAGGGGACTGCAACCCTATAGGTGGAACAAAAATATGAACTAACCAGTACCCCCAGAGCATGTGTCTCTAGCTGCATATGTAGCAGAAGATGGCCTTGTCAGCCATCACTGGGAAGAGAGGCCCCTTGTTATTGCAAATTTTATATGCTCCAGTACAGGGGAACACCAGGGCCAAGAAGTAGGAGTGGGTGGGCAGGGTAGCAGGGCGGGGGAAGGTTATAGGGAACTTTCAGGATAGCATTTGAAATGTTTATAAAGAAAATATCTAATAAAAATATTATAAAATTTTTAAAAATTGAAGAATAATATTCACGTTAATAAAATTAATTTGAAATATTAAAAAAGTAATTATTTAATTCTTTTGACCAGAAACTTATCTAACGATGCTTTAGAACTTTTTAAAATTTGCAGTGAAATCTTTCATAAATTTCTGGCCTATCATCTTTCTGGAAAAAGATGCACTTACAGCACCCTGGTTCAGCTGATCACCCAGAGTCTTCGGTGATGAACCTTTTCTGTATCAGTGGTCATGGTGATACTCTTTGGGGATTTTAAATAACAGCCCAATCAGGACGTGGTCCTTTTCATCTTTGCCTCCCATAATTTTCTTTGGTAGAGGTCTTGTCAAAAATGCTTGATTTTTTTTCTTCTCCAATTATAACTCTTCAAAAGGGAGAAAATGAGGCTTGGGGCTGGGTCCACAGCTGCTCCAGCTTTTGAAGTCCCCTCTGCCCAGCTCTTGATGCTATAGCCCTTTTAATAGCAGCATTAGCAGTTTCAGCTCCATTTTCTAACAGTCTTGGTGGAGTGAGGAAAAGCCTTTTATATGGGATGTTGCTACTATGCTACCATGCTGGAAATTTATAAATACGTTTTATAGATCGAGCTCTGGTACACACATACAGCATTGGTTTCTATGCTCAGCGAGCAATAATGGCTATCACAGAATCTTTGTTCCATATCAATTAGGAGAAGGGAAGCCCTATACCTATACCACTAATATAAATATAATTACCCAAGAGAGATTCAGCGCATTTCCTACATGAAACACAGGAAGACCACAAGCAGTCCAAACCAGTTTATTTGTTGCTTTGTTTGGTTTTTGGTTTGTTTGTTTGGTTTGGGTTTTTTGTTTGTTGTTTCTAGTCAAAACTGGCTAAGGAATTGGATGAAAATGTATTAAAATCCTTTTTTTAAGCTAAAGAGGAAAGTCTATTGGATATTTATGTTAAATATTAAAATAAGGAAAATAACAATAAAATCCACATTGTCCTTTAGTGGAAGATGACTTCTGTAGCTGCAAGGTATTTAAGTGCAGTCAAAGACCGAAGAAAAATGGTTTTCTACAATACTTGAAGTCTTCACCAGAATAGGGCTATATGGAGTCACAGGCTAGCACTGCCTCTAAGTGAAGAATACCTTAGTAAGCCTACTGAGCCTAGGGTTTGTTTGCATTCATGGGCTTCATTGCAGATACTGAAAAACCATCTCTAACTATGTTTGTGACATTACTGATGACATTTTTAAACACTCTCTTATTCCAGGAAGTCTTTTAAAAAATATTCTCAAGCACCTTCTTATTTTTTATTTGATGTGTGTATTATTAAACGGTGTATACTAGATAACCTGCTATATAGCTATCTTAGAAAAGAATTTTCCTGAGCCTAGAGTGATGATGACTCAGCAGTTAAGGGCACCTATTATTTTTGCAGATGACCTGGGTTCAGTTCTCAATATCCATGTGGTGGCCCATAGCCTTCTGTAATTCCTGTTCCAAGGGATCCACTGCCTTCTTGTGACTTCCGCAGGCACTGAACACATACATGGCAAAACAGATATAGGTGCAGACAAAATACTCACATATGATAAAATAAAATAAAATAAAATAAAATAAAATAAAATAAAATAAAATAAAATAAAATGTCTTTTCTTGAGCTGAGCTTTTCTGTCTGTCTGACCCAAACTTACTCTGTAGACCAGTTTGGCCTTAAACTCAGAGATCCACATGGCTTTGCCTCTGAAGTGCTTGGATTAAAGATGTGTCTACACAAGAATTAAGCATTAAACTCTTGTTGATGATGCCATTGTCATTGTTGTTGTTATTATTATTAAATGGCAAATGAATATTGATACTGCAAGTGAATCTTCAGATTGAAAACTGGTATTGCTAGAGTCAAAAAATCATGGTAGAGAGTGTTTCTTGAAACAAAAGAGAAAACTAATGTGGCCCTAGGATGAGTTTATCAACCATACACCCGACCCACCCACCCATCCCGCAAAAATGTGGAGCAACTAATGTTTTATTCCGTCCTTAAACTTCTAGAATAAAGAGGTTTGGAGATAGTCTATGAACAACAATTAAAAAACAAACAAACACAAAACAAAGTAAGTTTAAAAAAATCAAGTTTGTGTTCACCATGAGCACCATCAAGGACAGAAGGCTTCTGAATAGTAACTACTACAGGTTGAGAGAGATGAAGCATAACTCAAGAGTATTGTTCACAATCAATTTTCTCTCCTGCAAAAGCAGTAATAATGTAACTATGGAAGAATTAAAAGTCATCTCAATGTGCAGACAATTCTGGGAATTTGTTGCCTTAACATATACTTACTCAAAACGTAATGGAACCTGCTTATTTAAAGGCAAAATCTAAAAGCAATATATATATATGGGTGTAAAGAACATTCAAAGTTAAAGTTGAGCATGATATTGCCTCCCATGCCCCAAGTAAAGCAAACATGTGGGTGATATAAGCCCATCTTATACTCAGCATGCATTCACTCATCTTGTGTCATTTTGAACCAACTGCTTTAACAGAAATGACTTAGGAGAGGAAGTTATTGTTTGATCGACTGTTTCAGAGGTTCTGGTCTGTGAGGATGAGTAAAGGGTGGGGAAGTGGCTCAGTCTTCGGTGGTTATGGCAACTTTGGGAATAGCAGTAGCATAAGCCATAGCAGCAGCAGCAGCAGCCATTTTAACAGTATTCAGGAGTCCGAGTTGTTCCTCTGTACTCAGACTCATCTTACTTTGTAAACCTCAGTAAAAATAAAACAAACACAAAGTAGAGTCCCATGCTCCCAATGGGCAGAAAGGCAAGGATGAGGGCAAAGAAGAGTGAGGATCAAATCAAGACTGACATGAGCAGGGAACCACTGGACCTGGTAGCTCCACGCTTGATAACTAAGTGGGTGGCCCTTCGACTATGGCTTGCTGTTTGTGAGCAGAGGGCTTGGCTCTTGTCTGGCTTTATTACCCACAGTCTTCTAATGAACTTGTTCCATATTCTTATCATCTCCAACATCCAAGGTTATCTACTCTAATTAAGCGTCATTCTATGAACGTCTCACTATACTCTCTCAGGAACTCCACAGGTAGTCTGACAGATAGTGCACTTCTTGGCCTGTAATGCCTTCCTTACAAATCTTAGTGCCAGACTTCATCACCAAGTAGCTCTTACATTTTGCATGCCTGGAAAATGAACAACTAGTAATGTTAAAGTCTTTACTCCATCAGTAGTGGCGTTCTTTTAAACTACTATCACAATAGCATCTGAGAGACTGGGCAACTAAAGCCAGGCAAACACTTCTCCAAGGGGTTCTGTAGCAGCGCGGTGGCCCAGCAATGCTCTTCTACAGGGAAAGTCTTTCAAATGAGTCTCTAGTTTTACCTTTTGAGTTTTTCACTGAGTTGGTGAGGTTTTGCCAACTTCCCATTGTCCTGGTACAACATGCCCGGCTTCAATTTAATGGCACATGTCTCTGTAAACAGCACTCTGGCCACAACTTTCTTTCTCTCTTCTGGTTTTCATTTTCTCTGTTTTTACTTTTGAAGAGCATGTTTTAATTGTACAAAATGGTGAGTTTTCTGATGACATTTCTTGTGCTATATAACAGAGTTTGATCCTCTTCAATACCCTACTTCATATCCTGTTTTCTGTTCACAGTATTTGTTCCTGCACCTCTAAGCCGTTTCTATTTTTATTTATTATCTGTATTTTTATTTCCCTTAATTGTTATTTTTCTACTTATGAACATAAAAATACAAATATAAACTGCTAAGATAATTTACTCTTCCTATTATGAATTATTTTAGGATGGAGCACTCGTTTTTTAATAACTACTTGAGGGAGATCATCACTGGGCAAAACTGGTTTTGTTCCTCTTGGTCATTGATCTCCCATTGTTCTTCCTCTAGATGTAGAGTCTTTGAGATTTCCACCATCTGCACACAACTTTCAGCTCTTTTTTTTTTTCCTGTATGGCACATCAAAAGAATCCTTCTACTTTTGATCCCAATTCTCAAAGTGAACCCTGCTTCAAACAAACAAACAAACAAACAAACAAACAAACAAACAAACAGCATACAGCTACTCATTTTGAATGTAATAATAGCTTGAATTTTCTCCAGCAAATTAATTTGTCCATTTTTTTAAAACTCATTCCATGTCTTGTTAATTTTTCCTAGGGATATGCAAAATAATGTCAAATCATGCCAAATGGGTACTAGAGACAAGTGAAAGTACAATTTTACCATAATCCAAGTTGGTAAAGTTGACAATTTTATTGGGCTTTCTTACAGAGCACAGATCTGAGTTAGTTAGTTCAATATGAGTGATGTTCTAACACCTGCATCACCACAACCTTTCACCCCATCATGGACTGTAATCCCATGAGAGCTGCATCACGGAGTTCCACTTATCACATCCCCAGAGCCTCTATTTTACATGTTGTGCTCATCGAAGTTCTAAAATTTCATTTTTATTGACTTACTCTGTGACAGGAAGAGGGCAAGCATGTGCCATGACCCTTGTGGTATGGAGATAGGATGATAACCTGAAGAAGTGAGCAGTCACTTTTCACTCTGTTTCACATGGTGGTGGTGGTGGGTATATCTTGCTATCAGATTTGAGAACAAGTACCTGACACACGCAATAATCTCACTGGCTCTTTACATTTTATGATCGATTCCTTTATTTTAAATATCTTTTAGACATTAGTTTTTGTAGGATGAAAATGACTAAAGTCAAGTGAATGTATAATTTCATTACAATGTCTACTTCTTTCATAATGTTCAATAAACTTCATTAAACTGAAATTTGCCACCATAAAAGTGCATAAATATAACTTAGGATATCACTTACATGTGTTCATTCCATATATTCATTCATATTTCATCCATTTAATCAGTCTATCTTGTTCCATGTTTAATACTCATGCATGCCTATAATTATATGCATATACATGATTTGACTTGTATGTTACAACATTCCTCTACTATCAAACAGGGCTATGCCTGTGACATAAAAAGTTACCATCTTATTTATTTCTATATATTTCTTTGTACATGTATGAGCACCTGTGGGGGCCATAGGTTAATGTCAGGTGTCTTTTCCAGGATCTCTTTACCCTATCTTTGAGACATAGACTCTTACTGGATCAAGACCTCCCCAATGATTGAACTGGATAGGCACCTAGCCCTGGGATCTTCGTGCTATTGCAGGAGCTGAGGTGACATCCAGGCACTGCTGCATCTGCTTTCCATGAGCACTGTGGGCCCAAACCCATGACCTCCTGCTTACACATGCAGGTACCTTTACCCACTGGCCAATCTCATATATCACCTTTGTTATCTATTTCTTTATTGATTTTTGTTAAAATGAACCAAAACTCATGATTCAAAACTGTGAAGTATCTCTTTATCTATAACTTCTAATAACATTTGTGTTCTATATGTGAAAATATAAATCCCCTGAAAAAGTCTATCATATATAAGAAAAGCAGAATCATGCATCTCAGGAAGCAGAGAACATGAAATAAAATGAAAGAGAGAAGTCTCTGACCCAAGGGAAAATGTAAAGTTGACAAAGGACAAGTTCCTTCTATATATTCATTTCTTCTGTGTAATTCTGTATCCAGGAATGAGATGGATTTGTTTTTATTACTGAAGGCATAACTCAGCCACTGATATTAGAATGTGCTTAACATTTCCCAAGACAGACTTATATTGTTCTTGTTCCACCCAGTGTCCTAAGGAGTCTCTAACCTGTCTCCTCTCCCATTACATTCACTAGGGAATGCTCATGTTATGACTCCATTCCACTGGTTGCATGAGGATCGTGACACAGATAAGGAGGAAAATGCAAAAAATCATGTTGGAGTCACAATACTCTTTGTATTCCATGTCCCCTTTTCTGACAAAAATAAGAAAGGTTGACCCATTAGAAGTACAGTAAAGCAGGCTTTTCATGTTTTCTCATGAGGTCTAAATAAACCTTGAGTCAGATAAGTAATGGCTAGGCAGTAAGCAGCCAGAAAATCATCAATAGTTGAGTAGACATAAAGAAATGAAAGATTCCTGATAAAGCTACAGTTTGGTCTTTACAAAAAATTCCACTGACCTTTCTGACTAAGCATAGTCCTCAAAGGTTGATTTGGGTCAGTTCTTTGGATTTTCCCATGCTGCCTCTCAACATTCTGAACAGGTAATCATAAATCTCCACAAAATTTCTGAAGGAACCTAAGGAGGCCTGAGGCTAGGACAATGAGTAAGTGCTTGTGAAGGCTATGCTGTTCTCCTTGAAGGACCAAGTACTCAAACATCTTGTCTCTCCTTTCTCTCCCAGCTTTCACTTTGTAGCTCAAAACTGAAGGTGTCTACAGAACTGTGGTGAGTTCCCACAGCCTATATATATTTATCCTCATGGGAAAAAATACTCAAATCCATCCCATTAGACCTTTGTAGGCCATCATCAAGTAGGTACTGAGTAAATTCAAAATAATTGGATGGCCACTGGGGACCACAAGACAAAATGCTAACCTCAGACTCCTTCCATGCCATAGCTGTCACATCAAGGCTCCTGTCTTAAGCCAAAAATGGAGTCCTGAACTCACAGAAAGAGAATTAGTTCTACTGATGAAGATACTGCCTTCCATCTACTGTCCCCTCATCCTCACTTGGAAAACTGTTAAAACCTCTTGTGGGTGGATGCAGGGGCTGTTTATTTTGTTTAATGGTTGCCTCTTGCCCCTTTGTCTTTCCCTTTTGGTTGTCTAGACAGGCACCAAGCAATTGAGTAGTAAGTGGTTTCATTCAAGTGTCTGGTGGGATCACTTAAAGAATGATCTACCGCTAAGCTTTTTCACTCTCCACTCAGACATCATTGCTTCTCTCAACTACAGTTTTCACTGTTTATTCTCTGAAGGGTTCATGTTGTGCCAAAGTCAGTCCTCAACCTTTGACAGGGACTGTTTCCAGAAAGTCACTTTTCAGCTCATGGTGGCTAGGGGGAGAGAAGTTCCTGAGAGTGAAATGTATAAAGTTTTATATACATTTTCCTTCACAGGTCATTCTGACCCATTTTTGGTGCTAAGAAAATGTCAGGAATTGCTAAAATTGAACTGCATAGAGTTGCTAGGATGCAATACTTGGCATAGAACTCAACAGTGATCTCGTTTTCAAACAAACTTCTGAGCCACATAGGGTGGGCTGCTGCCACTCCTTAATGAAACACCCCATGCAAACATGTGTTAAACTTAATGAGGAGCTTCTCTGTTCAATCTATCATTAATTTCACAGAAATGATTTCTGATTCTCGGCTCAATACAGAAAGGGGCTCACCTAAATTTACAAAATAGTCTTCCAGACTAGTCTTTTGATTGCCATTATTTTACAATTCCAATTGTAAGACAACTTTTCCTGTTATCTTCCTTCTTCCTTCCTATCTTCCATCCTGATACCTCTGTTCTTTTGATTTCTGCCTCTGGTCCAGTTGATGACTTTTTCTATAATATTGTCATGGAAACTTACATTTTTGATCATGTCAATAGCTATAATAATTTACTAAAATATACAGAAAATAGTCTTTTGCAGGGATCCACTTTGAAGACAGTAGTAGGTTTATATTACAGTGATCATTCAGGACAGAGGAAACCAATGGAGTTGTTTCCTCTCCAGGCAGGACCACTGAGAAGGCACCTTGGAAACCTCAACATAGTTATCCTCACCATCCACCTCTAGAGTGGGATAGTAGAAGTCATATCTCCTGCAAGATATTTTCTGTTGAAAAATTAGTTTCAGCATAGAATAATAATGAATAATGAGAAAGTCAAATCATGCACATGTCAACCAAGAGTTCTGGGCAGGGAGCAGGAATGTATCTTCACAGAGAGACCTGGTTCTTTTATTTATTTATTTATTTATTTATTTATTTATTTATTTATTTATTTTTTTGGTTTTTGGTTTTTGGTTTTGGTTTTTGGTTTTTGGTTTTTGGTTTTTGGTTTTTGGTTTTTGGTTTTTGGTTTTTGGTTTTTGGTTTTTGGTTTTTGGTTTTTTTGGTTTTTGGTTTTTCAAGACAGGGTTTCTCTGTGTAGCCCTGGCTGTCCTGGAACTCATTCTGTAGACCAGGCTGTCCTCGAACTCAGAAATCTGCCTGGCTCTGCCTCCCGAGTGCTGGGATTAAAGGCGTGCACCGCCACTGCCTGGCAAGACCTGCTTCTTTGATTCCAGTGTTTAACGTGTATCATACAGTATAGTAAAGTAGTTCAACTTTACCTTTGATCCCTAGATCTTTTCTTATGTAGTTGTTGGTGAAAACTACCAGAGTTGTGTGTAATGAAAAATATTAGTGTTTATTTTGTAATATTTTGGTGGGAAACCTGAGACATCTTTGAATATTTTTGTGGCATAGCTCTCCAATCATCTTTTGTTTTCAGAGGAGTCTATAAATGCTGTCGCCTGTCCCTTGTGTGTTGGGAAGAGAGAATTAGAGGAGGAAGGCGATTTCCTTCCCTTGTTGATGTTTGTATCTTATTTTGTAACAATTTTTAGATCATATAGAGCTAAACTGAATTTGTTGGATATACAGACATTTGATCATAAGTATGTAGCATTTGGACTATAAAATACTTTCAGATGAGGTAAACATAGACTCAGACATCAGCTAATAAGTCTCGACTCGAAGTGTTGAGAATGTTACATCTCAATGAATTGATTTTCTATCCCTCAGTTTATAACTAGCTGTTCTACTTTAGCAAACCCAATAATTATGTTTAGTATGATGTTTCCCTACAGCCTCATTAAAAGTTCAGAACTGATAATCATATACTTACTTTACTTTTATTAAAATTGCCTCTTACCCTTTCTATTTCATATCCTGTATGAACTATCTATGAAATGGCTATTTCAAAATTCCATGCATTGATTAAGCTGACAAAGAAGGTGGCTCTGAAGGTGGGATTGTCATAGCTCCTTCCACTTCAGATCAAAGACAGTTGCCTGAAAGTAGACTGGAAGGTCTTGTGCCAGGGTCTGGGCTCTCTAACTCTGTTATTGAGAGGGAGGATGATAGCTAAACAGCCAGAGAATAAGACTATTTTGCTCTTGAGAAAGAACACTGCTACTGTTTATCCATTATATAATGATGGGATGCTCACTCATAGACAGGAATCTCAATTCAGAACCCCAGCTGAATTGCCTTAGATTCCTTATTTGGTTTCTGCTGGATGTTTATATGTTCTTTATTTGAAAACCTCATCTTTCTGATCTTATATGTCCTATTTCTTGGAAGCATGCAAGATAATGCTCTGTTCATCTCAGGACTCTGATTGCAGCTGACAACCTCAACAAGGCTGTCCCAGTCAATTTTGACTAGATTCTTAGAGCATCCAACTTGTTGATATTTTGCTCTGACTTGCTATAGGGTCAATAAACACATTCATTCAAAGCTGAAAGTGTGGCTCTGTAGACCTTTCTCAAGGCAATAATCAACAATATAGTACATGAATTCCTAAATCCCAGAGAATTCCTAATCTTTGAGAGTCAAATCACTTTAATGGTGGTTACATATTTAGTCTTGAGGACACAGAAAAAAAGGTATGGCGTTTTGAATTAGGATTATAGTCCCAGAAAAAAATCTATTGTATTATAAAATACATAGAGTAGCTGCCAACATGAGTTTAAACTTCCAATAAGTACACAACCGTTCACTATGATAACCATGCTTTCATGTTCTTGGCAGGCCATATTTTCAGTATGAGGCCAGATTCTAGACATGTAAAGCAGGCATTTATGAAATGTGACTTGAATTTGTAATTCTGCTTTTCCAGGACTATCATTTCCCTGAAGTAGTTTTTCTTTTCTTCTCTTCTTTTTGCTTTAGATTATTGTGGGTGAATTTACTATTTCACTATGTTTCCCATAAATATACAGACACAAGCTTCCAAAATATAATCTACTCTTGACTAAGTCTCATTGGTTTTATTTAATAAATGAGGTATGAACATATGGATATGTAATCATTTATTAAGGATGTAATAGAAATTAGATATTCTATATTAGAAGTACCTGAGGAATAATAGAAAATAGACAGGCATACGCTAGCAAGTAGAGTGCTTAGACAGTGTTTACAAAAATTTCAACATCATGTTAATTTTTCCAACATTTAGGAAATGAGCTCATAATAAAAAACAAAATTAAAAATTCATTTGCCTTCATTTTTCAATTTGATATACAGAATAAAATATTTTGATGTGTTTTATCTATCAGCAAAGAATCCAATAATCCTGAGAGCAAAATCAGTAGGATAAAGGTAATTATGAGCTTTGTACGTGTTTTATTATAAATCATCTTTATTATTTTATTAGACTATGGGAAAGACCAGCATGTTATTATAAGATCTATTTTGCAAAGACTTAGAAGCATTCAATAAATTGCTTAAATATCTGGCAGGTATGACAGCCAAAATTTGAACTCTGGCTGTTTTTAGTCTAAAGCCTCAGGCTACTTCAATTATGACATGCTCTTGTTATTAAGGTCACATAATAGCAGGAAAAAGAAATAATTAAAAATTGCATTTTCTTGTACCTAGCCAATATGAACTATCTAATTTCTTGAAGATATATTGTGTAATAATGTTTGGTTTTCTTCAGTTTTAAAATTTCTTTTATCTTATGTAAAACATACTCTGACTAATATAAAGTTATAAATTTATAAATTGGCCTAGTTTGGTTGTTCTCATTAATCTAAGCAAGAATGTTTTTGTCATTCAGTAAAAAAATGAAGCCATGCCTTTGAAGGAGTGTGTGGAGGGAGGGGTATGTGGGAAATTTTGGAGGGAGAGAAAGCAAGATTAAAACGTTGTAATTAAGTTATAAGTTTTTGCTAAATTTATTTATTTCTTTATGCATTCACTTTATAAGCCAGCACCCACTCTTCCTCTCCTCTCAGTGCCCCCTCACATAAGTCTTCTATCATTTCCCTTAGAAGGGGAAGACTCCTCTGGGTGTCAGCCCCCACACCCCTAGGGAAATCTGCTGGGAAGCAGGGGTTATCTCTAGCAGAGTTGTGGGATTGGGAGGGGCCCCAGAGAGTCTAAGTGGGCCGCTCTAGCTGAGATTCCCAGCAGGAGGGGATATGGATCCTGAAGTGGCCAATTTCTGTATCCAGGCAGGACTCCCAGTGGAGGGGAAGAGCAGCAACCCGTGCGTAAAATCCTTCGACCCAAAATGTGTCTGGCCTACAAGATGTGCAGTGACAAACTGAGCAGTCTGAGGGAAAGGCCAACCAATGATTGTCTCAGATTGAGACCTATACCAAGGGAAGAACCAACCCACAAAACACTATTAATGAATCTCCATTACGTTGCAGACAGGAACCTAGCATAACTGCAAAATCACTGTGAATTTATCTGTGCAAAGGCCCTCTTGTCTTTTGAGAACATATTCACTACCACAGTCCCCTACAATATTTTTCTCTCCTCATTTGTTAAGATTTCTGTGTGTGTCATCTATAGGTATAGTCATAAGTCATCAGAAGTCCTTTTGCTACTATGTCCATTTAGAGTCCTTTCCTAGAGCCTATGATGTATTCAGGCATATGCTCCTGCCACAATTAAAACTGCTAAGTATATGGGTTCCATCTCTTGGAGCAAGCATTCGATTTAATCAGCAAATGTTGGTCACTCCCACAACATTATGCTAATAACCATTGGGTATATATTGTTGTTTACAGGATTCATGTGGTAAGATTAAGAATTACTTTTCTCTTCTGTTAGCATGCATAGCATCTTCCAGTATTATGAAAGCTAGCCAGTAAAGATGAACATTTCAGGTCCATAAATCCTCTTGGCGGGGACTCTAACACATAACATAACACGTAAGCAGAAATGCTCACTGAGAGTTCTATATCCATATCTAAAGGCACTAGAGAGAGAGAGACTTTGTTACTTCATGTTCTACAATTCAAGTATGTGGTATATTCAGGAATAGGGATTTCACCATCAAGTTCTATAGTACAGCCAATAGTATTTTCATAACCTCTACAGTTCAGAGTTCTCTGTGGCCCTATTTTTCAACATGTCAAAAAGGACAAAAGGTGGCAAACCATTTCTGATCCTGGGATTGTTGTTTACTAGGATAAAGTATCCACAAGAAGCACTGACTCTCCATTGTAGGCTAATTCAGTTAACCTCTTTACACGCATACATATATACATACATACACACACACACACAATATGCATGTGTGTGTTCATGTATGTTTGTTTGTATATGTATCAGAAAGATGCTATTGATCTCTTCAAGTAAACTTAAAGATGGTATAAAATGCAATCTGAAATCAAAGCCATTACTGTTGTAAATCAGAAACATTCAGTCATGTCATATAAAATTAAGAAACAACAGTAAGGTCTCAAAACCACCTTGATAATATGTACCTATGTCTCAACATGTTGTTATGATTTTTCTCAAAATTCGATTTCAGAAAATTAATGTTAAAAAATCAGAATTTTAAAGAATAGTCATGATAGTCGTGTTTATTAGTAGTGAAAAATCGAGGCAAACGGTTATCAGATCAATGAAAATAAAGGACAAAATGTTAATATAGTGTGAAACAGAACACAAAATTCAACATATGCATTGTCCTTGAGACTTTTTTTTTCAACTTTCTTAAGTTACAAAACTTAATATGTTTGTGATAGTTTAAGTAAGAATGTTGCCCATAGCCTAATATTTTTGAATGCCTGGGAGTGACCCGGCTTGAGATTGAGAAGGAGGTGGGACCCCATTGGAGTAGATGGTATGCTTTTGCTGGAGGAAATATTTCACTAGAGTGGAGGTGCATTGGGGTTTAGACAGCCCAAGAAAAGCCCAGAGTCTCTCTCTTCCCATTGCCTTTGGATGTGGATATAGAACTCCCAGCTATTATATCTCCCTATGTGTTGTGATGGTTCTTGCCGAGAGGATAATAGGCTAAAACTCTGAATGTAAGCAAGCAACCATTAAATGATTTCCTTTATAACAGTTGTTGTGGTCATAGTGCCTCCTCACAGCAATAGAATACTGGCAAAGACAGAGGTTTGCAGTAGGAAAGAGGGTATGGTTGTGCTAGGTCTGACCATGCTGTTTGTTGGCAAAATGTGGACTTTCAGAATTTGTATTAGAAAAGCAGATGAGTGCCTTAAGCAGGAGTCTAATGGGCCATACTAGTAGGAACATGGAAGGCAGTGCTGAAGGTGATTTGAATAGTGGGATCCAGCTCAAGAAATTTCAAAAAGGAAGAATATTAGCAAGTGGCCTAGAGACCATCCTTGTGAAGTTTTGGCAAAGAATGAGTCTGCTCTTTGCTCTTGTCTGAGTAAATCTATGTTAGGCTAACTTGAAGAGTTGGCAGAAAAAACTTCAAGACACCTTAGTAATGACTGAGTCATGTGATTATTAGTAGTCACTTTTATGCATACCCAAAATGAAAAGGAACAAGCTGACCAGACCAAAAAATTATATAAATATATAGTTTGAGGAGTAAAGGAACACCAGGAAGTGTAATGGAGCTAAGCCTGATGCTCAAAGAGATAAAAAGTTTAAAGAAAAGCCTGGTATTAAAGGGAATAAAGGGAGTAGTATCTTCAGGGCCAGACTTGACCCAGGTAACATTCCATTTTATAGAATGGAGTTACAGAAAAGATTAAGCATCCAAGCAAATGATCACCACCACCACCACCACCACCACCACCAAAAACCTGAGGCAGATGTAATTGAACAAGGGAGCCACATTCCAATCCCAGTAAGCAGAAGGATTTGGCAGCATTGGCCATGCAGTTCTGGCTTCAGAGTCAAGGATACAAGAAAGGTGTTGAGGAATAGATCTCCATGGCTAAGAAATGGTGTTGAGGCCAGGATTGTGGGATTGCTGGGGTGGGGCGTGGGGGTGGCTGTGAACAGCTATGAAGGTGAAGCCTGGATTATGTTGGAGATCCTAAGATAATTGCCAAGGAAAGCTACTAATAGGATGTGAAATCAGCCCAAGAGAGAGAAGTATGTGGCAGACTACAAAGCTGAAAGAAATTAGAGATCTGAAGAGCACTTTTTCATCTGACATGGAGATGCAGAGGTTGGAGTTTGCTCGGATGGATTTTGTTCTTGCTTTGGCCCAGTTTTTCTTCACTATGCTCCCTGTCTTTCCATTTGGAATGGTAATGCATATTCTATTGCCATCATACACTGGACGGATGTGATCTGCTTTTTGAGTTTGATTTTACAGGGGCTGCAGTTAAGACATTGCCTTTAGTCTCAGAAGAGACTTTGAACCTTGGACTTTTAAGTAGTGTTGAGACTATTAATGGGTTTTTGCATTATAATATGGCTACAACCCTATGGGGGCCAGGAAGTGAAGTGTGTGGCTTGAATTAAAATGTACCCTATAGGCTCATATATTTGAATGCTTAGGGAGTAGCATTGCTTGAGAGGAATTAGGTGCTGTGATTTAGGAATTAGGAGTAGGTGTGTCCTTAGAGCAAATGTGTCACTGGGGGGCCCTTTGTGGTTTCAAAAATCCAAGCCAGTCTCAGTATCTCTCTCTTCCTGCTGCCAGAGGATCCACATGTAGCTCTCTCAGATACTTCTCTAACACCAAACCTGCCTGTGTGTCACTATGCTCCCCACAATGAAAATAATGGGCTAAATCACTGAATCAAGCCTCAATTAAATGCTTTCCTTTATAACAATGTGTAAGAGCTGCTGTGCTCATTTGTGTCTTCAAAGCAATAGAACATAGACTAAGACAATGTCTTATGAATAAAAAATTGCATAAAATATAATTTTATTCACAAGAACAAAAATCAATTCATTTACTGAGAGCTCCAATGAATTGTTTGTTTTGATGTCAGACTCTTGCTAATTGTTGGGTAACATGAATCAAATCTGGCATATAACTCTCTAATTATTTCCTAGCTGCACCTGTGTATTAACAACCAGAGGCAGGCTGTATTCCTATATAGGACGCAGTCCTGGCTCTCAAGCATCTATATGTAAGATATATTTTGGCATGTTGCATCCAACCCATTAGCTTAACTGAGACGATTCCTATTTAAGTAAAGTAACAAAAATTTCTTTACAGTATACATTGAAAGACGCTTGACTCAAAGACAAAACCTATAGTGTCAGTACAGACAACGACTTTTTCTCAAAGATCACATTATAAACAGTAAAATACCCCTAGGAATGGTACCTACAACCTGCCATAGCTCATAGCTCATAATATATTCTAATAGGTACTTACTGAATCAAGCTGCTTTCAGCATTTATTAATGTATACACAGTACTATTTACTATCTGGATGTTCAGTTTGGTTTGTTTTTTTGTTTGTTTGTTTGGTTGGTTGGTTGGTTTGGTTTTGGTTTTTTGAGACAGGGTTTCTCTGTATAGCCCTGGCTGTCCTGGAACTCACTCTGTAGACCAGGCTGGCCTCAAACTCAGAAATCTGCCTGCCTCTGCCTCCTGAGTGCTGGGATTAAAGGCGTGTGCCACCTGGCCTATCTGGATGTTCAAACAAGTATCTTTACTATTCAAAACCATTAGTATTTACTGTTAGATTATACTGTGAGAGACATTCAAATTTTTTCTGATTGGTCTATTATTAAAACGATGACATACTACAGTAGGAAGTAATGAAACTCAAAATGAAAACTTGAAATTCCACATAGTTTTTGAGCCACAATTTTTAAACAGTTTGCATTTTTCTTCAAAGATCGTATCTGTTTAAACCTTGAAAAATATCTAATAATATATCTAATAGTGTATTCTACTTAGTTGTCATTGATGCTCTTCCAGTGTTTATGAAGACAAGACACAGTTGAGTTGTGTAAAGAAAAAATTGTCTAGGTCAGGTAAGATCAGACATCCTGGTAATGTGATCAGCCTGGCATATAGCTCTCATGGAAGTCCTTCAAAGTGAATCTGCAGTGAAGAACAAATTCTGTGGATTGTGATGGACATAATACCTTGGACTAAATGGATCACTTCCTTCTGGGAATATTACTGTGATTTTCTTTGAGAGGCCAATGTAATGAATAACCTTAAACTTTAAATATCAACTCTGGCACTCATTTCTTGGTGATGCAGCAAAATTATCTAACATCAGCTAATAATATGAAAAAAGGATCATGATAGCTCTGATATGGGGAAAGGCACCTGTATAATTTACTCTAAATATCACAGCAGTTAGCATAATATTTAAAATAATATGTGGTCTCAGGTATTTGTTAAATTAATAGACTCCCCCTCCCTTGTATCTTCTCTTCTTGGGACTCACACCAGAGATTTTTGTATGTCCTTGGTCAAGAAGTGACATTAGTCCTAAGCCAAATCTAATCACACACATTGTTGACAAACACCACAGTCACATATATTCAGGTACATAAATTTGTGATGATTTCTTAGATGAGATTCCTTGAAATATGATCTCTGAGAAAATAGTATAAAACTTTTCAAGATCTTGAAATTGTTATTGAAAGGCTCTTTAGAGAATCTATTGCTGATTTCTCTTTCCCTTAGATGTGCATGTCTGTGGAGAGAACATGTTTAGTGTGTGCATTTATTTGTGAAGTTGTGTGCATGTGTACATATGGGTGTGTATGTGTGTGTGTGTGTGCATGAGGATTGAGGATGATGTTAGGTGTTGGGTTGGTTTGAATGAGAATGCCCCTCCCCCACTGAGTCATATTTGAATGCTTAATCCCCAGTGGGTGGGACTGTTTGGAAAAGACTAGGAGTTGAGATATTGGAGAAGGTTGTCACATTGATGATTCAAAAGCCCATGATGTTTCCAGTGTGTGTTCTTTCCCTCCTCTCCCTACCTACCACCAGGGCTAGCAGTGGTGTCTCAAGATCTAAGCACTCATCTACAGAGAGAGCACAATGCCTGCCTTCTTCCGTGCTCACCATTATGATGGATGGTCATGGACTCTAACACTCTGGAACTATAACCTTCCAATAAACTCTTTCTTCTATGTGTTGCCTTGTGCATTGTGTCTCTTCACAGCAAGAGACGAGTAACTAAGAAAAGTGCCTTCCTTGATTGTTCTCAGTCTTAGTTTTTGAGATAGGGCCTCTCATCACGCCTGTATCTTATTGTCTTAGCAAAACTGCCTGGCCATTCTGCTCCAGAGATCCACTTGTGGCCCTCCAGGGCAGGCATTACAAACGCATTCTCCTGGTCTCAGATTTGTAGTATGGGTATAGTCATCAAACTGTCTTCCCTACGATTGTTCAGCTGGCACTTTACCAACTGAGCTACCAACCCAGCCAGAGATTTTGTTACTTTGAAAGTTTAACTGAATTAGATAAATCTAGGCTTTTGGTAAAGCCTTATACCAATTCTCTTCAGCTTCTGTTAGATGGAGCCTTATAATTGTTCAGAATCCTGTTTCATACATCAATAATTAGTATTTCCCTAATTATTCTGATTGAATGTTTTAAAATACAAATAAGGGTCACTTTGTTATATCATTTTTTAACTTTCTATTTATTTTGTATCTTTGATTATTCTATGTGAAGTTGTGAATATTTGTCTGTGCACTATTTATATACATCAGGGCAAGTGTTTTTGCCCAGGACATAAAATGGGAATCATGCTAGAGGTTAGGACTTCAGCATAAACATGGGCAGGCTATTTTATAATATTATATGTCACAATATTTTTCTTTCTCTTTTATTTATTCTTTGAGAATTTTATGTAACATATTTGATCATATTCTTTTCAATCCCCTCCAACTCCTTCCAGGTCCTTCCACCTTCCTTTCAAACAAACTTTATGTTCTTTCATTTTTCTTTTCTTTTCTTTCTTTTCTTTTCTTTTCTTTTCTCTTCTCTTCTTTTCTTTTCTTTTCTTTTCTTTTCTTTTCTTTTCTTTTCTCATCTCTTCGTCCCTTCTCTTCTCTTCTCTTCTCTTCTCTTCTCTTCTCTTCTCTTCTCTTCTCTTCTCTTCTCTTCTCTTCTCTTCTCTTCTCTTCTCTTTTCCCTTCCCTTCTCTTCTCTTCTCTTTTCCCTTCCCTTCCCTTCCCTTCCCTTCCCTTCCCTTCCCTTCTCCCTTCCCTTCCCTTCCCTTCCCTTCCCTTCTTTCCCTTCCCTTCCCTTCCCTTCCCTTCCCTTCCCTTCCCTTCCCTTCCCTTCCCTTCCCTTCCCTTCCCTTCCCTTCCCTTCCCTTCCCTTCCCTTCCCTTCCCTTCCCTTCCCTTCCCTTCCCTTCCCTTCCCTTCCCTTCCCTTCCCTTCCCTTCCCTTCCCTTCCCTTCCCTTCCCTTCCCTTCCCTTCCCTTCCCTTCCCTTCCCTTCCCTTCCCTTCCCTTCCCTTCCCTTCCCTTCCCTTCCCTTCCCTTCCCTTCCCTTCCCTTCCCTTCCCTTCCCTTCCCTTCTCCCTTCCCTTCCCTTCCCTTCTCCCTTCCCTTCCCTTCCCTTCCCTTCCCTTCCCTTCCCTTCCCTTCCCTTCCCTTCCCTTCCCTTCCCTTCCCTTCCCTTCCCTTCCCTTCCCTTCCCTTCCCTTCCCTTCCCTTCCCTTCCCTTCCCTTCCCTTCCCTTCCTTCTCTTCTTTTTCTTTTTTTCCTTTCTTTTTTTGGTGTTTCTAAAAAATATATTTTTTAATTTATTTTTACACTCCATATTTTATCCCTTACCATGTCCACCATCCAACTGCTCCACATCCTATACCTCCTCCTCACCCCATGTCTCCACGTGGATGTCCCCATCCCTCCACCCCACCTGATCTCTAAACATCCTGGGGCCTCCAGTCTCTTGAGGGTTAGATGTATCATCTCTGAATGAGCACAGAACCAGAAGTCCTCTGCTGTATGTGTGTTGTGGTCCTCATATCAGCTGGGGTATGCTGCCTATTTGCTGGTCCAGTGTTTGAGAGATCGTTGGGGTCCAAATTATTTGAGACTGCTGGTCCTCCTACAGCATCACCCTTCTCCTCAGCTTCTTCCAGATATTCCCTAATTCAACCACAGGGGTCAGCTGCTTCTGTCCATTGGTTAAGTGAATGAAATATCTTCATCTGACACTTTCAGTTGCTAGTTGGGTCTTCCGGAGTGCCGTCATGCTAGGTCCATTTTTGTGAGCACTCCTTAGCCTCAGTAATAGTGTCAGGTCTTGGGACCTCCCATTGAGCTGGATCCCACTTTGGGCCTGTTGCTGGACCTTCTTTTCCTGAGGCTCCTCTTCATTTCCATCCCTGTAATTCTTCTAGACAGGAGCAATTATGGGTCAGATATGTGACTGTGGCATGGCAACCCCATCCCTCACTTGATGCCCCGTCTTCCTGCTGGAGATGGGCTCTATAAGTTCCTTCTCCTTACTGTGGGGCATTTCATCTAAGGTCCCTTCATTTGAGTCCTGAGAGTCTCTCACCTCCCAGGACTCTGATGCATTCTGGCGGGTGCCCCCAGTCTCCTATCTCCCAAGGTTGCCTGTTTCCAAATACCATAGAGTCTGATTTGTGTGATGGACAACCATTCCTAAGCACTGGGGCTGCCATGGAGAGTGGTTGATATATCCAGTGTTGTTCCCCTGAAGGAAACTGTTCTCCTCCCCTTCCCAGCAGTCATCTCAATTACTGGTGCATTTCTGTAAGTTTACAATTTTTACCTATAGATTTTTATTCTGTATTTTGTTCCTTCCCAGGCGAACATTTTTATGAAGTATTTTTCTGCTGTTTTATGGCCTTGTTCTCTAGTCTGAGTATATTTATGATACTTTGTGGTACAAGGTTCTGTGCACAAAAAAAATCATACCATTGATTCCACAGTTAGTGAGAGATCTGGAACTCTGCCTCAAAAAAATATTAACAACTATATATTCATTGCCAGCATGTGAGAGAACATGGATTTATCAGCACATTTTATCTTTTCCTTGTTGATTTTTTATTATCTTTATTAATATGTGCATTCCCTGACATTAACTAAGTGTAGAATTATCTAAAATCTCTAAATATAGAATTATCTCAATTTTAGGAACTTTTCGTTTGTAACAGAGCTTTACTGCTTTTGGAAAAACCCAATGTCCTTTTGAACAATTTTAGTTTTTAAATTGTTTCTCCCCCTAATTTTTAAAGTCCATTATACTTCATAATTAGGATCAGCATATCAATTTCACTAAAATTCAAAAACTCTGCTAAAATTTTTATTGAGAATTTGAATTTGTCCTGATATTTGGATAGTATGGCTGTTTAGAAACTACTAATTTTTCCAATTTACAACCATGGGGCATCATTTGAATTTTACATTTTTTAATTTCTCTAAGCAATGTTGCTTTGTGTTTTACATTGATTAGTGCACTTTTTAGATTAATATTATTATAATATTGAATAATATTATGATATATAATATTATCATATATACATTGTGCCCATATATTATATACTAATGTTAAAAATATTATTATTAAAATACTTTGTGTGTGCATGTCTGTGTGTGTGTCTGTGTCTATGTTTCTGTGATTTGTGTGTGTGTGGGGGGGGGTGAGTTGTGTGTGTATGAGTTTCTATTTATGTGCCCAAAGAGTCCAAAACATGGAGTCACAGGTGATTGTATGCTGATGGACTATGGGGACTGAACTCCAGTCTTCACTAAAAGCAGTTAAGTGCTATTAACTGCTAGGCTGTCTCTCCAGCCCCCATCTTGCAAAATGTTTGACCCACTGGGGTTATGATTTGAGCATGAAATGTCCACACACTCATGTGTGGGGTGCTCATTCTCCAGATGGATAGCACTAGAAAGTTTTAAGAGCTGGGGCCTCAACTTAGAATCGTGACATTGAAGTTTAGACTAGGTCCTTAGTCTCTGTTCACTAACTCCCTTCTCCCTGTCTGCTACAAGGTAAACAGCCTCTTGCTCAGTTTCCCACAGCATGTGCTCAGCCTTGCCAAGGGCCCAGAATCAATGAAGACAAAGGATATCAACTGAAACTCTGAAACCTGACTCAGAACAAACCATTCTTTTCTTATTATGTTTCCTCAGATATTTTTCTCACAGTAATAAAAAAGTAACATTGTTGAGTCTGAACAACCCAAGCCTTTTATTTCATTGTGCACTGGCAGCATCTATTTAAAAACAGTCAGTACATTTTCAGGAGCAGAATTCTATGATGGGTGTCAATAGTAGCAGAAAACTGGTCCCATGATGTTATTTCTGTCTCCTCTCACAACTGGCATGACACAGAGTACCCAAGGAATCACCTACAATCTTACAGCACAGACATAAAGAATTGCTTCATTTGTTCACCATTTATATTAGGAAATAAAGATGAATTTTACCTTTGATGCTTTTCTTCTGAGCTCCCTCTTTGGCTAATATTTCCCTGATGTCTAATAAATGAAAATCAATTACCAACTGATTTCAGAAATTCTGGTTACTCCTGACACCGAGTTTTTGTTGTGATGGATGCTGTTCCCTAATTTCTTTCTCACCCTGTTTATCATTTATATAAATAAGGGTACTGAATTTTTGGGTTATATTTATATCCTGCCACTTTGTTGAAGTTAATTGTCAGCTGTAGTATTTATGATGGAACTTGGGGGGTTGCTTATGTATAGTATCATATCAACTGCAAATAGTAATACTTTGACTTCTTCCCCTAATATGCTTTTGTTGTCTAATAACTCTAGGTAGAATTTTGAGTACTATATTGACTCTATAGGGAAAGAGTGGGCAAGCTTGTCTTGTCCCAGATTTTAGTGGGATTGCTTCTAGTTTCTCTCCATTTAATTTGATGTTGCCTACCACTCTGGTAATCAGTCTGGCAGTTCCTCAGAAAATTGGAAATAGTTCTACCTGACGACCCAGCTATACCACTCTTGGGCATATACCCAAAAGATGCCCCCTAGGGCATGTGTTCCGCTATATTCATAGCAGACTTATTTGTAATAGCCAGAAGCTGGAAACAGCCCAGATGTCCTACAATGGAAGAATAGATATAGAAAATGTGGTTCATTACATAATGGAATACTATTAAGCTATTAAAAATGAGAAAATCATGAATTTTGCAGGTAAATGGATGAAACTAGTAAATATCCTGAGTGAGGTAACTCAGACCCAAAAGGACATGCATGGTATGTATTCACTGATAAGTGGATATTAGTCAAAAAGTACAGACTACCTAGGATACAACATACAGACCTAAATAAGTAGGGGAACACCCTCATAGAAGCGGGAGTGGGGGTGGGATAGGGGTTTTTTAGAGGGGAAACCAGGAAGGGGGATAACATTTGAAATGCAATAAAATAAATAACCAATAATTTCTTTTTTAAAAAAAAAGAAGTGTAACAAGCAGAAATGCCCAAGTGAGAAGGCTTCAATCCCACTTGGAAGATGAAAAGAAATAATTACAGGATGAAGAGAGAGGGAGGGACCTGGGTGGAAGAGGAGAGGGAGAGGAGAAAAGGGGATAAGGATCAGGTATGGGGGAGGGGACAGGAGAGAAGTCCAGAGTGTCAAGAGAAAGAATAGAAATAAGCAGGAGAAATAAGTAGGAGGTCAGGAAACCCTCTAGAAAACACCAGAGACCCAGGAGGTAAGACACTTTCAGGACTCATTGAGGGTGACTTTAGACAAAATGCCCAACATTGGGGAAAGGGAACTTGAAGAGTCCACTTCCAGTAGACAGACAGGGCCTCAAGTGGAGGGGCAGGATTACCAATCCACAGTCAAAATTCCTGACCCAGAATTGCTCCTCTAAAAGACAGCAGGGACATAAATGGAGAAAAAACTGAAGGAAAGGTGGTCCAATGAGAGACCCAACTTGGGATCCATCTCATGGGGGAAACCAAGGCCTGGCAGACACTACTATGCTATATTATGATTGCAGACAACAGCCAGGCATGGCTGTCCTCTGAGAGGCCCTACCCAATCATTGGGCTGAAGACAGGGATCACTATGGTTGAATTAGGGTCAGGATTGAAGAAGCTGAAAGGGAGAATGGCCCCATAGGAAGATCAACACTCTCAACTAAACCAGACCCCAGGGAACTTCCAGAGACTGAGCCACCAACCAGGAGCATGCACAGGTTAATCCAATGCCCCTGGCACATATGTAGCAGAGATCTGCCTGGTCTGGGAGAAGATGTGCTTAATCCTCAAGAGACTTAAGGCCCTAGGGAAGGGGAGGCCTGGTGTGTGTGTGTGTGTGTGTGTGTGTGTGTGTGTGTGTGTGTGTATGTGTGTATGTAAATCCTTTCAGAGGCAAGGTGTGGGGTGAGATGAGGAACTATGAGAGGGGAGACTGAGAGGGAGGGCAAAGACTGGAATGTGAATAAATAAATAAATTAAAAAAAAAACCAAACAAAAAACCTGATGTGATAATCAAGTTGCTTTTCTCCTCATTGACAATTCATTTAATGTTCAAGAAAGCTGGTTACTCTCTATTTTTAGATTTAACTTATTTATTATGTATACAGCATACTGCCTACATGTATGCTTCCAGGCCAGACAAGGGCATGAGATCTTATTATAGATGGTTATGAGCCACCAAGTGGTTCCTGGGAATTGAACTAAGGACCTCAGAAAGAGGAGCCAGTGCTCTTAACCTCTCAGCCATTGCTCCAGCCTGTGACTATTCTTTTTTTTTTTTTTTTTGATTATTTTATTTACATTCCAAATATTGCCCCCCACCCAGTTACATTCCTGGTCCCCCTTTCCAGAGTTCTTTCACCCCCTCCCCCTCCCCTTTGATTCTTTCTAAGAGGGTACTCCCCAACCAACCCTCCCCCACCTAATCCCTCCCATCCCCCACCAGCATCCCCCTCTCCTGGGGCATCTACAGGATGGGGCATCTATAGGTTTCTACAGGATTAATCACATGCTATCCCACTGAGGCCAGACAGGCCGTCCTTCTTCCACCCAGGTCCCTCCCTCCCTCCCTCCCTCCCTCCCTCCCTCCCTCCCTCCCTCCCTCCCTCCCTCTTCCCCTTCCTCCCTGCCTTTGTCTCCCATGATTATTTTATTCCTCCTTCTAAGTGGGAATGAAGTATCCATACTTGGCCCTTTGGTAAGCTTCCTATGGTATGTCATTAGTACCATGGGTATTCTGAACTTTTTGGCAAATATCCACTTCTCAGTAAGTACATATTATGCATATCCTTTTGGGTCTGGGTTACCACATTCAGGATTATCTTTTCTAGTTCCATCTATTTTCTGGAAAAAAAATATGATGTCCTTGTTTTTAATAGCTGAATAGTTTTCCATTGTGTAATCAACCACATTTTCTGTATCCATTCTTCAGTGGAGGGACATCTGGGTTGTTTCCAGTGTTTGACTATTATGAATCAAGCTGCTATGAACATAGTAGAACATAGGTCCTTGTGGTATGGTAGAGCATCATTAGGGTATATGCCCAGGAGTGGTATAGCTGGGTCTTCAGGTAGTACTATTTTCAATTTTTCTGAGAATCTGTCCAGAGTGATTGTATCAGTTTGCAACCCTACCAGCAATGGTGTTTTAGTGTTCCTCTTTTCTCCACATCCTCTCTAGCATGTGCTGTTTATTGAGTTTGTTTTTTTTTTTAATCTTAGCCATTTTAATTGGTTTCAGTTGAATCTCAGGGTCATGTTGATTTGCATTTCCCTGATAACTAAGGATGTTGAACATATCTTTTTTCCATATTTTTATTGGTTATTTTATTTACATTTCAAATGTTATCATCCCGGGCAGTGGTGGTACATGCCTTTAATCCCAGCACTTGGGAAGCAGAGGCAGGCAGTTTTCTGAGTTCGAGGCCAGCCTAGTCTATAGAGCGAGTTCCAGGACAGCCAGGGCTACACAGAGAAACCCTGTCTCAAAAAAACAAATGTTATCCCCCTTCCCATTTCCTTCTCCACAAATTTCTTAACCCCTACCCCTTCCTCAATGAGGGTGCTCCCCCACTCCCCGACCTGCTCTCACCCCAGTGCCCTAGCATTTCGATATGCCCCTATGCTGGGTCGTCGAGCCTCCACAGGACCAAGAGGCTCTCCTCTCATTGATGCCAGAAAAGGCAATCCTCTGCTACATATCCCACTGGAGCTATGGCTATCCCCATGTATACTGTGTAGTTGGTGGTTTAGTCCCTGAGGGCTTTGAGCGGGGGGGGGGGGGGGATGGTGGTGGTGGTGTGTGTGTATCTGGTGAGTTGATATTGTTGTTCTTCCTATGGGGCTGCATAAGTGCTTCTAGGTCATTCAAGATTCCTTTGTTGAGAATTCTCTGTTTAGTTCTTACCCCATTTTTGTAATTGGGTTATTTGGCTTTTGGGGGTCTAACTTCTTGAGTTCTTTATGTATTTTGGATATTAGCCATCTATCAGATCTAGGGTTAGTGAAGATCTTTTCCCAGTCTATATGTTGCTTTTTTGTCTTATTGACAGTGTAGATATCAGTGTTTTCCTGTATGAAATAGTGTCTTTTTCATGTATTCTGAAGATAGCATCCCTTTTGATGTATATTTGAGATCTTTCTAAAAATTAATTATGCATGGAATTATATCTAGATCCTAATTTTTACTACATTGATCTCTTTGCTTTTCTACCAGTACTGCCACACTTACTGTGTTACCAAGGCTCTGTAGTATAATTTGAAATCAAGTGTGGTGATGTTACTTGCCATACTCTTTTTGTTCTATATTGTTTCAACTATCCTTGGTATTTCTTCCTTCCATATAAATTTCAAGATTTTACAAAAACCTGTTAAGTATCATCCTTGCATTTTTACTGGTATAGTATTGAATCTGTAGGATGCTTTGAATAGGATAGCCATTTTACGCACTACCAATTCTTCTAATCTATGAACAGGGAAGAACTGATTTCTGATTCTTCCTCTATTTCTTCTTTCATGATCTTATAATGTTTATTGTGGACGTCTTACATTACCTTGGCAATGCTTATTCTTAGGTGTTTTAAGTTTGGGTGACTATTGTGAATGGGAGTGGTCTCCTCATTCAATTCTACATTTTCTCTTTACTTTTCTATTTTCTGTTATTAATTTATATTCAATAAACCCTTAAACCCTTATTATTATTGTAGATACAAACCACCATATACCTATACCTATACCTATACCTATACCTATACCTATACCTATACCTATACCTATACCTATACCTATACCTATACCTCTGTCTGTCTGTCTGTCTGTCTGTCTATCTATCTATACCAGAGTCAACCATCAGTCAGGTGTGGAGAAGTAGTAAAGTGGGTATTTCCTAACAGTGGTAAAGTAGCTTCCCAGTGTGATCAGCTAAAGTAATTAGTGACAAGCACACAAAGGGGAACAAAGGTTACATTGTTTGAACTTGCAAATATTATGCATATACATATATATGTATATATTTTTTAATTAATTAATTAAAATTTTTACACTCCATATTTTATCCATCCTCTGACTGTTCCACATCCCATACCTCTTCTCCACTCCCTGTCTTCATGTAGATGTCTCTATTCCCCTACCCCACCCAACCACTAAACTCCCTGGGGCCTCCAGTCTCTTAAGGGTTAGGTGCATCATCTCTGAATGTACACAAAACCGGAAGTTGTCTACTGTGTGTTGGGGGGTATTTTCTATTGCCCTATACATTAATCATTTCTAGCATTATGCACCCTCTTGTGTGGATATGCATATCTCTGATGTAAGTCCATTGATTAGGAAGAATTTTCTCAATTGTTACCTTTCACGAAAATCTGTCAGTAAAGAAGCAACAATCTTCACCTCTCTGTCAATGTATTCACTCTTTTCATTTTTAAAGCAGAGCTTTGTTGGAATCAGAATCTATGATCAACTTTGTTTTATTCTACTTCCCTCTGGTATTCCACTTCCCTCTAGACTTCACCATACTTGGTGGGAAGTTAGTTATTATGTGTGTTAATGTGGGAATGCATTCATATCTGGGGAGCCTTTCAGGTGTGTTTTAACTTTATATTGCACATTTTGTATCATATGGTACTGTCCTGAATTGGGTACCACTGGTCAATGAGGTATGGTTTGATCTTATGTTCATAAACACTCTTTCATCCAACCCACAATTTATAGATTTCTTAACAAATACAATTCAGCTGCTCTCTAGATCTCTGCACAAAGTCCTACACAATTCTCCTGCATTCTGTCCCTTAGGTCAAGTTCAGACAATGGAACCTTTGATCACCCTGTGTGCTTGTTACTAATTACTGCAGCTGATCACACTGGGAAGGTCCTTTATACTGATAGGAGCTACTGTCCTTACTAACTCTATACCTGGGTGATGGTTGACTCTAATAGATCTGGAGGCAGGTGGGATGGCTGCCCCAGAAGACCAAATCTCATACCAACTGCTTCACTTTTTCAAGAAACTATGTCATTTACAGGGAACACAGTTTTCTGTTTCTTGCACTGGTTTGCGCTCCTTTTTTTTTAATTAGGTAATTTCCTCAATTACATTTCCAATGCTATCCAAAAAGTCCCCAATACACTCCCACCCCAGTCCCCCACCCCTTGGCCCTGGCATTCCCCTGTACTGGGGCATATAAAGTTGGCAAGTCCAATGGGCCTCTCTTTCCAGTGATGGCCTACTAGGCCATCTTTTGATACAAATGCAGCTAGAGACAAGAGCTCTGGGGTACTGGTTAGTTCATAATAATGATCCACCTATGGGGTTGCAGTTCCCTTTAGCTCCTTGGGTACTTTCTCTATCTCTTCCATTGGGGGCCCTGTGATCCATCCAATAGCTGACTGTGAGCATCCACTTCTGTGTTTGCTAGGCCCCGGCATTGTCTCACAAGAGACAGCTATATCTGGGTCCTTTCAGCAAAATCTTGCTAGTGTATGCAATGGTGTCAGCATTTGGAAGCTGATTATAGGATGGATCCCTGGATATGGCAGCCTTTAGATGGTCCATCCTTTCTTCACAGCTCCAAACTTTATCTCTGTAACTCTTTCCATGGGTGTTTTGTTCCCAATTCCAAGAAGGGGCACAGTGTCCACACTTTGGTCTTCGTTCTTCTTGAGTTTCATGCGTTTAACAAATTGTATCTTATATCTTGGGTATCCTAAGTTTTTGGGCTAATATCCACTTATCAGTGAGTACATATTGTGTGAGTTCCTTTGTGAATATGTTACCTCACTCAGAATGATGCCCCCCAGATCCATCCATTGGTGCCTAGGAATTTCATAAATTCATTCCTTTTAATAGCTGAGTAGTACTCCATTGTGTAAATGTACCACATTTTCTGTATCCATTCCTCTGTTGAGGGACATCTGGGTTCTTTCCAGCTTCTGGCTATTATAAATAAGGCTGCTATGAACATAGTGGAGCATGTGTCCTTCTTACCGGTTGGAACATCTTCTGGATATATGCCCAGGAGAGGTATTGCTGGATCCTCTGGTAGTATTATGTCCAATTTTCTGAGGAACCGCCAAACTGATTTCCAGAGTGGTTGTACAAGCTTGCAATCCCACCAACAATGAAGAAGTGTTCCTCTTTCTCCACATCCTCACCAGCATCTGCTGTCACCTGAATTTTTGATCTTAGCCATTCTGACTGGTGTGATGTGGAATCTCAGGGTTGTTTTGATTTGCATTTCCCTGATGATTAACGATGTTGAACATTTTTTCATGTGCTTCTCTGCCATTCCGTATTCCTCAGGTGAGAATTCTTTGTTCAGTTCTGAGCCCCATTTTTTAATGGGGTTATTTGATTTTCTGGAGTCCACCTTCTTGAGTTCCTTATATATATTGGATATTAGTCCCCTATCTGATTTAGGATAGGTAAAGATCCTTTCCCAATCTGTTGGTGGTCTTTTTGTCTTATTGACGGTGTCTTTTGCCTTGCAGAAGCTTTGCAACTTTATGAGGTCCCATTTATCGATTCTCAATCTTACAGCGCACGCCTTTGCTGTTCTATTCAGGAATTTTTCCCCTGTACCCATATCTTCGAGGATTTTCCCTACTTTCTCCTCTATAAGTTTCAGTGTCTCTGGTTTTATGTGGAGTTCCTTAATCCACTTAGATTTGACCTTGGTACAAGGAGATAGGAATGGATCAATTCACATTCTTCTACATGATAACTGCCAGTTGTGCCAGCACCATTTGTTGAAAATGCTGTCTTTTTTCCACTGGATGGTTTTTGCTCCCTTGTCAAAGATCAAGTGACCATAGGTGTGTGGGTTGATCTCAGGGTCTTCAATTCTGTTCCATTGGTCTACTTGTCTGTCGTTATACCGGTACCATGCAGTTTTTATCACAATTGCTCTGTAGTACAGCTTTAGGTCAGGCATGGTGATTCCTCCAGAGGTTCTTTTATCCTTGAGAAGAGTTTTTGCTATCCTAGGTTTTTTGTTGTTCCAGATGTATTTCCAGATTGCCCTTTCTAATTCGTTGAAGAATTGAGTTGGAATTTTGATGGGGATTGCATTGAATCTGTAGATTGCTTTAGGCAAGATAGCCATTTTTACAATGTTGATCCTGGCAATCCATGAGCATGGGAGGTTTTTCCATCTTCTGAGATCTTCTTTAATTTCTTTCTTCAGGGACTTGAAGTTCTTGTCATACAGATCTTTCACTTCCTTAGTTAGAGTCATGCCAAGGTATTTTATAGTTTGTGACTATTGAGAAGGGTGTTGTTTCCCTAATTTCCTTCTCTGCTTGTTTATCCTTTGTGTACAGAAAGGCCATTGACTTGCTTGAGTTAATTTTATATCCAGCTACTTCACCGAAGCTATTTATCAGGCTTAGGAGTTCTCTGGTGGAATTTTTAGGGTCACTTATGTATACTATCATATCATCTGCAAAAAGCGATATTTTGACTTCTTCTTTTCCAACTTGTATCCCTTTGATCTCCTTTTGTTGTCTAATTGCTCTGGCTAGGACTTCAAGTACAATGTTGAATAGGTAGGGAGAGAGTGGGCAGCCTTGTCTAGTCCCTGATTTTAGTGGGATTGCTTCCAGCTTCTCACCATTTACTTTGATGTTGGCTACTGGTTTGCTGTATATTGCTTTTATCATGTTTAGGTATGGGCCTTGAATTACTGATCTTTCCAAGACTTTTATCATGAATGGGTGTTGGATTTTGTCAAATGCTTTTTCAGCATCTAACGAGATGATCATGTGGTTTTTGTCTTTGAGTTTGTTTATATAATGGATTACATTGATGGATTTTCGTATATTGAACCATCCTTGCATCCCTGGGATGAATTCTACTTGGTCAGGATGGATGATTGTTTTGATGTGTTCTTGAATTCGGTTAGCGAGAACTTTATTGAGGATTTTTGCATCAATATTCATAAGGGAAATTGGTCTGAAGTACTCTATTTTTGTTGGGTCTTTATGTGGTTTAGGTATCAGAGTAATTGTGGCTTCATAGAATGAGTTGGGTAGAGTATCTTCTGATTCTATTTTGTGGAATAGTTTGTGAAGAACTGGGATTAGTTCTTCTTTGAAGGTTTGATAGAACTCTGCACTAAACCCATCTGGTCCTGGGCTTTTCTTGGTTGGGAGACTATTAATGACTGCTTCTATTTCTTTAGGGGATATGGGACTGTTTAGATCATTAACCTGATCTTGATTTAACTTTGGTACCTGGTATCTGTCTAGAAACTTGTCCATTCCATCCAGGATCTCCAGTTTTGTTGAGTATAGCCTTTTGTAGAATGATCTGATGGTGTTTTGGATTTCTTCAGGGTCTGTTGTTATGTCTCCCTTTTCATTTCTGATTTTGTTAATTAGAGTACTTTCCCTATGCCCTCTAGTGAGTCTGGCTAAGGGTTTATCTATCTTGTTGATTTTCTCAAAGAACCAGCTCCTCGATTGGTTGATTCTTTGAATTGTTCTTCTTGTTTCCACTTGGTTGATTTCACCCCTGAGTTTGATTATTTCTTGCTGTCTACTCCTCTTGGGTGAATTTGCTTCCTTTCGTTCTAGAGCTTTTAGGTGTGTTGTCAAGCTGCTAATGTGTGCTCTCTCTAGTTTCTTTTTGGAGGCACTCAGAGCTATGAGTTTTCCTCTTAAAAATGCTTTCAGTGTGTCCCATAAGTTTGGGTATTTTGTGGCTTCATTTTCATTAAACTCCAGAAAGTCCTTAATTTCTTTCTTTATTCCTTCCTTGACCAAGGTCATTGAGAAGAGTGTTGTTTAGTTTCCACGTGTGTGTTGGCTTTCTATTATTTATTTTGTTATTGAAGATCAGTCTTAGTCCATGATGATCTGATAGGGTGCATGGGACAATTTCAATATTTTTGTATATATTGAGGCTTGTTTTGTGACCAATTATGTGGTCAATTTTGGAGAAGGTACCGTGAGGTGCTGAGAAGAAGGTATATCCTTTCATTTTAGGATAAAATGTTCTGTAGATATCTGTCAGATCCATTTGTTTCATAACCTCTGTTAGTTTCACTGTGTCCCTGTTTAGTTTCTGTTTCCATGATCTGTCCATTGGTGAAAGTGGTGTGTTGAAGTCTCCCAATATTATTGTGTGAGGTGCAATGTGTGCTTTGAGCTTTACTAAAGTATCTTTAATGAATGAGGCTGCCCTTGTATTTGGCGCATAGATATTCAGAATTGATAGTTCCTCTTGGAGGATTTTACCTTTGATGAGAATGAAGTGCCCTTCCTTGTCTTTTTTGATGACTTTGGGTTGGAAGTCAATCTTATCAGATATTACAATGGCTACTCCAGCTCGTTTCTTCCTACCATTTGCTTGGAAAATTGTTTTCCAGCCTTTCATTCTGAGGTAGTGTCTATCTTTTTCTCTGAGATGAGTTTCCTGTAAGCAGCAAAATGTTGGGTCCTGTTTCTGTAGCCAGCCTGTTAGTCTATGTGTTTTTATTGGGGAGTTGAGTCCATTGATATTAAGAGATATTAGGGAGAAGTAATTGTTGCTTCCTTTTATTTTTGTTGTTAGAGTTGGTGTTCTGTTTTTGTGGCTGTCTTCTTTTAGGTTTGTTGAGGGATTACCTTCTTGCTTTTTCTATGACGTGGTTTCTGTCCTTGTAGGTTTTTTTCTGTTATTATCCTTTGAAGTGCTGGATTCGTGGAAAGATAATGTGTGAATTTGGTTTTATTGTGGAATACTTTGGTTTCTCCATCTATGGTAATTGAGAGTTTGGCTGGGTATAGTAGCCTGGGCTGGAAATTGTGTTCTCTTAGTTTCTGTTTAACATCTGTCCAGGCCCTTCTGGCTTTCATAGTCTCTGGTGAAAAATCCGGTGTAATTCTGATAGGCTTGCCTTTATATGTTACTTGACCTTTTTCCCTTACTGCTTTTAGTATTCTATCTTCATTTAGTGCATTTGTTGTTGTGATTATTATGTGTCGGAAGGAATTTCTTTTCTGGTCCAGTCTATTTGGAGTTCTGTAAG
Source organism: Mus caroli (assembly GCF_978045245.1). Lineage (NCBI taxonomy): Eukaryota > Metazoa > Chordata > Mammalia > Rodentia > Muridae > Mus > Mus caroli. The sequence goes on along the minus strand of NW_028227263.1, from coordinate 77,603,713 downwards.
CTTCTTGTATGTTCATGGGCATCTCTTTCTTTAGGTTTGGGAAGTTTTCTTCTATATTTTTGTTGAATATATTTGCTGGTCCTTTGAGTTGAAAATCTTCATTCTCATCTACTCCTATTATCCGTAGGTTTGGTCTTCTCATTTTGTCCTGGATTTCCTGGATATTTTGAGTTAGGATCTTTTTGGATTTTGTATTTTCTTTGATTGTCGTGCTGTTGTTCTCTATGGAGTCTTCTGCACCTGAGATTCTCTCTTCCATCTCTTGTATTCTGTTGCTGTTGCTCGTATCTATGGTTCCAGATTTCTTTCCTAGTGTTTCTATCTCCAGTGTTGCCTCAATTTGGGTTTTCTTCATTGTTTCTACTTCCCTTTTTAGGTCTTGGATGGTTTTATTCAATTCCATCACCTGTTTGGTCTGGTTTTCTTGTAATTCTTTAATGGATTTTTGTGCTTCCTCTTTAATGTCTTCTATCTGTTTAGCAGTGTTCTCCTGCAATTCTTTAATGGATTTTTGTGCTTCCTCTTTAATGTCTTCTACCTGTTTAGCAGTGTTCTCCTGCAATTCTTTAAGGGATTTTTTACTTCCTCTTTAATGTCTTCTAGCTCTTTAGCAGTGTTCTCCTGCAATTCTTTAAGGGATTTATGTGCTTCCTCTTTAATGTCTTCTACCTGTTTACCAGTGTTCTTTTGTATTTCTTTAAGTGTGTTATTAAAGTCCTTCTTGATGTCCTCTACCATCATTGTGAGATATGCTTTTAGAACTGGGTCTAGCTTTTCCGGTGTGTTGGGGTGCCCTGGACTGGGCGAAGTTGGAGTGCTGGGTTCTGATGATGGTGAGTGGTCTTGGTTTCTGTTAGTAAGATTCTTACGTTTACCTTTCGACATCTGGTAATCTCTAGGATTAGTTGTTATTGTTGTCACTGTTTAAAGATTGGAGCAGACTCTGTGTTCTACTCACCAGAAGTCTCAAAATCCTGTGGCGGGTGTCGTGGGTAGCTGGCAGGTGTCAGCAGACCCTGCACTCTAGCTACCCAGGTGCTGTTCAGACCAGAAGAGGCTTGTGGCCCTACTCAGGCCGGATTTCTGCCTCCCCAACCAAAGCAGTCTCAGGTCCCGCGAGATTGGACTGGAGCAGAAGCTGTGTTCCACTCACCAGAAGTCTCAAAATCCTGTGGCGGGTGTCGTGGGTAGCTGGCAGGTGTCAGCAGACCCTGAGCTCTAGCTACCCAGGTGCTGTTCAGACCGGAAGAGGCTTGTGGCCCTACTCAGGCCGGATTTCTGCCTCCCCAACCAAAACAGTCTCAGGTCCCGCGAGATTGGACTGGAGCAGAAGCTGTGTTCCACTCACCAGAAGTCTCAAAATCCTGTGGCGGGTGTCGTGGGTAGCTGGCGGGTGTCAGCCGACCCTGCGCTCTAGCTACCCAGGTGCTGGTCAGACCGGAAGAGGCTTGTGGCCCTACTCAGGCCGGTTTTCTGCTTCCCTAACTAATGCAGTCTCAGGTCCCGCACTCAGTTGGATTGGACTGGTTTGCACTCCTGAATGAAGAAAAGTTTAGCTTTTTAAAATTTGTTTACTCATGATTTATCATTGCTTTGGAGAAGATGGGATTTGTTGATTTTCTGCCTGTAACAGCAGAATTTTTTCTCTGAGTGAAAACAACTATTACTGAATAATAGCCTTCCTTGAAACACAGTACAGCATGATGATTTTCAGTTTCTTGGACGGAATTTGTCCCACTTGTGCTAAGTTAAGCCTAGATTCTCCTATCCAATTCTGCATTATAAGAAGTTTTAAGAAAAAATTTAAATGGCTTTATAAAAATTACTGATACCATTGTTCAAAGCTACACGAAAAGCAAGAGTTTGGGTCAAATACAACAATATTTAAAACCTCAGGACTAAATGCTTTGTGGGAATCATATTTGGATGAGAAGAGAGGAACGTAAATGTCCAGTGTATGAGAGCCCTTCATCTGTGCTCTGAGAAGATTATGAAGGAGTCTTAAACCAACTGGGAATTGGCTAACATATAGACAGTAGAGGTCAAAGAACTTTGTGCTACCTTCCTTTGTTTCTGCACAAAACATAGGGGAATCTTTGTTTTTCCCATGATCTCTAAAGCCCTGTCTTCCAGAAAGATAGCCCACATCCCTTCTCTGCCCCTGCCCTGAACATTACCGTAGGGGTATTGAAGACAGCCCCCCTTCCACAATCAAAGCATAGGTGAAATTCCTCAGGCAATATAGAGATCTTGTTTTAGCTTACTTTGGGACAGGAAGTAAGCGGAAGACCACTGCACACCATGGATTTATATGAAAAAAAAATCATGGATCTTTTAGGTAGATGTTATGTACCATTTCTCTGTCTCTCTGTCTCTCTCTCTGTGTCTCTCTGTCTCTCTCCCTATCTCCCTTCCTCCCTCCATCCTTCACTTCCTTCCTTTCTTTCATCATCTCTCTCTTCTCATCAATAGAGAATATATTTCTGCATATAAAAGTTCTCAAATTTTAAGTGATTCACACTTTTTAACATCTCAGAATATGTATGACATAGGCAAGCCCTCTAGTTTCCATTTTTTTCAAATAAATTCATGTCATGTTTCAGTAGCAGATCTGATAATGATACCAAAAACCTTGCAAAATATCTCCACATTATTGAAATCCTTTGAATGATTTATACCTTTTATGGTCTTTCTTTCTTTATCTCAAAGAATAATTCTGTGCATTCCCTGGCTTGTCACTAAGCATACATTAATGTCCCAGACAGTGTCATGTGAAGATATACATAACTCATTCTTATGAAAATGTGCCCATGGACATGAAACATTTTATACTATTCTAAATAAATCAGTGTGAATTCACTCAAATAATCATCTTGGCTACTATAAGATACTTGGATTCAATTAACTAAAATATCAACTTTAATCTTATTTGTCCTTTTTAGGGAAATGCATCTTTTATGATCTTAAAGCTATTGATGAGCTATTGATGTTCTATTTATGAAGTTGTCTCCTGTGTCTGTTCCCCACTTTCTCTATCAGATTTCGTATATCTGGATTTATGTTGAGGGTTTTGATCCACTTGGACTTGAGGTTTGTGTAGGGTAGTAGCAATGAATCTCTTTGCATTCTTCTACCAATAGACATTCAAATAAATCAGCACAATTTGTTGAAGATGCTTTCTTTTTTCCATTGTATAGTTTTGTGTGCTTAGTCAAATATCAAGTTTTCTTAGATGTGTGGGTTTATTTCTGGGTCTTTGATTTAATTCCATTGATCAATCTGTCTGTTTTTATGCCAGTACCATGCAGTTTTTATTACTATTGTTTTACAGTACAGCCTGACAATCAGAGGTGATATTACCTCTAGAAGTTCTTTTATTATACAGGATTGTTTTAGCTCTCTTGGATTTTTGTTTTTCCATATAATGTAGAGTGTTATTCTTTCAACATCTGTAAAGAATTGTGTTGATATTTTGATGAGAATTGCACTAAATATGTAGATTGCATTAGACAGAATGGTCATTTTTGACTATGTAAATCCTACCAATTCGTGAGCGTGGGGGATATTTCCATCTTCTGATACCATCTTCAATTTTTTTCCCTTAAAGATTTAAAGATCTTTTCATACTGGTTTTTAACTTTGATTCGAGTTGTACCAAGATAGTTTATATTATTTGGGACTATTGTGAAGGATGTTGGTTCTCTAATTTTTTTCTCAGTCTGATTAACATTTGTTTATAGGAGAGCTGTCTCTCAACAATGAATGCATAAAGAAAATGTAGTACATTCACACAATAGAGTATTATTCAGCCATTAAAAAACAATGACATCATGAAATTTGCAGGCAAATGGATAGATCAAGAAAAGATCATCCTGGGTGAGGTAACACAGACCCAGAAAGACAAATATACTCCTATAAGTGGGTATTATTTATAAATTGCAGAATCAACATGCTATAAACCACAAACCCCAAAGAAGCTAAATATCAAGGAGGACCTAAGTGGTAATGCTTGCATCTCACTGAGAAAGGGAAATAGATTAGACGGTGGGTGAAGATGAGGGAAAGAGATGGGAAAGAGGTAGGGATAGGAACAGGAGGGATGAGGTAGTGGGAGGAAAGAAGGAGAATGTACTGGGAAAGCCAATTGGATGGGGCAGCATCTCTTGGATAAGCTACAAATCTAGGACAATGGAAACTCCCAGAAGGCTATGAGGGTGACACTAGTTAAGTCTCTGAATTATGGGTAATATAGAGCCTGAACTGGCCACCTGTAGCCAGGCAAGACTTCCAATGGAAGGATTAGGACATCAACCCATCCATAAAGCCTAAGTTCCACAATGTGTCCCACCCATAAGATGTTCAGATGGAACAGCAATTGAAGGGATGCACAATCAATGACTGGGCCAGCTTGAGACTCAAGTCATGTGAGAGAGACCTCATCTGACACTATTAATGATATTTTTCTATACTTGCAGACAAGGGCCTAGCAGAACTGTCATCAAAGAGCTCATGGAAACTGATGCAGAGACATACAGCCAAGCATTAAGTGGAGCTTGGAAAATTCTATGAAAAAGGGAGAAGAAAGATTTAAAGGAGCCAGAGGGCTCAAGGGCATCTCAAGAAAAGCTACAGAATCAACTAACCTGAGCCTACAGGTGCTCATAGAGACTGGATTGCCAATCAGAGTGCATGCATGCGATGGACTTAGGCCCTCTGCACATATGGAACATTCGTGCAGTTTGGTCTTCATGTGGAATTTTAATTTTGGAACAGGAGATGTCTCTGGCTATATTGCCTGTCTTTGGATTCATTGCCCCTAACTTGGCTGTCTTATCTAACATCAATATAAGATGGCCTAGTTTTACTACAACTTGTTATGCCCATGCTAATTGGGAGAGGCTTTCCCTTTTCTGAGATAAAGGTGAGGAGGGAAATAATGGGGGAATGGGGGAATAGAGGGGCTGGGAGGAGATGAGGGGAAGCTGCAATTAGGATGTAAGATAAATAAATGAGTTAATAAAAATTTATATATATAACTTATAAATAAAAATTGAGAATCTACTTCATTATTATTCTGAAAAGTGTTACTGTATCTTATAGTAAGCCATAAGGGAGTAGAGGAAGTGCTGGCAGAGGGCCTGAGATTGGTGTTAACTTCAAGAGCAGAGGTGATTTTTAATGCTTCAAGATCATGTATGAAATATTATGTATATAATTTGTACTCATAATAACAAACATATTCTCCAAGGAAACATTAAGACAAATAGCTTCTTTAACTCTTTTATACCTTGATCATATCTCAGCTTGATGAACCCATAAAAATGGAAGGTAAGATTGATGTTAGAAAGATCAGTAGGGCAATCATGTAGTTTATTATATATTTATGACTCCAAAAGATCAAAGGATGTTTTTATACTCATAGCTTGGCAAATGTATCTCGCCACACTCAGATATGTTCCAAGTGACTTCAGTGGGGAAGGGAAGAGATCTGGCAGTGTGCCTGTAATGCTATTTGGCAAGACATTGAATGATGGTGAGATTCGAGAACACAGTAACATACTGTGTTCCATGTATATACATACACACTTTATATATGTATGCACACATTCACTCATATATAGGAAATGTGTGACTATATACATACTGTATGCAAATATGGCAAACTATTACATAATAAGGGTAATTAGATTTAAATAGTAGTGTGTAGATAATATCAATAAATTTATGAACATGAAAGGTCTTTAATATTATTTCATCAGAGAAATTTCAAAGAAATTGCAAATAAAAACATTTCCAATAAAACACTATATACTTTAAGATGCATATTAATATGGTGGAATTGCTTTCAGTTTAAGTGACTAAAAATTTGAATCATGTGCAACTTGAGTTTGATTACACAATTTAGAAAGGACTGAATGTAAAATTGACTCTGACAACACAGACTGTAACCTCCCACTCTCTCCTTAGGCTGGCAATTATTTTATGTGTATAAAGTGAATGCTAGGATGTGATTCAGTTTCAATATATTTACTATTAAGGTTCCAATTATCAGGATTACTTAAATGATCTAACACCCCATTCACAAAACCTTATTTTAACTTAAAATATGAAAAAGCTTGACTTTTTGTTTTTTATATATTGAAATAATCACCTTCTTCCTGTATCAACAGATTGTTAAAACTACAACATCCTCTCATTAGTATATATTTCAGGAAAACAAAATCTTGTACCAAAGAAGAACCAAGACATCTGTTTTCATTATATACTATTAACAATAACTAAGATACAGGGTCACTCTAAGTATCAACTACAGATGAATGGATAAAGAAAAATGTGGCATATATAACAAACAACATATCTACCCATAAATAATAACTAAATAGTGTTATTTCCCAAAAGTTGATAGAAGTGATCAACAATGAATTAAATAAAATAATGGAGGTAGACAATTCTACACATTCTCACTAATATGTATGAGTGTTTCTATTTACTTATGGTAAGTTTTAATATTATATACAAATATGTATATATGGGTAACTTGGTGCACATGAATTTAGGTGCCCATCAGGGCCCATAAGAGAGTGTATGATACTTTGAAAATGAGGTTATAGGTGTTACGAACAACTCAAGTGCAGTTCTGGGAACTAAGCCTGGGTGCTTTGTAAAAGTAGTATGTGCCCTTTTCTACGGAGGCATCTCTCCAGCCCCTTATTCATTTTTTTTTAATGAACAGTTAGCCTGAATTCAGAATAGTGTTCACCAAATTTTAAGAAATGGATAGAGAAGAGGATTGGGGGTTTGTGAACCCTGCATGTTGTATGGAATTGATTTCATGCCAATATTCACTATTGTGTATAGTTAGACATGCTGATAAATCAGAGATGTCAATAATTTCCAATGTGTATTACAAAACATATACTAAAACTTTTGGTTATAGATGGTGGTCACTAATAAAAGAATGCCCCTGTGAAATATATTTAGGGAATATGGGATGAAATGGCACTCTCTAATTCATCACAAGAAGCATAGATTCAGTAGGTCCTTTAAACACAGCACCAGGAACATGCCACATAACTGATTCTGGTGAACCTTTTTACCTGAAGGAACCATCATTGTAATAATAGTAAGAAAAACTTTTTGTTTGCTGTCTTTTACTGAATGCTTGAATATTCTTACACATTTAAAGTATCAACCAATAAATAGCTTTCAGCAAATCCTTGAACATTCTTGGTGGATTCCATCAGACTACGTAGGAATACAGGGTGGGTAATAGAGGCAGTTACTGAACCAAAGGTGTCCAGTATTGAATTTATAAAATTTATATATATATATGTATGTATAAATGTTAAGATACTTTTACTCAAATGTGAATATTCATTAGGAAACAGTAATTCTAAAAAGCCATTCTGTCTATTGTTCTCACGCAATTGTATTGCTTTTAACATCATGGATGCTTTTTATGTTGGTTTAATTTCAAAAGACTAATGGATAGGGGCTTACTAAGAAAAATATTTGCTGTTAACATAGAGCATCATTCTGATCTCCAGAAAACAAATTTAAAGGGGTAGAAGGAAAGAAAGAAGGAAAGAAAAAAAGAAAAAAGAAACAAAAGGAAAGTGCTGAGATATGTGTTTGTAGCCTTATGTTCGGGTCATGGAGACAGGAAGATCCATTGAGCTCCCTGCCCACCCAGTCTAGCTAAACCAGCAAGCTTTGCATTCGGTGAGAGACCTTACCTGGATATGTGTGAAGAATGGTGGAAGATACCCAATGTTGACCTATGAACTTCACAAACACACGCATGTACAGCACACATGCATGCACACATACACATGTACATAATACACGTGCAAACACATGCACGTGCCCACAAAAACACAGAAGAAAAGTTGGCTCATGCTGTACCTGGGCTTCCTGCCCTTACTTCCTGTAGAACTTATAATGTAGACAAGAGAAACTTTGTTATTAATCACTAGTTAAATACATTTAGTCTCAAAAGTTATTCATAAATATAAATTTGTGATTAAATTTGGAATATAACTGGCATAAGGCAACAATGTGTTTCATATATATATATATATATATATATATATATATATATATATGAAATTGTGAAGTTGTGAAGTTCATAGGTCAACATAAATAAAAATTAGTAAAAAGAGGCTATGGAGTTGGAAGAGAGCAAGGAGGGGGTTGGAAGGATATAAGCAAAGAGGGGAGTGATCTAATTATACTATAATATAAGAATAAATGAAATTCAAATTTTTTAAATTAAAAATTTTTTAAATATTTAAAAAGCATAAAACATTTTATCCCTGCTTTAACTGAATTTAGAAATAGTCTATAAGTTAAATTTTGAAATAGTTTTTTCTGAAGAATCTTCCTCTTTTCCTCTCTTTTATAAAATTTACTTGGTCCAGTCGTGTTTATTAATTTTTACCAATGTGCTCATACATACATAAGATTCTGAGACTAAGACACGGCACAGGCAATGTGGAAACAGTTCATACTATCTTTCCACCTATCTTTCCATACGCAGAGAACTGTTTTAAAATTTAAAATTTATTATTTTATATCACCTTCCCTGTCCTGGAGTTAGAGTGAGAAAATTATATCTAATGTGGGAATCAACTACCCAAACAATCAAATGGTCACTTTTAGTTTTGAAGACTTCTCACCTGGAATAACTCAGTTGAAAGTCAAATCACATGCAAATGCCCCAGAATTCTCAGCATGTTTAGTGGAAATGAAGATCTAGTGATGATGATGATCTAATACTAATGGTGATCCAGTACTCAGGGCAGAGTTGTTAGGATACCAACAGAAGCCCATGCTCATCCCCCCTTAATCTTTATTTTCTCCATGTTAAATTATTCTCTGCTGTTAGAAGCATTTAGAGACAGGTGCAGTAGACTTTTAACTGCCCCTATATGGGAAGACCATTCTCTGTGATACAACGGCACAGATTCAACTTACTTGCAGATAAGTAGTGATTCCAGCTTTCTGTGCCCTGAACTTGGCATGCAGATGGCTAAATGATGGCTCAATAGTACCTCCCATGAGCTTCCTGGAACAAGATGTGTACTTGGTACCCACAATGTCATTCACCTCCCATAAAGAACAGGTTCTTAACTTTGAAGGGTAACATTCCTACTGGCTTCTGCGGTTGCCATTTACCGCAACTCAACAAAAACATCCCTTCCTCAGCCAGAGGGTACAGACAAGGAGCTCCCTCCGTTTAAAGACTCCATAGAGTTTTTTTTTAATTTTTAAATTTTTTATTAGGTATTTATTTCATTTGCATTTCCAATGCTATCTCCAAAGTCCCCCACCCGCTCACCTACCCACTCCCACTTTTTGGCCCTGGCATTCCCCTGTACTGAGGCAGATAAAGTTTGCACGACCAATGGGTCTCTCTTTCCACTGATACATATGCAGCTAGAGACATGAGCTCCGGGGGGTACTGGTTAGTTCATATTGTTGTTGCACCTACAGGGTTGCAGATCCCCCCGGCTCCTTGGGTACTTTCTCTAGCTCCTCCATTGGGGGCCCTGTGATCCATCCAATAGCTGACTGTGAGCATCCACTTCTGTGTTTGCTAGACCCCGGCCTAGTCTCACAAGAGACAGCTATATCTGGGTCCTTTCAGCAAAATCTTGCTAGTGTATGCAATGGTGTCAGCGTTTGGAGGCTGATTATGGGATGGGTCCCCGGATATGGCAGTCTCTAGATGGTCCATCCTTTCGTCTCAGCTCCAAATTGTGTCTCTGTAACTCCTTCCATGGGTGTTTTTTAAAGCACATTAGAAAGGAGAGTCTTAAACTTTTGGGGAAGATTTTACACATGGCTTTTTTTAGTTGGGAGACTATTAATGACTGCTTCTATTTCTTTGGGGGATATAGGGCTGTTTAGATCATTAACCTGATCTTGATTCAGCTTTGGTACCTGGTATCTGTCTAGGAACTTGTCCATTTCATCCAGGTTCTCCAGTTTTGTTGAGTATAGCCTTTGGTAGAAGGATCTGATGGTGTTTTGGATGTCTTCAGGATCTGTTGTTATGTCTCCTTTTTCATTTCTGATTTTGTTAATTAGGATGCTTTCCCTGTGCCCTCTAGTGAGTCTGGCTAAGGGTTTATCTATCTTGTTGATTTTCTCAAAGAACCAGCTCCTTGATTGGTTGATTCTTTGAATAGTTTTTCTTGTTTCCACTTGGTTGATTTCACCCCTGAGTTTGATTATTTCCTGCCGTCTACTCCTCTTGGGTGAATTTGCTTCCTTTTGTTCTAGTGCTTTTAGGTGTGTTGTCAAGCTGCTAATGTGTGCTCTCTCTAGTTTCCTTTTGGAGGCACTCAGAGCTATGAGTTTTCCTCTTAAAAATGCTTTCATTGCGTCCCATAAGTTTGGGTATGTTGTGGCTTCATTTTCATTGAACTCTAAAAAGTCCTTAATTTCTTTCTTTATTCCTTCCTTGACCAAGGTATCATTGAGAAGAGTGTTGTTCAGTTTCCACGTGAAGGTTGGCTTTCTATTATTTATTTTGTTATTGAAGATCAGCCTTAGTCCATGGTGATCTGATAGGATGCATGGGACAATTTCAATATTTTTATATCTGTTGAGGCCTGTTTTGTGACCAATTATGTGGTCAATTTTGGAGAAGGTACCATGAGGTGCTGAGAAGAAGGTATATCCTTTTGTTTTAGGATAGAATGTTCTGTAGATATCTGCCAGATCCATTTGATTCATAATTTCTGTTAGTTTCACTGTGTCCCTGTTTAGTTTCTGTTTCCATGATCTGTCCATTGGTGAAAGTGGTGTGTTGAAGTCTCCCACTATTATTGTATGAGGTGCAATGTGTGCTTTGAGCTTTACTAAAGTTTCTTTAATGAATGTGGCTGCCTTTGTATTTGGAGCATAGATATTCAGGATTGATAGTTCCTCTTGGAGGATTTTACCTTTGATGAGTATGAAGTGTCCCTCCCTGTCTTTTTTAATGACTTTGGGTTGGAAGTCAATCTTATCAGATATTAGAATGGCTACTCCAGCTTGTTTCTTCATGCCATTTGCTTGGAAAATTGTTTTCCAGCCTTTCATTCTGAGGTAGTGTCTATCCTTTTCTCTGAGATGAGTTTCCTGTAAGCAGCAAAATGTTGGGTCTTGTTTGTGTAGCCAGTTTGTTAGTCTATGTCTTTTTATCGGGGAGTTGAGTCCATTGATATTAAGAGATATTAAGGAAAAGTAATTGTTGTTTCCTGTTATTTTTGATGTTAAAGTTGGCATTTTGTTCTTGTGGCTGTCTTCTTTTAGGTTTGTTGAGGGATTACCTTCTTGTTGTTTCTAGGGCGTGGTTCCTGTCCTTGTATTGGTTTTTTTCTGTTATTATCCTTTGAAGGGCTGGATTCGTGGAGAGATAATGTGTGAATTTGGTTTTGTCGTGGAATACTTTGGTTTCTCCATCTATGTTAATTGAGAGTTTGGCTGGGTATAGTAGCCTGGGCTGGAATTTGTGTTCTTTTAGTGTCTGTATAACATCCGTCCAGGATCTTCTGGCTTTCATAGTCTCTGGTGAAAAGTCTGGTGTAATTCTGATAGGCTTGCCTTTATATGTTACTTGGCCTTTTTCTCTTACTGCTTTTAGTATTCTATCTTTATTTAGAGCATTTGTTGCTCTGATTATTATGTGTCGGGAGGTATTTCTTTTCTGGTCCAGTCTATTTGGAGTTCTGTAGGCTTCTTGTATGTTCATGGGCATCTCTTTCTTTAGATTTGGGAAGTTTTCTTCTATAATTTTGTTGAAGATGTTTGCTGGTCCTTTGAGTTGAAAATCTTCATTCTCATCCACTCCTATTATCCGTAGGTTTGGTCTTCTCATTAAAAGCCCAGGACCAGATGGGTTTAGTGCAGAGTTCTATCAGACCTTCAAAGAAGATCTAATCCCAGTTCTTCACAAACTATTCCACAAAATAGAAACAGAAGGTACTCTACCCAACTCATTCTATGAAGCCACAATTACTCTGATACCTAAACCACAAAAAGACCCAACAAAGATAGAAAACTTCAGACCAATATCCCTTATGAATATTGATGCAAAAATCCTCAATAAAGTTCTTGCTAACCGAATCCAAGAACACATCAAAACAATCATCCATCCTGACCAAGTAGGTTTCATCCCAGGGATGCAGGGATGGTTCAATATACGGAAATCCATCAACGTAATCCAGTATATAAACAAACTCAAAGACAAAAACCACATGGTCATCTCCTTAGATGCGGAAAAAGCATTTGACAAGATCCAACACCCATTCATGATAAAAGTCTTAGAAAGATCAGGAATTCAAGGCCCATACCTAAACATGATAAAAGCAATCTACAGCAAACCAGTAGCCAACATCAAAGTAAATGGTGAGAAGCTTGAAGCAATCCCTCTAAAATCAGGGACTAGACAAGGCTGTCCACTTTCTCCATACCTATTCAACATTGTACTTGAAGTCCTAGCCAGAGCAATTCGACAACAAAAGGAGATCAAAGGGATACAAATTGGAAAAGATGAAGTCAAAATATCACTTTTTGCAGATGATATGATAGTATATATAAGTGACCCTAAAAATTCCACCAGAGAACTCCTAAGCCTGATAAACAGCTTCGGTGAAGTAGCTGGATATAAAATTAACTCAAACAAATCAATGGCCTTTCTCTACACAAAGAATAAACAGGCTGAGAAAGAAATTAGGAAAACAACACCCTTCTCAATAGTCACAAATAATATAAAATATCTTGGCGTGACTCTAACTAAGGAAGTGAAAGATCTGTATAATAAAAACTTCAAGTCTCTGAAGAAAGAAATTATAGAAGATCTCAGAAGATGGAAAGATCTCCCATGCTCATGGATTGGCAGGATCAACATTGTAAAAATGGCTATCTTGCCAAAAGCAATCTACAGATACAATGCAATCCCCATCAAAATTCCAAATCAATTCTTCAACGAATTAGAAAGTGCAATCTGCAAATTCATCTGGAATAACAAAAAACCTAGGATAGCAAAAACTCTCCTCAAGGATAAAAGAACCTCTGGTGGAATCACCATGCCGGACCTAAAGCTCTACTACAGAGCAATTGTGATAAAAACTGCATGGTACTGGTATAGTGACAGACAAATAGACCAATGGAATAGAATTGAAGACCCAGAAATGAATCCACACACCTATGGTCACTTGATCTTCGACAAGGGAGCTAAAAACATCCAGTGGAAGAAAGACAGCATTTTCAACAAATGGTGCTGGCACAACTGGTTGTTAACATGTAGAAGAATGCGAATCGATCCATTCCTATCTCCTTGTACTAAGGTCAAGTCTAAGTGGATCAAGGAACTTCACATAAAACCAGAGACACTGAAACTTATAGAGGAGAAAGTGGGGAAAAGCCTTGAAGATATGGGCACAGGGGAAAAATTCCTGAATAGAACAGTAATGGCTTGTGCTGTAAGATCGAGAATTGACAAGTGGGACCTCATGAAACTACAAAGCTTCTGCAAGGCTAAAGACACCATCAATAAGACAAAAAAACCACCAACAGATTGGGAAAGGATCTTCACCTATCCTAAATCAGATAAGGGACTAATATCCAATATATATAAGGAACTCAAGAAGGTGGACTCCAGAAAGTCAAATAACCCCATTAAAAAATGGGGCTCAGAACTGAACAAAGAATTCTCACCTGAGGAATACCGAATGGCAGAGAAGCACCTGAAAAAATGTTCAACATCCTTAATCATCAGGGAAATGCAAATCAAAACAACCCTGAGATTCCACCTCACACCAGTCAGAATGGCTAAGATCAAAAATTCAGGTGACAGCAGATGCTGGCGAGGATGTGGAGAAAGTGGAACACTCCTCCATTGTTGGTGGGATTGCAAGCTTGTACAACCACTCTGGAAATCAGTCTGGCGGTTCCTCAGAAAATTGGACATAGTACTACCGGAGGATCCAGCAATACCTCTCCTGGGCATATATCCAGAAGATGTCCCAACCGGTAAAAAGGACACATGCTCCACTATGTTCATAGCAGCCCTATTTATAATAGCCAGAAGCTGGAAAGAACCCAGATGTCCCTCAACAGAGGAATGGATACAGAAATTATGGTACATTTACACAATGGAGTACTACTCAGCTATTAAAAAGAATGAATTTATGAAATTCCTAGCCAAATGGATGGACCTGGAGGGCATCATCTTGAGTGAAGTAACACAATCACAAAAGATCTCACACAATATGTATTCATTGATAAGTGGATATTAGCCCAAAACTTAGGATACCCAAGATATAAGATACAATTTGATAAACGCATGAAACTCAAGAAGAATGAAGACCAAAGTGTGGACATTGTGCACCTTCTTAGAATTGGGAACAAAACACCCAGGGAAGGAGTTACAGAGACAAAGTTCGTAGCTGTGATGAAAGGATGGACCATTTAGAGACTGCTGTATCCAGGGATCCGTCCCATAATCAGCTTCTAAACGCTGGCACCATTGCATACACTAGTAAGATCTTGCTGAAAGGACCCAAATATAGCTGTCTCTTGTGAGACGATGCCGGGGCCTAGCAAACACAGGAGTGGATGTTCACAGTCAGCTATTGGATGTATCACAGGGCTCCCAATGGAGAAGCTAGAGAAAGTACCCAAGGAGCTAAAGGGATCTGCAACCCTATTGTTGGAACAACATGATGTACTAACCAGAACCCTGGAGCTCTTGTCTCTAGCTGCATATGTATCGAAAGATGGCCTAGTCGGCCATCACTGGAAAGAGAGGCCCATTGGACTTGCAAACTTTATATGCCCCAATATAGGGGAATGCCAGGGCCAAAAGAATGGGAATGGGTGGGTAGGGAAGCGGGGGGCGCTATGGGGGACTTTTGGGATAGTATTGGAAATGTAATTGAGGAAAATATGTAATAAAAATATAAAAAAAAAGAATAACTTTTATATTAAATAAAGGTCTTACCAAAATAAAAAAAAAAAAAAAAGATTTTACACATGGATCTTATCTTCAGAGCACTGTAGTCTTTCCTCTCTCCCTTCCATCTCCTCCTGTCCTTCACTCCATCTCAAATTCATGACCCCTTCTTTAGTTAGAATATTTTAAAGATGTAGACATACATATTCATATATACGTATGCATAAATTCACAAATGCATTTAATCAGTCAATGATTTATTTGAGTAGTACAATGGTACTAGGTCAGCAAGCTCTCCTGTTTGGTCTAGAGCCAAGCTTCTGCCAATTTGGAATTCTGATAATATCTGAATTCTAATAACATCTGAAGAAGAAACTGCTTCTTCACTTGCGCCAGCCTTCATCCATTGTGCAGCAATTCATGCTCCCAAGATTTCAGCTTGTTGCTTTTTGTTGTTGTTGTTGTTGCTTTTTTTTTCTTTTAGATGAAGTAACATCATTCATGTGGAAGACACACATCCTGATTTTTGCTAAGTATTGCTCAGGAAGACAGGGTCGATGTCTTCCTGACAAAGCAAATGGGTTTATCCCAGATCCTCACATACAAGGTTCAAATGAGGGAAGTAACAGGATTCAGTTTCTCCTCCTGTCTTTTTATTGCCAGTTGGTAAATGCTGAATACAAGGCCGTGGGTAAGTAGAGCACCATTATTTTTGTGAGATTTCATCATAGCTATAGACACCATCTAGTAAGCACAAAGAAAATTGTTAATGCACTGCTATATGGACATGTCCACTCAAGGCGTTGGATAATTGTCTCAGTACATAATGTTGGAATGAGAGGTGACCTGGAGTATGAAAATCATAGTATCATGTGGAAGAATTGCTTTAAGGCCATTTGCTTGAAAGTGACTTTATGCTCATGGGATCCAGGCAATCCTATGATATCCATTTTTAAAACAAATAAGTAGAAATTTCCTTTGCTGAAGAGAACTTCATGAAAGCATTGACGATAGAATGATCCCAAGAGAGCACAAGCGGCTTTAACTCCTAAGAGGATAACCAATATAGCCAGGCAAATGGTTGTCCTCTGTAGAAGTGTTGTGGTGAGTTTGTTTTGGCTTCTCTATCTTCTCTCCTTCACAGGCTCTCTTTCCTTTCCTTGGTTCCTTCCCCTTTAATCAACAGTCTGATATGCCCATCATTTACATATCAGCAAAGAGACACTTGTAAAATTTAGGAATTTCCTGAGCACTGATAATAATTCATACTATCTAAAAAGTCAGTGATTTGGAGACATCTGAACTTGGAGAAATTAGTAGCAAATATGCATGCATTAACTATACATGTAATTATATCTCATATACATTAATGTTTTAATTAAAATAGAATTACATAATGTATTCTATCTCTCCTCCCTCCTATTACTTCAGCCACCCTTTCCAAACACCTCCCATTTCCCAACTACTCTCAAGTTGATTACATTATTGTTGTATTCATATATGTGATTATGAATATATATGAACAAATATGCATAAATGTAACTTACTGAGTTCATTTTTGTTGGTATGTATACTGTTTTGAAGAGAACCATTCTGAATCCAACAACATCAACAAAAACAAACAAACAAACAAACAAACAAACAAACAAACAAACAAAAAACCCATGGGCTCTTTTCCTTGGGAGAAGCTAATTTTCCTTTTGCCATTATTCATTAGTTGCCTGGGGTTCTTTCTCTAATAGTGAGACTCTACAACATTTGCTCTTCCATGTCACCATCTTCATTGACATTGTTACTGCTCTGGTCTTATTCAGTCAGTCATTCCTAGGAGAAATTGTTGCATAATGTATCCAACTTTCTGATTTTCTGGCTCTCAAAATTGTCTTGCTCCTTTCTCTGAAATGTTTCCTGAGCCATAGATGCATGGGGTTATGCTACAAAATTTGCTGGGGCTGGGATCCACAGAATCTAGTAATCTCTATATTATAACTAGTTGTGATTTTCTGTGATGGTCTTCATTTTCTGTAAAAAGAGTCTTCTTTGATGATAGGTGGTAGCCACACTTATCTGCGACTATAAGGATATGATTTTGAACAGAGTTATAAATTATGCTGGTCTAGAAAAGAGGCAGTGATAGAGTTTTTGAAGGTCCATGACCTCACTAGACTCTAGAAACTGACCAGACGTCCAGTGTCCAGCATGATTTCCTGGCTTTTGAGCAGAAATACAAGCAGATAAACATTTTTCAGTTCTTTCCTGGGTTGGAAACTTTAGTTCAGATATCTTCAATATCCCTATAACTTCTTGTAAGTTGTCATTTCTTTCAAACCATGTCCTGATGGGGACTCAGCTCTCCATGGAAAATCTGTTCACTGAGTCTTTATGAGATGGCTCAAGTCCTGTAATAAGGGTGGCATTGACATTCAAGCCACTCAGAAATGGCCTTGGCTATATGATTGCCTCAAAGTATTCTTTCATTCGTAACTTCTCACTACTTCAAGCTCTTGGCTGAGGTCAACACCTTACTATAAGAAGGACAAAAAGACTCAGTGGGTTATTTTCTTCTTTGCCAAGAAGAAATGAAAAAATCCTGAAATATACTCAGTGATATTTTTTCCCCAGACTACAGTTAATTGAGAGGGAATCTTCTACCAGTCTAGGAAAACTTGTGGGACAGTAAAAAGTTTTTCTTGGAGTGTCCAGTAGAATAATTAAAAGGGAACATTATCTTTCCTTTTTCATGTCTTTCACCATGATGGAACACGATGCCACTTAGAGACATAGTTCCCATGCACTAAACCTTTCTCTTCACTTGCAATAATTTTGGTGTTACCTGTGTACAGTATATGCATTTATGTGTTAGTCTTTCACAGATTACAATTCTAGCTTAAAATATGTTATGCTATTCTAGACAAAGATCTTTCTGGGACAGACTTTCCACGCAAAGACCACAGCTTAGGTCACGTATTGCTACTGCAAGACAATCAATATAATATTAAAGGATGCAAGACATGTACAACTCTTCTTTCAAAAATCAAGGGTGTTGTTAATCTGATTTTCATTCTTGGAAATTTGAATTAAATGATGTGAGAGGAATTAGGTTCATTGCAGGTCAATTAATCTCAGTAGAATGAGACCTGGTGGCCACACACAGGAAAGAGAAAAAAACAGATGGTGCAATTTATGGCAAGAAAGTCAGAAATCAAAGAATTCTGAATCACAGTGAATGAGAGGCAGATCAGGTCTCTGTTTTCATGAACTTCCATTCACTACAACTTCCAAAAGAATCAGTGTAAAAGGTCATCTAACATCTGATCCCATTGATTTGAACTTTCTCAGATGAATATCAATTTTAAAAGTATTTTACTACTTAACTAGCACACCAACAAGTAAGATAGAAATGCAATCTATATATTCTTACAGAAGAAGCAAAATGCAGTCAACTTTGTGTTTTCCCATTAGGAACATGGAGCATATCCCATAATTATAAAGTTCATATCTAATATATCCTCAGAAATATGGGAACATCATCAGAGAATGAGAATCAGAAAGATCAAAAAGTTAAGTAATGTGTCTAGAGTAGTAGGGATTCCAAGTTTTAAACAATTATCATTTCAGGTTTTCTATATCACAATATTTTCTTTCTGTAATGACAATTAAGTATATTAATAGTGAGGGTAATCAAGAGAGCAAGAGTGAGAGACCTACGCATTAACTTAATGTATATTGATTGGAATTATGGCATCTGTGTTATTTCATTCAGTCTTCATTTACCAATCAGACTGGTTTTTATCTTTGTATCTATGAAAGTAAAGGAGCTTACAAAAATCAAGTCCCGACAACATGGAGCCAATTCTTATCCTAAGTCAGACTAGCTCTGCTCAGATGTCGCCATATCCCTAGAAACGATTTCTGCTGAAGAAATGTAATGTGCTAATGCACAAATGAATAATGAATGTGTTCATTCACATACTAAAATTTCTGTATGGTGATCAACACTATTGAAAACACATTAAGCATTTGTAGGAACTAGTATGAGACAGAATTCCAGCCCACTTCTTCAATATGAAAGCACAAGAAGAGAACTGAGCTATCCTGCAGGAACATATAGGAGGACAGTGGGATTCAGAGTGTCCAAGAGGATCCCCAAGCACTTCTGATACAGAGGATACACACAGCAAAATGTTAGGGACCTGACAGATGACTCAGTGGTTGTCCAACAACCTGACAATCTAACTTGAATCGCTGGGATCCTTGTAAAAAGCCTTATAGTATGATATGCATATTTAATTCCAGCATTTCTCTTGAAAGATGAAGACCAGGAACAAGAGAATTATCCAGAGTCAAAAATAAAAGCTATCCTATAATACATAGTTCTCAGAGGCAACAGAAACATGATTCTGCAACACCCAAAAACTGGTGTTGAGAGCAACAGCACCTGTAAGCTGTCCCTTGATTTCGAAAGCATGTTGTAGCATGTCTGGGTTCCCTCCCAGGATAAAATACTAATTAACTAAATTTAAAAAACTATGTGAAAAGCATTCCTTCCATATGGTTTTATCCTTAGGGTTGTCTCTTTTACCAATATTCTTGAAATAATATATATAATTAAGTATTTCTTTAACTAAAGGTCTGTCTCCAGTTACTCATAGCTACTACAATGAGAAAATTTATATATGATATGTGTGTATGTATGTTTTATGGACCACTGGATTTTAAATATTACTTTTGGGCTGTAAATGCTGTTCAATGTCAGAGGGCTTACCTAGGACATACAACATATTGTATTTGATTGCAAACACCACAAAACATATTACAGCACAAACAGAGAGGAGAGGAGAGGAGAGGAGAGGAGAGGAGAGGAGAGGAGAGGAGAGGAGAGGAGAGGAGAGGAGAGGAGAGGAGAGGAGAGGAGAGGAGAGGAGAGGAGAGGAGAGGAGAGGAGAGGAGAGGAGAGGAGAGGAAGAGAGAGAGAGAGAGAGAGAGAGAGAGAGAGAGAGAGAGAGAGAGAGAGAGAGAGAGAGAACTTAATATGTACTTTTATGTTAATGCAATTCTCTAATGGTGATTTTATACATATATTTTAGAAGAGAAATCTCAGTTTCACAGAACTAGGGACTTAACAGAGACACACATGCCTTTTGAAGATCATTTTATCTCCTGCTCAGATTCTCATCCTTGTCATTCTCCTGGTCTCTTTCAATTGCTGACAAGGCTACCAACTACCAGCCTAATGAGAGAGGTTTGTCCTTGTAATGTAAGTCACACAAACAGTACAGCATGAAGAATACATTGGTAAGTGTTCTATTTTTGGGAGTTATGTAAATATGGAAACCCACAATTTTGTTCTTTGAAATGTAAAAAAAAAATGTGTGTGTGTGTGTGCGTGCGTGCATGTGTGTAAAACCAAAATATATTTAGCTACAGACACGTGGCATGTAGTAGGGCTATAACAATTACTTGTAGAGTAAACACATAAAAAATTCTCAACATTTCTTTAATTTGCTCACTCAGCATAATAGGGGAGAGTTTGAGTAGGTCATTAATGATGGAAACACACATGAGAACCAAGTTCTTTGAAATCACTTAGTCACCCTGATGCACACTGTGGTGGTGGTGGTGCCTCTGGTCCCTCTGCAGTCAGTTTGTTATTAAGCTGCTTAGTTCATCAGCAATTAATTTAATTATCAAGGCTATTAATATATTTGGATTTTTATAGCTATTAAACCAACCACAATCATTTCCATTCCTTTGCATCAAAAAATGGGTAAACGGTTAGAAGATAAGTAAATTATTTTTTGATGTCCATAACACAAGCACACCCGGATGACTTGTGAAGAGAGACTCTATACAAAGGAATGGAAGTCATTCATGGGCTTTCAGCTGAGCAGGACTAATTCTCTGTAGAAAACTTGGAAACATCTAGAAGGAGATTATGTCTAATGCATAGCCGTACACAATTTATTACAACTTAGAAATTTCATCCCACGTCCAGTGCATACAGCTGCTGGGGAAAGCCCACATGTGCTGCTGTTATTCTCGTGGTTTTGGATGACACGAGAGGGTAAAAGACAAATTAGCTTAGAACCTTTGGGCTCTTGTTGTTTGGGTTTTTTTTTTCCCCTAAAATTATGGTGAAAAAAAAACCCAAATGTTATACTTCAACTAAGAATTAACATGCATTTTTCAGCAAGAACAAAAAAGGTATAAATTATGTCTGATTGAACAAACACAACTCCACTGTTGAACAGCCAGTCAATGGAGAGGGCAGGGAAACGCAATGGAGCAAGGTAATGTGTAATCTCCCCAGTCAATGGGCTGTGGGCAGGCCTGGGCGGCCCATTGCTGGAGGTGTCAGGGAGATAAATAGCAGAGTGTCCTCCTCAAAAATATGATTAATACCCTCCTCGGTCCACTGCTGAAGATGTAGTGGGTGCAGCTGGTCTGGACAGCAGTTGCATAGAGGGAAAATCCAGGATGATGGCAACAGAGCAGAGAGGGCAAAGAGGAGGACACATAGCCACCAGAGAAGGACTGCTGAAGCCTGACGCTCTCGGAGGGCTCCACAATGACCAGAAGTCTTCTCATGCTGCAGCTTAACTAACACTTAGGGGCCTCTCATGCACGTGCACCTGAGCCTCATAGGCCATGACCTTGACAGGAAAAGACAAGCAGAAGTTGCATTTTATGTGGAATATAGATGCCACCCTGGAAACAGTGAGTGATCTTTTGAAATCGTGCTATTTATGGTGTGACTACTTATGTGACCAACACACTTCCTTCAAACGTTATTTAATCCTCACTGGTCACTGTGTGGTAATGGGGTTAATTTCTGCTTCTATGGATGAGGAGGGTGAGGTCCTGACGAAGCAAGGAACTCCTTCAGAGTTACTATGTACTCTGAGGCTTGGGATTCCAGGCTTTATAGCTGTTCCTTATTTTCATCAAACCAATCAGTCATCCCAGAGGTAGAGAAAAATTCTTAGATCAAAATTCATTTTGGCTTTCTTTGGGTTCCCCCCATCATCCTTTCTCCCTGACTTTTCAAAGAATTTGATCGTCCCCTCCACCCTGTTTTCCTTTATTCTGCATATAAGCCCGACAACATCTATCAAGAATTTCCAGCTGAGTATTCTGTTATGCAAACAATGCCTACCTGTTATGAAAACTATCACTACCAGTGTGTGTGTTTCCCCACTTGACTGGTAGAATGTAGGCAAAACTTCTATTTGGGGGCAATAGAATTGCAAAATTCTCTTTATCAGGTATCAGTCATCCTGACTGGTTAAGGTACTGGAGTTTTGATAAGGCAAGCTCAAAGGTGTCTAGTATCATAGGGGGTCAGGGTACTGCCAAAAAAATAGAAGAGAGTGCAAGAAATCTACTTTTACCCACAACTGTTATCTCCCTGAACATTGTTATTAAATGCAGTGAACTTTGGCAGGTATTTATAAAATTTGGCCTAACACTAAGATTCTCAAACTGAAACAAAATTGAAAAAGTCCAAGTTCTCTATAATACTTGTTAAATGTTACTCTCAACAAACACGTGATGGCTCTCCAAACAGTAATTTCATTAACAGAGACTTGAAGCAGAATGTCATCACATGAAGCTCATATTGGAATCCTGTAGATGGTGGTCATGGTGTCGTGCATCTAAGTAAATGGAAAGAGGTTGGGAGGAATCCTCATTTTATCATCCCAAAGAGTCAGTGATCTGACCTCCAAAATCAAGGTTAGACTGATATAGTTCCTGTGTTTAAAAGTATATACCTCTCATAATCCCTCCGAGCTGATCAGTGGAATTTATTCCTCATTGTCACCTCTGATCAGACCTTTTTCAACTGCTATGCTTCTCTGTGAATATGAAACCCAGAGCCCTGCTAGTAATTGTGTTCTTATTGGTAGATCTGATATAGAATCTGGAAGTTTCAACTTAAAACAGGATTTTAGAGGAAGGTTATGATGTCAGTGATCCAAAAGTGACATGGTCATTCTACCATGTATATTAGGTGGTGATGTTAACCAAAACAGAAGTTGTAGGAGGTAGAGCCAAGATTGGAACTTAGAGATACTTGACCATAACACACATACATCCTCTGTACCGAAAGCTTTTCCAAAGAGTTTATGCCTCTCAGCCTTAAATCTTTGAGATCTTTCCTGAGGAAGTAGGAAATATAAAATTGGAAACTAAGTTTCTGGAGCCACAACTTATAGTTCAGGCAGACTTATCTATCCATAAATTCTCCAGAATCAATCTCTCTGTCTCTCTCTCTCTCTCTCTCTCTCTCTCTCTCTCTCTCTCTCTCTCTCTCTCTCTCTCTCTCTCTCTCTCTCTCTCTCCCTCTTCGTTTTTCGAGACAGGGTTTCTCTGCATAGCCCTGGCTGTCCTGGAACTCACTTTGTAGACCAGGCTGGCCTTGAACTCAGAAATCTGCCTGGCTCTGCCTCCTGAGTGCTGGGATTAAAGGCATGCGCCACAACTCCCAGCCTCCAGAATCTCTTAATGCTAGTGTATACTTATGAAATTTGATGCTATGGTAAAATCTTTGAGGAACTATTCAATATAATTAGTTTAAATGAAATACATGGTTGGGTATAGCATCACAAGATTGAACCAATTAACTACAGCCACAGGTTTTCTAAAAGGCATAGTCTAGTGGCTAGAAACTTTCACAACTACACAGCAGCTACGGACAGTAAATGTCTTCTTAAACACTTTGTCCCAATGAAAGTAAGTTTAACAGTACACTCTTTCCAGAGCATGATTAAGTCAAATATCAAACTCAGCCCGGGTCCACAGATATCTGAGATCAAGTCTTCTTTTGAGCTCTGGCAGATTCTCACTAAAGGGCCATTGGCCAAAATCTCACATCCTCATCCTGCATTCACAGAACAAACAGCCAATAGAGGGGACAGTAGATAAGGAATCATTCTACAAGGGCTGACTTATTCTTTTATTTTGTGTTTTTGTGGCACACGTTTTCCTGTTTGGTCTAGAGATCTACCAATTGGATGTATTATTCAACATGCCTGCCTATGTAATTCACCTGTTGGCTAGCTGAAAATACAAACTTCAGATATTATGAACCCTTCTTTATTACCATGTGGACATTGGTAAATGCATATATAGTAATATGTAGGAAATTGTGTGTGTGTGTGTGTGTGTGTGTGTGTTTGCGTAAATAGAATTATGTTTCCCTTAGCTGTAGTCTTAACAAATGTATAAAGTAAATAAAGAGGCAGTTCCAATTTTAACTTAGTTTGAGGTATTATAAAACATTGATTTCTTGAAAATTCATAATATTTTAAGACTGCATAATTAAGGTTCTCAACTTCTTTAGCCTGATATTTGACTGCTGTATATATTTTCCCAATGGGTGTTATCTCGATTTCAATTTGTGAGTGTGATTAAAAACAAAGGGTAAATAAAAACAAAAACAAAAACAAACCTAACACAAGTAACTTAAGAGAGAAAGATTTTATTTGACTTCCAGTTCCAGGGTCGAGTTTGTCATTGCAGGAAAGGGATAGTGATAAGAATTTGAAGCAGCTCCTCAGATCCCATCTATATTTGACAGTAGAGAGAAATATGAATGCATTTATGCTTCTTTCTCTTTAGTTTGCTCTTGCTCTATAGAGTCTCAGATTGCTTTGCTCAGGAAATGCATTCTTCTTCCCTTTCAAGAAGGGTCTTCCAGCATCAACCAACCCAGCATAGATAACCTCTTACAGAGGCAAATTTTAAGCTAGGCAATTCCTTATGAGTGTACCAGGGGGCACGACTTCTAGAGAATTCTCCATAGACAGTCAGTATGCACCATGATATGTGCATATGAGTATCCCCAGAAGAACAAGCTGTTGAATATTCCCTAACCATTTTGACTCATGTATTTCTGTGTACTTTCAGCTTAGGTTAATAGGTATAATTAGCAGAAACTCTTAAGGTGGGTTTGGTAATCCACAATTGTTTCAAACATTGTTGTCCCAAAGCATCATATTCATAGGATTGTAACATAAAGTGTCCTTTCCCATTTTCTTTTGTACTAACAAAAAGGTAAAATATATAAATTTTTGTACATTAAAGTTTTGTATATGTGCAAAACCAAAAGCTTTTTACATATGTAAATGAAATACACATTCAGAAGGATAGGAAGAGTTGTTATGTCTTATAATAAAAGTATTTTTTTGATTTATGAAATATATATAAATTTATTAAAATTTTCATTGAATTAAATCATGAATTTCTCAATGACTCATTGTTCGCTTAGACATTTGGTTTCTTGAAAACTAGAAGTGACACACTGATGACATACAGCTGGTGAGAAGAGTGATGAATTGGTTATCACTGGATATCAAGAACACAGCTCTATCCACACTATTCTTGATGCTGTATATGAATGTGCTTTGTAGGTTGTGTGTATGTATGTGTGTGTGCTTTGTCATTTTCTGATGAACCAGAATAGCTCATAGTATTGAGAATGGGAAAATGGTTCTATGTAAATGGGATTTTGTTGTTTTTCTCAGAATTTTTACATAATCAAAGAATGTAGGAAGGTGTGAGATTTTACAAAAAAAATAGTATGAGCTTAATAATCATAAAAAAACAGTCTACTTGACTTAGACAAATCTCATCTCCTTAATTCACTATCTTAGTAGGCCCCTCACAGTTTTGATACAGATTTAATATTATATTGTAGAGCTCTGGATGGGAAGTCAATATTTAGAGGTACCCCTAAATAGTCTTATGGAGATATTTCACTTGAAATTGAGACTAAAGAGACTAAAAAAATAAAATAAAATAAGCAAACCATGACAAAGTAGAAAGTCTGATATCATCCTCCACCCTCTTCACCTGAATTCATAATTTCTTCTCAGGCAAAACAGTAAATAAATTCATGGACTTGGGACCCATGCAAAAACAAGATGCTTTCAAAGGCCCTGGTTAATGAGGAATCTTTTAAATGTCACATCTACAGTGCAAATTAACCAATATTGCATAGGAAAATCCCTCACAAGAACTCTGGTCAATGGTTTATGACAAAAAAATTAATGCTTTCTGTCAAGAAGAAGGGTTAAGTTTAGTATTAATCATAAATTGACCTTTAATTGCCAAACAAAAGCACTTTGTTATTTCACTACAATCCAGAACTCACCCTGAGCATTGGAAAAAAAAAGCCATAATTTGCTTAGTATAAATATATTAAAGTATTAAGCCCACTCTGCCACTCAATTAGTAAACATGTCAAGGGGTGGGTGAGTTATTCGTGGTTCAGAGGGCCAGCCCCTTTTTGCAGGGAACCTTTTTCACTCTAATGAAATGATGGATAATCTGGAAGTAGGTGCTTTAAGAAGATATTAATCATTCTCTGTGCTAATGTTAATCATCCGTTCCATCATCTCCAGATGCCATGGATCACCTTCCTCTGAGACAAAGGGCATCTAAGCCTGAGAGTCCTTTTGATCACCTTTCTACAGGGACCGACACGTGCAGCTGACAGGAAGACAGCTCCAGCTTCTAGTGTATCCTTAAGGTAAAAATGGCAGGTGCCTTATAAAACTCTCTCCGTGGAGTGCTGAGTAGCACAGGCCGGGGTCTTTCCAGGGTCCTTATTATTTACATTATTGTTACTGTTGTTCCTAAAATGGATGGAACAGACTTACACTACATAGGGAAGACACAGAAAGCCATGAAAGGAAAGGTGTTCTGTGTGCATCTGTAGCAAACTACCTTTCTAGTCTAATCTTACAAAATGTTAGCTTATTGTGGTGGTACTATAAGTCTTGAAATGTCTCTGATGACTCCTTCAGTTCATCAAATATAGTGCCCCCAGAGAGACCTCTGTTCAGTTGAACATTTTTCAATGGACAGTGTTTTTGCTTAGAGGTGGAAAGAGACACTGAGTAAAATCGGACGACAATGTTTGGAGATTGAAAGTGAACTTATCACCAATCACCAATTCTGAGAGCTTCAGAGGCCCTACTGCTTGAAGAAAATCCAAAATGATTCCACATGCTAAGAGGTTGTGAAATTGCCTCTGGATGTTAGTCCTTGGAAGAATGAGTAACATTCCCATCATTTCCATTCTATATGTAAACCTATTAGGAATCCCAGAGTTAAGTAGCATTTTTGTTGTTGTTGTTGTTAAGTATGGGGAACTATTTTCTAAAATCTATGTCTGCAAAGAGTGGGGTCTAGGAATGAAACAATTACTAATGAGGACATGTGACCTGTGTATGTAGACAATTCTACTTAGAGACAGATACTGTATATGGTGTGTCACAGTACTTGAACCTGCTCATGAACATTAAATAGTATTATTACATGTGGATACCACAAAAAGCTAGAGGCTCACTGCTGACAGACTAGAGAATAGTGGTCATTTTTGTTTTTCTTTCAAATGTGGATCAGCAGTCACCCTGCCAGATTGGTTGGTGTTTATTTAATAGATTTCTATATAAATAAATATATATATTTAAATATATATTTAATTTCCTTCCTTCCTTTGTTTCTTATTTCTTCCTTCCCTCCTTTCTCTCTCTCTCTCTCTCTTTCTTTCTCCCTTCCTTCCTTCCTTCCTTCTCCCCCTCTTTCTTTCTTTCTTTCTTTCTTTCTTTCTTTCTTTCTTTCTTTCTTTCTTTCTTTCTTTCTTTCTTTCTTCTTCCTTCCTTCCTTCCTTCCTTCCTTCCTTCCTTCCTTCCTTCCTTTCTTTCTTTCTTTCTTTCTTTCTTTCTTTCTTTCTTTCTTTCTTTCTTTCTTTCATCCCAACCAAAATTCCCCCAGTCTCTCTCCTCTACCTTATCTCTGCCCCTCTCCCATCCACTCCTCCTTCCATTCTCTTCAGAAAAGGGCAGGTCTCCCATAGGTATCAGTCAACTGTGGTATATCAAGTTACAGTAGCAGTAAGAGCCCCCCTCCTTTTATTGAGGCTGCCCAGTAGCCTCAATACTCCTATCAGGCAACCTAGTAGGTAGAAAGGGTTCCTAAAGCAGGCAAGGAGTCAGATCAGCACTTGATTGCACTTTGAGGGATCCCACAAGAACAAGCTACCACAACTGTAACATGTATGCAGAAGGCTTAGGTCAGTTCAATGCAGGCTCCCAGAAGGCCTAGGTCAGTCCTATGCAGGCTCCCTGGTTTTCAGTTCAGTGTCTGTGAGCTCCTATAAGCCCAGATTGGTTGATTCTTTGGGTTTTCTTGTGGTATTCATGATTCTCCTGATCTCCAAATTTCTTCCTTCCCTTTTCTATAGGACTCTCTGAGCCCTGCCTAATGTTTGGCTGTGGGCTCCTCCATCTGTTACCATCATTGCTAGGTGAAGCCTTTCTGGTGACAATTGAGCTAGTCACCAATCTGTGTGTATAGCTGAACGGGAATCATTTTCTATCCTAGGTCTCTGGGCTATCCAACCTCTGGGTCCCCACCCTATAGGTAGTGTCAGGGAAAGACATGGGTCTCAAACAGGACCAGCCATTGCTTAAACACTCCGACAATTTTTCTGCTACCTTTATCCCAGCACATCTTATAGGCAGGAAAGCTTTGTGATCAAAGGTTTGGTGGCTGAATTGGTGTCCTATCCCTTCACTGGAAGTCTTGCTTGATTAGTGGAGATGGCCAGTTCAGGTTCTGTAACTGCCATTGCTAGGGTCACCCTCATAGATTCCTGGGAGTTTCATTTTCCTTGGTTTCTACCTATCTCAGAGATGCTCCCTAATCCCAGTCCTCTCCTTCTCCTCCCTCTCCTCCCTCTCCTTCTCCCTCTCTCCCTCTCCTTCCCAGTCTCCTTCCCCCTCCCTCTTTCCCCCTCTCCCTCCTTCCCCCTCTCTTTCTCTCTCTCTCTCTCCATCCTTACCCCACTAACAGAAATCTGTTTATATGGGTTCACTTACAATGTACTTGCTAGGTTCCTTCAATTAAGTACATTTTAAACCATTTTCCTTTATCCTTCCTTTCCTTTCTGCCTCCACTTTTGAGCTACATCTCCTGAGGCAGACTCATTGGGGAAGTTTGAGTTTCCTTATCTTCGTCCTTGACAAATACTGATGTCTTCCTTCTCATGACCCCACATCAAATAACTTTCTTACTGCCTTACCATGTTTTGCTTCAAGTTCTTTCTTGCCCTTGTCAATCATCTGATACATCTGTGACTGATCTGCTTTGTGCCCATCACAAGGAATAAAATGTCAGATACATGTGGTACTAAATATAATGTGCCTTTCTGGGCCATTAAAGCAAATCTTCTATGGACATCTTGGAATGTTGTAACACAATGGGCTCAGAAATCTTTACTAATGTCCTACTTCTGGTTCACTTATCAAGCACTGCAAAGCATCCATCCCTCCTCTTCTCAAGGACTAGCCTTGATCGTGTTCCCTTTCAGTCACCAGAAGCATCCTCAATGGACCACTGTGCTGTGCTCTGACAAATGTTATTCACTCTTCTCCCTATTTTCCATTCTAAAAGTGAAGTTTTCCTTTATTCTCTTTTAAAAGAAATCCCTAGGATTCTATTGAGTTTGATGTTTGTTTTATCCTCTAGAACTGTGTTTCTCTATGAATCTGTCTTTGCTACAGGTTGTCTCATATTTCTAAATTCACGGTTCTTCCACTCTAAGATAAAGGGGATTATCTCTTAAAAATTAAAGTTTTAGTGTCCCCCTTCCCTGGTTTTCATGTCTGCATCAGGTCCTCTGTGTTGATAGTGTAGCTTTTAGGTTAATATTTTTATAGAAATCCTGAATGTTCCAATGTGTGTGACTTCTATTCTCTCCCATTGGGCACATTTTCTTCTGCTTGTCCAGGTTTGATGAGATATTTTTATTTTATCTTCATATATTTTATTTTGATGTATTTTTAAAAACAAATGAAATGAGTGAGTCAATGAAGGAACGAATGTAAAACTAGCCATTAGAGTAAAGGTTAACAATTGAATTTATACTTTGCTGGGAGAGAGAAAACCAGTTTTCACCAGTGGAATAACATTGAATATAGCAAACAGTCCAAGGCAGGATTCATATTCAGGAGTAATTTACTAACAAAAGATGAACTTCAAAGTATTTTAGTTTTATGTTTGTGTGGTTTTGTTTGCTTATGTTTCAAGAAAAAAAATTATCTCAGCATATTTAAGCATGCCTTTAGTCCCAGTGCTTTGGGGGCAAGGTGGACCTCTGAGTTTGAAGCCAGTTTAGTCTACATAGTGAATTCCAGGTTGGCTAGAGCTAAACAGGGACACCCCATCCAAAAATAAGCATGCCATCTTCTCCATGAGATCGCTTTTTGATCATCTGCAATCTTATAATTGACCTAGCCAGATATTCAGACTCAGTGCTCTTCAGTACACAACATCACAGTCTCGTATAGCTAGATCTGTGGCTTTTTCACCATATAATAATAGGAAAGCCATATGCATTTAGGTCTTATCCTAACTGGTGGTATAATACCCTCTGAAGGTGCTGGGCAGCCACAATGAGCTGTAGCACTTATTCACACACAAGATCAGTTTGGGAGTTCATCAAGCCTGCACTATTATATTACTACTATTATCAATTATTTTATTATGCATGTATTATATAATACACATTATGTTTTAACATAATATCTATTATAATATCAAATAATAGAATATATTAATTAAAATTTACTTTACTATATCGTTAAAATAATAAAAGAATAATCTAATATTATCAATTATCTATTGTAAAAGGAATAATACTATAAGTATTATTATGATAGTATCATATTGTATCATTATAATAATAGTACTTAAAACATTATTACTATTATAACAATGCTATCATATAATATAATATTAAATTATGAAAGCAGATTGTTATAATGATACTATAAGAACTTATATCAATGATACTATTATGAATACAATTATTGTACTATTCCATTCATCAATCACTTCCTTACATTAAGTCATTTTTTAATTATAATTTTTTCATTTATGAAGAGCTTTTTTGTGTCATTGAATCATAGAGAAGAGTCAATACTCAGGATATTTATCATTTATGTCTAAAGTAAACTTAACTCTGTTGAGTATGTACCAGAAAAAATCATGAAGAAGATATGATAGAAACCATGGTATATGAAATTAAAACAAACAAACAAGCCATAAAGCCAGTAGTTCCATCTTAGATGTAGCTGGCTATGCCCATCTCTTTCTCTGAAAAAAAAAATAAACCAATTTCCTCTATAATAACAATGTCTGAAACTATAGCTGCACATAACACTTTCCAAGTGGACTCATTTCTACAAACTGCTCAGGATATCTGAGGTAAATACGGTAAGGTAAAACAACTGAGTAGGTTTCCTCTGCCCGAAACAGTGTTTTATTTACCAGTATATGTAAAGGGATCAAATGAGCATGTTACAGAAAGGTAAATATAGTGTTTCAGACTCAAATAATAGATGGTGAGCACTCTAGGATCTATATTATTAGCTAGGAAAAAGGACCAGGATGTATCCTTGGCTAATTTTCCTTGGGGGATTGTTTATGTTCAGCACAGACATGACATCATGTGTTATGATCTTTCTTTCACTGTAAAATTAAAGTATAATAAAATGCCTGAGTTAGTTAACTCATAAAAAGAAAAGGTTTATATTTGTCTCCTAGTTTGGGAAGTTCCAATCCATACCTAAAGGATAAGATTGCTTAAAAGGACTGATATGAGTCAGGAGAAGATGTGGTAAAGCTATTCTTCTCAAATAAGAATGACTGAGTGGGGCTTAGTCTTAGAATCCCATATAAAGAAATGCCTTAATGACCTATAGACCTCCTTTTGTTCTACCTCCTAAAGTTTCAGACATCTTGCCTTGTAACCTAGTCTGTAATAAGTGGACTTGGGAACACTTAAGGTCCATATCCTAACAGGTTCATCCATCTCCATATAGGGCAAACAACAATTGATATCTGCCCTCCACAAGGGTAGGTCTTTTCTAGGGTCTCTAAATGTTATCATTAAGAGTATAGCTCCCTAATGCCTACCAAAGTCTTTTGGCAGTCGATTTTTAATCATTTCTCTATGAAAGTATTCTTAGCAAAAGGACTAAGTACATGAGTTCTTAAAGTTTAAAGCAACAGACAGTAAATATTAGGCCCACACATGGACAAATTTCTTATGCAAAAATGTAAATTTTCACATCTAGTTTAAGTAAATAACAAGGAGGGAAATTTCAAAGGATTTCTAATGAACAATTATTGTACTCAGATGAAGCCTGCACATTTGTACCTTGCTTCAGTAGCTGTATTCATATATATATATAATATATATATATATAATTATATATTTTATATATAATATAATTATATATAATAATATATATAATCTCCATTGATAATAAACTAAATACTAATGAAAAACAATTAAGAAACTTGAAGAAGTCATTATTTTTAATAGCTGAGTAGTACTTGATTGTATAAATGTAGCACATTTTTTTTGTATCCATTCCTTTGTTGAGGGACATCTGAGTTCTTACCAGCTTCTGGCTATTATCAACATGGCAGCTATGAACACAGTGGAGCATGTATCCTTGTATATGTTGGAGCATCTTTTGGGTGTATGCCCAAGAGTGATATAGCTGGGTCCTCTGGTAGTACTTTGTCCAAATTTTTAAGGAACCACCAGACTGATTTTCAGAGTGGTTATATCAGCCTGCAATCTCAAAAACAATGGAAGAGTGTTCCTCTTTCTCTACATCCTCGCCAGCATCTGCTGTCACCTGAGTTTTTGATCTTAGCCATTCTTACTGGTATGAGGTAGAATCTCAGGGTCATTTTGATTTGCATTTCGCTGAAGGCTAAGAATATTGAGAATTTCTTTAGGTGTTTCTTGGCCTTTCCATATTCCTCAGTTGAGAATTTTTTGTTTAGCTCTGTACCCCATTTTTAATAGGGTTATTTGGTTCTCCAGAATCTAACTTCTTGAGTTCTTTGAATATATTGGATATTAAGCCTCTATCAGATGTAGGATTCATAAAGATCTTTTTCCAATCTGTTGGCTGCCATTTTGTCCTATTGAAAGTGTCCTTTGCCTTATAGGTCCCATTTGTGGATTCTTGAACTTAGAGCATAAGCCATTGGTGCTCTGTTCAGGAAAATTTCCCCTGTGCCCATGTGTTCCAGACTCTTCTCCACTTTCTCTTCTGTTAGATTCAATGCATCGGGTTTTATGTGGAGGTCCTCAATCCACCTGGACTTGAGCTTTGTACAAGGAGATAAGAACAGATTGATTTGTATTTTTCTACATACTGACTGCCAGTTGAACCAACACCATTGGTTGAAAATGCTGCTCCCCACAGGATGGTTTCATAAAATTTGCAGAAAAATGGATGGAACTAGAAAATCTTATGCTGAGTGTGGTAAACCAGTCACAAAAGAACACACACACGGTATGTACTCACTGATAAGTGAATATTAGGCAGAAAGCTTAAAATACCATGATACAAATCACAGACCATAAAAAGCTCAAAAAGAAGGAAGACCAAAGTGTGTTTGCTTCAGTTCTTCTTTGAAGGGGGAAACAAAATACTCTCAGGAGGTAGAGGGTTGGAGGGTTTGGGAAAGAGTACATGAGGGGGAGGGGAAAAGAGGGAGTCAGGATCAAGTATGGGGAGGAGAAGGGGATTATATACAGAGGGTCAGGAAATTGAACAGAGGTGTGTAGCAGTGTGGGGAAGGGAACAGGGGATGGTAACCAGCAAGTCCCAGATGCCAGGAAAGCAAGAGGCTCCCAGGACCCAACAGGTTTGAGATTAGCTGAAATGCCCAATAAAGGGGAGGGAGAAACTAAAGAGACCTTATCCAAAGGTTAGGCAAACCCCCAGGTTGGGTGATGGGGCCAACCACCCATCTCCAAATTTTTAACCCATAATTACTCTTGTCTAAAAGAAATACAGGGGCAAAGTGAGGAGGAGAAACTGAAGGAAAGGCCATCCAGAGACTGCCCCACATGGGGATCCATCCCATACAGACACCAAACCCAGACTCTATAGCTGTCTCCTGAGAAGCTCTTCCAGAGCCTGACAAATATAGATGTGGATGTTCTGAGCCAAACATTGGACGAAGCACAGGGACCCCAATGGAAGAGTTAGGGAAAGGACTAAAGGAGCTGAAGGGGATTGCAATCCCATAGGAAGAACAACAATATCAACCAACCAGCCCCCCTTCAAGCTCTCAGGAACTAAGCCATCAACCAAAGAGGAAAGACCCATGGCTCCAGGTGCATATGCAAGAGAGGATGTTCTTATCTGACATCAATAGGAGAAGAGGCCCTTGGTCATGTGAATGTTCCATGTCCCAATGTAGAGGAATGCCAGGGTGGTGAGGTTGGAGTTGATGGGTAGAGGAGCACCCTCATAGAAGCAATAGGAGGGAGATTGGAACAGGGTGTTTGAGGATGGGAAACTAGAAAAGGGGATAACATTTGAAATGTAAATAATAAAATATTCAATAAAAAAGAAACTTGATGATATTACATTGCATTTTCAAAATTAAGATATGATTACTGATACCATACCTAAAACATTTGTATTTAAATATAAAGGAAGAAGAACTTTCCAGCTGTAAAAGTACATTTTTTGACTTTCTACCTTCAGGTTGAAATTAAATGAAAGAGTCATAGCCCATTTAGCAAAAGTTCTAACTCTAGAGTTTCTTTAATGGCTTAATCCAAAGAATTACCATTGTTCTTAGTCATTAATTTTTAAAGTTGCAGTTGGAATGAGTACAAAAACTGTATGCTAATTTTTGAATTTTCTAAATTTTTTAAACCAGTCATAGCTTCAGGAAGGAATATTGGAATAAAAATACAATAGAGAGTCATGGTATGTATTTTGTACCCTTGTGATCTGGTATGTCAGTGCTCATTAGTCTAAACTCACTCTGTGGGAATTTTTTTCTTGTGAATATTTGCCAATCATATGCTAGAGCAGCCTATTTCTGCATTAGTGAGGGTCAGAATGTATAATTTTCTAAAAAACATAAATAGAAGTAATACAATAAGGCTGTAATAGTATGTATTATTATTTACATTTCATACAGATAAGAACATTTCTTTATTCAATGGAATACTTTAGAGACCAACCCATTACACTAACTGTTTGGGTAGGTCCCAAGTCAAAGGATCTTCCTTCCTTCCTTTCTTTCTTTCTTTCTTTCTTTCTTTCTTTCTTTCTTTCTTTCTTTCTTTCTTTCTTTCTTTCTTTCTTTCTTTCCTTCCTTCCTTCCTTCCTTCCTTCCTTCCTTCCTTCCTTCCTTCCTTCCTTCCTTCCTTTCTTTCTTTCTTTCTTTCTTTCTTTCTTTCTTTCTTTCTTTCTTTCTTTCTTTCTTTCTTTCATTCTACATTCCAGATTTTATTCCCCTCCTGATCAACCCTCCAACTGTTCCACATTCCAAACCTCCTCCCTGACCCCTATCTCCACTAGGATGTCCACATCCCTTCACAACCCACCACACCAGACCTCTAAATTCCCTGAGGCCTCCAGTCTCTTGAGGGTTAGGTGCATCTTCTCTGACTGAACTCAGACCCAATAGTACTCTG
This sequence comes from Mus caroli, assembly GCF_978045245.1. Taxonomy (NCBI): domain Eukaryota; kingdom Metazoa; phylum Chordata; class Mammalia; order Rodentia; family Muridae; genus Mus; species Mus caroli. The sequence goes on along the minus strand of NW_028227263.1, from coordinate 77,568,224 downwards.
CTGTATATGTGTTGGTGGCCCCATATGAGCTGGTGTATGCTGTATGGTTGGTGGTCCAGTGTCTGAGAGATCTCAGGGATCCAGGTTGAGACTGCTGGTCCTCCTACAGGGTCACCCTTCTCCTCAGTTTCTACCAGCTTTCCCCTAATTCAACCACAAGGCTCAGCAACTTCTGTCCATTGGTTGGGTGCAAATATCTCCATCTGACACTTTCAGCTGCTTATTGGGTCTTTTAGAGGGCAATCATGATAGGTCCCTTTTTGTGAGCACTCCATAATCTCAGTAATAGTGTCAGGCCTTGGGACCTCCCCTTGAGCTGGATCCTACTTTGGCCCTGTTTCTGGACCTTCTTTTCCTCAGGTTCCTCTTGATTTCAATCCCTGAAATTCTTTCAGACAGGAACAATTATGGGTCAGAGTTTTGACTGTAGAATGGCGACCCCATCCCTCACTTGATGCCCTTTCTGCTGGAGGTGGGATCTATAAGTTCCCTCTCCCTACTTTAGGGTATTTCATCTAAGGTCCCTCCCTTGGAGTCCTGAGAGTCTCTCACCTCCCAGGTCTCTGGAGGGTCCCCTCAACCTCTTACCTCCCAAGTTTGCCAGTCAGTTTCCTTGTTTTCTGCTGGCCATGAGGGCTTCAGTTCTTTTCCCCCACCCACTACCCCCTTTTCCTTTTTCCTTTTTCCTCCAAGGTCCCTCCTTCCCTGCTTGTGATTGCTTTCTTCTTCCTGTCAAGTGGGACTGAGGCATCCTCACTTGGGTCCTTCAGCTTGTGGATCTTTTGGTGTTCTGTGGACTATATCTTGGGTATTCTGTACAATTTGGGGGCTAATATATACTTATTAGTGAGTACATTCCATGCATGACCTTTTGGGTCTGAGTTACCTCACTTAGGATGATATTTTCTAGTTCCATCTATTTGCCTGCAAAACTTGGGATGTCCTCATTCTGAATAGGTGAGTAGTATTACATTGTGTAAATGAGCCACATTTTCTTTATCCATTCTTCTTTTATGTTTTAAGAAATGTCTTCAGTAAATTTCTCCATGACAGATCCAGAGAACTTTGCTGTTCCCATGCTCTATGATACAAAGTGCTAAAGCATTATTCCTATTTTCATCATTCCAAATGTTACTGTTGAGTCCTGGGAGTGTCCACCCTGCTTATATGACAACAAGAGCCTCTATGAAGTCAAGTTTCCTACAATAAAACACAAAAGTGGCCTCCAAGAAGTTGAAACATATCAAGATATCTTGTGAATCCACCAGGCTTTTTGAGGAACAGCTGTCCCTTCTTACATCCATCATGGCAGAAAGAAAACCCCAGTTGATGGTTGTCCTCATGTTCTAGATATTTCTAGGGATTAAAATGGTAACATCTTAGTTTGGCACTGAAAATAGCATAACTTTATATCTTCTTATAACCCCCTAATCAATACATTTAAGGGCCAGATTACTAAATATTGCATTTTCAATATAATTAACCTGAATTCCCATTTTGCAAACCCATTTGTGAAGTATCTATTCACAGATGTAAGCTGTAGTTAGAAGACAAGCTAGCTGGAGGGACTGAGTCTTTTGTGATTACCGTTTAATTGTTTAGTGTGCTGATGGGTGTGTGTGTGTGCATATACATGTGTGCATGCATATTCCTGTTCTGAGTGTGCAGAATAGAAAACAGAGGTCAATATTGGGTCACTTACCAAATAGTTCTCCACCTCATTTTGTGAGGCAGAATATCTCACTAACACCACATCAGTTTTGCTAGTTGAGTTGGCCAGCCAAACCTAAGGTTCAGTTTTTGGCATCATAAGTGTGTGCTGTGACCTAGATCTTCACATGAGTACCATACATGCAAACTGATGGCCTTAAGCTTGCATAGCATTCACTTTCTGACTGAACACCTGAATTGTGTAATCCTCTGTGTGGCCACATGCACCTACCAAGGACTTGGTGACTGTGTTAACTAACAGATAAATGAGCAGCATTTGAAGAAAATAGGAGAATGATCTACTTGAGGTTTCTTTCTATGGGAATGACCTTAAGCCGACTATGGGGTACTCTGAATCTCAGGTACTCAGTTGCCAAGCGCTTTCAGATGTGTTAATTACTGATTCTAAGTTTTTCCTGATGTGTCAGCTCAATAATTTATGGCTATTGCATCTGCCAAGAGTATAGTTTTCCAGGGTGTGAAGAATTAATTGCGTTTTGTTCTCTTATATCAGGTCACTTCTAGCCTTCTTTTCTTCATTTCCTGAGTCCACCTTCTTTGGAAAGGGACAGTGATGAATCAGTAAATACAGCAGAAGAATGCAGGAAATCAAGATTATGCCCCTTGAGCCATAGTACAGAGGAAAGGATAAGTTGATGGATAGCAGTTTTGTAAAAATGAATGCAAATATATAATATGTGAGAAAATTTGGGGTTATTCATATAATTCCTGAAAAACAGGTCTGAGACTGTGATAAAAAATTTGGAGGGAGATTTGTTGCCTCAGTTGAAGAGAAGGCCTAGTCATAATTCAACAGATGAACCAAATAGATGTACAGGCAGGCTAACTATTAGATAAGGACTCTCAAGCAGTGGTCTAAGTCAGAGCAGACTAAATATATGTTTCAAATATGACTAGCTATTTTCCTATGTATGTTTTATCTTCACATACATGACATAACTTTAAAAATGGTTTTCTTTTTATTTCAGTGGAAAAGACATCACAGACCACATCACCTTGTCATGCTCTACAGATCTTGTATTTATCAATTCAACCCTCTTCCAACACCATGTTAATTATAGTCTACCAATCCCACTCCAATCTCATTCCGTGATCTCATTTCCTGTTTCCCACTAAATGGGATTCATGGCTGGACCTTGTACTCTCTAGCTGCCACATCTCTGCCCAGATAAGATCATTTAATACACAACCTTATCTAACAGTGTTTTAATAAAAACAAACAAACAAACAAACAAGCAACAACAACAACAACAACAAACAGAAAAAATCTCTATTTTTCAAGATCAGGGTACCCTTGGTGCCATGAGTGTGTCTCCATACCTGAGATGGCTTCAGTAGCATCTTGCAGATGTGTGGTGTTTTAGATGTTTCTATAGTTTGATTTCTATCTTTTTTAGTTCAAAATAATTAAAAATCAAAACTCAAAATAGACCCACTCATTACAAGCCTATTGTTTTGTTCATTCCAAATTTTAGAGAAATAGAAGGCATGTACCAAATTTTTAAATAACATAGATGACTGGAGGCATTTTAAGCAGCAGATTTACCACCATGGTCATCTTCTACAGTTCCCAGAAAACTGTGACCACAGGCCACTTAGATTGACAGGGTCAGACTCCTATAGAGAATCTGATTGGAGCTTTTCCTGGCTCTGACATTCACTTTTATAAATTAGACAAGGCCTCTGCTCTCTGTTGGGCATAGCCCAAATCCACATCACCTCCTTAAATAAAAAGTGACTTTCTTTGGGAACCAAGACATGGGATTTGAGGGCATGAACAAAGAACCCTTTTTTTTTTCTTCAGCTTTTCTCATGATCTTGAAAACAAAGGCATTGAAAGCACTATGTGAGCTCATGTAGCCACAATACTGTAAAGAGTATAAGTTGATGATGACATGGATATTCAGCAAGTCCTGTCTCCAGGTTGTTTTAAGAACTACAATTACTCAAGTTTCTTTTGCTACTGAGCTGCAGAAATATTTGCTCTGAGAGTCCCAGTAGTTTGTAAGCACTGGGAGCCTCCATTGCACCTCTGCTTTCCTCTGGGGATCTGGAGGTCATGGAGTGCTTCATTGTGCAGATGCTATCCTTCCTTGACTTACTTGCCCTGCTCTGCACTGCGAGTCCTCATCCAGAGATTGCTTATACTCCCTGTGTTACTGCTGGTAACTGAGAGAACCTTTCTCTCTCAGCATTACTTTAAAGTCTACTGAGCCCATTGTTGCTTCAACATTAAAGTCTACAATGAAAATGTAAGATAGCAGTGCTTGGCTTCTACTCTAATTTGGGCAGCTGTTTCTTTCTTGGACTTCACTTTTAGGTCAGGGATCACATTACTTTGGGAATAGAGTCACCAATGGCAGTGGCTATTCTCTTAGAATTAAATGAATGTGTACAAAGTTTTCATCTGACAGACTCAGGGATTTTCTACACCATGGCTATGCTTCACCAATGGCCCACAAAAGAATATCAATATATTTCTCCTCTTTACTTCAAATTCAAAGTAATTGGGATAATAATAAGGTAAATGAGCAAGGAAGCCAATTATTTCATTACTATTGCTTTATTTTTTTAAAGTCATAGAGTGAAAGATATGGTTTAGTGATTTATTAACTTGCCTCAAATGCTGAAGGGCTGAGTTAGGATCCCCAGGACTCCAGTTAGTATTGGTAGCACTCCCATAACACCTACCTGAGAAGGCAGATACAAGACATTCCCAAAACAAGCTAGTAATCAAGATGTACCAGTTTATTTTGTTAGATTGACATTAGTTAGGACCATATAGGAAGAGGAAACCTCAACTGAGAAGATGCCCCCATCAGATTATTCTCTAGTCAAACCCATGGGATATTTGCTTAATTAATGTGCATTGTGAAAGGGCCCATCTCACAGTGTACAGTCTCACATCTGAACAAGTCATTCTATTTTGTATTAGAAAGCAGGCTGAGAAATCCATGGACAGCAAGTCAGGAACCACCATTATCCTATGTTTTATGTTCCAGTTGCTGTCTTCAAATATGCCTTGCTTTGCACTCTTACCTTGAAACAGTGATGGACACTGTGTGAGGTGAAAGTTGTATGACAAAATACATCCTTTTCTCTACATGTTGGTTTTGGTCATGATTTTAATCACAGCAAAGGAAAACAAAGCAAGGACACAAGACTGGGCTATTTTGGCAAGCTACAAGTGTGATTGGGAGATCTTTTTCTTTTTGTTTAATTTTTAATATTTTTTATTACGTATTTTCCTCAATTACATTTCCAATGCTATCCCAAAAGTCCCCCATACCCCCCACTTCCCTACCCACCATTCCCATTCTTTTGGCCCTGGCATTCCCCTGTATTGGGGCATATAAAGTTTGCAAGTCCAATGGGCCTCTCTTTCCAGTGATGGCCGACTAGGCCATCTTTCGATACATATGCAGCTAGAGACAAGAGCTCCGGGGTACTGGTTAGTTCATCATGTTGTTCCCCCTATAGGGTTGCAGATCCCTTTAACTCCTTGGGTACTTTCTCTAGCTTCTCCATTGGGAGCCCTGTGATCCATCCAATAGCTGACTGTGAGCATCCACTTCTGTGTTTGCTAGGCCCCGGCATAGTCTCACAAGAGACAGCTATATCTGGGTCCTTTCAGCAAAATCTTGCTAGTGTATGCAATGGTGTCAGCGTTTGGAAGCTGATTATGGGATGGATCCCTGGATATGGCAGTCTCTAGATGGTCCATCCTTTCATTACAGCTCCAAACTTTGTCTCTGTAACTCCTTCCATGGGTGTTTTGTTCCCAATTCTAAGAAGGGGTATAGTGTCCACATTTTGTTCTTCATTCTTCTTGAGTTTCATGCGTTTATCAAATTGTATCTTATATCTTGGGTATCCTAAGTTTTGGGCTAATATCCACTTATCAGTGAATACATATTGTGCGAGTTCCTTTGTTATTGCGGGGAGATCTTTTTCAATAAAGAACATGAAGAGTAATCAAGAATGTTTTCACCATCACGATTGGAACTGCACATGCATGTGCATCACCTCCCCATGAAAATATTTTAATTATTCATCATAAGCCTAATTTATGATGGGCACCATGCTGATTAATGAGGATAGTCAACTTCATAAATATCCTGTAAAATGTGATACAGTTACGTGTTTCTTTGAATGTAATCTCATAACGTAAACTCCCACAGATGTGTGAAATAACCATAAATAAAAGTATATACACTTTCTAGAGAACCATGACATTTAAAAACAAGCTGGTTTAGACCCAAACCAAAGGATCTACCCTTCTATATCTGTACATCAGGCATCTTTGGATGCTCAGGGTACACTGGAGACACCCAGTCTCTGGCTGGTTGTTCAGTGTGAACTGGGACTTTCAGAAAGTCAAATTCTGAATATTAATAAGCTCGATTCAACTGAAATGTTTTAACATGCACTTGATAGGATAGCAAATTGTCTCTCACTTCTACAAAATAGAGGGTCAAATAAGACAAATGAACTCATTGATTTATTTGAATGTTGAAGGCTATAATAAGATAAAGGTCCTTATAGAGATCCATGATAGGTGTAAGGGAGACAGGAAAGTAATAAAATATGTGCTTTGGGGACTCAAATATGATCCCAAGAATCCATGTGAGCATGTCACTGCTCTAGTGCGAGGGAGATGAAACAGGAGAACCTCTGTGGCTCATGAGCTCACTAGTCTAGCTGGATGCAAAGCCCCAGGTTCAAATGAAAAGACTTGTCTTAAAAATAATGACAGAAGGGAAGACACTTGAGGTTGACTTCTAGCTTCCACATACATGAACACACACCTGCATGTATGCATACACACACATGTAAATCCACACACATGTATCCACAAACAAGAACAACACCCTCAAACATAGATACATCTGATAGCAGCAGTGGTTGGGGGTTGAGAGGCCATTCCTCAAAGATTAAAAGCAGCATGGAGGCTGGAAAAGATGATAGAAAGATTTTTTTTCCCCCATGATTCTCAGGGGCACAGTCCTAACAACTGGTTTTAAAATTTGAATCTTAACTGTAGGAAGACAAGATTCAGTTGTTCTGAAGTGTTATGCTTTTGGTAATAGCAACATTAGTAATCTACTATATCCATAGTAGATGATATTGAATCAACAAATATTAAAGCCCCACACGGCTTTAAGGGATGTTGGAAATACAATGGTGATAATTCACGGGAAGAAAATAAAATATGTATCTCATTTGAATGTGAACTATTTAGGTGATCCACAAATCATGGATAAGAGTACACAGGGGCTTGATGGGTTTCCTTTTAAATTTGGTTGCAGAAAAGAGCAATCAGGATGAGAAAGCAGACTCTTTATGAGAGACCACATGTTCATAGGAAAATATACTAAGGTTTTTAATAATCCTGTGAAAATATATTCAAAATGAAACCTCAGGAGGTAGGAGGTAGAGGGAACCTCTAGAATGTAACAAAGACCTAGGAGGTGAGAGACTCTCAGGACTCAAAAGGAGGGACCGTAGATGAAGTGCCAACAGTGGGGAGAGGGAACTTGTAGAGTTCACATCCAGTAGAAGGATGGGGTATCAACTGAAGGGATGGGTTGTCATCCCACAGTCATCATTTAAAGGATATATACTTGAAAACAAATCAGTGGTCAGCACTAATGATCTGAGAACACAGACCACAGAATCAACTGACCAGGGCTCATAGGATCTCACAGATAAGGAAGTGACAGAGAGCCTGTATGGGTCTGTCCTAGCTCCTCTGCACATATGTTATGGTTGTGTAGCTTGGTGTTATTGTGGGAATCCTAACAGTGAGAGTAGAAGCTGTCTTTGAATCATTTATCTGCTTTTGGAACACCTTTTTTTCCTACTTGCTTGCCTTGTCCAGCCTTTATATGAGGTATGTTCTTAGTCTTATTGCAACTTACAATGCCATGTTTGGTTGATATCCCTGGGGGGTCTCAGGGATTGAAGGATGAAAGAGAAGTGAATCTGAAGGAGAGGGGAGACTGGGGGAAGGACTGGGAAAAGAGAAGAGGGGAGGGTTGCAGAGTAATATATACACTCAGAATAAGTAAATGTAAAAAGAAAAAATCCCTACCTTTAGGAGTAAGGTAAAAAAAAAAAAAAAAAAAAAAAAAAGCAGATCCCACTAAGACTAGTCTGTGCAGGTGAGAGTGTGGACTACAGATGCTAACAGCTACCTGGGACAGGCGGGAACCACACAGCTTTTGAGGCAGACCCTGTTTCAGGCTCCAGATATCTGGGCACCTTCCCTGCCAGAGGATAGGTGTCTGCCCCGCCTGGGAGGGCTTTGCCAGAGCTCCTGGGGGAGCCATCTTGGTTTCTGGATCACGCCTAGACTAGTCTGCACAGGTGAGAGTGTAGACTACAGAAGCTAACAACTTCTGGGACAGGCTAGAACCACACAGCTCCTGAGGCAGAGAAGCTAACAGCTTCTGGGACAGGCCCTGTTTCTGGCCTTCTCTTCTGCCAGGAGGCAGGTTCGAACACCAGATATCTGTGCACCTTCCCAGCAAGAGAAGAGCTTCCCTGCATCTCTTACTAGTTTCCTACTAGTTTCAGTGCTCTAACCACTGAAACTCAGGAGAGAGCTAGTCTCCCAAGTCTGCTAACAAAATCATGAGAGGGACAATTTCTAACCAGAGATAACTATAACAACTAATTCCAGAGATTACCAGATGGTGAAAGGCAAATGTAAGAATCTTACTAACAGAAGCCAGGACCACTCACCATCATCAGAACCCAGCACTCCCACTTCAACCAGTTCGGGGCATCCCAACCCACCCCAAATGTTTGACCTGGATTTAAAAGCATATCTCATGATGATGGTAGAGGACATCAAGAAGGACTTTAATAACTCACTTAAAGAAATACAGGAGAACACTGCTAAAGAGTTACAAGTTCTTAAAGAAAAACAGGAAATCATAACCAAACAGGTAGAAGTCCTTAAAGAAAAACAGGAAAACACATCCAAACAGGTGATGGAAATGAATAAAACCATACTTGACCTAAAAAGGTAAGTAGACACAATAAAGAAAACCCAAAGTGAGGCAATGCTGGAAATAGAAACCCTAGGAAAGAAATCTGGAACCATAGATGCAAGCATCAGCAACAGAATACAAGAGATGGAAAAGAGAATCTCAGGTGCAGAAGATTCCATAGAGAACATGGGCACAACAATCAAAGAAAATGCAAATTCAAAAAGATCCTAACTCAAAACATCCAGGAAATACAGGACACAATGAGAAGACCAAACCTATGGAAAATAAGAGTAGATGAAAATGAAGATTTTCAACTTAAGGGCCAGCAAATATCTTCAACAAAATTATAGAAGAAAGCTTCCCAAACCTAAAGAGATGCCCATGAACATACAAGAAGCCTACAGAACTCCAAATAGACTGGACCAGAAAAGAAATTCCTCCCGACACATAATAATCAGAACAACAAATGCACTAAATAAAGATAGAATATTAAAAGCACTAAGGGAAAAAGGTCAAGTAAAATATATAAAGTCAGGCCTATCAGAATTACACAAGATTTTTCACCAGAGACTATGAAAGCAAGAAGATCCTGGATAGATGTTATACAGACACTAAGAAAACACAAATGCCATCCCAGGCTACCATATCCAGCCAAACTTTCAATTACCATAAATGGAGAAACCAAAGTATTCCATGACAGAACCAAATTCACACATTATCTTTACATGAATCCAGCCCTTCAAAGGATAATAACAGAAAAGAAAAAAAAAAAAACAAACAAAAAAAAACCAACCAAACAAAAAAAAAAAACAATACAAGGACAGAAACCAGGTCCTAGAAAAAGCAAGAAAGTAATCCTTCAAAAAACCTTAAAGAAGAGTGCCAGAAGAACAGAATGCCAACTCTAAGAACAAAAATAATTGGAAGCAACAATTACTTTTCCTTAATATCAATGGACTCAACTCCCCAATAAAAAGACATAGACTAACAGACTGGCTACAGAAACAGGACCCAACATTTTGCTGCTTACAAGAAACCCATCTCAGGTAAAAAGACAGACACTACCTCAGAATGAAAGGCTGGAAAACAATTTTCAAAGCAAATGGTCTGAAGAAACAAGCTGGAGTAGCCATTCTAATATCAAATAAAATCGACTTCCAACCCAAAGTTATCAAAAAAGACAAGGAGGGACACTTCATAATCATCAAAGGTAAAATCTTCCAAGAGGAACTCACAATTCTGAATATCTATGCTCCAAATGCAAGGAAAGCCACATTCATTAAAGAAACTTTAGTAAAGCTCAAAGCACACATTGCACCTCACACAATAATAGTGGGAGACTTCAACACACCACTTTCATCAATGGACAGATTATGGAAACAGAAACTAAACAGAGACACAGTGAAACTAACAGAAGTTATGAAACAAATGGACTTAACAGATATCTACAAAACATTTTATCCTAAAACAAAAGGATATACCTTCTCAGCACCTCATGGTACCTTCTACAAAATTGACCATATAATTGGTCACAAAACAGGCCCCAACAGATACAAAAATATTGAAATTGTCCCATGCATCCTATCATATCACCATGGACTAAGGCTGATCTTCAATAACAACATAAATGATAGAAAGCCAACATTCACATGGAAACTGAACAACACTCTTCTCAATGATACCTTGGTCAAGGAAGGAATAAAGAAGGAAATTAAAGAATTTTTAGAGTTTAATCAAAATGAAGCCACAATATATCCAAACCTATGGGACACAATGAAAGCATTTCTAAGAGGGGAAACTCATAGCTCTGAGTGCCTTCAAAAAGAAACTAAAGAGAGCACACACTACCAGCTTGACAACACACCTAAAAGATCTAAAACAAAAGGAAGCAAATTCACCCAAGAGGAGTAGACAGCAGGAAATAATCAAACTAAGGGGCAAAATTAACCAAGTGGAAACAAGAAGAACTATTCAAACAAAGGAGGAGCTGGTTCTTTGAGAAAATCAACTAGATAGATAAACACTTAGCCAGACTCACTAGAGGGCACAAGGACAGCATCCTAATTAACAAAATCAGAAATGAAAAGGGAGACATAACAACAGAACCTGAAGAAATCCAAGTCACCATCAGATCCTTCTACAAAAAGCTATATTCAACAAAACTGGAAAACCTGGTTGAAATGGACAAATTTCTAGACAGATACAAGGTACCAAAGTTAAATCACGATCAGGTTAATGATCTAAACAGTCCTGTATCCCCTAAAGAAATAGAGGCAGTCATTAATAGTCTCCCAAATACAAAAAATCCCAGGACCAGTGCAGAATTCTATCAGACCTTCAAAGAAGATCTAATTCCAGTTCTTCACAAACTATTCCAGAAAATAGACGCAGAAGGTACTCTACCCAACTCATTCTCTGAAGCCACAATTACTCTGATACCTAAACCACAGAAAGACCCAACAAAGATAAAGAACTTCAGACCAATTTCCCTTATGAATATTGATGCAAAAATAGTCAATATAAATCTCGCTAACTGAATCCAAGAACACATCAAAACAACCATCCATCCTGACCAAGTAGGTTTCATTCCAGGGATGCAGGGATGGTTTAATATATGGAAATCCACCAACGTAATTCACTATATAAACAAACTCAAAGAGAAAAACCACATGATCATCTCATTAGTTGTGGGGACAGCATTTGACAAAATCCAATACCATTCATGATAAAAGTCTTGGAAAGATCAGGAATTCAAGGCCCATACTTAAACATGATAAAAGCAATCTACAGCAAACCAGTAGCCAACATCAAAGTAAATGGTGAGAAGCTGGAAGCAATCCCACTAAAATCAGAAACTAGACAAGGCTGCCCACTTTCTCCCTACCTATTCAACACTGTACTTGAAATCCTACCAGAGCAATTTTACAACAAAAGGAGATCAAGGGATACAAGTTGGAAAGGAAGAAGTCAAAATATCACTTTTTGCAGATGATATGATATATGCTACCCTAAAAATTCCATCAGAGAACTCCTAAACCTGATAAACAGCTTCAGTGAAGTAGCTGGATATAAAATTAACTCAAACAAATCAATGGCCTTTCTCTACACAAAGGATAAAGAGGCTGAGGAAGAAATTAGGGAAACAACACCCTTCTCAATAGTCACAAATAATATAAAATACTGTGGCGTGACTCTAAATAAGGAAGTGAAAGATCTGTATGATAAGAACTTCAAGTCTCTGAAGAAAGAAATTAAAGATCTCAGAAGATGGAAAGATCTCCCATGCTCATGGATTGGCAGGATCAAGATTGTAAAAATAGCTATCTTGCCAAAAGCAATCTATAGATTCAATGCAATCCCCATCATAATTCCAACTCAATTCTTCAACGAATTAGAAAGGGCAATCTGCAAAGTCATCTGGAATAACAAAAAAACCTAGAAAAGCAAAAACTCTTCTCAAGGATAAAAGAACCTCTGGTGGAACCACCGTGCCTGACTGAAAGCTGTACTACAGAGCAACTGTGATAAAAACTGCATGGTACTCATATAGCAACAGACAAGTAGACCAATGGAATAGAATTGAAGACCCAGAAATGAACCCACACACCATTGGTCACTTGATCTTTGACAAGGGAGTTAAAACCATCCAGTGGAAAAAAGACAGCATTTTCAACAAATGGTGCTGGCACAACTGGTTGTTATCATGTAGAAGAATGCGAATTGATCCATTCCTATCTCCTTGTACTAAGGTCAAATCTAAGTGGATCAATGAACTTCACATAAAACCAGAGACACTGAAACTTATAGATGAGAAAGTGGGGAAAAGCCTTGAAGATATGGGCACAGGGGAAAAATTCCTGAATAGAACAGCAATGGCTTTTGCTGTAAGATCTAGAATTGACAAATGGGACCTCATAAAATTGCAATGCTTCTATAAGGCAAAAGACACTGTAATAAGACAAAAAGGTCAACAACAGATTTGGAAAGGATCTTTACCTATCCTAAATCAGATAGGGGACTTATATCCAATATATATAAAAAACTCAAGAAGGTGGACTCCAGAAAATCAATAACCCCATTAAAAAATGGGGCTCTGAGCTAAAAAAAATTCTCACCTGAGGAATACCGAATGGCTGAGAAGCATCTGAAAAAAAAATGTTCAGCATCCTTAATCATCAGGGAACTGCAGATCAAAAAAACCCTGAGACTCCACCTCACACTAGTCAGAATGGCTAAGATCAAAAATTCAGTTGACAGCAGATGCTGGTAAGGATGTGGAGAAAGAGGAACATTCCTCCATTGTTGGTGGGATTGCAAGCTTGTACAACCACTCTAGAAATCAGTCTTGAGGTTCCTCAGAAAATTGGACATAGTACTACTGGAGGATTCTGCAATACCTCTCCTGGGCATATATCCAAAGAATGTTCCAACTGGTAAGAAGGACACATGTTCCACTATGTTCATAGCAGCCTTATTTATAATATCCAGAAGCTGGAAACAACCCAGATGCCCCTCAAAAGAGGAATGGATACAGAAAATGTGGTACATTTGCACAATGGAGTACTACTCAGCTATTAAAAAGAATGAATTTATGAAATTCCTAGGCAAATGGATGGACCTGGAGGGCATCATCTTGAGTGAGTTAATCCAATCACAAAAGAATTCACATGATATGTACTCATTGATAAGTGGATATTAGCCCAGAAACTTAGAATACCCATGATATAAGATACAATTTGAAAAACACATGAAACTCAAGAAGAAAGAATACCAAAGTGTGGACACTTTGCCCCTTCTTAGAATTGGGAACAAAACACCCATGGAAGGAGTTACAGAGACAAAGTTTGGAGCTGTAATGAAAGGATGGACCATCTAGAGACTGCCATATCCAGGGATCCATCCCATAATCAGCCTCCAAACGCTGACACCATTGCATACACTAGCAAGATTTTGCTAAAAGGACCCAGATATAGCTGTCCCTTGTGTGGCTATGCCAGGGCCTAGCAAACACAGAAGTGGATGCTCACAGTCAGCTATTGGATGGATCACAGGGCCCCCAATGCAGGAGCTAGGGAAAGTACTCAAGGAGCTAAAGGGATCTGCAACCCTATAGGTGGAACAACAATATGAACTAACCAGTACCCCCTGGAGCTCGTGACTCTAGTTGCATATGTATCAGAAGATGGCCTAGTTGGCCATCAGTGGAAAGAGAGGCCCATTGGTCTTGCAAACTTTATATGCCTCAGTACAGAGGAACACCAGGGCCAAGACGTGGGAGTGGGTGGTTACGGGAGTTGGGGGGGAGGTTATGGGGGCCTTTTGGGATATCATTGGAAATGTAAATGAAGAAAATACCTAATTAAAAAAAAAGCAGAGGGGTGTGGGATGGCGGTTGGGGATGGGTGGGTGTGGTGGCAGAACGCTGAGGCCACAGGGATTCCACACTGTTAGAGAGAAAAGTTCAGTAAGGAAGTCACCATCAAAGCACAAGTCATTGTCTTGTTTTAATTTTTTGAAATTTGGAACACTTCAGAGACTATTTTGGTATCTTTGTATGAGCCCCCCTTAGAAGCAGAGCAGCTATGAGCCTGCTCACGAGTGTTGTTATCTCTACCTCCTGTGCTTGCATGCTTGCTCCACTGCTCTGGTTTGAGACAATTAATCCTAATATCCAACCCCTCCTGTGGTAATTCCTCATCTTGGCAGGTCTCTCTCAGTAATGACTAAAGGGGAGTGGCCGTGTTCCCAAAGCTAGGGCTCAGCCAGATGTGCTCCCCCCCACCCCATACATTAGCAGCCTATTTGGACTCTCCTTCTTTCTTCTTTCTCCTCCGTGCCCTTCCTTTCCCTCCAGCTCCATTTTCTGTCTTCACCTCTTTGTTTCTTTCGTTTGCTCCATCCATCCATTCCATTCTTTCTTGCTATTCTTCCCTTAGTTCCATTTCTTTAAAATATGTGACGTTAACAACAAACAAAGCCAAGCAAATGAATCCCACGGACCTGTCCCTAGGTTTTCTGCACGGAGAGCATGTTGGCTCTAAGGCTCTCCAACTGTAATTAGGTGATTGACAAATGGCAGGTAGCAATGGAGGCAGAAATGAGCTCTATTATCATGTCCTCCTTATTTAGGGAGAAAGCTTCAGTGCCCTAATTTTTCAACCCAATTCCAATTTCATATTTATGAAAAGCTAGTCTCTGCCACTCCCCAGCAATCTGCTTATTGAACATACTTTTCTGTAAGCATAATTACACTCCCATTCCTTGATATTGCATCCTTTTATTCCATTTTCCCCTCCACCTCCTGCTGTGCCGCCAGCCATCACAACAGTCCATCCCCTGGCCAAGAGAATAGGTCATTGATTTTTTTTTCTCCCAAAGTCAGTACCACTCTGTGAATTGGTGTTGATCCCCAGAGACCTGAAGTGTAAGAAAGAAAGAAAGCAGTGGAAAGGAGTATGCTAACACAGCCATAGGACACTGTGTCAAAGGTCCCCATCCACTCCAGCGAGGTTACATTGTATTTTCTTCCTCTCCTGACACCATCTTTTCTAATGACAGACACTCATGTGAGGGTTCCTACTAGAAATAGCATACCATTTCTGTGTGGGTATATGATTATCATATGGACATAGGAGCTCTAGCCAAGATTTGCATTTGGAACCAAACACGCAGCAAGCAGGATAACCACGAGTTCACATTCCTATTTTCCTAGCTTAGATAGGCTGCACATCATTTACTTACATTTCTGAGAGGTCACATAAAAGAAATATTTACCAATAACTTTGCAGACCAAAATTCTGTGAAGCTATATGGAAGTCTCAATGTAAAGAAAACAAATACTAAAGACAGAGTCCTTGATGAGGGCGTCTAGGATTCTAGACACTCATCATCAAGTTTCCCATGATTCTAAAGTTTGCTTTTTAATCCCCATCTGTACCTCTTGTCGTACAGAAATGACTAATCAATTAATTGTTGAAGGAAGGTCAGTTTCACATTGAGCTCTTACTAGGCAGGGAACACTATATTTCCTGTAACAAGAAATGCACCAGACAAGATAATTTTACTCTAATCATACACACACAAGATTCAGCTCACACGTGCAAAGAATAACATGCATTTGACTTGTTTGCTAGGGAACTTTCCTGAGTGTAGTTATGACTTGTTTTTTATAGTTCTCTCTTTTTATTTACATCTGAATATATGCATCAATATGGCCTTTTGGACTTTGGCTACTTGTGAAACTCCTACCACAGAATGCCTGAAGAACCTTTGTAGACATTCTGGGTACTGTAGTTGTGGCAGAATATCTAGATCCTGAGTCTCTGTTAGATTTTATGATCGTGTTTTCTTATTTTGTTTGGATTGTTTGATCCACGTAAAAATCACCTTTTTTTTTCCCTGAAAGAAACCACATAGCCTGGCAACATAGCAATATATCTTTCATTTGTATATCATACCTTGATTTCTTGCCTAGAAGAATTACATTAAAAATATTCGAAGAAATAAAACTACCAAAATAACCCTGGGACTCTAAATGGTTTGTTTTGTTCACTTATTGTGTATTTTTCTTCTATTGTCATTCTTTCTAACTTTTCCACAATTTCTCAGGCCAGATACTTGATGTATAAGCAACCATTGAGAATGGAAAAAATTTACTTCTGGTTCTTAGTCTGTTAAATTTCAAGATCAGAGAAAATATGTTGTTTGATATTTCATTACTATATCACTGGTTATTTTACTAACGTATTTTAATATACGTCAAGCTGATTGTAAATCTTAAGGTTGTATGTCTTTTACTGGGAAGTGAATGGTCAAAGGCAGGGTAGGAAACCTGGTTTGGGATTTAAAGCTTTCTTCAACATAGGTTTCTTCCAGTATCAAACAATAATATTCTTTCTTATACTATTAACACATAAATGTTTTTGAAACACAGAAATTATTTATTTCACTTGAAGATCTAATTTTCAGTAAAGATCAGTTCACCTTCTCCTACTTTAAGCTAAAGTGTCATTAATGCTGAAAATCACTGATGTTTCAGAATCTGACATTGTGTTCTTAATAGAGGTAATAGAATGTACATGTGTGCATGTGTGTGTGTGTGAAAATTATCTGACAAAAGTTTGATAATTGACAACATAGAATCAACCGGCAAAAAGCAATTCTTTTGTGGCTACACGTGGAGGGACATTTCTAAGGATGACGTGAGCAAATGTTCATTCACCCACATTCAACAACAAGCCCAGGAAATGATTCCATCCACGCCAAGCCTAGTGAACCAATGTGCTTATTGATGTCATTTCCAAGAGAAAAGGTGAGTTAGTGCATACAGTATCATGAGGAAAGGGATATGTACAGGAGTAGGGGTGACTCAGAGGCAGCTACCTCACTGGAAAGTCACTCCCTGGATGGATGCCAAATCTTGTTAACAGTTCAGAGCTGTACCAAGAGCTCCCTATACAGCTTTCGGCCTCCTCTGCTCATATATCTCGAACCTTGTGGGCCAAATCTCTGAAGCTTGCAGAAGCTTTCAAGTATTCTTTTTCTAATTTCTTTAGCCTTACACATTCATCCTTCTTACTCTGAGATAGGATATTACAGTTTGGAGCAAATAGTCACGTAAAGCTACATTGTGAATCATTCTGAAGCATTGTAAGCAAACAACATGGGTTTTAATAGGAATAATAGTGGAGGAACAATCCATGAGATAAAATGTTACTCAGACATAAAACAAAAGGAAGTATCTAACTACAAAAAGTCACTGAGGGATTCAAATACATATTCCTATGAGGATAACTAACCTACAAGGCTGTGTGCTCTGTCTTAACAATGCTAGCTTCAAGATGATGTATTATGTGTAGTAAGATGATGGAAGAAGTGGCTCCTGGAGGGTAGAGGATAAGGAAGTAGGGGTGCATAGGCAGAGTATGAAGGCTACTTAGAGATGTGTGCATCCCCAGCCTCTCGATTAATGATAAGCTCTGTTAGAATTTTCCTTTCCTCTTTTATTAATTTGTACAGATGTTTCTACAATTTCAAACAAATACAGTAAAATGACCCTCTTGTGTGCAACTTTGGTCATTTAGCATTGCCTCCCTTAAAGGAAGCTTTCAAAGTAAAACTGGAAAATGTGACTTTCCAGGTTAGCTTGTCCAATGTACTGGATGTTGACAGTCCAGGTTCAGAAATAAGAGAAATGAACAGTGACAGTCTCTCCTCACTCACTCTGACCATCTGCTGTTCCCTGAGTGCCTGTAGTGGTTTGCTCTGCCCTTCCTGACATTCTTTTCTCATCTGCCTTGACTTAAACTCAAAGTGGGGCTCTAAAGAACCTTTCCAGCCACGTTTCATCTAATACCTCTTGACTCTACCGTGTCTCATTTTGTAAAAAAAAAAATTGATTTATGTCCATTTTGACAGGTATATTTTTGAGTTCATTTTATAGTTATGTTTTTCCTACATTGCTAAAAGTATCCCGACAATAGGAAAAATCAAGAAAGAGTAACAGAGGTTGTTAAAAGTAAGCAACATTCTATTCTATTTTGCATGGATAGGAAGTGATCTGTTTTCTTTGAACAAGGTGAGTTCTTGGTGAACTTTGTAAACAGACCATGGTCATAAGAATAAGGTCATGAATGGTCGACTACAACCTGTCTTAGTGAGTAATGGCTATTGACACTCCAAATCAAAACTGAACAAGACTCCATGTTGGCAAAGGGGAAGCAATAGATTACATAGAAGAAAGTCAATGTCACATTTTCTTGCATAATCATATACAAGATGTGAAGGAATGGTCTGAACTCAGTGTGGATCTCGTCAAAGTCTTTGGACTGTTATGATTATGAGAGATGTATGGTTTTATATTTAAGACTCTACAACCTAATCTTGATTATGCCTTGGGCTGAATATGTTGAGAATACTCAGCCTGTCTATACTGCTGCTGAAATTTGGTTTAGTGGTGACCTGACTTAGGGAACTTTAAACATATATCACAAAGGGTGGAGGAGGGTATAGGGAAATTTCAGGATAGTGTTTGAAATGTAAATTTAAAAAAATCTAATAAAAAACCCAACATGCTATAAGCAGATTTCTTTGTATCACACAGATTGGGTTCTTTCTCATACTGTTAGTGACAAAAAAGAGACTAAAGAAACCTTATGAACAACAGCTATCCACCAAGTAAACTAGAAAATGAATAGAATTGGAAAAACCATACTAAAATTAAAACCAAAAGAAATAATGATAATTTTCAGCAGTTATTGCATAATGTGAAACTTTCAGAATGGAAAGTGTCTACATTATTGTCAATAAAGTATAACCATGTATGACATTCCTTATGATTTCTTCAAGTTCTGGTAGCTATGATTGTTTTAGCCTTTCAAATACTTATTTATGCAGGGTATATAGATGTTAGTATCATTCAATGAATGACGAGAAGTGGGTTTAGTAAAAACTACTCTATTAGTCTTTGGATAAATATATTCAAAATATGTTTTATATCTGGGTCAAGGCTAATATGAGACATTTATGCATATTGTGTTTGCATATGTCACACACAATCTTTTTTTTTTCAATAAAATCACATGCTGAGTCATCACTTTCTCCAATTTTACAACAAAGACACTAAGGTTCAAAAATTCTACATTATTTTTCACATCTTATTCTGTTCATCAATATCCCAGCTCCAGGGGAAGTAACTTTGCTATAGATAGCTGATGGGTACCCAGGACTGTCCTCTGTCAAAGGAGTCCTCACTGTCCAAAAGGATCAAATGTACAGAACAGGATGGAGGTAGTACTGAAGAGTGGCAAGGGAAATGGACACAAGGTGAGAATTTTCTCCCTTTACTTGCATTTGGGGAGCTTGCCTTTGCATTGTTGT
Organism: Mus caroli; assembly: GCF_978045245.1. Classification (NCBI taxonomy): domain Eukaryota; kingdom Metazoa; phylum Chordata; class Mammalia; order Rodentia; family Muridae; genus Mus; species Mus caroli. The sequence continues at coordinate 77,548,617 of NW_028227263.1, read as the reverse complement.
TAAGGACATTAGTCACTGCTTTGGTAGGTGATCTGTTTCCCATACTGGTGGTATCTGTTTTAAGGAAGTCCAAATACAAGGTTAGAACCTTCCTTTTACCTCCCATCTTACTCCATAGAGATAAAAGAGAATAATTATTCTTGTTTCAGGGTTTAGTTTTCATTCCAGGAGATGCTGGACATGGAGATCCCATATTTTCTATGATTAACCTAGGTAAGTACACATTACAGTCTTACCTTGATTGAAATGGGTACACTGCACAAGTTGGAATTCATACTAAATACAACCTGCCCTCTTCTCATCCAGAGTCTCTGCATTACAATTGTACCGACGATGACAGCATGAAAGGGCCCAAGAGATTTCTGCCATGACCTGTAGATCACCTCTGACACTATGGCTATGAAGATCTTCTGGTATGCATCTATGTGTAAGGAGAGGCAATATTTTCAATGGTTAGTGTAGCATAGCAAAGCATTGAAATCAAGAAATTCAATTTAAAAATATGGACACTTCTTGGTAATTATTGTTTTTAGTGTTACATAGGTACAATAACTTTACCTAGATTCTGAAAATCAACCTTTATTTTTTTTCATTTAAATATTAAGCATATTAGAATACTTTTCAACTTCATTAGTTTCTAAGTGTGCTTATATTATATTGTAAGAATAATGTCACTACCTAGGTTTGAGAGTTCTTTGGAAGAATGTGTTCATAACTTTAGAGACTATGTGTTTAATAAAAAGCCACTTGCATGCTCTTTCCTTATTTAAGGGATCAGTCTGATCTTATGGTTAGGACAGTCATAGATGGCAAAGTGACTTGTATTACTTGAATTTAAAGATAATTGTCCCAAAAAATTAATGGGTATTCACTTTTTCTTAATCACACCTCAGATCTGAATTATTCCAAAATGACTAGTATATACCTCATTTTCATGAGGAAATCCAAACATAAATTTTATTCATCTAGTATATTAACCTAATATATAATATATAAAACATGTTCTTCAAACCATTGCTTAACCCACCAAAACTTCAGACCATACCCTGTACTGGTAGGGAGTAGAGATTTTTAATCTTTCCAGATGTTAATATCTACTGAGAAAAAATTAAAATAAATAATAAATGAGCCAATATATTTCAGAGTCATGATGCTTAAGATGAAATTCAACAGTACTTTGCACACTGTAAACTACCGTAAAATACTTATGAATCACATTGCTACATGACTACAACTTCTGAAATCTCAAATAAACATAGCAGAATAGTCATTTCTAAAAGGAAGTAATTCCACACATTGTGGGCAAAAATGTACAATCCAGTGCAGGCATTATTTACTGTTCGACGCTATTTCCAAGAGAACTCTCTGAAACAAGTCGATTTTCAGCTATCACCCTAAAGCCTTGAAGAGGGTTTTCCCAAAGGCTTTGTCAGGAATGAGTCTGACATTCTTCGAATAAAACTATGTTGAGACAGTATTAACACTTCCACAGCGAACACTGAAAAGTCCATAGTGCTGATGCTTGTTACAGAAGGGAAGTTTGCTCCTGACCATATCTTTCAGGCACTTACCAGATTGCCTAGTGAACAAAGTAGAAGCCCAATTCTGCCAGATTTTTTTTGAATAGACTATGAATAGCAATAGTTGTCTTTGATTTTAGCAGTGTAGAGTCTAATATTTGAAACTTCAGGACATAGTTACATACTTCCTTTTGCTAAATTTTCCAGTCACAGCTATTCTGGAGATATAACTCTCAGATACTAACTTTCATGTATGACACAGCCACAACCATACTTTCAAACATTTCTATCATATTGTTTTATTTTAATTTAGTAGTGATTAAATATGTGCTCTAATATGAGTATATTTTCAGTTTGTGTTATTTAAATTGCTCTCTCTAGTGTATTCATATGGTAGAAACCTTTCCATTAACAGACTAAACATTGGAACTCAATCTCTCTCTCTCTCTCTCCCCTTCTCCTTCTCCCTCTCTCCCCTCCTCCTCCCTCCCCTCCTCTTCTTAATCCCCCATTGTCATCCTCCTCCTCCTCTTCTCTTCTTCCCTTGCCTTATTCCAAATCTCACTTCAGAAAACTTGAAGAAGCGCATGCCTCCAGTAACAAATGTAGTAGCATGGTAATTACTAATTTCTGCCACACAGAATGCAGCAAACAGAAATTCACAGGCATGAATGTTTGTAGATGATGACTGAAAGGTTGCTCTTTCAGAAGAGGACACATCAAAGCTTGGTTGTCAATGGGACTGACTGGGAAGCTGCGGATAGTCTTCTCTATTACTTTGATCTTGTTATTATAGCTACTGAACCTTCCTGGTGGTTCCCTTACAGAAAGCACCACAAAAATAGATTTGAAGAGGTTCACCTTCATTCAATTCTATGATGCCATTCTTACTCTGTCAGAGAGACCAGGCCTTATTAATCACACTCAGGACCACTAATACCAACAATCTGTCATGGTAACCAATCAAATGCATCATCCACCGTAACTAGAAAATTTGCCCTGTGACCTGCTCCTATTTGTCCTAACTGCATGATACAAGCAAACAGGGACTAGTGGTTATGCCTCTACTGTCCTGTCTTCCTTTACTTTATGTTGTTACTTTCATTTATGGTGCTAGCTCAAAGCTTATCAAATGGAAGAGACCTTTTTGCTTTATTAAATGCCCTCTTGACCTTATGTTTTCCATGCTCTAACGTGAACATTTCTATTGAAAAGTCATCACAAAGTCCTTTGGGAGATAATGTCAGAATGTCCGGATAGCCATTATAGTATTTCAGTTCCAAAGCACAATGGCAAACCTGTTTTTGTGCTTTCAGACAGTGTGGATAACACCCTGTGTTTCCCAGCCCAAAAGACATTTTTTCCATATTACAGTAGTTTCTTTCCCTTTAATTCTTGAATTAGGTTTGCAAGAGAGGTTAACAAATAATTGAATATGGAGAATTTTATTAGAACATCTTACTAGCAGAAGCGAGCCTAACAAATTTACTACCAAAATTGTCTATTGCTAATCATCTATTTAGTATAATAAATGACCATAATCCTGACAGATATGAAAAACATATACTTTTTATGGTTGCTATTTATTATGCACAGATTTTCTAAATTTTAATAGAATTCAATGTATTTGATAGAATTTTTAGCACTTTACAGATGAAGAAAAAGATTATAGAAGGAATTAGGGAAGGTCGTCAAAATAAAATCTAGCCCTAAATAACAGAGTCAGAATTGAATTGATGTCTATGTACCACCTTAATCGGTTCAAATTCTTAGAAACCTAATGAAGTCGAACTAATAAACATTTTTTTATGTTTTCCTTATCAAATGAGATTTCTGTTTATGGAATATTTATTGTTCATTTATTCATTGTGGTTTTTGAGACAGGGCCACGCCAAGTGTCAAGGTTTTTATCAAATTTTTTAACATTAAGCGCATGTTCCTATAAAGAATCTGCCACATGTTCTCCTATAAGAAACACTATCTCGCTCACAGGGCTGCCATTAAAGAGTCATTATAATAGAAGCAGAGTTAGTCAAGAAAGGAAGAAGAGCCCTGTCTGCTGGACTAGGAGAAGAGGGAGGGAGGGAAAGTGCAGTGAATATGGCCAAAGCAGATTCCATGGAAAGCTCCTCATCTGATCACTAAACCTAAGTGTTTGCCCTGTCAGTAAATGGAAAAGAAATGTCATGAGAAAACCCACTGTGCATAATATAAAACCAAAAATATGTGATTCTATTAGAAAATGGATATTCAACACACAATATATATGAATAATCTTTTTCTTCTCTCAAAAATAGAAGAAATAAGTACCATTTAGTAGAGCTTAACCAAAAGTATTTTCTCCTCTACATCAGAGATTGATCTCTTTAATAAATATTACAGGCACTTGTGATTGTCTTTTACATCAGCCATTTAACTTATCATGAGATTACTATTTCTAAAGGTTTGGGGTCCCAATCAACCAAATGCTGTGTCCTTTTTCTAACAAATTTTTTAGTATCTTTAATACTTTGATGAAATAGCCTAGATTTTTGAGACCATTCATATATTGTCAGAGTCCAAGTTCAATTAATTTCTGTTGGGCACATAGGCAATGTGTTTAGAATCACAGATAAAAGACTATGCCCTGCCTTTTGCAACTAGCCTAATATTTTGACACAGACTATATGCTCATTTTAATTGAATATCACCACATCCAGTATGATAGAAATTTTATATAATGTAATTTTAAAACTAATTTGTGTACTTATGTAAACAAAATTTCACATATATAATTTCTTAATTGAAGGCTTTAGAAAGAGATGAGTTTTAAGCTTTGATTTTTTTTGTAAGTTTCTTTGTGTTTTGTTAAACAGGGTATCGTTTTTCTTCTTGTGGTGTATTATTTATTTTGTGTGTGTATGTGTGTTTCATTTCAATCATGGCTTGCAGTTTTAACTTTTCCCTCTTCTTTTAAAAATTATATATATATATATATATATATATATATATATATATATATATATATTTAGCAATGCAACCTGCTGAATCTGTTTAGTTTTACTCATATGTATATGTTTTTATATGTTCAACTTGATATTGGATGAAATTAGAGGACTCGTACTTATGGAAGACATATTCTCTCAGAAGTCATATATTGTCATTATCACTTCACCTGGAGATTATGCCACCATCCATGGGTAGTTGATTAGGTTTAAAGTACCAGGCATTAACTCTCTTCTATTGAGTGGCCTCACATCCATTCACATATCTGTTGGTTATATCTAAGGTATAAGTATCACTGTGGAACCTCTGTGATAGCTTGCCTTTTTGATAATTCTTTTTTGAATTAATTAATTAGATTAGGCATTTTCTTCATTTACATTTCCAATGCTATCCCAAAAGTCCCCCATACCCTTCCCCCACACACACTCCCCTACCCACCCACTCCCATTTCTTGGCCCTGGCATTCCCCTGTACTGAGGCATATAAAGTTTACACGACCAATGGGCCTCTCTTTCCACTGATGGCCAAATAGGTCATCTTCTGATACATATGCAGCTAAAAACAAGAGCTCCGGGGTACTGGGTAGTTCATATTGATGTTCCACCTATAGAGTTGCAGACCCCTTTAGCTCCTTAGGTACTTTCTCTAGCTCCTCCATTGGGGGCCCTGTGATCCATCTAATAGCTGACTGTGAGCATCCACTTCTGTGTTTTCTAGGCCCTGGCATAGTCTCACAAGAGACAGCCATATCTGGGTCCTTTCAGCAAAATCTTGCTAGTGTGTGCAATGGTGTCAGCGTTTGGCTGATTATGGGATGGATCCCCAGATATGGCAGTCTCTAGATGGTCCATCCTTTCGTCTCAGCTCCAAACTTTGTCTCTGTAACTCCTGAAAATCAATCAATGATGCTGCCTAGTTATTATATATATATATATATATATATATATATATATATATATATATATTAAAATTTATATACATCATAACTAGGCAGCATCATTGACTGCTTTTCTTCCTTCACAGCTTGTATAGCAGCTTTGGTACATGAAAAGCGATTCCTCAGGGAATAGACTTCCAGTTCAGTTGAAGTTCAATATTTCCAAGTCCTCTGTCCTTTATGCATGGTATTTAAAGTAATAGGGAGTTAGCTTCAAGTTCCGAGAGGCAATCTAGGGTAACTGCAGCAGCCTATATTATTTGTGAGGGGTGGGTATGCTTGTACTTCCTGCACAATTACTTGATAAGAGGTTTTACCTGCCTAGTATTGAGGCTTGAATTAGTCTGTGGCTCTGGAAGCTACACACATCACTTCAAACTGTCATAACAATATTTATTATGTATGACATGTATCCCAGGCTGGCTTCAAATTCACTATGTATTCAAAGTGGCTTTGAACTCCTTTCTACATTCACCTCCCTATGTTGGGATTACAGGTGTGAAACAGTAAATATGGATAAATTAGAAAAATTTCACTCAATTTGGCTTAGAAATTTCCCTGAATTAGAAAGAAAGAAAGAAAGAAAGAAAGAAAGAAAGAAAGAAAGAAAGAAAGAAAGAAAGAAAGAAGGAAGGAAGGAAGGAAGGAAGGAAGGAAGGAAGGAAGGAAGGAAGGAAGAAAGAAAGAAAGAAAGAAAGAAAGAAAGAAAGAAAGAAAGAAAGAAAGAAAGAAAGAAAGTTAGTTTTAAGCTGTGGAGCTTAGCAATGTTGTACTTAGAAAGTACAATGGGTTCTCTTGAGTTTCTCTTTTTAGAGTCACATAATTTTATGAAATAGAAATCAAACAGAGAAAAGAACTCATGATATTTGAGATTAAGAAAATTTGAATTTCTGAATTATAGATAAGGGATTGTGGCCATAGAAATACATAAGGACTTTCTAGGCAAATTAATAAAACTCTATTAAAAATCACCTTAGGTCTCTTACAGCAGTGTTTTCTCTATAGAATTTTATCATGTGTTTGTATTTGCCTTGCACACACTTAGCTACCATTGATATGTATGCTTCTGCATCACTGACATTCATATTTCTCAGGTAACATAGCAATTAGTCTGGTCGCCCTAACACCATTTATTCTGAACTTAATCTACTACAGTAACCGCGGTTAAATGCTTGTCCAGTATTTACTCATTTAATCCCCTGAATAGTCCAATGAGATGGATATCATTTTCTTATTAACCAAGATGGAAATTAAAGCAAAGAAAGGTTAATTGACTTGTCCAAGTTCTCACAGCTAAAAATAGTGGAGTAGGGATTTGAATTTAGTTGGGATGGCTTTAAAGTCCCTGGAGACCTCCAGTCTTACTATCTACGCCATGTGAAAATTTCCTCCATTGAACGACTTAACTGCTTTTGAGGTAAAGCAATAGATTTCTACTATTGAAATTTTTATTTTAATTTCTGGCCCTCTGAATCCTAACTACAAATGTTTTAATTGAACCCCTGATTATTTCCAATGCCTTAGAGAAATCTAGATTTTGAAAGTGAAAATGTAACATGTCAAAATGCAGAAATTATTCTTTAAGTATATCATTAAATCCAATGGGGAAAAAAATCTTCTGTAGCATCAAACTGTGTCTATGCACATATGTGTATGTACTCATAAATACATGTGAAAGTCATAGGTTGACATGGCCTGTGTTCTTTAGTTTCTCTTCACCTCAATTCTTTGGGGCAGGTGGCTGTTCACTGGTACAATTTTATCATAATGTAACTATTAAATAATGCGTGTATTTGGACTCTAAAATAATTAAATATTAATATGTACTTTCCCATCGGGTTACCTCATGGGTCATGGCCAACAAAGAACTTGGACAGGTATCTATCATTAAGGTTTTATATATATATATATATATATATATATATATATATATATATATATATATGGTATGACATTGAACATTCCTGCACCCTAGGAGTTCCAGCAGAAATTCTATGACTTTAAAATCATTGATTAACAATTAACACACCTCGTGTCAAGCAGAAGCCTGATGCTTCTTCCCAATGCACTGCCTCAGCAAACACTAGAAAATTATTTGAGCTGGTCTGATTATTCACTGTCATTTATCTTTCTTGATCCAAATTCATGCGTCCATCCTTATATTATGCTCACCCATTCATCTTGTAGTCTTTTGTGGAGACAATTCCATTCACAGTATGAACTGGACTATTCATCTAAAGTTAGAAACAAGGTGATTCCTATCCTGTGAAAAATGCCCGTTTATTTTTCCTTATATTTTTATTACATTGTTACATATTTGTTTTATATGAGTTTGCAAGAGTATTTCCTATGCCAAGATAAGCGAATGGAGGTCAGAGGACAATGAAGCAGGTTTTATCCTTCTACCATGTGGATCCCCAGAATCACACTCAGGTCATCAGCCATAGAGACAGGTGCCTTTGCCCACTGAGCAGTCCTACCATTCCCAAAAGTGAACATTATATTCTATCTGTGCTTTGAGAAATGAAGTTGGACAGTAGCCAAGTCATTGAGTATCCCATGTGAACGATGGAGTATATAGTGCTTGAGATACCCAGACTATGGTTAGATAGGAGACAACTTGGACTGTCTTTTAAAACATAATTGTTGACAAAATTGAGACTTTAGTTATTAGGGTAAATAACATTTTCAAACAAAATATCCAGTGTAGAAAAAATAGGGCCTTTTGTCTTTAAATTCAGTTCAAAATTTTCAGAGCCACTTCACATTTAGAATGTAGGATGCTTAATCTTAAATATAATTTCTTCTTTTCAGTGTCCCAGAATGGCACACAGGTCCCAGGTCATAGTGTAAGCATTTTTGAGCCCTCTTCATTCTTTCATCCTTTATTTTGCTTGCCTAGATGTACAAGTGAGAACTCTTTCCACACCAGAAAAAATTGTCCATAATTAGTCTTTTTTCTATAGTCCCCCAAGGAATCCCTGTGCCTCCCTACCCTAGGACAAACTGCTTAGTACCACCCATGAATTGTGACTTTTTTGATAAATTTGTTGATTTCATGCATTATTAAGTGCCAAAAGAAATGCAAATCCTGGATACTTTTCTTAAATAGGGAAAGGAATGAAAGCAACTGTTGGCAAATTCATCACGGAACATATGTTGCCATTGGTATCACTTTACATACATTCCTGTAGTTATCATAGCAACAATCTTGTGAAAGATTCCACCCTGGTTTCTATAAATGAGAGACTGAGGTACAAATACATCTATTAAGTCTACATTAGCCTACCCAATTCAATGTTTGACATGAGACTCTAACCAACACTACCTTTTAATTCCTTTAAAATGTATATTTTTCACACAAGGGAATACATTTTCTCTCCATCCTTGCAGCCATGAGCCATTCTGATGAAATTGTGAAGATTATATAAGATTCATAAAGCATACCTTTATTCATTACTGAATTAATAATAATATAAAAACTGAGTTTTGTATTCTATATACAGATAAGCTGAAGAATTCTAATGTTAGAGGGGGATCTGCAACCACATCACAAAAGAAGTACTAAGTCATATGGAATGAAGTTCTAGTCCTGTCAATAACTGCTGGCTATTATTTTCCTTTGACATTTAAATCACTTTTAAAATAATGAAAAGACAATGTAACTGAACTTACAAAATCATTGCCTTGACAAATACTCAATGTGAAATTCTGTCAAGCACAAAATTCCTATTTTTGTATATTATAATAGGAAATAATAACTAAGTAGGAGAATACCAAAGAGACATTTAAGTACACTTTTCAAAGAAGAATTAATAGCAATTACTATATCTAAATTTTTCTTAAGTATCACATATTTTATTTTTGCAAAGGTTCATTTGTAGCCACTCTATCCACCATCCCATCTAAAACTGGCACCATGTGGCTGAAGTCTGACCCAGAGCCCAGGTACATTTTCTTAGACCCATTCCCATAGCTATCTATCATTTACACTTCCTGTTTACTGCTTTAAACCTGTAAGATTTTTGGAACCTGGGAGAATAGAGCCTAAAACTGAAGTTGAATAAAGTCTCATGCAATAGACAACTTTATTCAGAGCTCCTGACACTTTATACTCTGAAGGTTAAGGAGAATGCTCTGAGTAAAGTTCTCCCAAATTCACACTGTCTATAATCACAAGAACACGCTGCACATGGCAAAACCGTGATTTTTCATGGAAGCATATAAACAAATAACAATCACCCATTGTAATGAATAATCTGAAGAATTTCCTATCTCCTACACCTGGGACAGGCAGGAAAGCACAATCAAGGAACCACTCTGTGTTTTAAAGAAACTGAGGACAGAATATGAAAACACCATGGACAGAAAGCACCTGATATGGTCACAAAAAGTTAAACCAGGCTCAGCTTAGAAGATACATCTTAAGACTGAGGCTATGACAACTTTACTGAGAACAATCCAACTTTTTATACCTTTTTTTCAGGAACAGAATATAATGGCAATGTCCAGGATCAATACTGTTGTAGTTGCCAGGATACAATGACATTTGCAAGCTATTCAGGGTACACAAGATTAATGTCTAAGACTAATTGTCCTGTCAAGCTTCCATGCTTCCTTGACTTCTGAGGGAACATACAGAGAAACACAAAATGACCTGAGTGTTTAACTGCCTGAGGGAGTGTGTTGTTCTCTTAGAAACTAGAAGGTACATTGTACTTCAGGAGCTATGATCTCTAACTTGAAAAACATATGACACATACCTCTCAAGGCAGCTAGGCCAGGCCAACTCCATGATTCCCTACAGGAACACTCTTGTCTTGTTTTCTAGGAGTTTTTTCACAGGCACTCAGAATTTCCCTCACTCAACCTCATACTTGGATCATGTTCTGATATCTACCCATTGCCTACCTGGAAGTCTGTATTTCCAGGCCCAGAACTCCAGGTACAATACCCAGAGACAGTCTGCCACCCACCTACCAAGATGTCCTGAACCACATAGCATCTTGAGCTCTTGATTCCAGATGAGGACTCCCAGAATGACTGTCATGTTACCAACATCCGCTTACAGGTGGGGTGGAATTATTCTCCTTGTCTCCATGGAGTACTGCCCACATCCACAGTGAACCCAGCCCTTACTAACCAAGGCCCATTTTCAGAACTAGCAACCAATCTCTCTACAGACTGCTGAAGATTAGCAATGAGAATCTCTGAATTCTATAGCATTAGTCTTAAGCTTATATGCTACACATAATTCCATCTGAGTTGAAACTACTCAAAACATGCCAATTACATGCTGAAACAGAGTGAACCAAGAATGAACACAAAGCAAGATTTAGTTGGTCCACAACTCGTTAAGTTGGAATCATATATGACTTCAAAAGTAAAAATGAGAATACACATATACATATATCATTACACACAAACATAAGTATATATGTTTGTGTGTGTGTATGCATGTGTGTGTGTATGCGTGTGTGTATATATACATACATTCATACATACATTTAATTTGAGTACCTCTACATGTGTTTATAATCAACACATAGAAATTTCCCCATTCTTACCTTTATTTGCATGCTATTCATGGACATATCCTCTCTGATGATCAATACAAGTTCCCTGTACTCAGGACCACTGTTAAACCATCACATGACACAATCCATAGGGCTAAAGTATTGACCTAACTGGGGATAAGGAGAATGAAAAAAGAAAGACACATATAGGAGAGGTGGGGTCTTGTGAGTCATGTGCTCTTATGGAAACTCAACATATTTACCATATACAGCACAAAAGAGGAGGAAGCTAGTTAGCTAGACATAGTAGGGTGTTTATGCAGGAGAGCTATCTCAGGTTGCAGTCCAGGAAGAAGAAGTTGCCATTAACATCACCTGTACACACTGCTTTTAGCTAAGGGTCAACCACATGTAAACATTCATACTCTGTCCAGGGGAAGGTTTTGCTCTTTCCATGGATCTAAGGGATGGTCCTCCAATAGGGTCACCCTTCTCCTCAGCTTCTTCCAGCTTTTCCCTAATTCAACCACAAGGCTCAACAGCTTCTGTCCATTGGTTGGATGCAAATATCTGCATCTGACACTTTCAGCTGCTTATTGGGTCTTTCAGAAGGCAGTCATGATAGGTTCCTTTTTGTGAGTCCTCCAAGCCTTAGTAAAAGTGTCAGGCTTTGGACCTCTCCTTGAGCAGGATCCCACTTTGGGCCTGTTGCTGGACCTTCTTTTCCTCAGGCTTCTCTAGACAGTTTACTATACTCGGGGGATCCCTCAAACTTTGTCAGTGAAGATTCTCTTTGTAGTAGATGGGAGTTAACATAGAGACCTTCAACTTGTCAATGTGCATAACAGATAAGAGTGTGGGATGGCTTGTCCCTGCCACCAAAACTCAGAGATGCTAGCTTAGTTGAGAGTGGATGTAAATAGCTGTCTTTTGTGAGACGATGCCGGGGCCTAGCAAACACAGGAGTGGATGTTCACAGTCAGCTATTGGATGTATCACAGGGCTCCCAATGGAGAAGCTAGAGAAAGTACCCAAGGAGCTAAAGGGATCTGCAACCCTATTGTTGGAACAACATGATGTACTAACCAGAACCCCGGAGCTCTTGTCTCTAGCTGCATATGTATCGAAAGATGGCCTAGTCGGCCATCAATGGAAAGAGAGGCCCATTGGACTTGCAAACTTTATATGCCCCAATATAGGGGAATGCCAGGGCCAAAAGAATGGGAATGGGTGGGTAGGGAAGTGGGGGGCGCTATGGGGGACATTTGGGATAGCATTGGAAATGTAATTGAGGAAAATATGTAATAAAAATATTAAAAATCAAAAAAAAAAAAAAAGAGAGTGGATGTAAAGTTCATTAGAGCCAGTGGTAGTAGATAGGACTCAAGGAATGAGTGTCTTGGCTCAAAGGCAGTTGCCCATATAAATTCAGTGTCTTTGAATCAATTCACAAAATCTATGCACACTCAAACCAAATAAAATCCAAGCATGGAAGTTGGAAAGTAGTCAGAATTCCTAGGACTAGCTGATCACCTACTGCAGCATTTCTCAACCTGTGGGTCACAACCCTAAGAACACTGGGAAACACAGATATTTGCATGACAATTCATAACAATAGCAATATTAGAGTTATGAAGTAACAATGAAAAATGTTTTGGTTGGGGGACACAACAACATGAGAAATTGTGTTAAAGGGTCACAGTATTAGGAACATTGATAACCACTGACCTATCTGCATTTGATAACTTCTGGGAGCAGAAGAGTTAAAAAAGCAAGAAAGAAAAGTTGTTTGGGTGGGTAGGAGAGCGAGGAGCAGTGGTATATGGGAAGAGTTGGAATGACCATGATAAAAATCCATTGTATGGAATTCTCAAAGTACTAAAACAGTATTTAACGAAACAATGTTAATTAGTTATTTGAACTTTTGAATATTATTTTCAATGACCATTGGGAATGTTGTGGAAATTAAAGATAATTTTATCATTTTTCACAGCAAAAGCAAAATAGCAGGCTATAGATGTAAGTCATCCAATAGTGGAAGGGACAGAGGGAAGACGTGGTCTTTTACTGGGTGTTTTATGGGTCAGAATTGAGAAAATCAGCGATTCATCATGAATGTGAATGTTGTCCTTATCTAGGGGTCTAAAAGTGAAGGATTGAAAACAAAACTTGCTGTTGACTAAATAGTTATTGATTTTCACAAAAAGAGGAACATTTTTGGTAAATTTTTTAATCTGTGTATCATCTTCAACTTTGTTTTCTATCAAGTCATGAAAACATACTGTGATCTGTGATTTTTTTTTATCATTTGTAACTACACGCACAAAATGATCTTGTCTAATTATTGTTGATATCTATGGAAATATTTATGTTCAGTAGGGTACATCATAGTTTAGTTGTTAGCTGTCAGAGACAGGGCCACTTAATTTGTTTGTCAGTATGTGGTGAAAATATCTGGTCATTTGGTTGGTTTTCTTCATTTTTTTTAGCTTTCAAAATTTATAGTATCAGAAAAAATATTTTTATACTTTGACTAATTATTTATAATTATATATTATGTCTGCATCTATATTTTGTAGTTTGATGGTATACATATGTATATACATTTTAGAGATATAAGAGACAGAGACAGACAGAGACAGAGAGAGACAGAAAGAAATACAGAGAGAGAGAGACAGAAAGAACATATTTTCTGTTACTACCTATGGTGCATTCATATCTTTATGAACAGGAGCAGATAGAATCCCTCATTCAATGAGTTTGCCTCTAATTCAATTGGTTTAAGAGGAGAGAAATTGCAGACATGTCATCCGATCTCTAGCTTGGGTCTTACTACTATTTGTCTTGAGAAAGCAGTGAACTGTTTTTGAAAGAAACTGTCATGATTTTTTAAGTTATTTATTTCATAAACGGGGTTGGGGGACAAGAGAGATGGCTCAGTCATTAAGAGATTAAGAGCACTTTCTGCTCTTGCAGAGGACCTGGGTCTGGCTCCAGCACTCACTTCTGTGTCTTGCTGTTAATTCCAGTTCCAGGGAATGCTTACCAACATGACTGACCAAATCATCACACTACAAGACTAGCTGCCAATGTCAAATCAGCTCTGCAGCTGTGCCCTGAGTAGCAGCATACTGGCTTTCTGTCATTCTTTACATTTTTGTTTAACACTCTTTTGCTCAAATGTCTCATATTGTTCCAGTTGTCTGTGTGTGACATGATTGTAGTGAATTCAATTATTTTCCAGGAATATAAAAAGAAAGAAGAATCCTACTATTCTTGTCTCTACCCTTTGTTTCAATGGAATATTCTTGATAACATGGACAGTCATATAGCCCAGAGCATGAATCCCCAAAGAAAGCATGATAGTAGACCATGTGGGAACCCATGGTAGCTGAAGAAGTATAAAGATGCCCTTTTCTACTGAAAGCCAAAGGTAGAGAGACTTGTGACATTGAAGTGAGAGTATCTTACTGATTCCCATCACAGAACTCTGCTCAGGCTGAGGAAATGAGGCAACTTGAGGCAAGGGATAATGCTCTACTCTCTGGTTTTGAGTGGCCAGTGAGAAAAAAAAAATGGGAATCTAAGTTCCACAAATCAGACAATTCATAGAAACTATATTTTCAAGAAAAAGAAAATGGTGACATCTGGAGAACAACCAGCAGTCCAACTCTTGTATGTTGTCTAAAACATGAGAAAAGTGAAAGAACAGATTGGTCCATTAGCCTGCTAAACAGCCCTGCAGGATGAACTGGAGGCACAAGCTCCTGATTTTGCAACCATGAGTAGAAGGCTAAGCCTAAGCAATGAACTCTGAGATGTCCTGAAGAGACACCTGGCCCATTTCTATTGCACATCTAAAGGTGTCCCCAAATGCTAGTGCTCCAAAACCCACCTCAGGCCTCTTTTATAATTTTAATTGACTCCTATGTATAAAGAATTCCCATAGCTGCCAGTTTAAATAAATTCAGTTCACTATGTGCCAAGAGTACTTTATTTTAATTCATTTGTACTTTTTCCCTAAAATCTATACTGTGAGGTCAAAGGCAGAACTAAAATAGGTATTGAGGAACAAAGCCTCAGCACTCTGTTCATCTTTTGGAGCAATGAGAAGGCTAGAGTGGAATGAACATTTTGACAGGGCGTGTAAACCAATTGGCCTGTTGTTGAACAATCAGTACTTCATTATTTTGAGTTGCCACCTACAAAACCAAAAAACCAATCGAAACCAAACCAAACCAAACCAAACCAAACCAAACCAAACCAAACCAAACCAAACCAAACCAAACCAAAAAAAACCAAAACAAACAAACAAACAAACAAAAACCTAAACTAAATTAAACTAGGAAAAGGGATGCAACCCTCAAATAGTGGGGAGTGGAGAAATATAACCAAGGACTCCCTTCTAGCTCATCCACTTCTAGAAATTCAAAGGTAGACTCTGCTTCTTGAGGAGGTAAGCCATCCATTAACACCACACCACCCATGTCTGCAGTAGTGATGCCTATACCACATACCTTATGAATAGCAAGTAGCAATCTTCCTTTCAGCCCCGTGTCTTGAAAAATTAGACAATCGTGATTCCAGTAATTTGCTCCAGGGTAGTGATGCCTCTCCTGCCCCTGAAACAGGCACTCCCATTCTTACTTTACAAATAGCATAAAGTAATCAATGTGCTACCTTCAGGTCCGCCAGGCTGCTTTGGTATCTAAATATGCGTATGTGTGAGCACCTGACAGCAGGTGGTTTGGTGTTTGCTTTACAATTACAATTGGATAAAGGACCCTTGAGTAACACGGCTATAACTTAACAATTAGAATGAACTGGGTTGACACATGGATTCACAAGGATGGTCTTGATTGGCCTGGGAGAGGGCAGTCTGTGGTCTAAGTGAATTGGTTAAAAGTGCACCTCAGTGGTATAAGTTATACCATTTCTGGACTGAAATTTTGGTGAGTAGAACTCATGTTGCATTCCAGCTTCCTCTAGACGCTTACCTAACTAGCATCCATGTGTTTCCTATACAAGTGCTGAGAGATCATAAGGCATAAAGACCCCATCCATTCAGACTCTTCTACCTCCATGGACTATGATTCTTTTGATCAGGGTACACAGTGCTTTTGGGAGCATTAGCGCCTAATGCATTGGCATGGAGAAAGAGTGTTCTTGTACCAATTCCTTTCTCCCTTTGGCTCATGACAGAACTAGAAATCCCTCTGAAAAACTTGAATTCCTTTACAAATACATTTTTTTTGCTATGTAAATCTTTTTGGTTTTGCTTCACAAGTATAGTTGGATAAATGGCTCTTGAATAAAATGGTTATAATTTAACAATTAAAAATTAACTGGACTAACACAGACATTTGCAGGAATGGAGTACTTCTTAGACATGCAACTGTGCTTTGTTTTTTGGGGGTGTTCACACACATGGGCACACCACAGTGCAATGTCAGGAGTGGGTACTTTGGGGAAAGCAGAATGAGAAGAGAATCCAGAAATGATGTAGAAAGGGAAGCAATAAGACATTTCTCCACATTCAGATGGACTCAATATAATATTGTAAAACAATATGTTTAGACACATAATTGAGGTGTGTATTTATGTGTATACATATATACATATGCACATACTATATGTACAGATATAAGTATATATTTAAGGTGATGCTTTGAGGTTTTTAAAAATTCAGAGTTTGTTCATGTTTAATATTTGACTTAGCTTCAAAAGAAATCGGACTCAAGGCTCGTGTAGAGGAACACTGGCTTACATTCTTTTAATCACTGTAAAACTATCAGACAAGAGACTTCCTTTCTGACCCAGGAATGATGGCCTCCAGAGAACACCTCCCCTAAACAAGGTGCTTCCCTGTTTCATGGACCTTGATCTGTTGTAGGTTGTCAGCCTTGAAACAGCCATAAAAGCATTTCCGTTGAAATGGTTCACTCTCAAGGGTTAGGCTGAAGCAAAATATGTAGAGTTGGATGTTCCTTGAGTTCAGGAGCAGGTCTTTTCAACTCCACCTTGTTAAGTTAGAAAGATGTCATGAATAGAAACATTCTTTCCACTTCAAAACTTGTTCAAGAAGGAAGGGCTCTTTTGTGGGACTGGTACTACACATAGCGACTCCGTGTGACCTTTACAGGGATCTCATTGGCGGTTTTATCTTGATTAAAATGGTTCTATTCACAGGAGGGGAAGGGCTGTGACATCATCCTGCAAAAGAAAATCTTCTAAAGAATGAGGTGATAAAGGTAAAGGGTAAGAAAAAAAAGATAATGCTTTCTTTTGGGACGGCGAGAGAAGAAAAGGAAAAAGCAAAGAGTAGAAGAAGGGGCCTTCACGCGAAGGAGGGGGCGGCAAAGAGAAGAAAAATAAAAGAGAAAGCGAGAGAAGGTGAGCAGAGCAGAGAAGGGGCCTACGTGCCCAGAAGAGACCCTCTACCCACACTGCCTTCCTCTCTCAGCAGGGCGAGGAGGAGGGCAGGCCCATTGTGCATTTTGCAGGGAAGACAGCCTAGCTCTCTATGTAGACTCTTCCTGAGGTTCACTGGGGTCTTGTGTAACCAAGAAAATATATAGTCTCAGATCTGCTTAACTTTAAACTCAAGTCTTTCCACAAAAGAAAGAAAATCTGTGTTTCATTTTGACCATTTCTCAACAATAGCCTTTAAAATAAATGCTGGGTGTACCCTTCTCTGACTTAGAAGACAGTAGACTGTACATTTTGCTTAAGCCCTCAGATTCCCCCAAAGAGCACAAACATTCTCTCTTTGCTACCTGAACCCACTTGTCTAGCTTCCCAAAATTTAACAGGACTCCTTTTGCTCCAAATGGGATGCTAAAAGCAGAGAATGATGTTGGAAATAAAACTGCCATAACTCGATGCTTCCTGGGGGATTCAGTTACTGCTGATGATGACTTGGGATCTCTTTGAAACTTACCTGTACATAGGATGATGAGGGTCAGCATGCATATGTTGTTAAGAGCAGAAGGATAGACAGAGGCACAGCTAATAAAGAACAGAGTTCTAGAGAACACACTAATGGGTTTGATTGAGTGGACAGGGGATAGAGCTTTGTAACAAAGGAATTGAAGTCTATTAGAAGGATTTATAGTTGCATCTGTGCACTGAGGGAAGAGGGTACAAGCACTCACTCTTTCTCTGTGACAATGTATTAGGTGCTAATTCTCCTAACAGCACTGTGTTCCCTGACCAAAAGAATCATATTCCATGGAGGCAGAAGAAGCTTAAAGCCAGGTTCTTTATGTTCTGTGCTCCTTAGGCAGTTGTGTAGGGAATGCACAGAAGCTAGCAAGGTAAGGGTCTACAAGAAGCCGAAAACCAATCTGAGTTCTACTCACCAAAATTTCTGTCCAGAAAGGACATAGCTTATCCCACAGGGGTAAACTTTTCACTAACTCACTGAGACTGCAGACTGGCCTGTCTCAGCTCAAGGAAACCACAATTGTTATTGTGTTTAAAGATAACATTAGCTTTTGATCTAACCACTCACTGTTAGAGTATTTTGATTTTCACTTATTTTCTGTCCTTAGTAACTACAAGGGATAAGCATAACAATTTACAAAATGTTGGAATTACTATTACTTCTTTTTTTTTTTTTCATTTGAATGTAGGTCCTATAAAAACAATGAAGTGTTTAGTATTTGGATATTCCCAGAGAAAGAACAATCCCTTAAATAGTACCTGAGAAGGCTTAGTCTTATATTTGTGTGTGATGCTTCTAATTCATTCCATAGGTTATGGTTTTATATAGAACTACCTGTTTGTAAACCTATAGCTATACAATGCTACTGATCTCAAGAACTCTTAAACTCCCCTGTATCAGAGGCAATTGATACCCAGGTGGAGATCAGCATAGGCATGCATGTGTTTGTGTGCCTGTCTATGCATCTGTGTGCTTGTGGCCTGTGTACAAATGCATGTGGAGGCAAGAGATAAATACCTGGTGTTTTTTTTCAATCTTTATATTGGTCTCAGGCTCTCAGGCTTGCATGTTGACCACTTTAGTGTCCAATTCTCCTTCCAAGACCACTGCAGTTATCTTGTGATTTTTCCCTGCTTCCAAAGTCTTTTAGGTTCCAGCTAGACATAGACAATGGCATGAAACCATATTTCTTTTTATAACTGTGCTGGCTAATATTATGTTAATTTGATGCAAGCCAGAGTCATTGGCGAGGAAGGAACTTCAACTAAGAAAAATGCTTTAATGATACTGGGCTACAGAAAGGCCTATAAGGCATTTTCTTGATTAGTGATTGATGTGGGAGGACATAGCTCATTGTGGGTGGTTCCATACCTGGGCTGGTGGTCCTGGGGTCTATAAGAAAGCAAGCTGACAAGGTAACATGGGGAAGTCAGTAAGCAGCATTCTTTCATGGCCTCCTCACCAGTTTCAGCCTCCAGGTTCCTGCCCTGTTTGAGATCCTATCCTGACTTCCTTCCAAGGAGTGACTTGGAAGCATAAGGTAAATATATCCTTCCCTCCACAGGTTGCTTTGGTCATGGTGTTTCATCACAGCAATGGTATTAACTTCAACCAGAACAAAAATGTTTATTCCATCCCAAGTGTATTTGTTCCTTTGACTTCCTTACTCCAAAAGAACTGGACAATATCTGGCCTCACATGTACATATGGCTCTCCTTTAGATATTTGGTGGCTCAGAAACCTAGAACTCAGTTCATGCCCTTGGTAGAGCATCATACTCAGCATTTATCCTAGTTAGGACCACAAAATGCTGCTGCTTACAGACTTCCTTTCCTTGGCTTACTCTGCCTGCATTCTTAGAGGAATCAGGACTACCATTCTAGAGGTAGGCACAACCACAGTGATCTGGGCCATCCCCCATCAATCACTAGTTATGAATATGCCTTACAGCCAGATCTTATGGAGGTATTTTCTCAGTTGAGCTTCCCTCCATTCAGATAACTTTCCCTTATATCAAGTTGACATCAAACGATTCAGCACAATACTCTAGGGTAAACCACTTACCTCCATCATTGTCTATTGGGCACACTCTACATAGCTGATTGGCTTCAGGAGACTTTGGAAGACATTGTGTACATATTCCAACATAGAGGAGTCCTGAAATAAAATAAAACAGAGGTTTACTAAGTTGAAAATGTAGCCTTATTTCCTTCCAGAGCACAAGGACAGATGTAGTAAGAAAAATACTCCAGGCAAAGAGGTAAAGAGAACCAGAAAATAAGCACAAATCCTGCCTAAGCTGGCATTACCCAGGAAGACTGACAGTAGTTTTAGGCAGAGAAGTATGCAAAGGGCCTAGTCCTTGCTCAACAAAAATATAAGGACATAAGCAAACCATTTCACCTCTTTAAGCACCTGTCTCTACAGCCACAACACAGAAATGCTTTGTATACAGCAATAAATCCATGTTTTAAACCTGACATTAGATTGTGGACGTTTAGCCTCCACCAATTTGGTCTTGGAGCAAGAATCCTATAAAAGTGGATGGGATCTTTCTCTATCTATTGAGTGGAATATAAACAAAGAGATTGGCACTTTTTCAAAGATATGATTTACTGCATGGTATTATTTTCATAATTTCATGATAATGAATGACTCAAGTAATAGTGCATAAAACTCTTTTGAATCCAATAATACATGAGTATACTAAAGATGGCAGACTTGGGCATTCCTTGCTTCTAGCTGCAAGTGAAATCTCTGGTCTCTGGACAATAGGTTTCAATTTTTTTCTTAATAGATGGAGCGATTTGAAAACAGTGTACAGCACATAAGCTCACTTGCCATAATCAGTTTGAATTACCTTATATTTATTTGATTAAGTAAAGAGAGGTCTAACCTAGAGACCATTTATAAGCTGAGCACTACCTATGCACGTTCTGGTAGGAACAGAAGGCCAAGAATAAAATCTTATATCAGACCTAATTCCAAGGAACTTGAATGTGAACAGAAAAAGTCTTAGAGATGCCAAGTTTGCTGCTGCCATGGGAGCAAGAAGATGTTCTTCTTCCACTGAGAACAAGAAACACTTGAGGAGTGACTGCACTGTCTATCTTACACACAGGGGTTGCCCCTTGAAAGAGGAGACCATAACAGATACCTGTTAGATATGCCAAGGACATGTCATTGTATGTTCTAGATTTTTGGGAGAGATTTTCAAGAACCTATTGCAACCTGTGGTTGAATTATAGGTGTTTAATCAGCACAAGTTTAGCATTTGAGTAGAACTGGAAAAAGATGAAAGCTAAGAGAAAAACGATGAAGAAGAATAAAGAAAAGTAACTTTCTTAGGAAAACTGCCACCCCAAAGACCATGTGGGAAAGAACTAGGATTGGGTAAGGTCAATTACGTCTAAATTCAAAGGGCACTGGAAATTTCAACCTACAGGATCTGCTGAAGTCAATATTAAAATATAACTAATAAGCTATGCTACAAATTATCAGCCTAAAGGACATTCTTACCTCCAGTCTTTAAACATCCTAAAATAAAGATACCATCCTTTCAGCACATGTTCATTAAAATCCAGCTTGTCATAGGGTCATAGAGACCAAACTTTGTACCTATGAAGGAACAAGCCAGTGCATCTCACTATGCGGCTAAGGTCACTGGTTTATTTTTTTCTTTCTGGATCAAGAAAATTAGTATACTTTTAAATATCAATATCATTGAGTACATATTCATAATGATGCACAGGCATGTCTGCCTGCCTGCCTACACACACACACACACACACACACACACCAATACAGACAAACACACATGACAGGGAGCAATTGGCTGCTGTTCCCAGCTCTCCTTTCCAGTTGGGATAGGAGATCAGTGAAGCCTCCTCCCAAGTAAGGATTTCCCTAACAGTTTTCCCTTGACTGATCTGAATGCCTCTCTTTCAAGGCACAGTTGGGTGTCTTCACAGCAGTGGTCTTATCTACATGGGGAGAAACTGTAAGAGACTCAAGAAAGTCTCCATATTGGTACACAGATATTTTGGCAGCCCATCAGGGAGCTCTCACCTCTCCTGGGGGATGTGTTTGCATGCAGTGGGCACCTGAAGGCATTGTTGCAAGCTGACAACCAAGAGCTCCTTCCTGCCACTCTTCCGGTGTCAATGGGCCTCATGCTGGAGCTGCTGAGAATCCCAGTCATTCAAGAGAGAGTTTGCCAAGAGGAGCAAACAGAACAGAATTGTGTTACATAAATCGAATTGAGCTGGAATCTGACTGTGTCTTCAGTGTTTGGCACAAGGCTGATTTCTTCAACAGGATCTCTGTGATACACAACAGCTTTTCCTTGGACTCCAAGTCTGCCCTGCTGCTGCTTCCTTGGTTGCTTGCCTACTAAAGGAAGAAGATGATAAAATGGATCTGAAATTCTTTCAATGCCTATTTTAAATGACCATGTTTGCTTGTTTTAAGGTTTTATTGTGGTTGGTGATGTTATATTTTAGAGTAAAGAAAAGCTTGGAAGTATATTTAGATAAAGTATTAGTTATTGTTCTTGTCACTGTTACCAAATATTTGACAACAGACAGCTTAAGAGGGGAAGAATTTATTTTTGCTCAAGATTTGAGGGGACAAAGTCCATCCTGGTAGAGAAGGGATGGCATGGAGATCATTGAGATGTGGGCTGATGGCTGGGACTCCTCAGATATGAAAGGATGAGTAAGAGATAGAAAAAGAAGAAACAGGTTAGAATGCTGTAAGGCATGACCACTAATGACTACTTTCTTCAGCTAGACACCACAGCAGAGAGGTTCAACAATCCCCCAAAGAGAACTTCTCAATGGGAACAAAGTATTCAAATTTTGAACATGTAGGGGATACTGAATTACTGATAACAAGGTATGTGTTGTGGGATGTGTGTGTGTGTGTGTGTGTGTGTGTGTTTAAGAATATTTTTGAAAATTAAAATATACTAGGACATGGTAGTGTGGGAAGTTAGTTCTGTTAAAAAAGTGCTTGACATGTAAGCATGTGGACCTGTGAAAAGTCTCAGTCTCTAGAACACACACACACAAAGCCAAATGAAGTGTTGAGGCATATTCTTGCTATCCCAGCACTGGGCTGGTAGATCTCTAAGAATAGTGGCTTGGTAGCCTAGGTGATTTGGGCCATTTGAGACAAGTGAAAAACCCTACCTCAAAACATATGTTGGATGATTCCTGAGAAACAGATACTAAGCTTGCTCACCAGCCTCTAAATACAAGTGCCCTGTATGCAAAAGTGTACACACACACACACACACACGCACACGCACGCACACACACATGCACACACGCACACTATAATAAAATGAGAAATAAGAAATGTGATCACTGTATTTATGTGTCTTATAACATCATGTAACTACTGAATTGGGGAGCTATTCTGCATGTTATAGACAGAACATTTCACAAGGCAAAATACATTGAAGGAAGCATACACGTCCTTTGGTGCTCATTTGCTCTGCTAAACTTCAGTGAACAAAAGTTCACTTGTTCATACTTGGCACAGTATTTTCTTGATTATGGCACTACCACTTCTAGATCCTTGCAATGCTCTTTGTCCTCGGTCACAGGATGCTTGGTCACAGCACGTGCTGTTCATGGTTCATTGCTTCAGATGAAAGAGAGTGATTCTGCTCCAAGAGCTTTCTCATAGACACCGTTGAGTCAGCACATTTGAATTTAAAGGACTCTTTACATAGTGATCTAGCTTTGTACTTATGATGGGTATAAAGAGCCACAAGTCCTTCTCAAACAACTTCTCAAACCAGCTTCAGAATCCACAGGGTGTAAAGCTACAGACCTCCTGTCCTGTAACCTTCAGAACATAAAGGCTGTCAGGGAAAAGTCCAGAACATAGGGAGTGTGTGTGTGTGTGTGTGTGTGTGTGTGTGTGTGTGTGTGTGTGTAGGATCACAACCTCAGCTATTTCTCCTTAGGCATATTAAATACTGTTTTACAGTCAGAGTCTCTCATTAACCTAGACTTCCCTACAAGGTAACTGTGGCTGGGCGTTGATGTTCAGGAGTGCTACTGTCTCTATTTCCCCAGGGCAAGGAAGACAAGCACACTATCATACCTGACTACTTTCAAATGGATTCCTGGTGAGTGAACTTAGAAACAAGGTTAGCAGTTTAACAACTGAGGTATTTCCATTTCCCTTGTGATTTGCTCTTGTATTTAAGTCATTTGGTTAATCAATAGTGATTGCTTTCAATATTCCTTTAAAATGGAGTTTTATGTCAGAAGTGTATGTTTATGGGCCTGTTAGGTGGCTCCGCAGGCAAAGGCATTGCTATCAAACCTAGTGACTTGAATTTAATCCCTGGGAATTATAGAAGTAAAGTACCAATTCCTTGGGTTATTCTCTGAAATCCACACATGCACCATAGTACATATTCACATACATGCAAGTACACACACACATACACACACATACACACACACACACACACACACACACACACTAGCATGCATGCTTTTATATGCAGACAAACACAACTCACACACAGTAAATGTAATTTAAAAATTTATAAAAGAATTTTATGTTTGTAATCTCAAGTATATTTTATTGCTATTGTGTGGATTATCTGTTGATCCTTAGCTTAATATAAATGTATTGTGCACTGCTGTATGATTAAAATTGAGATAATATTTTGTATTTGTTGGTTCACTGTATTATACTTCCAAGAATACACAAGGAAAAATAGTTACCGTACTCTTTCTTTAATTTATATTTATTTTCCAGACTTTAAAAAATCTCAACGTTCCTATAAAACTTTTATCATCCACAAAAGAAGTGCAATTTCTTTGCTGAAAATTACTTCCAGTGTCTCCTTGTACACTTGTTGTAAATCTGATTAGCATAGAGTTTCCTTGTTAAGTATTTGGAGTATAGGACTTACCATCTTTCTTACCTAACATTTGAAGTTGATGTTGCAATGCAGATATGAATATGGAGCATAGAGCAACCTCTAGCCAAGATGTTTGGACACTACTTAAGCAGGAACACAAACAGAGTGAATTCTTGGCACTATGAGGAAAGCTTCATATTCAAGGTTTCTGAATAAGAGAAATGGTACACCATCATGATTATTCATTTCATGTGTCAACTTGACTCAGTCATAGAATATTTAGATACTTGATTAAATCTTACTCCGCATTAAAAGAGAGAGAGGATATTTTTCTATGTGAGATTAAGATTTGAATTGGTGGACTGAATAACACAAGCAGCTCAATCCAACGCAGGTTTTACTCCAAGCTGGAGAATGAAAGTCTGGGTATAGTGAAAGTCGAATGTCTCTGAATGTCTACAAGCCAGGTTGTTCTGTCTTCTAACTCAGAACTGGGCTAGAATTTATACCTTTAGTTCTCCCGGGTAACCAGCCAATCAACTGTACAATTTGATTTTTCCTTTCTCTATAGTCAAAGTAACAAATTCTTTAAAGATAGATGTTAATGATAGACAGATGATGGATATAGATAAATACCTACAGATTATTGTAGGACCTATTGGAGGACCTAGAATATTGTAGGTCTTATTAGGTTTTAATTCCTTATCTTTCCACACAGAGAGTCCCTGTATGTACCCCGGTGTTCTAATACCATTTACCTGACCCTAGGATATTCAATCAAAATCAGGTGAGTGTAACTGACCTTCCCAAATAGCCGGTGTATACATTAATGGAGCAGGAAAATGGATAGAAAAATATACTAAAAAATATCTTGACCATTTAGCAAATGGTAGATGAAAACTAAGAAATAAATACATGGCAAAGTTTTGCAAGTGAACTTAGGTAAATAAAACTATATAAGCTGTATATGGTGTGTGTGTGTGTGTGTGTGTGTGTGTGTGTATGTGTGTGTGTGTGTGCGTGCACGTGCACATGCTTACATATGTCCATATGCAGAGGTTTAGTTACATATATGTATAATTCAGTTAACACATTTTATGCTTTAAAAACTTTAACAAAAGTGTACATTTCACTTCATTTGCACGTTATTTGTTCATCTGTGATCACATGTTGTTTTATGAAAGAATAACTTATTAGGGTGAGCGAAACTTCAGTTAAGGAGAGACCACAGACCTCTCATTTCTTGAGGCTATAAGTCTCTGGTCATAATGATTTTTCTTATTGTTCGCACACCTGTGAAATCAAAACCTAAAACCAAAACCAGAAATCAATGTCTTTGGTATCCCACATAAAGCCTTACAAACTGTGTTCAATAAAAGTCTGCCTGGTTTTCTCATGCTCCATACAGAGACGGAAGTGACTAAGGTCTCAGTAGTAACCTTCAACCCTACCCTGCACACATGCCTTAGAGAACAAAATCCACAATCTCTCTTTCCATCTCAGGGCTTCTCAGGTGTGTGTCTTGGAGGCATTTTGCCCTTGAACAGACACTTGTCAATATCTGGGCTGCTTTTTGTTATCACAGCTGCAGAGATGGAATGATGAAAACATTCCATGGGAAAGACTAAGAAGACTCCTAAAAAACCAGATTTAAGCAAGATAACCACCAAGCAAGGAATTATACCATCCAAAATGGGTCAAAATTCAAAACCTCTGCTCTCCACTCTCCACAGCTCACACGGTGATTTGTATGTTGACAGGATGTGTGATATGCATTTAAATGGCTGGCAAAGGTTAAAGCCAAATACAAAATTCCCTTCTCTCTTCTCTTTAACGGAAATGGAAATGAAGAAAATACATAATGAAAAATGGAAAAAGTTTTAAAAAAAGAAAGAAAACAGAAATAAGTAAGTAAAACAATAGAAAAAAAAAGAGTTAAGGTAGACTGCAGGTTTATGCTTTGTTTCCCAAAAGCAACTTCATATCCACTGATTCAACAACTTATAGGAGAAGGAGGACTCATGAAGGGAAGGCTGACTTTGAAGAACAGATTGAATCTGATGTTAGGTATTTGACTGATTCATGGGGAAAGGATAGTCCTTGAGTTTAGTTAATGTTCATTGTTGACGTGATTCTGTATAATTATACTTGCTATAACATTAGCCCTAAGGCAAGTACTTGAACTCATAGAGTGTGAGCAGCACCCTATGTTATATGTCAGTCGCACATAGGTTAGCTCAGTAGTCACCATCATGTGTTTTGTGAAAGTCATATAGAGGGACTTAGTCATCTCAGTGAGATAGCTGGAAACTTTACTATATTAAAAGGGATTTTGTATCATTGCTATGATTATTAATTTTTAATAGACAAGACAGAGACAACATGGCCAAATGAATTTGTCTCTTATAAGTGTACATATGACCATTCTAGCCATGGGGCTTAGTCAATGTGCTCAGCATGGCTCTTGTCTGAAAGCAGAATGATTTTGTTTTCTTAGCTACACTTTTATCTTCTATGTAACTTCAGAAGCGCAATTGTTTTTTGCATGTTATAAGAGGAAGACATGAATGACTTCTTATACATTAAATTCTATAATACATTATATAGTATAAATGCTCTATGTTTTTTATTAAAATATGTTCAGAAGTCTCTTGAGATAGATGCACAAGTTCAGAGAAACATTGAAAGGAAAGATTCTGTGGACGATAAGATGCCAGGGATATACCTCCAAACCCCAAGCACAGCTCAGAGGACCAATATACCCTTTTCAAGATTGACAACTGATCACTTAATTCCATTATAAACTTTATGTGTAGAAGAGCACTTGAGACTGTACTTCACCTAAGCACATCTGTTGGGAAAATCCCATAGGAACTTGACCATAGCCATCTTCTTTAATCACAAATACAAGGTAAGATTAAGACTCCTGCACTCCACTGAGAATTTCCAGGGCCTACCTGCTGTCTTTGTGTGGTTGTGTCAGACCCTTCCAGAGCAGTATAATATCATGATCAAAACAACTTCTCTGGTACCAACACTGGAAGGAGCCTCTTCAATGTCAAGCTTGTAACTTAAAGAGGATGCCAGGATTATTATACTTACATGATAGCTTTACGTTAGCATTTTTGTTCTTTTTCAAAGAATCAAAATCTTCTCATTGCATTGCGTGCTCGCCATTTTGTTTATGGACGAAATATTTTAAGCTATTTTCTTATGGAGAATCTCTAAGGAAAGATAATGTTGTAAAAAGAAATTGAAACCTAATTTAAAACTTAGCAGAAGATTTAGAGTCACAGGAAAGGCAAATACGTGGAATAAGAGAGGAAATGAAATGTTAGTAGAGTACACTTACTTGATTTTTCGCTATGTTGTAGAAACATTAAGAAATATGATGGGTTTAGAGAGATGGCTTTGCAGTTAAGATCACTAGTGCTTTTCTGGAGGAACTGGGTCTGATTCCCAGCACCCACATGGTACCTCACAATCAACTGTAACTATAGTTCCAGGGATTCAGTACCTTTGTCTGGCTTCCGCAGGCACAAGCACACATGAGTGGCACAGACACACAAAATAATAAGAGTATTTAATGTTTGAAAAAGAATTCTGACAGTGTTTTAAATATAAACAAGAACTGGGGGAAAAAAGGGTTGTTCCCATAGATGGTGACATGAATTGATATAAACCATTGTAAAATATTTTGTCAATATATAGTAAAATTATGAACTCTTATATTAGCTGCCTGTCAGTTCTTTTCTTTAGTATGTATCTTAGAACCATATGAAAAAGAATTTTCAAGAAATCTTTACTTAAAAAAATGATGTTGAAAAGTTTTTATATTTGCCAGCAGATTAATGGAAAAGAAATGTAGAATATTCATAAATGCAAGAGTTAAGTCCATGGCAATTATCTTGAGTTATAGGTGCCAATATATTTGCATATCAGAAGAAAAAGTAAAAAGAGGTAAGAAAGGTAAAAAGCAAAAGAGGCAATTTGAGCAGAACTATACCAACACAATAGGTAGGAAAAACACACCACATATACAGACACATGTACCTATACTCATGACAGAGCATGTGCATGTTGTGCATTCATGCTACACATATTATGAATATGCATGTATACCTTCACTAAAAATAAATGGCTTGTCAAGTAGATAAGCTAAAATATGAGGTTATATCTGATTTCTACACCATATTTCTTTGTCTTTTGGGAAAACTAATACTCATAAATGAAGTTCTAACGTGTGCATGCATTTATTTGCATAGAAAGTGAGGGGATATAAGGTGAAGGTATTTAGCAGTTGCTATGCTGAGTACAGACAGTGAAGACAAATGGAAACTATGTAATGTTCTAGCCCATACGGACACACACTGTTGAATGTGAGATCTGCGGTTCATAGGGTACATCAATAAACCCCAAATTATTATGATTTTTAAATTTCGAATGTTAATTCACAAACTAGTGACTACAACTTTGGCATTAAAATAAGTCATTTATGAGGGAGTTTTTTAGGACAGTTCTCACTATAATGAACTTTGTTAGACCCTTTACTATTTTAATGTCAGAAAGCTACCATTTTAGTTATTAACTTATATCTCACAGACATTCTTTTCTCCATCAAAGCAATGGATAGCTTTGGCAGGATGCTGATTTGTGACTTATCAAGCAAACTGTGACAGGACAGATGAGAATGATACAGCTTGTTGCATGTGCACATGTGTGTTCATTTTAGACAAATGCACTAATGCATTCATAATAAATCCTAAGGGCTCAAGTTTCAAGTATGAAGAAAGCATCCTTTGGCCTTCCACTAGATTTGACCCACTATGTCTGACATGAATAGCTCCCATTGCACCCTTTACATCTGTAGTTGTTTTTTGTCTGGATGTAGGAACATAGATACGCTGATAAAAACGAACTGTCAAAATAAAGAGGATGAGTATCTGTGACCTTCAGAGTCTCCCGAGTTACTTATGGGCTGACAACAAGAATGGTACACGTATCAGAAACTATTTGAATACCATGATACAAAAGACAAATATAATTTAATAATGAACTGTCAATAAGAAATACTGATAGTTCCATAATTGCTATGCTAAAGATATGTGGATAGATCACATCTTTTTCCGGCTCATAGTAATGGAGAATTGGTTTAGCAGTCATTGTAAAATGTACTTTCCAATTTGGGATGATCTACTTGATGTGTGTGTGTGTGTGTGTGTGTGTGTGTATGTATGTGTGTGTGTGTGTGTAAGTACACAACTACACTAGACTGTGAACAACAGATCCAGATACCAGGAAGATGACCTTTGGAATAGAGAGAAATATATTCCTGGGAATAATTAATTTAAGTATTTATTTTCATAAATATATGTTTAAGATTGCTTCACATCAAGAGGGTGAGACTCCAAAATGAAAGTGTGGACGGGAAGTCAGTCCCCATTTAGGGTAACTGTAGCCACTGGGAAACTAGGGTGGGATTTTTGGAAAGACAAAAACAGGAACCTCTGAGTTCTGAGACTCAACTCGGCCCATCTCCAGATGATTCCTGGAAAACCGTTTCTTTAACTATGTAGGGTGAAGTGAAGAAGACCTTCTTGCAATGAACCAAAAGGATACCAAATCCTGGTAGTAGAAATTTAGGAATGAAAAAAAAAAAAAACCAACCCCAAAGTTAAATACACAAAGAAAATTGCTAGAGAAGAATAGACTAGGAAGAAAAAAGATGATAGAAGGAATCATGTTCTGACTGTGGTAGGTGCTCCCCCAACAGGGCTGCTTTGTGTGGCCTTGGTGAGAGGACACACCTACCCTGGAAGAGAATTGATATACCAGGGTTGAGGAATACCTTGGGGAGCATCCTTTCAGAGGAATAACGGAAGGGAAATGGGAGGAGGGTCTCTGTGCGGGAGGACTGGCAGGAGGGGCAATGTTTGACATAAATAATTAATTAAGAAAACCCAGCCTCCAAAGGATGTGTATGCGTCCAGGAATAAACACTGTGCATTTTTTCAAATTACTAAATAAAAAGGAAGGAATTCTGTAAATAGGCTGAAAAGTTTTTAATTGAAATAGAGAAAGACTTAAGTTCACTGTGTTAACAGAGCTTCAGGGATGACGGCAATATTAAAGGCTTTAAAACTACACATAATCAATAGCCTGAGAGGAAATGAAAAACAGAATTAAGAGTGTAAATAACAGAAATTGTTATTAAAATGCACATGAAGTCAAAAGATTATGGTTTTAGGGATCTCAGTGATCCTGAAGAGTGTAGGGTACAGCAATCCCTACACATAGATGTAGCAATCTCTTCCTATTAGCATCTCATTATTTACAGAGGTACAGTAACAACCTTTAGGAAAGAGACACAGATGACAACTACCAAGTCAGTAGAAACAATGAATGCTAGAAAACAAAGGGATAATGTCTTCTTAAAGAACTAACACATATGCATACAGCTCAACCCAGGCACTTATAGTTAGTGGAGATATTATATAAATATCAAATTAGAAAATTTTCAATGGAAGAGCAGATAACTTGGTAGATAAAAATGTGGGAGTGTGAAAGACAGCCTGTTTTCTGGTCGAGCTAGGTTTAAACTCTGGAGACCAAGCAGGTGTTCCTGCAAGTGACAGAAGGCCTGTGTGCCATGCTCCCAGACACTAGGCTACTAACAGGAGGCTCCAGCTCCATAATTCTATGGCCACCAGTCACTTAGGGCAATTATCCAAACTCCTGGTATTCTGTCTGGACTCTACCCCCAAAGTTACCTGGCAACAGCCAGTTATGCTCCTCCCCAAGGTTACCTGGCAACAGCCCACTATAAAAGGGGCTGTTTGCCCCTTCTCCCTCTCTTACTTACTCTCTTACTCTTGCTTCCCACTTGCTTCTCTCCGGCCTTCTTGCTCCCCCTTTCTCTGCATTCCCTTTACCCCTCTCTCCACGAGGCCATGGCTAGACTCTACTTCTCTACTTTCTCCCTCTCTCTGCCTTTCTACAATAAACGCCTTAGTGTTGGAGCAATGGAGCAGGTCCTCTCAAGAGCCATGTCTGATCTCACACAGCAGGACTCTTAAGTGTTTCCAGCCACAGTTTCCACCAACCCAAGACTTCAAGCAAGCCAAAAGACACTCCTCCCCACAGAACCAGCCTGAGCGCTCTCCTCCTATCCTTTTTCCTTTGGCCTGTCCTTAGGCCCCTTCTCTGTTCTCAGCTCTTCCACGACATCCAGCAGTGTCTGTGCTGTTCAAGAACCTGAAACCCCGTCGTTCTTGGCCTCCATGCAGGCCCAGGAACCTCTAGCCAATTCCGGCAGGTCCACAGGGACCTCAGGCTGTGCTTGCCTAACCCTGGAGTGGGCTTCTATGGCTTCTCACAGCCCAACACCCGTGCAGTAGCAGTGTCTGCCTCCATGAGAGACCCTAGCCTTGTGGCAGGCTGGACGAAGGGCCACTACCTTTAACCCACATAAAAACACTTGTTATGGAAGCCTGAGTGTCTGAGTTTGCATCATGAGACACACTGTTGGAGGACAGAAATGTCTCCTGAATGTTGCCCCCTGAAGAACATAGACATGTAGTGGTATATGCAGGATGCCCCATGCTAATATTAAATAACAAAGAACAGAAGATTAAGAATTACTAATCACCACGCCCCAGGTTTTTCAAGAATATTCCAAAATATAAACAAGTTGTAAAATCTCAGAATGTCTTGTGGGATGGTACTTCTTGCTTACACCAAAGCCTTCCTGGTGAAAATGTCTGAGAAAGAATTAACCATTTCTTGAACAAACGCAACAAAGTAAAGCTGAAGACCACTCTAAGTTGAAATGAACCAACACTGACTCTTGCCTTTTGGCTCAAACTGCTTTTGTAGTTAAAACTGCCACCAATATTGGGCAATATCTCCTTGAATGTTTCTCTTCAAGCTATGACAGTTTGACATGGGCATGGTTGCTGTTTGAGAGACATCATGGAATAGTCATTAAAACAGAATCTATAAACAGAGCAACAGTGCACGTACCCTTAATCCCACCATCGGGCAGATGTAGGTATGGAAAAGAGTTTGACGCTTGCTTCTTTGCACCTAGAACTGGCTGTGGGCAACTATATTAAATATGTAGGCAACTGTATTAGATGTGTAGAGTCTGAGGAAGCTATATTTCAAGTTTCCAAGCTGTGGTGGTTAAAACAGTGAAACCCCACCCCCATAGCCTTCAACAGCTATGAGACTGTTCCATCTTCCAAACAGCACTTTCGCTACCCATTTCAGATGTAGTTGCAAAGAGTTCCTCTAGTGGAGGAGCTGGGATGCCCTTTCCCCACTGGACAGGAGAGGTAATCCCAAAGAGAAGGCTCAAGAGCACAACCAGGGCTATTCACTGACAAGCCAAGAGAGTTTACCCTGCCTGTCCAATAGCTGTGATTGTTATAAAAAAAAAAAAAACAAACGACAAAGCTCTCTCTATTTTCCATTCCCTCCTTCCAAAAGGAGAAGTTTATTTTGAAGTTGCCATGTTCTGGACATGTGGAAAGGGCATTGCCCATATGTGTTGTGTTACAGAGGTGGTTTAGAACACAAAAGTATTTGCTACCAAGCCTAACAACCAGAACTTGATCCCAAAGATCTACTTGGTAGAAGGAGTGTTCTGAGTCACAAAAGATTTCCTCTGTCAGAGGAATATATTTATAACATTTATTAATATATATATATATGTGTGTGTGTGTGTACATATAATATTTTATTAATCAATACCTCAAAGTACTACAGTTGACCTTAACTCTGAGGAAGATATTAGTTAGTGTAGGACATCCAGTGTTGAAATAGTCTAACGAAAAACTTAAGTTACCTCACAAGGACTTAAGAAAAGATCTGTTATAAGCTAGAACACATTCATTTCCAACTGTGAAAGACAGCTTGGGGTAGAATGTTGAATTTCATTATTTCTTTTCTTCGTCTTCTCTGCAGTTTTTTCCTTAGGAAGCAGCAGCCTGTCAAATAGAGGGTATATTTTCTACCATCCTTCACAAGTCCTTGTATCACATGATCAGCCTCTCATCCATGATACTAGAGTAAATACAATAATCAAAATTTATAAATATCTTATATTTAGAGACCCATGATTAATGCATACTTGAAATTCTAAAACCCTTGATCTGTTTAGTGGCAAGCTGGAACTTACAGTTGTTGACCTGGAATTGGTTTCCTGCACTGGGTATGAGGAATTTGCTGAGAAAAGCATCTTTCTCTCTAAACCATGCCTAATCTTACCATAACTACCTGTGAATATCTGTGAGTTTGCATCTTTCCCGCATTCGATAGGAGCTAGGAAACAGGCAAGTGCAGTGTCACTGTACAGTTCGACTTTAGAAAGAATTTGCTGGCTAGAGCCTTATAGTGTGTCTTGTCTCTGATAAAGTCCATCCCCTATACAGGGATAGTTATCAATGATCTGGTTGGAGGAAAAGTGATGGTTCTATCTATTTCCTTCTTCTTAGTAGATCATCACCCAGCAGATACATCACAGAAGTTAGTGGAAACAGTACTAGGCTTTCCCTCACACAGGCTGAGGAACATTCACCTTTTCCACTTGAATAGTATAGGTGAGATCTCTACAGCCCTTTCCCCTAACTTATCTAGACTGTAGATATGTTGGTTGTTCAATTTTCTTTCTTGTCACATCTGCTACTTCTGTTGAGCACCAATGTAAATGCACTTTCCTTTCTCTCACTCTTCTGCTGGGAATAAAAGTTGTTTGTCTAAAATTTCAAACATTCTTCCTGAGCACTTTTGATTTTAATCTCAGAATAACAACACATTACTGAGGAGATTTGTGTCTGCCTTTGGATCCTGGGTTATTTTCTATCTAGTAACTGAGGATTCCCTCCATAATTCTTTATAAATCAGCTGAGTATACTTTCAGGTCTTGGGGGAAACCAATATACTCTTTATTGCTACTATGCTAAGGGCCACCTGGATAGATGTTTTCCTAGGAAAAATATT
The DNA here is from genome assembly GCF_978045245.1 of Mus caroli. NCBI lineage: Eukaryota > Metazoa > Chordata > Mammalia > Rodentia > Muridae > Mus > Mus caroli. Next base: position 77,513,819 of record NW_028227263.1, on the reverse strand, counting down.
GTCATTAATTTAACATTTGTTGTCCAGGTGACAACAGAATGTACACACATCCCAACCTGTCCTGCCTCTCCTCCTGTTCTTCCTGCTCATGTCCATCATGGCTTTGTCAGGGTAGCTCCCTACCTTGTGTTGTGTCTGTGTCTCTGTATTTCTCCAGGTGTAACTGGTGTTTCTAAATTTAGTAGAATGTTCAGTTTGTATTTCCACTACAGATAAGTAATAACCCACATAGATTTCCTGCAAATTAGTTCTCCCTGCTGGATCAATTTCTTTTTAGTTGTATATCCTTTGGCATCTATCTCATCTGCATGCTACTAGGGTTCAACAATTTTAACCATTCTTTTTGATCTAAAAATCTCATTCATGGAGTCTCTTCACAACTTGTTTTACATATATGAACTTTCTCATTTGATATATTTTTACCCACACAGTTTTGGCCACTTTCTGTTTAGGGTTCTGTTTTCCTTGTTACTATAAGACCATAGTACGTTAAACGTTGAGTCGGTCACCTAAATTTCCTTTATCATCTTTGAATCTATGGTACCAAATATAGCAAATTAAACACATAGGTTCCTTCCGATGCATTATTTTCCTCAGCAACTGATTCTTCCTTGGGTCTTATACAGTGCCCAAAATATAGTGTGCAATCTCTGTGTTTTTATATATACACACAAATGTAGGAATGAATGACTCAATTAAACTTGATACTCCTATCTTGGGAAATATTTTAATCTTCTCAAACTGTGGTATTTGAATTACAATGTGACATCCTTTCATCTCCTTTCTCTTTGCTCTCTCTGCTAAGGCTGTTCTACAGTGGGAAAATTAGCCTGTGTATGACGATTTCACAATAGTTTCTATTAATAGAAAATGATGTAGAAGCTGAAAGCAAAGTAAAAAATCCTATAAGTGATTGGGAGGGGGTGCTAGGAACTACCATAAAGCTAAGAACAATCTTGCAAATTAATTCACAGGTGAAGGCAGAAGGGAAGACACTATCTCAGAGTTCAGTACTGGCCCAGGAGAGGGAGGGAGAATGTGGCAGAGGCCACACTTTAAGAATACTAGAAAAGATTTTATAACAAATTAGACTCCAGAAGAAACTGCTTCTCGTGTTACAGGCCATCATTATGCACAGCTATGGAACGCTGGCGTGCATTAATAATAAAGATCAGTGCCGCCTCCTAGGAAAAATACAGGCTTCCTTTAATTAACTTAAATTTTTTTTATCAAATTGATTGAAAAGCTCTTATCCATTTTAAATTTTTTTCCCCGTTCAAGTATTTCATGCACGGGCTGAGAGCAGATTGATTCTAACCAGCTTTTAAAATTGTGTGCTTGCTTCATGGCTTAGACATATGAGTGCAACAAAGCCTAAATCAGACCATGAATGATATGAAAACAAGAAAGAGAATATATACAGCTTACTATGTAGAAAATACTACTTCTTTTTGCTAAGAAAAGCAGAGTGATAGCATCTTCTTTCATAGAAGCTCAGAGGACCTGTTGTGTCTTAATAGAGAGCTGGTGTTTTGTAGGCAAAGCAATGTATCTATTCATGATAACTCAGGAACACTGCAGGAGAGCACAGCGAAGGCCATTGCTGATTACTCTGAAGTATGTGATGTATGTTGATCGTTTCCAAAACTGTAGCTCCTGTCAGGAGACATCTGTAAAGAGTTCTCACGAGAATAGTGAGGAGCATTACAGTGCTTTCCCTCAAGCCGGAATTAAATTCATGAAAGTAAACAAAATTATATCTACAGGGAACATAATATGAGGAAATATTTGGAGTACCAATATTTATTGACCAGCAAATCTAGGATGAACTTTAACTGACATCACGTAGTTTATTTCATGCGATGTAGCAACACTTGCACTACTCTGATGAGCTTATTTATAAATTGTGAGTTAGAAACAAGAGCCAGACACACTTTAAAAACACAAGTAATTGAAATATTGAAGATTATTTACAATTAGAGAGGAAGTAATCTAGAGAGCCTAAAGCTTAAAAATAAGAATAGTGATGGCAAGTTATACAATTCCTCTACTTGATTATGGAAACCCAATAAACAAACAGGTAGAAACTCTATTGAAACACTGATCCTTTTAGGTAGGGATCCTCACCAGAATCAAGATAAATGAGACCTTCTTTTCCAAAAACCATTGTATAGACATCATGTTTTCCATGTTCTTGAAATTGTCAAGGAGCTCTGAAAAGCTAAGTGTACCCCATGGTAAGATGGAAAGTATGATCTCCAGTGGATCTCAGAGGGTGATATTCCAAACTTCTTGGAATGATCATCAAACCCTAAAACAAACAAGGACCCCCATCACTAATTAAGAAGGATTCAGCTCAGAACTTTCCATATGGATTCAAAGCCATTGCTAATACCAGGGGTTCTAACATTACAGCTATTGCAGCATGTGAGAGATAAAAACCAAGGACGTGAATATCAAGATTAAAGAAAAGTAATATTAAACAGCAGAAAGAGAGAGGAGGAGAAGAGGGAGAGGGAGAGGGAGAGAAAGATGGAGAGAGAGAGAGAGGGAGAGGGAGAGAGGGGGAGAGGGAGAGGACGAGGGAGAGAGAGAATGCAAGAGAGAATTCGAGAGAGAGAGAATCAACTCTTTAGATAAGCAGCATGCAGGGATCCTTTGTTGTTGTTAGACTTAACTTCTATTATGGTCTCCAATCATAAAAACTGATTTTTTTTAAGACTCAATACCATATGTCAGGGCATAACTCACTCAGTATAGTGCTTGAAAAACTGATTTCAATACATTGAACATATGTTAAAAGAACAACAACAAATCCCAAAACATACAGAGGTGAATGTGCTTATAATCACAGAAGCAGAGACAGAAGAATTCATGGAACTTGCTGACCCACAGATCTATCATTATTATTGAGCTGGAAGCCAGTGAGAGACTATATATTAAAAGCAAAACAAACAGCACAGTTGGTTTCTGAGAGTGACACTGGGAGTTGCACTGCAACCTTTGCTTGCACTTGCAAACATTTGATCATATGCAGATCCACTCATACACATGAGCACTCAAGCACACACACACACATATGCACAGATGAAATATTTCAATCACCTCAATACATACAATTCAGAAAGTATAAATCTAAAAATAACTGAATTTTTCTTTGCAGATCAAGACATGGGTCTACTGTAAAGGAGACAAGACTTGCTTTTTGTCTAATAGCTCTCTTTTAAACCTATCCTGAGACACGGGGCTCTGTGGATTCTATTTGTACTTTTTGTTGAGACAGCACCTGTTCAACACTTGAATAAGAAGTGATGAATGAGCTGGATTCAGGCTCTGTCCATTCTGTTTTGATAAGAAATATGGATTGTACTCAATGAACAAAGTATGACATTAGTCGGCATGCATGTTGGGCAAAATATATAGGAGGAGGATGTTCCAATGGAACCTATTAGGAAAGAAAAAAAAATAACTAAGATGACCATGCCTGGTGACAAATGCTGTGTCAACCTCTGAGAATGATGGAGGGGGCATCTCTGCAGGCCATTAGGGCAGGCAGAAAAGTCAGGGGCATGAGGGCAAGGCAAAGATAAGCCGGGATCAACCTTAGCACCTCAGTATACCTAAGTCCACCTCCCTAGTGACTTAAAGAAGAGAGCCACAATACTCAAAGCAGAAGGAAGCTACCCTTGGTGAAAAACTCAGTTAGCTTTTTAGTTACCTTTCACCAATGAAGCTAGATCAGTATGCTGGTGTCTTAGTCAGGGTTTCTATTCCTGCACAAACATCATGACCAAGAAGCAAGTTGGGGAGGGAAGGGTTTATTCGGCTTACACTTCCATATGGCTGTTCATCACCAAAGGAAGTCAGGACTGGAACTCAAACAGGTCAGGGAGCAGGAACTGATGCAGAGGCCATGGAGGGATGTTCTTTACTGGCTTACTAGGCCTGCTCTCTTATCGAACCAAGACTACCAGCCCAGAGATGGTTCCACCCACAAGGGGCCTTTCCCCCTTGATCACTAACTGAGAAAATGCCTTACAGTTGGATCTCATGGAGACATTTCCTCAACTGAAGCTCCTTTTTCTGTGGTAACTCCAGCTGTGTCAAGTTGACACAAAACTAGCCAGTACAGCTGGTTAGTGTTTTGTTTTGTTTTTGCCAACTTGGCACAAACTCACAGACTCGAGTCACCAGGAAGGGGAACCACAACTGAGGAAGTACATCCATCAGACTGACCGGTGGACATGCCTGTGTGGTAGTTTATTGGTTCTTGTGTGGAGGTGAGACAGCACCACTCCTGGGCTGGATATGAATGCAAACCAAATAAGCCATTGTAAGTTAACAGCATTCCTTCTTGGTCTCTTCCTGCTTTGGTTATCTTTGATAATGAACTGAATAGAGAACCAATCTCTGTCTCTCTCTGTCTCTCTCTGTCTCTCTCTGTCTCTCTCTGTCTCTCTCTGTCTCTCTCTCTCTCTCTCTCTCTCTCTCTCTCTCTCTCTCTCTCTCTCTCTCTCTCTTTCCCCTTTGGAGCTGAGGATTGAACTCAGGGTCTTGCACTTACTAGGCAAGCACCCTACCACACAGCTAAATCCCCTTATAAGTCCCACTTTTCAATAAAAAAGCTGATGGCCTATGAGCTGACGCAGTAAGTGGGAAGTGGACACTGTCAGGAAGAAAGTGTTCTGGGAAATTGTGAGAGTATAAAAGACAGAGCCACAGGAAGACACACCAAGAGATGAACCAGGAGATGGAAGGAAACCAGCAGGTAGATGGGTAGATGAACTCAGGGAGATGCTGATATGTGGAAGAAGAAGCTGGCTGGCAGGGACTGAAGGTAACTAACCAAATAGTAGACACAGAATAGCAAGTGGGTTCCTGGTTCATTTCTGCTACTCAACTCCTGTGTAAATGTTCCTGGGAGCTCATTTTGAAGAATAATAGATAGAAATTTTGAGGCCTACTACTAAGGGAAACAAATCCTCATTATACATCTTGTGTTAGTCTCACACCAAAAGTCACTTATATCTAACAAAATTTCACACCCAAATGAAGGCAGTAATGAATCCACTAGTCTACTTACATGGGCCCACTCTCAGTCTTTCAAACAAAAACACAGTAAACTTTTTTTTTTAAAGAAAAGAACTCAAGAAACAAAGTTCAAGTTATTCGTCTTGGTTCATGAATATTCCTTTTCAGTCTGAATCATGTCCTCCATTTGGTGCCATGTAATGGTATTAGAGAGAGGAAAAAGAAATTAATGTATACACACATACAGCCACATTTCTGGTTAGACTAAAACATCATACACTCTTGAGTTCTTCACTGGTGATGATTCTATAGCTGATGGTTAGAACATGCTCCCTTTGCTAGCTCTTTCATACTCTTTTCTGCTTTCAGGTGAGTGGGTGGTTATGGTTCCTTGTCACGAAGAAACAATGGGTCATTGTGAATGAGGAACTGATTGTGTTTCTATTCAATTCTGCATATATGCAATAGTTTATCTCCACACTTAAGTTTATCAGAGTACAACAGAATGTTAAGGGTTGTCCAAAGGATCTCTTATACACTAGAAATTTTTCACCTCATTGCCAAGATATAGAAGCAATACAACCCTATAAAAGATGAATCAGCAGTGATAGCTTACAGGGACATCCTAATCTTTTCCTGGTAGCTCACTGGCATGAACATACAGTACATGTAGAGGAATGTTTACCTTCCTATTTGGTACAACACCTATATCATATACTCTTGCATAACTTCACTCAGAAAATAAGGCTTCAAAAGCAGCAAAATTATAGATGTAAGTAGCAAAGTTTACCTCAGAGAAACAGTAGCCATAAGATTTATCAGAATTTTGTTCCTTAATTCCAAAGCCATTCAGTTTTCCTGGAACAAAACTAGTATCCTATATAAGTCAGTGTTATAGAGCTATAAGTTCAGTAGGACACTATTGATCCATCCTTTGAGGAGATGCCATCTACTGACATGAAAAGGTGACTTCGGTACATCCTGATAAAGAAAAGGAAGTTCTTTATTCTCGAATACTCTGCTGCCCTCCCTCAATCTGCATAACCATTATTCCTTGATCCTCAGCGATGCTTTGTGAGCAGGTGTTTCAGTAAATCACAGATGGTGGTTTTGCAGAAGCATGGTGACTGTATTGGAGGAGGTAAGATAGGAATGATAATCATGCATATTTCAAGCTCTTAGGCATACCAGGAATGTCTGAGGCCAGTATAGTAATGACCTTCTTCAACTTTGTTTCCTGTTTTAGTAGCCCCAAACACTTTATGCATAACATTTTCTCTTTCACATTATACTGTCCTTCATGGCACAAACATGGGGTTTTCTAGGTCATACGTGTGTATATTCTAACAGTACATTCAGAAACAGGATCAGCAAGGGGTAAATCCATGTTTCAATTGATACCTGCAACATAGACACAGCCAAAATTCCACCTGCCATATGTCCTCAATGGAGCTCTATATTGACTGGTAGAACAAAGAGGTGTTTTGCATCTCTGGGATTAGTACCAGTAGAGATTTAGAGACCAGCAGTTCTTTAAAATCCTGATTATTTTTATTTCCTTAATATATCATGCCACGACAATACTTTGTGGTTACTCTGTAGAGCAGTAGGAGAATCATTGGACCATTTTTTTTTTTCACATAATACATGCCTACAGTAAACTAAATTGCATCTCCTTATGTAGGCAAGTTCTCAATGAATCTGTGAACTGGCTAGCTTGGAGAATTTGAGGAGAGGCCAGTTTCCCTTTACTGTGATGACTCACACATACATGGGTTTCCCACTCACACACTTTAAGAGAGATATGAGCAGGATGCAATCTATTTAATTTGTAGGAAAGCTTTGATCAATTAGTCAAGGCCAAAGATCTCTGTGGGTCAAATCCCTTTGATTACTATTATGGCTCTGTTGTCCCTTATGGTCACCACATACATCTTGTCTCTGGTGATTAAGTGCTTTCACTGACCTCTGCAACCCCACCTCTCCATCAGTGGCATTGGTTTCAGGGAATCTAGTTCCATGGCAGTACTAGCCATGATTATTTTTAGCCTGTAAGGAATAACCACCCTTGAGCTCCAAAGGATACTGTCACTCACCCCAAGTACATTTTTCTTAAGGCTTGGGGGAAGGAAACACTCTAGGGTCTCCTATGGAGCCATGGTTAAACAAAATGGATATTCAGGTTTCTGTAAACCTGCTGGTGTCTCACCTCCATTCGTTATCGCCTGTGTTTCCATGTTTTAGCTGAACAAGCAAATGAAAGATAAACTCTCTCATAGTCACTTTACTAGATATAAGAATATCTAAAAATGTCACTACATTTCTCATTACTATCCTTTTATTATTTTATTCAGCATCTACCAAATTTATATTCATCCACATGCCTCAGGATTCGAGTGGAGACTAGGAAGACATACAATACTGTGAATCCAAGTATATGCCAATACTTGTCTTGTTGTGGTGCTAAAAGCAAGGAAAAGCCATTTAATTAAGACCTGGTGGTTTCAATTGTCTCCGTCATGATAGCTCCCACACAGGGTTTTCAAGATGTGGCAATGAAGATAGAAGAGGACAGGGCATTTCTCCTGCAAAAAAAGAGGTTGTTTCACACTAGCAAGAGACATTCAAGGGTCTCGCCTCACTGGTGCTTACACTACACCCTTTGTATGTTTTGTCTCTCACTTATTTTCATTAAATCAAGATATTAGGACTAGACCTCACATGGTTGTGAGTTCAATTGGAATGAAATTCAACCAGAGAAATATGTAGTGGTTTTCATCAACCTGTATTCTCTGTGTCATCAGGTCCCCTCGTATTGGTTAAAATGGATCAAGTGAAGGACATGAACTTTATTTTCAGTGATGCTAGAAATGACAGCCACTCCATAATAATTTCAATTTATATCTCTCATAAGCACAATTCTCACTGTTCATGTGTAAATAACTTAGGAAACTTGCCACAGCAAGAGTAGTCTTTCATCACTTGAAATAGTTATTACTTCCTTTGAATTTAATCAAATGAGAGCACCAGTATTAAACAGACCATAACCAAGATGGAAAATCTGCAGTGTGTCCTCCTATGGTCCTATATTTTATCAGAAAGAATGAACCAGGAAAGGCTCCCAAACTGAATCTCAAGTAGAGATCTGTCACAAGGATGCAGATTCATACAAATGTGGGGGAATCTGTATAAGGGCAGATAGGAGAGAAGATACTTTGAGAAGAGGATGCTAACTATGAACTGGGAAAGAAGATTAGAGGAAGCTGAGGAAGCCATTTGCTTCTACATGTGCTGGTAGTCCTGTATTTACTGAAAGTCATTAGAGGAGATAATGGCCAAATCAGGAGAATCCTTGCTGAAAAGAAAGCAATCTAGAAACTGCATGAAACACATACATGTGTCCTCATGGGCATACACACATATGTTCATGTACTTGTGGAAGCCAGAAAGATCAGGTGCATGCATGGATATGGAGAGAAAGTGATGTTTGTAAGTGATTTTGTCTTATAGATGTTGCATTTTATCTAATATTATTTAGATAATTTATTTATTTCCTTATTGAAAATAAAAGTGCATTTGCTTAGCCATTGTCTCACAATGGCTTTTAAGTGTAATCCCGTTCTTAAGTGCAATCCCTCATGACATGAAGACATAAATAATCCAATGTTCTTTCTGTATCATACATGAAGCAAATACTAGACAGAGAAGTAAAAGTTCCCCTAATAAATCTAAATCATAGTAAAAATTTTAAATCTACTTTTAAAATCTATGTATTATCATTACATCTAAATATACTTACTTTGTTTTTTATTTATTTCTCAGTCTTAAGGCATTACTCTTTATATATTTGCTGATGGTAGCTCTTTTTGGAAAAGAAAGTATTTCATCTCCATATTCTCATTATATATCCAAGGGGAAAAATCTAAGAAATAAATAGAAAAATAATTGAGACACCAAGGATATAAGATTGTATATGCTATAAGAGTGTAAGCCGTTTGCAAAGCTATCATTTTAACCAAAGTGGAATAGAAGGTCCTTTCCTACAGATTCTATAAAAATTTCAAATCTATCAACCACTTGCCATTGTCTGTGTTGACTCTCTTAACTTGAAGGTAAGGCCCTTTTGCTAGACACCACATATTTCCATCATAGTAACCAAACTAGAACTAAGTCAGAAACTTCCTCTCTGAGGACTGGCACTATAATTTCAGAAGCTGCTATTTAAACTGTCAGAGTAGAAAAGTTATTAACAATCTTACCTTGCTGCAAGACACATGAACCACAACAATGACCAGCATGGCATGGTAACTCTGATGTGATCTTGGCATTATTGTGTTGAAGGTAATCAATAGCTTTCTAACCTGACTTAAGGCCTATGCAATAGGAGGGAATTCACCTTTAACACTGTAAGCATAGCCAACTACCAGTGGCTAGACAGGTCATAGATTCTAGGGAAGAGAACGTTATTGCCATTTCTTAAAGCAAAATAGTTTCTGAGTGTGTTTAAGCATTAATTCTTCTACCCTCAGGTAAGTGTAGCTCTTGCTTTTTATCAAATAAGTAACTTTTGTATCCAACAGAGTGTACAACAAAGAACTAATGAAGGTCAAAACTCAAAGAATTTCTGAGAATTGTGTTCCTAGCCCCAGTTGGCTTATCTAGACCTCAATCCCTGCACCTAAACCTAAGATAACATAACAAAAATGGGATGGAAAGATTGTAGGAGTCAGAATACCTGCTACATAATGTCTACTAGGCATGACAGGGATTATATACCCATGAAATCTCTACAATACTGTTGCCTACAGAAGACCTGCATAAAGAGACCACCAGTTGACATGCTGAAGTATATGGGGGGATGTTAACAAAGATTTCAGTGCCTAGATAAAGAGTTATAAGCATCAAAGACCACTGAGAGGAAAATCTTTCTCTGGCCACAGTCGTCCTGATAAAGTATCCAATCCCAGGTGTTCAGCTCTAAATGGATGTATATAAGAAAACATTAAATGAATCAGTAGTTGTGTGTGTGTGTGAAAGAGAATAATTAATAATAATAAATTATTATTATAACTACTATACAGTAAGCTATTGTCATCCTGATACATAGTTGGGAGACATGAAAATAATTCAGGGACAGGCGGGAGCCACAGAGCCGCTGAGGCAGCACCCTTTTGGGGCCGCAGACATCCGGCACCCTCCCAGTCGGAGGACAGTGACCTGCCCTGCAGAGAGCGCCATCTTGGCTCCGGGACTCCACCGAGCTTAGTCTCTACAGGTCAGAGTGGGGACCACGGGGGCAGACAGCTTCTGGGACAGGCAGGAGCCACAGAGCCGCTGAGGCAGCACCCTTTTGGGGCCGCAGACATCCGGCACCCTCCCAGTCGGAGGACAGTGACCTGCCCTGCAGAGAGCGCCATCTTGGCTCCGGGACTCCGCCGAGCTTAGTCTCTACAGGTCAGAGTGGGGACCACGGGGGCAGACGGCTTCTGGGACAGGCAGGAGCCACAGAGCCGCTGAGGCAGCACCCTTTTGGGGCCGCAGACTTCCGGCACCCTCCCAGCCGGAGGACAGAGACCTGCCCTGCAGAGAGCGCCATCTTGGCTCCGGGACTCCCCGAACTTAGTCTACAGGTTAGAGTGAGGACCACAGAGGCAGACAGCTTCTGGGACAGGCGGGAGCCACAGAGCCACTGAGGCAGCACCCTTTTGGGGCCGCAGACATCCGGCACCCTCCCAGTCGGAGGACAGTGACCTGCCCTGCAGGGAGCGCCATCTTGGCTCCGGGACTCTGCCAAGCTTAGTCTCTACAGGTCAGAGTGGGGACCACGGGGGCAGACAGCTTCTGGGACAGGCAGGAGCCACAGAGCCGCTGAGGCAGCACCCTTTTGGGGCCGCAGACATCCGGCACCCTCAAAGTCGGAGGACAGTGACCTGCCCTGCAGAGAGCGCCATCTTGGCTCCGGGACTCCGCCGAGCTTAGTCTCTACAGGTCAGAGTGGGGACCACGGGGGCAGACGGCTTCTGGGACAGGCAGGAGCCACAGAGCCACTGAGGCAGCACCCTTTTGGGGCCGCAGACTTCCGGCACCCTCCCAGCCGGAGGACAGAGACCTGCCCTGCAGAGAGCGCCATCTTGGCTCCGGGACTCCGCCAAGCTTAGTCTCTACAGGTCAGAGTGGGGACCACGGGGGCAGACAGCTTCTGGGACAGGCAGGAGCCACAGAGCCGCTGAGGCAGCACCCTTTTGGGGCCGCAGACTTCCGGCACCCTCCCAGCCGGAGGACAGAGACCTGCCCTGCAGAGAGTGCCATCTTGGCTCCGGGACTCCGCCGAACTTAGTCTGCACAGGACAGAGTGAGGACCACAGAGGCAGACAGCTTCTGGGACAGGCGGGAGCCACAGAACCGCTGAGGCAGCACCCTTTTGGGGCCGCAGACATCCGACACCCTCCCAGCCGGAGAACAGTGACCTGCCCTGCAGGGAGCGCCATCTTGGCTCCGGGACTCCGCCGAACTTAGTCTGTACAGGTCTGCTGACAGAGGATACTCAGAATCCCCAGAAGAACAACCTCTGAACAGAGACAACTATAACAACTCCAGAGATTACCAGATGGCGAGAGGTAAAGGTAAGAATCTTACTAACAGAAACCAAGACCACTCACCATCATCAGGACCCAGCACTCCCACTTCGCCCAGTCCAGGGCACCCCAACACACCTGAAAAACTAGACCTGGATTTAAAAGCATATCTCATGATGATGGTAGAGGACATCAAGAAGGACTTTAAAGAACTACAGGAGAACATGGCTAAAGAGTTACAAGTCCTTAAAGAAAAACAGGAAAACACAACCAAACTGGTAGAAGTCCTTAAAGAGAAACAGGAAAACACATCCAATCAGATGATGGAAATGAACAAAACCATACTAGACCTAAAAAGGGAAGTAGACACAATAAAGAAAACCCAAAATGAGGCAACACTGGAGATAGAAACCCTAGGAAAGAAATCTGGAACCATAGATGCAAGCATCAGCAACAGAATACAAGAGATGGAAGAGAGAATCTCAGGTGCAGAAGATTCCATAGAGAACATGGGCACAACAATCAAGGAAAATGGAAAATGCAAAAAGATCCTAACTCAAAACATCCAGGAAATACAGGACACAATGAGAAGACCAAACCTACGGATAATAGGAGTGGATGAGAATGAAGATTTTCAACTCAAAGGACCAGCAAACATCTTCAACAAAATTATAGAAGAAAACTTCCCAAATCTAAAGAAAGAGATGCCCATGAACATACAAGAAGCCTACAGAACTCCAAATAGGCTGGACCAGAAAAGAAATACCTCCCGACACATAATAATCAGAACAACAAATGCACTAAATAAAGATAGAATACTAAAAGCAGCAAGAGAAAAAGGCCAAGTAACATATAAAGGCAAGCCTATCAGAATTACACCAGATTTTTCACCAGAGACTATGAAAGCCAGAAGATCCTGGACAGATGTTATACAGACACTAAAAGAACACAAATTCCAGCCCAGGCTACTATACCCAGCCAAACTCTCAATTAACATAGATGGAGAAACCAAAGTATTCCACGACAAAACCAAATTCACACATTATCTCTCCACGAATCCAGCCCTTCAAAGGATAATAACAGAAAAAAACCAATACAAGGACAGGAACCACGCCCTAGAAACAACAAGAAGGTAATCCCTCAACAAACCTAAAAGAAGACAGCCACAAGAACAGAATGCCAACTTTAACAACAAAAATAACAGGAAACAACAATTACTTTTCCTTAATATCTCTTAATATCAATGGACTCAACTCCCCGATAAAAAGACATAGACTAACAAACTGGCTACACAAACAAGACCCAACATTTTGCTGCTTACAAGAAACTCATCTCAGAGAAAAAGATAGACACTACCTCAGAATGAAAGGCTGGAAAACAATTTTCCAAGCAAATGGTCTGAAGAAACAAGCTGGAGTAGCCATTCTAATATCAGATAAGATTGACTTCCAACCCAAAGTCATCAAAAAAGACAGGGAGGGGCACTTCATACTCATTAAAGGTAAAATCCTCCAAGAGGAACTATCAATCCTGAATATCTATGCTCCAAATACAAAGGCAGCCTCATTCATTAAAGAAACTTTAGTAAATCTCAAAGCACACATTGCACCTCATACAATAATAGTGGGAGACTTCAACACACCACTTTCACCAATGGACAGATCATGGAAACAGAAACTAAACAGGGACACAGTGAAACTAACAGAAGTTATGGATCAAATGGATCTGGCAGATATCTACAGAACATTTTACCCTAAAACAAAAGGATACACCTTCTTCTCAGCACCTCATGGTACCTTCTCCAAAATTGACCACGTAATTGGGCACAAAACAGGACTCAACAGATACAAAAACATTGAAATTGTCCCATGCATCCTATCAGATCACCATGGACTAAGGCTGATCTTCAATAACAAAATAAATAATAGAAAGCCAACCTTCACGTGGAAACTGAACAACACTCTTCTCAATGATACCTTGGTCAAGGAAGGAATAAAGAAAGAAATTAAGGACTTTTTAGAGTTCAATGAAAATGAAGCCACAACATACCCAAACTTATGGGACGCAATGAAAGCATTTCTAAGAGGAAAACTCATAGCTCTGAGCGCCTCCAAAAGGAAACTAGAAAGAGCACACATTAGCAGCTTGACAACACACCTAAAAGCACTAGAACAAAAGGAAGCAAATTCACCCAAGAGGAGTAGACGGCAGGAAATAATCAAACTCAGGGGTGAAATCAACCAAGTGGAAACAAGAAAAACTATTCAAAGAATCAACCAATCAAGGAGCTGGTTCTTTGAGAAAATCAACAAGATAGATAAACCCTTAGCCAGACTCACTAGAGGGCACAGGGAAAGCATCCTAATTAACAAAATCAGAAATGAAAAAGGAGACATAACAACAGATCCTGAAGACATCCAAAACACCATCAGATCCTTCTACCAAAGGCTATACTCAACAAAACTGGAGAACCTGGATGAAATGGAGAAGTTCCTAGACAGATACCAGGTACCAAAGTTGAATCAAGATCAGGTTAATGATCTAAACAGCCCTATATCCCCCAAAGAAATAGAAGCAGTCATTAATAGTCTCCCAACCAAAAAAAGCCCAGGACCAGATGGGTTTAGTGCAGAGTTCTATCAGACCTTCAAAGAAGATCTAATCCCAGTTCTTCACAAACTATTCCACAAAATAGAAACAGAAGGTACTCTACCCAACTCATTCTATGAAGCCACAATTACTCTGATACCTAAACCACAAAAAGACCCAACAAAGATAGAAAACTTCAGACCAATATCCCTTATGAATATTGATGCAAAAATCCTCAATAAAATTCTTGCTAACCGAATCCAAGAACACGTCAAAACAATCATCCATCCTGACCAAGTAGGTTTCATCCCAGGGATGCAGGGATGGTTCAATATACGGAAATCCATCAACGTAATCCAGTATATAAACAAACTCAAAGACAAAAACCACATGGTCATCTCGTTAGATGCGGAAAAAGCATTTGACAAGATCCAACACCCATTCATGATAAAAGTCTTGGAAAGATCAGGAATTCAAGGCCCATACCTAAACATGATAAAAGCAATCTACAGCAAACCAGTAGCCAACATCAAAGTAAATGGTCAGAAGCTTGAAGCAATCCCTCTAAAATCAGGGACTAGACAAGGCTGTCCACTTTCTCCATACCTATTCAACATTGTACTTGAAGTCCTAGCCAGAGCAATTCGACAACAAAAGGAGATCAAAGGGATACAAATTGGAAAAGATGAAGTCAAAATATCACTTTTTGCAGATGATATGATAGTATATATAAGTGACCCTAAAAATTCCACCAGAGAACTCCTAAGCCTGATAAACAGCTTCGGTGAAGTAGCTGGATATAAAATTAACTCAAACAAATCAATGGCCTTTCTCTACACAAAGAATAAACAGGCTGAGAAAGAAATTAGGGAAACAACACCCTTCTCAATAGTCACAAATAATATAAAATATCTTGGCGTGACTCTAACTAAGGAAGTGAAAGATCTGTATAATAAAAACTTCAAGTCTCTGAAGAAAGAAATTATAGAAGATCTCAGAAGATGGAAAGATCTCCCATGCTCATGGATTGGCAGGATCAACATTGTAAAAATGGCTATCTTGCCAAAAGCAATCTACAGATTCAATGCAATCCCCATCAAAATTCCAAATCAATTCTTCAACGAATTAGAAAGTGCAATCTGCAAATTCATCTGGAATAACAAAAAACCTAGGATAGCAAAAACTCTTCTCAAGGATAAAAGAACCTCTGGTGGAATCACCATGCCGGACCTAAAGCTCTACTACAGAGCAATTGTGATAAAAACTGCATGGTACTGGTATAGTGACAGACAAATAGACCAATGGAATAGAATTGAAGACCCAGAAATGAACCCACACACCTACGGTCACTTGATCTTCGACAAGGGAGCTAAAAACATCCAGTGGAAGAAAGACAGCATTTTCAACAAATGGTGCTGGCACAACTGGTTGTTAACATGTAGAAGAATGCGAATCGATCCATTCCTATCTCCTTGTACTAAGGTCAAGTCTAAGTGGATCAAGGAACTTCACATAAAACCAGAGACACTGAAACTTATAGAGGAGAAAGTGGGGAAAAGCCTTGAAGATATGGGCACAGGGGAAAAATTCCTGAATAGAACAGTAATGGCTTGTGCTGTAAGATCGAGAATTGACAAGTGGGACCTCATGAAACTACAAAGCTTCTGCAAGGCTAAAGACACCATCAATAAGACAAAAAAACCACCAACAGATTGGGAAAGGATCTTCACCTATCCTAAATCAGATAAGGGACTAATATCCAATATATATAAAGAACTCAAGAAGGTGGACTCCAGAAAGTCAAATAACCCCATTAAAAAATGGGGCTCAGAACTGAACAAAGAATTCTCGCCTGAGGAATACCGAATGGCAGAGAAACACCTGAAAAAATGTTCAACATCCTTAATCATCAGGGAAATGCAAATCAAAACAACCCTGAGATTCCACCTCACACCAGTCAGAATGGCTAAGATCAAAAATTCAGGTGACAGCAGTTGCTGGCGAGGATGTGGAGAAAGAGGAACACTCCTCCATTGTTGGTGGGATTGCAAGCTTGTACAACCACTCTGGAAATCAGTCTGGCGGTTCCTCAGAAAATTGGACATAGTACTACCGGAGGATCCAGCAATACCTCTCCTGGGCATATATCCAGAAGATGTCCCAACCGGTAAAAAGGACACATGTTCCACTATGTTCATAGCAGCCCTATTTATAATAGCCAGAAGCTGGAAAGAACCCAGATGTCCCTCAACAGAGGAATGGATACAGAAATTATGGTACATTTACACAATGGAGTACTACTCAGCTATTAAAAAGAATGAATTTATGAAATTCCTAGCCAAATGGATGGACCTGGAGGGCATCATCTTGAGTGAAGTAACACAATCACAAAAGAACTCACACAATATGTATTCACTGATAAGTGGATATTAGCCCAAAACTTAGGATACCCAAGATTTAAGATACAATTTGCTAAACGCATGAAACTCAAGAAAAATGAAGACCAAAGTGTGGACACTGTGCACCTTCTCAGAATTGGGAACAAAACACCCAGGGAAGGAGTTACAGAGACAAAGTTCGTAGCGGTGATGAAAGGATGGACCATTTAGAGACTGCCGTATCCAGGGATCCATCCCATAATCAACTTCTAAACGCTGACACCATTGCATACACTAGCAAGATTTTGCTGAAAGGACCCAAATATAGCTGTCTCTTGTGAGACGATGCTGGGGCCTAGCAAACACAGGAGTGGATGTTCACAGTCAGCTATTGGATGTATGACAGGGCTCCCAATGGAGAAGCTAGAGTAAGTACCCAAGGAGCTAAAGGGATCTGCAACCCTATTGTTGGAACAACATGATGTACTAACTAGAACCCCGGAGCTCTTGTCTCTAGCTGCATATGTATCGAAAGATGGCCTAGTCAGCCATCAATGGAAAGAGAGGCCCATTGGACTTGCAAACTTTATATGCCCCAATATAGGGGAATGCCAGGGCCAAAAGAATGGGAATGGGTGGATAGGGAAGTGGGGAGGGCGCTATGGGGGACTTTTGGGATAGCATTGGAAACGTAATTGAGGAAAATATGTAATAAAAATATTAAAAAAAAAAAAAAAAAAAAAAAAAAAAAAAAAAAAAAAAAAAAAAAAAAAAAAAAGAATAGACCATCTAGAGACTGCCATATCCGGGGATCCATCCCATAATCAGCTTCCAAATGCTGACACCATTGCACACACTAGCAAGATTTTGCTGAAAGGACCCAGATATAGCTGTCTCTTGTGAGACTATGCCGGGGCCTAGCAAACACAGAAGTGGATACTCACAGTCAGCTATTGAATGGATCACAGGGCCCCCAATGGAGGAGCTAGAGAAAGTACCCAAGGAGCTAAAGGGATCTGCAACCCTATAGGTGCAACAACATTATGAACTAACCAGTGCCCCTGAGCTCTTGACTCTAGCTGCATATGTATCAAAAGATGGCCTAGTTGGCCATCACTGGAAAGAGAGGCCCATTGGACTTGCAAACTTTATATGCCCCAGTACCATGGAATGCCAGGGCCAAAAAGTGGGAGTGGCTGGGTAGGGGAGTGGGGGGGAGGGTATGGGGGACTTTTGGGATAGCATTGGAAATGTAAATGAGGAAAATACCTAATTAAAAAAAAAGAAGCATATTATTAAAAAAAAAAAAAAAAAAAAAAAAAAAAAAAAAAAAAAAAAAAAAAAAAAAAAAAAAAAAAAAAAAAAAAAAAAAAAAAAAAAGAAAATAATTCAGGAGAGAAGAAAAGATGGTGAAAATGATTTAAATATAATTCTCATATATAAAATACTTCAAAGTTTATAATTAAAAAGAAAATGACAAATAGCTGAATAATGCATGTTAAGATTTGTCCAAATGAAGATGTTAAGGTAAATCAATATTATAGAAAAATTCATACAACACTAAGATATATAGAAATATGACCAATCTTTACTGTTTATCAAATAAACATTTAAAGCACTTTGCTAAGTCTGTGTCTCATAAATAACATATTTTTAGTTGGTTTTTTTTTTCAGCTCACTAACATACAAGTCTCCTGTCTCTGATTGCTCCACTTCTTTGTTGCCAGGATGGCATCTGCTTGGATCCTTTAATGTAAAAAGCCCTGTAGAATGCAGTCAGACAAGATTAAAGGTCTGCCCTGACATAGAATGAAGGTGAATTATACAGTTTGCAGGGGGAAAGATAATAAAAAAGTATGTCTATAGACATACTTTGATGAATTATATAGATCAATTTTCTGACATTAGTAATGTAGGGCAGAAGACAATGGTTCTGATATATAGATGTAAATTCATCATCTAGACTCCATTTAAGGGAACTACAAAAGATGTGTTGATTTGAGCACTGCTTACAAAGACTTACTGGGTGATGATAGCCAGTCCTTTGTAGAAAAGCAGGTCACTGCAGTGGGTGAAGCTCATTTCGATGAGGTAGCTATGTTATGGTGAGTGGTAGAAATAATCGGAAGTCACAGGGCAAGGGTCAACTGCCTGGATCTACGAATAAGATCCTAAACCCATAGTTTAGGACTATATGCTAAAGTGAGTATTTCACAAATACTGACTCAGATGACAGTATCCTCTTGAGTTTCAGTAAAAGATAAAGGGTACATCTTAAATTGAAAAGAAAAAAAAAAACTACCTAAGACTATTCTGTGAGAAAATAGGACTCTCATTTTTCTCTCCATGTCCCATGCTGAAAGGATTATCTTAGAAGGAAATTATCTTTCATAGTTGTTACAAAAGAAAATGTTTAGCTACAAAAAAGTGCTATAAGGAGGATTTCTTTATTTCACCCTTAGTCAGATAATTTAAAGTGAGTTTCATGTTCTATGTTTCATCAACTTTTTCTTATATTTTCACAGGCATTTATAATTATGAACTTGCAGTCTTGTGTATATAACAATAATAAGGCTTTCTTACATTTGTAAGTGTGCCTTTTAAAAAAGATTCTGGTATCCTTTGTCTTCTTTATGAGAAATATCTGTGACAGTCTTTTTGATATTTTTCCTACAAAGAAGAGTATATCAAGAGTGTCCACAGCAGTTGCAGATATAATTACTGTATGCAAAGTCAATACAGAAATTCAGGTAGGAAGCTAAGAGTTGCTGTGGCTTAGTTTGGTGTTTGTCAATTGGTAGATGTATGTAAACTGCAGTATGCATAAAGACATCTGTTATTTTCTTACTGGCCTGTAGAATGAGATTACACTAAGCTCATTTTAATTCATAATTACAGAAAGGAGGATTATATTGTTATAGCTTATCCGTGGTGACATATATACTGCTCTGACAGCTAAAGTGAAAACTGCAGGCTCTTTTGTGTATTTTATCACAGCATCAGAAAAGTAAATAAAATGAAGTCATAGCAAGCAATTAGATAGAAGCAGTAGTAATGTGTCTCCACGAAACAAATAAAAAACAAGCAAATAAAAAAAAACAATGAGAAGGCTCACTATGGGATTCTAAAAAACAGTTAAGGACAAACTAACTCTGGTATCCCTCAAACTTCTCGTAAACAGGAAAGCATACCACAAACCTCATTCAAAGTGTCCAGTATTACCCAGATTCCAAAACCCAACAAAGATACACAAGAAAATAAAACCATAGACAATTATCATGGTCAACATGTAGGCAAACCTCTCAATATATTTGCATATTAAATTTAAAATACATTAAGGAGATTATACTTGATGGTCAAGTTTGTTTCATCCCAGCGATATAAAGTTAGTGCAAAAAGTCAAATCAATATAGATAATTCAACATATAGACTCATAGGCAGAAATCACTTGATCATCTCAGTAGATGCAGAAAGAATTGACAAAGTTCAATATCTATTCATGCTAAAGGAGAAGAAGGAGCATTGCTCACCAAAAAAGAAACCTATAGCAGACATCATAACTAATGGTAAAAAACAAAAGAAAACATTTTTATAACGTGGCAAAAGATGTCATCCCATTATTTCACATGATCCTCTGAGTCTTAGTGAGATTTAGCAAATGACAAGACAATGAAATGGCAGGAATACATAAAGATAAGAAAAAGTAGAAATAATCCTATTTTTAGATGATTAAACACTTTGTGTAAAGAAATGGTGTAGTAAACCATCATACAACAATCAGTAATTCACCTATGTAGTAATAATGAACATGAGGGGAAGATACGCTATTCAAAATAGATTTCTAAAATATAGAGTAATAAATCTAATATGAAAAGAGAAGGAGGTTACAATTTAGTATTTAAGACACTGAAATGGGAAATTGTGGAAGGCAAGGGAAGGTGAAAAGACCTCATATATTCATGGATTGAAATAATTAAAGTAGAAAGTGGCATGATACAGAAAGTGACCTACAGAATCTATATAAACTATGACAAAAATGGAATGATCATCATGACCTGTATATTGTTTTGTCATATTTAGCTGCTGTATCTTGGAGACCCATACTTTTCTGAAGAGGAAACTGAGAGGAAACAGATTTGAGGGAGAGGGGGCGTGGGGGCAATCTCGGCAAAGTGGAGGTAGGAGGTAAAAAGGATCGTATGAGAGATGAATCTATTTTCAATGCAAATTTTCAAAACTTGAATGGAATTTTCTATAGAATTGGGAAATAAATATTAAAACGTATGTGGATGCATACAAACGTTCTAAATAGCTAAAACAGTCCTACCAAAAATAGCAATGTTAAAAATATTGTAATACCTGATATTAACTACCTTATACCCAGAGCCATTATAACAAAAATAGTTTAATGTTGGCACAAACCAGCTCTCTCTCTCTCTCTCTCTATATATATATATATAGATAGATAGATAGATAGATAGATATAGATATAGATATAGATATAGATATAGATATAGATATAGATATAGATATAGATATAGATATAGATAGATAGATAGATAGATAGATAGATAGATAGATAGATAGATAGATGTTTTCAACATCTTTTGTATATTTCTTATATTTCCTATCCTGCTAATCTTCGGCATGCCTTTTATAGTGTAATAGACAAAATTTTCTTAGATTTGGGATATTTTCTATGATTCTGTAGAAAATATATATAATAAGATTATATATATATATAAAGACCATAAGATTATAAGCTATCATCTTATGGTCTTTAATAAAGTCTTTAAATTCATGGATTGGAAAGTGAGAAGTTCTTTAGCAAATTATGCCATAAAACACTTTGTCCACATGTAGAAGAAAGAAACTAGGCCCATAACACTCATCTTTCATAAACCTCAATGCAAAAATGGGTCAAGTACCTTAATGGAGGACCTGGACTTGAAAAAGCTAGAACAAAGCCATAAGACTCAAATATCAGAAAAATAATGCCAAGAACTGAGAAATGAGATCAGTAAGAAATGAAAAGATTCTGAACATCAATAGAAACATCACTGCTGTGAAACCAAGAGCCCTAAAAGTATGAAAAACAAAAGCCTATATCCAGTATTCACCAGACAAGAAATTGAAATTTTGATTATCTGAAAATCTTCAAAAAAAATTAGGTTTAAAACACATTCCATTCAGTAAGCAAATGAACTAACTTACCGAAGGCATTTTAAAAGAAGTTTCCAATAAATATTTGAAACTATCTCCAACATGTTTAGCTCTTTGGCCTTTTGTTAAAAGAAATCAATGGCCACAGATGTTTAAACTTGTATCTAGGTTCCAATTCTATGTACCAGTCAATGTTCCTGGATTTTATTTTTGAATAATTTATTTTATTTTTATTAATTAATTTATTTGTTTACATTTCAAATGATATACTCCTTCCTGGTTATCCCTCCACAAACCCCTCATGCCATCTCCCTCCTCCCCCTCCCCTTTGTCCCTATTAGAATGCTCTCGCTCCCTCCTGCTTCACCACTCCTATGATTACTTTCTTCCCCTTCTATGTAGAATTGAGGCATCCACACTTTGGTCCTCCTTCTTCTCAAGCTCTATATGGTTTATGGTTTGTATCATGGGTATTCTGAGCTTTGGGGCTAATATCCACTTATCAGTGAGTACATACCATGTGTGTTCTTTTGTGTCTGGGTTGGGTTGCCTCACTCATGATGTTTTGTTCTAATATTTCTTTAATGTTACAAAATATTTCCCTGAGCTGCTGAGAAAAATGTGTATTATTTGGTGTTTGGGTGGTATGTTCTGTAAATGTCTGTTATGTCCATTCTTTATGATGTCATTTAGCTCCAGAGTCTCATTATTTAGTTTTATTTAGATGACAAGTTGATTGGAGAAAACTTGGAAAGTCACCTATTATTACTGTGCTATGGTCAATCTTTTTTTTTTAAGATATTTTCTTTATTTACATTTCAAATGGTATCCCCTTTCCTAGTTTCCCCTCCAAAAATCCCCTATCCTCTCCCCCTCCCCTGCTCCTCAACCCACCCACACCTGCTTCTTGGCCATGACATTCACCTATACTGGGGCATAGAACCTTCACAGGACCAAGGGCCTCTCTTCCCATTGATGACCAACTAGGTCATTCTTAGCTACATATGTAGCTAGAGCCATGAGTCTCTCCGTATGTTTTCTCTGATTGGTGGTTTAGTCCCAGGGAGCTCTGGGATTACTGGTTAGTTCATATTGTTGTTCCTCCTAGGGGGCTGCAAATACCTTCAGCTTCTTGGGTACTTTCTATAGCTCCTTCATTGGTGACTCTGTGCTCTGTCTAATGGATGGCTGTGAGCATCCACTTCTGTATTTGTCAGGTACTGGCAGAGCCTCTCAGGAGACAGATCAGTCTTCTGTCAGCAAGCTCTTGTTGACATCTTGCAATAGTGTCTGGGTTGGTGGCTGTTTATGGGATGAATCCCCAGGTGGGGCAATCTCTGAATGGTCATGCTTTCAGCCTCTGCTCTGAACTTTGTCTCTGTGACTCCTTCCACGGGTATTTTGTTCCCCTTTCTAAGAAGGATCAAAGTCTCCACACTTTGGTCTTCCTTCTTCTTGAGTTTCATGTGTTTTGAAAATTGTATCTTGGGTATTCTGAGCTTCTGGCCTAATATCCACTTGTCAGTGAGTGCATATCATGTGTGTTCTTCTGTAATTGGGTTATCTCACTTAGGATCTTTAATATTCCATCTAAAGACGTTTCTTTTGGAAATGGGAAGCTCCTGTATTTGGTGCAGAAATATTTAGAATTGTAATATCTTCTTAGTGCATTTTCCTTTGATGACAAACATGTCTTTTCCTTTCTCTTCTGAAAAGTTTTGGTCTGAAGTACACTTTTTCAGATATAGTAAGCTACCCATGCTTGAATCTTTGATCAATTTCTTTGGAATACATTTGTTCCCTAGTTTTACCCTAAAAAGGTATCATTCATTGATGATGAGGTGAGTTTTTTGGAGACAGCAAAAAAGGTATGATCATGTTTTCTAATATTATCTGTTATATATCTTTTATGGGAGATTTGAGACCATCAATGTTGGGAATAATGTTTATTAATTTAACTTATCTTGTTGGGATGGTAATATTTTCTTAGCCCTCTTTTAGTTAACTCCTCTAAGATTTTTGATTGTTGGTGCCTATTTGGATGTGTTAGATAATCTTTTCAAATTAAAGTATTTCTTCTAGTATCTTCTATATTCTGTATGGAAAGCTGCATTGATTCCATAATTTTTTTTAGTACAATAGTTTTTTTCTTCTTCATTTAAATATTCTCCTTTGGCTGAGTATAGTAGTTTGGACTGGTGTCTGTGACCTTTCAGTACATGAAGAACACCAGTCAAGTTCCTCTATCTTTCAAATTTTTCCTTGAAACGTCAGGTATTTTAAAAATAGGTCTGCCTTTGTATGTGACTTGATTTTTCACTTTTAATGTTTTCAACATCTTTTGTATATTTCTTATATTTACTATCCTGCTAATCTTCGTCATGCCTTTTATAGTGTAATAGAAAAAATTTTCTTAGATTTGGAATATTTTCTATGATTCTGTAGAAAATATTTGATGAAAAATATCTCTGCCTTTGATCTGTTATTTTCTTCTCCTTCTTTATTATACAAATGATTTGTAAGTGTTTTCTGGCAGGCAGGTGGAATGGATCTGGGGTTCCTACTTGGGTTTGGGGGTTGGACTGCATGATTTGTTGTGAGATGCAGTGGATAGGTAAAAAGGTGGGTCAGACAGGCAGATGGGCAAAGGGAATATCTGTGAGAACCTACATGAAATTCTGGATTTGGCTCTACCCAGAGCCAGTTGTAGTCATGGTGGTAGATGAGTGTGACTCTTAGGCAGGTATAAATGGGCCTGGGAAACCTACCTGGAGTTCTTGGTCAAATAATGCATGACCCAGGTGCCAAACCAGCCCATGTGTGGGGTGGCTGAGAGGCTTGTAAGCAGGGTCAAGGGTCTGGGTGTCTTACCTGGAGTTTTGGGTCACATTCTACATGGTGCTGGACATGATGCCTATTTTAAGCAATAGGTGCTTCAACAACAAATACCAACTGATCAATAGCCACGCTTATGTCTTAGTTGTGTCTCATAAAAATAACTGATCCATTGCTTGAAAAAAACATTGGCATAATTGTTAACTGATTAGCATTGTTGCTTGCATTAGATCGATCAGTGGCTTTGTAGACACTAAAAGCAAATGTAACAAGAAGACTGGGCCTTGCCTTCCTTTGAAGAAGCAAATTTAATCATTTACTCCAGGGCATTCTGCACCTTCGAGTAATTCAAGAACGTTTGAATTTTATTAAGGTTGACAAATTCACACATCTGTTCATGTTTTGAAGCTTTATGGTCCTACCCACTGTGAAACTTCACAGGATCAAGTAGTGCTTTTACTCCTTGGAGGTGCTCTGTGCTTCTTTCATTCAAACTTATGATTTACTTGATAATGCATATTTATTTAAAAGGTTTGCATTCTCCATATTTTCAAATATAGGTGCCATCAAGGAAGGATTTTGATTAGGCATCCCTAGCCTATATTGCAGATATATTACAATGCTAAAATATACTTTTGAATTAAAAAACCTACAAATAGATGTTTCTTGGGCATGGTGGCTCTGGTGTGTATGCTACCACTTTCTCAGGAAGCAGGGGTAGGATGATCATAAGTTCAAGTAGATCTTATGCTGTATAGCAGATCACAGAACATCCTTTGTTTCATAAAATAGCTCATATATATGTAAAAGAAAAATATATATCTTTTTTTTTTTTTTTTTTTTTTTTGGTTTTTCGAGACAGGGTTTCTCTGTATAGCCCTGGCTGTCCTGGAACTCACTTTGTAGACCAGGCTGGCCTCGAACTCAGAAATCCGCCTGCCTCTGCCTCCCAAGTGCTGGGATTAAAGGCGTGCGCCACCACGCCCGGCGAAAAATATATATCTTTGAAGAAAGAATCACAAACATGTCTGTCTGTCTTTGTCTCTCTTAATACTATTGTTTAATTCTATATTCAAATCTATATTCCTCTATATTATTTACATAATTAAAATTAAAGTATAATTACATCCCTTTCATCTGTCCATCCCCTCATGCTCTCCCTCAAACTGAAAGCCACTTTGATCTTTGGTTATTATTTTCACACACACACACACACACACACACACACACACACACACACACACCTCTCTCTCTCTCTCTCTTTCACACACACACACACACACACACACACACACACACAGAGACAGAGAGAGAAATATAAAAATACAACCTGCTGCATCTGTTGTTATTTTATTTTATTTGGAAGGTACATGGCTTCAGTGCTGACTACTTTGCATTGCATAAGCAATAATGGGCTTCGTCTCTGGGAGAAGCTAACTTTCTTTCTCCCGACAGTCATTCCCTGCCTGTGGCTCTTTATGCAGGAGTGGTGCCCCAAGAAAATTTTCTTCTTCCACTTTAATGTATCACTGATATTGACATTGTTCTCATCTTGTTTCTGCATTTCTAGGAGAGACCATTTCAAGCTGACTTCTCAATATTCTGGCTCTTCTGATTTTTTTTTTTTTTTTTTTTTTTTTTTTTTTTGAGACAGAGTTTCTCTGAGCAGCCCCTGGCTGTCCTGGAACTCACTCTGTAGACCAGGCTGGCCTCGAACTCAGAAATACGCCTGCCTCTGCCTCCCAACTCTTCTGATATCTAAACCCCTCCTCAGGTGTGTTCCCTGTGGCATAGATACAGGGTCTATGATATAGCTATATCTGCTGGGGCTGAGCTCTCTATGAGCTGTTTATCTCTGCACTCTGTCCTTTTGCGGTTTTCTGTGATGTCCTCAATAGATGTAAAGAGAGGCTCCTCTGATGAGGATAACTGTACTTCTCTGTGAGTATAGGAAGACCCTTCAGAGTCACTAGGAATTGTGTTGAAAAGCAAAGTGATGCTAGTAGTTTCCTTTCTAATGCCCAGGACATCACTGGTCCCAGAAATTTAACTAGGGTTCCTGTACCAGACATGATTTTCTTTAAGTTCAATTAGTCAAGGGTTAGTTACCACCAACATGTGAAAATGTCACTTATATCACCTTTCTAAATATCTTGCCATACTCTTTGCTGCATTGTTTTATAAGTGTTGTAGTTACATAGAACTGTTAATTTCTTATTTCCTTTGACAGTCTCTATGGTGTTTTCTGGCACCATGGAAGCTAGAACTCAATAAGGAGGCCTTCATGTCATAGCCACATTGATCATCTGTGTCATGTATTCTAAGTGTGAAATGTCTCCAGTAATCGGGGCTCATTCTCAATCCTTGAGTGGCAACCAAGCACATTACCCATATTGAAAATATTTTGAGAGTCATTTGGAGTATCTTGACAAAAATATTTAAAAGCATGTTTCTCATGGTGGGTATTGGGATTTTGTTAGTTTGTGGTTGTGGGTTATAACATGGTTGTGTGTGTGTGTGTGTGTGTGTGTGTGTGAACAAGCATTTAGATTACTTGTATATAATTTTAGATAAAATAATATGATCCTTTGAGCATTTAATAAATCAGCCTTGGTGTTGTTTGTCACTAGTCATCCATTCTTCTTCTATATTAATGCCCCTCCCTTTCCTATTTGTAGCACCCCTCACATTTTTCCATCCTCCCCATCCTGTCCTATAAGCCTCCATATTTTCCAGGTTCTTAATTCATATCACCTGTACCCAGCTGCTTCCCTCTCCAGATGCCCTTCCCCTGCCTATGGTCCCTTTATAATTTCCTGGTTTCTGTGGTTACTTTGTATTGTATACTCACATCTGAAGATTTAGAACTAGAGATGGAAAAATGAGAGAAAATGGTCAGTGTTTGTCTTTCTGGACCTGGGCCAACTCATTCAATATACTCTTTGTTGTTGTTGTTGTTCTATCCATTTATTTTAAATACAATGGTTTAATTTGTCTTTACATCTGAATTACATTTTACTGTCTATATATACCACAATTTTGATATGCATTCAATTTTGATATGCATCCTGTTGAAGGATATTCTGGTCGTTTCTATTATTAGGAATAGAGTAGCAATAAACATTGCTGATCACTTATCAGTAGAGTAGGACTTCAAGTTTTTGGGGGCATATACCAAGGAAGGTGCAACCAGTTCATAGGCTATAGTTACTTTCAGCCTTGTTAGCATTGTCCATTTAGATTTCCAGAGTTTCTGCACTGATTTGTATTCTCAGCAAATTAGTGTTTATACTTCTTTTTTTTTACATGTATATAATGTGCTTTTATTACATTCACATATCAAATGCATCCCATAATCCACTCTTCCCTTAAATCCCTCCAGTCCCGTTATTACAGCTCCCTTCTAATTTCTTTTTTTTTTCCTTCAGAGCTCAAAAGTGATCATTTTAAAGTTTTTTTTTAATTTTTAATATTTTTATTACATATTTTCCTCAATTACATTTCCAATGCTATCCCAAAAGTCCCCCATAGCGCCCCCCACTTCCCTACCCACCCATTCCCATTCTTTTGGCCCTGGCATTCCCCTATATTGGGGCATATAAAGTTTGCAAGTCCAATGGGCCTCTCTTTCCAGTGATGGCCGACTAGGCCATCTTTCGATACATATGCAGCTAGAGACAAGAGCTCCGGGGTTCTGGTTAGTACATCATATTGTTCCAACAATAGGGTTGCAGATCCCTTTAGCTCCTTGGGTACTTTCTCTAGCTTCTCCATTGGGAGCCCTGTGATACATCCAATAGGTGACTGTGAACATCCACTCCTGTGTTTGCTAGGCCCCGGCATCGTCTCACAAGAGACAGCTATATTTGGGTCCTTTCAGCAAAATCTTGCTAGTGTATGCAATGGTGTCAGCGTTTAGAAGCTGCTTATGGGATGGATCCCTGGATACGGCAGTCTCTAAATGGTCCATCCTTTCATCACAGCTACGAACTTTGTCTCTGTAACTCCTTCCCTGGGTGTTTTGTTCCCAATTCTAAGAAGGGGCACAGTGTCCACACTTTGGTCTTCATTCTTCTTGAGTTTCATGCGTTTAGCAAATTGTATCTTATATCTTGGGTATCCTAAGTTTTGGGCTAATATCCACTTATCAGTGAATACATATTGTGTGAGTTCTTTTGTGATTGTGTTACTTCACTCAAGATGATGCCCTCCAGGTCCATCCATTTGGTTAGGAATTTCATAAATTCATTCTTTTTAATAGCTGAGTAGTACTCCATTGTGTAAATGTACCATAATTTCTGTATCCATTCCTCTGTTGAGGGACATCTGGGTTCTTTCCAGCTTCTGGCTATTATAAATAGGGCTGCTATGAACATAGTGGAGCATGTGTCCTTTTTACCGGTTGGGACATCTTCTGGATATATGCCCAGGAGAGGTATTGCTGGATCCTCTGGTAGTACTATGTCCAATTTTCTGAGGAACCGCCAGACTGATTTCCAGAGTGGTTGTACAAGCTTGCAATCCCACCAACAATGGAGGAGTGTTCCTCTTTCTCCACATACTCGCCAGCATCTGCTGTCACCTGAATTTTTGATCTTAGCCATTCTGACTGGTGTGAGGTGGAATCTCAGGGTTGTTTTGATTTGCATTTCCCTGATGATTAAGGATGTTGAACATTTTTTCAGGTGCTTCTCTGCCATTCGGTATTCCTCAGGTGAGAATTCTTTGTTCAGTTCTGAGCCCCATTTTTTAATGGGGTTATTTGACTTTCTGGAGTCCACCTTCTTGAGTTCTTTATATATATTGGATATTAGTCCCTTATCTGATTTAGGATAGGTGAAGATCCTTTCCCAATCTGTTGGTGGTTTTTTTGTCTTATTGATGGTGTCTTTAGCCTTGCAGAAGCTTTGCAGTTTCATGAGGTCCCACTTGCCAATTCTCGATCTTACAGCACAAGCCATTACTGTTCTATTCAGGAATTTTTCCCCTGTGCCCATATCTTCAAGGCTTTTCCCCACTTTCTCCTCTATAAGTTTCAGTGTCTCTGGTTTTATGTGAAGTTCCTTGATCCACTTAGACCTGACCTTAGTACAAGGAGATAGGAATGGATTGATTCGCATTCTTCTACATGTTAACAACCAGTTGTGCCAGCACCATTTGTTGAAAATGCTGTCTTTCTTCCACTGGATGTTTTTAGCTCCCTTGTCGAAGATCAAGTGACCGTAGGTGTGTATGTTCATTTCTGGGTCTTCAATTCTATTCCATTGGTCTATTTGTCTGTCACTATACCAGTACCATGTAGTTTTTATCACAATTGCTCTGTAGTAGAGCTTTAGGTCCGGCATCGTGATTCCACCAGAGGTTCTTTTATCCTTGTGAAGAGTTTTTGCTATCCTAGGTTTTTTGTTATTCCAGATGAATTTGCAGATTGCACTTTCTAATTCGTTGAAGAATTGATTTGGAATTTTGATGGGGATTGCATTGAATCTGTAGATTGCTTTTGGCAAGATAGCCATTTTTACAATGTTGATCCTGCCAATCCATGAGCATGGGAGATCTTTCCATCTTCTGAGATCTTCTATAATTTCTTTCTTCAGAGACTTGAAGTTTTTATTATACAAATCTTTCACTTCCTTAGTTAGAGTCACGCCAAGATATTTTATATTATTTGTGACTATTGAGAAGGGTGTTGTTTCCCTCATTTCTTTCTCAGCCTGTTTATTCTTTGTGTAGAGAAAGGCCATTGATTTGTTTGAGTTAATTTTATATCCAGCTACTTCACCGAAGCTGTTTATCAGGCTTAGGAGTTCTCTGGTGGAATTTTTAAGGTCACTTATATATACTATCATATCATCTGCAAAAAGTGATATTTTGACTTCATCTTTTCCAATTTGTATCCCTTTGATCTCCTTTTGTTGTCGAATTGCTCTGGCTAGGACTTCAAGTACAATGTTGAATAGGTATGGAGAAAGTGGACAGCCTTCTCTAGTCCCTGATTTTAGAGGGATTGCTTCAAGCTTCTCACCATTTACTTTGATATTGGCTACTGGTTTGCTGTAGATTGCTTTTATCATGTTTAGGTATGGGCCTTGAATTCCTGATCTTTCCAAGACTTTTATCATGAATGGGTGTTGGATCTTGTCAAATGCTTTTTCCGCATCTAACGAGATGACCATGTGGTTTTTGTCTTTGAGTTTGTTTATATACTGGATTACGTTGATGGATTTCCGAATATTGAACCATCCCTGCATCCCTGGGATGAAACCTACTTGGTCAGGATGGATGATTGTTTTGATGTGTTCTTGGATTCGGTTAGCAAGAACTTTATTGAGGATTTTTGCATCAATATTCATAAGGGATATTGGTCTGAAGTTTTCTATCTTTGTTGGGTCTTTTTGTGGTTTAGGTATCAGAGTAATTGTGGCTTCATAGAATGAGTTGGGTAGAGTACCTTCTGTTTCTATTTTGTGGAATAGTTTGTGAAGAACTGGGATTAGATCTTCTTTGAAGGTCTGAGAGAACTCTGCACTAAACCCATCTGGTCCTGGGCTTTTTTTAGTTGGGAGACTATTAATGACTGCTTCTATTTCTTTGGGGGATATAGGGCTGTTTAGATCATTAACCTGATCTTGATTCAACTTTGGTACCTGGTATCTGTCTAGGAACTTCTCCATTTCATCCAGGTTCTCCAGTTTTGTTGAGTATAGCCTTTGGTAGAAGGATCTGATGGTGTTTTGGATGTCTTCAGGATCTGTTGTTATGTCTCCTTTTTCATTTCTGATTTTGTTAATTAGGATGCTTTCCCTGTGCCCTCTAGTGAGTCTGGCTAAGGGTTTATCTATCTTGTTGATTTTCTCAAAGAACCAGCTCCTTGATTGGTTGATTCTTTGAATAGTTCTTCTTGTTTCCACTTGGTTGATTTTGCCCCTGAGTTTGATTATTTCCTGCTGTCTACTCCTCTTGGGTGAATTTGCTTCCTTTTGTTCTAGTGCTTTTAGGTATGTTGTCAAGCTGCTAATGTGTGCTCTCTCTAGTTTCTTTTTGGAGGCACTCAGAGCTATGAGTTTTCCTCTTAGAAATGCTTTCATTGCATCCCATAAGTTTGGGTATGTTGTGGCTTCATTTTCATTGAACTCTAAAAAGTCCTTAATTTCTTACTTTATTCCTTCCTTGAACAAGGTATCATTGAGAAGAATGTTGTTCAGTTTCCACGTGAAGGTTGGCTTTCTATTATTTATTTTGTTATTGAAGATCAGCCTTAGTCCATGGTGATCTGATAGGATGCATGGGACAATTTCAATATTTTTGTATCTGTTGAGGCCTGTTTTGTGACCAATTATGTGGTCAATTTTGGAGAAGGTACCATGAGGTGCTGAGAAGAAGGTATATCCTTTTGTTTTAGGATAGAATGCTCTGTAGATATCTGCCAGATCCATTTGATTCATAATTTCTCTTAGTTTCTCTGTGTCCCTGTTTAGTTTCTGTTTCCATGATCTGTCCATTGGTGAAAGTGGTGTGTTGAAGTCTCCCACTATTATTGTATGAGGTGCAATGTGTGCTTTGAGATTTACTAAAGTTTCTTTAATGAATGTGGCTGCCTTTGTATTTGGAGCGTAGATATTCAGGATTGATAGTTCCTCTTGGAGGATTTTACCTTTGATGAGTATGAAGTGTCCCTCCCTGTCTTTTTTAATGACTTTGGGTTGGAAGTCAATCTTATCAGATATTAGAATGGCTACTCCAGCTTGTTTCTTCATACCATTTGCTTGGAAAATTGTTTTCCAGCCTTTCATTCTGAGGAAGTGTCTATCTTTTTCTCTGAGATGAGTTTCCTGTAAGCAGCAAAATGTTGGGTCTTGTTTGTGTAGCCAGTTTGTTAGTCTATGTCTTTTTATCAGGGAGTTGAGTCCATTGATATTAAGAGATATTAAGGAAAAGTAATTGTTGTTTCCTATTATTTTTGTTGTTAAAGTTGGCATTCTGTTCTTGTGGCTGTCTTCTTTTAGGTTTGTTGAGGGATTACCTTCTTGTTGTTTCTAGGGCGTGGTTCCTGTCCTTGTATTGGTTTTTTTCTGTTATTATCCTTTGAAGGGCTGGATTCGTGGAGAGATAATGTGTGAATTTGGTTTTGTTCTGGAATACTTTGGTTTCTCCATCTATGTTAATTGAGAGTTTGGCTGGGTATAGTAGCCTGGGCTGGAATTTGTGTTCTTTTAGTGTTTGTATAACATCTGTCCAGGATCTTCTGGCTTTCATAGTCTCTGGTGAAAAATCTGGTGTAATTCTGATAGGCTTGCCTTTATATGTTACTTGGCCTTTTTCTCTTACTGCTTTTAGTATTCTATCTTTATTTAGAGCATTTGTTGTTCTGATTATTATGTGTCGGGAGGTATTTCTTTTCTAGTCCAGTCTATTTGGGGTTCTGTAGGCTTCTTGTATGTTCATGGGCATCTCTTTCTTTAGATTTGGGAAGTTTTCTTCTATAATTTTGTTGAAGATGTTTGCTGGTCCTTTGAGTTGAAAATCTTCATTCTCATCCACTCCTATTATCCGTAGGTTTGGTCTTCTCATTGTGTCCTGTATTTCTTGGATGTTTTGAGTTAGGATCTTTTTGCATTTTACATTTTCCTTGATTGTTGTGCAGATGTTCTCTATGGAATCTTCTGCACCTGAGATTCTCTCTTCCATCTCTTGTATTCTGTTGCTGATGCTGGTATCTATGGTTCCAGATTTCTTTCCTAGGGTTTCTATCTCCAGTGTTGCCTCATTTTGGGTTTTCTTTATTGTGTCTACTTCCCTTTTTAGGTCTAGTATGGTTTTGTTCATTTCCATCATCTGTTTGGATGTGTTTTCCTGTTTTTCATTAAGGAATTCTACCTGTTTGATTATGTTATCCTGTTTTTCTTTAAGGATTTGTAACTCTTTAGCAGTGTTCTCCTGCAATTCTTTAAGGGATTTTTGTGCTTCCTCTTTACTGTCTTCTACCTGTTTACCAGTGTTCCTTTGTATTTCTTTAAGTGTGTTATTAAAGTCCTTCTTGAAGTCCTCTACCATCATCAGGAGATATGCTTTTAGATCCGTGTCTAGCTTTTCTGGTGTGTTGGGGTGCTCTGGACTGGGCGAAGTGGGAGTGCTGGGTTCTGATGATGGTGAGTGGTCTTGGTTTCTGTTAGTAAGATTATTACGTTTACCTTTCGCCATCTGGTAATCTCTGGGGTTAGTTGTTGTTGTTGTCACTGTTTAAAGATTGGAGCAGAAGCTGTGTTCCACTCACCAGCAGTCTCAAAATCCTGTGGCGGGGGTCGTGGGTAGCTGGCGGGTGTCAGCCGACCCTGTGCTCTAGCTACCCCGGTGCTGGTCCAGCCGGAAGAGGCCTGTGGTCCTACTCAGGCCGGTTTTCTGCTTCCCTAACTAATGCAGTCTCAGGTCCCGAGAGCAATTGGATTGGAGCAGAAGCTGTGTTCCACTCACCAGAAGTCTTAAGATCCTGTGGAATGTGTAGTGGGTAGCTGGCGAGTGTCAGCCGACCCTGCGCCCTAGCTACCCCGGTGCTTTTCTGACCGGAAGAGGCTTCGTGTTTATACTTTCTACAACCTTCCTATCATTGGTTTCCTTGAACTTAGCCATTCCTACACTGAGTAAACTGAAGTCTCAGAGTTATTTTAATTTGGCTTTTCCCCGTTGCTAAGGATGAACATGTTTTGAGGTATTTCTTAGCCATTTTTATTATGTCCACTGAGAATTGTTTGTTTAGAACCCAAGCCTCTTTTTTTCCATTAATTAATTAACTTATTTATTCACTTTACATTCCAATCATATACATGTCTATCTTCCCAGTGGCCCCTTCACATGGTCCCTTCGTCTCTTAACCTCTCCTTCTGCTCTGAGAAGGGGAAGGTTCCCCTTAAGTACCAACCCACACTGGCTTCTCAAGTTACTGCAGTCACACCCTCTACTACGGAGTTCAGACAATGCACCCATTTAGGGGAATAGAATCCATAGGCAGGCATCAGAGTCAGGGTAACCTCCCTCACTCCAGTTGTTACAGGACCCACATGAGGACAAAGTTGCACATCTGCAGGAGTGGCTAGTTCCAGCCCTGGTAGGCACTTTGGTTGGTGGTTGAGTCCAGTCTCTGGGAGCCCTCAGTCCCTCAGTGGTCTAGGTTAGTTGGTCTTCCCAAAACCCATTATTATTATTATTATTATCATCATCATCATTATTACTGCTATTACTGTTGTTGTTACAACATCATTTATTTCTTGAATTTTGGCATTTTTACTTTTGTTTATGTGTGGTTCTTGTTTTTTTGTTTTTCTATTTTTAGTTCTTTGTATACTATGGATACCAATTCTGTCAGGGATATAACTTGCAAAGATACTCCCCCAATCTATGGATTTATTCTACACTTGAATAATTGTTGTTCCCTGTACAGAAGCATCTTTCTTTTAAATGTATGAGATCCGATTTAAGTTTTGCCTTTAGTTACTGGGCAAAGGGAATCAATCCTGTGCAATTCTCTTCCTATACCTACATCTAATAAGTGCGTTTAACAGTTTTAGTGCTTCAGGTTTCAAATTGAGGCCTTGTTTATACTTAGGCCTAATTTCTGTGCAGGATAATAGATACAGACATTATTTCATTTGCGTTCCGTTGGCCATTGAGTTTCCATGACATTGTGTGTTGATGATGCTGCCTTTCCTCTACTATAAATGTGTTGCTACATTATAAATTATCAGATGGCTGTAGTTATGAATATTCATATATTGTCTTCTTATTTAGTTTTCTGTTCTTCATACCTAGTTTTATGCCACAACCACATTCTTTTTATTACTACAGTTCTACAATATATTCTGACATCTGAAATAGCAATGTATTGGGTATTTTTGTTCAGTAATGCTTGAATATCCAGAAAATTTTCTTGTAGCATGTGAATTTTAGTACTTTTTCTATTTCTCTGAAGGCTGGTGTGCATATATTTATTGGGATTTTATTGAATCATTGGATTGATTTTAGTAGGATGGTCACTTTCATATTATTTATTCTACTGATCCATGAACATGGAATGTCTTTCCATTTTCTAACATCTTTCTCTAGAAAGTGAATAAATCTATACTGAAAACTATCATTAATAAACAAGTATGCATGGGCAACACACATACACACACATATATCCATCAAAAATATATTTTATTTTGTGTTTTAACATGTAATGGCACATCTTAAAAGTGAAGGGGAGCCACTGATCAATTTGAAGAAGAGAAAGATGGTATGATTTTTTAGAAAAGTGTACCATGACAAAGGATTACACACACACACACACACACACACACACACACACGAAAATTTATTAACTGGAATAGTACAAATTAAAAGCTGAATAATATACCACTTCGTAAACACTGAGATACTTATAATAAAATGGATGATGTATGAGCATGAGGAGTCACTGAAATCTACGTACATGATCGTGATAGAAATACAAAAGTTTATGTCACATTATAAGGTAACCAATTTAACCCTTCTAGGGATGAATAGACACTGAAAATGTGTTACATATATGCAGTTAAATTCTACTCAGCTACAAAGATAGATGGAATCATGCATCCATAGGCAAAACAGCCACTGCTGTTAACTACACTGTGGCATGTTAAAACAATGACCATGAAGAGAAGCAGTTGAGTCCCCACCTAATCTCTCAAGGCAGGGGGCCATTGTCACTGGGCAGCATGACCCAAGGTTCAAAAGCCTGACTCAAGACACTTGTTCTTTTCATTAAAACACAGACTAACTGAAACTGTCCAATCAGAGTTATAGGTCTTCCTGCTGTGAAGTCAAAGGAGGAAAAAGGGAGAGGGAGAAATTGCTGTCCAACTGTGAGGGCCAGGAGTAAAGGAGAGCAAGGGCAGTGGGAGCTGCTATCATGAGAATGCAAAATAACATCAGCTCTGTGTTCTGGTGCCAGCAAGAGCAGCTGCGTCTGTACATCTAGCCTTCTGAGAGTGAACTCACAGAAAGACAGCACCTTTCACACATGTACCCCTCCTCTTGCTTCACAGATCTCTCACTTTCCACATAGTTGGAAGAAACCCCATAAATTATCTTTCCTATCCAAGCATCATCTATTAAAGGATGGCAATAATGTTACATCTTTTTAAAATAACTGTTGTAATTTTGAGATTTTTCGCATAACTTCATTGCTTCTCATTCTCTTCCCTCACTTCAACCCTGCACAAGTACCCTGCCTCTCTGATTAGTTGTTGTCACACATACACACACACACACACACTTCTCAGTCCATGTAATGTTACTTGTATGTATGTTTCCAGGACTGATCATTTGAGTGGGCACCCAGGTTGTGTGCTTTCCCTGGGGACGAGTTTTTTCTTCAGCTCTCAGGAGTCCTTAGTTGACTGTGGTTACTTCTTTACTTTCTTTTCCCCTTCCACATAGACATGTCTATTGGTAGCATCCTTCTTCAGGTCAAATTTAGGCAACAGTTTGGGTGAAATGTAGTCTGACCTGAAAGCATGCTCCACAAGAACTAGCTTTCATGGTGCCAGAGGTGCCATGTGAATCTTCAAAGGAAAGAAACAGCAAACCACCCTACCCAGCTATGATGCCTGTATATAATATTTTGAGTGAATAATAGAGTAAAGTTGGAAAGCAAAAACAAGGGAAACTTGAAGGTTAGAACAACAAAACAAGTCATCCAACAACAAGACAAATAGATGACAGACTTAAGAAATCAGGTCAGATGTCTCTGCAACTAGTGGGTTCTACTGACTCCAGAGTAGAAGCAAATGGTACCATCTACAAAGACAGATTCTGATGATGGGTATAATATCAAAAAGCTAGAATTTTGGAATTATTACAATGTTTTATCATATATGAAGAAAATGAATAATGAATATGCTATTTACAAATTTCTTTATCTCTCTCTTCTTCTCTTTCTCTCTATCTCTCTTCCTTCCTCTCTCTCTTCCTTCCTTTCTTTCTTTCTTCCTTCCTTCATTTCTTTCTTTCTTTCTTCTTTCTTTCTTTCTTTCTTTTTCTTTCTTTCTTTCTTTCTTTCTTTCTTCCTTTTTTCTCTCATTCGTAGAATTTTGCTCTTGTCATCATTGTTGTCATTTGACACAGGGTCTCATTCTATAACCTGGCTGAGCTCAACCTCAACCTGGAGCCCAGGCTGGCCCTGAGTTTACAGCACTCTTCTTGCCTCAGCCTCCTGAGTGCTAGGAATATAAGCACAAGACAGGGTGCCCCCCCACTCTCTCCTTTTAAGATATTTTTATTGATTTATGTGTGTGCAGTCACTTGTGTATGTTTGTGTGTCTATGTGTCTGTGTGTGTCTCTGTGTGTGAATGTGTATGTGTGTGCAGTTGACTGATGGTTCCTTCAGAGTTCAGAAAGGGCACTGGATCCTCTAAAACTGAAATTCCATACAGGTGTGGCCTTGGGTGTTGGGAACAGAATTTGGTACTCTGGAAAAGCCATGAGCACTCTTAACCTCTGAGCTCTCTCTCTCTATTCCCTGGCCTCTTTATTTTTAAGTGTTATTTGTAACATAGATAAATATGTGATGCCATAGGACTCCTACATCTCAGAAGTTACAACACTGGTGCATTGGCTTCCCTGATTACTACTTCTTATCCAAACAACTAAGGGCTCTGTTAGTGCAGAAGATGTGACTTTTTCCTTTCTTAAGAAGGATAAAAGATGAAATGAGCTTTCTTGTGGAAGAATATTCTCTTTGCCATCAAGCTGGCATTAATTTCCTGTTCAAAAGAGCCTATATTGTCAATGTGACAGTTTAATCAGCCACCAATGTGACTGGGAAACACCGATTTCACAATCAATGTCAATGTATTTCATGTCACCTCACTACCTCTTAGTCATTTTGCTTCAGAAGTGTGTGGAGGGTCAATACATTTCATTAGTTTGTTTCATCGAGAGGAGAGCACAACATGAGAACTTTGATTATATTATAAGAATTGCCTTAATGTGACACTGATTCCCCCGATTGTGCAATACTAGACGTTCAAGTGCTGGAGGGCAACTAAATTATCCCTCCCCCAACTGTTCATGGTGTCATCCAATGCAAAATGTGCTGCAAAGGAAGAGGAGAGGGAAGAGCAGCTCAGACTCGACAGCAGACACACACTGTACACTCATAAACCCAGCGCTCAACAGGATCGCAGAGACTAACTTCAAAGGTCACCCATGAAAAGTAACAATTCCTTTCCAGTGTCTAATTATAGTAGTAAACATATTTATGACTGAATTTTAATGTTTTTTTTCATAGTATTGCTATGTAATTAACAGCGATGTTTTGTGATTTTTTTTTCTTCAGTTGTTTATGGTTTCATGAGCTTGAAAGAAATGTGAAGTAATGCTTTCTTCTCTTCTAACTCCATATCAGACTTCTTCAGTACAGCTCCATGTGACAGGGGCCTGTGTGTTCTTTACAGGGATATTCCACCAAAGGTAAATAGGCTTCCACTCCACTTCTGGGTAGTGGATCTTTCTGAACACCTATTCATTTTGGCTTACACTATAGTGATTTTTTTTAATTTATTGGATAAAATTTGTCACAAACTTTCTTGTATGTTCTGTTTAATTTTTTTAAAAAAATTATTGGTTATTTTATTTATTTATATTTCAAATGTTATCCCCCTTCCAGGTTTCCCCTCTCAAAGCTGCCTATCACACCCCTCTCCCCTCTGCTTCTATGAGGGTGCTCCCACATCTCCACTAGGCCTCGCTACCCTAGCATCCTTACACTGGGCATAGTATGACATAAATGGGCATAAAGACCCAGCTCTATCACTCCTGGGCATATACCCAGAATGTTCTGTTTAGTTTTTATAATAATTTCAGGATTTCAGAGAGTAATATAGAGTGAGGGATTCAGGACTAATTAACCAAGAATGGCTTGTTAGGCCACGTTCTGTCTCAAGATTCCCCTTCTGGTTATAATGTGTTCCTAGTACAACTAGAATGATCTACTCACCCAGAGTTAAATTCTTTCACAGACACATTCAAGATCCATTGTCTCCTTTACGGCCCACCATCCCACCAGTAGCATCTTACTTGGCTTCTCCTCTCTCTTCCCAGAATCCTGAGACCCTTGACCTTCACAATGTGTGATATTTGTTGCTCAGTTTGAATAGACTTGCCTGGAGTTTGTCATGTCAGCTCTTTTCGCCTTTTGCCATTTGCTGGAGAGTACCTAGCCACAATCTCTGCTCCAAACCACTGTTCAATATTTTTCAGAGACTCTGGATATTAAGGAGACTAAACGCATATGTATTATTGCTGAAATCACATTGGTCTTTCATGAGTAAAAAAAAAAGAAGGAGTTTCTCTAAAACACTAAACGAAACCCATAAATGCACTGCATATTACCCCTATCGATGCATGAACATTGAATAGCATGATTTTACAAAACCACATACCATTAAGGTATTTTCTAGATAGTCACTTTCATAAACAAAAATCACCCTTTTTTGCCAAGAAATTGGGATTATATAAAAATAACATTTTATGTGATAATATTTTACATCATTCAAAATATATTTATACATGATAGAATCTGCTATGGGTGTCTGAAGTGTATGCTAATGATGATTGTTTATATTTGGTACTGAGACTAAATACTAATATTGTTCGCTGATGATTATAATAGAGTATAACTAGCCAAGTCATTTTTAAAATGTATTCACTTTCTATGTGTGTATTATTTGTCTGTAGATATGAGCATCTCATATGTGCCTGGTACTTTCAGAGGTCAAAAGATAGAACAGATACTCTGGAAGTAAAGTTATGGGTGGTTATATGCCATGCTGTGGGTGCTGGGTACTAAACCTGGGTCATCCAAGAGAGTAATAACAAGTATATTTATGTGTATGCTGAGCCATCTTCTTAGTCCAAACCAGATAATCTTTTTTGTTTGTTTGTTTTGGTTTTTGGTTTTTTTTGTTTGTTTGTTTTTCGAGACAGGGTTTCTCTGTGTAGCCCTGGCTGTCCTGGAACTCACTTTGTAGACCAGGCTGGCCTCGAACTCAGAAATCCACCTGCCTCTGCCTCCCGAGTGCTGGGATTAAAGGCGTGCGCCACCACGCCCGACTCAAACCAGATAATCTTTAACACATAATCTGGCAAAGTTTTGGGTTAATCACCAAGTGCAGAGCTGTAACACTGAAGTAAACAAATATGGTATCTAAGTTCAGCATGGATTCAGAGGGTATTTACTTAATCATCCATGTGTATGTCAGAAATCATAATAGGGCTACTGAATGTCTGCATGTGACATTACAAGAATTTTCTAGTTAAGTGTGTTTCACATGCACATAGGTAGAACATGCCCTGGTCTGCTTGCTGGGCTTCTGCAGTGAGAAGATTCAGGAGGCCTCCATCCACTCCCGGTCCATCCATCCTTCTTTCTAGAAGAACTATCATTCTCAGAAGTCTGAAAAACACTCTTTTCTAGGGACCAACTCATAGCTCACCCTTGCTCACAGGAGGCTCAAGTGGAATAGATAGAATTTTCTATTTCTATCATGAAACAAAGAAATAAGAAGAACACCATTAGGTAGACAATCAGCAGCACATTCAATAAAATAAAAGCTTTGCTTAGTAAGCACGATTTTTAGAGTAAAACGCTAGCATTGACTTATGATGTTCAGGGTAATATTCTCTACCAAAAAAAAAAACACAATTATAATCTTAAGAAAATTGAATTTAGGACAGGAGAACATTAAGCAGAACAAATAAAATCACTTAAAATAATGAAATTATACAATGGAATGCTTTGTCAACTTTAGAAAAATTAGAAAAATATCCAAAGTAAATAGTTATGGGAATAATCTCTAAATTAAATGTCTGTGATTATACACTCACATATTATTGAAAAGTGTATAATGCTTGACTATATTAACCACACACAAAGAGGACTCTCATAAACTTATTCTTACAAATGCTCAGTAAGTTCATGAAAAGTTACTGAAGAGACTTACAATACCACTCAAATCTTGATAGCTTAGAATCTAGATGGCTGATAAGTGTAGAAAGACATTTATTTTTCTCTTTGTAATACCCTGTATCTTCTGAATTTGATGATGTGTGAACTTACTACCTATGAATGTGCAGTTAATTTCTAATTACATATACATATATATGTATATATATATATATATACACACATACACACACACACACACACACACACACACACACTGTTATTATCTGTAAATATGTTGAAAGGATGAAGTGAGAGAGAGGAAACTTGTGACAGTAACGAGAAGCCTCTGACTGTACAAAATCAGAGTAGCAGCCAACCCCAGCCATGTCTAAGTCTAAGTGATAGAAGCATAGTGTTGTGCCATGCATCTTTTGATGGGATGTGTGGCCTAGAGTTGATTAATGGGAAATTACTTTTTTTAATCTTCCTTTCTGCAGAAGACAGTCTCACCATAAACTCGTTACTTCCTCATAATCAGAGAGACAGCAACTCTCAGATACAAGGTCACATACCACTTTTTCCCACCAAGGGAAATATCAAGGCAGTTTGAAGATTCTGCCAAGAAATTTGGTCTCTGTTCAAAGATTAAGATGTCATTTCACCAAGGATTCTTGGATTTGGGCATAATTTTGGGAGTTTAAAGAAAAGAAATAAAAGTATTCTACATCCTTACCTATTGGGAGCACACTCCAAAGGTCAAGATCTGATATCAAAAAGTAGGCACAACATCTTCATTGTATTCTATTTTTGTATGGTCTTTTCTGATTATATTCACCCTTTCTCCATTTTTTTTATGATAAAACACTAGGCCCCCAACTTTTTGCCCTATTTTTTAATTTATTAAATCTAATGTGTAGTTCCCTTACATTCTTCCATTCCATTCCATTCCATTCCATTCCATTCCATTCCATTCCATTCCATTCCATTCCATTCCATCCCATTCCATTCCATTCTTACATTCCTTTACATCCTTACACTGGAATCTGGTAGACTTACATGTGGTAGACATTTTGTTGTTAAAAAGAACTATATTTAATGGTAGCTACAAAGCATAATGAAATGAGGATGTAAAATGCCTGTTATATTTTTATTGCTTCTCAAATGTTGATTGTTCAGCTGCAGAACACATTCATCCCCCCTCTTCAGTTCTCAATTCATTATTGTTAGCACACTTCATTTCTACTCAGCCACTCTAAGGTCAGCAGTATCTTGAATCTTGAGAAAAAATCCTTTGGTTTCTGGGACTTTACAAATGTAATTTAATTGACTTATAACTTGACCTCTAAACTGAAGCTATGCGATTACATTGAAGAGATGTAGAAAATATCCAAAATTCACTCACAATCCCCTACAGAAACTTGGTTTGCTGTACTCATGCCTGGGTGAGCTTCCTCCTTCCTGATGAATGTCAGGGATTGTTGAGTAACTTTAACAAGTCACTGGACACAATGTGCTCATTAAATTAATACTGTCCTTCTGAGCCAATGGGTTTGTGTCTCCAGCTAAAAGGATGGTGGGAATCTTCTTCTTGGAAAGACTTAAAAGCTGTTACTTGGTCTAGAGGAAATTAGATTTATTATTAATTAATAGACCTAAATTTATGATGAACAGGAGTAGTAAATATGTGTCTCTGGTTGGAACAAAGGCCAGAGAGAATTAAGCAAGAGGTTAAAAAACAAAGGCTTGCCTGTGCTTAAGTGGCTCAGGGAAAATTCTTTACTTTTAATCTGTCTCAATATAATTTCACAAATGAAGCTAAAATTTTGGATAAGAAATATGTGTATCACTCAGATTTATTTTACCTTGATAGAAGAATTATATATATGATATAGATTATAGATTTATGTTTCTATACAGGGTTTCACGATGTAGCCTTGCCATTTTGAAACTTGCTGTGTAGACCAGACTGGTCTCAAATTCACAGAGCCTCACCTAACTTTGCCCCCGTTGTGGCAGCATTAAAAGTGTGTGGCACCACACCTAGCTTGTAGAGTTGTTAAATAGAATGATCTGCTTACCATTTATTTCTGAACAGCGAGGAGTTAAGAACATTGAGATAAAGGTTTCTGCTGAGCGTAGACGTGAAAGAGCCTCATGCCAATTCCTAGAGCATTTAGGTATCAATAATTATTAGTTGTCTTGATCTACTCAGAGCATGAATCCCAAAGCAAAGGTTCTTTCTGGCTCATCACTAATATTTGGGATC
This sequence comes from Mus caroli, assembly GCF_978045245.1. Taxonomy (NCBI): domain Eukaryota; kingdom Metazoa; phylum Chordata; class Mammalia; order Rodentia; family Muridae; genus Mus; species Mus caroli. Next base: position 77,470,018 of record NW_028227263.1, on the reverse strand, counting down.
ATAAACATGAGGGAATTCTGAGGTCAGGAGAGGAATGACACAGTGTAAATTCAAGGTCAGATTTGACTGTATTTGTTATTACTGTAAAAACCCAATCATCCCTGGATAGTCTAGTTAAATTGAATTTTCTGTTTAAGGGAGGCTTCCAAAAATACCTTTAAAAATCATTTATATAGTCCTATATTATCTATATTAATCTCTTCTAGTCATAGGAAAATGAAGACAAAAAGTTTTTAATTACTCATTATTTTATAAAAGCTTTTGTTTTACTTTAGGAAGAAATAACATTAAGTGGAGAGAATGAAATAGATGCCTAATGACTTGTCCTGTGACCTTGAGAATCTCCCATCCTGTGACACCACCTTTTCTGCATCCGAGAGGGCAGCCCATGTACAGCTCATCTTCCTAAGCTGCAAGGGGCTCCACATCTGCAAGGGGATGTGCTTGTGTGTTGGTCAGAGTTCAGCACAACAGGAGTATTAAAGGATCTGTACTTAGAGAAAACCAATGAATTTAATATGTACCAACTTAGATTATAGCCTGAGGGTGCTCTGTGTTTGATTCATTTTAGATGGTTTTGCTATCATTAAATTTTTAATAAGTTACATCTGTTACCTAAAACGCTGATTAGAAACTCATATTTGCCAATAATCAAAGTTTTACCTTAGGTTCCAGCTTTGTCATTCTGTTAGATGCCATGTAGCAGAGACCTTTGATATCCTAAATGTCACATGACACAAACTATAATCCTCATTCTCACAAAAACATCAGCCACTACCCCAGGTTCTTGTTTCTTACTAATTATTCAGAACTTTCTTCTTGTTTTACACTTTCACAGGGAAGATGTGCAAGCCCTTAAAAAGTCATTGCTTACATTTCTGTAACCCTTTTTAGAAACCATTTTAGCCTATCAATTTTGTTGTAGTAATGAACAAAAAATGATGGAATTTAATTTTAAAGGGAGCTAACATCTGAGAACTTGGATATGATCATATGATCAGACGATGTCGATCAATGAAGATAAAGATGGAATTTGCATCATTTTTTGTCACAGAAGTTTTCCATGGGGAGAAAAATAAGACAGTAAATACACATATGATAATAAACGAATGGTGTCAGTGTTGTGAGCCCTCTACTAACAGAGCATACACAAAGAATTGACAAAGCCTACAGGAGTGGAGAAGAATCTATTTGAAGGATGAAATGACATTTATCAGTTTGAGAAAGGAGGGACCCATTGAGTTTCATGTTGGTGGAAGAATGTCTATGAAAAGATGTCTTTTCTCTTCATTTTCCCAAATTTTAAAAACTCTGTGTATGCATATGTGTGCATATGGATGTGCGTGTCTGTGTGTGTGTTTGTGTGTGTGTGTGTGTGTGTATGATGGAAAGAGAACTGACTCTTACAAGTTCTCCTCTGGTCTCCTAGAGATTAACTTCAGGTCATCTGTTTGGCAGCAATCACCATTACGCACTGCAGCGTCTCGACAGCCTGTGAATGAGTTTTCAAGAGGATGCTTGCCCTTGGGTGTTCTCAGAGTTCTGGGGATGAAGGAGGTGCATGATGCGTTGAATCGCAGTGTGAAAGACATTCTATGACACTCTCTCAAATAGAGTTTAATATGATAATAGCTATAGAAAACATTCAAGACTCAAAGGAGGAGAATGACATGACATGCTTCAGAAATTTGGTTCCTAAGTGCAATTGACAGTAAAGGTGGAGAAATAATGCCACCAACAGAACACAATCAGAACTAATGTCAGGTTAAGTGAACCTGAAATATAAATTGTAAATTAAAAGCCAATGGTCTAAATATACCAATTTAAAATTTGACATTTGGAATAGATAAAAGAAATATTTAATTATATGTGACCTACCAGATTGACAATAAAAAAATAGATTGAAGTTAAGGACTGGAGGAAGACACAGTAGTTAAAGACTACTACAAATAGAAGTAGAGGTGCTTATACAAATTTCTGACAAAAATACATTTAGGAAGAGAGAAAGTCAGTGATAGGGATAAAAGGGGTTGATAAGGGAAGAATACAACACCCCTCAGATCATATGCTCCTAAAAAGAGTAGAACATCAAAATACCCAAGGCAAAAAGCAACTGAGCTGTAAAGTATAAAGAATAAATCTGTTATCAAACATGGAGCCTGAAAAACTCCTTTACACAAAATAAGTAGTCCTTAGAATCCAAAATTTATTAAAAATATCATTGAAGTCCATTTGCATGATTGGCATATACAGGTTATTTAATGCAATTACAAATAATCACTTATTTGTTCCAGAACAGCCACCAAGATAAGTCACAGCTTATGTCATAAAAAATAGTCATAACCAGTTTCAAAAACTAAGTCAGACAGGGTCTGCTCGCGCCATGCTACAGGATTACCTAGATACCAATATTGGAGAGATAGAGAGAAAAATCTACCTTTCTCTTTCAGAGATCAAAGATCTATTTCTAGTTAACACATGGGCCAAAAAATAAATTTCATACCATAGTAAGTACATTTTCTAAGAACTCCTAAAATATATCATTCTCAAAGAAACAGAGCAGACAAATAGTTGGCCTGGAGTTAGTAGAGGTGCCTGTACTTTGTAAGAAATGGGAAGAAGCTGAAAGGAAGAAAACTTTCAAATTCACTTACAGAGCACTGACCTTTCTTAAAGACAACGTAGTGTACAATTTGTTATTTGTAAAGAAGGAAGATCTTGTTTATCCAGCTACACTCACACACAAAATAAAACTGTACATAGTTGAGGACATATAATTAACTTTATACAGATAATAACTTCCTAATATTATCACACCAGAACTTCATTATGTGTGATTTCAATATATGCAGTATAGTTTTAAGTCATATATCTCAACAAACCTGAAAGATATGTGAATATAGTTTGAACCAGAATAAATAGATACACAGCTAATCATAATTATGCGATGCAATGAATTAAGTATTTTGGAGAAATTTCTTAGTGTTTACATTACAATAAGGAAACATTTAAAATCAATAGCCTAAGTTCCAACTTACGAAACAAGACAAGGAAAAACACAGTCAAGAAAACGCAAGCATCATACAGATAACAGCTTACCAAGTAAAAGAAGTTTATGCAAACCACACACCTGACAAGGAGTATATATATATATATATATATATATATATATATATATATATGTTCAAAAAAAATCTATAGACAATAAATAGGCATTTCTCAAAGGCAGACAATGTTCACTAACAATCAAATACATGCATATGAAAACCCTAATGAGCTAACCCTCACTCCTTTAAGAATAGCCCTTATCTAAACCACAAGGAAATCAATTGTTAGAAATAATATTTAGAAAACTTGATATTTGTCCACTTTTCCCATATTATAGATAATTAAGCTATTAGGTAAAACAGTGTTGATAGACTTCCAAAAACTAAAAATAGAAATCATAATTGCCATATGATCCGTCAACCTCATTGCTAGGCAAATATCAAAAAAAGTCACCTGACTATGGCAATAAGACACGTGCATTCTCATGTGCATACAGCACCACTCTAAATACTCAAGAGACAAAACATGGCAGCAAATGGATGATTAAGAAAATGTGACTTATGGCTCAATCATTCGAGAACAAAACCTTGTCCTTTGAAGCAACACTGGAACTGTGTTCAGTGAGTAAGTAGGCACAAAGAATGAAGAACCACACGATCTTCCTCGTATGTAGAGTCTAAAATGAATAATCCTAGAGGCAGAAAGAGAAACGGTGGTCATCAGAGACTGAGAAGAGGGACAGGGCCTTGAGGCCTAAGGAAGGCTTGGTCAATGTGTCCTAAGTTGTGAGAGAGGAACAAGGAATGTGGTGTTTAGTCATCTGTAACGGTGAAATGGTTGTTCATGTACGATAGTGGTTACATTCATTATAGAATTGTCCAAACCGATAGGAAGTACAACAGTAAGTACAAAGCCTGCTACATATTTCAGGCTGGGGAGTTGGTGATATATCAGCGTACTTCAGTGGTAATAAATGTGCCACTGTGGCCTGGGATGTCAATACTAAGAAGGGTTGTGCAAATGTGGTCATGTGGCATTCTTGAACTCTCTATACATTCTGCTCAATTTACTGTGAGCCTAAAACTGCTCAAAAATAAAGTTAGTAAGCAATAAAAAAATAGGTGCTGTTTTATGCATGTACTACTCTCAAGGCTACTGAAAGAGTAGATAACAGCTTAGCCATAAAAGCTTTGACCTACAATCTGGTCTGCCTACAAGATATTCTAGAACAATGATGTCCCAGAACATGTGGGAAGAGCCAAACAGTGTCTGATTTGACTTAAGGCTCACTCCACAAGATGGACCCCATACTAGACACTGCTTGGGTAACCATGAACGAAGACTCGATTGACACGAGAACTACGGTAAACCCAAATACTATAAAAATGATTCCTTATGATATTCTGTTTTATTCATAGATCAATCCTGTATCCAGTCCAGAAAGGCTTCCCCCAACAGTAGATTGGATCAGGTGCAGAGATATTATATGGAGAAAGAGTCTAAATGGGAGGTCTCAATCAAATCCGTCCCATCAGAATTCACAGAATGCTACCAAAGGGGAGGAAATAAGAATGATATTTTAATGAGGTATAGATAATAAGTCACTCTCAAAACTCTTTAAATTAGCACTTTCCTCCAATTACAGGACTCCAACACATTTGCTTCCCAAAAGTAGCAAAGACAAAATAGTCAATATGAGTTCAACAGGCTCTAACACATGTGTCCAAAATTGATGGATTTAGTCAGGATATTTTTCCAAGCAGTTAATTTCCCCTTTTGAAGTGCTCACAAAAGGTCAGAAGCAGTTTAAGCATCAAAGCTTTATGAATTAAACAGTTTCCCCATGAAAGAAGAGGAAGGCTTGCCTCAAGAAATACTATTGTGAGCCAGGCTGGCTAACCTTCAACTAAGATGGTATCCACACTGGGGAGATCAATACTGCACACTATCCCAGAACTGACCTAAGTCATTGGATAGAGCTGACCCTTTATAAATAAAATGTTTGCCCTCTTAATTCTGTATTGCTGAGCATTTCAACTGTTTTACTCCTGCTTGTTGGTGATTCTGTAAGAAGACATGAAAAGGAAAGTGAAGAAAGTATATAGGAATATGAACCTCAGGCTATTTTCTTAAAGAGCTAAACACACATATTGTAAACTCAGATCGAGTCTATTGTATTCATTATTTATGACAGAACCAGTTTAGTACAATATATCCTCCTTCACATCGGAGCAAAGAGTGTCTCCAACGTGAGCTTGGTTTTGGCTTGATGCATATCCCAGAGTATCACATAGTGCTTAATAAGCAAAGATAGCTGAGTCCATATTATGGAGATAATATTAAAAGTCAATAGTTTAGTGTTCTACTTTATTAAATGTCACTGAATCTACCAATTGCTAACATTTTATATTAGGAGAAAATTAATTGCTAAACATAAAGTATTTCCTTTTGTTTTAATGTTAGCTCTCAGAGACCATCATAAATCACTTGTATTTAGGTACTAAGTTTCCAGTTTCTTCTCAGGCTTTTCAGGATATGCTTGGTTGTAATTCCTTCTTCTCTAATCAGCCTTTCTTCTTAGGCATTTCATGAGAGACTCATCATGAAGGCAGCCACTGAATAGCAGGGCTTTGGATGTGAGGCAGAAATGGTTTCCATTCTGACAATATTCTTTCTGAGTAGCCATAGGAATGTCTCTGGTGCTCAGGGGTCTGGTTTCTTTATCTCATAAGTGGAGTGTTGCAAAGATTAAATTAGATGACGAACACCATATTGCCCAGTGGATGCTATCATTATTATCATCTAGTTTAACCCTTATGAGGGTCTTTAATCTACTCTTCAAACTCTCTCACAAATGTTTCCCTTAGTATAATTGGATTGCCTGCACTGCTCAGTTATCCCCAAAGCAGCTCATAGTAATTTCAAAAGATTTTCTTTCTCAACAAGAGTGAAATCATGTCTGGTTCTGGAAACCTGGCCAGTTCTCAGAGCTAGTGTGTTGATGGATCTTAAAACAGGATCTACTACTTCCACTTCACTAAACCACCATCATTCCTAAATACATCCTGAATACTTATCCTTATACCATCAGATAAGTTAATCTCTCACCTACCCTCAAAGATGCTTCTTTTGCAACAGATGAAGACAATTATAGAAAACCACAGCTGGTTGAACTGTGGAGAATGAGTGATCTCATGTTGCCCAGCCGCAGTCCACAAAACTACAATGTAATGCCTGGACCCAACACTCAGAATCATTATGGAAGAGGGGGCAGACTGATTGTAAGGGCCAGAGAAACAGGAAATCTTATGTGAAATTGTGTCCTTTAGAAATAACAGAGAAGCATTCACTCGTGTTATTTCAACAGTATGGCTGCTTTAAAAGACCTGTACAAAGACAACAAAATGGATATGTATATATATTTACATATATATCAATATTAATATATAATGATTAAATAAAAATAAGAAATGAATTTGAGAGGGAGCTTAGGGAAGAATCAGTGTAAGAGGATGAAGGGAGAAAACAGGGAGGTGTAAACTATGTAATTGTATTTTAGTTTAAAGATAAAGGATATTGGATAAATATTCTCTTTTACTTAGTTGTGGGTATAAAAGGAAGTGGGTATAAAGTTTCATCCCTAGAGAAGGTCTTATTGGCAATAGATAGCTGCTGAGAAAGATAAAGTTGGCTTTGTTTAAGGTTATGACCCCTGGCAGGTAGACTGTACTCCCAGTGGACAGAGATTCACTTAAGAATATAGGAACATATTGTGTGAGTTCCTTTGTGATTGTGTTACCTCACTCAGGATCCAGGTCCATCCATTTGGCTAGGAATTTCATAAATTCATTCTTTTTAATAGATGAGTAGTACTCCATTGTGTAAATGTACCACATTTTCTGTATCCATTCCTCTGTGAGGGGCATCTGGGTTCTTTCCAGCTTCTGGCTATTATAAATAAGGCATCTTCTGGATATATGCCCAGGAGAGGTATTGCTGGATCCTCTGATAGTATTATGTCCAATTTTCTGAGGAACCGCCAAACTGATTTCCAGAGTGGTTGTACAAGCTTGCAATCCCACCAACAATGAAGGAGTGTTCCTCTTTCTCCACATCCTCGCCAGCATCTGCTGTCACCTGAATTTTTGATCTTAGCCATTCTGACTGGTGTGAGGTGGAATCTCAGGGTTGTTTTGAGTTGCATTTCCCTGATGATTAAGGATGTTGAACATTTTCTCTGCCATTCGGTATTCCTCAGGTGAGAATTCTTTGTTCAGTTCTGAGCCCCACTTTTTAATGGGGTTATTTGATTTTCTGAAGTCCACCTTCTTGAGTTCTTTATATATATTGGATATTAGACCCTTATCTGATTTAGGATAGGTAAAGATCCTTTCCCAATCTGTTGGTGGTCTTTTGTCTTATTGACGGTGTCTTTTGCCTTGCAGAAGCTTTGCAACTTTATGAGGTCCCATTTATCGATTCTCAATCTTACAATTAGCCCAAAAACTTAGGATACCCAAGATATAAGATACAATTTGTTAAACGCGTGAAACTCAAGAAGAACAAAGACCAAAGTGTGGACACTGTGCCCCTTCTTAGAATTGGGAACAAAACACCCATGGAAAGAGTTACAGAGATAAAGTTTGGAGCTGTGACAAAAGGATGGACCATCTAAAGACTGCCATATCCTGGGATCCATCCCATAATCAGCCTCCAAACGATGACACCATTGCATACACTAGCAAGATTTTGCTGAAAGGACACAGACATAGCTGTCTCTTGTGAGACTATGCCGGGGCCTAGCAAACACAGAAGTGGATGCCCACAGTCAGCTATTGGATGGATCACAGGGCCCCCAATGGAGGAGCTAGAGAAAGTTCCCAAGGAGCTAAAGGGATCTGCAACGCTATAGGTGGAACAACAATATGAATTACCCAGTACCCCCCAGGAGCTCGTGTCTCTAGTTGCATAAGTATCAGAAGATGGCCTAGCCGGCCATCAGTGGAAAGAGAGGCCCATTGTTCGTGCAAACTTTATCTGCCTAAGTACAGGGGAATACCAGGGCCAAGAATTGGGAGTGGGTGGGTGGGGAAGTGGGTGGGGGAGTGGGTGGAGGAGCGGGTGGGGAACTTTTGGGATAGCATTGGACATGTAAATGACATAAATACCTAATAAAATAATAAAATAAGAATAAAATTTAAAAATCAGTGAAATAAAAAAAAAAGAATATAGGAACAGCAGAGAATGGACTTGCTGGAATAAAAACAAAAAGAGGCACAGTTGTGGGGATGGGGATGTGGATCTGGGAGGGATTTGGGGAAAGACATGAATGTGAATAAATTGAAGAGCAGGAGAGATGGCTTAGGAGTTAAGAGCACTGCCTATTCTCTGAGAGGACACAGTTTTAGTATTTAGAGCCAGCCACTATGATGACTACTAACTGCCATCCATATCTCCAGTCCGGAAGACTTGATATGCTCCTCTGGCTCCAGTAAGCACCAGTCATGCTAGTGATACAAATACATACATGAAGGCAAAACACTCCTAAACATAAAACTGAAGCTAGATTTAAAAAGTAAATTGTATAAAATTTTCAAAGAATTAAAAAAGAATCCAAAACTCAATGAATTTAAATAATGTTTAGTTTAATATAAGAGTAAGAAAAAAATTGTAAATACACTAGAGAATTTTACCCCTTTCTCATACTGTTAATAGGTTACTCGTGAAGTGGAAATTTAAGGGTTCTTTGGAGACTCAGTTGTGTTGGATGGTGGTTTGCTGGGTCAAACATGTGAAGGAGTGTTTTCCTGATGTGGACACAGGTGAAAGGATAAGGCAGAAACTTCACCGAAGCAGACAAAGGAGAGAGGACGTTCTGCTAAAGCAAACACATGAAAGGACACGTGATGAAGGATTCTTTGCTAACAACATACATGTATTGGTATGCCTTACATTGCATAGTTGAGATCCATTTGTCAGAATTCTGAGGACTCAGACTGATTGGATGCACCTGCTGAGGCAAGACCTGTGCTGAGGCAAAACACATGCTGAGGCAAGGCACGTGGAGGAACTGTGCTGTTTGGAGGGTATAAATAGAACTCAGTGGCAAGATGGAGACAGAGCTGGGCTTGCTGGCACAGCTAGCTGTGCAATGTTTGTGGGTCTCGCATCTTCACGGATCTTCACTTCCCTGAGAGAGGCACAGCTGAGAACTTCTCCTGGTGTTCCTGCTGGTTCCTTCTGCTGACTTGAGCTGAGGCTGAGGCCTGGCTGTCTCTGCTAGGCCATGTCACCACTGTTCCTAATGCAGTTCTACTTACTGAACTGGACTGCTGATGTATCCATGATGTGTTTGCAAATAGATCAAGCTGCCGCTGCCTGCTAACCTATGAACTGAACTACCGATTTCCAGCAAACAGAGTGGAGTTGCTCTAAAGAACCTTTCTAAACAAGTCACCCTCCTGCCTCCGCATCCTTTCTTTCCCACTACCTATGGTGAGTGATGAGCTGCAAGGGAGGTTAAAGTGGTTAAGAGCCATCATTAAATATAATGTTTGAAAAATATTACAGTTACATACTCTGGTGCATTTGTTACAAATATTGAACTATGCTAAAGCAAGTTTAGTTTTCATGATTATCTTGCCCTTTAAAGAGATTTGTTTGTATTCTCTAATCTCATCTATAATATAACATTGTATTTATGCACAATTCGTTTTTGATTTCCCTGGGTTGTGAATTTCTTAGGCTTTTTGTTTTTTTTTAAGTTTGACAGTGACACTTTTGAGTAGTGCTCATCAGGAATTTTATAGAAGGACCCTCATGATATTTTTAATATGACTACAGAGGTATTCTGGATAGTTTTATGTCAACTTGACATAAAACTAAGTGGAAAGATTAAGAAAATGCCTCCCCAAGTTGAGGGCACAGACAAGTCTGTGGTGCATTTTCTTACTTAGTTACTGATGAGGGAGCACCCAGCCCACGGTGGGCGGTGCCGTCTCCAAGCTGGCAGTCCTAGGTTCTATCAAAGCAGGTAAAGCAAGCCAGTAAGCAGCATCCCTTCAAGGCCTCAGCACCAGCATCTCCCTCGAGGTTCCACCCCTGCGTGGGTTCCGATCCTGACTTCTTTCCATGATGACTGCAATGGACAAGTGTAAGATAAATAAATCCTTTCCCCCCTAAGTTGCTGCGGTCAGGGTATTTCATCAAGTCGATAGTAACCCGAACTAACACAGGTGGTAGAGCAGTTTCAGCATCCTATCCTATCAAGCATGGACTACGAGTGTGACTTCTAACAGGATGCTGGCCTTTCTCAAAGGGCCACAGTCTCCCATTCACAACCACATGCTCTCCTTTATGAATATCATTTACTCTCTGGAGAAGTTACTCTGTACAACTCACAGTGGGAGGATGGAAGGCTACATTCAATTGCTCGAGGGCTGATTTATCTACAGAAATTGTATGATATTCCAAATGCAGGGTCTCCCTAATTAAATAACCATGCAAATGGACATATCCTTCATTGCTTTTACTCTGACTTCACTGCAGTTGGCAGTTGTTGCCCTCCATCTGTGATTTGCAGGGGATTTTGCCTCATTTACTTGAATATGAATAGTTGTGCTGTAGGTTTCAGAGAGTATATAGGAGACAAACACCTATATTTCATTATTCTTCATTATTTTAGTTTGATTAGTAACATTTTAATTGGAAGAAATTTCTCAGCTACAAAAACATGCAAATAAGTGTTCTGGCTGACTTTACAGTAATAATGAACCTTAGACTCACATTGATAGGTGGGTGGTTTGGGGGTACAGTATATGAAATAGAAAGATATTTCTTGTTTACACAATAAAACAAATAGGTGTGAACAGTCTGTAGTGCTCATTTATAGGGCTGTATTAATGATACAGTGGGCGCAGATGTGGGTTCCAGTTTGTGCAACAGCTAGTGTTGAATGCTAGACAAGTACATCTTGCCAGGATGATCACACCTTCACAGCTACAGAGACCACTCTGAATAATACCCTGCCCTCAGATGTGTTTCTCAGGGGAGACGCGTAAGTCCATTATAGAAAAGATAATTATTAATGCTTTTTTTCATTAAACATTTGAAATGTTTTCCTGAGCTGAATCTAATTTTTCTTTCAAATTAATTAGTTCACAATTTACACAATATCATGTGTTTAGTTTTTTCTGTGGAAAAAAAATGCAACCAGGATGCTTTCTAGTGCATTATAAATACAAGTCTCACTTTTAGATCCTTTGGTTAATGGTTTATTTTATAAATGCAATTTAATTTATCATAGCTCTTATTAATGATTCTTTTGGACACCTTCCCAGTACTATTCCATGACAAACATGTAAAATATCTCTCTGTAATTCATGTTTAAATTAAGATGTGTTCTTAGGCATCGAAGGACACACCTATTTTTAAATTTAACTTCTTGAAATTGAATTGTATTAAACTGACCCCCAAACCATAATCCCATGCCTTACCCAATATAGTGTGTGATTAGTGTGAGAGATATTACGAAATATTATAGGTTGCTAACTTATTATCATTTGTATTTTATAGATGATATCATGCACTCTTTCCACATATTGGCTTTTTGCTCTTTTGAGTTATCTGTTCAGAAACATAAGTCACCTAACAAAAAAGTCAAGGTATTCTCTAGAAACTGTAAGTTTTACCTGATTTGCAAAAGCAACTGACCGTATCTGATTAATTTGGGGATGTGATATTATCCAAAATTATCTAGGAGTAGTCAGGGGCATCATGGTACAGACGTAGGGTTGGAGTTAACATGCAATCACCAGGCAAAGAGAACAGAAGACGAAGATAGAGATGGAGAGATAGCAAAAACTAGACATCAGTCTGTTGTCTCCTGGCAGTTAGAAGAATCTGAAAAGGGCAAGGATCAGATTCCCTGCTGCTTTGTCCGCAGCAACATAACTCCACCTCTGCTTACAACTTCATGTCTAATGTTACGAATTTTGAGTTGATGGCATCTACAACTGTGAAGGAATACATTTCTGTTGTATCAAGTCATCACATTTCCACTTTTTTTTTTCTTTTTTTGTACAAGCCACTGGGTAAAATAATAAACCATAGTGCGTGCACTCAATGGAACACAAATGAACACAAAAATGGTTTTTAAAAGGCCATTTTCTAAGAAATTAAGTGGATCTAAAAGATATTATGCTACATAAAGAAAATTAGTCTAACACAGTTATATGCTGTATAGTTCTAGTTTAGCTTCAACTTAAAAAAAAAGCTTTGAATATATAATTGTTGTATAAAATGTATGCTGACCATATTCACCCCTCCCCCAGTCTCGAGGTTCAACTGTTTAACTCTCCCCAGGCTCCTAATTTATATATCTCCTTCTACAACCATGTCTTTCTTTAAATATACATTACTGAGTTAAATTAGGTCTTATAAGTTCAAGATGTAGGGTTGTTCACTGTGACATGGGCAACACAATAGTGGCTACCCTCCATACTCCCACATCCTCCATCCTCCATGAAAAGAAAGTGACTCTTCGGACTATAGCGGCTATGAGCTGCCAGAAACACCTCAGCTAGGGGGAGTCACTGAGACCCGCTCCTCACTCCATGTTGGAATTTTTAACTGACTTGACCGTTTGTAAGCCTTGGATGGGTCACTACAGCTGCTGTGAGTTCCTGTGTACAATAGCCATGTTAAGTCCAATATGCCACTTTCACATCACTCCTTCCAATCCACGTCTTCATATACTCTTTTTACTCCTACTTCTTTGATAGTCCACTGCTTTGAGATGCAGAAGTTGCTATAGATACTCCATCTAGGGATGAGCACTCATAGACACTTACTCTCAGCCCTGTTATTAGTTATGAATCGTGGCATTAGCCACTATCCACAGCAATAAAAAGCTTCTCATACCAAGACTGGTAGCAGCACAAATCTATGACTATAACCATAAAGATTTAGAGGGCAGTTTGATCGCATGGCCATTTAGCAAAGCAGTGTCCTTAAGTTATCCTCTTGTGCCCATGACTACTTTAACAATGGATTTTTGACCACATATTTTTGTACCACGTATGAATTCCCTCTTGTGGAACAATCAGGCCACTCTTGCTCTAGTGGGCACATCATGCCTGTCAGGTTGATTCTGTAGCTTTCTATATAGTGTGAAATTACAGTAATTGAAAAACAGAGCTGCTGTTAAGACTCAGAATTGTGAGTAGTACACAACAAAATTTCTGACCTGAGGGAAGCTTTCAGGGTTAAGAGTGAACTTTCAGTTTGATTACGTGGTACTTACATGACTCTATGAATGTGATGATATTCCATAGAGCTATACATACAGAAAATTATATCAAAGAGGATAAATTTCAATAAAGCATTCAGCTTCTGGGTCTGATGATCACACAATTGCTCTGTGAACAGGCTTAGACCAAAGAGAAGCAAAGGAGAATCCCTTGTGCTAACTTTACATCTTCATCATGATTCTAAAGTTATTACAAAATAAAATTTCAAATATAAACTAATTATCGTTGACATATATGAGGATTTTCCATGTTCAGATATTTTGTTAAGTACATTAGCACATATAATGTTCATAATCTACACATGATTTAAATTTTCCACAGCTATATAGCAGCAATTTTAAAAAAATGTCATGAATTTGAGAGAGAGCAAGCATAGGGGCATACACAGGACAATTTGGAGTGAGAAAAAGGAAGGAGAGAATGATCTAATTATTCTTTAATTTAAATATGTAGTAAATAAAATGCATTCTTTCTTTTATTGAAAAATATATATTTTTGTCATATAATATATTCTGAGGATTATTTCTCCTCCCGCAATCCTCCTGGTTCTTCCCCACCGCCTCTCTGATCCAGATCCACAGTTGTTCTATCTTTCATTTGAAAACAATCAGATATTTAAGGAATGGCAATAAAACAAAATAAAAATACAGAATAATACAAAACAAACAGAAGCAAAAGAGTCTAAATAAATAAATAAATAACACAAGAAACACATATGGACACACACGCACACACAAATCCCACCAAAACACAAAACTGGAAGCCATAATGTATACACAAAGGACTTGTAAGGCTAAAATTTAAAAAATAATTAATTAAAAAAAATGCCCTGACACAGCACTATGAGACAAAGAATGTCCAAAGATGCCATTGAATTTGTTTTGTGTTGGCCATCTACTGCCGAATATGGGATCTACCCTTAAGAGTGGTGTGTTTTCCTAATGAAAATCCCTTAAAGAAAATATTTCTTTTATTTGGAACTGGATATCAATTGGTGCTGGCTTCTGAGTTAGGGACAGGGGTGTGTGTCCATTTCTCCTCTCAGTCACAGGATCCCATCTGGTTTGTGTCTAGAAGGTTTTGATTCTTTGTTCCCCATGTCCTCGCTCTCTCATACTCTTTCCACCCCCTCTTATGCAGAGGTCCCTGACCACTGAGGGAAGGGATTTGATAGACCTATTCCTCTTAGACCTGAGTGTTCCAAAGTCTCTCACTGTCTGCATATTGTCTGGCCGTGGGTCTCTGTAATTTTTTTCCAATTTGCTGTAGGATACAGCTTTTCTGATGATGGCTGCATAAGGCATAGATCTATAAATACAGATGAATGTTTTTAGGAGTCACTTAATGCTGTAGTAGAACAGTAGAAATATTTTAAATATGAAAAAAATGACAAAAAATTCAAAATCATATATGAGACTACAGGTTGACCGTGGGGGAGCCTGAAATATAGAGTAGACATTAATTAAAAATGAGAACGTTTATGCATACTTGAAAACCAGCTTCAAGTTGCACCCAGTCAACTTTGGAATGTTTGTCCCATAGATGAAAGTTTCTAAAGTGACCAACTGATTATTTGAGATGCACGGTACAGAATCGTGGTAGTGGGCTGCATGTTAGTGGCAGCACAGGAATGGCCTTAAACTCAGTGGCTGAATATGAGCACAGCATAATCAAGACCTTGAGTTTCAACCCCTAGAAAGCAACACGGTGTTTTTTAAGTCTAATGTGTTAATATGTATCTAATTAGAATACATGAACATTTACACATACATGACAACATGACTATGACATCAGTAAGAAAAATTTTTAATAAATAATAAAAGGAAGACCTTAACATTTCTATCTCCATAACTGAAAAATCTATTCTCTATTATCTGTCTTTATAGTGTCTATCTATTTATCATTTGTGATAGGTAAAATCATGTCTCGACAAAGGGAAATGTAGAAGTCCTGATTCCTACTACCCTCAGGGCTTGCTATTATTTAGAGAGATTTCTTATTGTCTTAGAATTTCATATATAAGCAATGTAAATATAGTCTTTAAGACATTAAAAAAAAAAAGTTAATCTAGTATGACGGGTAACCATATCAGTATAGAAACTTGAGAAACAGAATGTATCTGCCTGGAAGGAAAATGGAATAAGACATTAAAATACATATAAAGAAGATAGCACTAAACTTAGGGTCTGTAAGCCAAAAATAATCTGATACACCTTGCATGAGACAATGCTTAAAGGTTGGAGATTGTTAAGAATGTTTCTGCCATAAAAAGGCCAATGAGAGGGGCTTTCTAATGCCTTGGTTTCAGGACTCCAGCTTTAAGACAACAGATTTATGCCACAAAATTTGTGGGATTTGGTTGCAAATATCTTAGCAAAGAGTACATTTTCATAGCTGTCATCCATCTATTAACTATCTATCTATCTATCTATCTATCTATCTATCTACCTACCTACCTAGCTACCTACTTACACATCATCTATCCTTCACCTATTTACATCTTACTATCTTTCATCCATCTACTGTCTTCTTTTTAAATATCTTTTAGTTCTCATTCTTTATTTACTTGACGATAAATACGAAATGTCATATTTTGTGCCTTTCATTTTTGTAGCAGTGACATGAATATATTCTTTTAAACATATGGAAAGATACACACACACACACACAGAGAGAGAGAGAGAGAGAGAGAGAGAGAGAGAGAGAGGAAAATAGAGGAAAATAGACTTAACTTTTCTTTGGGACTTAAAACTCTTGGTATGCGCCTACCACATTTTCTGAATAGTGGCTAACATGCTAACACACTGCATCACTCTCTATCTTGACTGACATCCAGGATAAAGGTAGCAGTTGCAAGATGAAGAGCATATCCTGTTATGATAATGTCACTCATCAAATTGTTAGAAATGACTATAAAATGTACTTGATGTAAGGCACAGTTACAAAACATGTGGTCTGGGGTGCACCAGGACCAGTGGATTCTGCAGACCATTCCTCCTGGAATGTAGAAGAAATCGAATGCTTGCACTTTCAACACACTCACTGATCTAAAATGTGAAGGGTTTTGTTACTGTGAGTATGACAGGACCAAGTGCTTTATTATGAAACCACCTGTATTCACAGAAAAATGCTAGAACATCAAAAAAGAAAATCACACTTTGTGAAACATTTTTATGAGGTACAGTGAAACAGAGTATGTTTTTTATTTCAGTAGGGAATATATATATATATATATATATATATATATATATATATATATATATATATATATGTGTGTGTGTGTGTGTGTGTGTAACATGCAAAGTTATAAAATAAAAAAACGAGGTATTGGGAAAAGATAATTTTATGATGAATACTTTTTGTACATATATTTACTATTTTATGTTTTTACAAATATTTCATATTTAATAAATAAATAAATAAATATAAACTTACACATTTATAAACATATGCCCACAATATACCTGAGATTTGGCAATTTGAATCAATCAAGTCATATAAGAAAAAGGATATAGCCTATCTTGCTGAGATGTTTGTTTTGTGAGAATTAAAGACACCAGCATCCAGCATCTCAGTCATCTTTCTGCTCTTTATAGGAATTCAACCCTCCAGTACAATGAGATACTAAAGTCATATGTTGTATATGTGTGTATCCATGTATTCATATGTATGTGTGTGTGTTCACACACACAATAATTAAGTCAGAGTGCTGTGCAACTGTTTAATAGAAATGGGCATGCTACTTCCTTGAAAGAAGATAAAAGGCTATTAAACAATGACGATAATTAAAATCTCTAGAAGCTACAAGTTACAAGATCCACAGGGCTCCTCTTTAATATTAAGGCAGCAGGAAGTTGAGTGCTGGGAAGAGAAAATTCTGTGATCAGCTGGTCTGCTTGCAAGTCGTGCAGGAAGCTGCATTCATATAGCTTTTGTGAGGAGTTGCCTATGTTGTGCTGGACATTTTAGTGAAGCAGCTTCCTTTGAGTAACTCATGTTCCTGCAAGTAACTCTTTATGCTGTGTAAAGAACAAACTGGATAAAACTGGATTACAAAGTGAGACATGCAAAAAAAAAAAATCATTTCTTTGGTCTGTGCCTGGCACCCTGTCTGTGGTGAACAGTTTATTTACAACTCCCCAGGAAAAGCACACAGAGCAGAGGAAGTACCAATTCTTCTAAAAAGGAGTCAGGAAGATCTTTGACGTTGGCCTTGAAAGGCTAGTGGGATGGCTCAGATGAAGATGAGAAAAAAACACGTTATTCTTGTGCATCAGGGATAAAACTCAGGATACTGGCAGGAAACAGGAAACACAGTGTGCCTGGCACATGGGAGGTGGAAGAAGAAGGAGATAAGTGATGGGAACCAAGCATGTTCTTCAGTAACAAGAATATTTTGAAATTTCATAAGACCAAAATATCTTCTTCACAGCATTTCTGAAGGGGAGAGTGGCTCTGATCTGGTCTTAGAAAGATTATAGGACACAGAGAGTCAAGACAAGTACTAAATGTAGTTTGATAGTGGTTATAGAGAACAGAGCATTATTTAATCTCATAGGGACCGTTATGTTGTTCTCTCTTCTCCTACAACAACCTATAAAGGAAGAGTTCCAACCAGCATCTCACTCAAAGTCCCACGTCATCAGGGAAGTTGTAGATGATAAAACCTGGATGAGTTTTGTTCCCCTGTTCTCCATTTCTTAGCCACAGGTTTAAGTGACCTTTAGGTCAAGGGAAATCCTCATGAGAGGTGTAGTCTGTTGAACTTGCTCATCTGTGGTGCGTAGTATAGAGTGAGTCATGGATTCGATTTAGGTTTTGTTGTTGCAGATATGTGCCAAGCATTTTGAAGGGTTGACATTTGGAACCTTCTATACTTAAGCACCGAGTCTTGGTAATGTCAGAATAACTCATGTGGTATTACTGAAATGACCTATGTATAACATACCTAATGAGAAGTGACTACTCATACACACCCACTGCCAACTGCTGATAGCTGTGTGGGGTTTCATTGTGTAATGAAGAATTACAAAGCAAAAATAATGCTATAAGTATAAGTAGCTATGTGAAAGCTCTGTTATTTAAGTACAATTTTATCTGGCCTACAATCTATTATATGTGAATGCATAAAGCAAATGTGACCTGTGTACGCAGTGGGATAGTATTTGGCCATGAGAAGAGGAAAACTCTGTCCCTGCAGCAGTATGATGGAACTGGAAATATGCTAAGGGAGATGAGCAAGCTGAAGGCTATCAAGTATTGCATAGCTCCCTGTCATTTAAAATTGTTGATCTCATGAACATTGAAGGCACAACTGTAGTTGCACCATAACCTCAGGGAGGTATGTGGACAGATTTGTCAAAGGGTACCAAGTTAGAGTCCTCAGCAAGACTTTCTTTGTGTTAGTGTACAAGAGGGAGGCTATGGATGACAGATCACAAAAGCTTGATAAAACATTTTGAGACTTCATACTATGGAAAATAATAACTCTTAAATGAGATAAATATTTTAATTTAAGCATTATACAATGCATAAATGTAGCTAAACATCATGGGGACAATGTTAATATGGTTAACAGACAAAATGCATTTCATTCTTTTCTTACTGGAAAATCGTCAAGAGTGGAGTCTTCTCATTCATGGGCATTTAAGAAAGAGCCCTAGGTCTAATGCAAACAATTTTTAATAAGGTTATTATTGCATTTATTTACTTTTAATCAAATTAACTTAATTAATACACTGAAAACACAAAAAGTTATTCGGATTAATGCTAACCACATGAGGTTTAGATACATGGCCTCATTGAGTCATGCCCAGAGGGCAGATTTCACACTGTAACTCAACAACACCCACATTCTGAGACACGGGATACACACTCAGGGATTATCAGCAGTTAGCATATTTGATCTCCTCTTCGTTTTGATACGAAAATTCTCTAAGAAAACCTGAGTATTCTTGGCCAACCTAAACTGGAGAGGCAAATTATACAAGCCAATCTAGGCAAAACCATTCACAATAAGCCATGGAGTCCTACTCACGCCCTTGGTTTCTGTTTCTGTTTTAACCTTTCAATGTGCAGTGGGTGCTTTTCTGTAAGTACCTATTCCAGAAAGCCAGCCAATGTTTGGAGGCTCTCATAAAAGTGGGCTTAAAACTTAAAATTAATTATCTTTGGTTAGGAATAAGAAGGGCTTTAGGTCAAATAATACTGAGAATTGCTGTATACCGATTCCTCTTGAGAGATTTGTGAGGCACAAACATACAAATGGAAAATTCTCTATTCAAGTGAACGGTTTGATTTTGTTTCAACCACCAGAATCTCAAAGGCATTAACCTTGGACCTTTTGCCCAGGTACTCTCACTAATGTGGTAAGGACTTTAGTTGGGAATGTCTGGGGAAACAATATCCAGTGTAGGATATGACTTCCCCTAGTGTATGACTTCCCTGTCATAGGGGCCTGAGAGCAGCAGCTATGGGCCTTAACTTCCTCTCCTGGGTATGGAGAGTTGCTTATTCAGTGGGACTGGTAAGATTGTATCTTCAGCCAGATACTGTGTTAGAAACTGTGATGGAAAGTAGTTGACAAGTGATCTAGCATTACACAAGTAAAAGCTTTGAAAGAGAAAAAGAATATCTGAAAAATAGCAAAAATGGTAGTGGAAAGGTTTAACAGTATTTGGCCCAAATCATACATTTTGTGGAAGGACCTTGACTACGGAGCCAGGTTTGACCTATCAGTGATGAATGCTTCTATCTCTTAATTTCCATTATTAGCATCTTTCTAGGATGATCTGATATGTGTATGTGTGTAATTCTCAAAAAGGTTTTCTTCTTTTTAAAATTACAATTATTATCTACTAATTGAAAAACTTTAATCAAAGTAAAATACTTTGTAAATTGAAAAATGCACTGTTGCTACTTTAGTCACTTCATTACGAACATCTTCAGCTTAATTGAGCAATACCTTAGGCATGAATGCATCTTGTATTTTTAAATTAAAAGGGGAGATGATAACCTTATAAAAATTAAGAATTTCTCATAAAGTGTAACAAGTACTCAATTGTCATTTTCATGTTTGCCCTTTGTTGAACATTACAAATCCTGTTTAGATGGTTGCTTACCATTGTGCCATCACCGGTAATAGGAGTGTTGTTAACAAAAGTCTTTAGAACCAAGAGTGTGCTTTTCGTTTTAAGTTGATCATCTTTCTCTTGTTGTCAGTCTTCTAGCATTTGTAGGGCTATGGATAAAGAAGAGATTAAATAAAACCATGCTAAGCTTCTTGGTAAACATAGCATATTTAATTATTAGCAGTTACACATCAAGTCTCTCTCTCTCTCTCTCTCTCTTCTCTCTCTCTCTCTGTCTCACACACACACACACACACACATACACACACACACGCACATGCACATGCACACACACACAGACTTCCATTTTCATAATAGTTGACTGACTTTCCTAACCAAAAATGAATGGAATGAGAAGAGATTAAAAAGTAACAGAACTCAATCCAGTCTGTACAATTGAAGATGACCTAAGTAACTTCAATAGACCTTTCGTTATTTACTGAAACACTTCAGATTTTTAGACTTTCTCCAAAATTCTACTTAAGGGAGTCTGGTTTGCACAACATCCTTGTGTTCAGTTGTGGAGTAACCTATGACCATATTACACTCTCTGGGTTTCTCACTGCAGTCTTTGCAGTTGCACATCTGGATGTTAGTTTGATGAGGACATGGCTGCCTTCGATGTCTCATGTGCCGACAAGCCATGTCTCCTGCCTCTGAGCCTCCATACAGGAGTTCCTCTTCTCACAACAGGGACATCCTCCTGTCTTGTTTTCAGCACCATCCCTTCTTCTTCTTCTTCTTTTTTTTTTTTTTTTTTTTTTTGTTATTTCAAATGGGGCACTCAGGGCCCAGACTTCCATTAGCCATTGCTCTCTGTTTAATCAGGCAGAGGCTTTTTGGGTTAACATAAAATTCCTTTCTTCAAAAGGCTCTAATTAGGTTGAAAATACTGAAACTGAAACTTCAGCTTCCACGCCGCATCTATCAAGCATCCTCCCTTTGCCCAATCTGCCGTAAGTGCAGAATACTGACTTTATTAGCCTGCAGGTGGACACAAGCAAAGTGATCTCACTCCAAAATCAGTTTACAGTACAGTGTTGAATGACTCACACAATTTATTGAACATAGTTCTGAAGGTAGAAAAAATGTGATGGTAGTATGCGTGCATTTTCACCCTACTGTAAAGCAGAAAAATATCCAAGTCTAACCATACAAGGCTAGAGAACCTTCTGTGCTCATTTTGTGAAATAATGCTTAACTGCATTTATTTTTGATGAGGTTTCCTTCCTACAGACCTCAAAATAAGTAGCCATCTCCCCTTCATCTGTGTACTTCCAATGCAAGGAACAAGGGTTCTCTTTGTTAAGTGAATGAATGAAAGCAGCACAGGTTATGGCAAATGATGGCTCCACAGTGGTAGATGTCTGTCACATCTTTCTATGTAATGACACTTTGGGACAGTGTTCTGAGTGGTCCCAAATGACATCAGTGATAAGAAAAATAAATAAAAAGACAACAAAGGGTGTGCATGCTGCCAAAACCCACATATGAACAGAGCTTCAGGCTAGCCCCTCCCATGGCCGGGGAGCATGAACTTGCCTGAACTGTTGCAGCCCATCTCCAACGGAAATCTAATGGAAATCATAAATTACCGAAACAGGTCCACAGGTGCTGGAATTTACTACTGTGTTGACTGCTGGCAAGGGCTGAAACGCAGAACAATGCACGGTGTGCTACAAAAATGAAATATTTATTACATTCATATTCTCCCTCAAGCTTTTTTTTTTTAAAGCCCTTTTTCTCGGTGGCAAAATAACAAAGCACCAGAATTTCGAGACAAACCAATTTGCACTGGCATTTTTAGGAATTTTGTTAAATAATTCTCTTTAATGGTTCAAAGCTTTTTAGTGCAGATACAACTTCATGAATTCTAAATAAACCTTAAAGCCAAAGGGAAAAGGGTGGAAATGTTCTTTCTCACAAATGAATCTGCCCTTTACTCTCACCAGATTCTGCAAAAGACCGTTTCAAACCTCACCAGTTCCTAACCTCTCAGAGCCAAATGAGCCACCAAGGGATTGCAGTACTTGGTTGCAGGGCCACCTTAATGAACATGTGAGAAGCCAATGTTCCAAACTTGTGCACAAAGCAAGGAATATCATTTGGCTTAGAACAAGATTGGGGAGACGGCTTTAAAGCAGAATTTGGAAAGAAAATTGAATATTGCATTCTATAAAATGCAGAATGCAGGTGGCACGTGGTTCATAAAGACATAGATGAAGAGTTTGCCATTCATTCCGGGTGTTACTTTCACTTACAGAAGTCCAAGCACAGCCAACTAAGCCTTGTGCTCTTTACTTGGCTGAAACAGAATTAATGCCATCATTCCTATACTGTAGATTGCTGATGCAATAAATCCAACAATGCTGAAAATTACTTATGCTTTGAATTTGTAATTTTTGTGACTATATTTTTTCTGCTTAAAGAATAGTAATCAATATCCATTATATCATTAGTCACAAAGGTTTTAATGTTTTAAAATATTTTTCAAATAACTTGATTCTCTATACGGATACACAGTTAAGAGTTATCTAAGAAGTCATGATACTCTAATAATATTGAGCCTTACAGAAAACTGGTCTCATGGATACATCTGTGTCTGGTCTCTAGTCAAGGACAGCAGGCTGGGCTGAGAAAAGACCAGGTAACAGTCTGCCACCTGCAAACCAGTAAATGGATCCAGTCAGGTTCCAATTTCCTGAACTGGGTTAAGTTTGGAGACATAATCATGTCCCAGACTTATACCTGAGCCCCAACTCCCAGTTGAGGGTCAGACTCTTCTAAAGCGCTCAGTTAGCCCTACTGTGAACTAGACCTCAGTGACATCATTCACAAGCCGTAGATGGAAACCACATGGGAAAGAGAAGAATAATAAAGTGGAGTGTTGGGATGCTGATGGCCCTTCGTGCCCCATCGCCTCATGTACACCTCTTTGTTCAGATTTTCACAAGAATTCTTTCTCCATCACCATTATTTCTAATATTACTCATTTCACTGAGTTATTGGAATAGATGAATATGTATCAGAAGAAAACACAATAGAAACGAAAAAATGTGTAGGTAAGAATTGGTATAAATGGGAAGGGAATAAATGTTTCACTAAGGGAATTCAATAGATAGCTTAATGCCATCAAAAAACTCATTTAACTGTGTATTTAGATGTTAAATGTTGATACAATAAAGTACTTAAAATTAACTTCTATAAGAGAAGGAATAAAGGTGAAATGACCAGTCTTGGGTCAAGGTGTTTTTACTCCTTGACAGAAATGAACTTACATGTTCTGGAAGAAGGTAGGTTTGGCCCATTTGAAAAGAAATATTTGAGTGAAAGCTGAAATTTGCTATAGCGGAAATGTTTGTATTCTACCCAGATCATATCAGAAATGTCTTAGATAAATAGAGGGAGGAAATGAAAATGAAGACAATGTAACACATTTAAAGTAACATCATTTAAATGAGAGACACTGCTACTATGTTATTTAGTGCTATTACGAAATTGATCTCCAAAAAAAAGAAAATAGTTTGGGCATTTGGTCAATAAGATGAATTTGAAAAGCAGACATCAGTCTAAGCAAAAGCAAATGGTAATGTGAAAATAAGCTACCCAGTGTGTAGACCTCCTGTATTGGAGATCCACACCTCAATATTATTATTATGTTTATTTCAATTTGGTTAGAGGGTTGACTTTTGGTAACAATAAGAGCAATTTCAGAAAATCATTTCTACTTTTAAAGATAACATATGGCTGTACTGGAAAACAACAAATAAACTTTTTTTATTTTAATACATACACTATTTTTTAAGAAATTCATATATTGTATTTTGACCATAATCACTCCATCTTTCCCAACTTCTTCTGGTTCCAATCTCCTTACATAACCAACCAAATTTGTATAATCATTTTACAACTCTTCTAGTCTAGTTTGATCTATCCATCTACCCTTGGGCGTGTGGTTATCCATTAAACAGTGGTCAAGCTACCAGGGGCCACTCCTTTAAAGAAAGCTTAACTTTCCCTTCTCCTGCAGCTACTGCTGGGCTTGCATGCCCATCTCTTCTCTCATGCTTGGATTTTGTTTGCCTGCAGCTTACACTGGTCTTGTGCGTGTTGTCACAACAACTGTGCATTAATGTGTTCAATGTCCTGCTGCATCTATAAAACACTGCAGCAGCTCCCCAAAATGTGTACATAGACACAAGTAAAAGATTTAAATGGAGTTACCTTGCAATGGAGCAACACTTTTCCTGCTAGACACCACAGGCTGAAAAAAAATACTCAGTTTACTGGCATCCTTATGATTGGCTTTAGGGATTGTTTCACAAGATAGAACATATACCTAGTGAGATTATTGGGACCAAGAACCTATGGCAAGACAGGCCATAAGGTTCAGGAATATCTTATTACCATTACTTTGATAGATTGGCATAGCATTAAACTCACTCCTACAGACTAATCTTCATGGCCACAGATTAGTGCACCTTTCAAACATTACTAGAGAAGTTTCCTTTTGCAGTAGATGGTGATTAGCATGGAGACACACAATTGGTCAGCATACACTGAGCAGGAGACTGTGAAGTGCTCTGCCCTAAACAGGACATCTCTATCATATCATCTTCTCCCAGTGCTTAAGGGTCATACTAGAATAAGGAGTCCTAGACTTATAACTGCAATGGCTAATTTTTAAAATTAAGATATATTGCAAGGATTGAAAAGATTAAATGAAGTAAATTAGCTTCATGATGCCATTGAAGTTTACATAAGCAAAATAAATTAAAAATTTATAAAGGTAAATGGTGATTTTAGTAAATGATTATTGGAGCAGTATCCTCAGCAAGACGGTTATTGGAAATCCAAAGCCACACTGACTAATCCACAATGCACTATCCCCAAATAAATTGGGATATGAACAATACATAATTACGATGTTGCCAAATCCCACCTAAGCTCAAAGCCAAGGACAGCAGCATTGCAGTTAGTGAGAAACAAGCTCACTTAATGAGCACCAGGCATTCTTCAAGACTCCGTCCCATGACTGTGGTAAAATTTAATCCACAGTTTATCTCCTAGGTAGAAAGAATCAAGGAGGATTTATGCATGGTGTTCAAGATGTTTGAGGTGTCTTCAAAAGGAGCGTTTGTACTTCTCTTGACTCAAAGGATTCTCAAGGAGCAGCCATAGTTTAGATAATTGCAATAGGTTAAGAGTCATGGTGAAGCTGGGCGTGGTGGCACACGTCTTTAATTCCAAACTTGGGAGGCAGAGGCAAGCAAATTTCTGAGTTTGGGGCCAGCCTGGTCTACAGAGTGAGTTCCAGGACAGCCAGGACTACACAGAGAAACCCTGTCTCGATAAAATACAAAAAAACAAAACAAAACAGCTCTGAGGAAGAAACCAGTGCACACCTCTGAGTTGAAGCTATCCTTCAGAAGTCAAGCATTACCTCCCACTAGCTTAAGATGCTCACAGATTGTCTTGCAATACTGTTCTTCTGTGCAAATCCAGGGAGTGTAAAGCTTAGGGGATGTGGCTACATTTTAGTGAAAACTTAATAATAATGAGCCATTTGAAGAAATTGGTATTCAATATAAGGATTAACATAAATATGGCTAACAAGACATCAAAACAATTGCATTAAGGACACACTACAGCAGAAAGATGACCAAGTGACATCAAGAAAATGACGCATAAACAAAATGAGAGCATCACCAAACATAGAAATACTAAAGAAATGAGATTCTGGAACTGAATAGTATAATCACAAAACTGAAAAATTTACAGTGGACTTTATAAATTTCAAATATCAAGAAATGGGAAGAATTGGTAAAAGTATATAAAGACTTATTTACTATGTAAGCATCAAAGAGTTGATCAATACACATGTCGTCTGAGTCTCAGAAGAAAGGAGAAATATCAAGGTGGAGAGAGCTGCTTGAAGATAGAGCAACAGAACACATCTCAGCAATAAGGAAGGAGATAGCCATAAAGCAGCAAGGAGCACAAAGGGCTCAGGTAAGGAGAGGGCAAATAAAAAGTTTACACACAAGAAGTGATTAGAGTAAAAATGACAAGAATCTAAATAGATGCTTTAAAGTTCTGAGTGCCAGATAAATAATATTGATGAGGACATTCTCAAAGATTATCAAAAATTACACTATATGTACATGATGAAAAAGAATAGTTTATTTAAAGTTTTAAAGCAAACAAAAAGAAATGAACAAACAGGATGACAGCTAAAGAACATCTACAAAACCTTTGCATGAATGAAGGCAACATAGAAACATTGCCCAGTAAGTAAGAGTAGAAGAAATACACCCTTCAGCAAACCCAAGGAAGCGAAGCAAGAAAACAGAAGAGGGACAAACACCTCCAGAAATAATAAAAATAAGAAAGTGGGATGTGTTAGGTTTTTTTTTCTGTGTTAGTAATGACTTGAAATATAAACACAGATTAAACCTAATGGTTCTGGAGTGTGGGTATCATTTTCTTCCCGAGTGAAGTCACTGCTAAGTTTTTTCACCTTCAGAAAGTAGCCTCCTACCTATGATCATGAAAGTAACCATGATGAAGCTCAGTTGGTTGTACAAACAAACAAAATAAGTATACAGTTTTTGAAAGCTCATCAAGTTAGAAAGAAGTTGCAGGGCAAAGAAGGGTTTCAATGATTAAGCAGTCAAAGAACAAAGAAGAAGGGTAAGGGAGTCAGAGTAAAAAGGCTGAAATGTCAGTACATAGACATAAAAATTCTGAAAGCATGTCTGTTATAAATACGCAAAACACAACTGTTTGGTAAGGGGTAAAGAGTGAATGTCCTATATACTATTGATGCATATATAATATAGTTTCACTCCTGTGGAAAATATTAAGATTGTTCTATAGAAAATTAATATAAAATGCCACATTTTCAAGCAATCCCACTCCAGGCATATACTCAGATAAATTGAAAACATGATCGCATGTAATTATTTACACACCCACATCACATTTTCCAAGACATGGATAGAATCAGTACCAATCAAAGATGAATGGAAAAGAAAATGTGGTCTTCAAAGTTGAATAATATTCATCCCTCAAGTAGTTCCTGTCAGTGTACAACAGGACACTGATCATCACTGTACACAGATGACCTCTGAGGACATTAACTTAAGAGAACTAAAACAACAAAAATTCAAAAATCTGCGTGATTGCACTTAAAAAATAATCTCAAATGTCCATGCTTAAAACATGAAACAGAATGATGGCTCTCTCAGGGCAAAGAAGAGGCCAAATGGCTATTGTTCAGTGGAAATGGCTTCACAGGTAAGACAACACTCCAGGGCTTCATTGGACAGCAGTGAGAATAACTACAGAGTCAAAATGGTGTGTTTTATGCCATGTTTTGACCACAGAAGCTTGTAGAAAAGTCAATTTTTTATTAATTAGCAACAGTATTTGCTGTACTGTGTACACTGAAATTCTACATCACACCATGTGGAATTCTTTAAGTCTTTTGTGAATGTTCAATTATGATCAATCATTATGTGTGGCAAAATAATTGAAGAGCTTTGTGAAAACTCATGCATTGGGTGGAGGATGAGGTCTCAATATGTTTGTGATCAGATTAAGGTCAAACCTGACTGGTTTGGTTAATCAAACAATTCAACCAAGAAATGCAAATGAGAAAATCACCACCACCACCACCCCCTTAGTCAATGTCCAACAGTGACAACAAAACAAAACAGCAAAACAAACAAAAAACAAACAAAAATCACCGTCAGTGTTGATTTCAGCACAGATAAATGTTCTATGGTATGAACACAGTTCGGATGCCTATATCATCCAGTCATTGCAGTCCTGACCACAGTATGCATATCCACTGTAATTGTCTTCCCTGCCATCACTGCTGCCTTAAGGACCCCTCTCATTGTTACCTACTCACATGCAGTATCAGAAAATATAAAACCATTAGCCAATGTCCACATCCATGTCCTCATGACCTACGTCTCTGCAGTGCAGTTGTCAATGTCATATTTGTACCCACAAGCATTCTTCCTTTGCTAGAGCAGGAAGGCTTTTCCTAGGTTGATCCTTGCCTCCCAAGTGAGAACTCAGAGAAGAGACACCGAGAGGTTACACAGAAGCCTGGCAAAGTAAAGTGCACTCTAGAGACTGTGGAGCTGCCCTGAGCGTGTGTGGTGAGTGGTGGGGAGCTGTGCATTTGGACTTTGAACTGCAGATTTTAAACATTTTTTTATGAACATAAAGTAGGATACATAATTATGAGGAAAGCTGACCTTTTCTTTATTCCAGAATCAAAGTGGTCTAGAATTTCCTTTAGGATAAATTTTTTTCCTGTTATCTTTTTGAAAAGCCATGGAGGTATGGAAAAAACACAATATATGATGCCATGATGAAACCTACTGGAGGGGAGGTTTCTTTTTTTTTTCATTTTTTATTAGGTATTTTCCTCGTTTATATTTCCAATGCTATCCCAAAAGTCCCCCATACCCTTCCCCCACCCCTCTACCCACCCACTCCCATAATCAGCCTACTATGGCAGTCTAGAAGTAGTCAAAATGTCACTTTTGGAGGGGAGGTTTCATTTGAGGATGTGCCTTGCAATAGGGGAAGAGCCTGGTACCTTCATTTCTAAAGTAGTGGGAAGCCTCTGTCTGCAACTATAAGGATGTTTGACCTCAATGACATTTTCTGACTTCCAAAAGACATGGCTTTTAAGGAACAGATGGTTTCATTGGTTCCCTAGTCTAACTTGCCTACCACAGAAAACAGCGTATTTGGAGGACTCAGACATTTTTTTTTCAAAAGATGTATTCATCCCTCTGAGTTGGCCATGCACTGAATGTACTAAGTTCGAATGATCGTTGCTTTTCACTATTGAATCTTGGTAGTGTGCTCTCTGTCATCCTGAACTACCAATGATAGAAAGCCACACATTTCTATCTTACCTGCCTTAATACAAATTAGGTATCAAAGATAAAATGAAACTTTATAAAATCTGGTGCTGCTTAATACCATGCTTCTGGTTCACTGTTAAGCAAACACACAGGAAGGGCAGCCTTATTTCTCTTCCTGGCAGTGCTACTGAAACCATGTGTGGCCACGGTGGCCGAGATGAATGCAGCCAGGCTGATGGTAGCACCTTTGGGGAGAACTGTGGCATAATTTTTCCTGTGTGCTATTTGGCTGTCCTGTTTCTAAAAACAACCTCTAAATTCCCACCTTCCCAATGCAGCTGAGATTTGTAGTCTTACTAACACACAGAGACTTTTCTGGGAACCTGAAACATTGTTCAAGTTCCCACTGCATGTGTGTTCTCCCATCCCTTCCAGCGGCTTCAAAAGCTTCCCATCCCCTTCTGAACATGCTCACAATCTGTATTTCTTTCATGAAAATATCGTGTGTTTAGGCTCTATATAAGCATCATCACTTAAAAGTTTAAACAATGCATATTCTCACTGAGTCAGTATGTAATGCCTTCTGAGGACTCCAGATTCCAGCTGCTGGTTGTATACATTGTACATAATCTTTCCCAAGATGACTTATTTTGTAGGACTTTCAAAGTCTCAAAGTGTTATATTCACCCCCCACTTTATGTTAAAATGTATACAACTCATAATACTTGCCAGCTAACAGTTGCATAGATGTTTACAAGTTATTATTTTAAAGCCTATATTTTTTTAAAAAAAAAAGATGTTAGTAGCTATTTAACATTAAAATTGTTCCTTGGAATGTAAATAAATAAAATAATTTAATAAAAAAAAGGAAAAATGTTCCAGGGCCAAATTTCAAAATGAGAAAATATCACCCACCCCTTGGACTTTATACAGTAGCAGAGAACTCTGAGAATTTGTCCAGAGAGAAAAAACTTTATCTGCTTTTCAGCTTTCCATATGTACTTAATTTTTTTATATTACAGATGACAAAATTGTTCATATTTTAAAGGTGACCCGGTGTCACAATGCTATCACTGATGAAATATTTGACTTAATGATGCTTTTACTGGGAAATACTGCCGTACTGTGTGGCCTTAACTATAGACAAGTGAATCAGAACCTGAGACACATCCCAACACTTTTAATGATTAAATAACATGTTGCCAAGGACAAAAAGAAAATCAGCAGAGTGGTTATAAATGGTTTAAATTTTTAATCAAAGAGGGAAGGCAGGTATAGTATTGACTTAGCAGTTCTCTTTTTTTTTTTTCTAGCAAAGAGTTCATAAAGACATATTCAATTTATATCTTCAAAGAACACTGACAGTATAAGGAATCATTTAGATGTAAGAGGTTCTCGTTTTGATTGTGTAGTCTTCAATCTGGATCTTTAAAGTCATCATCTGGTACATCCTTATGTGTAACTACCATTCTGTGGATCCATCTTCAATAACCTTGACCCATGCAGGAAAACGTGATATAAATAGGGTTGCTGAGCACCTCAATATTTGACTTTCAGAAAGCATATTTATATTTATTTTTTGTTTATTTGTAACTTAATATTTTAAAACAAGAGAATAGAAAATGAACAATTGTAAAAGATTGTCATGATAATAATGTTGGTAAATAACAGATATTTCTGCTTTGCTTGCAAACACACTAGAATCTCTGAGCTCTGACTATGTTTCTGCATGTTTTATTTATTATTATTGTTATTACTATAATTGTTAGTATTTTAACATTTTTACTTTTTAAGTTTGCATGTATGTCTGTTTATCATATGCATGTCTGGTGCCTACAGATGCCAGGCGTAGGTGTTGGATCCCCTGTGTCTGGAGTTGCAGATGGTTGCAAGCCATGAAGTAGCTGCTGGGAATTGAACCAGGGTCATAGGGAAGAGCAACCAGTGTTCTTCATTGCTGAGTCACATCACTAGCCTCTCTGTACATTATTTACAATTAGAGGAAGACAATGTAAAGAGCAAAAGCAAGATAGGATTTGTTATTTTCAACCCTAGAGCACTTAATAGAACATACTCCTAAAGGGTATTAAATAGAACAAATACTCATGACATCTACCTTTGGACAGTGTTTAAACCGGAGAATGCTGATTTACAAGTTGACTACTACAGGCGGAAGAGTACAGATTTGCATTCCAGAATCATCTCTTAGCCATTCCTATGAGGTTGAACAGATGACCTGGCCCTTGTTGTCTGTTTCCTCCTGTACATAATGGGACTAAGTTATCTACCTGTCTTATACAACAGTGACAAGCACCACATGGGATGACATTGAAATGCTTGTTAAAGTGCCCAGAGTATACTTGCGTCTTCTAGTTCTTACTTAATGCCTACCACCGAAACAGGAAGGAGAGAGATATGCCTGTGAACGTCACTCTTAACTAGATGTGGACTGTATAGCAGTCATCAAGGCTAGTTGGTTGATGTTCAAGACTGGTTTTATCTAACCCCAGCTAAACTTGGGTCTAGTTTACTATCTCTGTCTTAAAGACTCAGAAGATCTTGTGAGCTACACAACCTTGTTATGAATTGTTCTTCTAATGGATAAAGTAGAATTAATCATGGCATTTGCTCTGAGGAGTACATATACAAATGTGTGCTTAGAACTATGCCTGCCGTGCCCTGGTACTGTGTATTAGATTTTGATTTTTATTGAACATCAATATGGCTCAATAGTTGATAATGTCCTTAAGGCAAATCCCTAACATCCTGCTTTATACTCTTGAGAACTCTCCTATTGGGAAATACAACATTCTAAAAATTATGTTCTCCTGTGCGTGTGTAGTGGGGGGTAGTCAGGCGTCTTCAGAATCCAGAACTGGAAGTATTAATTAAAGTCGACAAATGTCTGCATGTCCCCACGGCAGCCCTTGCTGTCCTTGGGGCTCACACTTTCTGCTTTCTTCTTGGGAGATGCCATATGTGCTCAGAAACCTTCGAGAGTCTTTGCTTAGCAATCCACAAAGGTTTTTACTTCCCTCTCCTTGATACTCAGCAAGATTAAAATATCAGCCCAATACCCCATCAAACCTGCAAAGCAAAGCGTGGGTTACTTCCAACCACAGTGCTTGGATGAAGTCCAACAATTGAGCACTACAAAGCACATGCTTGCTGATGATATAAACCAAGGAGGAAGCACATAGTATTTGTTTTGACAAGTCTGGCCCCACAGTGTTTGAGAATATGCTACACTTGCTGTCTCGGCCTTGGAGATTGGAACCATCATTAACACAGTAGTAGAAACCATTGCCCCTTGCAAAGAGTTTTGGTGGCTTTTCATTGCCTACGGAGTAAAAATCTGTCTTAATCCAATATTTAAAGATTCCTGTCCATTCGTTTTAATTTACCTTTCTCTCTGCGGCACCATGTGCAATGCTTCTGTTAGCTGTTCCCTGACAGTGAGTCCCTAAAATTCTTAAAATTCTGAGGTCAAATTAGTTTAGGAGATGTATCTGCTATGTCTCTCTAATGATGCATTAATCATTTGAGATACCATAGGCTCTGAGAAGGTTCGCATTAAAGAAACTTGTTTCATTTTATTTAACACACTCATCCAACGACAATAACAACAACACCAAAGCCCCAAACAAACAGAAGCAAAGCAAATCCCCTCATGCTTTTTTAAAGTACAAGCATTGGGGGAGGAGGGCTGTTTCAAAAGAAAAAAAAATATATATATGAATGAATATATATATATGAATGAATGAAAGATATATATATATGAATGAATGAACGATAACTATCACATATACATATACATCACACATATACCCACACACACACATATATGTGTGTGTATATATGTATATATATATATATTATATATATATTATATATATATGATAGATATAGATAGCTCTCATATAACCACTATATCTAATGACTTATACCAGGAATTGTATAATTTCTCTTCTACAAATCCAAGGGAAGATTCTATACTTCTTGAAATCAATAATCATTGCTCAGTTTTCAAAAGTGAAAATTGCCTCTGAGTCAAGCTTGCGGATGAGGTGCTCTGGCCCACTTTTATTGCACTAGTGGCTTTGCTATGAGCAAGCCTATCTTCTCTGAGTCTGCTATCCTCACCTAGACATTCCTCATACATTCACTGTCTGTGAGCAAGATACTGTATTTATAGTTTCCTGCAGAAAACAACAACAACAACAACAACAACAAAAAAAAAACCAACACACACACTGATAGGTATCACCAATCTTGTGCTCTCACTCCCATAATGCCTAGCCTTTTTTTTTTTTTTTTTTACAGCTACTGAATAATTTTAGTCATTGGTTTAATTAATGTAGTGAAACCGTTTGCTCTCTAAAAACTTCTTCAGCTTCTGTTATCCCATCTGTAATGTACCAAGCAGGAGGCACAGGCGACAGAGTGGTGTTCGGAATGTGCAGAGCATGTGGTGGGAAGGAGAGGGGGCCAGAGCTCTGGAACCGGAGCTGAGGGTGGAGAGGGCAGAGAGCAGGTGGGTCAGCCTGCAAAGAGCTTTGCGGGTGAGCCTTACTTGGTTCCACATGGCTCTCAGCGCAAGCACACGGCTCCGCTTTCTTCGTTTACCATGGTTCTCCCTCTTGATCTGACATGCCTGAGAGTTGATGTTACACCAGTCAGGCAACAGGAATGGCGATCGACTTTGAAAGGAATAGCATATCCTACAATTATAGTAGCTCAGATACCCCCCCCCCCCCGCCCAGCACACACACACACACACACACACACACACACACTAAGAGTCTTGGTGAGAAAATAGTGGCCCTCATTAATGTGCGGCTGACAGAATCCCCATTGTTTTTCCTTGTGCTATTTCTTTGCACTTGGATATAGAAGCAATAAATTTCCAGGGAAATGAAACTCACTTATCAGATTTCCCAGCATCAAGTTTCATATTAGGAATGAAAAAAAAATCAGTCTAACTGGACTCAATATAGCTGTAAGCCAATATATGTAAGTCATATCAGAGATTAAGCCTTTATCATGGCATGTATAAGCTTCCCATTTCAGTTTGGAAGGAATAACAAATTTTCTAGCTGTTATTTAATGATGCAAAATATTCCTTAACATAACAAACCAATTCAGACACTATTCAAACAACCAAATAGCAGTGTTTTTTTTTTTCATTTTCTAGTGAATAAAAGTAGAACTGTTAGTTCATGAGGAAATTTTAGTTTATTTTGAAAAAATTGTTTTAAATTCTATCTTCATTCTATAAGATTTAAAATAAGGTTCCCACCAGTATAAAACACTTTACACTGGTTCAAATTGGTTAATGCGTATTTCCATATTTTCAGCAAAATACCTACAGTTGTTTATTGATTCTAATAAGGCAAGTATGGAGTTATTATGAAAAGAACCAGCAATACCCAGAAATGAATTAGTGTTTAGCATCGCTCCCCTAGCTTGGAGAATGAGGAGTGGCATCATCAACATGTCTGTTTTATGTCTGAGTTTTCATACGTGTAAATACCTAAGAACAGATGCACACCATGAGTGCATGCTCAAGTTATTGTATATATGATGCACGGTTAAAATTTTAATTAAAGCAGTTAGCTAGGATTCTCCATTTAGCAGCATGCAAAGCGAGTAATTATACTTGTTGAGAGAATCTCAAGAGCGTAGTGCGAGCTTTGGTGCAAGACTGGTCCATGAGCCCTGAAATAAACACCTCTGGACCAAGAAGAAGTAGTCAAGGAGAAAATTCAGCAAAAATAGATGATAGATAGATAGATAAGTGTATGTGACTCCTAACCATTACCCTGCTTGGCAATGTAGCATTCATGAGTCATGTTTCTAATTGATAGTACAAAAGATCTAATGTCCTTCTTGTGTCATGCACATGTCTGCAGATGTATTTTAGCCAACAAATTTTTAAAGCAATATGTGATCACCCTTACATAAGATGAGAACCTTCAACCCGGAACATCTGCAGAGTGTCTAAAGGGAGTGTTTGTACAGACAGTTTTAATTTTAAAGTCCTGTTTAAAAGAAAACTTTGTTGGAGGGGTGGATAAAGATAACTTTAGGATTACATTGATTATGCAAAAATGATTGTGATCATGGGATGTATTCATTCCTAGCGTGGAAGGATGCATTTAGTTTATGGAGAAACTAATTTTTTTTTTTTTTTTTTTTTTTTTTTTTTTTTTTTTTTTTTTTTTTTTTTTTTTTTGCGAAGTGGAAGGAAGGACAAGACACAAAGTAAAAACCCCTCAGCGTAGAGCAAAGTGGGAGAAAGAATGGTCCTCCTGATGCTCAGCGCACTTGGCGACTCACCTTCCTCAGTGATTTTGCCCGAGAATTTTCCTCCGCTCCATTTTCTCAGCCAAGTTTGCGGGTTTCTGATCCTCCATCATCACGACCCTTCACTATGAGAGAGCACCTGGAGAGTGTCATTGATCACTACATTTAAACTCGCACGTTTCGCCAATAAATAATTGTTTCTTGATTAATAACTAGGATTGGGTTCATACTTTTTATTTTCTTCATATAAAATCAGTGAACCTCATAATCTGCCCAGATCCCCACATTAACCTGAAAAGGGCTTACAAAGTCTCAGTTCAGTTATGGCCCTTTCTGATTTCGGCCACTAGGAGGCACTGCAGCCTGCTTTATGAGGAACCTGGGCTCTGGTGAAGCGAGTGTTGCACACAGCCATGGCTCCAGTGTCATTCCCTATTTAATGGCTGTCAGTGAGGGGGAAAGACAACGTGGCGGGTAATTAAAACCAAATTGCAGGCAGGAGATGACTGCACAAGAATGATATTGTCATTAATACTGATTTAACATGCACCTGGGTAAGGTGAGGGAGCGCGGCAAGGGAATTCACACTGAAGCCAGGGTTGCCTGATTTAAAGATGTAGTGTTTCCAGCTGAAGCATGTTTAAAAACTGAATAAAACCATCATATTATGGCAGTAGAAATAAAACAGAAACAAATGTTCTACATATGTCTGAGAAAAGGGGGGGAAAATCTCCATTTCTTCTAGCTCTGTGGACCAAGCGTGTTTCTTGTCATCTGAAGTTCAAAAGTATTTTTGCTGACCGGTTTTCTATCATCATTGGCTCATCCTGTGTGGGTTTTGTATCTATCCGTGGAGTTTTGTTTGCACTGTGGAAAAGGGACACTGAAGCAAACATTGCTGATTTGAACACACACACATATACCCCGAGAGAGAGAGAGAGATGTTCCGAGAAAGGTGATCAGTCCTGTGCACATTTTAGGAGATTTACATGGTGTGTTTATGTGTTTTCCACTCATAATGAAAACCCTATTGCCACTGAGGTTTATAATGGAATCATCAATAAATAAATTAAATTAAATAAATAAATAAATAAATAGATTCAATCTTGCTTATAAGATGCAGGGCATTTGCCTTTCTGAGTTAAAAATCTCAAGCACAGAACAGGCTAAGTTAAATTCCAATGTCCTTAAAATTATTTGCCTTTGGAGTTTAAACCAATACCTACAAATCTTAGAAAACAGTCACAATTCAGTCTCAATTAAGCATTCTGCTTAATTTAAGACAAGCGAGCGATCGGCAGTCGTAGGAAGTATGCTCTTGACCAATTTATTTCCGTGGCGAGGCGCAGGTGAAAATATACAACTGTCCCTTCAGCAGAAGAAAAGGCCAGGTTGTTCAGACCATGCACAAATTAAAACATCTTATTAAAGGGTTATGAGGCATTTCAGCGAGAGAGTGCACCAAAGTTAAACTTGTTTATGGAAGGGGATAAATGGTTATAATTTAGCCTGTGCCTGGAAGGTCTGTGCTGACTGATAAATCTCCTTCCGGTTTCACCTTAAATGAAACGTGTGCATTATAGAAGTGGTTATCCTTCTGCCCGGTGCCAAAAGAGATGAATCATTAGGGATGTCACAGAGATTTATAATCACACCATAAAGAAAGTAAATTCAAAGAGCATTCCTTCGGCAATAAAGAACATATTATAGACAGAGAGCTCACTGGACAAGGTCAGATAGGGAAAACGATCAAATGGTGGAGCTGCTGAATGTAGACAATCAGACTTGTTTTAATATCCTAATCATGATATTTTTCCCACAGTGCTTTGCTATTAACACTTTTAATGGGTTTCACATTGGCAGACCTTTTCTTTCTATATTTATTTGTTGGTTTGCTGTTTCATTCCTTCATTCCGAGCCATGGTAATTAGACAGCAGAGCTAGTAATCATGCAAAGAGAAAGAAAGCCTCATAATACTGCAAATTTTTTTAAAAGTATGTAAATAAATAAAATAAACAAGGTAAGTGGGAGCAGCTGTCCTTTTAAAGGAGTGTCTCTATACAATTGCAAGATTGGATCTGCCGGTGGTGGCTGGTTTTTAAGAGGATAAAGTAAAAGATGCTGCCCAAAAGAAACTTTATTTCACTTGCCCTTTAGAAAATGTCAAAGAAATTCTCCAATAAGGAGACTTTCTGAAACTGGGACTCTTGCTGGATGGTGACCCAGCTCAGGCCAGGCACTCTCTGACACCCCACCTCCAGGCAGGAGAAGAAGCTGCCCTTTGGATGCCAGATGGAAATTCGTTTTCAAAATCTGTCCACACATCTGAACTGCAAACCTCTGCAACGCCTATCTCTACGCGAGTCTGAATTATCTGGGATCAGTAGCTTTTATGAGAGGAGGGAAAAGGGCCTGCCTGGTCTCCGAGGAGAAATTCGGAGACAAGGAGTATCCTTCCATTTCAGCCAGTAGAGAGAGAGCAGAGCATTTGAAAGCCCTGTTGTTAAGGAGACTTGCTGACATGAGTAAGAGGGAGAATTATTTGAAGGGAAGGGGATGGTTTGTGATAATGAATACTGACTTAGGAACGGCTCTGGCCGGCAGGTCCTCATGTTCTACGTGGTCGGCACCAGGGCACATGTGTGGGGGACGTGCAGGGTAACTCCGGCTTGCCTGCCGATTTTCACCCCATTTACTTTGCGATGGATCCTGGCATTCACCGTCTTCTGAACGGTTTTCCCAGGTTGCCGGTGTAACAAATATAATTTTTCAGCAAGATGGCTGCTGCCACAAGCGGGCTCAGAAATGTCCATTTTAATTAAACATTTTACTTTCAATTACGTTTCACAGTTTGCACATGGTGACACGGGCTTTCATCGCATGGACTTGCAGGCAGCTATATTACTACTGTTTGCCGAGGCAGGGGAAGTTCTGTTAGGGGGAAATGACTCACATATGAATAAAAAAAAAAAAACAGATTTTCTTTAACTTGATCTGGGTGAGGCTAATTTTAAAAGGGAGGTGGAAGAGGCAGAGAAGGAGGAGGAGGGAGAGAAGGAAGAGGAGGAAAAAGAAAAGAATGGTAGTCCTATGTTTAGACTTCTGACCAGGGTGCTCACTGCCAGAATTCCTCACAGTCCTGAGGCAAAAGTAGTCATTCTGTGGTTACTCAGTGGGTCCCTAACAGTTGTCAGCAAGGAATTTGCCATCAAAATCTGTGAACGCTGTCCTGCCAAAGTAAAAAATACAATTTTCACTAAAACCAATCTCATAAATATACGTGTCCTCCTGTGTAAACCAGACAGACTTGACCCTTGTCTCCCAGCTTGCAGATTAAGGCCCCCATTCGAGTGGAGGAACATTTTCTCCTAAGATGATCTATAAACACATATTTCAAGAAAACTTTTGAGATGTTTCCAGGTTAGGAAAATATCTGGAGAGCAAGAAGACCGGGAGCTCATTCTCTGCTTGCTATGAAGCACAAACTGGAACAATTTTCCTTCCTAAGAAGGAAGGGAAGTGTTTGTGGCTTCATGGTGCTCAGATTTTAATTTACAAAGAAACTTGCAGAAAGGTGTGCCCAGAGCATCAGTTTTGTCTCTTTTCTTT
Source organism: Mus caroli (assembly GCF_978045245.1). Taxonomy (NCBI): domain Eukaryota; kingdom Metazoa; phylum Chordata; class Mammalia; order Rodentia; family Muridae; genus Mus; species Mus caroli. The sequence continues at coordinate 77,430,720 of NW_028227263.1, read as the reverse complement.
TCTTTTCTTTTCTTTTCTTTTCTTTTCTTTTCTTTTCTTTTCTTTTCTTTTCTTTCCTTTCCTTTCCTTTCCTTTCCTTTCCTTTTCTTTTCTTTTCTTTTTTCTCTTCTCTTCTTCTCTTCTCTTCTTTTCTTTCCTTCTTTCTTTTCTTTTCTTCCTTTTTTCTTTTTCGTTTCCCAAAAAGTGTGTCTGAGAGGGTATTCATGAAGAGGAATTAATCTATAAATACCAACTAATGACATTTAAAATTAAATATTTGGGGCAATCATTGACCCCAAGCAGAAATTGCCTTATGCCAATGTTCTTCAGGCTGAGGTCCCTACAAGTAACTTCTATGTCAACATAATGGCATAAGTAACTATGGCAGAGACCTCTGTACTGGTAAGGGGAAGTTTAACTGGGTCTTTCAGCTCCACTATTTAACACTGCCTTTGGTTTTCCTCAGGAATTTTGCCATGACTATCACATGTATCTGTCCTCCTTCCCAGTCCCCCTCGCCCCTTCTCCCTTCTCTTTATCTTCCCTTTCCATCTTTCCTTCATCAGAGAGAAAGTTATGTATTACATGTACTTCTTAGAGGAATATTTTAAGGCAATATCGTCAAAGAATTTAGGTTTCTAAATTTAGATCAGCACGAAAAGAATTTACCAGTGCCACCAGTGAATGAGGTTGGGGTTAAGATTCACACCTGGCCTTTGCCCTGGAATGGGATTTTAAATTTACATTCACAAAACAGCAACAAAAATTAATTGCGCTCGCTCTGTCTCTCTGTCTCTGTCTCTGTCTGTCTGTCTGTCTCTCTCTCTCTCTCTCTCATGTGTGTGTGTGTATGTGTGTGTGTGTGTGTGTGTGTGTGTGTGTGTGTGTGTGTTTCTGTCTCTAACAGTCATTCTCAGGACCAGCATGTAAGACAATGGATACAGTTTCCTAGATGAAAGGGCTGGAGTCCTCAGGTGAACTCTCACTCTGGGGCTGCCCAGCTACAGATAAAGCTCAGGCTGAGCCAGGACTTCTTACACCTCCCACCTCCCACAGAGTTCTATGTGGAATGAAGAGATGGGTGATGCCTTTCATTTACACAGTGAAGAGTGCTCCTGCACTAATTCCAGGAGGGCAAAGACTTACAACTTCAGCTAAATAAAAAAAAAAAACACCAATAAAAATAAAAAATAAAAAAGCACACGTGGCCCACCCAGTGAGAGCATCCTACTGATCTCCTAGGGAAAACAGGAAACCAGGGCAGCCATTTAGCATTGTATGCAGACACCTATAGGTGCATCTATTTAGAAAGAAGAAAAGCTTTTGGAAATGATTACCCAGGTTTGAAATTAACCCATCCGTCAAAAGATAGACTTCTGGTAACCTAATAACTAGATTTTATTCCTTATTATTATCATTAGTAATGTCTTTGTTGTTGTTGTTGTTCTAGCTGAGAGATAGGCTCTGGTAACAGAAATCTAGGATCTGAGCTCTTTTCCATCATTTAGCCGGAGTGAACCTGTGCAGAGAAGTCGCTTCTTTAGGCTATCTTTTGTCTTCTGATTGCAATGCGTCTATGGAGGTAAAGGATGACTAAGTAAGTGAACTCATGTAAAGTAGGCCTTAGCCAGCAGGTTACATTCAATAAAGGACACCCAGTTGTTATTCCTATGCAGAAGCAAAGCAGCAGCGTCATAGCTGCTAAGAGCATGCAGGTACCGTAGACCTGCTGAGTTATGAGCCAACAATTATGAAACTAGAGTACACACCAAGTCCAGAGTTTGACATGAGAAAGCTTTCGACTGAAAATTTGGAATTAATTAAATACTGTTCTTGATCTTGCCTTAGACTGCTAATGTTACAATCCAGGATAAGGATTGCAATCAATATCCAATTTACATCTATATAGCTTTGTAAAAGCATGATAGGAAGCCCTTCCCCAAAATGTTTTCTAGTTTGCCTGTTATTGTGACTAGTGATGCTATAAATAATTGTAGTCATGCCATTGAAATGAGACTCCAGGAACTAAATTTCTATGTGATCTGGTTGGTTTATATTCAACTTTTAAAGAATTTCCCAAACAGGTTCCAGTCATCACTATGGCACTCTACATTTGTGGGACAGAGCCATGAGTGTTCTACTTATGATGGTAAGGACTTTGTCATGGGTTCTTGGACCTCTGGAGAAACATTTATTGCTATGCTACTATTAGATTTTCTTTCATTACTGAGTTGAAAGGAATCTTTATAGACTTTAGAACAAAATTTTAAAAGTTATACATATAATTTTAAATCATTTGATGATAAGATACAGATATACCCCCCTTTATGTCTCTTCGTTGTCTTTTTTGAAATAAAACAAACAAACAAACAAACAAACCAATCTGAATTTCAGTGCAGACCAACTTAAAGTAGTTTATGTGTTAGCAACATGAGCAATTCAACAAAACCTTTTATTTTTTTCAACGCTTTTCTTATGCCCTATTGTCCATTTCGAACTGGGTATGGTGAGGTAAAATTTACTGTCTGCATTCAGCAATTGCTTGTCTTACCATCATCTATTTAAAAGGCGATCTTTTTTTTTATTGAAATACCTTGACATTTTGCTGAAAAGAATATCAGTTGACCTTAGATGTAAACATTTGTTTAGAGAACATCCCATCTGTTATATGCATCTAAATCCTTATGCTTGATCAACCCTATTGATTAATCCGGATTTATAACAAAAATTTTGCAAGGTTATCTGAATCCTAGAGTGCTGAACTACATTCCATACCCTAATCCCAGGGACTAGAACTGTGATGAAATTTGACTCTTTTGCTATGTAACTTGGCAATAGTGGTACTGGATGTGCAGTTAAGACGATTAATCTGTTGGTATGATCACAAAGCAACCTTTCCAAATCATATGACTCCAATCCAGTCTCACGCGTGCATCAAGACGTGAGTTTCTTTGATCCACAGTAGGGCATGTCCTGAAATGTTTCCTGGGTGAGAAAGATATGCCTCACAGTTGCTTCTGCAAGATATTGGGCAGTCGTGTGCCAAGAACTGAGGAAGAGTCACCAAGCAGAGTGTACAACCTTCTATTGGCAAGATACTCAATAGATGGGACATCATTCCTCCTGCCAGAGAGAGGTCAGCCAAGGGCAGCAGTAAGCACTGAAGGGAACCCCAGAAAAATGAGAACCAAGCTACTGGCATCTCAATTGCTAAGCACAGAAGCCAACCTTGAAGGGTTGGGCTTTTTCTATAGAACACCCAAAGATGATAAACACATTTTGTTTTTAAACTGAAAAGGATTAAAAATTACCAAAGCTTTATTGGACCAAACACAATCAATACTTACTTACTTCCATCAATAGTTTAATGATTTCAAATCATTTTCTAAAGTTTATATTCTACTTCACCTCAGATGCCTAAGCCATTGTTGTACTTCAGATTTCCCACAACCATTTCAGTGGCTGGACAAAACTGAAAAATCCATTATTTTGCCTCTATCCTTCTTCAATATAGTAACTGCACAAAATCTATCAAATAAACAAAATACAATGCCAGTATATTTTAAAAGTAACTTTATAAGGTAATGAATTTTCTCCACACCAGTTAATTGTTGATGTTTGTTTGTTTATTTGTTTGTTTGAATCTCAGAATTGATGTAGATATTCTAAGCACTTTTCATTTCCTTATGCGGGATGAAAGTTTTACATCATTAAGGTAAATGTAACGATGGCTCTGGATATGGCTACCACTGATAATATTGACTCAGTTTATGCTATCGAGGTTGTCTTTTTTGCTTTATTTTCTCAAATTTCTTTCAGAAAACGTTTCTTTTAGTATATAACACTTGCAGTACATTTGTAATTTATTTCTAAAACATTTTACATCTTTTGTTCCCTTAATCAGAGTTTTGATTGTAAGCTACTTGTCAATATGAAAAAAAGTGCATTGATTTTGACTAATATGACTATATCCTCTACCCTAGTTAAATGTATTTATTAACTCTGGTAGATTAGAGATCGATTTCTTAGGACAATCTTTGTACAGGATTTAGGATTTAGTCAGGTACAAGAACGTGACCTGGATTTTATTCCTACATTCTGAACTTTGTTTCTTTCTGTTTACGTTGTTGTTGTTGCTGTTGTCCTGGCTTGAATCTCCAAAGAAATGTTCCAAATGGAAACCGTGCCCAGCCCGTCTCAAAAAGCTTAGTTTGCCACAAAGGCTGTTGAGCTGAGCTCCATCCATGTGAAGGAGAGAGGAAAACAACCGTAAGGTATCCTGTGAGCTTCCTCTACTTCAGTGATTTTATGCTTTTATGAAATTTAAGAATCCAGTTTTTAAGAATCCTCAGTTGTTCGTATTTAGCTATATGCTGTATTAATTTCAGGATGAGATTTATATGTGAGTGGTGTTCAGTCTTTCTTGCTGTGTCCTGGGGAACAGAGACAGAGACACATTCATGAAGCCCAGCACTCTAAAACTAAACCACCTCTCTGGGCCTTTTGAACTTCTATTGTATTCATAGAATAAACACAAGCTGTTATGACATATGACAACTTTTATATCCTGGTGTCTTCACTTCAGAAATTTTGTATTAAATATAATTCTCAGAACACAGGCGTATGTAACAAAATATTAATTAAGTGAATCAACATTTGTGCTTAAGTCAATCACGGGTTAAGAGGTTAGAACTTTTTAATATTGTGAAAGTGTGTATAAAAATATCTCCAGCTTGATGGTTAAATATTGAATGTGTTCTCTACAAAGTTTAGAGACATGTCAAGGATGCCCACTCTTAGAATATCCTCTTTATGCATTTGCACACCTTTGGATGACTAAAATTATGGACATTTGTGGCTTCCTTTATCTTTATTGTATAGAGGGAATACAGGGAACTTATAGCCAAGAACTGTGTTTGAAGACTCATCTAACCTCAGTTCTAAACCAACAGAATGACTGAGCCCCTTGTTCATGTACCACTTAAATTGTTTCTGCTTGGAAAATGGTGCTGCGTCTATGCTTCACCAACCTCTCCAGGTGACAGGAGCTCATTTTCACAATGGCAGAGACTTGCCAATCCTTCAAAACCCCATTCTGTCAGAACATCCAGACCCAAGGAGGTAGGATCCATACAGCTCCAGGTAAGAAGACCGGATTCAAACTGCCAGTGTCTGAAAGCTCTTTATAAAGCATAAATTGTCTGCAAATTCAATATAATAAAAATCATCAGGGATATACTATCAAAAGCTACATTAGAACCAAGCTTTACACAGAATCTAAGTTTATAATTTTGAATATATTGGGTTTTATAAAATATTTACATGAATGAATTGATTATATAACTAAAGAACTCAAGAAATAGCTTGAAGAAACATAAAAGTAAGATAAAATTTTAATTATGGAAACAAAGAAAAGATAACTTAATCATACTGAACACTTAATTTAAATGTTTGTTCATACATTAGGCAAAATCCTACAAGCCAAATCAGTTCAATATAATTACAATTGGAATCTAAAACTTTTATAATATTGGCAAAAACAAGTCTAAAATTTTCAAGGGAATGACTAATGAGGTTGTGTGCCTGCATGTCAGGGTAGAGGCATGAAGGCAAATTTGCAGTGATGGATTTCAAAGCATGAAGTGTCATTACATCATTGTCTCTCCATGGTGGTTATAGTATGTGTGTGTGTGTGTGTGTGTGTGTGTGTGTGTGTGTGTGTGTGTGTGTGTGTCTGTGTCTGTGTCTGTGTCTGTGTATGTCTGTGTGTGTGTGTCTCTGTGTGTGTGTGTCTGTGTGTGTGGGTGTCTGTGTGTGTGTCTGTGTGTGTGTGTCTGTGTGTGTGGGTGTCTGTGTGTGTGTGTCGTCTGTGTGTGTGTGTCTGTGTGTGTGTGTGTGTGTCTGTGTGTGTGTCTGTGTGTGTGTCTGTGTGTGGGGGTGTCTGTGTGTGTGTGCCTCTGTGTGTGTGCCTCTGTGTGTGTGGCAGCATGCACATGCATGTGCACATGTGTTCAGGCTTACAACATGCATCTAGAGGTCAGAACTGAATCATTCTTCAGAAACCATCAACATTATTTGTGAGGTGAGTTTTCTCACTGGCCATTGGGGGTTATCAATTAACCCCAGGCAGACAGTCCAACAAACCTCAGGGATGCCCATGTCCCTGCTTCCCCAATGCTAAGCATACAGATTTGTGCCACTACACCCAACATTTTATGTGTATTATGGGAAACAAACTTAAATGCACACCAAGCCATTTACTGACTAAACTTTTTTTCAGGTTCAGGAGATGAGATTTTTTAAATTGTTTCTAAAATAAAATAATCATATATGAAAACCTAATGCATAATAAAATGATGGGGTCAGAAGAGATAGTTGAGCTATGAAAAGTGCTTATTTTGGGTACCCAACCTCAAGGAGATCTGATACCCTCTTCTGGCCTCTGCATATAAATGCACATAGTACAGACACCAAGGGTCTCTCCTCACATTGATGGGCAACTAAGCCATCCTCTGCTAAATATGCAACTAGATACACAGTTCTGAGGTTACTGGTTAGTTCATACTGTTGATCCTCCTATAGGGTTGCAGACCCCTTCAGCTTCTTGGGTACTTTCTCTAGCTTATCCAATAGGAGCCCTGTCTTCCATCCAAAAGATGACTGTGAGCATCCACTTCTGTATTTGCCAGGCACTGGCATAGCCTCACAAGAGAGAGCTATATCAGGGTCCAGTCAGCAAAATGTTGCTGGCATATGCAATAGTGTCTGGGTTTGGTGGTTGTATATGGGATGGATCCCCGGGTCGGGCAGTCTCTGGATGGTCCTTTCTTCCATTTCTGCTCTGAACTTTGTCTCTGTAACTCCCTCCATGGGAATTTTGTTCCCCATTCTAAGAAGGAAAGAAGTATCTACATGTTGGTCTTCCTTCTTCTTGGGTTTCATGTGTTTTGCAAATTGTATCTTGGTGGTCTAAGTTTCTGGGCTTATATCCGTTTATCAGTGAGTTCATGTCATGTGTGTTCTTTTGTGATTGGGTTACCTCACTCAGAATGATATACTCCAGATCCATTCATTTGCCCAAGAATTTCATAATTTCATTGTTTTTAATTGCTGAGTAGTACTCCATTGTGTAAATGTACCACATTTTCTGTATCCATTCCTCTGTTGAGGGACATCTGGGTTCTTTCCAGCTTCTGGCTATTATAAATAAGGCTGCTATGAACATAGTGGAGCACGTGTCCATATTACAAGTTGGGACATCTTCTGGGCATATGCCTAGGAGAGGTATTGCTGGATCTTCCGGTAATACTATGTCCAATTTCCTGAGGAACTGCCAGACTGATTTCCAGAGTGGTTGTACCAGCTTGCAATCCCACCAACAATGGAGGAGTGTTCCTCTTTCTCCACATCCTTGCCAGCATCTGCTGTCACCTGAATTTTTGATTGTAGTCATTCTGACTGGTGTGAGATGGCATCTCAGGGTTGTTTTGATTTGCACTTCCCTGATGATTAAGGATGTTGACATTTTTTCAGGTGCTTCTCAGCCATTCGGTATTCCTCAGTTGAGAATTCTTTGTTTAGCTCTGTACCCCATTTTCAATAGGGTTATTTGATTTTATAAAAGCCAAATGCAAACTAGAAGAGATATGTTCTGAACTTGATCAATGATATCTATGAAACCTAAACTGGACACACACAGTGATGATAAACTAAAGCTTCCCTCTGGAGCTGGAGTTAGAGATGGGGGTCGGTGACACGGTTTTCTGCTTTTAGTAAACATCACACTGGAGGTCCTACCCAGAGGTTAGTTTATTGAAAAGGTAAAAATATTTGTACATATGAGCTAATTATATTAATGGCAGAGAGTAAACATGATAGCTAATAAAGAATATCATGTCAGTTGGCTTATGTCACAAGGAAACACACTTGGGACCGACATTCCCAAAGGAATAAAGGCTTATTTGGGTTCATGCTTCCAAAGGCTTAGTTCATGGTATCTTGGACTCTTTCTTTTTGGTATGAGGCAGTACATTATATCATCTCAGAGTGTAGCAGAGAGACAATTCACTTCATAACAAGTAGGAGGCCAGAGAGGAAAGAGTTAAAGTCCCAATAGCCCCCTCTTCAAGATAAAGCCCCCAAAGCCTTAACGTCTTCCAAATAGGTCCAAGCCCCAAAGCTTCTATGACTTCTGATTGCAACAGAGGCTGTGAACAATCCCCTAACATGTGACACATTGGAGGAGATTCCATATTCTAATCCTAGCACATATTAGATGTTCTAGCAGATAGTAGGATTCTATAAAATACACATTATGATACTGAAAATAGATAAAGATTCAAAAAGTAGTTGGTTAAAAAGAACAAGATACTGTGTGATTCCACTTAGAAAAAAAAATGTAGAAAACAGGAATGTCTATTAAAGTGAATTCTCTTACCTTAAGATAAAAGGACAATGTTTCACAATTTATGTTTCCAAAATCTTTACTGTGATAGTAATGTCAAGCAAACTTTCTACTTAAAGAGGGAACAGTCTAGATTCTATACCTACTGTCCAACAGTGGACACGAAGGTGTCACGTACATCCCACAGGCCAGCCTGGGTCACTGGACATCGAACGTTGAGGTCTCTTTTTTTCACTTTTATTTAAGAGTGGGTGATTTGCTGGGGCTGGAGAGATGGCTCAGCGGTTAAGAGCACCGACTGCTCTTCTGAAGGTCCTGAGTTCAAATCCCAGCAACCACATGGTGACTCACAACCATCTGTGTGTAACAAGACCTGACATTCTTCTTCCAGAGTGTCTGAAGACAGCTACAGTGTACTTACATAAAATAAATAAATCTTTAAAAGAAAAAAGAGTGGGTGATGTGAAGGCCAGTAAGTAATGGTGTGAACAGTAATAACCATTACTATTTTTTAATGGAAAACACATGTGCTAACAACCATGCTTGCTTCCTAAAATACGTGGGTGATTTCTATCTCATAATGGCTAATCTCATATCCCAGGCCAAAGCAAGAGACTGGGACTACATGCCTATTCCCCTGCAAGAGATGGCATTATTTTTGGATTCTCTCATTTGTACAGTCATCCGGAAGTAAGAGACTTCTCATTCATGAATAGACTTAAATAAGAGTTCCCTTTGAAAACTGAAATGGAATTAATTTCCTTCCTTTTGTATATTCCATGTTTATTTGTATATTTGATATTTGCCTAACTGAATTGTGCAGATTCCACATGGCATCCTTTATAATCTGAGTTTTACCTTCAACACTGTGCTAAATATCCTGATTCAAAATAAAGTAGATTACTTTCTGTGTATAAAAATGTTTCAAATAAAAATAAATTAATATAAATTTATACTGTACATTAGTTGGGATATCTTTTTAAATTCTCTGAACATTAAGATTTGAAGAATTTAGAGTCAAAGACAACAATAAATTTGTTTTATGAGATATTAAAATTGTCTGCATTTGTGATGATATAGACTACATCTTGGGCCATGTCACCTGTTTTATAGATATGACAGGAACCAGAAATATCTCCAGTTTAATTATAATGAGAATGGTGTTCCAGTCAAAGAGGGGGTTCCATTAGGAGCTCCAGAAATGTAACTACAAAAGATTGTTTTAACCTTATGAAAATCTTATTTTTCAAATTTTCATCTTTATGGATAGAAATTTGAATTACAATCTATTATTTATATTTTCATATTATTCTTTAATTTTTATTACCAGCTGCTCAAGCCTTATTAAACTGAACAGCATGAGGTTAACATTCAAGTTTTACTCAGAGAAGCTTAACTCTAAAAAACTGTGTTATCGTTTAGCTATTTATCTATAATCAAATGTATAATAATTAGATAAAATGCAGAAGTATTTTAAATCCATCATTCAAAGTAATCTAATTTATATTTATGACTTCATAATTATATTAAGTGGCAATGATGACTAGAACGTTACATATTGAGAATGAGCAATAGATAAAAGATAGACTTTTATCTTTTCCTTGGTTATTTGATCTCACTAATTACACATTTAATAATGATCAATTACAAGTTAATGCACATAATTGTTTTATTAAATCTAAAGCATAGTTAAATGCTTATTTAATAATCTAAGTTAGCATTGCCCTTTAATCTTTGCCAGTAAATTAGAGTTGCATTCATCCACCTAAAATTTTCAGAGTTTTACATTATCTCTTTTCCTCTTCTCTGCCTTCCTGTCTTGAATTTCGAGAAGTCAATCTACTTTACTTTTGCAAAAAAAAAAAAAAAAAAAAAAAAAACCCACAAAGACAAAAAGTCAAGAAGAATTGCACTTAAGGCCTGAACTGATTCTGTGTATTTTGGGTTTTTTGCTTGTTTGAATGCTAGTGTCTAAGAGATAGAGGTACAATCTATTTTACATAAACTGGTGCAAGAATATTTTTTAAAATAGATAATCTTGAATTTTTCAGGCTCTTTCTCTCTAAGCTCTTATGCTCTATATGTCAGTTATGCAATGATAATATCCAGGATTATCAGAAATCTTCTGAGGGGGGAAAGAAAACTGTAACATAGAGAAAGTTAAGGGGTGTTTCTAGGTAGTTCTTGAGAGGAACTCCTCGGTCCCTTATCCCTAGAACTTATCCTCCATTTCTCCCCCGACCCCACCCCCAGCCTTAGCCATTGTCATGGGCTTTAACTGACAGGTAAAGGATGGAAGTGTAACTAGAAAGTTACCACCTCCAGAAATTAATCCCACTGAGAGAAGATTTCTCCATTCACTAAACCACATACAACTCGTAGTTCTACTTGAAATCTACTAAAACTCGCCAACGTTTATTTACTTTCATTAAAATAAAACTAGATCAAAGAAAATTCACCTTATGGGATTGAAGCAGGTATCTTTAGTAAGGGTGGATATAGGGGGAAAAGCAGCAGTCAAAACAGAGGAATTCCAAACATCTAGGTATGTGTGAGTGCACACCCATAGAAATAAAAGCAGGGTGTGTGTCGTGGAGAGTGTCTGCCAATATAAGTGTATCAATCAAACACATGGTTTCATAGTATTTGAGTAAAATATATCATAATGCTACAAGCAACAGAAAAGACAAACTGCATGTGTGAATTCTTGGACAAATCCTATGCAGGGCACCATGCATACGCTCTTGCCTAAAATCCATGGTGATACAGTAACATTTCATTTTAATGTGAAAGGATCTCACACAAGTTCAAGTAAATGAGTGAGAAAGAGGCATACCATATTGGAATCCAGCACCATTGACTCAGACCACCTTACTTGATTTTCCCACTTCCTCATCTAAGAATTTTACAGACTCAAAATTATCTCAGTATAAAAATGGATGTGGAAATGGACAGGAAAGGACTCATTTCTGTTTGAGGGTCTTCCATTCCCTAAGCATAATATATATTCTTACTGATTAGGAAACTGAAGCAGTTAGACGTTTATGTAGCACTTGGGCATTTAATTGTAATGCCAAACAATAAATGTCTGTGAATATTAATGATTTACAAGCCATAAAACTGTCCTTCATAGTTTGTTCCATGTTAAAATGAACTCGTCAAAAGCATCTCTTCTGTTTCTGGATATCACCTAATACGTTGTAATATGAGCATAACAGGATCTAAATGTTATTAACAGGACTTATACATTTTTACAGTTTGAGTTGGCCCCAAGAGTCCAATTGGTAGAATGTGGTTAAGCTGTCAAAAAAAGTACTCATCGTCAAATACGAATTTTTTAAACTCTTAGAATGGTAAATGTGCTTCTCAAAAGTAAAAGTATACAGATGTAAGTTCTATCTGCGGTGGCCACATGAGAGAATCATTCGCACTCTCTATAGGCAATTGTTTTCCATAGCCAGCAAGCTTGGATTTATACAAGCCTACTTCATAGCAATGTCTTCCCGCCAGCTCTAGACTGGACAGAGGAATTCATTTCACCCCTCGGGCCTGGAGACCTGGCCCCAATGAGATACATTGCCTCGTTTTGCTTCCTCGTTTAGTGTCTCCTGTAGGTGGTGGACTGGTGAGATGGTATCTGGAAGGTGATTTGGTGAAAACGGTGGTAATTTAGCAGCAATTTTTGTGGCTACTCTACCCCAGTGGGAGTCATTCCACTTCTTCGAAAGTAAGAGCTTTGATCAAGGATCCAAGTAGGGAAGCTTGAGTGCTCAACATGGAGTTAAGTTGAAGAAATGGGTAAAACACACAGAGCTGAATCGAGCCTGTCAGGCACACTCCACACAAGATGTGCTGTGGGCACACAGAATCGCAGCGCCATAGGGAGGGCTTAGATTAAATCACAGCCGCTGCCACCATCAGTATTCTTGCTTGTCGCTGCTTTTCTATTTGGGGAGAGCTTATCAACAGACATGAGTTCAGAATGATGGGTGAGACAAGTGATAAACAAAGACGGAGAAAATGAAACTAAGCCCTCTTTCATGCCTGTCCTCATTGTTCTTAGTCAAGAAGCAGAAGTGCATCTGTACCCAGCATGCTACCCTGGGACATTCGCAGTTCTGTTGTGTGATTCTTAACAACTTTAAAATATATATATATTGTTGGAGAGGAGATGGAGGAAAATGTTTTTCTTCACCTGCCTTGAAACACATGTAGAAGAAATATATCAACCTCACAATACACACATTTTTAAAGACACTCTTTTTTCTTAAATACAAAATGATTTATACTCGGTTCATTTATAATTCATATAAGCCACATTTTAATTTTCCTATGGAGATGGCAGACTAACATCCATAAAACAACATAGAGCAGAAGTAGACTTAGCATGTTCCTGCAGAACTTTAAGGGGTGTGGTTACCAATTGTGTGACTTTTACCATTTACCTATCATGTGACTAAGCCTCAAGATAGGCATAGGTATTTTTTGTATAGCCATTTTTAAATCAAACATATGAAATATATTTAAACTAATTTTTATAAAATTTATTTCCAGCACAAACATCTCCCCCTCAGGTATCTTTACCTTATCTGCTGAATCACTAGAGAGAGTCATTTAAGGCATTTTGGACTTGTTGGAGACAGATTCATTTAGATTTAGATGATATGTACATACCACACACACACACAAACACACACCCACACACTCACACACGTACACAGACCATACACATACACATTACACACACACCACACACACATCACATTGTACACTCATCACATAACACACACAAACACATACACCACAAACACACACACACATATACATACCACAAAATAAACACACAAGTTGAATCTCAAATTCATTTAGATTTAGATGGTGTATACAACACACACACACACACACATTCACACTACATCACACACATACCACAACACACATGCACACACAGAAACACACACTACATATAATGCACATTACATACACACAGCATCACTCACATATCACATCACACATACACACACACACACCATGTCACACACAAACACACACAAACACTCCATATCACTCACTCACAAACACACACACCACCAACACATTTACTCACACAGACACGCAGACACACAAACACACATAGTTTTGTTCTAGGGGTGTTTTCTTTAGGAAAGGACACAGGTACTTCTGCATGCTGTGTTATAGCTCATGGACACAGTTACACAATGGCAGCCCACAGCCCCATTCTTACCATCAGCGTACCTTATAGTATTTTAAACACACAACTCCAACCTTGGTACAACTTGAAGTACACAAAGCCAGAAGTTAGTACTCTTAATGTGAGGCACATAGAAACATCATGGAAAGTTTTACTTTCAGAACAAATTTGTTTCTGTCAATTACACCACTGATAATACAGTAGATATATAATGCTGATTGTAAGGAAGATTATTTATAGAGGATATTTACAGAAATGAACCAGCAGAATGTTTTGTTTATGTTTGAAGGACTATGTCCTAAAGCTAGATTTGTATGAGAAAATGTGCACATGAAAGAAACTTATGAGTGTCTTACCCCTGCTAACTACATTCCTAAACATTCTAAGGTCTGACCAAGAATAATTTGTAAACCTGAAAGGAATTATTTAAGCCAGAGAAACCAATTATTCATAAAACACTGTATAAATTGTATCAATTATTTCTTTATTTTCTTTTTAAAACCATAATATATCTTCATGGTTTCCATATGAAGAAATGATTAAATCAAATATAGCCAAATTGAAAGAAAATCATATCATAGATATGTCAGAAAACTTATAAGTGGGTTCTAGTTTCTTAAAGTTTTATAATGTCTCCTCTGACTCTTTAAATTCTCAATTTGGTTCACTATGTTTTTTTTTCTATTTGGAAGAGATGTTCACTTTCATACTATGTTTTGACTTCATTGTTTTCAATTGTTTCCCTTAAATATGTTATTCCAAACTTTACAGGCCCAAGTTATTTAATGGAAAGTTATACATAACCTACGGAAGAAAATTTTTCTTTCTGTTATAGCAGCAAGATCGAAAAGAATATCCCCAAACTCACTGCTTCTATCCAGTGCATAGTCTTAAAAGAGATAATTTTCCATGGGGAAATTTTATGGTGGCCCACCAAGACAAGTTATTTTTCCTAAATAAATAAATAAATAAATAAATAAATAAATAAATAAATAAAATAAGAGCTACAGGAATCTAACAACTGCTGAAAGGGGAGAAATGTCCTCTTCTAGAGATGTTCTTCCTAGTTGGTCAGCTCTGGAATCATATTTACACAAGGCATGCTAATTGGACTCAACTCTGTGTGTGTGTGTGTGTGTGTGTGCATGTGTGTGTGCTGTGCTTAATACTATGTATCTGTATGTAATGATAAGAAGGGCAACAATCCAAGAGGAAATGAGAGGGGTGCATGAGAATGGGAAAATGGGAAGCAAGGGTGTGGAAAAGCTTAAAGGGAGGAGAGGGAACAGAAGATAACATAATCATATTTTGAATTGTTTAAATTTAATAAAAAGAAACTCATCTTTCTGTGTTGCAGATTCTATTATCAAGATCATGAACAATTTACAGTCGTAATACCACAAAGGTCCTCAGATATGTTTAAAGGCTTCCCTTGACCACTGATGTGCTAATGGTTCTGTTGTAGTGACCTTTCCTAAATAATTTATTTTTAAAGTGACAAAGAGTGCTGTGATCTGGTTTGAGACAAAAATCTCAAATGGTAAATAGGAGAAATCATTGAACTGTATATATCCTGAGGAAATGAAAGATGATTGAGAAGAAGACCCCCATATGAGTGAGATGCTAGAGATTTACAGGATATGGCTGAAACGAAAATGTATCGAAGAACAGAAAAAAATAACAATTAAATTTCATAAAATCATCAGTCAAAAATATTGAAAATTTTGTACAAATATGAAATTATAAATTCAACATGTGAATAATGAAACAGAAGAAAGAAAAATTAAAACTATGTAATTTCTCAAAGCTGAAGTCTATAGACCAAAAGAGAACTAGCAGGCCCACATCAATTGGTCTAATACATACATACATACATATATACATGTACATATACATACACATGCACATACACGTACACATATACATATATTCCATATACATATATGGAAGACATGAGTTTGGGAGGGTAGATGGAAGAAGGACATAGGTGAGGTAGGTAGGTCAGTCAGGAATACATATGTTCAATATGCATTCTATACATAAAGAAATTTCTCAGACACAAAACAAATCGAAAGAAAAACATTTCTAATTGTATGGGGAGGGTGTATTATGTGTGTGCAGAGGAACAGATGCTGTGGGTGGTCACTGTGACCAGAAAGAGACCCCAGGTAGCCTCTTCTTTCACTATCTGCATTGTGCCCCTGAAGAAGTCTCTCCCTAAGCCTGAAGATTATCATTTTCCAGAAAGACTGCTGACCACCAAGCCGAAGTCCCTGAGTCCCTGCAGAGCACTGGAGTGGTACATGCCTGCAGCCTTGACCAGATGTTTCTAATTTTGATACAATCCAGTCTATTTTTTGTCATTTGTTATTTTGCTGTGCTAACAAAAAATTCCATTGCCAAACACAAAGTAACATGGATTTATTACATATTTCACTGTGTGAGTTGTATGGATTTCTTCTGCATTCTGATGTATGACCTATTTTAAGTTAATTGGAGAAGATGACATGGAATTTCTACTCACCATGTGGATATCTCAGTTATTTCTGTACAATTGAAGACCTGTTTCACAGTTAACTTGCATTAATAGTCATTGAAAAATCAGTGTGAGGGTTCGTTTGTGACCATCAATCTCATCCTATCAAAGTCTAAATCTACCCTTCAATGAATATCATGTTTTGGGATGAGCTTTAAAAAGAGAAGGTGTGAATTCTCCAACTTTAATTTTCTTGTCAAAATTATCTTTGTTCTCTTTTTCCCTTTTTGTTTTAATATGAAATTTAGAAACACCTTATCAACTTACACAAAAATATAACTAGAATTCTGCATGCAGTTACAAAGGATGTGTAAATTAATAACACTGTCTTTTTGATAGTATGTCTTCCAATCCTCGAACATGAAGTACCTACACATTTATCCTGGCCTTTTACAAACTGCACACCTTTTACTAGATCTCTGTTTGCATACTTTAATTCATTTTTTCACACCATTATAAGCATTTTATAATTTTAAGTTTTGGATTGTTTATTGTTAATATATAGAAAACACTTGGTTTTGCTTATATTTGTAATCCTTTATGGGGTTCATCTATTCTAATACTTTTTTTTCTGAGTTCTCTATAATTTCCTGCAGAAAATATTGTATCAATCATGGATAGGAAGTTGTCCTTACTCTCTGGGCTTCTTATCAATCATAATCACACCATATTGGAATAAAGATGCAACAGTCTATTCATGTTCAAACTATATATTATTTTATTCTCTACGACTAAAATATTACTTGCAAGGTAAAATATGGAATTCACCGATATGTAGGGTCAATTGAAGTTTATTTCTTCCTTTATAACTTGAACAAATTTTTTATTCTATTTTATAGTTGCTATGTACTATACTTACCATGACATTGCTGAATACAGAAAGAATTTTGTAGCATATTGTTTTAGGGTGTCATTCAAATTTTAACCATTAATGTTGTTTTGGATAGGGGAGAACAAACATTTTTTTGGTTGGTTTTGGTTTTTTTGAGACAGGGTTTCTCTGTGTAGCCCTGGCTGTCCTGGAACTCACTCTGTAGACCTGGCTGGCCTTGAACTCAGAAATTCACCTGCCTCTGCCTGCCGAGTGCTCCATAACATGTATTTGTTGTTGTTGTTGCCATGTTTTATTTTGTTTTGTTTTGTTTTGTTTCATTTAAGACAAGAGTCTCATTATGTAACTTTGGCTGCCAAAGTACCATTCTGTTGATACAGTGGTATGTCCTTTGGAGTCACCATCTTTCTTTGTTCCAGTAGAATCATACTAATCTCGGTCTTGTTCCGTAAGCTCATGACCTCTCCTAGTTCATGTTTTTGACTACTTTAGATGTGTCTAGTATGAAGATACAGACTTCATCTCATGAAGGGGGCCTTTCTGTAGATCACCACCTTTTTCGATGTATCATACGGATGATTACCTTTCTCCTCTAGTAGAATGCATAGTCCCTTACAACACTATGAATGCTTGTTAGTAGTGTTGAGGCTGCTATCTGGGCAGCAGCTTCACCTCTCCTCTTTGCTGGCATATGTGATATCTTTATGTGCTATCTTTAGCCATAGGCCATTACCTTCCAGTTGTGGAGAGCAACCAATATAGTCTTTGCAATAGCCTGGTAGGCGTGGGGAATTCCATAGGACTCTTTTGGCCAGTGATTCAACAAGATATTACTCCTTTGTTCTGCTGGAGGTTGTACTTGGTGATGTGATATGCCTCATTGAGGTATTGGCTTCCCTATTATACGATGACTCCATTTACAGTCATTGTATATGTGTGTATAGTTTCTATAGCAGTAGGTTTCCATATTGTTTTTCCAATGCTTTGTACGGTTAGTTGTCCCCCTTTCAACTATTTCTCCCATATGATATCTTACTTCATTTAATTATTCCTAGTGAAGATTTTCTTTATCTTTCCCAAACACTATAGATATGGCATTTCCCCTTCCTTGGAAGATATTCTTTCTCCAGTTTCTTACTGAATATTTAACATTGGTATTTATTCACATTGTAGCATACATATTGAAATCTTAAAAGCTAACATTCACATATAAGAGAATCATATAACATTCGCCTTTTGGGATTTTTAAGGTTAGCTTTAAGGCAGCCTCTTTAAGGTTATCTTACTCAGGGAGGTTTTATTCTAGCTCTATCTATCTACTTATAAATTTTATAATATAATTTTTAATGATTGGATAATATTCCATTCTATAAATACACATTTTTTTTTACTCATTCACAAGGCTATTTCTTGTTGAGGTTTGGTCTTTTGTTATGTGCTGTAATGCTAGATACTGTCTCTTAAGAGCTGGTTGCCCTCATGGGCAAGAAAATCTGCACATACATAAAGTAATGGTATATGATCTTGTTCCTTAATTTAAAACTATTGGTTGAATGAAGATGCCTACACACTATAGCTGGACAGAAGGGAGACAGATGGGATTTTTTTGGTTCCCAGGCTTGGGGCTGAGACTATGGGGAGAGAAAAGAAGGTGGAGAGATGACAAGAGGCCATGGGGTAGGTAAGTTATGAAAACATGGGCATGCGGGCTGGTCAGTTGTAGTTAAGAGCAGCCCAAATGGAACACAGCAAGTCATAACTCAGAGTTATTAATAGGGAAGTAGAAACAATAGCCTCGAGGGCAAATATCTGCCCAGCTCTAGTGTATTAAGGACTTATTATAAATATAAAAGTTATGTGCCGTTTACCTGGTAATTGAATGATCAAAGGTGGCATAGAAATTCTTGATTGATCTTATATGTTTAATACAACATTTTGAGCTATTTTTAATTTGGAAATTTAATCACATAAAGTTATCTCTTAGCACTGTTTTATCTACGTTACAGAGGTTTGTATGACTATTTGAATGAAAATTGAAATTAATGTGTTTGAATACTTGAATACTTGGTTCCCTGTAGGTGAACTAGTGGGAAGGATTAAGATATGTGGCCTTATAAAAAGCTATAAAGGCTTTTGAATTAACAGCCATCATAACTGCCCATCTTAAGAAAGCCTTAAAACATCGAATCATGGTAAATTTACAATGATCCCTCATAGAAAACGCTCAAATTGTAGAACCCATTGAAATACATTGAAAACTTAGCATCCACACATAGCCTGTAACCCCACGCTAGGCTATTTATAAGAAAGAAAAAATTTAACTGTTAAAAATATTTTCCCGAAAATGTCCCTATCAGTTTGATTGCAATTAGTGATAAATTGAAGTAGTGCAAAACTCCACCAAGTAGAAGAATAAACCATCTAGGTGGCACATGCATACAAGAACATGCTATTACTCTGCTACACAGGGAATGAGCTGGCACATGTGACGTGAAGCAACACAGATATGTCAGAAAAAATAGGATTCAATGATAAAGTCAAGATAAACAGATTCTTCATGATAAATGGTATTTGGGAACTGCATGTACATTTATTTCTGGTTGGAAAGCACAAGAGTGCTTTTCTCTGATGCTGATGGGAACTGGCATGAGGGAAATTTCTTTGGTGGCAATATTCTGTACCATAGATTGATTTGCACAGGTGAACGCATTAGTCAGAACTCATCATATGGCATATTTAAGATTTATGGGTTTTAATATATGTGTTTTACTTCAAACAAGAAGAATCTTAAACAAATATTGAATTTCCGTTATTTTTCTTCTCAGGTGAAGCTTAGTGATCTAAGATTTTCTTTGATATGCATGAAAATCACCTGATGGATTGATGGATGGAATGACAGATGGGTAGGTGCATAAACATGTGTCAAAGCAAATTTGTTAAAATGACAAATGCAGAAGAACGTTGGTGTATATGTGTATGAGCTATGGAATTCATTCAACTTTTCCATAGTTTTTCATTTTTTATAGTAACACATTTGGGTATGATACCAAGTACTGACCAGGATTCAATACATTTTCAGTGTAGAAATATTTCCAGGCAAATGTCTGATACAATGATGAGGGTGCCCATTGCACAATGGTAGCACAGAAGAGGAAGTTTTGGGACCAATAAGATATATCAGACTAGACGTGAGTTGAGGTCAGAAATGGGCTATAAAACATTGACTATATTGTCTAGAGTTATGGAAAGTGGAAAAGTGCATAATTTGGATGTGAACGTTCTACCTGAGATCCACATATTAAAGACTATGACATCCTGTAGTACTTAATCTTGAGAAAAGCTAGAATCTTTAAGAGGAAGCTGAGTCCTCTCAAAATGAGGTCACTTGGTCAAACCTCTGAGGGTAACATTGAGAGTCTGGCTCCTTTCCCATCTCTCTCTGCTTTGACTATGCTTTGACTATCATGGGGTAAACAAGACTTTTGTATAGCAGTCTATCTATGATATGTTATACCCAAACAGATTCACAGCAGTGCTGCCAAAGCATGGTGGATCAGAATTTCTAAAACTGTGAGTTGTGGTAAACCTTGCCTCTTTGTATGTTGACCTCTCTCAGGTGCTTATCATAGCAATGGAAACCCAATACCAAAGGGATATGTATTTCCAGTATGCTCTTTTCTACATGGATGTACCAGGCTGTTTGGAAACATGTGGAGTTCATTAGGAGATCAGAATGAATGTGTCCTAGGAGATAGCTTAAGGTTTCTAAAAAGGACTGGGCAACTCTCCTGGAAATATTCCAGACCACATTTCCTGTAAGAATATGACTGCCAGCACTACCAAGGTCTGCAACTCTCCCTAGCAGGATTAGGAGGTAGACTACCACTTGCACGAGACACTGGGTAGCAGACATAGTTTTGCCATATTATTTACTTTCATTTCTCTAAAATTATCACTTTCTATACTCAATGTTTCCAAGATAGCTTAATAATCACCTTTTAAAACCATATGAGGAAAGTGAACTTGAAATAGTATTAATGATTTGGTGTACAGCACTGGAATTATTGCTCACACCATTTCTCATATGTCATTTTACCCGTGATCATTTTACATGCACCTAAATGCAGAGCTGAATTAGTGTTATGTATCACTGTTTGGTGCCTCCTAAATAAATACATCAACAAAACTAGAATGTAAACATGATCTTCTACCAGATAACTTGAATCAAAAGACAATTTTTTGCATGAGAATATTTCAATCGCAGATATACTGTTTGAATGTGATTTATTCAGATTCTGGTGGTGCCTATATACTCAAGTATGAATGAGAGCAAGATGAAGTAATCGTTTTTAAAAAAAAAAGTTGGTATTTGAGGACTCACACTTAAAAAAGAAATATAAAAGCATTGAAAATGCAGAGAGAAGTGGTGAGATACATAGCTCAATTTAAGGTAACAAAATGAAGTGACCCAGGGACATATCTCAGGGAATATCTTGCTAAGAAATGCTGTGCTTAAGCAAAATTTCCAAACACACCCAAATTACAAAAACAAGCAATTTAAGTTATTTTATAATCCCAAGCTATCAGAATCATTAGCAATCAACTTTGATGATTAACCTCTATGGGTAATATATTCACCATATTAATGTGAATCTTGGCTCAGTTTTTCAATGTCCTTATTTGGTCTTTAAATGAATCTATTACCATAGAAAATATAAAATTAACAATTAGCATAATTACTTAGTTAATACTCACTATCTATGAAGCAAACCTGCATTTCCAAAAATAGGGCATTCCACTGCTCTTTGAACAATAGAACTGTTCATAGCCTGTAGAAGCCTGCATGTGCCCTTGATAGACAAGTGTATTGCAAGCCACATAAGCACTTGCCTTGGAAATGCATCTTCTCCTGTCAGTGGATTCCTACATCAGTACTGAGGAGTTAATCACTTGCCATTGGCAAAAAAACAAATATGGCCATTTTCACTCTGACATATAGTGTCTACTGCTCTATAGATTTTTCAAAGGAAATAGATTCAAGCTCTATCAGACTGAAGACTTAGGAAATAATAATCACATATTCTTCTCTTTAGAGCCATTTGTCCTATGGCTCCTGATTTTCATCAATTCTCTGTAATTTTCACCCACTCTGTCTCAGGATCATGAGTTATCATTGGTTGCCACTGGAACACTCCAGAGTAATTTGTCTTATTGAAACATGGGCTGGCCTCACGACTGTGAATAATCATTCACTCTCTAATATATCACATATTCTTTAAAATTCCTTTCTCTACTTAGGAGGACATAATGCTGTCATTGAACTGATGAGGCTGGGAATTAATTGTTTTCTTGCAGTTTGAAAAGTGCTGCAGTTATTTTAACATGTTCATTTTAGAAATCTACAGCCAGTGGGAGGTACTTTCTGGAAGCTAAATTGTTAACTATGCCCTCGCACATAAGCAAGAGTCACTTTGTTTTATGAATAAGCTGGGCGCAGACTTGGAGACAAGCAAAGCTTCTACATCACACAATGCCTTTTCCATTATATTGGCCAAGTTTCGTTTTGCAGGAATGAGTCAATTTAAAACTATAGTTCTGCTGATTCTTTAAGAATATAGTCTGATTCTTATTCTTGTAAAGATTTTAATGTTTAAAAGTGATGCACGAGGGATTTAAATATATTTTAAAAAATAGATAGCATGTGGTATCAATACCAAGTAACTGGGATGACTACAGCCAACGTTGAGGCCTCCTATAGATTTTTAGTGGACAGGTAATATTGTCTTTTAATTCATTTCCTTGGACCATAATTTTTTAAAGGGGAAAAATACTGGTAAAATTATATAGAGAGTGCTTTGGTATAGGAATATAATTTCTGCCATGTGATAACTTGGGAAATTTCATATAATCACCTAAGGGACACATGGATTGAATATTTTTAAAAATTGTATATACACTTCAGATTAATCTGGCTAGTGTTTGTTATGAATCTAGGTTTGGCATTTGCCTACCCCAAAGTACTTAGAAAGTGGCTTGATAACAACACTAATAGATGAAGGTAGTATTATCCATTTTGATTGACAACACTACCAAACTCAAAGGGGATAAACACTGTCTCAACACACATTCCAGATGGGAATTGCATTTGTTAGATTCAACTGTAGACCCAATAAAGAAATTCTCTGTCTACCAATGAGAGTCTCCAATGGGATCACAGAATCACAGTATTCACTGTATTATCCACTGAGAAGAAATATTTAACTGGTGCCATAGTTGTGTGCCTTCAGAGGAAGACTATAGACTTCACATGGGTGGGGGAGTGTGGCACAATTTGAGGTATTTGAATTTCCACATCATTGTGGCTACTCTCAGACTGAACATAGTAAGAAAAAGCCAACCATAAAGTTTCTTTATTGAAATTATTATGACTGCTATAAAATAGGGTCTAAACATTTTAATCCATTGATTGATTATTACTATGAAATTCACTGAACTAGATCTATTCTATGGCACTGCACCAAAATAACGAACCAGAATCACGACTTTTTGGCAGTGGAACTTCTTCAAGTTTGATCTGTGTGATTTTTTTACAATATATGAGACAATGTTAATAATCTGTATACAATAGTTTTACATAGCTTAGGAATGACATGAGCTGTGCTAAGTACAGTGATGGGGCTGTAGACAGTATTCAGCCAGTTGCTGTTTATGCCCTAAGATGAATTTATTTTCTGTTGTTTGAAACGTGCAAACTGAAGTGTAATTACTTAAATTGAATATGATTCTGGAGAATACTCAATAATAATAACTTATTTCATCCTTATCTATTATGAGTGAAACATTAATATAGTACTGTTTAACATATTAAAATTGATCAAAAATTATTACAATTATTCTCTAATAAGAACTATTTTTAAATCATCAAATTTTGTCAGTATTTTGGAGTATATCTCATGAGAATAGGTGTTTTTTGTTAGAGCTTAGAGAGGGGCAAAATTGTCATATTACAAATATTAGTGTAGATATCATACATTTTCCTTGGATTCTGCGTGTGGATATACTATATAAAGATACAGTCATTAATTCAAATATGTCTGTAGTCTCAGGAGCAATAAAGACAACACACACACACACACTACAAATCAAGCTTCATTTATCTCTTTTAGAGTGTGTGTTGATACTCTAATTAAACAGTTAGTGCAGGAGCTCACAGTAGTCTTGAGCTGAGGGGTAAGGTAAATAAATTCATTTTCCCCTCTATCATCCAGCATTTCACATGACTCCTATATTATTGTTATCTTCATTCCTCAGAAGGAGCTGAAGAAATCTTCTGAGAATGCTTAACCCTCGGGGAATTTCATGTGTGATTTATACCTTTGTTTGCCATTTCCTAATTGCAATACTCTTTTCCCATCTGAAATGTTCTGGTCGACCGCAAAGTTTGGATCCAAAGTGGCTGATTTATACTTTTGAAAAGAGAAGAAAATATGTGAGGGAAATGACAACTTAGCATTGTTCAGCATTCACTCAACTGGGGACCAATTGATTCCAATGCAATTGAACTGAATACACAAATGGACTGGGCCTACCATGGCTTATAGGAGCACATTTGAAAAAAATGTGTCTCTGTGTATTGAAAACCCTTTAGTGCAAGGTAGGGGCTCTCAGCCTTTTTCAAACCCTGACCCTACATTCAGGCACACTCAACCAGCCATCTTCAGATGTGCCGAAGACTCTTTTGTTCTCCCTGCTCTTCAAAGATCTGCTCACAGAATCCTACAGTGAGACACAGGGGATGTCATGGGAATTAGCACAAAGGTTACAGGGTGCTCCTGACACATGAAGAGGTCCTCACTGCACGTGACAGAACAAATCCACTTCAACAGAAGGGAGGTCAGCTCCTAGCAATGGGTTCCAGCCCCGTGACACCTTGTGCCCTGGCAAGTTGCACCCCAAGGACCCTGAGATTGAGAATCCTGATGTCAGTGGCACCAGCTCTCAGGCTCTGGCCCTTGTCATGGTCCCACAGCATGGGTTTAATTGCTGTTCAAGCAACACTTTGCAGCTGGCAACCCCAAGTGTCTGGGATGAGTCTCCATTCTTCCAAGGCAACTCGAGCTTTTGAAGACACGCAGGATTGTCTATCAGTGACTAATACTTCAACATATATCAGACGGAAATTGTTTAGGCATTCATTTTGACTTCCTGCCTCCTTCCCTTCATTAATGTATTTATTCATGCATTTTCTTTTCCAAATAGGATTTCTTCTGAGAATTAAGTCTAGCACCTGCAGCATCTCCGCATTTCAACACAGTATGTGGGAGCGAACGGGGTCTGGACAGTGGGAGAGGGAGGTCAGTTCCCAGTGCTTTTCTTACAGACTGACTGGATAGAAGATCACCCTAGGTGGCATCTTCACAGCACTTATCCCCAACTCAATTATTTTCTTTTCTTGATATTAACAGTATTTATAAAGGTGTTAAAGAACATGTCTTCCTGTAAGCCAGGGCTCACAGTGCAGAATGCCAGTCTTGAATTTATCCCCCGCCTCCCCCTTTTTTTTTTTAAAGTAAACTATCTCCTGGCTGCTGAAACAATTTCATTTCTCATATAGTTAGTATTCACAGGCTTTCTCTCCTACTTTATTTTTTTATAATCATGTAGTATGTCTAACATCATGTAAGAACTGAGGTTAAAAAAATGTCATGCTCTTAGTTTTAGTTTTGGTTTGCACAACTTTTCACAATTTATTTATTTTTATCATAGATCAGCATCCAAATATCTCCACTGTAATACATTTGGAAGACATGATAACAAATAAGCTATTTAAGAACTTCATTAAACAATCACTTTCTTAAGGGTGGCAACAATGTATATAAAAATCACCTCCAAACATAACAAAGATTATTTAAGTAAATAAATAAGATACAATTATGGCCACTGTCAAATTTTTTGTCTCCAACTATCTAGTGTATTTAAAAATGTACCTTTTGAGAATTTTGTCTATGAGTAGTGTGTTTACAACAATTTTTCCTCCATATTATCCCCAAACTTTCCTGAGTGTCATATGCCATTTCTTCTTAGATTCATAGCCTCTTATTTGTAACTATCATTGTTATATTCACATTGTTTTATATATACATATGTGTGTATACATGCAAAGGTGAACATGAGTGCATACATGTGCACACATATGTGTTTATGTGTGTGTGCTTGTGTGTTTGTGTGTGTCTGTGTGTCTGTGTGTGTGTGTCTGTGTGTGTGTGTGAGAGAGAGAGAGAGAGAGAGAGAGAGAGATCCTCTAAATTTATTTAGTCTTGCGCATATACATATATTAACACTTTTGGACAGATCACTTGGAACTGCTTAAATTCTCAGGACTATTGTCCTTGCGGAAGAGTGAATTTCTCTTCAGCCTGTGTTAGAATTTTAAGGTCTAGTTTAGGCAAACAAGTCACTGAGATTTTGCAGATACAATTTCTATCTCTAGAATATCACAGTCTTTCAGCTGCTTTTTCCTGAAATAATCTTTGAGTCTCAGGTGTAGGGATTGCATTGTCGATGAATCAACTGAGGCCAGATACCCTATGGCAATTTGCTCTCTGCATGTTTGAGAGTTGTGGCTTTCTGGAACAGTCTCTGTTCCCTGCAAAAAATAAATTTCTTTGACAATGGGTGAGAGTGACACTTCTTTGTGGACATAAGGATGAGTATTTAGAATGCATTTAGAAAATAGACTGGAAGTGTCAATAGCATGTTCTTCTATATTATTTCTAGATCTGGGTTACTTGACTCAGTATAACAACTTCTAGTTTACTACATGTTACATGCAAATTCTATTTATTTAACTATGAATAGCATTCCATTGCGCATATGTACCACATTTTCTTTTTTGTTACTTATTTATTTATTTTTTACACTCCAGATTTTATTCCCCACCTCTATTGACCCTCTGACTGTTATAGTCTTTACTATTATTATTTATTATTAAAATAGCCTTCCACAATATATAACAAAAAGTGCAGCTATCTGCCTGTTCATGACGGATCAGTTGCTTAATACTTGGCATCTAACAATCTGCCCCTAAGTGCTCTCTTTATTCTCACATGAACCATACTAAGAAACCCACATACTAGGACATTGTTCACTGCTTTCTGAAGTCTTAGATATTCACATACGCACTCTGTAATAAACATAGAGAAAGAATGAAGTTGTTGTACATGTTGGTGACAATATAGATACTATGGTGGAGGTTATTTTACTCAGAGCATCTGTCTTAGGGTTTATGGCTGTGGGAGAAAAGAACACCTGGACAACCTACCAGAGTAAGAATTTAACTAGGGGTTCACTTAATATTTAGAGGCTTAGTCCATGGTCATCAATGGCAAAGAACATGGCATCATGAAAGCAGGCATGTCTCTGGAGCAGTAGCTGAATGTTAACATCTGAGCTGCCTATTGAAGGAAGAAAGAGAGCAAGGCTGGGCCTGGAGTGCAGTTTGGAAACCTCAAAGTCAGTGACACACTTTCTTCAATAACATCAAACCCCTTCATCATTCATCCACACAGTCCACCAACTAGGACCAGCATCTGAGTCTTGGGGACCATTCTCATTCAAACGACTAAAACATGATATTTGAGAAGAGGAAAATATCTCAAAAGTGACATGTATGAACATTTGAACTGACAGTAAAAGGAGAACAGTCAACATAATAGTGGAATATATGACTTAGAAAAAAGGGAATGGCCCAATGATGTGCAACTGAGAGATTGTTGTTGTTCTGTCTGTATTCACAGTGTAAGGAGTCAAGCAGGTTATGGTGGTATACAGTGGTGTGCTGAAGAGTCAGAGGCAGGAGAATTGCAATATACAAGCAAAACTGTCTTAGAGTCACATTTTACTGAGTAGTTTGTAATTGTGTTGACATTATAACTGCATTCTTGCTATTTTTTATCATGTAGGTTGAAACTGAAGTCATACAGAGAAAAATGTTCTTTCCATCCTTGCACTCTTCCATGTTTGTTTGTTTTGCTTTGCTTTGTTTTAGAGGCGAATTAATAGAGAGTTACTCATACTAGATTTACATTTATGAGCCTTCTGGGTCAGCATCCCAGGTGAAGGTGAATTATTGGTCTGTACCTAATCAGGCACAGTCACATTCATACTTTAATGAATATGTTTACTTTTGTTTGGATTAATAATTTCTCTAGACTGTGGACATGAGACAAATGAGAAGTCATTACACAAAAAGATAATGAAAGAAGGTAAGCTGTAGAGTGGGTGGAGGTGCCACTTGATGTAATCTCAGCACTGGGGAGACTGAAGTGGAAGGGTTGTGGTTAGTTCAAGTCTATTTTGAACTAATTATTGATATCCTATCACAGAAAGAGAGACATAAAGAATTGAGGAAAAACAGACACGGGGGGGGGGAAGGGGAGGAGAGAGAGAGAGAGAGAGAGAGAGAGAGAGAGAGCGAGAGAGATATTCAAAGACAAAGAAAGGTCCTCAGTAACCAGCTAATGTTGACCATTTGACAGAGTTTCTGAGCCACAACATGAATAAGGAAGTAGATTTTTGAAAAATTAACAATGGTTCTAGAAAGGCATCCTGTAGTCATTTCTAAGGGAACAAATGGCCATATTAATCAATTAAAATAATCACTTGAAGAAAAAAGGAAAAGCAAGGTCTGCTCTGCCAGCAAGGCTGTACTAATAACTTTCCAGTAGTCACATGTGGCATGGGCAAAGTCTTCTACAAGTCTTTATACATCATGGGAAATCATTAGCTATCAACGGACAAAAGTCTGACCCTGTTCATAAAGCTTGAGGTTCAAAGTGCCAGATCATTTCCACATAATAATATTGTTGAATAATGCTCAAGAATTTGATAAGAATAGCAAGCTATCAAGCATCTGTGAAGGTTCACAGTCTCTGACAGTTAAACCAGGTTTCCTGGTCACATGAAGAGATAGGGATATTGCCACAGTGATCAGAAAAGTCAGTCAGCTGAGACTGATAAAGCACTGATAGCGATGTCCAATTGAACACAGTGACACAAGACGACTATTACATCTGTATTCGTTCTGCTCAAAAGGTTAAGTAACAATGTAACAAGATCCAAGTCAAACTTCTAGAGATCAAAAACTACCAGAGTTCGGTTAAATTTATATTGAATGGTGGCAACAGTAGATGAGCTGTCACGGAAGGAATGACTACCTAATGTGATGTAGTAATGTAAACAATGCAAAAATATACATGGAAATAAAAAGTAGTTTTTAAAGAAGAATTGTTTGAGCCAGTTCCAAGCAGTTTATTCATTTGTGACTGGTGTGGTGGTTGGTTAGTGTTAATTGTCAACTGGACACAATCTAGAATCACTTAGGAACGGAGTTCCAATGTGTCACTGTCAAGATTAGGTGAGTCAAGTTTGTGTATAAGAGATTATCTTGATTACCTTCATTGAGATAGGAAGAGCTGCCCACTCCAGGTTAAGCCATTGCTTAGGCAGAGGACTCTGAATTGTGTCAGATTGGAGAAAACATACTGAGAACCTGAATATGTTTTAATTGTTCTTTGTGATATAGAAGACAACATTGTCAACTTTTGCTACGATGGACTACAATACGAAACTGAAAAATAAATGAAACCCTTTCTCACCGCAGTTACTTTTTTTTTCAAGGTATTCTATCATAGTCGTGAAGAGATTCACATACATCCAAATCCATAAAGTAGAGAAGAGCAGGTCCAAAGGGCCTTGAGTTTCTCACTGTTTAGAAAAGGTAAGCTTTCTAGTTACAGCATGCTCAGGGAAAACTAAACACAGGAAAGGCCATAACAAATCATTCCAGGTTCAAACTGCTAAGAAATTTATCTAGAGGAAAAGTTTCTTTAGTTTCATAAGCAAATGCTTAAGAATTGCAATAGATTCCTCTCAGAGGGCTTGAAAATAAGTAGTAAAATGCAGAAAATTCTGTCAAAAATGAAGTAGAAATATTTAAAAGCTTTCGGAGTTAAATCATCAAAAACACTATGATTTGAAAAATATGGAGATCATCATAGAAAACCATAATCGGTCAAATTTGAGATAAATGGACTGGCAAGGCCCAACTGATATATCTATAATATAACCCCTACACATAAGACTCAGCAACAAATGTAGAAGAGGGGAGAGAAAGCTTATAAAAAGCCGGAGTAACAAGAACTCTGCAGCAAAATGTGTCTTCTAAATTAACAGGAAAGCTGCACTCATGAAATCTCAACAATGTGGCTTCTGAACAAGACCTGAACATTGACAATAACAGTTGCCATGTTGTCCTAGTTAGAGTTAATATGGCTGTGATGAAACACCGTGATCAAAGCAACTTGAGGCTTGCATTTGAAAAATGTCTGGCTTCCATTTTCAAATCTCTTGAATCAGGATAAGAGCTCAAACCAGACAAGAACATGGAGGCAGGAGGTTACCCAGAGGCCATGGGAAGATGCTGCTTACTGGCTTGATAGACATTGCTTGCTCAGCCTGCATTTTATGGAAGCCAGCCCCCCCCCCCCCCTGTATGATATGATCTCACCCACAATGGGCTGGGACTTCTACTGCCAATCACTAATTAAGAAAATACCTACAATTATATCTACAATCCCACCTTATGGAAACATTTTCTCAATTAGAGTTCCCTCTTTTCAGATGACCCCAACCTGTATCAAGTTGACATAAAACTTGCCAGCACATATGCCAATGTAGTGGACACGTCATGGGATCCTACCCTTAAATGAACATCTATAAGCAACTAAAGAGTGCTGAGTGAGGCAAAATTAATATTTCTTGTTGATGAACCCAAAAACGTGGTTATCATATCAAGGTTTCAGTTGTAAAAATATAAGAAGGGACAAAAAATCCCTTAAAGAATTGCAGAAAAACATGGCCAAACAGGTGATGGAATTGAATAAAACCATCCAAGACCTAAAAAGGAAAGTAGACACATAGAGAAAACCCAAAGTGAGGCAATGCTGGAGATAGAAACCCTAGGAAAGAAATCTGGAACCATAGAGCATCAGCAACAGAATACAGGAGATGGAAGAGAAAATCTCAGGTGCAGAAGATTCTATAGAGACCATCGGCATAACAATCAAAGAATATGGAAAATTCAAAAAGATCCTAACTCAAAACATCCAGGAAATCCAGGACACAATGAGAAGACCAAACCTACGGATAATAGGAGTAGATGAGAATGAAGATTTTCAACTCAAAGGACCAGCAAATATCTTCAACAAAATTATAGAACACTTCCCAAAACTAAAGAAAGAGATGCCTATGAACATACAAGAATATAAAAGTTCTTAAGTCCCTGTGAATGATATGTTTGAAAGTGTACTCTCACAATATGCAGAGTGTGTATGAAAATCCTTTAGATTACATGTTACTTCAGAATTCTTAACTAATTAGAATTTCTTAATGAGTTATCTAATACTTATCACACGTTTGCTGTTCTTTATAGTTTTTTATTAGATATTTTCTTTATATACATTTTACATTTCAAATGCTATCCTGAAAGTTCCCCATATCCTCCCCCCTCCACTCCCCCTACCCATGCACTCCCACTTCTTGGCCCTGGCATTCCCCTGTACTGAGGCATATGAAGTTTGCATGACCAATGGGCTTCTCTTCCCAGTGATGGCCGACTAGGCCATCATCTGATACATATGCAGCTAGAGACACGAGCTCTGGGGGGGGGGGGGGTACTGGTTAGTTCATATTGTTGTTCCACCTATAGGATTGTGGATCCCTTTAGCTCCTTGGTACTTTCTCTAGCTCCTCCATTGGGGGCCCTGTGATCCATCCAATAGCTGACTGTGAGCATCCACTTCTGTGTTTGCTAGGCCCTGGCATAGCCTCAAAAGAGACAGCTATATCAGGGTCCTTTCAGCAAAATCTTGCTAGTGTATGCAATGGTGTCAGCATTTGGAGGCTGATTATGGGATGGATCTCTAAGTGGATCAAGGAACTCCACATAAAACCAGAGACAATGAAACATTTTGTTCATTTTTAAATGAACAGGTAGACTTAATCAACAAACAATATAATGACGATATTGTTTTATAATTTTGAACATTAAATGCTAATTCAATTTGTACCTCATTCCTTGACTTTCCTACATGTGATCATTTTTTTCAATGTTTGATTAGATTCAAATGATCATAGTTCATTTTCCAATAAATTTTATTATCAAAAATATTCAAGTAAATCAATAGTCACACACCCAAATTAACCAGGCCTAAAGTCTATACAACTTTAGGAACTTATATACAGTTGAATTGAGATTTAATGTGGAGGATGTGACATTTCACAGTACACTGATGGTTTCAGTGTAAAATATATTTCATATACTTCTTTACCACTAAAACCAAAAATTCCACAACAGAATTAGAACTAGAAAACCCATTATATTTTTATTCTTTATATCGATTTATGTCATCTTTCATGACTCTTGTCCATCAGTGAAATCCATTTCTTCCTCATTGCCCTCTAATACTTAGTTTTCTGTGGACTCTGCTCATGTCATACTGCACCCACATGCATTCTTGTTTGGATATATACACAAATTATTTGCTAGATTCCATACATGAAAGAGAACATTTGGTTTATATCTTTGAGACTTCGTGGCATCACTTAATATCATGCATTTCTAACTACATCCATTTTTTTTCAAGGAAATAAAACTGCCAATCAGCTAGAGACACAGGATGGCCTAGTCGTCCATCAGTGGGAGGAGAGGCTCTTGGTCTTACAAAGATTATATGCCCCAGTATAGGGGAATGCCAGGGTCATGAAGTGAGAGTGGGTGGTTGGGGAGCAGGGGGAGGGGATAGGGGATTTTTGGAGAGGAAACTAGGAAAGGGGATAGCATTTTAAATGAAATGGAGAAAATATCTAATTAAAAAAATCCTGTTAATCAACAAACAGGAAAATAAACTGAATCGATATTTTTCAGAAAAGAGGAGCCAATATCCAATGATTGTTTTTTAAATGTTCAATATTGCTAGCAATTGGGGAAATTTAAATTAAAAGTTCTTTGAATTTAAATTTAAATTAAAACCTCATCTACATGAGATGGGCCATCATAAAAAATATGCTAGCAGATGACTGTGAGCATCCACTTCTGTGTTGGCCAGGCACTGGCCTAGTCTCACATGAGACAAGTATATCAGGGTCCTTTCAACAAAATCTTGCTGGCTTATACATAAGTGTCTGCCAGGGCCAAGAAGTGGGAGTGGGTGGGTAGGGGAGCAGGGCAGGGTGGGGTATAGGGGACTTTCAGGATAGCATTTGATATGTAAATGAAGAAAATATCTAATTAAATATTTGAAAAAAATATGCCAACAATGTTAGAAAGGATGTGGAGAGAAGGGATCCTGTACTCACCAATGCTGGAAGTACACATTAATTCAGCCATTGCAAAACTCACTTTGGAGATTTCTCAAAAGTTAAAAATGATCTTCTGTATAACTCAGGTATTTCACTCATAGGCTTATTCCCAAAGAACTCCAAATCATTTCTCAGAGATATTTCTATACCTGTTCTTGCTTTTCATTATCACACGGGACAACTAATTATCTACAAACAGATCAGTGTATAAGGAAAATTTATATATATTTATATATATTATATATAGACATATATCACAATTTCTCTTTATTTTATAAGAATTAGTTTGAAAATTAATGTGGAACACACACACATGCGCTCACACACACACACATATTGTATTTAGCATTGGTCTACATAGATTTAATATAATTTAAAAGGAGAGTTAATATTACATTGCCTCTTCAAATAGGTATTTTAATTCATATTTCAGACATAAATTTTTCTTTCAGGTAATAGTAGTAAGAGTTCCTGGAAAAAGCAAAATCTTTAGAGTCCTTAATGTCAGTTTTTAATATTGGAAAATTGTCTAAACATAAATTAATTAAAATTTTAAAAGTCTATGGACATCTTACAAGAAATGGAACAATAACGTGGTTTCTCTCTGTGGACACAAGAATGCACAGAGGACAACCTTAACTTCATTTTAGTGGTTTGGAGTAGTGGTGGTGAAAATGGCCATTGAACTCATGAGATAGAGTTCAATTAATCAACCAAACATGACTAAGGATATCTGTCCATCATACAGTATACACACTGAAGAGAAACACTAGCAAACCTGTCCCTGAAGACCGAACTCAAACCAGGTAATGCTACCTGAGACAAAGTTCCATGACCCCATAGGAGACCTATTATTGTTATTCTGCTAAAAGGACATGGTGTTTGACTTTCCCCTAAGTTCTTTTTTTTGTACACATCCATTAGCATGTTACTCATCTTCTATTAGAGAAGCTTCTTTTTCAAGTACTTTGTGATGAATAAAGAGAACCACAGCTAGGCAGTGTGAAGAGAATAGGAGAATATAACTGTTACAATCTAAGTGGGACATCTATAGCATATCTCCTGTTCCCAGGGCACAAGGACTGTTGCAGAAGCTGACAGAGAAATATCTAGAGTCAGAGGTAGGTGGTGAACATTTGTACTTAGATATTATCACTAAGTATGACAAGACTATTGATTGCATAGATGGACTCATAGTGGCTGTGACCACAGGCACAAGGCCTCAACAGGATCAAGTCAGACATAAGTCCAGTATAGATGGGAGAGAGCTCATGTAGTAAAACTCATAGCTGAAAAGTTGTTGGCAGTTCAAGGCTGCTTGGAGAGGGAGGATAAGCTTTCTTCAGAGATGTGTTCCTCTGAGAGACTACCCTTGCCAAGTAGATGGTCCTATACCTGTGTACATACAGGCAACAGGAAGGGGATTCAGTGGATTTTAACAGAGAAAAAAGATGAGAGACAGACAGACAGACAGACAGACAAGAAGGAAGGAAGGAAGGAAGGAAGGAAGGAAGGAAGGAAGGAAGGAAGGAAGGAAGGAAGGAAGGAAGGAAGGAAGGAAGGAAGGAAAGGAGGGAGGGAGGGAGGAAGGGAGGGAGGAAGGGAGGGAGGGAGGAATGGAGGGAGGAAGGGAGGGAGGGAGGAAGAGAGAGAGAAAATAGATAGATAGATAGATAGATAGATAGATAGATAGATAGATAGATAGATAGATAGATAGATAGACAGACAGAAAAAGTGAGAGACAGAGGAAGATACAGAGAGAATACATACATGTGAAATTGGGAAGGAAAGGTGGTGAGAAGATAGGAGAGGAACTGGAGGGGAATAAATGACATGTTTATTTGATCAAACCAAAAAAATTCACATCTGAAAATCTCCACTTAAAAAGTAAAGAAAAATTAAGACACCACAGATTGCACTTTCAAACTCACATTTAGTAAAGCTATGCAGTTCTATATGGCAGTGACTATCACGTTGACAGTATCCCTCCAAACAACCTCCATTCGCCAGACATAACCCTAGATTACTGCTCAGGAACGGGGTGCCAAGCCATTCAATTAACACTGAGTACATGCACTGGACAATTAAGTTAGCACATCATGGCACGGTACCCTCAACTCATTTCACCTTCCTCTTTGATCACCATCTGATCTATAAGACATTGCTGACACAGGCTGCTCTGATACCAGTCTACCAATGAGATTACAAAAATTGTTTAGAGAGTGTACACACTTCCTCAAAGATAAATGCACACCAGAGAAAATCCTAACAGCTTTTAATTTCCATGCTTTTCAGTTTTATTGTTGCAAATGCAACTGTTTATAGGACTAATGACACAGGCTGGCTCTGTTGAGTCAATTACACCAGTAGGCAGTTGGATCGTATTCTTTACTCATGTTCCATTTACACAGTGTGGATCTCTGATATTTGACTAAATTGAATTGCACCAGAGTGCCTTGGTGCCTTCCATCCTCTGCATCTCTGCACACTTTATAGCACAATGAAATAAATGATAACATGCTGGATCCAGGGTGGTGACTGTGCACAAGCACATGTGGCCTGAACTACACAGTGAGCAATAGTCAGCCAACAGCTTGTAATTTTTGTTGTTGTTATATATATATTAGATGGTTCAACTATGGAAGTTTTCCACGGGAAGAATCATTTATGCCTTATATATGTATTATGCTTTGACCAGGAGTTTATTACTCTTCTGCTTCTAAATTTTATAGAAGAGAAAGTGGGGTTAATGTAAACACAAAAGGGGAAATATCTGCGACCTTGAGTGTGTATGTTTGCTATAGTAATAGGACCATCTGGATTAGAGTAGCATGCAGGCAGATGCTGTGCATGATCCCCACACACTCCTAACACCAGAGTGCTTCTTTGCTGACCCACAGCTAAGCACTCAATTCTAGTAATGAGCCTCCCAAGGTACAGAGATCTTGAGATAACCATTTATGATTCACTGTAGAAAGATATAGAATGCAGGGAGGGTTACCCTAGGGGGCCACAGCTACCATGTTCATCCATTTCTCTTATGGGATATATTGTGTTATTGTCATCATAAACAATCACTATGTATAGTACATACATGATCTGATCTAATTTCAATATCACATAACATGACTGCAGCACTATCTATCATAATGCATAAGAAATGGAGACACACAGTATTTATATTATCATAGAGAACTTATTATTTTTAACTTTGGTTAGATTTTAGGAGCATAATACTTATGAAGCCTGCATTATTACTTTATACAAATATTATATTCTTTTTTTATAATTTATCTTTTTATTAGGTATTTTCCTCGTTTACATTTTCAATGCTATCCCAAAAGTCCCCCATACCCACCCTCCCAATCCCCTACCCACCCACTCCCCCTTTTTGGCCCTGGGGTTCCCCTGTACTGGGGCATATAAAGTTTGCAAGTCCAATGGGCCTCTCTTTGCAGTGATGGCCGACTAGGCCATCTTTTGATACATATGCAGTTAGAGACAAGAGCTCCGGGGTACTGGTTAGTTCATATTGTTGTTCCACCTATAGGGTTGCAGTTCCCTTTAGCTCCTTAGGTAATTTCTCTAGCTCCTCCATTGGGGGCCGTGTGATCCATCCAATAGCTGACTGTGATCATCCACTTCTGTGTTTGCTAGGCCCCGGTATAGTCTCACAAGAGACAGCTATATCTGGGTCCTTTCAGCAAAATCTTGCTAGTGTATGCAATGGTGTCAGCGTTTGGAAGCTGATCATGGGATGGATCCCTGGATATGGCAATCACTAGATGGTCCTTTCATCACAGCTCCAAATTTTGTCTCTGTAACTCCTTCCATGGGTGTTTTGTTCCCATTTCTAAGAAGGGGTAAAGTGTCCACACTTTGGTCTTCGTTCTTGAATTTCATGCGTTTAGCAAATTGTATCTTATATGTTGAGTATCCTAAGTTTCTGGGCTAATATCCACTTATCAGTGAGTAAATCAGAGACTCAAAAG
Organism: Mus caroli; assembly: GCF_978045245.1. Classification (NCBI taxonomy): domain Eukaryota; kingdom Metazoa; phylum Chordata; class Mammalia; order Rodentia; family Muridae; genus Mus; species Mus caroli. The sequence goes on along the minus strand of NW_028227263.1, from coordinate 77,393,346 downwards.
ATAACTAGATAAAGTATAATACTATCTATCTTTAATCTTCATATACATTGAAAAGAACGAGATAATCCAGTGTCAGTGAGAAACTTATAGCTTTAGAATTAAATTTTATTCGTCAATTTAAACTAGTACAACTAACTGCAAGAAATCATATAAACAATTTCTGACATTTATATTCTTTAGTAAGTAACTATAATATAGATTAAATGGACAAGTGGCAAAGATTATAATTCTGTGTCTCTCTATATTTTAATTGGGGTATAATTTTCAAGTTAACAACAGAGTTGGTACTTTAATAAATATATGTTATATAATTTTAAGAGGTAAAAGAAGGAGACAAAACTTTGGTAATATTCATCCTCTAAGGACATCACCACTACTTTTCATGGACCCATGTTTTTAAGCAATGGCATGGGAGATGAAATGCCAAAGAGACAAGTATTTCAAACCAGACCCAGGAAGCCTTGAATGATCACAGATTTCCCTTCTCACCACTGTAAAAACACAAAACAGGTGTGGACAAGTCTATAATTGCCCTTCATATTTGACTAAATTGAATTGCACCAATTGACTAAATTAAATTGAATCTCTCAAGGAGATTACACCCACACTTGGCTATCTCCTACAGTTACCATTCTTTGAGAAACCCATACTCATGTTCTTAAGGGTATCTTGACTTCCCTACAGGGTTTGTCTCCTTCATATTTAATATCTTCCTTTTAATGTACTGAATCTATTTGTAGAGTGCTATGGTGCTAGATTTTAGTCTATGTTGGACTTTTGCACGGATTTCTGTGTGGGTAAATGTACTAGTTATTTGTCTGATTGCTGTGAAAAAAAAAAAACAACTTAAGGAAGGAAGTGCTTTTTTGGCTTAAAATTATATAGGATAAAGCTCATCTTGGCAAGGTGTCATGGCAACAGCATTACCAGGTATTGAAGATGCAGAAAGCAGTGAAGGTCAGCAAGAGACACCAGTGTGAGATACCAGTGCGAGACACCAGTGCAAGACACCAGTTCCTGTACTGGACCTGTCCACATTTAGGTTGAGTCTTCTCACCTCTAGACTAACTCAATTTCAAAATGCCTTCAAATGTGCCCAGAGACTTATCTTCACTCTGAATCAAAATCCTATAATGTGGACAATCAAAAATTAACCAGGACACTAATCATTTTATTAACAATAGAGGGAGTTTTGTTAAAGGTACAGTGCCTGCAGCACTCAGGATCTGAAGGAGGTACTAAAACTAAGAGTGGCGGCCATGCATGAGCTCCCAAGAGCATGTGATGGTGTGATTGGACATCAGTTGGTGTATTGTAACAACTACCTTCTTGGATTTCTGTCCAAGTTTCATGATAAACAAAATAGAATTTTAAAATATATGTACATTTTAATCTTCTATGGTAAGCTACTGAGAGTCATTTTAGCTTTGACCTCTGGTGAGTGTCACCCACACACGACATAATCTTTGCTAATTCTTTGGGTTTTTTTTTGTTTGTTTGTTTGTTTTTTGGTTTTTTGAGACAGGGCTTCTCTGTGTAGTCCTGGCTGTTCTGGAACTCACTTTGTAGACCAGGCTGGCCTTGAACTCAGAAATCTGCCTGCCTCTGCCTCCCAAGTGCTGGGATGAAAGGCATGCGCCACCACGCCCAGCGATCTTTGCTAATTCTTGACAAGCAAAGACGATTTTAGAAAATCACCAGAAAAAAGCATTGTTGACAAAGCAATACTGCAACTATATTGTGTTTTATATTTGAATCTTACTATACTTTAATCACTTAGAGTTTAAAACAAATTAGAACATATAAACATGATTTTATGGGCATTGTAATCATTACTAATATTAATGGTTTGCATTTCACATGGTTTTAATTTAGCAAACAACAACATGTAGGAACTCATGAGGTTTGAAAATGTTATAATCCATAGATGAGAGCTAAGGTATTCAGTGGCATGTATTTAATGCACACATAGTCATTATGTGGATATCAAGCATGTGTATTCATGGAGCTAACTGTCCTATCTCACTAAGCCTGAAAAGTAAATGTTCTACCTTATTTTTCAATTTGAAGAAGCCAGAAAGAGAAAGCAATGTAATTTTCCTAAGGTCAGTAAACCAAAGACGAATAAGAGAAAGAACCAATCTTTTACGTGCTATTGTATCTGTTCCTTTTACACCAATCTTAACCTAAAAAAAACAAAAAAACAAAAAACAAAACCAAAAACTGTAACCTCAATATGTAAAAGCAATCAAATAATCAGATAGTTGAAGAAGCCAGTAAATCAAATGTATGATATAAATATTCCTTCTAGTGGATTTGGAGACATCTCTCCAGATCCTGAGTAAGAACAGGGAATACTTTTGGCACTTAGAAGTATATTGAGAAAAGAGTGTGGAATAATATTTAGGACTGTGGTTACTGAGTTCGGATTGCTTCCATCCCAGGAGATGCTAGCACTCATTAGCTGTGTCCCACTGACCTTACTTAAAATCTTATGTCTGTATTGCCAAGATTATAAACCAGTTATTTATTCTGTTATTGTGTTGCTTGAATGCTTAACTGCCTGACATAAAGTTAATAAATGTTGACTACGATTATTAGAGATATAAACATACATAAATTTCATTTGTCATATATATATATATATTTAAAAGAGGAGATAATTAATTTGCCATATAATTTCAGAAATGTTAGTCCATCACAGAGAGGAGATAGTGATGAGCAGAGCAGTTTACACAGTGGTAGCCATGAAGCAGAGATAGTGCTATACAGCAGGAGTTCTGGTCATGCAACAGCTCGTCAGGACAAGCTCCCTGGTGATACATTGTTATCACTAGAATCACATCTCCCACAGTCCCACAGTTCACCACATTTCAATAATGGCATCATATCATGAATCAACCAAGAGACTAATCCATTGGATAGATACTGATATAATTCTCTCTGGAGAATCGATCACAGACAAATCCAGAATGGTTCTTAGATAATCTACATGATTCTCAATCCAAACAAGCTGAGGATCAAATTGAATCATCAAACCACAGCTGAACAAGCGTGGCCAGAAGACGTTGGCAATAGAAACATCCGGCCTTGGTATTTTCATCCTCTTAACTGAGCATGTGCATTTCTGGCAGGAGTAGACCATCTTCCAGGTTTGTCTTTGCTAATGCATTAGCGTAGTGATTTTTCCAAAGGTGTAAAACAGTTTTTTCCCCAGAATCATTGTCAGCAGCTATTTGAGACAGACAGGGAGTGCCAATTGCCCTTGGAAGGCATAAGGTATTATTTGACATATAATCCTAACCAGGGCAGTTGAGAGTACCCCAGGGCCCCAGTACTGTCAGTTTCATTGGCAGGTGAGCTGATTATTTGAGGGAATTTCACTCACCTGATCTCCTATTAGCTCTGCTTCACAAACCAGAGCATGTGTTATATTTAGTGTGATGGTGACCCTGCTGCAGAACGCACGTACATTAAGGATACCTAATTATGGCTGATGGTCTTACTCAGTTGCTAAGGGAGTGAGACATGATAGGGATTTATGACATTAAATTATTTAATAACAAGAGACCATGGTATTTTTTGATACCAGTAACTAGTGACTTAAACAATCCAGGATTGAAAGTTGAAACACATCATCATTTTAGAAGCCATTTATGAAAGAACTAGGAATTCATATACATATTTGGCAAATTCTCAGCTCATTTTGACCCAATATATTTCCAGAAACGTGTCAATTAAAAAATATGTCCTTTGGAACACAGGATAGGAATACAGATTCCAAGATAATAAATACTGGGAGAGGGAGGTCAGAATCCTGACTTCCAGCTGGCATGACTGAGGTGGTTATAATTGAGAAAAATAAAAATTGGAATTAGGCAGCCATGCCATAAAAGCAAGCTGCTCCCCTTCTACAGGGAAGCTGGTGTGTCTCAGAATCCACCTTTTTAACTATTACATTCTATGCACACTCTGAACCTCCCATTTCATGCCTGTATTCTGCTGATGAATGACAGTAACTTTTATGAGTTTAAATATTCACCGCACCTTGTTTTAAATTTTAGTTCAGGAGTCTGAGAGCTATTTTTATGTCCTTTTACCTAATTCTAATAAGGGCACAAAGAGAAAGAGCTAAGAAACCAAAATGCCTCCAATTACATGTTTCAAGATGAGTACATACTGTAGTTTTACCACAATCTGACTGCAGAAGAGAGGATTCATCGCACGCAATCATAAAGTCTCACCTTTCAGAAATGCAGACCATTGTCATGTTTTCAGAATGCCGCTCGTGTATTTGGCATAAAAGTCTATGTCTAGAGCTTTCTGTCTCTATACTTTTCTTGTGGATTAAGCAGTTACCCGTCATTAGTACCCTCATCCCTGCCCAGTGAGAGACAGCCACTGTGGGACTACTTTTCTACTGAGACACTAGTCTCAAGGACCAAGTAGCTAATGGGTTATATTCAGCATGGTCTGCTGTTGTTACTACTCTAAAGCTGGCTTAATAAATAATTTTATCTGTTTGTCTGTCTAGAGAGTTACATAGGCATACTCATCCCATTGACTTTGTTCCTCTGGGAAACCCTGACTCATATATATATTCTACCCTACTAGTAGAGATATACCGTATAGTTACTCACTTTAGTATTTTTATTTCTCTATATACATTATGCATTTGCATTTATTTGTGGACATGAATAACATAGAAATTTTATTTTTGCCTGTATTATTTTTAATCTAGAATCTACTACCTGCAAAGGACACTAGGACCAATTCCTTCTAAACCTGCCAGGGTTCTCTGAAAGGACTTATTTCCAGTGTTCTTCTGGCTAAGGCGCAGATCCTAAAGGATCTGAGCTTCTACTGGAATTGTGCTGGCCTTTGGAAGGATCTGAGCTCCCAATGACTTTGTGCTGGTCTTCTCTGAACACATCACAGTTTTACACATTGGCTCATTTCCCCCAGAAATTTGCCAATTGAAGTAGGGGAAGTCCTCATTTGAAGAAACAAAGTTTGTCCTGCCGTTGGATACATTGTCTCAGTGTATCAATCTGAAAACCCCGAGGATCCTCGTTTTTTCCCCAGCTTTGGTTTTGGGGGTAGAGTCTTCCTAAGCGGCTCCGACAGTCCTTGAGTCCATGGCTTCCTGACTTAGTCTCCTGACTTCTAGGATAATAGATATGGGTCATGCATTTCAGCTTTCCATGTATCATGTTGTCAGCCATACTTATAGCTCTCTGTATAACACCCTCCTTTATTCAAACAAGCTACATCTTGTTCTTCCTTTCTGCCTGTCCTTTTCATCCTGCCTTTCTTTCTCTGTTGAATTTATTCTAGTCTTATCCCCTATGTCTTTTCACCTGACCTCTTAGGTTAAAGTGAATTGTGCCTGTGGTTTGAGGATAGCTCATGGGCACAAGCAATGAGGCAGAGACTCCATCTGTCAAGAGCACACACATAACTATATATGATACTTCATGCATCTATCTATTGGCCACATTGATTCTGAGGATGTAGGAACCCAGGGAAGTAAATAGTTTCCCTTTAAATTTAGATAATACACTTTCTATTTGTATCTCAACCACCTGTGCTTCCCTTCCAGAAGCATCCTGCTCCTCTTGGGAGTGAAAAATGGTGCTTGCGAATGAAACCATGCTTGTAGGGCTGAAAGGAACCATAGTTGCTCTTTTTGGTACTCGTGTTGGTTTAGAAAAGGACAAATCAGCCAGGACTCTGAGAACATGTTTTTAGGAAGCAGATTTCTCTGCTCAAGTACCAGGCAAAGTGAACCTCAGGTTCTCTGACAGCACCAGATTATGGTTCCATTTGCAGAAGGGCAAGGTAAAGCAGTGAAGATATATCTCTTAACACATTCTTTCCTTTTATGTCTGCACCCTATTCCCTCTAGTACCCCATCCAAAGCCTGCCCTCAAGCCAAGAGATTCTTGGATACCTGTTCTATTTTGGGACTCAAGAATGGTCCTGAAATCTCAGCTGCAAACTGGGTCCTAGCTGGGAGGGAATCTGAGGCAGGGCAGGCTACACTAATACCTAGGTTAGTTATAAGACCAGTTAAATGATGAGGTGAGAGAATAATTCTATTATTCTCCAGCCCAAGATAGGATTCAAACATGGATACAATCTGACAGTTTTATGGAAGACAACTACTAATTGTCACATTAGACTTACACTTTTTGGATATAGTTCTTTTGTTTACAGAATTGTATTTATAATTGAAAATACTCACATTAGCCATAACGTTAAATAAAAGGAAATAGATGGATAGTCCTATACTTTAATTTTTGCAAAATTAAGTTGTCAGTTTTTTAAAGATAGTCATTTATTGGCTTTTATCTCCAATTAGCAAATTTTTCATTAAATAAAATTTTAAGGCCAATGGAATGACTCAGTGAGTAAAAGCCACTGCTATCAAGCATAGAGACCTGAATTCTACTCCTGGGACTCACATGATAGAAGGAGAGAAATTATCCCCTAAGGTTGTCTTCTGACCTCCACATCTGTATCATGGAACATGAATGAGTACATATATGCATACACACATACATACACCCACACACACACATACTCATACACAAATGAAACAAAACTAAAGTTTATTTTACTACTACTGGTGTATGAGTTAGATACATATAGTAAAAAGAATTGATATAAAATAACTCACTAAAATATAATGTTTGAATAAACGTAGATGAGATTTGGAATGGGAAACTGTGAGGATATCTTCTCACCAAAACATACTTGGCTTTTCTCTACTTAAGAGAGGCAAGGTGCAAGGAATTTACACATTTTATCCTTTTCTGGAATTCCTACCTCTCTATTTTCTGCACTGCAGTGTGCATATTCATCAAAACAGAAGATCCAGAGCTATTTTGTCCTAATCCCAGAAACCAGAGCAGATGAGCTATGTATTTCTGCAGTTGCTAGTAGAATCTGTGACTCTGCTAAACAGTAACAGTGAGAATCCACTAACAAAAGCACCCAACCCTAAATCTTGGCCCTCCCCATCATATCTTTAGAGCTGTGTCACCACACCTGAAAGGGTTAATGGTACTACCATCTGGGGGACAATTCATTCTCCTGCTAAACACAATGACAAATAACCATTATTCTTTCCAACGGCACTGATAATCGGGACAGCTTAAACATTTTCGCCAGTATAAGTGAAACCATTAATCCTCTTGGATTTCATGATAAGTGGGGACTGTGAAATAATGACTGTGTCATTGTAGGCAAGAAAAAAATGTTAACAATTAAAACAAGTTAGCCATTATCTTACTGGGTACTGAATCCCTTTCACATTTCATTAGCAACATTGTAAATGATATGTACCTTATTAAAAAGCTCTTATTATCCAAGGAACCTAATTAGTCAAAAATTCTCAGCCACTTGTATAATTTCCTAATGATATAAATGCTACAATGTGCAATTCATGTGGCACAGTGCTTCTGCTTATATACATACAATGTCCATAGTGTCCCATTGTCTTTCAAGAAATATCAGAGATGATAGCTATAATTTAGATTTTCAGATATAATGATGTTTCATTTGAGCGACCCACCTGCCTAGTATGGGACAGAATCTAATACTCTTCCTAACAAACATCATTTTAATGCCAAACATTAAACTATTGCCAAAAATAATGATAAAAGCTCAAGAAAATAACAATCATTATCCTACAGTACTTGAGAGAATTTTTTCCTTGTAGCCTGCTCAAATTCTTAGATTGTATAAATGAAACAGATGGGCTGACCTGTGAGAATTTCCAGATGCTTGAAAGGGAATGTCCAAGGTCAAGTTCAAATCCAACAGCTTTCTTCTGTAGACTTACACAATGATGATAATAACACAGCATTTCTGCAGAAAGGATATGGTGGTTGATACCATCTCCACACTGCAGATTTATTAGAATGAAATGATCATTATCAGTTAAGATAACCTCGAAACAATTAGAAATACAATTCTTCTCTCTGAAAGTCAAGTCAGAGATGGAGGCAGGTGATATATAGATTCACAATGGTATGTTACAATACATAAATAATACTAATTGACATGATGGCTGTCAGGCACTTACAATTCTTGTAATGTTCCCATTCAGAAGCATGTCAGCGAGTTTAGAATCATCAGTGTATTGGATCATGCCACTATTATCTAGAGTATCTATGCATGCTCATGCATAGATATGAGTACATATGCACTACAAAAATAGGCTATTCTATGTTACATAATGTCATAATAGAATAACAGAAGTGCTTGTCTTTTCTGGGATCAAATTTTACAACTCTGAATTTAGAGCTATCACTTTTCAAATTGTTAAATCTTACCTCATTTTCTTCTTCAGTTTAGAGTTATCATTTATTTGGCACCTACAAGGAGAACAAATTATTGTTGACACTAAAGAGCGAAAGACCTGGGGAGTCCCAAGGATAGCACTGACCTTTGATAACTATCCAATAACATTTCCACCTGTATCTTGGTCTATAAAAGTAGAACTCTTGAAATTATATATCTATTTATAGTTTTATATCAAGCATATAGAATCATTGGAAAAACTAGAGGTCTTTAGCTCTCTCCCTTCCCCCCTCTCTCCACGTGGCCATGGTCAGCCTCTCCTCTCTACCATTTCTCTTTCTCCCTGCCTTTCTATAATAAAGCTCTAAAACCATAAAAAAAGAGGTCTTTGTTCCCCTCCTTTTTTAAAATTTATTTTTAATTTGATTTTTTAAATTTACATTTCAAGTGTTTCCCCTTTCCAGGTCTCCCCTTCAGAAAACCCCTATCCAATCTCCTTCCCCAATCCCCTTCTATGAGGTTGCTGACCCCCCTCCACTCTCATCTTCCCTTACTGGCATTCCTCTACACTGGTGTATTGAACACCTTCAGGCCCAAGACCCACTCCTACCAGTGATGTCCAACAAGGCCATCCTCTGCCACATATGTGACTGGAGCCATGGATCCCTCCGTGTGTACTCTTTGGTTGGTGGTCCAGTCCCTGGGAGCTCTGGGGGATCTAGCTGGTTGACACTGTTACTCCCCCCCATGGGGCTGCAAACCTGCTCAGCTCCTTGAGTCTCTTTCCTCCCTTCCTAATGAATGGTGTCTTTGAAGTTTCTGGATTCTACTGGTATTTCAAGTTAAATATATGAGACAAAAGATTGTGCTTTATGATCCACACATAAGAGAGCGTGTTCAAAGTTCATCTCAAAGGACATGAAAGGTTAGTAGTAGTTAATGGAGAGGGAAGTGTAGATTGATGGTAGTGGTGGAATCCAGAGGAGAGTACTTAATAAGGATAACTAACACTGAGGATGTTTGAAAACCACATATGGAAACCTATCACAAGCTTCATATTATACATACATATATACGTAGGTATGGATATATAGTATATATTCATATAAAATATTTTCATTGGATTCCCTTACAGGGGAAATATTCCTCCAGGAAGCCATGAATTGACAAATAGAATCCCTATGCCAAGTGTGGCATAACTGTACTCAAGCTCCTGAGAGTTCAGTACAAGTTATTGCCTTTGCTTTCTGTACCCACTGCAATGCCAAACATATCATATAGTTTAGTCATAGGACATGAAGTCACATTAGTACCAGCCAGAAACTTTTCTTCTTCATAGTTAGCTTTCACACTGCCAGAAGACTATGTAGGCTGCTGGACAAAACCAAGTCACCATCAGTGAACTACAATAGTGTCCAGCATGGCAACATATACTCGGGTACAATAAAACCACAAAAGTAATTGGGGTAACCAAGCCCTTCCAGAGTGGATTAAAGGACCATTCCAGAGTGAATTAAAGGAGGAAACACATGTCTGATACTGTAAATTGGAACAAGGATACACTGTTGGGGAATTCACTGGCTCCAGGCATGAACCTACTACGATTAGTCTGTTAAATGGATGCATTATCAAACTAAGTTTCTTTGGCCATAGACTGTGGTTAACAGAGACTCTCACAACTGGTCAAAATGCAGAAAGTCTATGTCAGTGGAGTTCTCAGCCACAAATGGCTCATTTACATTACATCTCTTCCTCACAAGGCTTACGAATCACTGTTGAAGAATAAGTAGATTGTAAAAAACTGAGCCAGGGGAGGACCTTATAACTGCACCATGGTATATAACTTTTCAGAAGCCATGCCTTCTGAAAATACCAGAACAACTACACCCACAAATTTATAACAGCTGTGCTTACCTACACAATGTCTGTATAAGATCAAGGCAGTCAATTTTACAACATGAAGTGGGGTAATTTATGTCCTCACCACACATAGTTGATGAGATGTTGGCAGTAGATAGAACTGGAGGGGTGATAGTTTTCTTAAAGGTAGTGGCCTATGGTAGGTTGACCATGCTCAAATGGATGACCTTACACCTGTGAATACAGGTATAGCACAAATTGGACTATGCAAGTTATTTTTTTAAAAAGAGGTAGCAAAATTGGGAGGAGATGTGGAAATGGGATGTAGAACTGAAATGATTTAGGGGAATGAATTGGAATGGTGACTACTTTTAAAAATTGTATGTGTATATGAAATCTCAAAGAGTTAATAAAATATCATATCATTTCAAAAAGGAACAACATAAATGGTGGAGATGGTTGAATGGAAAATGAAAGTGAACAGAAGAGGATGCAAAGAGGTTAGGGAGAGTGGGGCAGTAAGAAACAAGTAGACATGAAGATCAGACTGTGTGACTGCTATTAATCCACTGCTTTCTGCTTTGGACCTCATAACTACACGGTGGTATATAACTTGATATACATAAATTTCTCCTAGAGCCCATCTGTTGAAGGCTTGGTCACCAATTCATTGCCTTTGGAGAAGTAGAGCTTTTAGAGGTGGATCCTGGTGAGCCAACATCCTGTTAGAAAAGTGTGCCCTTGAAGATGAGGTTGGCTATACATCCCTTCTCCTCTCACTATTTCTAGTCAGCCAGTAAAACAAACAGATTACTTTTTCATGATTCCACTATGACAGGCCCCACCACAGAACCAGAAGCAACTAGCAAACTGACCATGGACTAAAGTCCTTAAAACTATAATCCAAAATAAGTGAAATGAAGATCTTAGTCATTGTAAGTCAGTGATTCAAAATGATCACATCCCACCTTTCAGATGAAAGCAAATACCAGTGTTGTGTAGTTTACACTGGAAATATATCTTTTAAGTAGTGGGTAGCTTAACTTCACTTAATTGGTTCCAATTGGAGGGGTACCAAGTCAATGCCAGTGATAGTGCCCAGTTTTCCTAATAGATCAATAGAAAGTCCCAGGGCTTTAGAATGGACCTGATTCCCAGCCCCGTGATGACCCTAGGTCAATTTGTCTTCTGAGTAAGGGGCCCTGCCGTTTCTGTTCCTGGAAACCTTGGTAGAAATTCAAATTAGTTAAAGGCCATGGTTTACTGCTTGGTTCTATTTAGCTGTACCAGAATTAGCTCACATGATTCTGTACTAATACCTCAACCATATCCAATGATTGAACTCATTTTAGAAAAAGAAAGCTATCACTTTGAAAGCACACAAAGACTCCAAAGAATGTATAAATCTGTAATAACATGTACCAAAATGGATGAGAAAAAATAATCATAACAAGACCTCAAATAAAGGAGACTATGGAGTGTTCCCTGGTGCTCCCTAGGTTTGAGTGCACACATGGAACTAAGGTTTCTAAGCCACTTGCTTGGGGACATGGCTAAGAAGTAGAATGTCCCAAGGCAGTTCTTGTGTCACTTGATAGGTTTTGAAATGCTGTCATTTCATATTAAAAGGAAATGTCATAGAGGAACATCTCTACACTCTTTCACTTTATTTTTTTTCTTCTCCTTGGTAGGCATGATGGGTCTAGAAGTTCTTCAAAGATGGTTTTAATGGAAGTAAATATGTGGCTAGTTCCAAAGACACACTAGCTCTGATGATAACTGATAAACTTTGCTGTAACAATGAAATAAGAGGTGGGGTCTTTCTGGACTGAACTCTATAACCTCCTGTGTGTTAAGAAGCCTTAGTTTCCATTGTGAGTACAACTGAACATTTAAAGGTGTGATAAAGGTGAAATAATTTCATTAGGGTGGGGTTCTGCCCAATATAGCTGATGTCCTTATCGGAGAAACACAAAAGGCATCACACAGAATAAAGGTCCAGTGAAGATATTGCAGGACAGTGTACAACTTTTGGTTAATGAAACTGACACACTGCTACATACATCTTGTGATTCAATCTGTAAAACAAAGAAAACCAGTATTTCACTCAAACTTTCTTCCCCCATTATAGAAAACTGAACGTCCATGAAGCCTGAGAGATCCAAACCACACATTATTGATTCACTAAATGTATTTGTGATAATGATTTTTCAAATTTGAAATATACAATCATGCATGACAATGGGCTGTTCTAAAGTTTGTTAAATTTTAAATGGAAATCTACTAAAGGACCAGCCCAGGGTGCTTGCTTCCCCTGTAATACAATTTGCAAGTTTGGTATTCTGACTCAACAATGAGTAGGTGTTTTTAGGGCATCCCTTTGAGATTCTCTGTCATGATGCTTTCCACTGTCTTGAAAAGGATGTGATAGGGACATACTGGCAATGAAAGTGCAGTAAAGAAAAACATCAGAGTATGGTTGAGGTGCCAAGTTCTCAGGGGAGAAAGGACACTTTGAACTGTTAATCTTTGCCAGGACTAAAAACCACTTAGGAAAAACTACTGGGCTGTGGCCAGAGGGGTTTACTTGAGAACTGGAGGAGAACTACCCTAAACTTGAATGGCACTGTTTCATGGGATAAAGATCCAGACTGAGTTAAGAGGAGTGGGGGAAGGATATAACCCATTGAACACTAACATTCACCTTTCTGTTTTCTATCTGCAGAGAAATATGAACAGCTGCCTCGAATTCCTGCCATCGTATCTTACTGTTATGAACATAAGGGGGATGAGCAATAAGAAAAATTGCACATGAAAGAGCATAGAGCAGCCCTCCTTGGCATCCCTCCTTAACAGTAATTCCCTGAGTACACTGGGTTAGCAAGACTCTCTTCTCCCCACCCCCACATGGAGCACTGAGCAGCTATAAAGCCCAATAAACATCAAGCCACATGAAATTCACTACATTTCCTTGTGATAATGATTTCCAAATTTGAACTATGCTATCATGCATTAGAATCTCTAACATGAAAATAGCACAAAGTGTATTAAATTGATTAATTTCTATTTTATTATTTTTATTGAAGATAGGTTCTCTGCCCATATAATATACCCCAGCTACAGTTTTCCGTCCTTCTACTCTGTGAAGCACAATCTCCTACCCCAAATCCACTCCCTATGTCTTTCATTTTTAGAAAAGAACAGGTCTCCAAGAGATGACAGCCAATCTGGACAAAACAAGATACATTAAGACAGTACAATTACACAAATCAATAACCTTCGTATCGAGGCCAGTCAAGGCAACCAAATAGGAGGAAAAGAATCTCAAGAACAGGAAAATGAGTGGGAGATATATCCAGGCAGGCTGTTTAGAGTCCAACAAAACTGCCAAGCTACTACCCATAACAGATTCAAAGGGCATGCAGAGACCCACGCAGGTCCCATCCTTGTAACTTCAGTCTATGTGAGCACATGTGAACCCTGCTTGGTTGATTTGCTGGGCCATGTTTTCCTGATGTCCTCCATGTCCTATGACTACTATAAACTCCCCCAACTCTTTCACAGGGTTCATGTTCATGATCAAGTCAGCCAAAATTCAGGTAGAGTTGGGAGAAGCACTTTCTAAGCCTCAAAGTTTATGAGGCACTATGGCTACTTGGTAGCTCCTGGAGAAGGGCAAATATTTTTTTTTCTTTATTAAGGGTGCTCCTAGTGATAATTCTCTTGTGATCCAGTGATGTAACCCCACTCCCATGCACGTATGGGTGACAGTCATTGCATTTAGTGGCTTATCAAAAGAGGGAGAAAAGACATAAATTTGGGATATGGACATGTTGGAGGAATATGGGTAAAATTGAAGGAAGAAAATATGGAATGTATAAAATTATTTTTATTCATTTTATATATATATGAAATTCTCAAGAGTCAAGAAAAATTATAATTTAATGAAAATTATGTACAAGTTTTATCATAATACAGAATAAAATAATTATATTTCCAAGCCCTAAGCTAGAACATGGAATTTTTTTTATATGCCCAAGTATCTCTGTGAGCTTTCTTTCAGTACCTCATATAATTAATCAATTAGTTACATGTATAATGATAACTCACTGCAATGAATAAACTGTGTGAAATCAGACTTGTCTCGAGTGGCTATTCATGTAACGTATGACTACATCACCCTCCATCATGGCTCTGACCTTGCCACTACATTCTCTTGTTATCTGGAAGAACATGGCGAGGAGCTTCTGAAATAAAAATTGAGTGTTCTGAGGCCTCTGAAGGAAATGCGCTTGGAAGGTTAACAGCAATCAAGTATTTCCCTGATATCCACATTCACCATGAAACCATTTTTTTTCCTTAGATGTATCTTGTAATTTAGGGGGTCTGAGATCATGCGGTAGTCAAGGCATAAATCCTACTAATGGCTTCAACCCTAGTGGGTTGCTGCAGTTTTTGCCTTGTGAGTATTTCTTTGTCTCTTCCTATCCAGTTTTCTTGAGCCATAACTTCCAGATTTGCCTGAATATTGCACTTTCCAAAAGGGGTCTTCCCTGGCCCTTGGAGCTTTGAATGTGCTTTGGAGAAAGAATTGGTGCCCCAAATAGGCACGATGGTTCAGTTAATAAATGCAAACATGAGGACCTGACTTTGCACCCCTAGCACTAAGGTAGAAACCTAGGTGTCGTAGCACCTACCTATACTCCTTGCATTTCACAGGTGGAAAGTGAAGGGTCCCTGAAACTTGCTGCAAAGGCGGACTAGATGAATCATTGGCCTCCTGATTCCATGAGAGGAGGGTCTCAGAACATAAAGTAGATCATGACTGAGGAAGAATCTTCGTACTGAACTGTGTGTGGTCTCTGCACATGTGCATGCATATGTGCATACATGTCTCCCATATTCATGGACATAAATATTCATAGAATCATATATGCATACACACATGCATGCATGTACATGCACACACACTCACACATACATGCACACGCACACACACACACACACACACACAGAGTTAGACCAACATTACTGTTTCCATTAACATGAATTACATATGCCCTGTACCTGCTGCAGTGGGTATTAATTACATATCATTGACCATCAGGCAGAGCCTCTCCCATGAAACGCCCCATCTTTCAAATCACAAATATTTTTTTTTAAATCCTTTAGACTCATGTGAAAAAGAAATGTTTACTGTTTTACTAATTTCAATTTTGGTTTCATTTTAATTTTATAACAGTCTAATGTTAATTTGAGGATTTACTTTATTTAGAATTGATACATAATACTTATACAAAGTTACAAAGTACAGTGTGATGGTGGTGTACACGTATGCATTGTGTAATATTCAAATAACTATACTTATTGAACTTATCATCTCAACTATTTGCCTTTCCTTTGTGCTATAACGTTCTGTTAAGCATTTTCTAGCTATTTTTGAAATATAGCGTATTGAGATTGGGAAATGCCTCAGTAGGCAATTTTTTTTTCTGTGTAAACATAAAGACTATACTTCAGATCCCTAGTATCTGCATAAAGGGAGAGTGGGCATGGTGGTCCTCCTGTAATAGCAGCAAAAAGCAGGGGGTTCGTAAGCAAAGCTGTTACCTAGACTAACAGTATAAGCAAGCTCCGTGTTCAGGAGAGACTCTCCCTCTCTGCTATAAGATGAGGAGCCACCAAGAAAGACACCTGTTGTAATCCTCCAGCCGACACATATTCAGACAAATATATGCATGCATACCTGCACATATGTGTGCACCCACATATATGGGACATGTGTAGGCATTTGCATAACATACATACAAACACATGTGCAAAACAGAAATAAGCACTATTTTAGCATTTGCTAATACCACTGTACCCTGAAAAGGTACACCAAAGCTCATTTCTCCCATGCAAGGGTTTCTCCCATGTGTGTGTAGCCCAACCTGGTTTCTTCCTCTCCCTCCTTCCTCACTCCAGTTTTCTGTAAGCTTTTTCATTTTTTTAATTTTGAGTTTTGTCTTTATGTTCTTTTAAAGAAATTTGTGATACTTCTCACAACATAATAGTTATTAGATAATAAAATTCCTTCAAACTCACTATTCACGTAGTGCTCTTTACAGTGTACAAAAGCTATCAGAGAAGAAAAGCAGGAAATAAGAGTTCAAAATGATGCTCAACATGATGTAGCTGGTAAAAGAGACCCTTAATATAAATGCCACATGTTGGTTTTACCAGTGGAGCTCTGGAGCATGAGGGCGAATCTGCTAAGGCATACAGGCAGAGAGTCCTGTTGAAGAATGTTCCCTGTGAGTCATCTGTTTTGGAAGCTCTCCCATGGTGTCTTAAGAGGGCCTGTGAAATGAAGACCACAATTGCTCTTTCTGCTTATCTGATAACTCCCATACCGAAACTATCAATTAGTGTGGGCAGCTTAAATCTAAGACCCTGGCAGAAAAGCAAACATTGCTTCTAAGGGATTCTTGCCAAGACTGTGTCAGATTCTGAGCCTCCATGAGAACTTATGTACAGTGCTAAATGTATTTAAACATTGCATGTTTGAGCCCAGTGGACATGGAGACAAAGCGCATGTGAACAGATGCCCCTGAATATAAATGGTATTCTTCAAATCCTTTAAAATCACAACCATGCTGGAAATGGAGAGATACAAAGTATGTAATCATTGTAACATCCCAATGAAAATTTCCCTAGAATTTTCAGACCTCAGCTCAGCCAGGAAACAAAGATAATTCAACTGGGTTTGGCTTTTTTCCCTTTCTTTTTTCTTTTTTAATTTTTTATTTAATTTTTTAAATTTTTTTTAAGTTTTTGAGAGTAAGGAATACACACAAGTAAGTTTTTCCTTGAGGGTTGCCTGCTCCAAAAATAAGCTGGAACTCACCAAAGCAACTCCCAAGAGATACTTTCGGCAAGGAAGTACATTAATCATCCAGGACTGTGCAGGGCAAACCGATTCAACATGGCTTCAGGATGGGTGCGGGGCAGGGAGAGGCAGAACCTGGTTTGGCTTTGTGTCACAAGTTTATCGGAGCCCGCCTGAGGTCATTATTTCTGAGGTGACCATCTTGTAGCTAAGGAGGTACTACAGGGAAGCAGGGCCTGTCTTGTTCCATCTCCTCTCTGGGCCTCAGCCTGTGTCTGCAGGTGTTTCTCTGTATTGAGTCTCCCTGGGGAATCCTTGGCTTCACAGCAAAAGCCGGCTGAAGTGAAAGTGATTTGATTTGGATCCTATTACAGGCACTTTACCTCTTCTATTTCCGTGATAATAGCAGATTGGAGTCGATTATTGTACTGGGAGGGGAGTTAATGTGATGTCGAGAAACATTGGGGAAACTGGCACAGGCAGAGAGGGATAGATAAAAAGTTTCGCGCAGATTGAAATCTGTAGCACTGGCTGGTGCAGCTACCAGTATAGCGTCCGCCATTAGTCATGATAGTGTTATGCCAGAAGTCCGGATCACTTCCCTTTCTGGTGCTCTCGAGGGACAGAGAACACAGTGGCTACTCAGTCTAACTGATCCATCACCCCATGTCCTCCCGAGCCTTTTGTGCTTCCTATAAAGCTCTCAAATGGCCGTACAGCTTCTCGCTCTATCCAGAGGCTGCACGGCTCACCAGCACTAGTGGCTTCTGGTTCTTTTTCCTAGGAGGGCAAAACACATCAACTTAACCAACCCACACAAGATTTGAGAGTAGGCACGGAAGGCACAGAGAGTCCAGGTGTATTTTAGAAGAACTGCTTTGCGGTGTTTAACAAGAGATTCTTCAAGTGTAAACAGAGAGACTATTTGAAGCATCCACGCTATGGCACCATGTCTGCGGGAATGTCTGTGTGTCTTCTTAGCCTGTAGTCCCCAAATCAAGCATCCAGCATAAAAACAAAGCACAGGACAACTGTCTAGGAAACCACGACCTGGCGGCTAAGTGATTACTAACAGGGTAGAAGGACATTACTGTCCATGATCCAGGAAAGAAGCAAATATCAAAATATGATTCATCCTTTGAATTCACCAATTTATCCTTTGCAATTGAAATGGACTTTACGATCATTAGAGTGATGGCTGTTACTAAATATATTATCTTCTACCAGAATTCTGCCATGATATATGCCCATCTTCTATTTCTGATCTCAAGCAGGCTGTCGTAAGTTCCTTTTACACCTGAAGTTAGGGTTTGTCTTTTTTGCTTGCGTGCTGTACAATAGATGAGTATAATGTTATTTGACAGGATGATAGAGTTGAGTGAGAAGATTCTTTTTGGCCTTTGATTTGCTGAACTTTAAGAGAACATGGCTTATGCAGATATAAAGTAAGCATGCCTAGCTTTTGAAGGAAAGCTACACAAGGATGCTAGAAGCTACCCTTGTAGCCTCCTGTATTTGTCAGGACCCTTGCATACACCTTTATGTTCATGAGTTCTATACACAATAGAAGGTTGCATTGTTCTCTTGTTCGAACATGGTCTGTTTGTGAATATCCCACAATGCCCGTTTATTTACCCACCATGAATGTCTGAGGCATTGGAGAGCATCCCTTTAGGGCTCATATGCAAACAGTGCTTCCTTATATGTATAAGCACATATCAGCATTTCTACTTGATATCCTTTTAGATGTGGAATTGCTCATGGGTAGCCACATGCTTGGCTTCAGTCACTACTGCTGAACAGTCATCCAGAGACACTACACAGTTTATGCCCCCACTAGCCTTGTAAACTAGAGAATCTTGCTCTATACCATCACCAATATTTTATAAACTCTGGCTTTATAAACCTTGTCATTATTTTTAGTGTATCAGTATCTCCTGTGGGTTAACGCTATTTACATGACTGCTAAGATACTAAATAACATATTATACATGTATTCGCCATGTGAGTATGTATGTTTGGGAAATGTAGATTTATCTGATTTGCCCATGTTCCATAATTGGCTGGCCCTCTCTCCAGTGTGTAATACAAGGTCTATATCTATTATGGAAGCAAATAAGATTTTTCATGTATATTTGTATACATACTAACTATATTATCCCACTCTTTGAACTTTGTTTTGTTTATTTAAAGGTGATTTTTGAACAGTGGGAACAGATAACCTTAATATAACCTGTCTTTCCATTAGGACTGAACTTTGCACTTTGCCTGTTCCAAAATGTTTGATTCTTAAACTAACCACCTTGTAGTTGTGATAAAACAAACAACCCCCCCCCCAACTTTGGTGAGTTTGGGATTTCTCTGGCTTATACTTCCTGATCACAGTCTCTCTCTGAGGGAAAACAGGTCAAGAAAGCAAACAGGAACCATGGGGCAAAATTACCCATTGACTTGGTCATCTAGGTTTTTTAAATATAGTTCAGGCCCACCAAGCTAAGGAAGTTACTGCCCATATTTGAGCTATGGTTCTCTGTATCAGTTAACAATTAAGAAAGTGCCCTACAGATATGCTTATAAGCCAATTTGATTGAAAGTATCACCAATTTAAGACTCTCTCAAATAAATCTGGGCTATGTAAAACTGACAACTGATGCTAAGTAGAAGATGACAAGAACATGAATACCCCGACTTCCATAAATGTGAACAAAACCTATTTTATCCATGTTGAAGGGAATGCACCAAAAAGCAGCTACCAAGTTGGGGATTGTAAAAGATCCCACTATAACGTCTGCTTTACCTCTAGCATTGAAGCTTTGCTGCAAGTTTTCGATTTAAGATTCTAGAAATCTCTGATACTTGGTAAGCTTCAAGATGATTAGAATAACAAAAGCAAGCACTCCAGTGGACTGCTATATGAAGCAACTGAGAAAATGCCTATCACTAAACACAGTTTCTTGATAAAGTAAATCCAGCAATTTTTGCTTCTAAGTATCATTGTCAGTGATGACGTATTTGAGAAGCACTTTATAATGAATGCTATGAAATGAGCTCTGGCTTTTCACCACCAGTATTTTGAATAACATAGGAAATCAGTATTTGTTGTTATCATTGCTCTAAGCACTGAGGTGAGAGTTAACACAAGGCAGAAGTCTCTGTTATCAAGAAACTTTATCCTACTGAAGAGGGACTCTTCAGTTAAAAGTTGGAAGATGATATGCCTCCTTAAAAACAAACATGAAAACAAAAGACTTAAGTAAGGAACAAAGATCCAAAAAGATGAAAGGAAATTCAGTGTTGGCAAACATCGATGGGAAGTGTTGGTGAGACCTGAAGAGGGCCAAGGACAGGATCAGGTAAAGGCAAGCAAGCAGGAAGCTGAATGGAAGGGGGGAAGTGGGAATCAGGAGGTCACACAGGGGATGACTGGCCATCACAGAAAAGGTTGGGATGCAGCTTTGATGTTTGGGTTGATGGGGATGATAAGGATTCTTTGGAAGGAAACAACAGGCTGTAACATGAGAGAAAGACCACAGTGATGTGAGTCTATTCTGAAAGACCAATTCAGATGAGGTTGTAATCATCTAGATGGCAGAGTTGAGGGCTGGAGATGCTGAGTCTGTGGGTGTACACTGAAGGTGCTAAGGACAGGCACGACAGAGATGTGAGGATGAGATGTGAGAGGAGGAGAGAGTGCAAAGACACCTGCAAGAGCTTTCATCTGAGCAGCTGAGTGGCTGGAACTACCGGTAGTCATGATATGGAAGCCTAGAGAAAAATGGGTTAGCGGAGATTAGGAGACCATCTATATGACTTTTCCTCTGTGCTTCATGGTATAATTTTGAGTCTTTGCATCTAACAAGTCTTTTAGAGATGTCTTTTTATTCCGCATTCTGATTGTAATGCATCGAAATCTAAAAGTACATTGTCGCCATTAGACAAAGCCACCTTTCCAATAAGAAATGACTATTAATGTTCAATACTACAACATCAATGTGTCTCGTTCTTGATTCATTTGTGGGTTTGATAATGTAAGTAATAATGTCTTATGTAGATGAATAATGGCAGATTACAGAGATAAGAATTTATGAAAGGCTTTGAAATAGACTATTGAGTGAAATGCCTCCAAATGACACAATTCAAGTTCATCGTACACTTCTCTATTGTGACAGCCTTCTCACTATTATCTATAGAGGGAAAGCACAAACGGCAGGATGTTCCCTTTTTAAAATATAGTATAAATCAGTATTTTCACAGCTAGATTAAGTCTCATGCTGGAGATATGCCATGCACTTGCTGGCATATTTTTAACTTGCTGTCTATGGAAATACATCAAGGAAATGAAAGATGATGTTCCTCTGATATTGCCATCCATAAAACCTTCTCCAGTAGGAGTGAAGGAAGAAAAATGTAATAACAATGTAATGCAGCATATGCTGTTTCCCTATGGGTGTTATTGTTGTGCATGTTTCTGTGCTTACAGAGATAATTATTGGTAGAGGGTGTAACACAGACTCCTTTGATACTCGCCACTGTCTGATTCTTCTCTATTCTCTTATGAGACAGATGATTCTTCCTAGCTTCTCTGGCAGGTCAGTTACACCAAGAGACGATTCTGACAATTCTGACAATATTGGAACAATGAACATACATCACTTGTGTTTTCCCAGTCAACGCAGAGAGTGAGAAATGACTTTGGAGCCATATTCTGCCAATAAATGATGGGATCCATCAGCTCCCATTCTGGAGGTCCACTGCTCTAAAGAAGGCAAAGATACTTTATAGATAAAATACTTTGTTCTTATGCTGCATGGTTATGCTATATAAGCATCTAAGGGGATATAGCTTATGTGTCCCCATTATATGTTTATGTTTGCATATGGAATTGGAGAAATGAATGAAACTACAAAGCATGAAGAAACTATCTTAAAAAGCACTTAAAATGTGGCCAAGGAACAAAGATAACTTTGCAGGTAGAAAAAGTGTGTGGTGTGACACAATGGTGCACATTGTTTGGGGTGAGCCATAGAGAAGGATCTTTGTGGGTGCTAACTTCTAAGTCATTCATCCTGTTTTCCAGTAGATTTTACTCTCTTCTTGGTCTGTCATAATGAACTAAAGAGTAGACTTGTTATTTCTCATAGACTTTGTGTTAGATATGGATAATGCATAAGCAGATGGGGGTCTCTGCTTTTCTCTTAGCTACTTTTTATTTTTTTCATTATGCCAACAGAGACCCACATCTATGGCAGGACTATAAGACTCAATTCACAGCTAGTTTGTTATACAGAAGATCCAGTCATTTTGGGAGGGGCGCTTCAGCAGCAACAACAACAACAAAATACCTTCTTCCCATAAGACTTTACACCAATTCTATGGACTTTCTTCATCCTAATTCTCCAGTAATTGTATGGTAGATTTTCTTGCTATAGGTGTCCCTGGGTTATTTAAAATTCATGTTTCTTTCAGTTGCCCAAATACCTATGTAAATAGTAATGATTCTGGGAGAAGCATTAAATGTGATATCTCTTTATTTGTCTGGACACATATGATGTGATGTCATGATTTGTATTATTCAAAAGGTTCTGAAGCATCAGTTATATGGTGAAAGAAAGAGAAACAATGAGAATAGAGAACGCTGAGCTAGGCCTGAAAGGGAAGAGTGGGCACAGTGGTGGAGACGGGAAGTCATGATTCTGATGGTTTCATATTTGAGTAAAGCTTAGGAGTAAAATAATCTATCTTCTGTTCAATAGGTACAACAGCAAATGCAGGAAATGTAAGCAAAAATCAGAATAAGCTATCGACCAATGTGACAAAGTTAGAATTTGTGCAGAAGGAAGGGATAGCTTTAGGTGTTTGGAATAATTGTTAGTATGTCTTTATTTCTGTTCCTCCATGGGGTCCCAGAAGGATAGAGCAATGGTCACCAGAAGAAAAGGGAGCTAGTGAAGGGACATAGAAGACTGAAACACCCCGGGCCAATTCATCATTAGGAGACAATTAAAAGGACAAGTTGGCAAATGCCTATAAAGTGCTCTGCCATGCTCCTGAGATAATGAATGGCTAAGGATGACTCCATGGGACTTTGCAAAATTAATTCAGCTGTCAAGAAGGAGTCAGGGTGATGTAAGCTGTAGAACTGAGGTAATTTATGAGATTTTGGAGAGTTTTTAGCTTGATTTTTCAGTAATATTTGTAGCAAGGTCAAGGACAAAAACTCCATACATGTAATTTTTAAAATTAAATGGTTTCTTAAAAAGGCAGATGGGTATGGTTACTATAAATCAGCTGAGAAGCATATTGGCATGACATAGGGTGCTGTTCAGGGCACACAAATAAATTTACAGAAAAGCATGCTAAAATTCTTTCTGAGTGCCGTGTGACTGCATTATAGTAAAGACACTGCTTAACAAGGATCCTTTTACAACTTTTCTCATCATTTTATTAATTTTTCTGGGAAATGCATACCTTCAATGTGTGAGGCATTATGATTATTTTATACTCTACATTATATTCTACAAGAGCAAGATAGAACAAATGGCGAAGATGACACATTTCTAAGCATTTAGTGCCATTATAAAGGAAGGTGAAAGTCATATGATGAGTCTCTAATAGCATTTCAACATGAAAATTTGTTTTAGTTTCTAGAATTGAGGAATGAGATAAGAAAAATAAACAAATCTATTTTCACTAGTATTCCTCTGCATTGCCTTGATGCTCAACAATAGTTTGTCTTAGTTTCCTTACTTAAATGTTAATGGCTAGATTAAAGAAATGTTCAGAAATAGCAACATATTGTAAGATATCCAAGGAGACACAGTGATTTGAGATTTGAGGATGGCTAACATACTTGCTTGGCAGGTTGTATTTGGTCTGTGTTTTGAGCGAATAGAAGTTGATACCCACAAATATTACAAATAAAAGATCATGCAAACATAATAACCTGCAATTAGCTCCTCAGCAATCACTCTGAAATGTTGACTGGATTGAATTGTGCAGATTTCCTTAAGTAGCCAATGCCACTGTGAATTCATGTGTACAATGGCCCTGTAATGTCCAGAAGACACTGTTATACTTAAGATGATATTCTCCATATTCTTCCATTTGCCTAAGAATTTCATAAATTCATTGTTTTTAATAGCTGAGTAGTACTCCATTGTGTAAACTATCACATTTTCTGTATCCATTCCTCTGTTGAGGGACATCTGAGGGACATTCTCAACCTCTGACTATTAAAATCTTCTTACCTTCTCATCTAAGATTTTGCCTGAGAATGGGGGAAAGAGATGCAGTATGGCTATCTCATTTAGGGTTGAATACATTGTAGTTAAGTGCCTACTGTGTTTTGACCATTTGTCAGCTTCTGTATTAATTGCTGGGCAATCGAAAAAAAATAGTTGGAGGTGTTGGATATGGAAATGGAATAAATATGATCAAGATATGTTCATAGCAGCATTATTTATAATAGCCAGAAGCTGGAAATAACCCAGATGTCCCTCAACAGAGGAATGGATACAGAAAATGTGGTAATTTACACAATGGAGTACTATTCAGCTATTAAAAACAATGAATTTATGAAATTCTTAGGCAAATGGAAGGATATGGAGAATATCATCTTAAGTGAGGTAACCCAATCACAAAAGAACACATATACTATGCACTCACTGATAAGAGGATATTACCCCCAAAACTTAGAATATCCAAGATACAATTTGAAAAACACATGAAGCTCAAGAAGAGGGAAGACCAAAGTGTGGATACTTCGTTCCTTCTTAGATTGGGGAACACAATACCCATGTAAGGAGTTACAGAGACAAAGTTCAGAGGAGAGCCTGAAGGAATGACCATCCAGAGACTGTCTCACTTAGGGATCCACCCTATAAACAACCACCAAACCCAGTCACTAGGCAGATGCCAACAAGAGCTTGCTGACAGGAACCTGATATATCTGTCTCTTGTGAGGCTAAGCCAGTGCCTGGCAAATACAGAAGTGGATGCTCACAGTCATCTATTGGATGGAACAGAGGGCCCCCAATGAAGGAGCTAGAGAAAGTACCCAAGGATCTAAAGGGGTCTGCAACCCTATAGGAGGAACGACAATATGAACTAACCAGTACTCCCCAGAGCTTGTGTCTCTAGCTGCATATGTAGCAGAAGATGGCCTAGTCAGCCATCAGTGGGAGGAGAAGCCCTTGGTCTTGCGAAGAAATGCCTCAGTACAGGGGAATGCCAGGGCCAGGATGTGGGAGTGGGTGGGTTGGGGAACAGGGTGGGGGGAGGGTTTAGGGGAACTTAGGGATAGCATTTGAAATGTAAATGAAGAAAATATCTAATAAAAATATAAAAAATAAGAAAACGATATATACTTTTGTGAAATTCTCAAAGAATTACTATTTCAAAGTATCAGTGATCTCAGAACAAGGTCCAGGAAACAAGGTTACAGTAATCAGAAAAGAGGTTTGTGAACTATCAATGCATCCCTGCCTGGTCTAGAAAAGCCTGTTACAGAATTCAAACCCTGCCAGTCCTGACTTCTAGCAATACCAACTGACCAGAAAAATGATTAAAAACATACATTCGGGTGTAGTAGTAACCATGACTTAAAGGACACAGCCTGTATTTTTCTTCATGCACACAATATTGTCTATAAATAACAAGAAATAGTCAGAATTAAATCAAATCATATTTTTGAAGCTACTAGGTAAAGTTTCATGCTTATTACTGAGATATACACCCAAGGGTAAATCTCCACCTCATGGGAATCAAAGATTCAATATTAGGTTTATAGCAACACCCAAGGGATGGATAAAACTGTTACATAGACTTTTGAATTTGTGGATTAAAACCCAAAGAAGTACAGTGCTGGAGAAAGAACATAAGGGCCAATATATTCAAGAAAACCCTTGAATCCTGGAGAAAAAAGCTCACCAATTGAAGGAAGAGACATGTAGTCCATGAGGATCTAGGACAGTGTTTCTCAACATTCTTAGTACTGAGACCCTTTAATATTGTTCCCTATGTTATGGTGACCTACAACTATGAAATTATTATCACAGCTACTTCATAACATTAATTTTGTAACTGTTATGAATCATAATGTAAATGGTTTTGGAGACAGAGTTTTGCCAAAAGGGTCACAATCTATATGTTGAGAATTACAGTTCCAAGGCCAGGTAAAGGACAACAAATTGCAGTGCCCAGTGAAGTAAATGAGAACTAAAAACAGCTAAGATGATCTTTTTTTTAAAAAAAAGGAAAACTCCATAACAACATAGCATTATTTACCCTAGTGTTGCATGTAGAACTGATTAAGAAGTCAGGTGTTGCCTGGCAGTAGTGGCACATGCCTTTAATCCTAGCACTTGGGAGGCAGAGGCAAGCAGACTTCTGAGTTTGCAGCCAGCCTGGTCTACAGAGTGAGTTCCAGGACAGCCAGAGCTACACAGAGAAACCCTGTCTTGAAAAACCAAAAAAGGAGGAGAAGAAGAAGAAGAAGAAGAAGAAGAAGAAGAAGAAGAAGAAGAAGAAGAAGAAGAAGAAGAGGAGGAGGAGGAGGAGGAGGAGGAGGAGGAGGAGGAGGAGGAGGAGGAGAAGGAGAAGGAGAAGGAGAAGGAGAAGGAGAAGGAGAAGGAGAAGGAGAAGGAGAAGGAGAAGGAGAAGGAGAAGGAGAAGGAGAAGGAGAAGGAGAAGGAGAAGGAGAAGGAGAAGGAGAAGGAGAAGGAGAAGGAGAAGGAGAAGGAGAAGGAGAAGGAGAAGGAGAAGGAGAAGGAGAAGGAGAAGAAGAAGAAGAAGAAGAAGAAGAAGAAGAAGAAGAAGAAGAAGAAGAAGAAGAAGAAGAAGAAGAAGAAGAAGAAGAAGGAGAAGAAGAAATAATAATAATAATAATAAACAGGTCGCCAAAGTATTAAATAGCATGGTCAAAGTAGTACAACTAGGTGTCCAGTAAGCATCATGGTTCTGATCCATTTTACAGCAGGCAATGGACTGACTTAAACTCTATTGCAAACAGAGAAAACAAAATCCAGACCAGAGAAGACAGTAATAGAGTGTTAATAGATAAGAACATGAATACATTCTAAGTATAGAGATATATTCCCAAATCATGGCTCTAAATCTCTCCAGTAAGAGTCTGTAATGAACCCCTTAGTGAGACAGGCCAAGACTTTATGGAAATGACAACTGAAATCAACACTCATCTGAGGGAATTTCAGCAGCTGTCTTTCTAGATTGCTCAATGGTTGACAAGTCATACTCTTTAATATGTGTTGGGAATACTTGAACATCCTTCAGTGCACCATGCTAAAAGAGAAATTACTCAGTGGCCACAGAATGTGGACAATTTCGAATTGTTTGCTTTCATTATATTTATGATTCTATGTTGAAAGAACCCTACTTCAATGTAAATAAAAATAAATTAGCCACATAGAAAAGAATTAGTTTCAAATACAGTTGCCATTTAAATGTCAAAATGAAGGCCAGAGAAATGGCTCAGTGGCCAGGACCATTTGCTGCTCTTGGAGGGGATTCTAGATTTGGTTCCCAATACCTATAGTCATGGCTCACAACAATTTGTAATGAAAATTCCTTGAGATCCAACCTCTTCTCTGATCTCTGCCAGCAGTGTAAGTACATAGTACAACAAATTGCTGGAAAAATACCTATATACATTGGGTAGATATAAGTAGATGCTTTGTTAATAATAAAAGCTGTGCAGTAGGAACCCGATGCTCAACAAGCCAAGGCAGAAGTGCTGCAAAGACTTTAAGGATGGCCTGGAGGACACACCAGTCACCATGCCAGCCATGGTTACATGGTGAAACCTTGTCTCAATAAGCAAACTAACAAGCAAATAATACCAAAATAAAATACTTGGTGTGAAGAAAATGAACAAAGTTTCAAAGATATACATAATAATGAAGGTTGCAAGACAAATAAATGTCCATTTCTGAGCCTGAAAAGAGTAAGACAGCTATAGGAAGAGGTTTTGCTCAGCTTCCCAAGAGGAACTCTTTCAAAGAAAAGAGAGTGAAAATATCTAAGGTGGGATTCTGCAGAAGCGAAGAATTATGGGGTATTCATAAGAAGTCTTCTCACAAATCGACAGGGTGTGA
This sequence comes from Mus caroli, assembly GCF_978045245.1. Classification (NCBI taxonomy): domain Eukaryota; kingdom Metazoa; phylum Chordata; class Mammalia; order Rodentia; family Muridae; genus Mus; species Mus caroli. Next base: position 77,365,194 of record NW_028227263.1, on the reverse strand, counting down.
AAAAGATATAGATAGCTGCAGTGTGCAACTGGGGTTGTAGTTTAAATGGGCAAAAGGGCAGCGTCTGCCTCTAGTTTTGCTAGGTTGAAAGTACCACACCTCCTGTGAAATGTCATCAATACCATATGTAACTCTATGTTAATTAAATGAATACATGAAGGTTTGAGGGAGTTGAGTATCTGAGTGCAGGTGTCCACGGACACTGGATGAGACTATCAGATCCTCCCCTCCACCAGGCTGCGGGTACAGGTTGTTGTGTGCTACCTGACTTGTTTGCTGGGATGCAGTTATATCTCAACATATTCTTAACTGCTGAACCATCTCTATTGACCTGTATTCTAACCACAAATAAATATCCTGTAGCCAACCATCTGAAAACATGTAGAATTTAGATGCAAAATATTCCATCTGAAAACCCACTTGCCATATTTAAATAAAAATCAGGATAAAACCAAAAGTGTTTTGAAAATTTTACTCAGTATATAGTTTTTATCTCCCAGTGTAGAGTGAATAAAGGTCAGTTTAAGTTATTTTATCTTTCATGTTAGGAGGCAAAGGTAAAAGTATAAATTTTGAACTCTTTAAATTTTATTCTACCAAGAACTTTGTGTTCTGTTGTAATGTAACATGTCGAACTAACATAAATGCTCTAAAAAAATAAATGGAAACATTTTATTTAGCAGAATCCCCTTTTGTCCTACCCCAAGTTAACAGTGACATTTCCCCCCTTTTGATTGTTGTTGTTGTTGTTGTTTCACATATAGGATGATGCATTTGGGAAAGCTGGGGTTAAAAATCCCATGGTAAATTCTCATTTCAACTAGCAGGAGAAAAGAGGATGGATATAGCACAAATCACTATGTACAATTTATGGAAGAAGTAAAGGTAATTTAATATTATTATGAAAAATACCTGTATAATGGAATCATTTGGGCTATTACAGCACGTCTAGAAATATAAAATAATGTGAGGAAAAAGTGACCCATTGTTGCAACCTTACCTTCCAGAGACAGTATTGTGCACCAACCAATCACATTTAGTCTAGCTAAATTTTAATAGTCATTTAGAGATAATGTATTCACTAATCACAATGGATAAATAACCGTAAAGCAAAGCGACTAAGCAGCAGCTACCAACTGGATTTATTAAAATAAGATAGTTTTTTGTATTACGTGCAATTCAATGGCTTACTGTAGGACCTTTTTACATCTTTTAAAACATGTTTGCTAGAGTTTATGTTATGGAAGAAATGTATATCTAAGATGCAGTAAAAAATGATTTTCTGTAAATCCCCTGTTATTAACTTTTTCTAAAACAATATACTTTAGAATTTTACATGAGTAATCTTTCATAGGAAACACATCTATATTCAAAGATACATTTATGTCTGTCTTCATGTACAGACATAAATGTATCTGAAATGTAGAATATTTGTCAATATCAGTGGCAAACTAAATGCCCTGAGATAGGCTTCTCTTCATTTAGGCTGTAAGGACGCTTCACAAGTCCCTTCTTTTAATCGTCTGTTAATAGATGTACAAACATTTGCTTTTTGAGATGCTGCATAATTTACCACAACCTGGGAAAAATGGTTTGCCCATGGTGTTCTGGGATTGGCCAGCTTCCAAATCAGTATGCATCAACAGGGGAGCCTGGGGGGCAAGATTGCTGGCAGTCTCCTCCCTACCTTCCAGGCAAGGAAGATTCCAGAGCTCTGCAGGAGGTCTCTGGAAGGTCCAGCTTCTCATGTTGTTATGGGAACTGTTTCTCACAAAGGAAACCTAAAGAAGACAGTTTCTGAATTCAAAGAAAGGAATATATACTGTTTGGCAGCCAGGTACAGACATTTGCTTATATCCACATATGTAATTGGCAGATACTTGCAAAGGAGAGAGGCACTCATTTCCCATGAAGAAAACCAAGAGGGCCAGTGAGGAGTCAAAATGGTGCCATTTCTTCACTACCCATACAGAACTGTGAATGAATAATTTATAGCTGTACCATGGTATAATGCACCACGCCTTGCTCAGATGGGCATTATGAACGTGAGGAATTTTTCTCCAAATTTCTGCTTCGGAATGACTTTCTTATTTGGTTTCCCATCAGAATCCCTTCCTGACATTCTCTAGGCTCTTTTTACCTGTACTCTCTCCCACCCAATTCATTATTTTCACTTCATTTCTTCTCTTCATTTGGATCTCAAATCAAACTTTCTGAGCTTGTGGCAATAGAAAATAAAAATGAATATATACACATGGACACACACAGGGACTTCTATATGCACACATGCACATGCATGCACACACACAAACACACACACAAGCACACATTCAAATGACAAACTACTGCCCTCAGACTCTCCTCATCAACTTCTTTATCTTACTTGTATGGATATTTTCCTGGCATGGACAATTTTTGGTCTACATTTCTTAAATAATAATATTTATAGTTTTGGAAAAGATGGGTATGCTTTGTCAGGTCAGGCAATAATGTTTAGCTTGGAGAACGCATAGAGAGAAATTGAAATTATTTAATATTCAAACTATGAGAAGAGGAGTGGTGGCGCACACCTTTAGTCCCAGCACTTGGGAGGCAGAGGCAGGCAGATTTCTGAGTTCAAGGCCACCCTGGTCTACAAAGTGAGTTCCAGGACAGCCAGGACTACACAGAAAAACACTGTCTCGAAAAGCCAAAACACAAAACCAAAAAAAAAAAACCAAACCAAAACAAAACCACGTCTTAAAAAAAGAAAGAAGAAAGAAAGAAAGAAAAGAAAAAAGAAAAAAGAGAAGAGGAAACTGAATTTCTATCAGTGTATAGAAGGCTTGAGCTGTCAAATAGAGAAGGAGGAAGATGTGTGATCTTTGAAAGAGTGGTAAATCCTTCAGTGGGGTGGAGGCATACATCATGTCTATCTTTCTTCTGTGCACATGCTTAAACTTAACGTTCTCCTAAAACTGCCATTTTACAAGCCTAACTGCCAAAGGGCATTTCAGGAGAGGGAAGCTTCAGGATCCATAGCTAACAACAAAAATCATGGTAAGATTACTGTACGGGCTGGTTTTGTGTCAACTTGAATGAAACTGGAGTTATCACAGAGAATGGAGACTCACTCGAGGAAATCTATCCATGAGATCCAGCTATAAGGCATTTTCTCTGTTAGTGATCAAGGATGGAAGGGCCCATTGTGGGTGATGCCATCGTTGGGCTGGTAGTTCTGGGTTCTATAAGAAAGCATGATGAGCAAGCCAGGGGAAGCAATCCAGTAAGCAATATTCCTCCATAGCTTCTGCATCAGCTCCTGCCTCCATATTCCTGCCCTGTGTGAGTTGCAGTTCTAACTTCCTTTGGTGATGAACAGCAATGTGGAAGTGTAAGTTAAATAAACCCTTTCCTCCCCAACTTGCTTCTTGGTCATGATGTTTTGCAAGAATAGAAACCCTGACTAAGACAACTGCAGAGGTGGCTCATCAGACAAAAGCACCTTATTTCAGAGGACCTGGGTTCCATTCTTAAGTCTGACATGACAGCTCACAAACATCTATTACACCAGGACCAGGGGATATTACATCCTTTTTGGCTTCTGAATAAACCAGGCACACACGTGCTGGAGGCAAAACATCCATATACATAAAATAATAAAACAAATATTTAAAGAGAACAATCATAAAAACATACATGGTGACACGCATCTTTAATATAGGTGATCAGTAGACTGAGGCAGTCAGGTCTCTATGAATTGAAGGCCAGCCTGATCTACCTAACAAGCTTAAACCAGGCTAGCTTAGACAACACGGTACAACTAGATCTCCCTCTCTCTCTCTCTCTCTCTCTCTCTCTCTCTCTCTCTCTCTCTCTCTCTCTCTCTCTCACACACACACAAATATGCTTTCATAGTAGATTGCAAGTTCTAGTCAATATGTTGTGTCCATTCTTGCCCTTATATCTATATATTATCTTAAAACATTGTGTGTATTCATGTTTCCATTTACTGATCTTTCATGTCCTCTTCAATCCTGAACATATAATTGTGGTCACACAAAATTGCCCAAAGCAGTGAGCAAGTTTCATTTATATTACCTACTCTCAGTATTTTGTTTCTTCATTATATTTTTATATTACTTTTTCAAACTGGTCTAAGCATACCCTTATCTCATAATTTAATCCACATTTCTCATTGTCTCATACCATGGGACCATTTTTCTAGCTCAGTGCTTACTATATTCTATCTCCAGATGACTTTAAATATTCCTTACTACTTATTTGATGAAGTTCTTTTGGTTTCAATGATATCTAAATTCTGTTTGAACACAAATGTCTTAGAATAGATTTAGTCTAAGTATTGAATCCCAAGCAATCATACCCTACCCTTCTAGGCACATAGTAGGTGCACATTAAACATCTGTGGAATGATTGGAAGGACCCTGGAGCAAGCATGTTTTAAAATAGAACAGTATTTTTAAAAAGAACAGCAATGTTTTCTGGACTTGTAGATAATTGCCTGTGATAGTTATAAGAGGAAATTAAGGTTTGAAAGTGAGATCTTAACACTAACTGGAGAATTATCTGTGGTGTCCTCATGGTCCTGTAGTGTGAGACCTGTCTCCAGTTCTATGAGCTCTGTGAAAATCTGTGGAAACACCAGCAACAATCTCAGAAGTCTGGCCTCTGTATAGTTCTGACCTCAAGGTGTTATCAATTTCACCTAACTCGATCTCTAGCCCTCTTTCCTTTCCTTCCTTCCTTCCTTCCTTCCTTCCTTCCTTCCTTCCTTCCTTCCTTCCTTCCTCATATGATATATATATATATATATATACACATATATATATATTCCTCATATTATATATATATATATATATATATATATATTCATTGCATTTTTGCTGCCACCTCTTGTCTTAAAGTGGACATTCCTTCCGGTTTTTGATAGTTTTATTCAGATGACTTCTGTGGACTCCAAGAGTGAAAAGACTGGACAACGATTGAGTTTTAGATTAGTAAGTTCATTTCAGCATAATATGGTTCCTTTACAGATAGGTGTCTAAAACAACTTGCATCCTGAATAGCAATGATAGACTCTTCCTTTATGTGTTGTGTCTAGTAAATACTCAGTGAACAACCCACGAATCAGTGATCAAAGAAGGTTGCACCTGATAGGCATACAGAGAACAAAACAAGAATCTACAGAATCCCTCACATGTGGAGAATGCATGATTTACCTGGAGAACACTATAGTCCAAGCCCATTTCAGGGATTCCTTTGTCCTCAGAGATTCCTCATTACATGGATCCCCATGTCATTTCCAGTTTTACAAGTAGAAAGATGGTCTGAAGAGGTATGAAACCTCAGGTGACTAGCACACAGAATAGCAACTGACCCAGTGACACCTAAGCCTGCCAACCACGATGCCACTCAAGAGAAAGAGCAGGAGAAATGAACAAGCAGACTCCTTGTCAGCAGACTGTGGCTCCGGGAAACAGAAGTGGAAGATCTGTAAAGGGTAGAGGACCACCAAAACAAACCAGAAAAAGGGCAGAAGAACCAACAGAGACGCTCCCCAGTTTACTGATAAAGAAGCGGCAGCTTGGGAATTCGCTCTCATCTTCACGAGCTTTGAATTCATCACTTAGGCTCGGGACGTCACTTTCCTCAAATATAAAGTACTGCTTATAGTCTCCTTGTCTCAAGACTGTCACATGATCTAATCATGGCGTTTAGCACCTAACATGACATCACCAGGCCTTTACTCACAGCCATTAATTTATGAATGGTGGAATCCATAAGTTAAGGAGAAAACTCTATCAAATACTACATATGTACTTACATATAGAAATATATAAAATGTGTTTATTTAAATGTTTGTACATACATGGGCATATACATACACGTAAAGAAGAAAATGCAACTTTAAGTTCAAGCATCTTTATTAGCCATGGCATACTTCTCTCCTTGTCCAAAGAAGAGAGCCGAATTCCCCATGCATTTGACCATCTGCGAATTTTAAACCTTCTGTGACACATTTACAAGTCCAGTGTTTTTTTGTCCCCAAAGCCCACTCTTTCTGCTTGAAGTGGGCAGGCAAGCTGCACACACGGCCTGGCAGAGCCCGGGTTCACTGTAGCTATGGGAAAACTGCCTGCAAAAACACTTAGGGAAAAAACATTGCATCCAATCTCAAAAATTAGTGTTAACTTCAGATGTTCAGATTTGAGTAGGGAAGGCTCTGGTCGACGAAAGACAGGGTCCAGTTATCTCACAGAATAACACAGTTGTAAATCTGAATAAAATTAAAAAGAGATCAAACCCTGTAGACAAATGCTTTGGCTAAATGCCCTCTCTTGTGATCTGAATACCAACTACTGTGTTGTATAGTCATTTATAAAGGGGCTTGGAGGTAGGCAATAGTGTGGGGGGGAGGGTCATTAATTTCAGCCCACCCAGAAAGGTGTTAACTATGCCCCATCCTTCTGGCTAGATGATAATTAAGCCGCCTCTTTTGTGCCTCCCCAGAGGAGGCATATATACTGTATTACTCTACAGCACTGTTAGTACAGTGTGATTGCAGTGAATCAAATCTTGTTTATCCTAAGGATGGGGTGGGCTTGCCCAGCTAGGGGTTTTATTTTTAATTGGGGTTCACAGCAGACTGAACAACCTCTTAGCTGAAAATTCTGGATAGCTCTGGGGGCACATTTGGTTAACCCTCTCCCTGCTGATGCCTACCACCCTTCCCAGGGATTGCTGAATTTCATCCACAAAATCCGTTTGATCCCACAAAAGACATACTAAAATATATTTTTCTGAAGAACCTATATAATTTGAAGGAGACTCCCAGAGTAAACATTGGGATTTACTTTTGTGACTTTGGGCTAAAAATGTATTGTTATTCTCCACTAAACATTTTCCAGATTCATTTTGCACATTGAGATTTGGGGTCCTGAAAATGTTTCAAATGACTCACGTAGAACGTGAGGACATTAGTTAAGGAAGCAACGACTAGGTTCTGCCAGTAGATGTTGACTGGCAACGTGTGGTTTCTGTTCTGATGACATCCATGCAGTTACAGGAGAAAGAGAAGACTGTGCCATGGATTTTTAATTTTGACCAGGGCCATCATCTGGTATTTGCTAGGAAGGCATCATTTAGAACTCTAAGGTTCTGTTTACTTTCTGCCTGAAGTGGGCAGCCAAGCTGCACACATAACCTGGCAGAGCCCATTAGGGTCAGCATCACAGGGAGGACTCTGTGCTTTGTAGTGACTTCTGGTACGCCCATGGTGGGTTTCAAAGCCTCTTCACAGAGTGACTCATGGGTGGTAGGCTTCAGTGTCTCTTTATTCACTGACTCATGGGTGATGTACCAGAGTGGGAAGAACAAAGGTTTTGAAATCAGAGTCGGTTCAACTTTTTCCCGAAACTCAGTGTGATTATAAAATTAAAAAAGAAATATAAGGCTGGGATAATAGAACAGTTAACCAAGTGTTTCCATTGCCCCAAAGGGGTTGTGTGTTCTGTTGCCCAGTACCTGGGTGCCACATACTTATAATTCCAGTGCTGCAAGGCAGAAGCCAGAAGATTTCTAAAGCTTGTGAGCCAGAGAAAACTAGCCTATGGATTTTCTTTCTCAGAGGCAAGATTCACACCACTGAGCAACCCTGTCTAAAAAATACATGCCCCACCTAATCACAGCCACATAGGCAGAGAGAGAGAGAGAGAGAGAGAATCCAAAGGGACATAAGTTTTGTCAGCACTTAGTAGCATATCAAATAAAAATTGAACAGGAATTTCCTGGCAACTTGCAAGTATACAGTTCATATATTTCTTATAGCCCTCACTCATGAACAGGACACCTGAATCTTACCACTTCCTTATATGTATATGTTTTGGAGGAAGAGATGTCACAGATTTATCTCTGATACCTTCTGATGAAGAGCTCAATGAATGTTCATTGAACAAGTGCCAGTAGCCCAAATGGGGTCTAAGTAATGTTTCATTAGAAAGCAGACTTGGCCAGAATAGACTCTATCCTATGAGTAATGATTAAAGAGGATTCAAGGATGGTCATTTGTTATCAAAATGCAATAGAACATGCTGGCTCCAGGGTTCAGAGGGTAAACTGACTAAGAGGAGATAGAACTATTTGCCATGATGGAAATGCAGTTAATTTGGGAGGATGAAGTAAGTGACCCAAGGTTTAAATGGGACCAAAACCAACAAGCAGGTTTCCCCTGGAGCAGAAAAACAGGAAAAGATTTTTGTATTGGGTTCAATGGTTAAAATAAATGTGACATAGAAAGATGCCTGGGTGCACTGTGGAAAGGCATGGTTTAAGTACAGACAGGGTCACTTTCTGCAGCTCAGAAAGGAAGTGATTATGAATGATCACCCCCCCCCCAAAGAGACAACTGACAAACAAAAATTCACAATAATTTCATATATTAAAGTAGGTTTGGAAATAGGGTACCTTGCATATAGAACTTACGCTTCAATAGAGATAACACAGAGACCAAAGTACATGACTAATATTCAACACCCTTTTCCACTTCTCCATAGGAATGAACAGGAATCACTTTGTCATCTTCAAAATTGGAAATTATGATCAGTTTGAATTAGAAATTACACATGATTTGACTTTTTAAAATAAATAAATAATTTTGGAAGGTAATAAAGCATTTAAGCTGGTATTTAAATATAATAAATTCTAGACTCTCAGTATTTTCCAAGTGAGAAAGCACACCCAAATATGAGGGTTCTCACTTCTTGGTGTGGCAAGCAACCTGACACTGGGTATTAATATTTAAGATTTGAGAGAGGAACATGTTTGTACCACAGTGAGATGACATTCAGACATCCATTATGTACTTTTAAAAGATAGAAAGATAGAAAGAAAGAAAAAGAAAGAAAGAGAGAAAGAAAGAGAGAAGAGAAAGAAAGAAAGAAAGAAAGAAAGAAAGAAAGAAAGAAAGAAAGAAAGAAAGAAAGAAAAGAAGAGGATGTACTAGGGAAAGGGGGGTAAAGAAGGGACTGCCTAAAGCAAGCTCAAAATTTAATTGGTACAAAACAAAAGGAAGAATTATATGTGGGTCAAATCAGACCTTGGAAGGAGCTGATAAATGGGAAGGAAATGCAAACGCTGTCTTTAGAAATGAAGTGCAAAAGCAACCTGCTTGCTTCTGGAAGAGAAGATATGTATGCACATTAAGAATAATGAGACATTTCTTTTAAAAATGTACACCAGAACCAGAACAATTTCTTCAGTTGTAAAAAGCAGAGCCGCAAGCAAAGGTACAAGGACAGGGAGTGTTCTGAGCAAGTATCAGAATGCATTTAGGGATACAATCCCTCTGCTCTCTTCAGTGCTGTGAAATTAGTAGCAATGTATCTACATACAAATATAAACAGAGCCAGGACAAAGTCTTTAAAAAACCAAAAAAAAAAAAAAAAACCTGTCTTTTTACTTACTATTTTCTTCTGTTTGTATTCATTATAGAAATGGGCTGTGTATTCAGTTCCATGATCTCTGGAACTAGCCTCGAACACAGAAAGCAGCAGTTTCTCACATGCCATTGTTGTGACTTATGTCCGTGATTCAAAAGACATAAAGTCTACCATTTTGCCCTTTGTGAGGTCTATAACTTAGTCTATATACTTCAGTAACAGTCCATTCGTGTTGGAGATTCTCTATTTGTAAACTCATCATTTTACCGAGTAAAGTTCTATTCCAGTTTGACTTCTTCCTCCCCAGCAGCTTCTGGCAGCTACTGTTCTACCTTCTATTTGTTTGATCTTGACAACATTGCATGTATCATACCAACAGATGCACATAGCATCCGGTCCTTCAGGGCTAGCTGGTTTCCCTCGAGATCCTGTCTTCAAGGTATATTTGGTAGGGTGAGTCAGAGTTTTCATCCTTCTAAAAGCTGAATCATATTCTACATTCTGCATTTCACTTATTGATTCATAGGGCAGAGGATACTTGGATTAGGGAATATGTTTTTGGCTTGAATCGATGTGTGAATATTTGAATAAATCAAGATGAGCAATGACTGAACTGGAAAGTACCCATCCCTCGGAGGAAACCAAGAGATCCGGTCTAACCTCTCATTCCCCAGCTCTGCAAACTTGGTTACAGCGGTCTCTCTTAGTGAGTGTTATTTATCTGTGAGAAAGGAAGAGGGAATAAAATAAAAAGCTAATCAAAATATAGCTACTGACCCTGTTTCTGCCAAGGGGCAGAAGAAACCGAGGTGAACATTTCCTTCAGGCCAGTCTCAGTGAGGTGAAGACAGAGCATGAAAGATTCCTAATTACCAGAGTACACTCTGGCCCCTTTCAAACTCTACCCATGCAAGGGCCGTAACTCATGGACAGAGTGGCATAATAAGATTTCCTTCAGTAAAATGGCAGGCATTCACATTTATTTGCTATTTGATGATATACTGCTTATAGAGAATGGACTCAGAGAAATTTACCTCTAATCTCCTGGATTTATATATCTATAACAATTCTTACAGGAGTACAAGCTCTTATCTTATTGGAGAAATTTCAATGGAAGTTTAAGTACAAGACAGACCTGTCATGCCCAGGGAGTCTCCTAGTACCATGTTATAAGCTGATGATATTCTGTTGCCCACAAGTTGAACATTGTGTCCATGGAAAAATGTTCTCCTTGAAGCTCAAACCCTTGTCTATTTGTCTCACTATCTTGGCCTAAAGAGATCTCCATTATTTGAGGAGGCTGGGGTACCCACAGCTTAACTTAAATACAAATGGGGTGGACAAGTCAAGTATTTAGGATTATTTTATCCAGCCCCTCTCCTGCCCATTGCCTGATCATCTCTAAAATAGGCAAGAGACAGCAAGCTACCTCAGTTTCCAAATATGTCAAACAGAGCACTGGGCTTTATTTCAACAAGTGCCTCGTGAGCAGCAGATGAAAGCTACTCTGAGAGCGGCCATATTTCTTATTATTACTCTGCCATCAGTCACCACCAAAGCCCTCAAGTGTTTGATGTGGTTGCCTAGAAGCAGGGGTTCTCAGCCCTGGCTTGAAAGGGGACTACAGTACATAAGTAGTTAACCCTTGCCCTGCTGAACAGCCAAATAAGAGCCTACACATATCAACATTTTCTCCGTGCTGCCAAGCAAAGATGGGCAGTTATTTTTCCTTGCAAGCTCCGTGCTTGAGATCAGCTCCACTTAAAAATCAAAGTGTTGCAGAGATTATAAGGGAAAAAATTATAGGAAATAAAGCTGAACTTGCAAAGCCAGTCTCGTTTCACAGGTTTCTTTGCACAGTTTAAAAACCTGATCCTATGTTTGAACTACTGGTTAACGTAAGTTTACAGGAAAGTTACAAATTTGAGTAATGAGAACCTGAAAGCATTCATGCTTGCTGCAAGCATGCATAGTCTCGGGCTACAGCATGAAGAATATTTCCATTTCTATATGTACAGCTGCCCCTATAGCCAAACAGCTCAGAGACTTATTTTCTTTATTCGTTTTTAAGAATAGAGATGATTCACAGAATGCAAAAACACACTGACTATAGTCTTTTGAACCCCCTGTACTAGGTTCTTACATCTCTCTACTGTTCCTTTAACTAGCGATGGTTTGGTAACACCAAATTTTATCTTCTCAATTTATGGGTAAGAAATGAAAGAAATAAGTAGAATATTAGAAATGATAAAGGACAGGGAAGATAAAAATTAACAAACAAGAGAGCATGCTTGCTAAATCTACATGAGGTGGCAACTTGATCTTTAGAGCTCTGAGAGTTAAATATATAGATATTTTTTTTCTTTTAGACATTTCAGCCTAATGTTAAAAACGAAGCATTCACTTATTTGGGAGTGGGTGGTTTTCAGAGAAAAAGAAGGGGGGGTTATAATTTAGTAATTGGAGAAATAAAAGATGCCTTTCCAACCTGGCATTAAAAATCTCTAATAAAATAGGGAAAATGAAGGTCTAAGATGACAGTCTTTATCAAAGTGTTTATAGAGACATTATATGTTCCCGTAATTGTTTAGGCCAGTGAATTAATGAATCGTCGCTGTAAGTCTCCATTTGAAATGATTTTGATGGTGTCTGCTGCTCGGCTGCTTTGGAAAAAGCCTGTTGTCTGCCGCTCCAGAGAAGGGCCTTGAACCCTGCCATTCAATCCCTTTCAGCCGATCAGCTGACTCTAATTGCCAGAAAGCGCAGGAGACCCCGGAGCCTGATTGTTCCTCGACCTCCTTTGAGGTTTGGAGGCATGAAAAGAAAAAGGGGAAAAAAAGCTCCTTTTGATCTTCTGTCTCTCTCTCTCCCTCTCCCGCTCCTTCTCTCTTCCTTTTCTTGTCTGCCCACTCCTACTCTAAGAATGACACATTTCTTTATAAGGCTTCTTCTCCTTCTTCTAAGGACAATAATTAATAAGGCCTTTATAAAATGAGGCTTGAATTGGTGTCACCTCAGGGGTGGTCCAAGGCTCTGAAGTGAAACCTCGGTGGGCCCAGGCCTTGTCTGGCCTCTGCACAGGTCAGGTTTAAATACCCTGACCCCAATTTTCAGTCTCTTTCCCTAATGAGGCGATTCACACAAGGATACAAAATTATACGAGGAGAGAAAACAGACAAAAGAGCCAAGGTGTAGCTGACATCACACTGGCCACATTTTTATTATTGTCTTTGTGTCTGTGACATCACAGCTGTGTATGTCCTTCTGGCAAAGCTCTCTCACTCGGTTCCTATGGTGAGCTTCAGAGAATGACTTCACAGACCCCAGCAAGTCGCCTGCCGCTTGACAAGCTCAGAAAGGAGTGGCCCTAGCTGCGCAGGTTGACCACTGGCGGGTTCCTTCTCCAACTCCCTGTGTTAGGACAGAAGTCCCCTGAGTTTCTGCACCAGTGGATTCTGTCAATCGCTTAGATAAAATGGCATTATTTGTATCCATATAATTTTACAGGGCTTATCGCGTTGACATCCAGAGTTTAAAACGTTCTACTGTGCATGCTATCTGTCCTAAATCTGGTGAGACTCGGGGCTGCCTTTGAATGTCGCAGGCTGAGAACGCTGCCTCTTGCCGCAACCTCTAAGAGACTTTTAGAATAACCGGGTGACCTTAGTAAATTACGGGAGTACTTTGTCCCAGAGTTACTAATAGGGGAGATGACCTGATGAATTCTATATTTTTAGCTCATAACATTTTTAAAGTAATAAAACGTTGAGATTTTGTAGAGAGAAAGGCGGACAGCAAGTTAGTAGATTGGTAGGTAACACAGATCAATCTCTTTGTCCTGGTTAGTGTGTCTTATCGCATGCTATATATTTCTATTGATTTTTAGAAGGTTTCTCTATTCAGAAAGAATTAAAAATAACAAGAAACACCTACCTTAGAATTTGATTAATAAAGATTGCCAAGTTAAAAATAGAAAAGGATGCTGAGTCCAGAAAAAAGAAACAAGTCTTAAAAAAATGCTTTAAACCTATTTGTACAAAATGAAATGGAATGCTATGATTTTACCCTGAAAATCTCTACATTTGACAAGTGGGTAGATATTTTAAATTTCTACTTATGAAGAATAGATTCATATGTGAGCAAAAGTAATCACCAAATATAAAAGGATCCTCACACATTAACTTCGTATAAATACAGGTAATTAAATATGACCCATAAGAACCACTAGCTCTCCATAATGAAAGAATGGAAAATACATAAGAAATAATAGATTTTATGATGACATAGTTGATCCTTAATTACATTTATCTAACCAGAAATGCAGTCCAGCATCTGCCTCTGGTCACACTGTTTGGTTTCAGATCTCTGTTCACCTATGTCAAGGTGGTCAAGAAATTGTTTTAAGGGTCAGGAAAAAAAGAATTGTCAGTGTACAGATTTTGAGAAAAAAAATGATAGAAAGGAAAGTTTTAAAGGGAGAGAAAGCAAGGTCTCCCATCCCAGGCACGTAGTGATGGCGAAAGACTGTTTTGTCTGAGTAAGTCTTGTCCTTTGAAAGGCTGTGCTTGATGAGCTCCTGACAGAGTGATACCTGTCATCTCAGGATCAAACACGACACAACAAGGACAGGACCTTCAGGAGCGTCGTCTTTCTGGTTTGACCACTGACTGTGTTTAAGGTTGTGATACACTACACCCAGATCACTTCAGACTGGCAGTGGTCCTCAGCCTTCCTACTGCTGAGATCATTTTATAGAGTTCCCCATGTTGTAGTGACCCCGACAAAATTATTCTCATTGCTGCTTCATAACTGTAATTCTGCTATTGCTATGAGTTGTGATGTAAATATTTGTGTTTTTTGAAGATTTTAGAAGACTTCTGTGAAAGAGTCCCTGATGCCTTAAAGGGGTTGTGACCCACAAGTTGAGAACCACTGTGTTAGAGCCATCTATCAAACAAGGAACTGGTACAGGGAAGAGATCTTAGCTGTTTCAAAACATTAAGGGCCAGTTGTTACTGCAGCACCAGTCTATGCTGATACATAACAAAACAAAACAAAAAAAATCTCAGAGGATTGAGCTGAGCCAGAGAGTTCTGCCTCACATTGAAGTGAATAACACAAGAAAATTCCTGGGACTTAAGGCTCAGAAGTTGGTTGCTAGTGAGTTGGTATCGGCGGTACACATAGATGCTGATTAAAAGAAAGAGAAACAAACAAACAAGCAAAAAAACCCCAAACTAGAAATAGCTTCTATGAATAAAAATAAATAAATTAATTAATTAATTAATTAATTAATAAAGCAAGCAAGCTTAAACTCCCTCTTACTCTGCTCTGGGGCCTTGAATTTGGAAAGGTATGTCTTCTGATCTATAGCTCAAATTGTTAAATTGTGAGGGATTACCCCCACCTCCAAGGTCTGAAAAAGGAGTTTCCAAGGTACAAGCCCTCTCATTTCTGCTTTCTTCACACACACAGCTACTGGGAAGGACCCTGACCCCTGGCCTTATTAGCGAGACACTAACCCAATGAGCCACCAGCTGCACTCTGAAAGCCCACGTGCACTCGGGCTGCGTATTGGTCTCATTGTTACAAGACATCCCATTCATGTCTGATCATTCGTCAACATAGTGCCATGAGTTATTCTTATAGGCAGTAGAAAGTTTCACTGAAACAATTAGAGTTTTAAAAATGAATTGTTCCTTGACAATGGCTCTTTACCTTGAGATGTTTATAACTCTTCTTTGCTTTTATGGTTTTAGTCAGTGTTTCAATGTCACTAATAACTTCCCATTTAAAAATTGTCTTCTTAAGTCTTCACATACATTCAGAATCTTCTATGTAATCAGTGGTAGAAAAGACAGATCACAGGATTTCTCAGTTCATGGCTCTTCCAGTTGTACTGTGCCTGTGCTAGTTACCCAGCAATGCCACTAATTGAACTGGAGTAAGGTCTGAAGTTCTGTTTCTTTATCTAGTAGCTGAGTGACATGGATGCTACTGTGCCCAGACCATTCTGTGAACACTCAGGGCCAGGGCCAGTTTCTCAACATTCTCTAATTTATTTAACCTATCTATAAGTGTGTTTAAGGGCATTCACCCTAGAAGGTGGGAGAAGATCAATAAAATCAAATATTGACTCCCTTATAACTGCATCTCAAGCAGGAAAAAAAACAAAAGCCCAAGAAGATTGGACCTAAGAATGCTTCTGCTGTGATAACCAAGGAAAGAAGTGTGAACTATATTTATTTGGGATACTGGAAGAGGCATTTGAGGAGTCTATTTTGCTACCCAAATTCTGAACGCTACTTGTTTCCTTACCCCTTATCCTATGTAGGTGTATCAGAAAAAGAACAAGCCATCCCAGAATAATGAGCAGTTGTGTCTGTGGATGTCAAGTTTGGGCTGTATTTCTTCAGTGGCTAGCATCTCAGAGAAGAGTAGATGTCAGAAATATCCACCCATCTCTGTAGAGAGGCTTGCTGATGGAGACGATTAAAAGCAATGATTGACAGATTAGAAATCCTTAGCAGTATCAAGAGGAAGTGAAGAAAGTAATCAAAAGGCAAAGGGTAAGTCTCAGTGACAGAGTTTTTTAGGTTTTTTGTTTGTTTGTTTGTTTGTTTTTTCGTTTTTTGTTTTCTGTTTTGTTTTGTTTGGTTTTGTTTTTGCAAGAGATCCCAGGGCTCAGTTTTTAGGGGTATAGAATTAGCAGATGATTGATTGAATAAGTGAATAGTTTTTAAAGACAAAGTTTTACAAAGTCTGATTTCACATGCCTGTAATATGCCTGAAATCCTAGCATTTGGGAGGCTGAGGAAAAAGAATGAGTTTAAGCATAGCCTGTTTTCATAGTGACTTCAAAAGCAGTCAAGGCTACAGAGTCCCTGAAAATAAAGGGAAGAATGAAAGAAAAAAGATGAGCAATTGTTAAAATCAGAAGAAAAAAAAAGCAAATCAATGAAATGAAAAGAAGGATCAAAAACTAGATGGGTTTGAAGCAGGCCAAGGTGAATCAGTAAATGGCAGTTGCTGTCACACCTGCCCACAGTCCTTTGCCTGAATTTGTAAGGTCAAATGGTTACAGGAAGTCAGACTGAAAAGCATCTGGTAGCCCCAGCTGGTAACCTGTATTTAGTTCTTAACTAACTCAATTAACTCCACATTTCTTGCATAAAAGTATGGCTACTTGCTATAAAGAGAAGAGAATTGGTGGCAGACCCATAGTAGTGCCTGCTCAAGCCATGACATATCATAGATTGCAAAAGTTCTTGCAGCTTTAAGCTGTTTGAAATTACGCATGAAGGATCATACAGTTTTGGTGACTGTAATGAAGATCCTGGGGATATTTTATGTTATGCACAATGGAAGATAGATACATTTCAGAAGAGTATTTATCTCCACTACTTGTTGCATGGCTACTCTGACAAACACATGCATATCTATTCACTACATATTCAGCAGCCACAGACTGAACAAAGGATTCTATCCAAGTCCAGCTTGGTGAGCCAATGAGTTTATTGGAGTTACTTACAGGAATGTAGGTGACTTTCAAAAAGCTATACTGGAGGAAGTCCACTGGGTGACTTTGGGGCAGTAACATAAAAGACCCAACCCAACCAATTGTTTATCTCCACTACAAGGCAATTGGATCCTTGGGGGCCGGTGTTGTGTAGGTCTTATGCCCTCCCTCCTGCCAGGAGAGAATGTTAATTAGCCTAGTCTGGGGAAGGTCTCCTGTGGGTTTTCACAACTGTTCTCCTTCAAAGCCACAGTGGTCATGTGGAACCTGGAGGGAACACATAGATCACATAGATCATGCTGCCTGCCACAGAGTCCCGCCTCCAGCACATTCCAATCCCTTACATTTTAACTGGATCCACTAATTTCTTTGAAATTTTCAAAAACTTCCCTGATGTACTTATTTCTGTGGTCTGTTTAATGTAACAACCTCTTATTGATTTTATACTGCTTACAGTTCTAAGAATTTTTGCTCCACGCAGTCACAAGATACCTTTTTGGGGGAAACTGCTGTGTGTGCATGCGTGTGTACACACATACACTTTAAAATGTTTGTTTCTGGTGTAAAAAGTCAAAGAAGTAAGTGGAACGAGAAATACATAAAAATGTGCACATAAGAGCAGAGAGGTGTGAAGAACTATTAACTATTAAGATTTTAAACAAACTTCTCTCAGTTCTATGTAAATGAATCCCCTAATGCAAGGTTATTACGACTATATTTTTTTTAACAAAAAGAAATCACCCTGGTGTCAAAGTACAAACTTTATAATTCTCTTTTCACCCTCGCCAACTCCCAGCAACAGTGTCAAACTTAATTAACTTGTGGCTTAACCACATTTACAGTGTTCCTGGGCCAGTTTCTATTAAATGAGTGACTCAAAGCCAGGGTCAAAGTTACTTTTCTTCCCCTGAGTGAGTCACAAAAAAGTACTTTTTCTGGGTAGGTAGACATAAAATCGGTGAAAGTATGCAAAGTCACTGATTTTGTAATGGTTTCTCTTCAAAAAGAAAGGTCTTGAAATGAGTTTTCTCCCTTGAATTTCCCAAAGGAATATGAGAGAAATAGCAGTGGAGTCACAGTCTGGGAAGAAGGAGTCCACCTTGGTGGCCCTCTCCCTTTGTGTTCCCAACACAACGGAGAGAATGCAGAATCGGAGCTCTAGATTCTAGTCTGCCTTGAAGTGCTTGCATGAGGGTGTACTCCAGTGGAAAGTGTTGTCATTATTGCATTCAGGGTGGAATTTCATAAAAAACAGTAAATGTTTAATTGTATACCCTTTGCTTTCAGTGAGGATACTGATGCGATGACACTTCAGGAGAGATTCAAGGGTTATTGCAAAAGGGCAAATATACAAATAAACTTGAACTCTTAATTCGCACATTCAAGGACACAATTTCCTCCATATCCATGATCCCCACAGAAACCACATGCTCATGGCAGGATGCCCAATTTCCACAAGATTATAATACACGGGGAAATCCTCCCTCCATTAGGCTCCAGGGCAATGTTGGTTTGTTCCCCTTCCTGTGGTCTAAACTATACAAGTTGCATCTTCCACAAACAAGGAGAACAGACAACCACCATCAGCAGCAGCATTGAAGCAATGAAAATGTTTGTAACTTCAGTTGTTCTCATTACAGTCAAGTGGGAGAAAGCACAGCTCAAAGAACTGGGTAGTTTTGCTACAGCTGTTTAATCCAGGAGCCAGAACTCTCTATTGGACTACAGATATAAATATTAGAGATGAAGCAACTTGCAAATGCTCTCACGCTATGGAAGCTGCATAATAAAGGAGCCATGCAGAGAAATGTGCCTAGGAAGTGTATGCTATGGTTTGTGCATGAACACTGTGGTTCATTTGGAGAGCATGTATGTAGAATCTTACATGCTTACCCCCAGAGTAAACACAGAGCTACGAACAGAAAAAAAAAAATCGCAATACCCTGTGCCTCCTTGTGAGGTCACTCACTGCTAATGAGCACCGTAATGAGCACAGAGATTCTCACAGATTAGGCACCAGCCTGCTAATGCTTAGCCACCAGGGTCCCCTCCAGGGAAGCTACTTAGACCAGAGCCTAATAAAGACATCTGTGCATGTCTCCACTCACATGCAGCTCCTAAAGAAGCATTCGTTTCTATGGATTCCTTTTTATATTTTCTAAGGATCTTGCACATTAGAAAAGGTCTAAGTGACCGTTAACTGTAACATTTCACATTGTTTTGTTTAGATGAACCATTATTTTCTGATCATTTATTTTTTTCTTCGATTTTTCCATAGACTTTCTTAAAAATGAAATATGTGTTTTTCTCTCCATTCTTCTCTCCATTCTTCAAGTGATAGGTAGGCAATGGTAGTGTCTCTGGTTGTACTCATCATATGAAACAGATCTCCATGTTGAAATATTCAGCCTTTAAAATATTGGCTGCAAAGTAAAACTCACCCTTGGGCACATTCTGAACTGCCTTAATCATTACACAGAATAAAAGACCCAAAATTTTCTACATTGATATGCTGAAACATGTCATGAATATAATTTCAAATGTATTTAATTGGAAGATTACATAGGTGTTTCCTTGAAAAATATAGACAGTGGTATATTAGAGTGTATGGTATACAACATTATGGGTAAGCACCTACAGAGTTTATCCTTTGTGAATTACAAGCACATTTCATTGGGATTAGGATACTCCTTAGGCTGTCTTCTTTCTTTCAACCACGACCATTTCAGCACAAAACAGAAAGTTGGCACAGTTCAGTTAAAGATCAATGGTCAGATTGCAGGAACAATTATGCTTGGTGCATAGAGCAGAGGACAGTTATAACGCATCTTATTAAAATTTGCTAGCACTCTTGGGACAATCAGACATATGTGTGAGTGACTGGATGGGTAGATGGATGGATGGATAAGAAACCTGAGGAAAATATAGATTTTACTTATTTGAGTTCTGTTTTAGCATTTTGACAAATACATAGTACAAATCTAAAACCCTTAAAAGGTAACATAGTTGATTATAGGCATGCAGGCAATACAGAGTAGTTGGATTTCCAGTGACAGCTTTTCCTAAAACCTGTCTTCCAAAGTCATCTCTTCCTAGGGTCATCCGCCTAGTGCCTCTACTTAAGTGTAAATCTAATCTCCTCCAGCTTTCAACCCCACTGTGCCTCCACTTTCCTCTTTTATCCACTCTTTTTCTCTCTTCCCTTCTTACTGCTTATGCGTGCAGATGGAAATTTTCCTTGCTTATTTCAACAGCTATATATCCCTGGAGATGATGGTAATGAACTCCAGGTAACCTCAACAGGAAAAGGCCATCAAACCCACCAAATCAGGTTTCCTGAGGTTTCATGAAGTGTACGGTTTTGATATACAGAACTTGGTGAGTTTTATTGAATACATTTTATCACCTAACTACCATTGGAATCAATTAAGCAAATTTCATGATCCAGACCAAAAAATGGCTCATGTTCCCTGGAGGAATTTCCTTGCTCTCCTTCCCCTCTGAAAACAACCCTTTGTTTGTTTGTTTGCTTGTTGTTGTTGTTGTTGTTGTTTGGATAGATCTGCCATAACAAGTTAGAAATATCTGGCAGGCTCAAACAATAGAAATGTGTTTTGTTTCCAGTTCTGAAGCTAGAAGTTCAAGTGCAAGGTGTTAATCCAGTTGATTTTCCTGAGTGTGTTCAGGGAAGGATCCATTGCAGACTTCTTGAGGCTTGCTGCATTTGGGCAAATAGAGATCTATAAGAATATCAGGGACATTAGGATAGGACTAACCTAATGACTTTACTATAACTTGTCTCTATAAAGTTCTTATTTATTGAAAAAAATCATAGTCTCATGCATTTAGGGTTCAGACATCAGCATCTTACTTTGGGGTCATGAGTGAAACACACATATCTTAAAAACAAATGCAATCTGCAGCCTTTTCTTCCTGGGTTCTCAATGGTACCATTTCTTTTAGAAATTCCCTCCATGGTGGGATTGCAAGCTTGTATAACCACTCTGGAAATCAATCTGGCGGTTCCTCAGAAAATTGGACATAGTACTACCGGAGGATCCAGCAACACCTCTCCTGGGCATATATCCAGAAGATGTCCCAACCGGTAAGAAGGACACATGCTCCACTATGTTCATAACAGCCTTATTTATAATAGCCAGAAGCTGGAAAGAACCCAGATGCCCCTCAACAGAGGAATGGATACAGAAAATATGGTACATTTACACAATGGAGTACTACTCAGCTATTAAAAAGAATGAATTTATGAAATTCCTAGGCAAATGGATGGACCTGGAGGGCATCATCCTGAGTGAGGTAACACAATCACAAAGGAATTCACACAATATGTACTCACTGATAAGTGGATATTAGCCCAAAACTTAGGATACCCAAGATATAAGATACAATTTGCTAAACACATGAAACTCAATTAGAACGAAGACCGAAGTGTGGACACTTTGCCCCTTCTTAGAATTGGGAACAAAACACCCATGGAAGGAGTTACAGAGACAAAATTTGGAGCTGTGACAAAAGGATGGACCATCTAGTGATTGCCATATCCAGGGATCCATCCCATGATCAGCTTCCAAACGCTGATACCATTGCATACACTAGCAAGATTTTGCTGAAAGGACCCAGATATAGTTGTCTCTTGTGAGACTATGCTGGGGCCTAGCAAACACAGAAGTGGATGTTCACAGTCAGCTATTGAATGGATCACAGGGCCCCCAATGGAGGAGCTAGAGAAAGCACCCAAGGAACTAAAGGGAACTGCAACCCTATAGGTAGAACAACAATATGAACTAACCAGTACCCCGGAGCTCTTGACTCTAGCTGCATATGTATCAAAAGATGGCCTGGTAGGTCATCACTGGAAAGAGAGGCCCATTGGACCTGCAAACTATATGCCCCAGTACAGGGGAACCCCAGGGCCAAAAAGGGGGAGTGGGTGGGTAGGGGAGTAGGGGGGTGGGTGTGGGGGACTTTAGGGATAGCACTGGAAATGTAAATGAGGAAAATACCTAATAAAAAAAAGAAATTCCCAATTTTGATTCATAGACCAAAGTTTATTCCATTTTTATCATTAAATAATGCTTTATAATGTGAATCTGCTAAAGTTTTCATATGTTTGTAAGTTGAATATGAGTTAATTTTAATTTCTTTTAAAAAAGTGTGTGTGTGTGTCTGTGTGTGTGTGTGTGTCAGTGTGTTTGCATGCAGATATTTGCCTTCCTGAATTTGTGTAAATTAGGTCCATTTGGGAGCCCACAGTGACCTAAAGAAGGTATAATTCTCCTGGCAGTAGAATTATAGGCAATGAGATCTTTCATGCTGGTGTTGGGAACTGAACCTGTACTTCCTGCAAAAATAACAAATGCTCATAACTGCTGATCTATCTCACTAGCATCATGGATTTTCATTCATATATATGTTTTTCAAGTGATACACACACACACACACACACACACACACACATACACACATATATATATTAGATAGCCCTGGGGCTAATTATAATTGATGTTAATTCTGTTCTCTTGTGAGTGGTTGCAAACAAGAACTCAGGTGATTTTCTGTAAGCCTGCTTCCCACCTTAATTTGTAAAATAAAGGAGAGCTAGTGATTAGGCAGATAAAAGGGAAGGTAGAGCTGAAGGTGAGAGAGAAGAAGAGAAAATGGAAGAGGAAGAGGACACATAGGAGGAGGAGGAAGAAGAAAAGCAGAGCAGAAGCACATGACCTGTAGAAACTGCAAGTTCTAAGGGGTCTCATAGATGTGGAAGATGGTAGTATGGTGACAGATCTGCCCAATCTAGGCGCA
Organism: Mus caroli; assembly: GCF_978045245.1. Taxonomy (NCBI): domain Eukaryota; kingdom Metazoa; phylum Chordata; class Mammalia; order Rodentia; family Muridae; genus Mus; species Mus caroli. The sequence goes on along the minus strand of NW_028227263.1, from coordinate 77,342,418 downwards.
CAACATGTATTCATATTAATTGAGTTGTGTTTTCATTGCCGGTGCATATTTGGGATGGAAATTTACCGCAACAGAAGACATATTTACAAACAAATTATATATATAGTAAATATGCCTTCAGCAGTTTAAGTTGAAGATATGGATCATACATGTAAGTGTTAAATGTTATTAAAACAGTTTAACTGTTTTCTTATTCCTCAGTCCCCTTAACAATGAAAGTGAGCTCCATGGTATCATATCATCACTAGAACTTTATCCTATCCTTTTTTCTTAATTTCATCACTGTTGTAGATAGGCCATGATATTTCATTTTGCTAGTAATTTTCTGGACAACATTTGATGTGTATATTCCTTTGTTGAGCTTTTATTGGATTCTTAGCTCTTTTGTTGAGAAGCAAGGGCCCTTTCTAAAGTCTGGATACAAAGCCCTTGCAAATACATGCTTTCTGGCAGTCTGTATTTTTTTTTCCATTTTTCTTAATATCTTCTAAATAGAAGAGAAAGCAGTTTTAATGTGTTGTTCTTGTCACAGAACTAGAAGAAGAATGCAAGCTCTTCTTTGTAAATGGTCACAATAAACTTTATTAATTCTCACTGTTGTCTGAAATTTTAATATGAAGTATAATAAGAATTTTGCTTGAGTGAGCTTTATTTCATGTCAAGGATTCCTAAGATACCCTGAATGTCTGTTTTCAGTTGCTTAACTTCCATTAACGTTATATCATGTCAACCCTCACTTGGGGTTCATTTTCTGCCTCTTTATCCTCTATCTTCTTTTCTTTACTCTGCAGACACAGTGCTATATCACAGCCCAATCTGAGTTGGCAGGCACTATGTAGTCATTGCTATCTTCAAACTCCAAGCAATCCCTCTGCATAAGTCTTCTCCGTGTTCAAGTGTTGAGATTGTAGACGTGAGCATCTATACTTGGATCCCTACTTGAACACTGTTCTCTGGTTTACTCAATCATATTATCTCAAGGGCTGGGACAATAGGTTGGTAGTTGAACACTTGCTTAGTATGAATGAGGTCCTGAGTTCATTTTATTCGCCAGTCCCGAAGTAGAAAATCTACTGCATCTGTAAAATCTCTCCAACATTTTCCTGTGGCCAAGTCTCAAAGTGCTACCTGTTCCATTGTCTCATCTCTCTTTCTCTCAAAAGTATAGATTCACACTTAAAATGATTCTGGACATCAAGATGGTAGTTCAGGGCCTGAGGCCCCCTTAGAATGGGCCTCCTTGTGTGAAGCCACTCTGTTTGCTAATATTGTCTATCCTCACTTTAACCAGAATAGTCTTCTCTCATTATTTCCTTTTGTAGCTCCCAAATTCTACCATCTCTTTCTATATACAGCTCAAATGAAGCCTTGGCTTATTCTCAGTCATATATATTGAGTAGATCTTTTCTCAGCTTATCATTGATGGAAAGCAATCGCCATCTTTGTTACAAGGTTTTGACATAAACAGTATTCCTGAATATATCGAGAGAAAGAGAGAGAGAGAGAGAGAGAGAGAGAGAGAGAGAGAGAGAGAGAGAGAGAGAGAGAGAGAACTTTTTACAAATTAATATGTTCATAGTCACTTAGGTTGCTTTCCTATTTCAGCCTACTTGGAAAGTGCTTTAATGGCCATCAGACATTTGTCTTTTTGGCTCATTACCTTTGGGCATATAAGAAGTAATGGGATTGCTGGTTCACATTTGGTGAGTAATGTCACTTCCTGTGTGACATCAGCAGACACTTGGAAATTCTACAACACACATGAAGTGTTTTCACTCTCACTGGTAGGAGACTTACCTTTCTTTAGGCTTTGCAAGGTGCTTCTTTCCCTCAGCCCCTCTTATATGCACCTCCTCAGCCCTTCCTGCATACACCCTTATTCATCTTGTGTTCAGCACTTCCCGAACATAACAATTTTGTCTATCAGGTTCTTCTTTGTGTTTGGTTCTCCCTTTATCCTATTCCTGTGATTTTAGAAGAGCTGGATACTCCTTTGTGTTCTCCTTTTTGCTATGGCAATATAGTAACTGTCAGCCACATTCTATTTGCTTGCACCATTGGCAATGAACTTAGTACCATTTGCTAAGGACCTTCACCGGTATGTAAGAACTATACTTGCCCAAGTAACAAATACATAACTAATAGAACAGCAGGTACTGAGAAATTGATAAAGGTCTACATGTCTGCAAAACAAACCCAAAGGAACCCATCAAAAGAAATCACTAAAATACTGCAATGTGAAGAGAGGATACATGGATGACACAAACTCTTATTTTAAAGTCAATGACTGTAGATCAGTGTGCTAGCTAGTTTCATGTCAGCTTGGCACAAGCTAGAGTCATCTGGGTAGAGAAACTCAGTTGAGAAACTGTTTCCATCCAGATTGCCTGTAGCCGAGTCTGTAAGCACTTTCTTGATTAGTGATTGATGAGAGAGGGCCAAGCCCACTGTGGATGGTGCCACCCCTGGAACAGTGGTACCGAGTAGACTGAGTGTTGGAAGATGAAATAAAGCCCATGTGCTTTTTCATTGTAGGTTGTTTTTGGTTTAGTTTTTTGTTGTTTTGTTTTGCTTTGTTTTATCACAGCAACAGAATGCTAAATAAGACTGTCAGTTAACTATTATTTTTAATTTGTTTATTTTCTTAGATATTTTCTTTATTTACATTTCAAATGTTATCCCCCAAATCCCCAATACCCTCCCCCTGCCCTGCTCACCAACCCACCCACTCCTGCTTCCTGGCATTCCCCTGTACTGGAGCATATAATCTTAGCAAGACCAAGGACCTCTCCTTCCATTGATGGCCGACTAGGCCACCCTCTGCTACATATGCAACTCGAGACACAGCTCTGGGGTTACTGGTTAGTTCATATTGTTGATCCTCCTATAGGGCTGCAGACTGCTTTAGCTCCTTGGGTACTTTCTTTAGCTCCTTAATTAGGGGCACTGTGTTCCATCCATTAGACAACTGTGAGCATCCACTTCTGTATTTGCCAGGCACTGGCATAGCCTTACAAGAGACAGCTATAGCAGGATCTTGTCAGCAAAATCTTTCTGGCATATGCAATAGTGTCTGCGTTTGGTGGTTGTATATGGGATGGATCCCAGATGGGGCAGTTAACTATCCTTAATTTCTTTTGAAATCAGGATTGAGAGTTAACACAATAGAATTCTGATATTTATATAGCTTTTTAAAAAATTCTCTGTCTCTATCTCCCTCTTTCCTCTTTCTCTCTCTCTCTCTCTCTCTCTCTCTCTCTCTCTCTCTCTCTCTCTCTCTCTCACACACACACACACACACACAAACATATACACTTAGCACTTTATGAATCTATCTCCAGATATGAATCTCCAAAACAAAGAAAATGTACTAATTCCAGAAATGTCTCTGATCTCTCTTTGCTGAGATATTTCTTTCTGGCCTTGGTAGAGATCATAGAGTTTTTTATTTAGCATTCCATGGAAATATTTTGTCTTGAAGATTCAATGGTATGACATACCTCTGTTCTCTCTCAAGAAGAAAATAAGATAGCAAGAGATGCAGGATTGAATATATTTGTTTCCATATGTAACTGATGAAAGAAAACATAATATTTATGACAAATCCACAGCTAAAGAAGACCAGGTTTCATTGCAACCATCACTCCTCACAAGTCCATGATATCTGAGGGTTTACCCATTGGCAAAAGACACAGAACAGATGAGTGGATATTTTGAGTTTTGTTCTGCTAGGTGCCATTGTTGGAATTAACCATGAAGACATTGATTACACAAGAGTGTACATGCTGGAGACCAATGCCCCTCATATCTAATGATTTTGCTAACTTTATACATTCTCATATATATGCACTTGTTTTTAGTAGATACCTATATAGTAAGCAGCATGAAGTGGAAATAACTCAGCTAGGAGCAAGAGGATCCAACAGGCAGATCTCCAAGTAGCAGGGAGATTAAGTTAACCTATGCAACTATTGACAAGCTTCCTGTCCTCTATGAAAGAGAATAAAAGAAAGACCTCAGGAAGTAGCTTTATGGAGTAGGATCAGCTTGTGAAAAAGTTGGTTCTCATTGTGTGCTTGAGCAAACTATTGCTCCATACCTGGCAATTGTGTTACCAAGGACAGCAGTAATTACCTCTTGTCAAGAGTCACGCTATGGTCCTCTCTAAGTATTGTGTGCAGGTGGGAGATGTCAGGGAAAGAGTCTAGCACCAGAGTGACTGTGAAACAGCATGCGATGAGAGTAATGAGACTCAGATTTCTTGAAAAAGCCAATTTGGGGTTTTTCTTTTGTTTTGTGCTTTTCTTTTTCTGCAAAACCTTATTGCTTTTTACAAAGGTTTTTTAATATCTTCAGTCTGTTTTCATTTAGTGTTTCATATAGACAGGTTTGAATATCATCGTGTTCTTTCACCATATTTACTTCTTTTGCTGTCTCTCTTCAGCCTCCATTTCAGTTTTCTGTTCCCCTCAATCTCCCTTCTGTTTTCACACCCCCACATTATATATAATCTTATAATGTAACATCTGTATAGCAAATGATGTAAGTCATTGTACTTATTCACTCAATCACTTTATTTTCTTACAAGTTTTATTATTATTTTTTAAATTCTCTTATGCATACCTTGTATCGCAACCACTCTGTTCAGCTGTCTCCCAGACTCCTTTGTCTATCTTCTCTCGCTAGTTACAAATCACACTCAAGTTTTCTTCATCTCTACTCATTTTGTTTTGCAACCAAAAATGCTTAGCCAAGGTTATTGATATAACTGTCCACAGAAGACTCTGCAGAGGGTATAAAGCTAATTAAAGATAGTCCTTTCTGTGATTGTGTAGCACATTCTCATTATGTATTCATTAGTTGATAGATGATGAGTCTCTAACATAACCATTGTATATAATACTACACTAAAGACAGGTGTGCAGGTAATTCTATTGCATAGGTTGACTTACAATCATTCAGGTATATGCCCTGGAAGGCTTTAGTAGTGTGTATGGTAGTTATCATTTTAGCTTCTTTAGTTTTTTAAGGAAAATTCATGGTGATTTTTATTGTTACTCAATCTTGTATGTATATTTTACACCAGCATTCCATATGTGTTTCCATTTTCCCCACATTCTCACAAGCATTCTATATTGTTTGTTCGCTCAATGGTAACTCTTGTGCCTGAGAGGAGAAGACATCTTAATTTAGTTTTAATTTACAATAATCCTCATGGTTTGGGTTAGGATTTCTCTTGCTATGATACAACACCATGACCACATGCAACTTGGAGAGGAAAGGTTTACTTCAGCTACACATTCTGATCATAATCTCTCATGGGGGGAAAGAACTCAAGCAGAAACGTGGAGGCAGGAAATGAAGCAATGGCCATGGAGGAACAGTGCTTCTCAGTGGCTCCGTCTGCTTTCTTTAGCATCCTGGACCACCTGCCCAGGGGTGACACTGTCTAAAATTGGTTGAACTCTCCCACATCAATCATTAATCAAGAAAGCAACCCCCACAGACTTGCGCACTTGCTAATCTTACAGAGTCCTTTTCTTAATTAAGATTCCATCTACACATATGTGTTTAGATTTGTGTCAAGTTGATAAAAACCAAACCAGCACACTAAGGATGTTAAACATGTTTCCAAATGCTTATTGACAATCTGTACATCATCTTTTAAGAACTCTCTGTTCATTTACATAGCTCACTGACTTATTAATAAATGCATATATACACATATGACACAGATATATATATGTATATATATACACATATATATATATACACATATATATATACACATATATATATATATACACACATATATATACACATATATACACACTGGTCTAAATACTAAGATGACTAGTTTACTAAATCCCAATAGCATTAAATATCAAATTCCTGGTTCAAATATTCTTAGAACCGAACAATAGTACTTAAATTTATCTCCAACTATAGATATTTGGCAATATTGTTCAAGAATGCCAAAGATGAGTTAATTTAAGGCCAATTCACTGAAAGATAAATAAGAATAAATACAAAATTATTATGTCAGTACCACTTATTATAAACAAAGTAAAAAAATCTCTTAAAAAGGTGACACAGTTATAAAGTAAAAATATTACATATATATTTTAAAATTATAGTCGAAAGTAAACATAAAAATATGCCTATCCATGTTCAATCACTTTATTTTCTTTTAAGTTTTATGATTATTTTTTAAATTCTCATATGCATACCTTGTATCCCAGCCACTCTGGTTGGCTGCCTCGCAGACTCCTTTGTCTTCTCTCGCTAGTTACAAATCACACTCAAGTTTTCTTCAGCTCTACTCAGTTTGTTTTGCAACCCAAAATGCTTAGCCAAGGTTACTGATATAAGCATGGGATGAGAGCTGTCCACTGAAGACTCTGCAGGGGTATAAAATTAACTAAAGATAGTACTTTCTGTTTTCCAGATTCTACACATTGTCGATAATTCCGAGGTAAGTAGTAGAGACTTGGAGCCCCTCCTCCTCCCTTTGCTGACGTTTTTATAGATGAGTCATAAGTGGATAACTACAGTTATCCAGTACAGATAACTACAGTTGGTGTGATGTAATGACTACATTTACTGTGTGGAATCCAGAAAAACATGTCTTCTAGTCCTCCATTCTATTTTTTGATTATGTAAGATTATATAATTTTTATTTTAATCTATTTATTTATATTATAATTCAATAGTTAATGAAAATATGTTCTATTGATTTCATGTTTATAACTATGGTAAAAATCTAATTGTACCTAAATATACTATGGATCTCTCGCTTGCATGGTTCAAAAGCTTTGTAATTGACCTCGTTCTCCTTCTCCTGTCCTATTTCCAATACCTTCACAGTCTAGTTGGTGTATGGTGACAGCTATTACTGTTTCTGACATGAACACTACTGTGTTTGGTCAACGCACAGGGAACTATCATGCACACACATCTACATATAAATGTAATTGCATACTGAACTGTACTATATGTATTTATCATTTATCATATATTGTGTTAATGAGGTTTTATCCATGGTGTTGCATTTATTTACAAAGGATACAGATTATATAATAGAATAAGTCAGAAGTTTTGGGCTATGCCAAGAAGATATTCAGCAGATACAAGCATTTGCCAAGGAGCCTGAAGTCCTGAGTTCAATCCCAGGGACCCACATGAAGTTGGAAAGATAGGACTGTCTCCATAAAGTTGCCCTCTCACCTCTACACCTGTGCTGTGGCTTACAAAAACCCCCAAATGCATGCCCTATATACATAATGCCCCCCAAAGTTGGGGGTCACATTATACGTTATGAAGCATATAGGTTATAACTTGTGTTTCAAGATATGCTGAGTTCTTATTGTGATCCGCCCCCACACTATACATCTTTAAAGCGTCTACAGAAGTGGAAAGCACATTTAGAAGCGGAGTTACTTTAGTGACACATGATTGTCAGTGCGTATCTGTTTAGTGGAAGCATTCCTGTTAGTCCTTGGCACTATCCACACTTCAGACCAAGTGCAGACTCCAGTATTAGTAATCTACATAGTTATGATAAACAAAGCAAAGAGCACAGAAAAGATTTTGAATTTAAGCAAAACACACATGAATTACGTTGAATTTGTCCACACAGAAGAAAACAATGAAGGAAACTTTAAATGGCAAATTGTAGTGTCTTTACAAACAACCGAGAAAAATACTATTTCAAATGTTTGCCAACAATGAGACCCAATTACAACATGTACTGAAAATTTCCCCACAATATATTAACATGTATGATCTCTGGGTTCATTGTTATGAATATCTTCATTCAGGCACATATTAATTAGATTCCCTTATATTTCTTAGTTACAACATGCATTTGATCAACATGCTTTTGAGATCAAATTAGTAAAACATCCATTTTATTATGAAAGGTTATGTTACATATTTTAATTTTTAATCATTCCATAGTTTTTATGTTTCTCGTTTGTAAATCTTATGATTGCTTTGTTTAATTTAGCCAAAGGTCAAAGTGAAAGAGACATAAAATTATTCATGCAGAATTTATGCACCATGGAGGATTTTCATGGAATTAGACTTAAGGTCTGAAGATAATGAGTTGGATTTTATTCCTTACCATAAGTGCCAGTTTTAATATAGTGAAGAAAAGATTTTTGGAAAAGTTTGCTTGCATTAATAAATGTTGAATTTTCTTCTTCTGTACATTGGAGCAATGTCTGAGTGTAACAAAGGAAAAAGCAGAGTTCTTGAACCATGGCCTTATTTCTCTTGATATTCAACTTTCTCCAAACAAGCAGCTGCTGATCCATGCAAAACAGGCTCATGGGAAAACTGAATCTTAGCGAAGTAAGCATTTAATGTCCATGGAAAAGTACACAAGGGCAGTGACCAAATGCAGAATATTTAACTGGGACAACCTAGTGAAGCTTGGGAGTCACAGCATGTCAGTTTGTGGGAATATAGTAACAGATGTTTACCTCTGGTCCTAGCTCAGGAATGACCATTCCAGGCTAGATGGTAATAATCAAGGATTCAAGACTCCCTTCCTATCCAACTACTGATTAAAGGGCCACAGTATCTTAGTAGGGAGACGATACATCTGCACTTCTAAATGGAACCCAAACAGTGGAATTCATGATAGAGAGCAACTTTGTTGCAAGTGTTGCCAAAATACAATGGGTCCCATATTCCTTTTTCTCTACAATTAGTATCTTAATCCCTATATTTAATTTCTTGTTCCGTTTTATTTAATGTTTGTGTCATCTATTAGGAAAATCCTTTAACTCATCAAGGACACACAAATAGCGAACTCTTCAAAGCACTCTTTAAAGCTGCTTCCCTGCTTTTGAACTTCTATGGCTATTTACTCAGGACTTGTGATACATTCACATATACAAACATACATATATGCATATATGTATGTAGTATATATGTATGTATGCATGTATGTTGTGGGACACTGTCCTCCTATACCCATGGCATAGCCTTTGCTATCTTGACATCAGAGAAGCCTATGCTAGTCATACAAGACTCTCTCACTAAAATTCTTTCATGGAGGCAGTAGGTGCTTATAAAGCAGTTTATGAAAAGTACACAGGACCTCATGAGCAGCTAGGATGATGGGTCATAAAGTAGTACACAGACATATGTAGTGGCACATTAGGGACTCAAGAGGGGCTCCAAAGTTTGTGTATGAGATGTACCAATAAGGTGTGAGGGATCTCTCCCCAAACTGTGTAACAGGTTCATAATCTCTGCATGGGATAGGAAAGCTCTCTGTAAGTTTTTCATTCTCCTATAAGTTATTTCAATTAAATTCATTGGTTCATCAAACTAGACACAGGTATATATCAACATGAGATTGAAATAATAAATTTCAGATATGTTCTTGTTGAGACTATCTATATTTTACATGTATCTAAATGCTTGGCTATACAATTTTCTGGAATGCAGTTTTGTTTTTTAGCAATGATATAAATTACGGAAAAGAGTGACCTAATCAAATTTAGCCTCCTTTACAATTATATTGTATAGGCTGTGTGTTGAGATTATTTTGGTCACAGAGAAAATCTTCTTACTTGTCAATGTAGTTGATCCTCTTAAGAAATAATTGATATGATGGTTTATCATATTACTAAAAGATCAACTAGTTCTCTTATAATTGCTTTTCAGCACATAGTAAATTGGTTTAAGTGACTTTCGAGGTTTAGCTCCTCTATGTTCCATTGCAATGAAGTCTGCATCTGTTTTAGAACCTTCTTCCACGGTGGTGCAAATATCTCTTGGTTGAGACCTGGAGCTTGTAGCCTATAGGAACAAAAGTGTTTTAATAAATGCTACTCCTTACATAGAAGGATGTTGTGGTATATTCTGTAGCTTCTGCTCTTCAAAGCTAGTTTGTTGTATTGAGGAACAAAGAGAATGAAGGTCAGCTCTGTCTTAGGATTCCCCATGCATGACACCTAGCATGCATACTATAACAGAAGATTGGGCTGAAAGTGGATCCTCCTCTTTACAAGGTAGTGTCTGTTGTGGTGGATCTGAGTGATTAGATCTGCATGTAAATCAGGTTGGTAAAAAGTGAAAATCACAGTGGAGGTCAAGAAATGGGAATAGCAAGGTGCTGGGGCTTATCCTAGAAACCTGAAGACAAACATGCAAGAATTTTGTCAAGGTAGAATTCCCATAAAAGTCAGTGCAAAGGCAAATCCTATATTTGTGAATATTTAATAGGCTTCAGGATCTAAATAATTCATCAAAGTAGTGAAAAAGAGTAAAAAATATAGAGGCCCAGGTGATCCCCACATCTTCTGTGAGTTTTCTGGTTAGAAAACAGTCAGAAGGCATGGTGCCATCAGAGTATCAGTGGCTGGAATGTCGAGTGTTGACTTTTTATATTAATCTTGAATTGGGCAACATTTCTGAACTCATTTTTATTATTGTCAAAATACCAAGCTTTCTAGTGTTCACCATTTCTTCGTAGGTTCCAGGAGATTGTATGCGGTCATATCCTTTCCACTCCTCTTGTTTTATTTTCTTACAGTTTACTTTAATATTGAGGCAGGGTTTGTATATCTCAAACACACCAGGTAGGTGAGGGTGACCTTGAACTCCTGTTAAAAACATAAGAGCAGCCAAGAACCTAAGGAATGCTGACACCTTCATAGGTCGCTAATAGAAATGCAAAGTAGCCAGTCTGAAAAACAGTTTTGTTTGAAAGAGTTAAAGACAGTACTGCCAGTTTTCAGAATGACACTCAAGAAATACAGATGGGGATATAGAAAGAAGGCATGACAAGATGTAGCTCCCAAACACATGCTCCAAGGGACCTTTTATTGTCATGAAAATTCCATCATGTCATGAGCCCTTTAAGGCATTAATTCATTTGCTGCAGGTTCAGAACCCTAATGATCCAATTGTCTCTGCAAACACCCTCAGAAACACTCACAGGTGTGTTTTACTAGTATCCTAGACATGCCATTACATTAAGGTGAAAACTAACCATCACACCAGAACAGAAGATCAAATCAAACACAGCTCCTTATGGGAAAGGTTAATCAAGAGAGAAACACACTGTCTTCAACAAATATGAGAAAACCAAGGAGACTGAAAAACTTTGAGACTGGCAGAGGTTGGCTCACAGCCTTAAGGAGAAAAGGACATATTCAAAGAAGACATACTAGGCACACTTATATCGTGTAACCAAAACATTTATAAGTACTGGACCACTGAGAATGTGCTTGATCATTCTCTGGATCGGTTTACTTTATTGTTCTGATGTAAAACCACAACCACATGATCTCCAATGTCAGCCTGTGTTTGCTTAAAGCACTCCAGCACATGTGTGTAGTGTAGTTTATGGTTTGAATCTGCATTTTCTTCAACGATAACAGTGTAGAACATCTATTCATATGGTTATTATCCAAACACTCTCTTTGATGAATTGTCTAATGTTCTTGCCAGCATCCTTGGCTGCTGTGTTTCCTACTATTTAACTGTAAGTATCCTTTGTATGTTTGAGATGTTAGTCTAGTCTTGGGTACATTATTTCAGATACTTTCTCTCAGCTTTGGGTTTCTCTCTCTTTCATTATCTCATTATTTCTTCTATTTTTTCTTTTCTTTTCCTTTCTTTCTTTCTTTCTTTCTTTCTTTCTTTCTTTCTTTCTTTTTTTTTTTGCAGATGGCTTTTTAAAGTTTTGATAAAGTACAATTTATCTTTTTTTTTTCTTGGTCACCCATCCTACTGTAGGTATCATGTCTCAGAGTTCTTTGCTTAACCTTGGGTCATGAAGTTTTATTCTCATATGTATTCTTTAAAATATTTCAAATTTTGATCTATGATCTAAAACCATTTGTTGAAAGACTATCTTTTCTCCATTGAGTTCTTTTTGCACTTTTGTCAAAATCAAATAGTCATACATGTGCAGTCTATTTCTGGACAATCTATTGTGTTCCATTGATCTATTTGTCTACCTTCTCACCAATACCAGCCTAGCCTATTGTTATAGGTTTATAGTTATCATGAAACCAGGTAGCATCTAACACTTCCACCTTTACCTCACTTTAATAAAACTTCAACTATTCAATGTATTTTGCCTTTCCATAAATTTTAGAAGTAGTTTGTTTTTATAAAAATTGTTCTACTGAACTTTTTAATTAAAATTGTCCTATCTCTGGATTTAAACAAGTTTGATTTCCAATTGTAGGTTGATATCTGTCAAAATGTCATTGATTTTTTTTTGTGTGTTTATTTCATATCCTAGACTTACTTATTGATGAGAGGATTTATGGAATAGTGTTCATACTGAGACCTGAAAATAGGAATAGTTTTAATTTTGTGTTTTCATTTGAAGTGTTTATTTCCTTCCCTAGACTTTTTTTTTCCATAGCTAAAATTATGTGTAAATGGATGAACTGAAATGATGAGGGTATGTGTCATTAAAGCATTATAAATCCCACTATAAATTATTTTTAAGTAAAAATTCTTGGTTTTTTTTTCTCTTGGCTTTTAAGAGTTCTTTATTTTATCAGCTAAAAGCTTTTCATCTACCAAACCTTTCACAAATATTTTCTTCCAGCCTGTTATTTCTTTTCTCATTTCCCTGGCACTGTCTTCCATAGGGTAGGAGGTTTTAATATAATGAAACCTAGTCTCTCAAGTCCTGTGTGTACCGTATCTTTGATGTTGTGTCTAAAAGTCATGTCTGTACTTAAGACTATATTTTTCTCCCAAGTTCTACTAGTTTACAGTTTCACAGGTGGGCTATTGAGAAGTTTCAGAAAGTAAAGGTGCTTGCTGCTAAACCTGAAGACTTAGGTTCAAAGCCCAGAACTCACACAATGGAATGAAGACCCAACTACTGCAAGTGGTCCCCTGACTTCCACACATGCATTATAGTATGACACTCACCCAAATAAATAAACTAACTAAATATATAATACATAAATAAATACATAACCTGTAGAAAGATTTTTTTAAAGAAGCTCATTCCTCATGGAGATTCAGAGATCATTTAATAATATATAGTTAAAGATAAGGATACAATTATCTATTATCCCCCTAATAGTTATCCCCATCAAATTCCTGAACAGTGATGGCATACTATACAGTTCATCATGTGCAATGCTCTCTTCATCTCTTTTTGCACACTATAGTTTTATATCATTTATAGTTCTTAGCATAAAAACCAGTGACAATCTTGCTTTTTAAAATTTTTATTAACCAGTTCTCTAACAGCCTGTATTGTTCTCTTTTTGGACAAAAGATTGCAATGCAAATTATATATATTCACTTTTTGTTTATGTTAATTTTTAAAAGAGGATCTTGTGAAAATTAAAGTACAAAGATTTTAATTTTCAAATAATATTGGTTCTACTTGTTGTCCCTGACACTGTTTGTCTTCCCTTCATAAAAATATGTAAGAAAGGTAAGATTGTAAACTGGTTGCTAATGTAGGTCTCATAGGAGAGCTAAAATAACCCAACCATGTTGTGAACTATAATTGAATCATTATGTAACCTCTTTCAGAGAAAATGAGTTTACAGAAAGGAACAAATCTCCTGATAATTTATTTGGAGTTTCTTATTTACTTGTTCTTGATGTGTTTTCATGGATAGTTCAAATGACATTTCTCATATTGTCTTCAACTAGACAAAGTAACTGTGTGGGTAAATTACTATAAATAATTCTCTAAAGACGTCTGTCTAAACAGAACTGATTTGAATATCTTAATCTTAAGCTCATCTGTTGGCTCAGGTTTAAGTATTAGTGGGGAGTAAATAATGTGTGTAAAAACTTAGAAGGAATTGTTTTATGTAAGAGAGAGAGTAGTCAAGACCAATTCTTACTCTTTTTTAAAGTCTAAATAGCTCTTCTTCAATACTAGGTAATTTATTCTCTCTCTCTCTCTTTCTCTCTCTCTCTCTCTCTCTCTCTCTCTCTCTCTCTCTCTCTCTCGTGTGTGTGTGTGTGTGTGTGTGTGTGAGAGAGAGAGAGAGAGAGAGAGAGAGAGAGAGAGAGAAGTAAACTTTATTGATGGTATTCAAGAGACTAGTGAGGGCTCTCTAGACCCCTCATGTTATTATGGGGTTCTGGGATAGAAATTGCAAGTATCAGTATTGGGTGTCAAGTTGGGACAGGTATTCCTCAGCATCAGAGGGCCTCTCCCTTGCTCTCCGTGTCCTTGCTGGGGTGGGTGGACCAGGGTTTCTTACCCCCTGTCACTGTAGCTATGTTCATTGTCATAGCAGGAAATGAGCTTTACAAAGTTGTCACTGAGAGCAATGCCAGCTCTAGCATCAAAGGTGGAAGAGTGGGAGTTGCTGTTGAAGTTTCAGGAGACAACCTTGTCCTCAGTGTAGCCCAGGATGCCCTTCAATGGGCCCTCAGATGCCTGCTTCACCACCTTCTTGATGTTATCATACTTTGCAGGTTTCACCAGGCAGCATGTCAGATCCACAACATTGACAATGGTGGTAGGAACTTGGAAGGCCATGCCAGGGAGCTTCCTATTCAGCTGTGGTATGACCTTGCTCACAGCCTTGGAAGCACCAGTGGATGCAGGAATGTTCTTGGCAGCCCCACAAACATCACACCACAGCTTTCCAGAGGGGCCATCCACAGTCTTCTGAGTAGCAGTGACGGCATGTATCATGGTCATGAGCCCTTCTATGATGACACAGTTGTCTTGGATGACCTTGGCCAGGGTGTCTAAGCAGTTGGTGGTACAGGATGCATTGCTGACAATCTTGAGTGAGTTGTCATATTTCTTGTGGTTCATACCCATCACAAACATGGGGGCATTGGCAGAAGGGACAGAGATGATGACCATTTTGGTCCAACCCTTCAGTGGGTCTTCTCTGTGGTGGTGAAGATGTCAGTAGACTCCACAATGTACTCAGCACCAGCATCACCCCATTTGATGTTAGTGGGATCTCACTCCTGTAAGATGGTGATGGGCTTCCTGTTGATGACAAGCTTCCCATTCTCAGCCTTGACTGTGCCATTGAATTTGCCATGGGTGGAGTCATATTGGAACATGTAGAGCATGTAATTGAGGTCAATGAAGAGGTTGTTGATGGCAACAATCTCCACTTTGCCAAGTGGAGAGCAGATGGCAGCCCTGGTAACCAGGCGCCCAATATGGCCGAATCCGTTGACACCGACCTTCACAATTTTGTCTATGGGACGAGGCTGGCACTGCACAAGAAGATGTGGCTGTCTCTGGAACAGGGAGGAGCAGAGAGCCGGTAGTTTATTCTCTTAATTTAGGAAGGTGAGATCACTTTGTCTATGACAGATCCTGCTGTGTTATCTCTAGAAGGATTGAATATTGACAGATACACTTCAGGGTAGCTTAAGGAACTTGACATTGATATACTCACCAAAGAAAGTAAGGGTTCTAGATTTAGCCACTCACATGCTAGTAAGCCATTCACAACAAATAAATGTTGAGAGTACTGGAAGTGTATGACGCAAGCAGATTGGGAAGCCTAGCATTGCTTCACTGTCATAGCTAAATATAGTAATCATACCCTTGGCCCTGTGTGTCACCATCTAAATAGAAACAAACGTTGTCCAGTTCAAATGGCAACAGTGTGGGGAAACCAATAATCATGTTATAGTTGTTATTTCAGATAAATTAGCAGGTTACAAGATTTTTCACATTTTGTGACACCATTAAATATGACAGCCTGAGCATCAACTGTGAAAATGCAGAAAGGTGGTTTAAAAATAGCCTTTCTACAAAGTGTCCTTTCATCTAAAAGGTGATGACTTGGTGCTCTAAAGTCCAGGGGAGCTTCCCAATTCAGCAGTCTAACATCACTTGGCAGAAATTTCCAGGGTACTTGGAGAAGTTGGTTTATGGGATAGGGCTTTGGCGGACACCCAAATCTTTCAAGTCCATCATAAGTACATATGCATACTGTAGCTTTGTCCTCAGGAAACAAAGGCTACAACATATCTGTCCTCTCCAAGCTGATGTTTTGCAAGCTTGTATAGTAATTATTTTTAAAGCTGAGCTTTGGGTGGAAGTATTTAGAATCAGATGAAGACATAGGTTCTTAGGAAAGTGTAAACTAGGTCTCCTCACTCTATCTCACTGTATAATGCTTACTGAGATGTCAAGATAGAACAAGGATGCAAGTGATATACTTCTCAGTCTCTAGAAGCATGATGATGATAATGGACTAGACCTCTGGACCTGTAAGCCAACCCCAATTAAGTGTTGTCCTTTATAAGATTTGCCTTGGTCATGGTGTCTCTTCACAGCAATGGAAACCCAAAGACAGAAGGTGGTACCAGTATCAGGGATAGTACTGTGATAGTCCTGACCATGCTTTTGTTCACAGGAATGTGGATTTGGGGACTTTGAAAAGCAATGAAATGCTTTAAGTGGGTTTTAATGGGCCATCCTCACAAGAATATGGAAGACATTGGTAGTGAGGAGGCTTTGAACTTTGCATACTTGGCCCAAGAGGTTTCAGTGGAGACGAATTTCAATATGTGGCCTAGAGACTGTTTTGTGGTATTTTGATGAAGAATGTGGCTACCCTTTACCCTTGTCTGAAGAGTTTATCTGAGGCTAAGGTAAAGAGATTTATATTAAATGCATTGACAAAGGAAGCCTCAAAAAATGCCCAGCAGAAACTTTGTTTTCCAATTTAGCCTCATGAAGAAAATTCTGATCAAGCACAGTAAGCTTAAAAATAAAAAATACAAAATGTACAGTCCAAGTAATAATAAAGGGTTTCCAGAAATAGAGCTGAATCCTGTGTTCAAGGAGATAGAGAGATTAATGAAGTGTTGATCTCATGGCAAGTTCCAATCTAGCTAAGCTTATTGTTAGTGTTTATAGTTGAACAAGGAATAGTTTGGACTTTTAATCAGGAATAAACTACAATCCAGAAGCAAAATCACACTGTGATCCAGATATTGAGGCTAGAAAATACAGGCTTTTGATGCAGATCTTGAGGAACAGTGGCCATGAACGCTTAGGCCCAGCCATGGTAGTGCAGGTCTTTTATCTCAACATTCTGGAAACAGAGCTATGCAAATATCTGAGTACGATGTCAATCTGTAGAGCAAGTTTCAGGACTGTGAAGATAAGGCAGTGAGGGAGTTGAAAAACAGAAAGATGGTAATAGAACAAGGGGACCATGTTCCAGCCCCAAAGCAGCAGAACTCAGCAGCTTAGGCCATATGGCTCTGGCTTTAGAGTCAAGAATAGAAGGGAATGCTCAGACAATAGATGCTGTTTAGCTGGAGCTAAAAATTAGCAGTGATTAAGAAGAGACTAGCATCATTGAGGTGAAATCTTCTGAGAAGTGGTTTCTGAGAGCACAAAGAAATTTTATTCTAGAGATAGCCAAGGTTGTGTCTCATGCTATAGCTGGACTTGATAATGTGTAAGAATCACCCAAGTGGTATTGGTTTTAAATTAATGTGGGGGTCATAGAAAGCAGCTGAAGCTTGGCACTATGACAGGCCAGAGAAGGCCATGGGTTAAGGTACAGCCTCAGTTAGGACTGAAGGCATCATGCAAAGAAGGTGAGGCTTGGTACCATGAAGAGGCTTGGTACTATGAGAGGCTATTGGTGAAGCCTAATTGCAGCAGAAGACTCCAGCGTATTCAGGATGTCAGTATCATGGGATGACCACCAAGAACAGCAGGAGCAGTGGAGTGGAGTTAATCAGAACCTGGAGTGGTTTAGAGGAAAGAACTAGAGATGTGACTCAAAAACCCTTTGGAGGTGCCCAGAAGGTCATGTATGGATCCCAACATTGGAACAAGAAGCTATAAAGTTAAAGTTGTCATGGATACTCCAAGATGTTAGAGACTCCAGAGCTATAGGACACCAGCTGAGGAAAGTTTCTTACTGGGAGTGGAACCAGACCAAAAGAAAGAAATGTGTTACAGTCATCAAAGCAAAAAGGACTTGAAGACCTGATGAGTGCTTTGACATCAGATACAGAGATGTAGATTTTGGAGCTTCCCCAGCTGGTTTTTGATCTTGTGTTTGTCCAGGGTTTTCTCAGGGTATCATTTTAGAATGGTAATGTATATCCTGTGATGTTGGAGGTATGTGATCTGCCTTTTGATTTTCAGTCTATAGGGGATAATATTTAATTGATTGGATGAATCTCAGAAGAGAATTTGAACTTTTAAACATTGTTGAGTCTGTGATAGACTGTGGGACCTTTGAAGTTTAACTAAATGTATTTGGATTATGCTATGCCTAGGCATGGCCCACATAGACTCATGTGTTTGAACAAGCTTATGGGTGCCAGGGAGTGGAATGTGGTGGTTTGAATCTGCTTGGCCCAGAGAATGGCACTATTAGAAGGTGTGGCCTTATTGAAGGAAGTATGTCACTGTAGGAGTGTGGGTTCTGGTATTGCCTCTCTGTATACATTACACATTTCAAACAGCTGGATGTTTAGAAATAAGACAACATGTTTTAAAGTTCCATGGTATTGGGAGCAGTATTCTCATAAACTTGAAAGTTTCTTTGCTGGTTTAAACCTGTGAGGCATTATGTCACCATTGTATTAGGTGACTGTCATCTGTATAAATGAGGGGGCCACAGAAAGCAAATGGTAAATATAGTTTAGGCAATAGGAAAATAGATCAATGAGAGGACTATATAGGAAGATTTTCATAACTACTGTTTTGTAATTTACTGTTCTTTTAAAACTTAAGTTTTAAATTTTCCAGTAATTTTTTGAAAGTTAAAACTACTATTTTATATTTATTAGAGCATACAGAAATAATCCCTTGGTCAAAGAAGCTTTATATTCATATTAAATGTATGTTAAAGCCAAAGTCATTATGAATTCCTGAAATAGAAGAATAATGATATAAGAATGAATATTTGTGGATGATGAATTAATGTTAATCTATCACAAATATTCATTGGATTAGTATGAAAATCATAAAAATATTAACAGAATCTTAGAGAAATATGAACAAATATTCTGAGATATTTTGAGACATACTTAAAACATTATATGTAGTAAACATATTGCAGTTACATACTTAGGAGTTAATATATATATCCATGTATATATGCATATATATGTTATATATTGTTATAATATACAGATCATGTTATATATATGATGTGTGTATATTATTTCTACACTGTCAATTTTATGGCTTCTGGCCTCTTTTTCTTTAGTTATTTTTATATAGATTATTATATAGTAAATATTTTCTATTATATACATGATAGATGATATGTGACAGATGACACATGACATGTTACATGTTATATATTATACATTAAAATTGTACATAATATACTGTCTTAGTCAGGGTTTTACTGCTGTGAACAGACACCATGACCAAGGCAAGTCTTATAAAAAACAAAATTGAATTGGGGCTGGCTTACAGGTTCAGAGGTTCAGTCCATTATCATCAAGGTGGGAGCATGCCAGCATCCAGGCAGGAGGAATGGTGTAGGCAGAGCTGAGAGTTCTATGTCTTCATCCAAAGACTGCTAGTGGAAGACTGACTTCCAGGCACCTAGGGTGAGAGTATTAAGCCCACACCCACAGTGACACACCTACTCCAACCAGGTCACACCTATTCCAACAAGGCCACTCCTCCAAATGGTGCCACTCCCTGGTCCAAGAATATACAAGCCATCACATATACTATATATTATCATTGTATATTATATATTGTTCATTACATTTTATATATTTCTGTATCCATTCCTCTGTTGAGGGACATCTGGGTTCTTTCCAGCTTCTGGCTATTATAAATAGGGCTGCTATGAACATAGTGGAGCATGTGTCCTTCTTACCGGTTGGGACATCTTCTGGATATATGCCCAGAAGAGGTATTGCTGGATCCTCCGGTAGTACTATGTCCAATTTTCTGAGGAACCGCCAGACTGATTTCCAGAGTGGTTGTACAAGCTTGCAATCCCACCAACAATGGAGGAGTGTTCCTCTTTCTCCACATCCCCGCCAGCATCTGCTGTCACCTGAATTTTTGATCTTAGCCATTCTTACTGGTGTGAGGTGGAATCTTAGGGTTGTTTTGATTTGCATTTCCCTGATGATTAAGGATGTTGAACATTTTTTCAGGTGCTTCTTTGCCATTTGGTATTCTTCAGGTGAGAATTCTTTGTTCAATTCTGAGCCCCATTTTTTAATGGGGTTATTTGACTTTCTGGAGTCCACCTTCTTGAGTTCCTTATATATATTGGATATTAGACCCTTATCTGATTTAGGATAGGTAAAGATCCTTTCCCAATCTGTTGGTGTTTTTTTTTTTTTGTCTTATTGATGGTGTCTTTTGCCTTGCAGAAGCTTTGCAGTTTCATGAGGTCCCACTTGTCAATTCTCGATCTTACAGCACAAGCCATTGCTGTTCTATTCAAGAATTTTTCCCCTGTGCCCATATCTTCAAGGCTTTTCCCCACTTTCTCCTCTATAAGTTTCAGTGTCTCTGGTTTTATGTGAAGTTCCTTGATCCACTTAGACTTGACCTTAGTACAAGGAGATAGGAATGGATCGATTCGCATTCTTCTACATGATAACAACCAGTTGTGCCAGCACCATTTGTTGAAAATGCTGTCTTTCTTCCACTGGATGGTTTTAGCTCCCTTGTCGAAGATCAAGTGACCGTAGGTGTGTGGGTTCACCTAGCCAAATGGATGGACCTGGAGGGCATCATCTTGAGTGAGGTAACACAATCACAAAGGAACTCACACAATATGTATTCACTGATAAGTGGATATTAGCCCAAAACTTAGGATACCCAAGATATAAGATACAATTTGCTAAACGCATGAAACTCAAGAAGAATGAAGACCAAAATGTGGACACTGTGCCCCTTCTTAGAATTGGGAACAAAACACCCATGGAAGGAGTTACAGAGACAAAGTTTGGAGCTGTGATGAAAGGATGGACCATCTAGAGACTGCCGTATCCAGGGATCCATCCCATAATCAGCTTCTAAACGCTGACACCATTGCATACACTAGCAAGATTTTGCTGAAAGGACCCAAAGATAGCTGTCTCTTGTGAGACTATGCAGGGGCCTAGCAAACACAGGAGTGGATGCTCACAGTCAGCTATTGGATGTATCACATGGCTCCCAATGGAGAAGCTAGAGAAAGTACCCAAGGAGCTAAAGGGATCTGCAACCCTATAGTTGGAACAACATGATGAACTAACCAGTACCCCGGAGCTCTTGTCTCTAGCTGCATATGTATCGAAAGATGGCCTAGTCGGCCATCACTGGAAAGAGAGGCCCATTGGACTTGCAAACTTTATATGCCCCAATATAGGGGAATGCTGGGGCCAAAAGAATGGGAATGGGAGGGTAGGGAAGTGGGGGGCGGTATGGGGGACTTTTGGGATAGCATTGGAAATGTAATTGAGGAAAATATGTAATAAAAAAAATTAACTCAGAAGTTTTTTTGTGGGGACTCAGTGTATAGATTCATGGAAAACATTTGAAGCAATACACTGTATGTAATAAACAATATTATCTGAAAAAAAACATTTTATATATTAAATATTATGTGTTGTATGTACATGTTATATTGTATATTACATATAATACATCATATATTGTGTATTACATACTACATACTACATATCACATACAACATACTACATATTATATATCCACTATTGCTATATATTATGTGTTATGTGCTTTTGCTATATGCTAAATGCTACATATAAAACATTATACATCTTATGTTATATATTATATACTATATCTTATATATTGATTATATATTATATATTATACCTACTATATTATATATTGTGAATGCATATATACATATATTTACACATCTATAATATTATTATTGATATATTCATTTGTATAATATACATGTATTATACATATATCTATATATATGCTATACTATATAAATACAATATTATGTGATAGATAGATAGATAGATAGATAGATAGATAGATAGACTTTAAAAAAAAGAGGTCAGAGGCCATAAATTTGCGATTAAGCAAGGGAAGAGATGCGAGAGGTTGGAGAATCAAAAAGGAAAGGAGAAGTTTAATTATAATTTAGTTATAATTAAATTATAATTTAAATTTAAAAATAAAATAATTTTAAAATTGAAAGGAATAAAGATTAGATGAATTTTAGAAGTGCCATAAGAGAGACTCAGGAGAATGTTCAGGGAAAGAAAGTGGAGTAGACATAGTAGAAATAAGCTCTGTGTATATATGACATTCAAAAGGGATACATGAAAACATCATTATAAAAACATATCAGTAAATTTTAAAACATTAAAGATAAGGCAAGAAACTTATATTTTAATAACTATATGCCCTCTAATTTGTTTTATTATTCTTATTGGTACATTTGATTTTATTTCATTTAATATTTTCCTGTATTCCCATGCAATCTTTCTCTCTTTCCAGTCCCACTTCTATTAAGTCAACTCAGTATTATTGATTCTCATTTCCAATCAGTGCTGTGTTGTTAGTTTCTTTTGTCTTCTGTCTTGGAACTAGAGAATCAGGACAATTTCTAACTGACTCTTCTGATGGCTGAATTCCTAGATTAAACTCGGTCTGGGTTTGTCAATAAACAAAGTCAAGAGTGAAGAAAATTAATATGAAAATAAAAGGAAGAGACAGAATGTACAGGAGAATTAGATTCTAAACCATGGTAAGTTATAATTGTGCCTTCAGTAAGACTGGGCCTGTTATTTTAGAATTTAAATTACTTTGTAACTTAAAGAATAGAGAGTTTGTAGACTTACTTCTGCCTATGTTGTTCAGTGTTAGTATTTACCAATTCTCCTATAGTACTTTCCAAAAGTTCTATAGAACGTTTGCTGTTAGAACTTTATTAAGATGTACCAAAGACATGAGATTTTTACTCCTCTGTGTTTTTCAAATTAAAAGTCATGCATCAATTTTATTCATTTTGAAAAAACCATGATACTCCTGGAGCTAATGCAGAAGACATTACTCACAGCACAGCAGGCAGTGCCAATTTCATGTTCCTGTCAATTCTCACTGTCTCTGCAGATTCCCCAGGGACCCTTGCACATGGTGAGGTTGGTTGTAACTGAAGCATTCTGACCTCAGGAAACCCTAGGACTACATTAGAGGAATGATTGAAAAAAAAAAGATATTCTACTTCAGAGCAATAAAATAGTAATAGGAGAGTAGTTCTTATGAACTAATACTCATGAATTAATATATCGATTCATCTATAATGTATATACATATATACAATAGAATATTATATAAAAATAGAAAGTAGAGTAGTAGAGTAGTAATAGTATACATTATACATGTATAGTACATACATGTATAATAAATATATACATATAAGATAGAATGATACATATACACATATATAATACAGTACATATTACATATATAATATATACAATAAAGTAATAGAATAGCAATAGAATTCTTCCTTCTCCATGGATCATGGCCATTCTCCACACAGATGTCTTTATAAAGATAGTTTAAACAAGAAAGATTGTTGGAATGTAACTATAGATTATACAGAAACTTGACAGATACAATGGAATGTTGTTCTCTTCCAAGACTAATTTTGCTGCTATGGTTGCCTTGACTGACAGACACTATGTGGAAGATAATACATTTCTCCTGGGTTTTCTCAACATTACCTCTCATGACATGAATGTAGGGAATATAACTTAGAACACATAGCATTTCCTTTTAATTATACTCTTTATTGTTAGAAAAGCAAACACAAACAAAGCAGTGGAGCAAATGAAAGCTTTTCCAAAGTGTTAATGAAAGCACTGGGTTCTTGGAGTTCTTACTGTGAATGTATCCACAAAAGCTTCAATCCATGCCTTTATCCACAGAATCTGTAAACACATTGATTTTACCTTGGCAGTGGATAACATGCGTAGGCTAGGAGGCTAGTTGAATGCCATCATTTTCTCCTGAGGATACCTTTGTATATTGTCTTGCAGATAAAATGTATAATAAATAGCACCATTAACATAAAATTGTGTCCATTGCTGAAGCAAATATCAGGGATCCTGAAATGACCCATGTCTTTAGTTAAGACCAATGTGGCTTTAGCTTGTGCTCGCCTCCATTTCTATTTACTTGAACAAATGTTCTCTCATACATGTAATTTCCTTCATAACTCTGCATTTTCCAAAGCCAAATTTAAAGCAAGCATAGGCCAAGATAGCACTTGCTGTGACTTTTGCTACAAAAGTATTGGATTCAGCTCTGAAAGTTGATTATTTAAAATTTCCCATCTATTAGGGCACTAGCCTATTTATTACTTATTAAGAGTCTTGTGTTTTTAAATTTCTTTCTACTACAATGAGAAGCTATTTTCTCTTTTGATAGTATTTTATACATTAATTTTTTTGGTGATTTATCCATTATCTCTCAATGGGTTGTTACTTAGAAACACCAATCTTTTTCAAAATATTCTTATTTTTATTACGTATTTTCCTCATTTACATTTCCAATGCTATCCCAAAAGTCCCCCATACCCTCCCCCCCACTCCCCTACCCACCCATTCCCACTTCTTGGCCCTGGTGTTCCCCTGTATTGGGGCATATAAAGTTGGCAAGTCCAATGGGCCTCTCTTTCCAGTGATGGCTGACTAGGCCATCTTTTGATACATATGCAGCTAGAGTCAAGAGCTCCGGGGTACTGGTTAGTTCATAATGTTGTTCTACCTATAGGGTTGCAGATCCCTTTAGCTCCTTGGGTATTTTCTCTAACTCCTCCATTGGGAGCCCTGTGATCCATCCAATAGCTGACTGTGAGCTTCCACTTATGTGTTTGCTAGGCCCCGGCCTAGTCTCACTAGAGACTGCTATATCAGGGTCCTATCTTGCTAGTGTATGCAATGGTGTCAGCGTTTGGAGGCTGATTATGGGATGGATCCCTGGATATGGCAGTCTCTAGATGGTCCATCCTTTTGTCTCAGCTCCAAACTTTGTCAAAATATTCTTTTGTGACTATTTGAATCTAGGTTTGTTAAAGTGACATTAAACCAAGATCTCAAAATCTACAGTTATAATTACATGTCTTATTCCCAAATCAAGCCATTATTATGAGGGACACACTTGATGATTGCAGCAGGCTAACCTATCTCTCAGCTGTTTTGCTTCATTACAAATCTGAAGGCTGGATGCAATGACTGTTTTTCTAATTCTATAGACGTTCCATACCTACCAATAATGTATTTTCCCAACTTTGGTTATAGAGGATGTAATTTTTAAGAATCATGATGAAACACATGCACTAGAGATAGGCATGATAGCACATGTCTGTCTGTAATCTATGAAACAGGAAGACCATCAGTCAGCCTGGGCTGGAAATAAAGATGCTGTGGAAGAAACACAAAACAACAAAACACACAGCAATGTGACTGATGTCCAAACTTGAAATTATGGGAAAAGAAACAGTAGAATATAGTCTTGCAGAAAGTAAAGCATAAAACTGAAGAGCTTGGAGCTAACTACCTAAAAGGTACAACTGAAAAGGTAAGCAAGAGGAGGCCTGATAACTGCTGCAAGCAACAGAAATGCGACTCAGTTTACCTCGTTGCTTTCAGCATGGTCCGATACCATGCAAGGATGGGCTGAGGTAACTAGCATTCTGAGTCCCCCGTATTGCCATTTGTGTTGTATTAATGAAAAGCTATCACTTAACAATTTAAAATCAAAATACAGTTTCTCAGCCTAAAAGTATATTATATAGCCAGTTAGATTAGTCTTAACAGAATAGCACTGACTGGGGGATTACATAATAGAAATTTACTTTTCTAAGAGTTCTGGAGGCTAGAGATCTGAAATTAAAATGTGATTTCTTATTAAAATATTATTGGCTATTGATGGTCCTTTATCTTTGATCCCATACCTTCTTTTCCATGTGTCTTTACCTTCCACACATCCTTTTCCTGCTATGAGGATTGCACTCATGTTGAGTTAAGACACTGTGTAATTGATAACTTTTTTATATGGAATCACCACATTAAAATTAGCATCTCAAAACCCAACAAGAATCTGCTTCCACAGACTCCCCATTAAACTCATGGATTGAAAATATGTGCTAAATTACTTTCATTTATACTCAGCATCTACATTTTTTAAAGTGTGTCATTATCCTTTGAGCAGTGTAATCGGCAATGATTTTCACAGTGTTAACATATTAGAGATATTAAGTCATCTTAGAGTGATGTGTATAGACTATATGAAAATAACTGTTTTATGTGTAGAATCTGGGCATCCATGATGAGCTATGTATTTTGGTACCTGTTAGAAAAGGAATTGAAAGGTAAGACAATTCAGGATGTAAACTGCCCTTGCCTAGTAACTTGAGCTTCCTGAGTGCCTCCTATGTGAACTGAGCACATACCTATCTCATTTGCTGTAAATGCCCAACATCCCCTTTCCATCCCTCACCCCCTTTTCTGAGGCAATATTCCTCTCATTTGTAGGCAGGAGACCACTTTTTCTGTACTTGAGTACTTTCTCAGCTCTGGGATGGATTTCAGTAATTATTTATAGAATGTATTTGCCATCCCCGACATCTTGGCAACTCTCATCAAAGTTAAACCCTTCTAGGATCTAACAAATCCTAACATTTGATGTGAAGGAAAAGGCTCAAACATTTTCCACATGTAGATTTCAATTTTTATTTTTATTATTATTTTTTTGAGACAGGGTTTATCTGTATAGTCTTGGCTGTCTTGGAACTCACTCTGTAGATCAGGCTGGCCTCGAACTCAGAAACCCACCTGTCTCTGCCTCCCAAGTGCTGGGATTAAAGGCATGTGCCAGCACTACTCTGCTTCAAAATTCTTTCTTAAAGAAATCCAGGTTCTCACAACAATCCCTGTGATCAGATGTTTGTGTTGCTCTTTCTGTTATAAAGACCATTCAATGTCTCAGGGAGGTAACTGCAGTAATCTCATTCCTCACTCCCCAGATACCACCTCTGAGCCCTAATGCTTTGAGATGAAGAATGTTGATTATCTTAAACATTTGTATTAAAATACAAATATTCTCAGGAAAAAAAAGAATTGCTTTCTTTGACTACTATAAACATGTATTCTTAGGTAACAAATTAACTTTCCACTAGAAGTAAGAACACTTCTTAATAAAACAGCTAGTTTCTTGCTTAGTTAAACATGGAGAAACCCCAACAGCGTACATGATAGGCTATAAGCCAGTTCACTTGTGTGAACTTGATCACAGTAATAAGCCATAGTCCTTATGATGGTAAATATAATTTTGGGCAAAAAAAAATGGCCAGAGGAAGAAATGTGTGTTTTTAAAGGATATTTTATGGGGGTAAAAACTAGAAAAACACTGAATATAGGAGTGTTACTTGATAGATATTTTCTAAATATACTTGTTTATTCACTGTTTCTGGCAAAATAAGAAAGAAAATAAAGCAAAAAGAAATAACACCTTTCTTGTTTTTCAGCTTTTCAAGAACAACCAGAGTTGGGTAGGTAGAAAGGTAGATGTGGATATGAGAAGGGATGGAAGAGAATATGAACAAACACATTGTAAGTTGTTGTCAAAACAATGAGTAAAAATTTTTAAATAGAAAGAAACAAAAATTCAATCCTAAAAAGTAGGTAACGAACAGCTTCTCCTTGTGGCTCTTTTAATGAATGTCAGGTAACAAATAGGAGAGGTGAGACCTGAAAGAATATAGCCACTGACTGGAAAAGAAGATACTAAAGTTCATAGGTGGACAGTGACAGAATAAGGAGGCAAGGCAGAGATCCTCCCTCTTCCCAGGGATACTATAATTTTAGCTTTTTCTATAGTATAGCCTTGCTAAAGGTGCTACAAAAATTCACCCAATGTTGCTGCCAATATAGTAGACAACCAAGAAAAAGAAGTTGTAGTTAAACATGGAGAAGGGACTTCATTTGAGGAAAAGCTATATTACTTTCATAAATATGTAATCGCCAGTGAATGTCTAGTCTCTTTATTTAAAAAAACAAAACAAACAAACAAAAAAAGAAAGTGAAAAGATGTACTCTGGTATTGATGGTAATGAACTAAAAAGGCATCATTTGAAAGTTTGAGGTTCTCCAAATATGGTAGTCTGGGGGAGGGGAATGGTCACATAATAATGGTTCTACTCGTGAATAAAATTATAAATGAAGCTTCAGAGAGCTTCCTGGCCCTTCTATATTCTTTGTCTCATGAACTCACAATAAAAATTTTCTTGCCTCTCTGCTTCTTTTATATTGTTCCCTTCTCTCCATTTGATGACACCTCTTTCTGTCTATCTCTGTCTCTGTGTCTCTCTCTGTCTCTGTCTGTCTCTGTCTCTGTCTCTGTCTCTGTCTCTGTCTCTGTCTCTGTCTCTGTCTCTCTCTCTCTCTCTCTCTCTCTCTCTCTCTCACACACACACACACACACACACACACACCACGCTCACAGCCCTCCCCTTACTCTGGTACCTCAAGGCTTTCTAGAACTGTGATCTTGGTCATCTCAGACTCCAGAAAAGTCAGATTTTTCTATTGTTTATGAATTTCAGAGACTGTTATTTTACTATAGAAACATGTAGTACTAAGGCAACATCTAATCATTTAGAAAAGAGTTGACTGAAGGAAAATGTGTGAGACCTAAAAGATAATAATATTGAGAACACTACAGAATCATATACCATCTGTAGAAAAATCAAGTAGTTAAAATTTCTGAAGTTCATAAAAAATAAAGGATACAAATAAATGCAGGGCTGGGAAGAGAGTTCAGTCAGAAAAATGATACCATCCTTGACAGAATGAGAGTTTGAATTCAGTCTCTAGAATCATGGTAAAGGAGCCAGGTTTGGTGTCATGCAATTAAAATCTCATCTATAGAGAAGTAGAGGCAGGTCCCTGAAGCTCACTGGCCAGCAAGCCTCACCTATTGAATAACTCTGCGTAAGAGTTCTCCATAAAAACAAAAGTCAAGGTAGACAGTTTCTGAGGAACAGGTTGACCTCTATAGCCACAAGAGTGATATTCACAGACATGCATGTCAACTACATGCATGTCTGTACCTGCACAAACATGATCATTCATATACATGGACACAAAGGACACAGGTGCCTATTACAGTCTTTTCTCTGCAAATTAAAAGTAACATGTGTAGACTGGCATAACAGTAAGAAGCAGCCATATGTATACCCCTTATTCAGTGGAAAAGTAACAACCTCAGAAACCCAGATTCTGCCCATGCATAGTTAAAGAGTGATACAATACAGTTCCAAGACAGATCAAATACAGTTCCAATACATGGTTTTTACTTAAATATTTATTTGTTCTAGGATGGATGGATAGGGATATGGTGTCTTCATGGGAGCAAACCAACTAGAAGTCTACCCCAGGAGCAAGAACTGGCTGGAAGGGGAGTGGTATTTGGGAGGACAGGGTTTTGGTGGGTGATGGGTCCTGAGTCTACCAGGCTTCCAGCAGCAGCTCCAGGACTGGGTGGGGGGGTAGGGAGGTCCTTACCAACTGCTCTGAGTGCAGCAGGTCCTCTAATACAAAATTTGCATTAGGTTCAGTTGGATAGAGTATGAGTTTAAATAGTAGGTACAGAATGCAACTTTTGGGATCTCTGCTGAAAATTTCTTGAAAATTCTAGAAAAGACAAGGTCATACTGAAGGTGTATTTAAATGAAACTACTATGAGAGACACTAATTTAATTGTGAGGTATTCTGACTAGTTTTATGTCATCTTGACACGAGCTGTAATATTTGAAAGGAGGGAACATCAACTGAGAAAATTCCTCCAGAAGGTCTGCTTGCAGGAAAGCTTGTAGTGCATTTTCTTAGTGATTGATGTGGGAGGGGCCAACCTATTGTGGGTGGTTCCATTGCTTCCCTGGTGGACCTGGGATCTATAAAAAGGCAGACTGAGCAAGTCAGTAAGCAACACTCCTCTATGACTTCTGCATCAAGTCTTGCCTGCAGGTTCTTGTCTTGTTTGAGTTCCTGTCTTTAATTCCTTATATGAGCAATGGTATGGAAGTGTAAGCAAAATAGACTCTTTCCTAACCTAACTGGGCATGGCGCCAGACACCTTTAACTCAGGGGTCAGGGACAAGGTGAAGCTCTGTGATTCTGAGGTCAGCCTGGTCTACATAGCAAATTCTTGAAGAGCCAAGGATCCATAGAGATAACTACCTCCCCTCAAAAAATCAAAATGATACAGAAAAAAATGATATAAGTAAGAAACTCAAAAACTATTAATTACTAAGGATAATTACTTTGTATTGTTTGGTTTTATATTGATAAGTGAGTGTATGTATGTGTATGTGAATTTGTTTTACTTTTAAAAGAATAATTATAGTTTTTTGAAATAGTATGATACAAATTCTCTAATAAATCTGTTTAAAACAAAATGAATTTGTATGTGTCAATAAGAAAATATATCCCATCACTGGCACTGTGGAGGTATTGTATACACATGTGTATATACTATATATGCTATGTGTACATATAAATGTATAAATACACATATACTAGTATGTATGTATATATATGTATATATATATGCTGAAAATATAAAAATAATCTATTTTTCCTGTAGAGAATCTATATTCCATAAGGAATGAATACAAAAAGAAAAATGTGGAAGTTCAAATTATTAGCCAGAATGAATCTTAGCCTTTAGAAATCAAGATGATGAGAAAAGATTGGAAACAAATGACAGAGAAGAAATTGTGGTACTTTGGAAGCCAAGTTCACTTGACAGCTGTTTGAAGAAGATGAAATCTTTAGTTGTGTCAAATAATGCCTTTCAGTAAAGAAGGGTTAGGACTGAGAATCTCATTCTCCTTTTAGCAATAGAGAGGTTACTACAGATCTCACTGAGAAAAATCTGTGTGAGTTCAGGCTGAGTTTAGCAAAGAATGAAGGTATAGCATCATAAACAAAGCAGATACTTCTGTCAAGGTATTCTGATGAAAGGAGATCAGAACAATGGGGTATTGTAGACCTCCATTTTAGAGATAGTTTATGATATTTTATTATATTATTATATTATATTATTCATTTATTACTTAGTTATTTACACTGTTTTGTTTTTAGACAAGATATTATACAGCCCGGACTGATTTGAACTTGCCTTTATTTTCTCCAACTGGTCTTGAACTTCAGATTCTCCTGTGTGTGTCTCTCAAGTGCAGGCATTATAGCTCAAATTCTCCCATGTCTGGTTTTATAATAATTAATAATATCACTTTAAAACTGCATATGTACCAGTGTACTTGCATGTCAATATGAAAGAACTAAAGGAGAAAAATGAGCTTAAGGAAAGAATTCTGGGACAATGGGCTTTATTACCTATAAGGACAGAGTTCAAAGACAAAGAGGATATACATTCTCAGTATCTCAGGTTCCGACTTGTGGTAAAGAACTAGAGTTTGTGGTTGCTAGTGCTATCAAGCACAAAAATAGGTTGGTATTGGAACATTTTTGTTGCTACTAGTTTTTCAGTGAAAGAAGTAGCAAGCCATTAGTTCAAGATGATTGGGAACTGGAGATATTCCAAAAAAAGGAACATGAAACCAAGACTAGTATCTTGCTGTTATGTGTGGTATGTGTATCTTCAACAAGAGTACAAAGAATCAATCTGGAATTTAGAGGTTAATTCTCCTACCACAGGAGGGTAAACTATACCCAACACTTAAAGAGGATCTCCAGGAGTTTCACATGTGTAGTGAAGTTTGTGGCGCACTGGTTTCAGAATGGCCAAGAATAGAACAGAAAAAATCAGCAGAACGGAAAGCATATAGTTATAGTATTGCCAGATAGCTTGGGTGAACATTTCGGCACTTGATAAAGATGTCCAAGTAAGTTTGTGAAATTCAAATAAATGTAAGGTTAACTAAGAGATATTTTGACACATAATTTTAATTAGATGGATTCAGGACAATTGAATAATAACATGACCACAGTGATGCTTCATAGAATTAAAATGTATGTCTGAAAAAAAATGAAGCCATGCAGAAGTGAAATTTTTAAAGGGAAAAAGATTGCTTTCTAGTAGGGTTGAGTGAAGATACAGTTAGGAAAATGGGTATAATTGAAAATCAAAAATTGGTAGTCATAGAGAGTACTGTTCAGACGTGAGGTGGGGCTAATTAGCATTAATGAAACCAGTGTGAGCTGTGGGAAGAGTGAGGATATGAACTTAGGTGGGGAATCATATTCATAGTAGAAATGGATGTCAATAGAATGGTTGGATTGAATCCACTCAGGACAATCTACATGGGCAACAGAGTTATGAAGGACGGTGACAACAATGTCAGGAAAATTCCCCATGATCTAGGAACAGATTTTTTTTTTTAAAAAAAAAATTTTATTAGGTATTTTCCTCATTTACATTTCCAATGCTATCCCAAAAGTCCTCCATACTATCCCCCCCACTCCCCTACCCACCCACTCCCACTTTTTGGCCCTGGCGTTCCCCTGTACTGGGGCATATAAAGTTTGCATGTCCAATGGGCCTCTCTTTCCAGTGATGGCTGACTAGGCCATTTTTGATACATATGCAGCTAGAGTCAAGAGCTCTGGGGTACTGGTTAGTTCATAATGTTGTTCCACCTATAGGGTTGCAGATCCCTTCAGCTTCTTGGGTACTTTCTCACAGATTCTTAAAGGAACACGTTATAGGAGCCTATCAGCAATGAGGGAAAAAAGGTATTGGGATGTTCAGTCTGATGACTTGATACTGATGAGTGTTTTCAGAAAGGTGAGAGGATCTAGAAATGGGATACAGGAGAGACAACTAGTTGACTTCCAGAGTCAATCACATGAAGGAGAGATTCCTTAAAACCTGTCAGACAAGGTGCTTAGTCGAATAACTTAAACAGCTCTGAATGAGTCAAGAGCAATAATATTTGGAAGTTACAGGATGATTGTGAAGAGGTACAAAAGATGGGAGGGTATCATTGTTGGAACTATCCCACCGTTGGCACTCTGGAGGCTAAACAGGGGGGAAATAATCCATAACGTTCGAAGGCTATGTACCAGTAATCTAAGGCTGCTCTAATGACTTCCTAGAGAGGAGGGGGCTGAGACAAGGCACCTTATTTATTTTTTTTCTCTTGCAGTTCTTGACTCTGGAATCTCCATAGCTATATCCAAATGGGGAACTGAAGAGTTCTTCATTTTCTTGTTCACAGATGGCTGACAATGTTCTTCTCTTTGCTTCTTTGTGTGAGAGAAAGCAAAGAGGCAGCACAGGGTTCTCACTGCTTTTCCTCATAAGGACACTTGTGTGATCAAATCACCTCCAAGTACCTCATCTCTAAGGAACATGATATTAGATTTTAGGATTCCAACATATGGGTTTTTGGAGAAAAGAAAATTCTACTCCAGGATCTTTTCATTCTCTCTCTGTCTCTCTGTCTCTGTCTCTGTCTCTGTCTCTGTCTCTGTCTCTGTCTCTCTCTCGCTCTCTCATTGATTTATATAACATAACTCTTATGCCCCAAAATGCTCCCTTTCCACAAGCTGAAAACATTCCTGGATCAATCATCCTCATGTCCGTGTCTGTTTTGAATTCTCTTCTGGGCACTTCTAAGCATGCAACAAATTACTATGTTGTTCTCATTCCATTGTTCCCTCTGGACATCTGCTGATGAACACAAGGGATTAGGCAAGGGTGACCTCACTATGTTTAAACAGTTCTCCTGGGCTTCCTTTTGAAATATTGATTGTTAGCATAAAGGCCATGGAGGGATGAAGTTGGGTTGAGATTCTGGATGCATGTTGAAAATTGATGGGAGGAGAGTCCCTTGGTCCTGTGAAGGCTCTAAGTCCCAGTGTAGGGGAATGCCAGGGCCAGAAAGCTGGAGTGGGTAGGTTGGTGAGCAGGGGGAGGGGGAAGAGGATGGGGGGTTTCAGAATGGAAACCAGGAAAGGGGATAACATTTGAAATGTAAATAAAACACATATCTAATAAAAAAGAAATTGATCAATACTTTCTTATTTTCTTAATTTTGCCCATTATCACAATTTATGTGTTGGTCTACTTCCTGCCTCTCAACACACACACACACGTCTAACTTATTATCATTATATTTATATTTATAATATCATCACTATCATTATTACTTAATTCCCGTCATTTGATTTCATGCCTCTTCCATATTATGTAATTTCTAGTATATTTACTAGGAATAAGTATTCATCACTGCTTTTAATTCTAATACCAATGGTAGAATCAAGAAATTTCCTGCTAAAGTTATATGTTTAACCCACTCCCTTGCTCTGGGCTTCATATTTCTCAAGCTGTAGTTTCTAAATACTTCTCATCAAATTCAAAACCTGTAAACTGATTTTGTAACACATATAATTGGAAGAATGGTGTTTTTCAGTGAATTAGACCTTTATGTGTTCTCTGGCCTAAAGTCCTTCCACAGGTGACACAAATATGCTAATTAAAGGTCTGCCAAGCAGAGAGTGAGTGAGCTCTTTTACAATGCTCTAAGGGTAAAATGAGAGTTAGACAGCAGCATTTCTCTTTACAGTATTTTATTTTTTCTGAATTTAACTAAACAGAGCTGAAAAGAAACTAGTTACTAATAATTAGAGGCAAAGGGATTAAGACACCAGCCTGTTCTATGGGCTCTCAAGGTACAGGTGAGTTGAGCATTCACTGACCACGGCATTCAGTGTCTGAAACTCCACTGATGGTGACCCTCCAGTATGACTCTATTCCCTGGAGAAATGAAACCATCTTACTATAAAGATTAGTAAATAAGCTTAATTATAGTTTGGGTAGAGGAAGTAGCATTGTGAGGATTTATGGGCTACAATCATCAGAAGGAGACACCATGGCACAAGAAGCAGAAGCACAAAGGTTTATTGCCTTAAATTTCAACTATGAAGACTTTATGTGGACCTTCGTTTAATTATATTTTAAAATTCTCAATAAAAAAGTGAAACAGTAGAAAAGAGTATAGAATAGTGATACTGTAGTTCCTAATAAAATTTCACAGAAACAATGTTTTCACAGTCTATATTTATTTATTTAATAAATTCCATTGGTCACTTCTCAGGGTTCACTATGTCTTTTTCCTATTTGCTTAGAACAATGAAGAAAGGATTTAGAGTTTCCATTTTCATAGAATTCATATCATCATGCAAAAACTCACTATGCTCTAAAAGATATCGAATTTCAGTTATCACCTGTCTGTTATGAGTCTAATCTCTATTTGTAAACAGTGTGTCCCATGTTCTGGTTTGAGGGTTTCTTTCCTGCATCAACTTGAATAGGCAACCCAGATGCTAGGGTAACTGGTAATATACTTATAGTATCTCTGGATGAGACTATGAGAGTATTTCTGCAAGAGATTAGCCAATGTGATAGTAGATTCAGTTGGGGAGATTCACTTTCACCAATGTAGGCAGGCCTTGTTGATTCTGTTGAAATCCTAACAAGAATAGAAGGTCCAAAGAGCTGATTTTCTATGCTCTTGAGCTCTTGTCATTTATTTACCTTGGGCATTAGAGTGCTTTCTCTAGACCTTGGGCTCTAAGAGATGCTACATTTCTAACTAGTGCCTCATTACTTCTCAAGGAAGATGTAGCTCTTATGAGTACTGTGTCCTTAAAGCTCCCAGACTAAAACATTTCCATGTAACTCCAAATGAATCAACGATGCTCACCATCTCCTTTCAGGCACTCACATGTCCGATGATCATGCTATCATCCATGATCTTCAAAGTGGAGATGGGTCTTGCTTTGGATTACTCACCATACTCCAGTTCTCCATTATCATTTTCTGCTGTTAATGCCTCTGTCCCTGTGAATTGGCCTTGTTCCTCCATCTTCACGAATCTCCTACTTCCATTCACACTACTCCTCATTGTTCCTCACATAGACCACTAACACAGGTGCCTTGGTTGCTAGTCACTTCCCCTCCCCCTCTAATCCAGTGTGCCTATTGCCCTCAGAAAGATTTACAAAGTAGTCTACAAATATTACATGTGTAGATAGCAAAGGTAACTGAGTTCTAAAGAAGATTCCATGTAACTCTTTGTATTTCCCCCCAAAAAAAAACCTCTTGTACCAGACAGAATTTCCAGGCTGTTTGAAAAAGAGGGCATAATGGTGATTCTCATAAGACTTTAATGTGGATCAGAAAATGCTTCCTTTAAACTACCTTAGCCCTTTGGTATTCAACATTTGGATGCTAGACAAACATCTAGTGATTCTTCACACACCTATCTCTTATTTAGGTAGGAGTAGTCAATTTATTTGAAAAACTAATGAACTCTATATACTCCATCAGAGAAAATTTGAATTACACATATGAAAGTAGGTCATTTACAACCCCCAATGGAAACAATGCTAAAGTCAATCTATAAAATGACTTAGAAAGATACTTTTGTCCAGGGAGAATTAATGTGCATTTCTTAAGGTAATATTATCTGCCATGTTTGAGAACCTGAAAAAATAATTAATTCAAGTCAAAAAAATTCTTTAGAATTACTTTTCTTCTCTGTTTGTATTGAATTTCTCATGTCATTGATGGATTTCCATTATATTGCAAAGAAGTAAGACCCATCACTATGTTTGTGAACTGCTGTTAGACATATTGTGTTCCTGGTTGGAAAAAAA
The DNA here is from genome assembly GCF_978045245.1 of Mus caroli. Taxonomy (NCBI): domain Eukaryota; kingdom Metazoa; phylum Chordata; class Mammalia; order Rodentia; family Muridae; genus Mus; species Mus caroli. The sequence goes on along the minus strand of NW_028227263.1, from coordinate 77,305,785 downwards.
AGTGCCCTCCTAACAGGCCAAAGGTATTCTTTCCTTAAAAGAGCCCTGGACTGAATGTATATTCCTTATTGTGGAGCATGGGTGACTTGTGAAAATAAACCTCATGGCATGGGCATGAGAGCTCCTGTACCTGTAGCCTCTGGGTCTTCCTCAGTAGAGAGAGAGTGAAACTTGAATTTTTTCCTTCTGATTATACTTTGACATCCATAAAACTTTCTGAAATTTTCTATCTTTATTATCAATTTACCCATATACTTCTATGCAATGCTGTCTAATAAATATTGATTGAACATAAACCGTAAAGTCACATTAGATATCTAGCATAGCCTTGTTGATCGGATGTAAAATGTAAATTCGCATTAGATAGCTAATGCAGCCTTAATCTTAGAAAATATCTCAACACTAGTTTTTCCACCTGCTCATTCCACTGGAGCCTGGGGTATTTTTTATAGCATGTTGAGTGAGGTAGATACCAGTGTGTGTGTCTGTCAAGTCAGTTTTGGAACCAAATTGATCTGGAAACTGATTCCCTTACCAAGGCTATCAGAGGCACAATTCTTTGGAAAGAATCTCAGACTGAAACTTTGGTATAAGCTACATGGCATTCGACCATTCCTCATAACAAGTCCAAGATATGCTTTTCCTTAAGAAAGCCCTGGACTAGGAAAGTATTCCTGATTCTGGAGCATGTCTTATCCAGAGAGCAGAGCGAATAGAGCTGTTCATCCTTGAGAGCAGGGAGTTTCACTGGTTGTAAATCATCTGCAGAGGACTGTCATTTGCAAACCATGATCTTTCATGTCCAGAGTGATCCATTTCCTTCAGTATATGTAACTAGTCACAACATCACAGCCTTAAAAGCAGTAAGCCTTCTACTGGATGTGGGGTTAGTGAAGATTTTCTTTCCCATTCCATAGGTTCACAACTTGTTCTATTGACTATCTTTTATGTTACAGAAGCGTTTAAGTTTCATGAGTTTCCATTTATTAATTATTGATCTTAGACCCTGAGCCACTAGAATTCTGTATAAAAATCCACCCCTGCCCCCGTGTCAATGAGTTCAAGGCTCTTTCTCACTTTCTCCTCTATTAGATTCAGTGTTTCAGGTTTTATGGTGAGGTTCTTGATCTACTGAGACTTGAGTTTTGTGCAATGTGATAAGTATGGATCTATTTTTATTTTTCTATATGCAAACCACTAGTTAGACCAGCATCGTTTATTGAAGCTGCTTTCTTTTTCCATTATATGTTTTTGGCTTCTTTTTCAAAAATCAAGTGTTTATAGGTATATAGGTTTAGTTCTGGGTCTTTGATTCTATTCCATTGATCGACCTGTCTGTCTCTGTACCGATACCACATGGTTTTTATCACTATTGTTCTGGAGTATAGCTTGATTCCCTCAGAAGTTCTTTTATTGTTAAGAATTGTTTTCTCTATCCTGGGTTTACTGTTTTTCCATGTGAAGTTGGGAATTGCTATTTCTATGTCTATGAAGAATTGTATTGGAATATTGATGGGGATTGCCTTGTTGAGTCTGTAGATTGCTTTTGGTAGGGTGGTTGTTTTGTAGGTTAAATCCATGAGATTTATCAATCCACGAGAATGGGAGATCTTTTCATCTTCTGTGTCTTCTTCAATTTCTTTCTTGAGAGACTTGAAGTTCCTATCATACAGATCTTTCATTTGCTTGGTAAGAGCTATTAAAAAGAATGAATTTATGAAATTCCTAGGCAAATGGTTGGACCTGGAGGGCATCATCCTGAGTGAGGTAACACAATCACAAAAGAACTCAAATGATATGTACTCACTAATAAGTGGATATTAGCCCAGAAACATAGTATACACGAGATATAAGAGACAATTTGTAAAACACATGAAACTGAAGAAGAATGAAGACCAAAGTGTGGACACTTTGCCCCTTCTTAGAATTGGAAACAATCACCCATGGAAGGAGTTACAGAGACAAAGTTTGGAGCTGAGACAAAAGGATGGAACATCTAGAGACTGCCATATCCAGGGATCTATCCCATAATTAGCCTCCAAACGATGACACCATTGCATACACTAGCAAGATTTTGCTGAAAGGCCCCTGATATAGCTGTCTCTTGTGAGACTAGGCCGGGGCCTAGCAAACACAGAAGTGGATGCTCACAGTCAGCTATTGGATGGATCACAGGGCCCCCAATGGAGGAGCTAAAGAAAGTATCCAAGGAGCTATAGAGATCTGCAACCCTGTAGGTGCAACAACATTATGAGCTAACCAGTACCCCAGAGCTCTTGACTCTAGCTGCATATGTATCAAAAGATGGCCTAGTAGGCCATCACTGGAAAGATAGGCCCATTGGACATGCAAACTTTATATGCCCCAGTACAGGGGAACGCCAGGGCCAAAGAGTGGGAATGGGTGGGTAGGGAAGTGGGGGGGGGAGGGTATGGGGGACTTTTGGGATAGCATTGGAAATGTAATTGAGGAAAATACGTAATAAAAAAATTTAAAAGAAGAGTTGCACCAAGATATTTTATACAATTTGTGGGTATTTTGAAGGGAGTTGTTTCCTTATCGTGTGTATAAAGGAAGGCTACTGATTTATTTGAGTTAATTTTATATTTGGCCACTTTGCTGAAGTTGTTTATCATCTAGAGAATTTCTCTGGTAGATTTTTTTGGGTCACTTATGTATAGTATCATATCATCTGCAAATAGTGATACCTTTATTTCTTCTTTGTCAATTTGTATCCCCTTGATCTCTCTTTGTTGTCTTATTGTTCTACTAGCACTTCAAGTACTGTGTTGAATAGATATGGGGAGAGTGGGCATTCTTGTCCCTGATTTTAATGGGATTGCTTCAAGTATCTCTCCATTTATATTGGCTGTTGGTTTGCTGTATATTGCTTTTATTGTGTTTAGGTATGGGGCTTGAATTCCTGATCTCTTCAATACTTAAAACATGAAGGAGTGTTGTATTTTTGTAAACTGGTTTTTCAGCATAATGTGATTTTTTTCCTTTGACATTGTTTATATAGTGGATTTCTTTAATGTATTTTCATATATTGAACCATGCCTACATCTCTCAGGTGAAGCCTACTTGATCATGGCAAATGATGATTTTGATGTGTTTTTGGATTCTGTTTGCTAGAATTATATTGAGTACTTTTGCATCTATATGTATAAGCAAGATTAGTCTGAAATTCTCTTTGGTTGTTGGGTCTATGTGGTTTAGGTATCAGAATAACTATGACTTCGTAAAATTAATTAGGTAGATTCCTTCTGTTTTTGTTGTTTGGAATAGTTTGAGGAGTGTTGGTGTTCGCTCTTCTTTGAAGGTCTGGTAGTACAGCCATCTGGCCCTTTTTATTTATTTATTTATTTATTTATTTATATTTATTTTTATTTTTGCTTGAGTGATTTTTAATGACTTCTATTTCCTGTGGTGATAAGGGACTATTTAGATGATTTACCTGCCCTTAATTTAACTTTGGTACATGATATCTGTCTAAAAATCATTCATTTCATCTAGATTTTCCAGTTTTGTTGAGTAAAGGCTTTTGTAGTAGGATCTGATCATTGTTTTTAATTTCCTCAGTTTCTGTTGTTATGTCCCCCTTTTCACTTCTGACGTGGTTAATTTGGAAACTGTCTCTGTTTCTGTTAGTTGTTTGACTGGGGTTTATCTATCTTGTTGATTTTTTCAAAGAACCAGCTTTTGGTTTTGTTGATTTTTTTTGTTTGTTTGTTTCATTCTCTTTTTTTCTAATTAGTTGATTTCTGCCCTGCATTTGATCATTTCCTGCTGTCTACTCCCCTTAGGTGTGTTTGCTTCTTTTTTGTTCTAGGGATTTCAGGGATGCCATTAAGTTGCTAATTTAGGGTCTCCCCAGTTTCTTTCTGAGGGCACTTAGTGCTATGAATTTTCCTCTCAACATTGCTTTCATTGTGTTCCATAATTTTGGATATGCTGTGTTTTTTTTTTTTCATTGAATTCTAGAACGTCTAATTTCTTTCTTTGTTTCTTCCCTGAGCAAGTTATCATTGAGTAAAGAGTTATTCATCTTTCTTGGGTACATGAGTTTTCTTTTGTTTTTGTTATTATTGAAGTCTAGCCCTAGTGTCTGGTGATCTGATAGGATGCATGGGATTATTTCAAACTTCTTGTATCTGTTGAGGCTTGTTTTGTGGCCAACTATAATGTCAGTTTTGGAGAAGGTACTGTGAGGTGCTGAGAAGAAGGTATATGCTCTTGTTTTAGCATGAAGTGCTCTGTATATTTGTTTCATAACGTCTGTATATTTGATTGATAACTTCTTTAGTTTCACTGTGTCTGTTTAGTTTCTCTTTCAAACACCTGTCCATTGGTGAGATTGTGGTATCTCACCCAATCATTGGACTGAACTGGGGACTCCTTATGGTTGAGTTAGGAAAAGGACTGAAAAAATGGAAGAGGAGGGTGACCCCATAGGAAGACCAGCAGTCTCAACTAACCCAGACCTCTGGAAGCTCCCAGACACTGAGGCACCAACCAGACAGCATACAGGAACCAGTCTGAGGTCCCCAACACATTTATAGTGGAGGACTGCCTGCTCTGGCCTAAGTGGGAGACCTTTTAGACTTCTTTGTGCCTATTTCTTGAGAAACTTGAAGCCCCAGGGATGGGGGAGGTCTGGTAGGGCAGGGAGCATCCTTTTGGAGAGAGGCAGGGAGGAGGAATGGGATGAGGATCTGGGGGTGTTACCAGGAAGAGAGGCAATATCTGGAATGTAAATAAAATAAAAAGGTCTCTCTAAGCCCACACTTCCTGTAAGTGAGCTTGCCAACTGCATAGTGTAAATAAATAGAAAAGTAGTGTTTTCTATTCTAGTTCTAAAAGGTGCTAAAGTACATGAATTCGTGGCCAAATATAATTGAATAAAGTCAGAAAATGTAACTCAGAGTATTATGTATGAGCCTAATGATAGAATAATGAGGGCTAAACATTGTTCCTAAATTGGCCAAAAAACAGTAGGGAATCTCTAGAAAGAAAGTTAAATTGGTGATAATGAGCCGACCTAGAATGTATGCTGTTGTCCCTTTCCTAAACAGGAAAAAAATCCCACTTTATGTGAATTTTAAACTTACTTCTGGATTTAATAGATCAAGAGTAACATATCAGTTATACAAATGTGAACTCAGTTTCTTAAATATTATTGTGCTTCTACTACATACCAAATACTTAGAACAAAATAGAATAGACAGAACAGAATAGAAATGCCTGCCTTAAAAGAATTAACCACATTTTCTGTACCAATTTCTCTGTTGAGGGACATCTGGGTTCTTTCCAGCTTCTGGCTATTATAAATAAGGCTGCTAAACCATCAACCAAAGAGTACACATGGAGGAACCCATGGTTTCAGACATATATAACAGAGGATGGCCTTGTCAGACATCAATGGGAGGTGAGGCCCTTGGTCTTGTGAAGGTTTGATGCCCCAATACAGGGGAATGCCAGGGCCAGGAAGCAGGAGTGGGTGGGATGGTTAGCAGGGGGAGGGGTGATAGACTAGTAGGTTTCAAAGGGGAAATCAGAAAAGAGGATAACATTTGAAATGTAAATAAGGAAAATATCTAATAAAAATTAATAATAAAAAGAAAGAAAGAAAACAATTAGCCATGCTTTCTTCACAGTATTGTTAATTAACAATACTAATATTTTTTTAAAAAATATTATGTGATCTTTACCTGACAATCTCAGTTAAACATCAGTTTTCATTCCATTATTGAAATAAAATATAATTTTAAAGATCTTAAAATTAAAGAAATGTGTGCCTTACTGAGCTAACATTCTAGATATAAAGCTATGAGGAAAGGAAAACATAACTGAGACATGGAAATCAGAAGCACTGAAAGTCATGGCTCACTTTTATAGATACATGAACAAATGCTATAAATGTCCTGCTGTTTGCTAGCCCATACTTTTATACCTTCTATGAGACAAGACATAGTCTATAAACTTAAGTTGTTTATACTAGAACTATGTTCCCTTAGTGACCAGACTAAAAGTCAACTCACATTGTCTCTGGAGATGCCATTCCTTCACGCTTGCCAATGAGTTATTTCCTAGGCTTGGGTGCTAGCATCCTTAGGTTCTTCCCTGACTCTAGTCTTGCTTTGGCTGAGGAAGAGGTTGTATTTTAATTAATATGTATTCTGTATCCATTTAAAAGTGAGATGCCTCATAAGTGAGTTACCAACTAGGATAAATGCCATTGAGGTGCCAAGACATAAAAATTGTCTGGATGTTAATAACTCTATTAGTTACAAGTGGGAGTAACCTGGACTGTCAGTATCTACTGACAAATTCTACAGAGAGTATAGAGCTCCTGTTACAACTCTGCCTCCATCAATGAAAGCATTGGCTCCAGGAGGACAAGGGATCCAATCCACCATTGTTGGGATGAAGCCAATGGATCTGACTTTGGAACTGTGAGTGTTCAATTTCTTTTCCACCAAGAAGTGTGTTCTATGTACAGTGTTTTATGCTAGAAATTGAGTTAATACTTTGACTATCAGTTAGGTTAGAAAGGAAAACAAAATTCCTACTCTGGACAGCTACTGTGACAGCAGCAGAGATTTCTTTTTGCTTTAGTAAAGCTCTGATTTCTGCCTGGAACAGCATAAGTGAGATAGGGTTGGACTATCAATGAAGTTAAATAGATATTAAAACTCTAGTGTGAAAGTTGGTTAATGAAAAGAATATTTACATGCTTTCAAAGTGTTTCCATGAAGACTTCTTATTAATTTCAAGGGAAAAAAAAACACCTCAATAATAGAAAAAAAATAGTACTCTAAAGAATCAAAGTACCATGTGCTTCCTGCTCCAGTTCCCTGAGAAAGAGTTCAAAAAAGGAATATATGAAATTCCAGCCAGAGAGCTTGAATAAAATCCACAGGATATACTTTTACAACTCCAATTTGGGGGGAAGTTTTTATTTGGTTAGGATTATTACCATTAGAAGGGGAAAATACAAAAAATACTAAAATAAAAAATTAAGTTCTGTGTTGCAAATAGCCTTGGGGCTAATTATATGTGATTTTAATTCCGTTCTCTCATTAGGGGTTGTGAACAAGGAATGCTTCAGTACTCAGGTGATTTTCTGTAAACCTTCTTCAGACCTTAATTTATAAACTAAAGGCTAGAACCAATGATTGGGCAGAGAAAGAGGGGAAGGTGGAGCTGAAGGTTTTGGGGGGAAAAAAGGAGAGAGAGAGACAGAGAGACAGAGAGACAGAGAGAGAGAGACAGACACACAGAGAGAGAGAGACAGAGACAGAGAGAGAGAGAAAACAACTGAGGAGGAAGAGGAGGAGGAGGAGGAGGAGGAGGAGGAGGAGGAGGAGGAGGGAGGAAAGTGGAGCAGAAGCACCTGGCCTGGAGAAATCACAGGTTCTAAGGGGTCTCTTATATGGGGAAGATGGTAGGGTAGTGGTAGATCTGCCTAATCTAGGTGCACAGCATGTATTCATATTAACTAAGTTGTGTTTTCATTGCCCAGGCTTATTTGGGTTGGAGATTTACCACAACAGTTCTCTTTAAAGGATAAGTAAATGAAATATTTGTCAACAAATAAAAATTAAAGTGAAAGAAAAAAAGTAAACTTGAAATTCCTAAAAACAAAAACAAAGAAAAAACTTAGTTCTTGAGACTACATTAGCTATCCTTAACATATTAGGCTATAGCATATTTTGTAACTCTTTTGTAAATGTTGAATTCTACTTCTTAAAGTTTTTGTCTCTTGTGAGGCTATGCCCTTGCCTAGCAAATACAGAAGTGGATGCTCACAGTCATCTATTGGATGGAACACAGGACCCCCAATGGAGGAGCTAGAGAAAGTACCCAAAAAGCTAAAGGGGTCTGCAACTCTATAGGAGGAACAACAATATTAACTAACCAGTACCCCCAGAGCTCGTGTCTCTAGCTGCATATGTATCAGAAGATGGCCTAGTCGGCCATCATTTGGGAGGAGAGGCCCTTGGTCTTGCAAAGATTATATGCCCCAGTACAGGGCAATGCCACGGCCAGGAAGCAGGAGTGGGTGGGTTGGGTAGCAGGGTGGGAGGGGGGAGGGTATAGGGGACTTTTGGGATAGCATTTGAAGTGTAAATGAAGAAAATATCTAATTTAAAAAAAGGTTTTGTTGATGGAGTTGGATCTGGGGTAAAGATCAAACTCAGAGCCTTATGCATGAACTCCCACTAAGCTATGCATCCTGCCACTACTCCTTATACTTTAGGATATTTGTGTGTATACACACACACACACACACACACACACACACACAGGAGCCTTTATCTCATGTGTAGTTCTATAGTACAGTAATAGATTCCATATAGCAATGATTTCTAAACTATGTCCCTTGTTCCTGAAAGGTAGATTCTAAACCCATGACATTTTCTAAGGGATGAGAATGTCTATCCTTATTATTCATATTTGACTCCTTAGAGCACATTTAATAGCGTGTGCTGATGAAATCATTAGAGATGGCAGATAGTTTTACAAGGAAGGCTAACCATGTTACTCAAGGATTGACTATTAGAGCACTTGATATCATTCCAAACTTTGGCAGAAAGTACAGAGAAAGGTCATGTGGCAATGACATCAATCAGGCACAGCTTAATCAAGTCCCAGTGAAAAACTGTAGGTGGCAAAGAGCAGGCGAGCCTCTCTGTCTGACAATACTAAGTATGTCATATTGATGTACCAAGAGAGTCATGTGAACAAGTAAGCCATAGAACTTCTGCACTTTCCTACATGTGCCTTACTGTGATTGGTTCCATTTTATGTTTTTTGTTGTTGTTACAATAAACCTGTGATCCTAAGCAAAGCACTCTTTTGGGTTCTCAGGGTCTGATCAGAACTGAGGCCTCAGTGGCTAGTGGTAAGGAGAGCTGATGGATAGAAAAATAGTTCCTTAACTCCTCTATGAGCCAGTCGCTGGCTGTTAGGGCAGCCTAGCAACAGATTTTGTCTTTAACCTCCTAAGTTTGGCCCAATTTCAGTTAATTGGTCTCAGAAGTCATGTAGATTCATTGTACTATTTTTATAAAATTGAGGAGTTACAGAGACAAAGTTTGGAGCTGAGACGAAAGAATGGACCAACTAGAGACTGCCATATCCAGGGATCCATCCCATAATCAGCCTCCAAATGCTGACACCATTGCATACACTAGCAAGATTTTGCTGAAAGGACCCTGATATAGCTGTCTCTTGTAAGGCTATGCCGGGGCCTAGCAAACACAGAAGTGGTGCTCACAGTCAGCTATTAGATGGATTACAGGGCCCCCAATGGAGGAGCTAGAGAAAGTACCCAAGGAGCTAAAGGGATCTGCAACCCTATAGGTGGAACAACAATATTAACTAACCAGTACCCCCACCCCCCAAGCTCTTGTCTCTAGCTGCATATGTATCAGAAGATGGCCTAGTTGGCCATCAGTGGAAAGAGGCCCATTGGTCGTGCAAACTTTATATGCCTCAGTACAGGGGAATGCCAGGGCCAAGAAGTGGGAGTGGGTGGGTAAGGGATGGGGGGGGGGCATGAGGGACTTTTGGGATAGCATTGGAAATGTAAATGAAGAAAATACCTAATAAAAAATAAATAAAATTGAAATTTAATTTTTTTTTAAATTTTAAAGCTCTCATAAACTTCTAGAAGAAAAAAAAAACAAAAAACAAGACAATGTTTAGTATACTACCCATGTGTGTCTTGGAACACATCTTATCAAATGCTGTGACTTATCTCATTAGGTAAATGAGTAAGTTGATAGATTCATTATTTTTCTGGAAGTTAGTTGGGATCGAAAAAGAGGGCTTGTTTTAAGGTAAATGGAATTTATGAACTTAAATTATAAAACTACGCACCAAGAGCTAAATAATGTGCCATTGCCAATGTGGATGCAGATCAGCTTTCAGCTAGAACAGCTAGGGCAATGTTAAATTTAACATTTCAAGATGCACTGGAAACATTATTCTTGGGAATAATAAATTGCAATAAATCAATCATGAAGATAGCTACCCAAAGGCATTTTTACAAGTCTGTGCCTGACACAAAGAAGATGCATTATAACACGTAATTCTGATTGCATTTAGGTTTTTGTTTTTCATGTGTGTATCTATTTTAAGATAATGACAAAGCCCCATCTATAGACATCTCTCACCACCAAATGCAACCTCTAGTGCCAGGAATGAGTTACACAGAATTAAGTTTTTGGACAAAGAGGTCCCACTGAAACTCCCAAACAATTCAGGCTATTGAAGGGGCTATGGGTTGCTCCCCACAAATTGATGGTAAAATGCTATTGCTGAAGACAATACCTGTATAACTCAGTGAGCATGGAGAACTCAAGCTGGTACTTACCGAGGGCCCTCACCCCCATTGACTACTTAGTGTTCAGGATACAAATCCAGATACAAACCCTTCAATCTATAAAGGTGACTTACCTGCATGATATGCTGACATAATAGTGTCACAAACGTTGTGAAAATACCAAACTGCAGTCTATTTAAGGCCCTGACTATGAGAAGGAATCCACACCTGACACTGCTCCAGTGGTCAAGATCTGAGACTAAATAGGCCAGGGACCTAGGGGAAAACCAAATACAACTGATTTATTAAAGGATTATAGCAATACCTCCTAACACTCTGCTACATTCAAAGATCATTTCTTTTCTTAGCCATCATCAGAAATGCTTCATCCTGCAGTAGATGGGAACAAATACAGAGACCCATAACAGTACTATGTGCAGAGAAGGAGGTACCTTGGAGCTCTTATTCCTAAATGAAATCCTCCATTAAGTCACTTCCCTAGGAGCCCAGGAAGCTTCACAGAGGAGGAGGCAGAAACATTGTACCAGCCAATAGGAGTGAAGGAAACCAGGGAAATAAGCCTTCTAAATACAACAGGGCTGATACGCATGTGAACTTGCAGAGACTATGGCGGAACAGAGCCTGCACAGGTCTAAGCCAGATGGTGTACCAACGCTAAGAGTGGACATAGACACAAGACCCCATCTCTAAACCAGCAGCTTTCTTCTATTGACAACCACATGCAAAAGAAAAATTAGTTTTCTCTAAAGAAGAAACATTGTGTACTGGGTATAAAAAACAAACAAACAAACAAACCACACTTAAGAGCAGGCCCTATACCCAGCGGAAGATGGCTAACATAAAACAAAGTAAATGGTAATTTGGGGAAGGTTCTTGTCTTATAGTGAATTGGCTAGGCATTTTTAAACTTTACACAGAGTTTTTGTTTACACATTATAGTTTTCTATTTTATTTTTTATGAGAGTTCTGTGTGTATGAGTGTGTGTGTGTGTGTGTGCATCTGTATCCATTTTTTGTGCTTTTTCTTTGACTCTTTTTTATGCTTATTTTTACTATTCTGTTTTTTGTTTGTCTGTTTTTAGGTGTCTGTTTTCTAAGAGAAAAAAAGAAAGGTATGAATTATAGTTGACTGGAAGGTGGGGAGATTGAGAGGATGTGGGAGGAGTTAGGGAAAGAAAACAGTAATCAGAATACTGTGTATTAAAAATGTTTTGAAAAAATATTTATTGTAACAAATACTACTTTAAGCAAAAATATAAGAAACTTGATGAAATGTTGACATCCATGAATCCTTCCTTGGAAGAACACTTTTTGTCCTTAAATCTGAAAAACATTTGAGCAACATATTGTGAACTTGGGGTAAAATTAATGAAATCCCAAAAACACAAGCTGTAAAGCACTAGCAAGTTCTCCCTACCTCATGTCACTTGTAATCTTTGTTAGAAAGATAAGAAGAAGAAGAAATAATGGCAAGTCAAAGGGATGGTGAAAACAGGAAGGAAGGAAGGAAGGAAGGAAGGAAGGAAGGAAGGAAGGAAGGAAGGAAGGAAGGGAGAGAGGGAGGGAGGGAGGGAGGGAGGGAGGGAGGGAGGGAGGGAAGAAAGAAGGAAAGAAGAAAAGAAGGGAGGGAGGGAGGAAAAAGGAAAGAAGGAAAAAGGAAAGAAGGAAAGAAGGAAAGAAAGAGGGGAGGGAGGAAAGAAGGAAGGGAAGGAGGAAAGGAGGGAGGGAGGAAGGGAGAGAGGAAGGGAGAGAGGGAGGGAGGGAGGGAGAGAGGGAGGGAGAGAGGGAGGGAGGGAGGGAAAAAGAATGCTTTTATTTCTTCAACCCAAAAGTTATAATTCTATAATAACAACTAAATCACAGTTCTGATTTTTTTTTCCTTTCAATCATCTACCATGTCATTGTCGCATTGCCAGGAGTATCCTCCTCTTTACCATATTATGGATTTTTCTCTCTTGTGTGTTCATTGCCTATACTCATATTATAGGTAAATGAAGCACAAGCAAATTTCATAAAATATTGTCCATGCTGCCTTTTACTTCTAGAGAAGTGATGAACTGTGTTTCAAAATACAGATTAATTTTATTTCACCGACTTTTGTAGATCATCTTCTTCCTCTTCTCTATGTACTATCCCTGTTACACATTCTATTCCACTTCACTACTCTGATATATGCCTGCCTTTTGAGTAATTTCAGTAAGCAAAACCAATTCTTTAGTCTGTCCACAGCGACAACCATGTCTCTGACAAGCTGATTGTATTCCTACTCGTAGGCAGGTAACTATATGCAGTAGCTTAAACCATCTGAAAACTTCAGCTAGACTTTTTAATTATATTATATATCTCATCAGGCCTGTATTCAGAGGGTCTGCTTAAGTATTCACTCTGAAATAGACTGTGTATTAAATTAAACTACCAGATAAAACAGCTTTGGTTGATGCATCTGCCAAGGAAATGACAATTCACCTAATTAGTTGTCAATACAGAAGGTTTTCTGAATTATTTCCCTTTCTTTTCTTCATAGTCAGATGCATAGACGCCCACAGATATAAGTAGTTTCTATTAAACCATAGACTATCTGGCAAAAAATGAGCCTGTGACTAGCAATATTCATGGTAGATCAAGTCTGTAAATGAACAAACTAACCAAAATGAGCTTACTTCGAACACCATGACAGGAAAGGTAGCAATGTTATGAAATAACCTCTGAGGAAGATGAAATCAAGTAACAAACGCTCCCACATTCACTCTCCTCTCTCACTATTAGAAACACATCAGTATAGCAGAGAAAGCATAGGACTCCTTAAAGCCATCCTGAAGTCCACCTCACTCATTTTAGAACCTCAGATCACTAGCAACTTCGGAAGATGTCACTATATAGAACAGTAAGATACCCCATCAACAGAGGACTCCCACTGTGACCCAAGGGAGTGAGATGGACACCAATCTCAAAAGATAGAAAGATCTTAGAGAAACAAACATAGGCCAAGTTTTGTGTTTAAAAGTAGTGTTAGGAAAGGCTCACAACAGAGATCAGGATGGATTGTAAGACCTGCTGCAGGGTCCAAGGCAAAATCCCGGGAGATGAGACCATCAAGACACTTTGGAAGGGACACTGAGAGCATATTAAAGTGTTAATATTATTAAGTTGTTATTCTATTTATATAGGGTCTCTCTCTCTCTCTCTCTCTCTATGTAGGACAGGCTACCTTTAATCTCAAGACCCCTTGTCTCAGCCTCCCAGAGCTAGGATTACAGATTTGCATCATCATCATATCCAGGTTTAGCTTGAATTTGGAGGGCCACATACTGAGCATTTATTCAACCCTCTTGATTTGTTACTAGGACTTCAATGCTATCATGAGATACATTCAGTTAATTCTCTATATGACCACTACTACACTTGTAGATTCAATAGTTGAGAAAAATTCATGTCTGTACTAAATGTGTATAGCCTTCTTGTCATTAGTCCCTAAACAATGCAGTATAGCGACCATCTATGTAGTATTGACATTGTATTGGGCACTATAATGTAGGGGAAGCAGATGCAGAATGCAGAAGATATTGTGGAGAAGTTCTATGCAGGCTCTATAATTCTGTATAATGGACTTGAGCCTCTTTCCATTGTGGTGTTTGGGGGCCCTGGACGCAACTGTCATGCATACCCAAGACAACTGTATTTTAAAATACATCTCAGTTGTTAGGGGTCGGTATGAGACACATGGAAAGAAAGGAAGAGAAGTGGTCATAGTAAAAATTTAAAACATATCAATCATGTTGCTTGGAAGGCAACTACAACAAGAAAAATAAAAATTAGAAAGACGGGATATTCTGAACCTTTCTGGTATTTACTACTTAATGGAATGTTGGCCGAAAACAGTCAAGTAAATATTTCATTTCATCCAGCACCACTTAAAAAGTAGGTAAGGCACAAGCCCTTCTGAGACAATTGCCTCAGCAGTATGGGGTAAGCATAATGGGCCTCAAGCTGCATAAAGTTTAAGCTAATATTCCTGGGCTGAGAGGTTTACCTCTTGTTCTCCCCTGAAATAGTCCCTTATATGATTCCCATAGGTAAAATACTCTCAGTAGGTTTTGAAAACCAGTGTAAATAAGTGTAAGTTTGCTTTAAAGCTCCAGCTACATATTAAAGCCAAATCAACACCATTCACTAATGGAGATGTTCAGAAAAGATAAAACAGCTCAAAGCCAGGTGCTGGGTTTGTGCAGCTATTTCATGTCAAGGCAATTACAGTGATAGTATTAGGAAGATCAGGGCGGGAGCGGTGTTGTCATATGGGGAAGGGAAAGCAAGCCTTTAAGCAATCATGTAGAGCATGCAGAACATCTTAAAGCTGGGGAAGGAACAAAGCTTCGCGCTGTCAGAATATTGATCTGCTCCAGAAGGTGCGGGGGAGCGGCACTGCGGTGATTGCCTTCCCCGCTGGGTTTAGAGAGGCCTGAAAGAATACAGTATTGATCTGGCCTCACTCCCCGAGATGCAACTTACAGATAAGCCCTGACTGAAGGCCACCAACCTTGAGAGCAAACTGTTGCAAAGAAGCCTCGTTTGCCACACGTCCAACATCAGAGCTAATGCCGTGGGGAACGATGAGAACAGACTTCCAGCTTCAGCCCTGTGCTTCCTGTCCCATGTAAATTACAGGTGCTTCCAAACCCTGAAGCAGGCGCAGCGGTGGAAGGTATAGGGAGGTGAACTGGGCACATTTGAAGTCCCATTTCGGAGGCTGCATTTCGTAAATTAAGGAAGATGTGAAGTAATGGAATTTTATTAGTTTACTTGAAACCATTCCGAGCCTCATTTGCTGTGTATGTTTCCCTCCTCAAATTGTAGTATCTATTTGTGAATAAGGACATTAGAATACGCATATGCCACAGTGAACTCCAGGCACATTCATAGACACCAGGGTAAGGGAAGTTTGTGTGTGCTTGTGTCCAGGTTTATAGCGTATTGGGTAGTGTGCAGTGGTGAATACGTACATGTATGTACTAGGACACATTCATGGGGACACAAATGCAGATGCTAACGCACGATGTTGAATGTATTTGCCTCCTACTTCCCGACTTATTTTTTAAAACATGATCATTCACTGAACTTGGAACTCACCATTTCCATGAGTCTTGCTGGTTAGTGAGCTCCAGGCATGCACCAGTCTCAGCATCACATTGAACCATCTCCTCACTCTCAAAGAGAAGTCTTCAAAGGCAAACAGGAGGAGGATCGAGTCAGACATTTAGAGCAATAATCTTTGATCACAGTGGTTCATCACAAGAGTTGTGCATCCCACATCTTAGTGGGGCTAATGCCTGGTTCACAAAAGGTACTCAGGATTCAACAGGTCAGCAGCAAAGCCACTCAAAAAGTAGCAGGCTTAAACAGCTGGAGGGGTTCCAGCAAAATGTGAGGAGTCCTTTGTCATCTACTCTCCAGCTGTTAAAAGCCCAGGAGTCAGGGCCAAGAGCTGGGGTTTCGAGATTGGATGGGAAGATGGTTCAGCAGGGAAGAGCAGGGAGGATTCCTCTAGAGGACCACAGTTCCCAGCATGCACTTCAGGTGCCTAGCAACTATGGAACTCCAGCTCCAGGGGAATCTGATGCCTCGAGCCTCTAAGGGTGCCGGTATGCTGGAACACATGACCAGATAGACTCACACACATTCAATTAAAATAAACCCTTAAAAATAAATAAAATATGTCAAAAAAGAAAAATAAAAACATTCCTTCAGAAAAAGGGAAGTCTTGACATTTTCCCTTCCAGAGCTTTGGTCACAAGTTATGTACCCCATCGTCCATGCATGTGATCCAACTTTATTCCAAACACAGAAATAAAAACAAATACCCCACTCCCACAGCACCCTGTAGTTTGTTCATGGCTTCCTGGAGGAAATTACTCTAACCACGGAGTTTTGCATGGTTTCCATGGCCAGCCACAGGTGAACATGGGCCAGTTGTAACTAAGAAGCCAGGAAACTGGGCTGTTAGTGTGAAGTTTAAACTCCAAAAGACAAAGATGTTTGGAATGGGATTTTAGAACATAGCTAGGTTTTTGTTATTGTTGTTTGGTGGTGGTGGTAGTGGTTGTGAAGTTTTTGGGTCTTTTGTTTTGTTTTATTTTTTTCAACAATGCTAAAGATACCTCATTTGCAAAGGAAAAGGGTTTCAAGTTTACTTATCACTCCTCCCAGGATCCCAATAATTCTGACAAAGTACCAAAAATCCTATGAAGAGCAATGCTACTGCCTCACTTAATTTGTGTATGAAATGCAGTGGTGGTGCTGGGATGGGGGTTGGGGGATGTCTCAGCAGAGAAAGGTGCTGACTTGGCAAGGCTGATGAGGAGCCTAGTCCCTGGGACCATGGGGAGGAAGGAGAGAAGCAGAACCCATATCAAGTTTTCCTGTCACCTCTACATATGTGCTGTGGCATGCATACACACATGCACACAGACAGACAGACAGGCAGGCATACAGACAGACACACATACACACATATGCACACACACACACATATATACACAGAGACAGAGAGACAGAGAAACATTCACACACTAAAAAATCAATGTAACAAAAGTTCTAAAATTAAACGTAAAAAAGTTCAGTGAATTCTTAAGTTCCACCTAGGAAGGATTTGTCAGTCACATATAAAAAACAATATTCTAACTGTGCCATGTGATGCGATCCATTTCCAAATCATTCTAGTTTAATTTCATGTAGCTGTGTGATCATAGCTTCACCCATTTCTAAAACTGACTCTGTGAACAGAAACTTCTATCGGGTTATAGAACTCAAAACAGATTCCGGATTCTTTGTGCGAATTCAAAATCATCCATGTAGACAGGTGACAAGCCCCAGGTTCCAGGTGACTCTCTAAGATGGATAAAGAGCTAGATTTCCACACTCTCGAGGACTGTGAACCACAGCAACAATAGCATCTCACTCTTGCCAGTGTGCTTTCCCCCATTACATTGTCTGTGCATTACCTATTTTCAGTTTGGTCCAGGCCCCGGGAGGTGGGTGTGCATATTCACCCCTGTTCCACTTGATCTACCTCGGCTTGACCACTGACCGACTTTTTCCCAAGCAAAAGGAGAATCCCCAGGAGAACTCACAAACTGGACAAAGGGGCTGCAGAGGTAGTTTGATTTCACCACATTTATTTCATCTTTCTTAGCAGAAATCCCTCGGGCTGGCCTGGAGTGTATAAACTTGCCTTTGCTCACAAAGCTCAAATGGAAGGCTTTGCTTTCAAAATTTTAACCCTTCTCTCTGAGACACGCCAAAGAAATGGGGCCTGCAATTATTCGATCAGAAATACAAGATACTGGATCCTTTGTCCAAGATTAATTGTTAACCTTTTAAAACTTCAAGGAGGTGGTTTGGAGCCATGACACAATAGTGAAGTCAAATAAGAATAATAATAAATAGTATATTTTCCACAAGAAAAAGTTTTCTTCCAACAATGCTTATTTCTATTATAAACATACCTTTAGCCAGCCTTGCACCTCTCATACAACAGTATGCAAAGGTCATTAAGATCATTGATTTTCTGAGATTTAACCATAATTGAAAAGCTATAGTAGCTGACTTCCTTTCAGAAGGACACGTTTCAAAACTAACATTCGTGACAGAGATTAGTGGCCTCAAAAGCTAGAAATGTACATCAACTTAAGAAGCACTTATATGGAAAACAGGGGATAAAAGCATTATAAATAGAAATCGTGTGCAGCAAGCCCACAGCCTATCCACACCCCGTTTGTGAGCAGAATAATCACCCATGTGGTAAGAACATCAGCATCCTTTTATCTTTCTTTCTGCCTTCCCTGGTTTTGCTTTCTAAGAGAAGTCAAGGTGAAGGGCTTAATGCCTCTGAAGCTGGGGCAAGAAAACACTCACCTCTTCCAGTGGCCAGTAAAGAATACAAGGACACAGTTAAAACACAGCCACTGAAGTGAACAACCAGGATGCTACCGACAGGAGAGACGCCCCCTCCAGGTACTCCCCACAGGGCTCCCTTTTGGTTGCAAGGCCAGGAAGGTCATCCCATCTCTATGGCATTCCCTTTCAAGTGCACAGGCTGAATGCCAGCAAACAGGTTCCGCATGACTGCTGGTGCACAGGGAAACTCCTCAGAGAGAGACCCCCTGACCCACCAGAGGGGCAAAAACCAAAGCAGGGATCAGGCACTTTATTTCAAGGGTGTGTGTGTGTGTGTGTGTGTGTGTGTGTGTGTGTGTGTGTTACAAAGCCGAAGATGCCTTTCAAATCTGGAAACACTGCACGCATGCATGGATAAGGCAGAAGCAAAGGGAGAAAAATAAAGCGAGAGAAATCCTCCTTTCAGTAATCCACACGATTAATACAGAAAGAACACTGGTGATGTTGGACAGTTAGAAGGCTGTATTTTAATTGGACCCCATTGTTCTGAATAAAGGCCTTTACTATTACATATAATAAACAATTCTCCAGGTAAGGTCTTCCCTCGGGCACATGCTTCTCCATCAGCATCTGATACATGAAAAGCTGAACATAGACATTGCTCACAAATGCTGTCTGTTACTAAGAGTAGAGGCTTCTCTCTGATGTGGGTGACAGGGCTGGGGGTCTTTAGTTCCACTCTCCACCCAGAGCTACTCACTGCTTACTTGATGTGCAGAGCTAGTAACATTATCATGCCACATGGGTGCTACTAGCAAGTGCTCAAAGATGCCACAGCCTGTCAGAAGTAAATGTTTCTTGCGTGCACAGTGGCTGCAGTACTCCTTCCTCACAAACAAAGCTGTTGTGACTGAAGGTCTCTTCTACTCTCAAAGAGGTCGTAGAACGTCTTGGAAGACATCACCAATCCTAAGTATGCTACTAAAGCACTCTGGTTACATGCCATCTCTCAAGAAATCTCTTTGAGTTAGAGCACATTAGAATGTGGCTGTGGATCCGTGAGCGATGGGAGAGAGCTTGAGTCTCAGGGGCCCACCCTGTAATGAAGTTTCAGTCTAGAAAGCCATCCCAGTGGGAATACTGCAAAGCAGGTTCGAGCCTCCCGCCTGCATTTGCCAAATATTTCCTTAACTCCAACTTTATTTCAGGTCCCAGAGATAGTTAAATCTGACAGATTCAGTTCAGCTCTCCAGGAGCTCACGTGCATGGAAGGATGGCAACAGGGACAGGCAATTCTACTTGTACTGAGACACATGAACAAAGAAAGTAGTGGAGACTGAGAGCATCTAAATGATGAAGCTTAGGTACAAGACTAAGGGAGGTGTTCAGGAGACATGGGTGTTTGCTTGCTGAGGAGTGAAAAAAATCAATGTGGATTCAACTTGTAGACCTGATTTTCCCATTCATTATTAGAGCTATCACATGTATAAATAGTTTTCAGACTCAGTCCCTGCAATTGTGCCCTGTGCTGACTTTTCTTGTTTTAGCTTCCTTAGTATACTAGTTGGATTTGAAAACCTGCATTCAATAAAATTTGGAAACCTCAGAACATTCTCAGTAGATTCTCTGATGGGAATAGAGGAAGAATAATGGTTTTACATCTGTAATCAAACTCAACTGATTGAAAAACTCATACTTTAATCCTATATTAAATTTGTTTTTTACAGCAGTAATTCTAACCATTCACATCTTTCTAACATACTGTCCTAATAAAATACTATAAGTCTTAAAAATTTTTGAGGATGAGGTATAAGTATAGATGAAGTTCCTCTTTCAACAAAATTTGGGTTATTAACTTTTCATTTTATCAAGCTAACAGAAAACATACAGTTTTTTTATTGATACAGCTTAAGTTGGTTGCAGGTATAGTGCGCTTCTGAGAGAGGAAAATAAGACTTTTAAAATGTGGAATTTGAAGATAAAGTATAAAACGTTGAGTTGCCAACTTACGGCATATCAAAATGTCAGCTCAGCACCTTAAAGAGTCTAAAGGGATTATTCAGCCCAATTTTCTCTGTGCTTAATGCCATATACTGGCTTAGAGTCAGCCTCCCCTGGAAGAAAGCTTAACTCTTTCTGCACAAAATGGCCTCATTTCAAGCAATGAAGTTGCCATTTCCCAAAATGAAGTGCCTATAGCCTGAAATATTTCCCTCAGATTTGAAAGGACCCTGGCTTGAGAATACAGCTTACATACTGAGATGATTTCTTTCATTCTGTGGTAAGAGCATGCCCAAATCACACTTACTGTCCAACTAGTAGACCCTCAAGCAAATGGAATATTCCTAGTGTTGTCTCCAAGTCGGACGTTGAGTTGAGGTTTACTGCAGTTTCTGTAATTCTGTGCCATGTATTGAAGGCTTTAATGAGTCCATCTAAGCCTCAGGAATGAGTAGATCATGGGTATTTGGAAGAGGCCCAGGAGTAGTAAAGTGTACCCATAAGCAGGATTCGTGAGTTCTCTCTGCAATTACCCTAATAGTTCTCTGGTTACTAAAGACCACTCACACCATGTCCAGAAACTGCCCCACAACCTTGTTTGATTAATCAGAAATGAACTGACCCTGCTTGAGCTATTTTCATATTAAGGCTACAAAGAATTGCCTCGATTAATTACCCATAGTGTATCTGTAGTAACGTAATCTGTAGTATCATAATGAAATTACTATTTCCATCATTCAACCACTTGAACATTCATTATGACTTAAAAATGAATCAAGTTGATGACAATACAGAAATCAACAAACAAAAGTTGTTTCTTTTATTGTTAGAACACTACCATGCTACTCTAAAAGTTATTTCTTTTGTGGTACTCATATTTTATGGAGGGGAAAAATCGGTAAGTAAATAAATAGATAAATAAGTGAAACATAGGAAGCAGAGAAAGGAGCACAGAAACTGTGATATGCAGAATGGAGTTAGGCACTACAAGCTATTGTCAATGGAAAAAGAAGGTCCCACTTATAGAAGGTAGTTGAGAAAAGGCCTGAAAGGATGGGTCATATAGAGATAGAGGTAAAAGGGCAAGGGTCCTAGTCTCTGACTCGTAGGATTGATACATAGATCTCACAACTACAGCCACTCTGCTTGGAATCCCCGTTCCGATCTCTATATTGAAACATCAACCCTGTCCTGGCTAGTGTAAAGGAGGGTGATGAATAATATCAATTATGTTCATTATATAGGAGCGAGAAGGAGACAGTCCATGTGTGCAGACTACAGATCTGCAATATATTTGCTGATTGTCACTCAGGACCTTTAACCCAGCTTGCCTAGCTTCACTCGATTAAGTGAATCTCTTGTGGGCTTTTGATTTATTTATTTTTTAATCAGTACTATGCTTGTCCTTTCTTTGGGGGTACAGATAAGCTAGTAAATCTCTCTCTAGTAAAGGGTAAAATTTTAGGGTTGTAATAATAATTTAGGAGTTTTTCTCATGAGCACAGAGGTCTACTGGCTTCAGGCCCTAGTTCTAAGCCTAGTTCTAAACATGCTGAGATGTTTTCTGTCTAGAAGCATGCTAATTTGATTTGGGAAGGATTTCTCATCTTGCCCATGTGTTTAATGCTAAGTAGCTGTCGAGGTGTCAATTCTTTTCTTCTTCCTTTCATTCCATGGCTAAAACCTTCATGCAGAAGTGAAAAGAAGCTCCCTGCCTAGGCAGAACCCCACGTGTCAAGTAAGACTCCACTCACTTCCACCTACGAGTTCTAGCACACAGCATAAAAGCCACAGTTTGACAATGCCTACCAAAAGGTTAATGGTCTAGCTTTTTAAAAATTTGGATCTGTGGGTTGGTAATTGGAATAAACATTCAAATTTGAGCATCAAATTTCTCATTAGTTTCACATCAATACCTGTGCTGCAACTATGGATCAGCGAACTGGGCTCCTCGCTGCCCAAGTGAGTTCATTAATCATTCTCCCCTAAGATGGCTGTGTAAGTAGACAGCTGTTGTAAGCAGCTGTCTTTGGGTCCAACTCCTCGAATACAGACTGGGGGAAACTTTGTGCAGGAGTTGACTGTTGGTGTACCTGGATACCTGACTTGTATTGACAGGTCCCCAAGCAACTGAATCTCAGGTCAATGACATGTTTTATTGTATAAATGGTCATTCTGTGGTCACAGAAAGGTTTAAAGCCATTAAGGATATGTTTCCATGCCTTATCTGAGTTACCACCAAGAAAGAAAAAGACAAAGCTATGGTTTTCAGGTCCCCACTTCCTTAGGTGAAAAAAAGCCACAAACCTTACTCTGAAGGTTCATGACCCAAAAGAAGAAATTCTTGACCAAATGATATAATCTGACTCCTTCGCTCTCACAGTCGTCGGAATATAGACAGTTAACCTTATTTTTCATAATTTTGGGTACACTTCACTGCTTAGAGATCAGGATCCATATGCTTCTCCGATTCTCCATTATGCGGAGCAAATACTTATGTAATTGGAGCTTATCCTGTCTTAATATATGCAATCAGGAAATTTGAAACAGCCTTGATGGCCCCTATAATATTTCCTTTAGATGCTCTCTGATACATCAGGGGCTATAAGATCATCCACACAGCAATGGCCTCAGATGTCAAATTTTTCCCGTGCACTAGAACACTTAGCAGTAACATGAGAACCAGATTGTCTTCTCTTAGGGAAAACTGGGTAGGGGTGGGACAAAAAAGAGACAACACACATAAACATGAACTCAAGAGCTGGCTCTCTCTTGTAAGCAGAACTCTAAGCAGTCTGGTGGAGAAAATGAAGTCACAGAATCCAAACAATGTTTTTGTAGGAAGGACATGGCCGGCAATGACATCAGGAAACTGAAGGATTGCCAGGCATATCTGTTTCCTATAAAATACACTTTAGCCTTTTCACTTCAAGGAAAAGCGATGAAGATGTTGAAAGTTCAAATCATGAAACCTTTCATTTCTCTCACTAATTGTCATCAGGAAGTAAATACAGGATAGGGTAGAGAATGAATATGCTTTCTCGATACTGTGTACCAATCATTAAAAGTGAGCATTCCTAACAGGGACGCCCTGAGGAACTACCTCAGGTCAGGTGCAAACAAGGCACAGAGAAGTTGGGTTTTCACAGTTTACATTTAGTGTGCAAAATAAAAAAAAAAAAGTCATATAAGTTTTATCAAATTTAAAAGACTTAAAATCCCAGTTTCTCAAAGCTCTCACATGTAGGATAATATCAGAAACAGGATGTTTTTTTAAGGTTGAGTGACATTGGAGGTGGCACTGAATACAGAGGACATGCCAGTTTAGGAACATAAAACAAGAACCAAAGTGGGAAATGTTGGCAGCAACAACGCTATTTGTTCCCAATTCCAGCATTTGCAGAGCAACAGAGAGAGACTTGCTGAAAGGATGTTAGCCTACTCTGTACAGTAAGCCTCAACCTCTCCTGGATTGTACAGACTCTCATCTCCAAATGCACAACTCCAACACAATACAGTGAGTGGGTATACAAGGAAGAGGGTTTGCACCTCACCTGCCTGATTCAAAGCTCTAATCTTTTTTACTTTTTCCACTTTACAGGATCATTGGCAATTTTGTCAACTGTAAAGTCAAAAAGATAGGCAAACTGTATAAAACGGGAAATGTAGAGGAAGAGTGGCCAGGTTTGTGTGTGTGTGTGTGTGTGTGTGTGTGTATGTGTGTTTGTCTGTATCGATGTATGCATATATGTGTGTATTAAGTATGTATGTATGTATGTATGTATGTATGTATGTATGTATATGTGTATGTATATGTAGCATCTGCTAGTGCCTATCCAAACTAGTTCTCTAACCCGATCCATTTTTTTCTGAGCCATTGCTCATTGCTCAGAAAAAAAGGGCAAACTCCATTTGTTTATAATTCTGACAGTTTGTAGGTAACCTAATTCTTAAATTTCACTTTTTTCCCATTACAGAATTGCTATTCTTTGTATTCATTGATTCTGACTCTTAAAAACAACATGGTCTAAGTGTCACCTAACGTTATACAGGTTTTAGCATGGGGGGTGTTGTAACTAGGTCTTTGCTTACATAAGCTAAGAGTGGAATCTTAGGAGAACAGAGATTAAAAGATGTTGGCTGATTGAATACAAAAAGACAGCTAGCAAGTTTGTAGACTTGGGTGTTCTCTACCCAGTAAATGTATTAATGGTTATTGGTAATAAGTATCTTTTAGCAATTACAACCCATTAAAGCATTAACTCAATGTGGGTGACCTTAACTGAAATTCCCAACAGTGGGGAGAAGGAACCTGAAGTGCCCACCTTCTGTAGTTAGACAAGGCCCCCAGTGAAGAAATGGAGATACTAACCAATCTTCAAAAATTTCAAGCCAGAATTTTTCTGTCGAAAAGAATACAGGGACGGAAAAAAAAAAAAAAAAAGAGCAGAAAATGAACAAATGACTGGCCAGTGACTGGGTCAACTTAGAATCTATCCCATAAGTGGACACCAAATGCTGACACTATTACTGGTCCTATATTGTGCTTTCAGACAAGAGCCTAGTATGGCTCTCCTATGAGAGATTCCATGAGCAGGTGACTGTGACAGATGCAGACATACCCAAGCATTGAACTGAGGTCGGGGACATCTATGAAAGAGTTAGGGGAAGGACTGAAGGAACTAAAGGGGACAACAGCAACCTCATAGGAAGACCCCTGGGAGCTCACAGAGACCTAGCCACAAACAAAAGAATATATATGGGCTGGTCCAAGTGCCCTGGCACATAACGTAGCAGAAGAGTGCCTTATATGGTCTCAGTGACAAAAGGATGTAGACACTTGATGCCATGGGGGGGGGGGGAGGGTTGCACTGGGGGAACACTCTCTCAGAGTAAAGGGGAAAGGTGATAAAGAGAAAGAACTCTTAGGTGGCAGGGACCTGGAGCATGGCAACATTTGGAATATAAGTAAATAAAAAAAGTAATTATAAAATAAAAACTTTCAATGGAAACTTTTGTCTCTAAGAATCTTCTAGTGTTTTATAGACATCATTTCACCCATTGCTGTATTAAAACCTCTACTGGGTTGGTTGTTTCAACTCCCCTCATAAACTTACCAGAGACTTAGGCTTCTATAAATAGAGATGACTAAAGAGTAATTCTAACTGAAGGTTAATTCAAGAGGCACCCTAAAAGTTGATAACCTTTAGCTTTTAGGATTCTTCAATACCCACTGAAGTAAAATAAGATATTTTTACATTTCATTTTTTTTAAATTCCCTTATCTACTTGTTTATATAATTGGTGGTTGGAAAATCTATCAGACAAAAATGTCATTGTTTTATGGCATGGATGAAGGAAATTGCCAGGTAATAAATATTAATATGAAGAAGAAGACTCAGATTTTGAAATATGATTTTTAATATTACATCCATAAAAATGAGTTACATTGTACTCCTGGAATGTTCCTCCTTTCTCCTTACTTTGCTGAAATTCCAAATATGGATCCTATTTCTCCTTTGAATTTGAATTATATTTCATTCCACTGGCTTTTACCTTCAAGAATCCAAAAAGTGAATTCTACATATTTCATTATGTTAAGTATAACAGTAATATAGAAAGATTTGTATAAATGAACTTGGTGAGAAAATAAGCACACATCCATAAATCATCCAAGCATACAATTTTAACTCTGCATATTATAAAATATAGCCTTATCACATTATAATTTCTGGCAGCTGTATCTTAAGTGTGAAAACATTGGGCCATAAGAAATAGTCACTTTATGAAGCTGGAACTTAAAAGAAATTCAAAACACATATAATCTAGTTCCTCCTCTTTAAAGATGGGAAGAGATCCAGATACTGAAAATAAACATTACTGGCCTATCTTTCAATCAGAGCTGGTTAAGGGTAATGTCAAGGTCTTAAGGACTGCTTAAGAAAAGGCAATGTGAAGAACATCCATTGGGCTATCAATGTGAAATTACTTTGGTCTAGTCATATAATCTTATTTGGGAGTCAGTAAAATGCCACAATATTTAAAGAGTGTCTCCTTAATAAAAGTTTCACTAACATAAAAGATCCTATGTTACAGACTGGGGGGTCTAAATTTCCAAAAAGTCATAGATAGGGTGAAACACTTGACAGCAATGCACCTCCATTTGATGAGAAGGTCTATAAGAAGGTATAATGATTAATGTTCAGTTAGGTTACAAGAATTGGACCCTGGCCCAAAAGAATCATTGTCCTTATTAAAAAAAAATCCAAAGAACTTCATAGTGCCCCTTCCCTTCATCCTCTCCTTCATTTCTTCAGCAGTATGTGCTATGCAAAGCACATTGTTTGATAACAAATGGCAAACAGGGTCCTCATGATGGATGAAATGTTCTTTTCAGTTTCTTGGTCTTAGATTCCCCACTTCCTGGACTTAGAAATACTTCTTGTTATTTAGCTATCCCTGTGGGGCATTCAGTTATGGCAGCCTAGGTAGACTGACATCTTTAACGGTTCAGTGGTATTTACCTAAATGTTCCATATCTGTATGAATCCCAGATTTATTAGTTTATTTTATTAAATAAAAGAAAGATAAACTGCCTCTGATACAGGGTGAAAGCTAATATTAGCTATATTACTATATAGAATACATTATACATAGTATATATTACATGATTAGCTATATTATATAGTATATGTTGTACATAGTATGTATTATATTATTAGCTATATTATAATACCATATTTGCTATACATAGAATGTATTATAACATTATCATCACTGTCATAATAAATATTACTGTGGTGAAGTCTTACATTGGGTTGTCTTACTCTGAGGAATTTTTGAAATGTGAATTGCTGGGTGAAATTATACATTTTTAAATATTTGGAGAAGTTTCCACAGAAATGTTAATTGACTATATATACTAGCCCAATAATTAGTTGCGTTAATCGGTTGTGATGTTGATGGTTAAAAGGCCTGTTCAATAGATACCTGCTCCATTAGGTTGTGATTCCCAAAGAAGTGTATGATCTTCAGGCTCATAACCTCAACTATCAGGTGTGCCAAAGGCCTAGAATGAGTCCATGGCCAGCATGGGAATCTTCTCAAGCCATTGCTTCAAAGTAAAATAAAATGGTCTTATAATTTAGATAATGTCCTGCTAGCTGAAAATAGTATCTCCCCATAATTTGAATTAACTGATCCAAAACAAAAAAAGAAAAGAAAAGAAGAGAGAAGAGAAGAAAAGAAAAGAAAAGAAAAGAAAAGAAAAGAAAAGAAAAGAAAAGAAGAGAAGAAATCCTTTGAAGAAGGAAGACAAGGACGATTTACATGTAAAATGACCAGATAGAGGCATTCCAGACTGGCCTTCAGATTATGACTTATTTTTTTCTTCTTCATTTCTTTGGGGTTTGTGTTTCATATATACTCATATAAACACATACACACACACACACATGAAAAAAAAACCCTCCAGTTTCCTACAGATACAATTTGCATTCCCCTCAGTCACCCTCCCATATAACACTTATAAAACACCCTCCAATCTCAGCCAGTACCTCCTGACAAAATAAGAACTGGCTATTTTATATCACTTCATATCAAGAAATTCTTCAACATGACTGGCACAGTTAAGCCTCCCAGGGAATGAACAGTTTGGAAGACTAGGCTAAGAAAACCAGTCCCTCTCACAAGCCTCTCTGGCTTGTAGCTGCTTAGGGAATTTGTGAACTGCAAAGATGAGCTCTGCCTGCATTCACCTTGACCTGCTTCCAGCTGAGGCTTGGGAGTTGAAAGGCATGTGGTTTGATTTCAGGTATCTACCTCCTAGAGAGCATTGGAAACAAGAGCATTGAAGGATGAGCTATGATCTACAAGTATAAAAAGAGAGGTGATTATTTCAGGAGGAAATCCTACTGCAATGAATTTTAAAGCCAGGGTGTGAGATAGTGCTTCAAGTCTAGGAATATCCTCCCAGCCTCTTCCCAATGCTTATCCCTTAACGTACTATGAAAAGTTAAATTTTAAAAGGAGAGAAAGTATATCATAGAGATAGACTAATCCCCTAATTCCTTGGAGGAGCAAATAACCTTTCCTCTTGATATAGGAACCAAGCATTGATCTGTCACACTGTTTGTTCTAGTAGAGTTCCCAGAGGCGCACTCAGTTTGAAACGTTAAGGCTAGTTCATTAGGCGTCCCTGGCTCGTTTCTCCGACAGAATCAAGATAACACTGTGGTTAGTTAATGGCTTTCTCTTGTTTCCCCCAGAGCCTGCCTGTCTGAAGCCTGCAAGCCCAGAAGCTTCATCCTCCCTTCTCTTTGCTATTAGTCACAGCTGGTAAGGCTCACAGGAGCCCAGCCTGTTTGAAAACAGTGGGATCATGAAAACATTTGAGTCTTTCTGCTGCAAGCAACAAACTTGGCCTGGGCTGCCACCAGAGATGGAGGGAGAGAGGGGGCAGGGAAACAGTGCTCCAGGAAGGGATGGGGGAGGGGAGGAGGAAGAATGAAGGAAAGAAAATAGGGATGAAAAACACCATACCACCTCTTGTGGGGGAGAAAACAGCCTCTGAGGAAGCCTGAGTGGACACCCTTGAAAGTGGGCAGATTTTTAAGTGTTAAGACAAGCCATGATCTTGAGGGTCCATGCCTCCTGCCCACTGTTCATAGTGTCCCTGGTCTAGAAAGGCAAGAGGCTAATGGTGAGATGCTATGTCTAGTAGTCAAATCTTGTCTATAATATTTCTCCAAGACTAGATCACTCCTCTTTATCCTGTAACTTTTTATAGAACTTTTCACGAGTAAGGGAGAGAGAATAAGAAAATTTAGTACTTAGAGATAAATGCCAATTTTAAAGTCAATACCATAGTCCTGCCTTGCGTTTTAGAGCAGAGGTACTGAAGACAGGGTATCATTCATTGCCTTGGTCGTTTAATAGACACCTCTTCCCCAAATCACCTCTTAGAACACAGAATTGCTTTGCTGTTGCAGCTGATAGGGCCTTCTGAACTGCTAATACTGACTGGGTGTCTGTTTAATGCTGAAGAGAAGGGATGGTTACACAATAGATGATAATGATGATGTTACTAGGGACATCTCTCTCCTCACCAGTGAATGTTATGATGGCATTGGTTTTATGAGCCCAATAAGCATGTGTACTTTGGAGTCAAGTTTAAATACAAGCTGGAAAGGTTTCACTCCTCCCTCTGGGTATTGCCAGGATTAATATTATATTGAGACATCACAGAGGAAGGCTTTACCAGGGATCAGATTAAGCCCCTAAAACTAATGAGGTTCTTTGTGCCACTTCTTTCTGGGCAGTCTAAATGAGTCTCCACACCTTGCTTGGACTTTCCAGATGAGAGCCCTGCCCCTTAAATGGCTTGAGGAAATCTAGGTTCTTCCTCTGAATGTTGAACACTCTAGTGACTCAGTGGAGATGACAAAGACCGGACTGTTTACAGAACTGTAGATTCTAGTTTCATTGAAAAAATAGGAAACACCACTTAAGCACACTTTCCCCTTCTTTCTACAAAGAAAGTGTGTGGGTGATGTTTTTAATTGCTAAAAATCTGTTGCAGTTGTGTTTCAGGTCTTTATTCACAGTCTAAGATCCAGCATAGAAGATACTGAAGATCACATAGGAAGAGATGATTTGAGGTCCATTGCAATGCTACCAACTACCCCATTATAACTCTTGCTACACAACAGAAAAGTGATCACTACAGGATGAGTATTTTATGTTTATCAAAAGGATATGGCTACTGTGTGCTTATAAAACTTGCCAGAATTCTCTATATCAAGCTTCATATCACAATTATTGAACCCATCAGGTAGAAATATCCATATCATTCAATAAAATCAAGTCATACTCGTTGAGAAGATGACTTGGATATTTGCAGAATTGGTCTAAACTTGGATGTTGTAGATGCGTTTACTGCACGGCATTTAGCCACACATTCTGAGAGTGAATATTTCTCTGAGTATATATGAACTTACATTAAAGTTGTTCATTTATACATTAATCACCATCATCAGTCACAATATTTAGCACAACTCATTCTCAGCACTTTTCTTCTAGACAACTTCATCATTCTGATTCTCTTCTTTCTGATTGGCCTTTTTCCAGGGTGTGTTATTTCCCACACCCTCTGCATATCAAGGTGGCCTATCTAGGGTGAATAGAATTCATGTTTGCTCAGGAAAACTGATATATAAAATAATGGTGTAAAAATTATGACATTGATTTTAAAATACATAGTAACTAGTTAGTGTTCTTTTTTTTTGTTTTTTGTTTTTGTTTTGTTTTGTTTTTTTACATACGTTTGTGTTCAAACTTGACTTTTGGTACCTGCAATGTATGTAACTGGACACTAGAAATGTTATTTTGTGCTCAGTAGAAAAATCAAGATTAAAAATGTAATTTTTAAAAAAATTAGTTTAAAATGGTTTTGATTTACAGAAAACTCCAAACTAATAAGTAAGCTCTCCATATGCTATGAACTCAGATTCTTTGATTATCAACATTTCACATAACTATTGTACTTTTTTACAAATTAACAAAATAATACTTGTTTTTGCCTGATGACAGTTTCTGCTTCAAGATGTTGTACTGGAGACTGGAATACATTTTGTAACTCTGAATGCCGAGCCTTCTCTTGGCTGACACAGTGTCTCAGGCTTCCTTAGTTTTGACAGTTTTGGACGAACAGTGTTTATAAGTTTTCTAGCAAGTTACTTTATTGAAGTTTCTCTGGTTGTTTTTTCTTCAGGGAACACGGAATTATGCATCTTTGTAAATATTCCACAGCTTGTGTCCTTTTGTTTTCTTCTTCTTAAGGACACATGTCATGAGTAAGAACATGGCTGTTAAATGGTATGAAATGCTTGCCAGATAGCTCCTGACCATCCCCCAGGAGTGTTACTCCGCATACTCATGTGGGTCTTCAGGAAGAAGACACTGTGTAGTACACCCCTCAGAAGTCAAGAATTATGTTTCCCATCCTTGAGCGAGTCTAATCCACATCCAAGGCCTGGGGTTCTGATGCACACACTGCTTGTTTATTTCTCTTGGTTATTATTTCATATATTTGCTGAGCTCTTTGTATCTGTTATCAGCTTTGAGATAGTCTACTTTCAATTATAATCAAATACAATGTTTAGCTATTTTATTTTATTTTATTGGCCTAGGCTATTAGGAAACCAAGCCTTACAAACTTCCTTTGGCATACCAGATCATCAGGAAGGAGTGTTCATTACACTGGTTGGGTAATAGCTTCTCAGAATCCTTATTTCCTGGCACTATATGATGTTTAAATATTATTTTAATATGCCTTATCCTTGACCTATAAATATCCTAAAGTTCCCTGGATCTTGTTGTTAGAGAATGGTATCAGAAACTAATATCCAAACACTTAGTGTGATAGCTAATCTTGATTGTCAGGTTGAAAACATAAAGAGATGCATAAGGACTTAATAAAAGACACCTGTCCTATACATGTGAGAGCAGTTTGATATACAATTAGATCAAGAAGGCTCTGACCTAATGAATCATTTTACCACCGAAGGCGTGAAAATTTAATAAACTACTCTAACAGGGTAAGTATGCTACTAAGAGGGTGCCTTTGAAGAGTACATCTCACCTTAGCATCTTCCTGCTACTCTCTTTGCTTCCTAGCTACTCTTGGTTGAACAGCTTTCTTGCAGCTTCCTCTTATTCCATGATGTTTGCAATGAAGCCAACCAAACTTAGAAAGAAAGCCCTTAAAAATTAATCAAAATAATTCGTGCCTTCTTTTAAATTGCTGTTTTTCAGATAATTTCCACCTGCCAAAAACATCGATGCAGTTGACTTTTGCTACTTTGCAGATTCTTCTTTATTTCACAGTTCTCTACTCTTCGCAACCCTTTCAACCCCAAATACCAGATAGGGAAGAATAAAAGAATGGAAAGGAAAGTGGTGGTGATTTTGTTAGATGAGTTCCTGCTGACTGGGGACAAGTTTCTTGTGGCAAGCTTCATCTTTGCCATCAAGATACCTAATTTCTTCTTATTTCTTCTTCACACACAACTATTTAGGAAACCAAGACTAACAATAACCAACAGCAACTAACCAACAACTAACAGCCCACCATGCCTCTTACGGCTCTAGCATTTATATATCCTCTGAAAAGTCCCCAGAATTCCCAATGTCACTCAGCTGCAGAAACTATCTGCCACTGCCACAATCATGCCCCTGCTAGAGCATGAGTCAAATCATAGTCAGCTGCTGGGGACAACCTGAAGCAGCCCTATATCCCATGCTTGAGATTTAAATGAAAACATGTTCTTATAATATTTCTATGAAATTAAAGAAACCAAAATTCCAAAATTGTCACTACATATAGGTAATATATTAGATGTGACTATTACTCTTTAAATGTTATTGCTTTTATGGTTTCTTAGAAGACAAGAATTTATATATGTGGGTGTGTGTCTGTGTGATAGTAACTTTTATCCATGTGCATATCTATAATACTTTGTATGCAGTCATCTACATCTATATTAAGTAAATGTGAGTCCATTTGATTTGTCAAAGTGCTAATCCATTGGGAAGAGAATTTTCCTAGTCTACTTTGCATGTTCCTTTTAAAATTCCCATTAGGGTAAGATATCTGACTCCCACTATCACCATTCATTTACGTCCTTGTTTACTTCAAGTAGTCATGCCCAGTAGTATCAGAATTGTTAGCCCAGGGCAAATAACCTTCTCAACTAGAATATAATGCTTATATTAGGTCAACATCTCCCCACAAGGCTACTGGAACACAACTATTCATTGAATCACTTGCATAGTTAATTGCAAATGTGAAGAATTCTGATGAGTTTGCTGCAGAAATACAGGAATCTGACATTCAAAGAGGAACACACTTAATCCAGTCACTCCTGTATATTCCAGCAGACCCAGGAATATGACTTGAGTACTTCATAGGTAGTTGGATTATGAACACATGCATTAAAAGCACCTTAGGTCTTACTGTTCATTTCAGCCTGATATTCACACATTGTGTTTATTGTCTTCTTTGAGACCTATTTATTTCATTTCTCCTTCCTCTTCATCAACCAAATTTAATTATTCACAATCTCAGGGTTAGCATGTCCCTTTCAATTTGTAAACTATTCAATGATACATCATTCGATTGCTTATTTTAATTTGATATCACTCAACTTTGTCATGAGTCCTGATTTATGACACTGAGAGAGGAAGACATCTATAGTAACCTTAGTAATCACTGTCTGAGCACCAGCAGTAGATACGGAAGTGGCCTTGAGCAGCTATGGAGGATAAACATGGAATGATGGGGCAACGCTTACAAATTTATATAGAAGAAAGTATATTACCAAGAATGAAAATGACTTAGTAATTATAGAAGACAAATAGTGCCCAGCTTTGAGTAGAAACTATCAAGGAATTGCATGATAAATCTGATGAGTCAAAAGAACTTTCGGTGGTGAGACTATTATGGGGTCTGCTTAACTCCAACACAACTCAAACACCAGGTCTATGCAGATGACAAAAATTATTATAATCAAAACACTGCTGATTGATCATGGCCACAGAACAGGCTGGTTCAAAATAGTTATTATGTTCTTGAACAGTCATTGTGTTTTGAGGATCAAAGATGAGTAATGGGGGTTGTTTGGCTCTTGTAAAGTTCCCTGCTCTCCTAGGGCCTGGGAATTTGAACTTAGTTCCCCATATGATTAAATGGAGGCTGAAAACAAAACGGGAGTACTTAGAGTAAGTTTATTTTGCTTGTTCTCAAAAGTGAAAACCAGGGCATTCATTGTCTTTTTTTCCCTCGGGTGCAGATTCCTTTCAGAGGCAGAAAAGGAAACATGGTATCAAAGGTCCTGCATCACAATGAACCTCGAGTTTACCATTGACTAGCTGGATAATCTTCATACACAACTATACTGAACATCAGTTACCATACCAAATGATCCTTCTCTGGAATTAATATAAAATACAGATTAAGGTGAGCGGGTTTGGAAAGTAAAGGGGGTAAAAGAACAGAAAAGACAAATTTCAACTGTGTAGACCTGAACCAATATATAAATAATAGTGTTATTAAATAAGACAGGAGAATGAGGAATAGGAAGAGGTCAAGGGTCTCAGGAGGTGGGGGGATTTGGGAGAGAAGAGAAATCTGGGAAGCATGTGAATCACCCAAACCAGTTTCAAGGCATTGCTCTGGGTACATGTTGTATAATGGTCTTGCCACACACCAGTCTGTTCTCTGCTTCTTGATCTATTAAGCCAACATAGGAGGTTTAATTTCTATATATCTTATCTCACTTGAGTTTAGTCTTAATACGTGGCTATTTTTAATCTGTGTTAAATTTCTGTTTGTTGTTTACATACACCACCACTAGATTATAAAATGCTAAGCAGACAAGCACATCCCATTGTTTCATTTAAACCTCTAATGCCTGGCACTGTGGTTTCAATATCATTGACAGTGACGGATGAGTAGACAGAGCAATAAATGAATGGATGTGTCTAAGTGAGGATGGGAGTTAAACTTTTGGCTCTGAGAGTTTGGGCATCATGTTTTAAATCAGAGCTAAAAAGCAGGATTCATGCACACAGGATTTAATCTGTGGGAATGTGTATATACAAGAGACAAGGGGGAAATGATGAGGAGACATTGGCTAGGAAAGATGGAGAAACTTGCCCAGCGCCGTGAAATATCTAGAGAAGAGTCAAGTTTGAGCTCAGTTGTGCATTTCAGAACTTCTTTCCTGTTCTGTCTTTCTCTAAGAATAAGTGGTCCTTGCCATGACCTCAGCTTCCAGAGTCCAATAAAATCTGTATTATCTGCATACTCTATCCTGCCTTGAGCCAAACTGTCGGCATTTTGATGTTGCTGCATTAGTGAAGGGCTGCTTTGGGAATTTAAAGTATAGGTGTCTCTATTTGTGTTTGGTAACAAAACAATATATTTTGTAAAACAAAATAATTATTTTTAAAGCAGAATTCTAAACATTAGTCTTAGATCATTTTTCTTCCTCACTGAGCATAAGTTATTAGCTACTTATTTCGTCTCAGTGGGTAGTTGCCCGTGTACAATTGAATGTAAAATGTCTGCTTCCTGAAGAGTGATTACGAAGGAAAGCTTTGATTCCAATTAAGTAGAAATTTGTTTCAATTTGCTAGTTTGATGTAAAGGTTAAGCCCTCTTAGGGTCTCACAGCATATTCTTAAAAATGGATGAGCCAAGCATGGTGTGGCACGCCTTTAATCCCAGCACTGGGGAGGCAGCGGCAGGCAGATTTCTGAGTTCGAGGCCAGCCTGGTCTACAGAGTGAGTTCCAGGACAGCTAGGGCTATACAAAGAAACACTGTTTTGAAAAACCATATATATATATATATATATATATATATATATATATATATATATACAGACTGATATCTGCTTAGCAGGTTTCAGTGAGTAAGGTCATCATAGACAGTCTCAAAACAACAACAACAACATATACTTGCAACCTCTGAACAGCTGTCTCTTTACAGAAACCAGGGATATAAACCTCTTCTTTTGCTCTTTTTTGCTGAAAAGGATCATTCACCAGATATGACATTTTGTCCCCAGAGTCTGTGATCAGGAGTTTTAGATATTTGAAAATCATGACAAAAAGAAGAAATCATCAAAAGTTGTGGATATTCAATCAGCTTAGCGATTCACTGTCTGATGTTCTTTCTGGTTTAATCAGTGTTAAAAGTTGACTTGGAATATGGAAAAGGGCAAATAGCATCTTTATTCTACTAGCTAAGCTTTTTTGTTTCTATGTATGTACAAATAGTTCCTATTTTTCTAACTGGAGAGTTTATGGTTGAAATTGCTTCCATGAGAAACATTCTTTTCTTAAGGCTTTTAATAAGAAATAAGACCAGAAGGAACAGCTTTGTGAAGGAGAACCTATGAAGGTTCCTGTCTTTTAGAAAAGCATTTTTTTAAAATTGTAGTGTTCAAGAATATTTTTTTTTCATTTGTGTATCAAGAACTATGACTAGGTCATATAATGGTGTTCCCTAATTTGGAAAATAAGAAAATGCAGAGTAGGGGATTTTGTAAGAAGAATATGGTTAAATATAGTAAAGGCAGATGGAGTCGCACAGAATAATTTTAACAGAATGGTGTAACGGAGCTGAGGAGGATTAAGCTTGACAAATCCTTAAACCCTTTATACACACTTCTTAGACATAGGCAAAGCAAGATGGTAACAGCCAATTTGAAACAACAATGAAAGATTGTCACCTTAGGGACCCATGAAAGCTTCATTTTGCACCAGAACAATCTCCGAAAAGCAAGCACATTCTTCTTCACTTCTGGCGAATGCACTCTTCCATTAAAAACATGGTGTAGCACCAAGGTTACTCCATGATGCCATTAAAGTCAGTCGTGAATAATGTATTTATATTTGCTTTGGGGGGATAGGAATGGCGGTGGGTTGTGTGCAAACTTCTGAAATAAAACTTAAGAGTGTCTGAAAGAACTTCATTTCACATCTGACCTTTTACAGTAATTGGATCTGAATTATAATCAGTCACCTGAATCCTGAAATAGATAAAATAGTTTTTTAATGTTAAAAAGTTTTAGCCCTTCGTTGATTATCTATCAGTGCTTACAGTCCTGTGAAAATAAGATAAATGAGAAATTTGGTCTCTAATTAGACTTCACTAGATTTACTGCTTTTAATTTATACGCCAATGCAGCTCAGGCCGGCACTAACGCAGATAGAGATGGAGCCACAGTTTTCAATTGATTTAACAATTTAATTGCAGCATTAACATCCATTAACAT
Source organism: Mus caroli (assembly GCF_978045245.1). Classification (NCBI taxonomy): domain Eukaryota; kingdom Metazoa; phylum Chordata; class Mammalia; order Rodentia; family Muridae; genus Mus; species Mus caroli. The sequence goes on along the minus strand of NW_028227263.1, from coordinate 77,268,695 downwards.
TTAACTAACCTTTTAAACTAACCTCAGGCACAACCTTAAAGACTAAATGAAGTAAAATTGCATATAAAAAGGTACTAACATACAGCTGTAAGAAGCCAAAGTGAATCTTGAGGGAGATTTAGCAAGGCTTCCTCACATCAGCAGGAGGGAATCTGTTTGCCTTCTTGCAAAATTCAGTAGGGAAGCAAGCTCTAATTTATAGGGAAGGGAAATAGGCACACTTGATAGTTATTAACTCTCATTTATGTCTTCTTGTCTACGGAGGTATCTGAAGAACCCCTTCAATGGAGAAGTAATATAGCCTGGAGGAAAACAGCATCCAGAAAATAAGCCCAAAGAAGGATTCACTGCAAAGCAAAGTCTACTTTGATATTATGCTGAAATATAATGTATTCCATGGTCTGTTGCCTTCAAGAAACAGACTATGATGCTCACAGTATACTTACAGAAACAGCCTTTCTTATGCGCTTAGCTGTTTAATTTGCACCTTGGGTACCTGGAATAATGTTTCCTTTAAAACTTTTCCAGCATTTTACTTTCCGTTTTCATTTATTAATGGAATATTGGTGGATACTTGATTTTTTTTTAACTTTCCCGAAAATAAACTCAGAGTTGTAATTGTTAGATTGGTATGCATGTGGTATAGAGAGAAACACTAAGATGCCATCTTTTGGCATCCGGCTTCAGTTGTAAACATAGAATGACCTGCATTAAAATTCACACAGGACTCTCCATATATGAACAGCCTCGTGGCATATTTTTCCTCCTATGTTGGGTTTAGAAAGTTTCTAGAGCACAGTTCTTGAAGTGACTCAACAGGCAGTATAGAAGTATTGTTTCTAGGCAGTATCATGGTGTCTAATGGCATGGGGCTGGTCTCCAAAGACCTGTTATGGTCAATGCCCTTGATGGAGACCCTTTGAAATCAGTAAAACATTCCAAAAAGTAGAGCCACACCACTCTCCAACTCAATCCATCATCCATCTATCAACTCAATGACTCAAATATTAAGAGCCCATAATTGTAAGCAGCAGTCGCTCTATTGTCACTCCATGCTACTTTAATGCTTCTTGGCACTTCAGTTCCAATTTATGGTGTAGATATCTGAGGATACAGTGTGTTAACAATGTGCTTATCAAAGAAAGATGGGAGTATTACAGACAGGCTTGCCTTAGACGTTCTCAGTAACACGCTTCAAGAAAGGGCTATAATTAACTTCGATAAACTGAGAGAAAAAGTGATCATAAATATCACCAACATCAGAATATGTTATAGCCATTCTTCTTTTTGTTCATATTTTGTTTAATAACTCTTTGATGAGTATCATATACTATATTATAAATCACCCTACATGTGAATCTAGTACAGAACAGGGGACTCTGAAGTTCATAACATGAACATGCAGCCTATCTTCAGTGTATGCTAGTTTCAAGTCTACATAAAATCCCTGTGATTAAAATACTTGTATGAAAATTAGAAATTATCAAGGAATACACAAAAATACATATTATACATACAAGTATCATTATATGGATCCTGCAAGTTATATTTATATATTTGAGTATATGCACATACTTTATGTACATATTTATATGCATAAGATAAATAGGATAGATGATAGATAGATAGATAGATAGATAGATAGATAGATAGATAGATAGATAGATAGGTAGATAGATAGATAGATAGAGATATGAACTAAAGATAGGACATGAATTTGAGAGAGAGAGAGAGATCAATGTGAAAGTTCATGTACAAAGCGAGAAGGAGGAAATGGGGTGTGAGTGAAAAAGATATATTATTTAATATTTTCATTTTCTAATATTTTTAGAATATAGTATAATTACACCATTTCCCTTGTCTCTTTCCTCCATAAAAGCCCACATGTACTCTTCTTTACTTTTTTGCTCAATTTCAAATTTATGACCTTTATTTCTTTAATATGTATATGTATATATATATATATACATATATATGTATATATATATTTCTAAATACATAAATCCAACCTTTTCAGTCTGTAGGTGATATATCTCTGTGTGTATATATGTATGTATGTATGTATGTATGTATATATATATATGCCTCTGTGTGTGTGTGTGTGTGTGTGCGCGCGTGTGTGTTCAGAGGTGACCAACCAATTAGGTGCCTGTAGATTTTTGTCTAGGGTTGAGGTCTCAAGACCCCCCCCCCAACCTCAATATTATCCATGTTAGCATATGTATTGATGTGATCTTTGTTCAGGATATGTATAGGTAAGTATTCATATTGGTCAGACTATATGAGTATACCTTTTGACATTTCTAGAAGACAGGATCTCATACAGAAATCCCTAATCCTCTGACTCTGTTGTTGTTTTTGTTTTTTTTTTTTAAATGTTATTAGATTTTAAATTTACATTTCAAATGTTATCCCCTTTCCTCATTTCCCCTCTGAAAACCTCTTATCCCATCTTCTCACCCCCTGCTTACCAACCCACACAGTCCTGCTTCCCTGTCCTGGCATCCCCCTACACTGGAGCATTGAGCCTTCACAGGACCAAGGGCTGCCCCTCCCATTGATGTCCAACATGGCCATCCTCTGCTACATATGTGGCTGGAGCCACAGGTCCCTCCATGTGTAATACATTTATTTATTCACTTTACATCCTAGTCTCAGGCCCTCTCCCTCCACTGCTCCCAGTCCCAGGCTTACAAATATCCCATTACCTCTCCCCCCTCCCCCCCACCCATTTGCCTTAAAGAAGGGAAAGCCCTCCTTTGATATCACTCTGTCCTGGGACATTCAGTCCCAGGAGTAAGCACATCTTCTCCCACTGAGGCCCAACCAGACAGTCCAGTTTGGGTAAGAGGATCCAGCATGTTAGATATATTTCAAAGACTTTCTGCATCTATTGATATGATCACGTGGATTTTTGCCTTATTCCTATTTATATAATTTATTACATCTATTCACAGACTTCAGAAATAAAGCTAATTTAGTCAATTTGAGAAAGAACAAGGGTTTTATATGGGAAGAGGTAAAGGAAGGAACGTTTATAGAGAAATGGTTTGCTATATTTTAATTACAAAAACATTTGAAATAAAAATATAAAATAACTTTCAAAATGAAAATAACATCTTATTTTCTTTAAGATGATTCTGACTGTTAAATGAGTAGATCTTAGTATGGCATGCATTAAGTATAATGACCAGGATATCTTTATTCCACATTGTTGGGAAAGAGATAAAAGGATAAAAGATGGAAAGGGCTTGGCAGAGAGTAATATAAGTGAGCTTCAAATTACTTTAACAATAGAATTCAGCAAAGCACCATTGAAATAACTCTAAGAATATATAAGAATATGGTAAGTCATAAAAACAAATGTATGATTATGAAAGATATGACTATGAATCTTTATGGAGCTATGGTGAGTGAAAGAGCCAAACACAAAAGGACATGATCTGTAAAATTTGTTTGATCTAATAGCTTCAAAATGACAAAATTATAGAAATAAACCTCAGACTAGTTCTCCGAGGGAGGTTGAGCACTGAGGAAGTAGACAGTCTTGACAATGATGGCACTCATTCTACTTTTGACTATGCTAGTGACATATCATAATATGCACATGGTGAAACCACATGGAATATGGCACACATGTACACACATACACACTGTCACAGATACTTGAATGTACATATTTTACAAAATAGATGGACTGTAAATGAGGTCTATGGGTTCTATGACTGTCATCTGTCTTGCTAATAGATTACATTTTATTATAGTTGCAATACTTGACTATAAATGGAGATTGGATGAAGGATACATGATATGTCTTTGTATTTCTTACGGCCATAAGAGGGTCTAAAATTGTTTCAAAACAAAGTATCCAGTTAAACAAAAAGAGGAATATTTTAAGCAGAATAGAATCTTTGGTATCAATTATTCCTGAGTTAGAAGTGAGGGAAGAAGGTTGGTGAGCCTACATAAAGGCCAGGTACCCCAAAATCCTCTTAAAGAGAATAGAAATGGAAGACACTCAAGTGTGGAATCATAGTGCACAGAATTCCATGAAAACAGAAGACAGGTTGGGGTTGGAGGCTGCTGTTCCCAACCTACCACTGTAAGGTGTCTTCCCAGCAAAACTCAAGATTGTGTTTACCACCATTGTTTTTGCCCTTCTGAGAGGTATTTATTGTGGTCATTACATACTTGTGATTTGGTCTTTACAGTACATGTAAGGATTCAGGGTAGTAATATTTAAGTCCTCCCTCCAAGAAAGAGATTAGTACATGAGACCTTAACTCATTGAATAGGCCTTTGTCTTGACTCTCTTACAAGATGAAAAAGATTGTCTTGTATAGGATTATGGAGCTGGAGTTTGTTGCTAAGGAGGGCACATGTGTGGTTGTTACTCCGACTTTCAGATCCATTTCCCATCCTTCCAGCCCAGACAAGGTTACTTTTTTCTTCCTTCTTGAAACTGCTAAGAAAATGTGAGTAAATCTTTAACAGACAGTGCTCAACTGACTAATTATTGGTTTGTTTTATTTTTGGCTATGATATCCCCATAATATTTAAATATTTCGGGGAATAGGTAACAGAACAAAAAATCTATTAGCTATTAGCATAACTATTCATACTGAATGACAAATTATTGGTTTCAGTTAAAATGTTTGCTACTATACTACTACCTAGTTCATTTGGACAGATACATTGTTCTCAAGTAACATACAGTAACTCAGAGCAAACAACTTATTAGGAGCCACTGTCTGAGCTCTATTTTTGTTTTGTTTTGTTTTTCCTATTAGACTCTGGTATCAGTGGTATCTGTTGATCTAGAAAATGTCCTATTGTGAAATTTGAGCAATAGACAAAGTTTGTGTTATCTGAGCCTGTGGAGAGAACACTTGTTTGTTTACCAACTTCTCATACAGTCTAAACCAGACAAATGAAATGTATTGATCTAATGTTCTGTTCAACAGTTAGTAATACAGAGACTCTACTGTGGCTACAGTGCCAGTGGCATATGTTTTTTTTTTTTTTTCCTTAGACAAATGCTGATAAAGGTAACCAGGATGCTTGTTGTCAATGGCTACAGTGACTCAGCAGAAATTGTTACAGTTTGCTCATAGCATTGGTTTCATGGAGATGGCAAAGCACTCTTGTAATTTGTTCTGAACATTTTTTAAGGTTGATTTAATAGCTGTCTCAGATATTCTGTAAGCAGCCCAGCATATTTGCAAAGATCTCTGTAATGTTTGAAAAACTCACTTTGCCAATTACTGCTAGCAATGGAGAGGTCTGACTAAGACAGACTGAAGTGGATATTAGTCCCTGATGTTGATGGTTTTGAGATGGAATGAATGAATGAGACAAATGCTCCTTTGAATTCTGAAACGTTCATTTGAAACTAAGCATAAAATACAATTGCTTGAAAGGAAAAAATTAAAAGTTATATACCAAAAGATCTTTGAATTGTCATATATCCCAAAGATTGAAAACTAATATTTTAGCTGAAGTAATTGCTTAAGAATATTTTTATGTGCACTAAAGTAGACAACCCTGGTGTTGCAGTTGTACCATGGAGAAGCTAGCAAAAAGCTAAAATCAGTGTTTACAAAGGTATTAACTATGAATGATGAGAAAAAAATTTCTTTCATTTGCTTCATCATAAGAGAAGGAATAGCTGAGAGAAAAAATAATTTGAATCTTCTAAGTGCCTTTTGGATGAGCTAGAACTCTGGTTACTGATTCCACTGCCATAGAAACCATAGGTGTTTGTCATCAACCTTCTGAAGAGAAACCACAACCATTGTTTTCTAGTGATGACTTTTTTCTAGTGATGTTTCAAAAATGATAGCAGTAGTATTTTCTATTATATAAGGACATGTTAACCCGTCACTCACTGACTGAGTCAAGTCTATGACTCTTTTCTTAAACCTGCTTCTACCTTGACCAAGTAAGTGAGATTGTGAGCATGCTGTGTACAAGTTTGTTAGCTAGAAATCCAAAAATAAAGAGAGGCCATAATCCTCTGTGAAACTAAGGGTAGCCACTACTTGTACTTCAAGGAAAAAAAAAAAACGAAAAAGATTGTTGAATAAGAATTTTTATTAAATTAAAACAAAACAAAACAAACTTACTTAACCCTCAATGGAACCTAGCAAGTGTTCTATTTTGTACAGAACAAAGAGGAGTTAGTCGGACTAGTTTCCTTATTATGGCAAAGTAAGTCCACAGTGGGCATCAACATTTGAAACAATGGTTACCATGTTCCCAAAGTGCTTACACAAAAGTACCAACTAAGCCAACAAAGGAATGCAAAGATATATAATACAATCAGTACTGTTTTAAGCTCAGAATGCAAATATCTAGTGTTCAAAGTTGTTTTTTTCTATGACTAACCTAGATGGATGTTGGTGAGATAAGTCCATTATTATTTCTCAGCTCTAGAGAAATAATGGTTTAGAGATTTTTATTTCACTCTGATACACATTTATAAAATAGCTCACATAAGAACTCTTGTTTTTGTTTAAGTATTCACTAGCTAAGTTGTAGGTATAGCTTCACAGAAATGAAACAAAGACTTGTTAGCCCTGACCCAGACTGAAAATTATGGGAGAGTGTTCTTTTGATTGATGGGCATTGTTCCTACTACAGTTGATTTCCAGATAAGGGAAATGTACTGGAAGCTGAATGACCACGGTATGGAAAGTTCCTCCCCTTTAACATGGTTCACCACCTGTCAGCCTTTCTCCACCATCTGAGATCATGATGAGATGTATCATGACAAGCTCAGGTAAGGGAGAGACGTGTGCTCAGGAAGCAGAGAAGTGCATCTTCTCCTCTAGAGACTCCCTTACTCTATTTTCCCTTTGACTCTTAATCGATGCCACATGGGTAAAATTGTAGAAAAGCAGAGGTGTTCAGAAATAGAAAAAGAATGTTAAAGAAAATGAAGTAGTGGAAAAGTAGAAGGGGAAGGATTTACTTAATTTATTCTGAGCTCCAATGTTAAATGGTTATTTTTTAAAGATATGTGTACATATATGTGTACCTGCTTGAATTCACAAAGAGCATGGACATGTTGTACTATGGAGGCCAGATGGTAGTAAGTGTCTACATGGGTGCTGAGAACTAAATCTGGGTTCCCTTAAATAGCAGGAATTGCTTTTTACTGAGCTATCTTTCTAGTTCTTAAATTTTTGTTTTTGAATCAAGTTGTTTCCATTGAGGAATTACCAAGAGGGCTACCTTTAAAGAGAGGCTAAGTTAAAGTAGATCCTAATGGATAGGGATATTTTACTTTCCCCAGGAGGACCAAATTTTTAAGAATGAATAGGAGAAAGAGTCAGAGACATGGCTCAGCAGTTTAAGAGCTCATGCTGCTCTTTCAGAGGACCAGAGTGTACTTCTTACCATGGGTTGCTCAAAACTACCTGCAACTCTAGCTCCAAGGAATCCAACATCATCTCTGGACTCTGGAGGCATCTGAACTCATATGCACATACTTTGTACCTACCCACCCCACTCCCATCATATAATTATAATTATTATAATACATTTTATTTTTTTTTTATATTTTTATTACATATTTTCCTCAATTACATTTCCAATACTATCCCAAAAGTCCCCCATAGCGCCCCCCACTTCCCTACCCACCCATTCCCATTCTTTTGGCCCTGGCATTCCCCTATATTGGGGCATATAAAGTTTGCAAGTCCAATGGGCCTCTCTTTCCATTGATGGCCGACTAGGCCATCTTTCGATACATATGCAGCTAGAGACAAGAGCTCCAGGGTTCTGGTTAGTACATCATGTTGTTCCAACAATAGGGTTGCAGATCCCTTTAGCTCCTTGGGTACTTTCTCTAGCTTCTCCATTGGGAGCCCTGTGATACATCCAATAGCTGACTGTGAACATCCACTCCTGTGTTTGCTAGGCCCCGGCATCATCTCACAAGAGACAGCTATATTTGGGTCCTTTCAGCAAAATCTTGCTAGTGTATGCAATGGTGTCAGCGTTTAGAAGCTGATTATGGGACGGATCCCTGGATACAGCAGTCTCTAAATGGTCCATCCTTTCATCACAGCTACGAACTTTGTCTCTGTAACTCCTTCCCTGGGTGTTTTGTTCCCAATTCTAAGAAGGTGCACAGTGTCCACACTTTGGTCTTCATTCTTCTTGAGTTTCATGCGTTTATCAAATTGTATCTTATATCTTGGGTATCCTAAGTTTTGGGCTAATATCCACTTATCAATGAATACATATTGTGTGAGTTCTTTTGTGATTGTGTTACTTCACTCAAGATGATGCCCTCCAGGTCCATCCATTTGGCTAGGAATTTCATAAATTCATTCTTTTTAATAGCTGAGTAGTACTCCATTGTGTAAATGTACCATAATTTCTGTATCCATTCCTCTGTTGAGGGACATCTGGGTTCTTTCCAGCTTCTGGCTATTATAAATAGGGCTGCTATGAACATAGTGGAGCTTGTGTCCTTTTTACCGGTTGGGACATCTTCTGGATATATGCCCAGGAGAGGTATTGCTGGATCCTCCGGTAGTACTATGTCCAATTTTCTGAGGAACCGCCAGACTGATTTCCAGAGTGGTTGTACAAGCTTGCAATCCCACCAACAATGGAGGAGTGTTCCTCTTTCTCCACATACTTGCCAGCATCTGCTCTCACCTGAATTTTTGATCTTAGCCATTCTGACTGGTGTGAGGTGGAATCTCAGGGTTGTTTTGATTTGCATTTCCCTGATGATTAAGGATGTTGAACATTTTTTCAGGTGCTTCTCTGCCATTCGGTATTCCTCAGGTGAGAATTCTTTGTTCAGTTCTGAGCCCCATTTTTAATGGGGTTATTTGACTTTCTGGAGTCCACCTTCTTGAGTTCTTTATATATATTGGATATTAGTCCCTTATCTGATTTAGGATAGGTGAAGATCCTTTCCCAATCTGTTGGTGGTTTTTTTGTCTTATTGATGGTGTCTTTAGCCTTGCAGAAGCTTTGTAGTTTCATGAGGTCCCACTTGTCAATTCTCGATCTTACAGCACAAGCCATTACTGTTCTATTCAGGAATTTTTCCCCTGTGCCCATATCTTCAAGGCTTTTCCCCACTTTCTCCTCTATAAGTTTCAGTGTCTCTGGTTTTATGTGAAGTTCCTTGATCCACTTAGACTTGACCTTAGTACAAGGAGATAGGAATGGATCGATTCGCATTCTTCTACATGTTAACAACCAGTTGTGCCAGCACCATGTGTAGCCTTGGCTCACCAGGTCTTGTTCTCACAACAGCAAACAAGTCATAATCCTGTGACTATATCACAGCATAGACACTTCAGCCTGTTTTGGTTCTCAACCAATACATAAACAGCAGCCTCCAACCTGAAGTACCCACCTGAAGATTACCTAATCAGAAAGCTATGGTGTGTTTGAAGGGGTTATTTATTTATTTTTTTTGGACTTTACTGTTTAATATGGATAGACAGGCCATTTCTTCCCTGCCGTTGCCATTTATTATTTTTTATGGCTTTATAATTATTAAAGACAAGGAGTCTTATTGTGTCTTCTTAGAAAATGGTACTAAAATTTATCCTTCAACTCAATCTGAATATAGATGAAAACAAACAAAACCTTGAATAACAGAAGCTTATGAATTTACAGAATCAGAAAAACAAGTATTTGAATATATTTAACAATGTCTCTAATATATGTTTGATAATTAAGAACTGCTAAATGTCTCTAGGGCCTAAGAGGATGATAAGTTAGTAATTAAACAAGATTTTCAGTCTCAAGGATGAGTTCTGAACATTAAATATAATAAATAAAAGGACTGAGGGGATGGCTTAATGGATAAAGCACCTGTCATGCAAGTATAACGACCTGAGATCGGATCCCTGACCCTTGCATAAAAGTCCTAAAAGCCAAGTCTTCATTGGCCACATAGATCTGGAACACCAGTGCTGGGGTTAAAGGTTAACAACAGACAGGATGGACTCTGTAGCTCTCTGGACAGCCTAGTTCAGTGAGCTCCAAGTTTAAAATTGATCTCTTCTCAAGAAGGATGTAGAGAGCAATAGAGGAAGACACTCAATGTCAATCTTTGGTCTTCACACACATATATCTTGCATGCGCCCAACTCACCAGCAAGAACGACACTGCAACAGGATCCTTCTGCACACGTTTATTGGGAGAGCTTGATTACAGAGGTGAAGAGACCCCAAGCCCAGAACTGGTGCTGCTTATATAGGCCTAGGAGAGGCGTGTCTCACACCCGGATTGGTTATGCATGGGTTATGCTTACCACCTCATTTGCATGTCTCACATCTGATTGGTTAACTTGTCTCTCATCTGATTGGTTAACTTGTCTCTCATCTGATTGGTTAACTCTCAAAACCTCATCTTGGCAAAAAAAACTTTACTGCCTATGTATGTGTGGTGGCCAGCAGTAGCCAGTGCTACCCTGCAACGGCACATGTGGCTTCCCACACATATACAAACAAAAATGTCCAGGCATATCACACACTCACACACACACACACACACACACACATGTTCATATACACATATCCTCCCAACACAAATGATGAATAGGCAAATATTTTAAAATAAGAAAATAGTCAAAGCTAAGTGAGATTAAATGGTAAAAAGGTCAATTGACCCAGTATTTTTGGAAAACCATTTTGTCAGCCTGAACAAAATGTCCTTAAAATTACAGCTACAGAAATGGTACAAACTATAGACAAATATATTCTCTATAAGATGGTTCTATCTATATTCACAAAGTTGCAAATGTGAAAGGCATAGGCAATCTGAAATCAAAGGGTTAAGTGTGTGCTGTTAAGACATACAAGAAAGATTTGTGAGAATATAATCAAAGATTCTGGCGTGTTGTGGGTTAGAGAAGCTCTAAACTTCAATGCTGAGCAGGGGGATGGGATAGTGATAAAATACATCGTATTTAATGTGTGTCCAGATGCTCACCTTCACTAGTTTTCTTTTACAAATAGGCATACTTTACTGTGTATTTAAATATGTACACATCTACATACGGACAAGAGAAGCTTTCCTCTGCATCCGTCAGAGTGTACAGAGGACAGAGATGGGGTCTAGAATGCAGTTCCTCTCCTGCAATGTCTCTCTTCCTTATAACAAAACAGAATGAATTGCAGGGTTCTTTCTAGAATACACATGTGTAAATAGAACAGGAAAACCCAGGAAAGCACCACCTACCTCCTTGTCTGCCTTTGCTTTGCATTTGATCATATATATATATTTTTTTTTTAATTTTGTGGAGGAGGAAGGGAGATTAAAGCTTAAGATCCTTGATTGTTATCAGAAGTAACCATGCAAAACACATCTGTGTTCAAAGCCTCACGGGACACCCTAGACAGTCTCTGAAGTGACTAAATATAAGTATGCCCTTCCTGTCCTGTCTAAGTAAGGCCAATACTCACTCATCCAAAGTCTGTACATGCTAGAAAGAAAACAGTGACTAACCAAACTCTCTGTCAGGAAAATCCAACACTTGCAGACCTCCTTCCTGTTTCTTTGCTTCCTATACTGGCTGGTTTTGCATGTCAACTTGACACAGGCTGGAGTTATCACAGAGAAAGGAACTTCAGTTGAGGAAGTGCCTCCAAGAGATCCAGCTGCAGGGTATTTTCTCAATTAGTGATCAAGGGCGAAAGGCCCCTTGTGGGTGGAACCATCTCTGGGCTGGTAGTCTTGGTTCTATAAGAAAGCAAGCTGAGCAAGTCAGGGGAAGCAAGCCAGTAAGTAACATCCCTCCATGGCCTCTGCATCAGTTCCTGCTTCCTAACCTGCTTGAGTTCCAGTCCTGACTTCCTTTGGTGATGAACAGCAATGTGGAAGTGTAAGCTGAATAAACCCTTTCTTCCCCAACTTGCTTCTTGGTCATGTTTGTGCAGGAAGAGAAACCCTGACTAAGACACTTCCCTTACGTACTCTCAAGTTATATGCACAGTCTTTCTACCTCACAAGCTTTTTACAGGAACAAAACTGGTTTTGAATGACACTTAACTTAATATTACAAAAATATGACAGCAAACTCTGCTGTTTTACTAAAATCCCTTCAATGGAGATATGAACATTGTATAGCTCCTGGCCTACAGGTACCAATGACAAACAATGATTACACCAATGTTCACCCCCAATGAACCTATGGGATTATTGGACTTACTTGAAGAGAATGAGTGACTGACTCATAGATGACCCCCAACACAGTGTCCAGGGAAAATCTTTTATCTTCTCTGTTGCTGCTACTGCAACAATCTTCCTCTGCTGGTATCAAAACTCTGCTTCTAGAGCTCTCCAGGTCTCTTTATGTCTTAGCTGCCAGTTTGGGACCAGTGAGGCATCCATCCTCAGGGGCTGAGCAGTACTTTGTCACTCCAGTGTTACACAAGAATTGTTGGGCTACTCATAAGTCATTGTTTAAGCCAATCTCTTTATTCTCTCTTGTAATATGTAGTCATTCTATCAGTCCTGTTCTGCTAGAAAATCCTGACCAATACAGAAAAAAAAGGGAATGCAGAGAAAATGCACCTGCATGATACATTAGCCCCAAAGTAATGGCAGTCCATCTTATTATGCATCTTCTGGATCTTATCTTACCGTCATAGTTTGGGATGTGGAAAACTGTGTTAACAAGCTACTAGGTTACGGATTGAGTTTCATGCTGAATCAAAGCTTGTGGGTTGTTCATGTTTCAGACATTTGTGGAATAAAATTTATGACATCAAATGTTAAGATATATGACTCTTAAGTAATGTGCTTAGCTTGTGGGCTCTGACTTTCTTCTGTGCTTTGGTTGTGGGAACTTCTTCTGGCCTAACACTAAAACTCTGTGCCTGCCTGCTTTTGCAACAAGAAAGCTCCACTCAGGCTAGAAGGGAGGACCTGGGAAAATCATTGCCCTCTATCTATCCTTCCAAGCCAGATTCACTAGGCAAATCATATTTGATTCTTTATTAACTGTGGTGGCCAAACTGTCAACGTACAGCCTTTATTGCTTTTCTAAAAGTTAGACAATCAACAATAATGTTTTAAATATATTTTGTTCAGCTTTGAAATCAGAAAACTTGGATTCATTTTCTGAATAAAATTGTTACTGATAAAAATCTTCAAGATAATTTTAAGGATTCAATTACAGAAATAGGTTTGAAGGTTGCTTTCTGACATATTAACTGGAATTTTTAATTTATTTCTCAAGATTATTATTAAAGTTACTACTTTGCTAACTTATGAATAATAGAGAATATTAAAGTATGTTAGACTTCTACACTACTTTAATGCAGATTGATCCATGAGAGTGTCACTATTTGGGGGATTATGCAATTCCATTATATTGATATAGCTGAACCCTCAAGCATGGCCCACTTGACAAAGCTGGATGACCAGCTCTGCAGGTGTATCTTTGACATGTTTCCTTCTTTCCCTATCAAGAAACCAAACCAAGATATAGTCCTTAAGACCTGCTCATAACAGAATGTTCCTCTGTAAAATAGCCTAGGTTGTTGTATCTCTCATTCAATTTATTGATTTACTAACAAATATGATGTTTATCCCATACAGTCAGGGAAACGCCAATCCAATAAATATAACCAGTGAATCTGTAAATTGTTTGATTTCTCTTACTTTTGCAAGTCTTCATTGTTGCTAAGCAAAAGTCTGAAGTCACTTCCTAATTGTTTTTTTATGGAAAGATCTACAGTAATGGGATTCCTTCCAATACCATTATACAGGCTTTCTTGTTATTCAGACACCCCCCATCTCCTTCCCATACCATATATTCCTCTCGAAATAGTCCTATTTCTCTTCTGTTGTCCACTTCTTCTTCCATATTATGTATATCCCGTTACTTCATACCCTTCAGATCACTTCTGATGCTTTCTAGTTTCACTTCACGTGTTTGTATGTTAACACATGTACATGTGTGCATGTACACACACACACACACAGCACTTGTATTTAATTTAAATTTACATTGTAGATATTTCAAAAATATTATATTTGTCTTTCTGAGCCTGGAATAGTTCACTTTACAAACAGATTCTATGATCCGTCTAGTATTCTTGCAAATACTGTGATTTTTTTTCTTATGTATGCCTAAAACTCCACAGTGTAAATATGCCAGGGGGGCCCTGGAGGGGGGTCTCAGGAAGAAGTGGGACAGGAAAAAGATGACCACACCCTGCCAGAGTTTCCCTATTCTCTTGTCAGTCAGGCTTGGGAGGGCTGCTACCTACCCTATCCACTCATCACTGGGTGGGCATTCCTCTATCCCACTCTTCAGGGGGTGGCCAAGGGGCAGCCCTGCCTGGGGACACGCCCCCCCCCAAAGCTACTTTTCTAAAGCCACCAGGATTTTGGGAGAGAGGGAATGGGGGAAGAAGTTCCCAACACTGACCAGAGTGTGCAGTGGAACTTGAAGGGCAGAGACTCTCTATGGTTTAAGAGCTTTATTATAGAAATGCAAGGGAAAGAGAGAAGGTAGAAAGGAGAAAAAGAGAGAGAGGGAGAGAGAGAGTTAGAGGGAGAGAGGAGAGGAGAGGACAAAGAGAAAGGAGAGAGGAGAGAAGAGAAAGAGAAAGGGAAGAGGAGAGAGAAGTGTGAGAAGTGAGAGGACAAAGGAATGAGAGAGCAAGGTAGGGGCTGAGCACCCCTTTTTATGGTCTTCCCTGTTGCTAGGTAACTGGGGAAGAACAATAACAGACATATTACCATAGGAGATAACCAAATTATTTACATATATCTATAAAATAAAAAGCGGAGGGAAATGGTGGAGAGAAAGAGGGATAGAAAGAAATAAAAGGAATGGAAGGAAATGGCAGAGGAATGTAGATGCTAACAAAGTAATAAAGAAATCCCCACAGATGATCATATGGTATTAAAAGAAAGTACACATTTTGACAAGATGAGTTTTACCCATCTAGGTAAAGCTGTAGTTTGTTTATACGAGTTTTGTGTAGTCAAAATTTCCAACATAAATCAACAACTTTTAATTCTTCTAAAATACTTATCTAAAATGTCTATCTAAAGATATCCTTCCATATTCAGTTATTTATTTTTCTTTAATTAGAAAAATGTTTGCTTAGCACAGCAGTAACACAGACTTGACTAGTAAATTATTTGCCACTGTCAGTGACTTAGGCTTCCCTGCTAGTGTTATTTTATGCCATTTGACAGCAATTAAACAATAATTTCATCACAAAATAATGAAAATACCCACCTTAGTGGATCACTTACATATTATGTTAAAAATGTGTTTCTTATAATTTTCCATCGATTGAAGAGTAGGTAAAAAGCAAGAGTGTGGTGTGTTAAAAAAAAATCTGTACATTAAGTAATATTTTACATTGTTAAAATATTTGCACATAATTATGTCTTTCATGAAAAGGAAATCTTTGCCAAAATGAATCCTTTAAAGCCAGTAGCCATCACAGTCCCCATCGCCAAAGTCTTTATTTGAAAATTTTTCACTAAAATGTTAGGAGTATGTAAATAAAATAAGTGTAAATCTCATCAGCATAAGGACTCGTTTTCTCATTCTGGAACATTCTATGATGTTAAAATTAGCAGAAGGATGTTTTCATTTTTCTAGTCACATATAAAATAACTATAGATACAATAATACATGGCCTCTATGATCTATTAAAATGATAGACCTGGCATTATTTCACATTCTAAATCTTTTTTCTCTGTAATTTATTTTGGTATTCACTTTATATCCTGATCACAGCACCCTGCCCCCAGTCCTGCCCTTACAAGTCCCTGCCCGCATTACCACTCCCCTTCTGCTCAGGAGGGGTAAGTCCCTCTTGGGTACCACCCCACCCTGGGACATCTAATCCCAGTAGGACTAGGAGCATCCTCTCTCACTGAGGCCCAACCAGGAAGTTCAGATAGGGAAAGATGATACATTGGCAGGCAACCGAATTGGAGATAGCTCCTGCTCTATTTTTTAGGGAATCATAAGAAGACCAAGCTGCATATTTGCCATAAATATGTAGGGAGCCTAGGTCCAGCCCATGAATGCTTTTCGGCTGGTGTTTCATTCACAGTGAGCTCTACTGAGCCCAGGTTAGTGACAGTGTAGATCTTGTGGTGTCTTTGACCCCTCTGGTTCATCAAATTCTATCTCTCACTCATCTACAAGACTCCCAAAGATCTGCCTGATGTTTGTCTGTGGGTCTCTGCATCTGTTTCTATCCACTAGTGGGTGAAGCCTCTCATGAGGCAGTTATGCTAGACTCCTGTCTGCAAGCATAGCAGAGTATCATTAATACTTGCCAAGGGTTGGCACTCTTACATGAGATGGATCTCAAGGTGGAGCAGTCATTGGATGGCTGTTCCCTCAGCCTCTGCTCTGTCTTTATCCCTGCACATCTGGTAGGAAGGACAAAATTTAAAACTTATTTTGAGACATTTGTCTTAAACTAGCTGCTGTCATGTTTAGATAAATTCTAACAATTTGAAATGCTGCTAGTTGATGAGAATGAAAACAATGTCATTTAAAAATTGGTGAATTTAAAGAACAATTTCTGAATTAACTGAAGAAATTATGTTACACTTAAACATTTGGTTGATGATTTAAGAAGTGAGCATAATTCTTTGTAAGTAGCTAAAGAGGAACTCCCATCTATTCAAGTATCAAAGTAATAATGTCCACATCAAAAATTCCAATCAGACAGACACACACACAGACACACATACACGCATACACACATATTCACATATGTATATATGTATATGGGCATTGTGTTATTTTATTTAACTATTTATAATATCTAATAATTGTGTGGTTATTTATAATTTGGAATCATATTTCCATAGACACCCATGAGTTTCAGATTGTATGCTCAGGCCAAGAACCTAGCAGTGCTTTATAAAGTAAACTTCAGAGTTTCTTGAGAAATCTGTTGGAAAATTCCATTTATTTGCATAATTGCTTTCAGTTTAAAAGAAACTTATCTGGCTTTAAGGTCATCCATTTTGAGTATAAAATTAATGAATTTTAGTACATATATATATTATGGACTATTTTTTTACTTTTTCATCCCCTCTGAAAGTTCTTTGGGTGTTGTTTGCATTCAAATTGTGCTCCACCTCCAGGCCCAAGTCAACATTGATCTGCTGTCTGTCTTTATTGATTTGCATTTTCTGGAAATGTATCCTTGTGGTTTCTATCACTCACTGTGTCCTAGAATTTGTTGGATTGTTACGGTATGGCAATACTCCATTCCACTTCATTACTGTTCCAGCCACTGCACATTATTATCTCAGTCACAAGTTGAAGAACACATAGACTATCCACAGCTGTGAGCTACTTTAAGTAACATTTCTATGAATATCTGCATATAAATCTCTGGGTAAGTATAGGTGTGATAGCTAATCTTGGCTGTCAACTTGACTGCATGTGGAATTAAATAAAATCTAAGGATTTGGGTATACCTGTAAGAGATTCTTCTTGTTTGGATTCTTTGAGTTGAGAAAATCCACCCTAAATCTGGGCCACACCTTGTGGTGGCAGCCAACATAAACAGGGATGTAGAAATCTTCTTATTGTTTAATTTATAATATAATTTTATATATTATAATAATATTCCTTTTCAGATATATAATTTTCAAGCTCTGATTTTTTATTGGATATTTTATTTATTTACATTTCAAATGTTATCCCATTTCCTTTTCCCTTCTGAAAACACCCTATCCCATCCCCACCTGCTTCTATGAGGGTGCTCCCCTACCCACTCACCCACTCCTGCCTTACTGCCCTAATATTCCCTACACTGGGGCATCAAGACTTCACAGGACCAAGGTCCTCCCCTCCCATTGATGCTAGATAAGGCCATCCTCTGCTACATATGCAGTTGGAGCCATGGGTCCCTCCATGTGTACTCTTTGGTTGGTGGTTTCATCCTTGTGAGCTTTGGGGTGTCTAGTTGGTTGATATTGTTGTTCTTCCTATGGGAAGCTCCTTCAGTCCTTCCCCTAAATCCTCCATTGGGATCCCTGTGCTCAGTCTGATACTTGGATGTGAGCATCTTGCATCTGTATTGGTCAGGCTCTGGCACAGCCTTTCAGGAGACAGTTATTTCAGGCTCCTGTCAGCAAGCACATCTTGGCATCAGCAATAGTGTCTGGGTTTGTTGTCTGCATATGGAATGGATTCCTTTTAGGATGGCCTATCCTTCAGTCTCTGCTCCATTCTTTGTCCCTGTATTTCCTTTATACAGGAGCAATTCTGGGTTAAACTTTTTGAGATGGGTGGGTGGCCTCATCCCTCAGCCAGTGGCAGTGCCTTTCCTCTGGATATGGTCTCTACAGGTTGTCCCTTACTTGTGTTGGACATTTCAGCTAATGTCATCCCCATCCCCATCCCTGTTGTGTCCTCGGAGCCTCTTGCTTTCCTGGAATTTGGGATTTTCTGTTGGCTACCGCCAGTTCCCCATTCCCCATTGTTACCCACCTCTGTTCAATTTCCTGACTCTCTGTACATCTCCCCTGTCTCCTCCCATACCTTATCCTGCCTCATCCCTTTCCCCTCCCTCTCCTTTCTTCCTCCAAAATCCATCCAACCATCTAGCTCCCATGATTATTTTGTTTCCCCTTTTAAGTAGGACTGAAACATCCACACTTTGGTCTTCTTTCTTCTTGAGCATCATATGGTCTGTGAGTTTTATTATGGGCATTTGAACTTTTTTCTTATATCCACTTACCAGTGAGTACATACCATATGTATTCTTTTGTGACTAGGTTACTTCACTCAGGACGATATTTTCTAGATCCATCCATTTGCCTAATAATTTCATGAACTCATTATTTTTAATAGCTGAATAGTACTCCATTATATAAATGTACCACATTTTCTGTATCCATTCCTCTGTTGAGTGACATCTAGGTTGTTTCCAGCTTCTGGCTATTATAATTACGGCTACTATGAACATAGTGGAATCATTTGTCCTTGTTATATATTGGAGCATCTTCCAGATACATGCCCAGGAAGTGTACAGCTGTGTCTTCAGGTAGAACAATGTCCATCTTTTTGGGGAACCACCAAACTGATTTCCAGAGTGGAAGTTGTACCAGCTTTTAATCCCACCAGCAGCAAGTTCTGATTTTAGGACTGTTTATTACTGTATTTTTGATGACTTATATTTTATTCACTTTATGTTCATTGGAGTTTGCCTACATATATGTCTGTGAGAGGGTGTCAGATCTTCTGGAACTGGAATTACAGATAGTTGTGAGCTGCCATGTCTGTGCTTTGGGAGAGCAGTCAGTGCTCTGAATTGCTGAGCCATCTCACCAGACTTTATAACTATATTTTAAAAGATAATAGAACTTTTTGAGAGGAAAGAGCATTTTAGAAAATGATATTCAGTTGGTCCGGTTTTAATTTTTAGAAATGATGCTCTTCTTCTCATATCAACTTTCTTGCCCAATTTAGGGTTAAAGTACTTTACTCTAAAGTTATAACTTCAACTTTTGTATTGGAGTTCATAATTCATTTTGAGGTAAGTTCTATATATTATATGAAACACCACAAAGTGTTGCTTTTATATTGGCAGGGGTATAATTGTGCCTGAGTTGCTATGTAAAAATATTATAATTTTTCCCAGGGGAGTCATGATCTCAAAACTACAGAGAACAGCCCAGGGTTTATGCCTACCATCTGGGCTCTGTTTCTTTGGTCCACGTGCCCACTCTTTACCCTCACTGCTGCTGTTTACATTTGAAATCAATTGTCTAAGACCTTCAGCTTTATTGTTTTCTTTTTCTTTTTCTTTTCTTTTCTTTTCTTTTCTTTTCTTTTCTTTTCTTTTCTTTTTTTCTTTTCTTTCCTTTCCGTTCCATTCCTTTCCTTTCTTTTTCTTCTCTCTCTCTCTCTCTTCCTTCCTTCCTTCCTTCCTTCCTTCCTTCCTTCCTTCCTTCCTTTCTTTCTTTCTTTCTTTCTTTCTTTCTTTCTTTCTTTCTTTCTTTCTTTCTTTCTTTCTTTTTTTTGTGCAAATTTGTTTGCTTTCAGCTTGTCAGTTTCTCCAGAAAAATCCTTAGAGCTTTGCTTCGGATTGTACTGTGTCTGTTTACTATTTGAGAAAGAATTACCATAGTAAGACAATTTGGAAGATTTATTGCAATACAATTCTCATGTGATGCAGCCTACCAATTTTAACTAAGTTTTATTTAGTATAATCACAGGGCCATGTTAACTGTTGCTACAATCTACTGTTAAAACCACTTCATTAGCAGAAGAGGAAACCTTTGAAGATAATGGCTAGTCATCATTTTCCTTACTTCTCCAACCCTAACTCTAGTTCACCTCAAAATATATCTTCTACCTTTGTAGATTCACCTATTGAGACCATTTCTGTAACAAATACCTATAATATGTAGAAAGTTCATTTAGAGTGAACATTAAGAAGAAGATGTAAGTTTCTTAGAGTTGTGACACTTTTATTTTCTTATGAGTTCTTCAAGAAGTTTATACAATTTATTTTTATCATATTCTTCTGCCTTCCAACAACTCTTCCAAGATCTGTTCATTCCCCTTCCCCATCCCACCAACTTTGTGTCTCTACTTTTGCTTTTTCCCTCTCATTGAGACCAATTTGTGCTGCCCAAATATTCTTGGCTGTGGGACCTTACACTGGAGCATAGTTAGGGTAGCAAAGATTTTCTATACCTTGGTCAGTTATAGGTCTCTATATTAGTCATCATCTATTGCAAACTGGAGCTTCTCTGGGTGAGAGCTGAAAGGTGAATTAATCTTTGAGTATAAGTTATTAGGGAGTCTGGGGAGGCTGCCTCATATGGCCAGTCAGGAGCTCTGGTGGAGTGAGAGGTAAACCAACCTACCTATAAACCTTATCCTGTTTACAAGAAACACAGGAATCAGGGATGGGTCAGAATCTGAGGAATGGCCAACCAATAACCAGCCCAACATGAGATCCATCCCATGAACAAGCAGTAATCTCTGCCACTATTAGTGACACTCTGTTATGCTTGCAGACAGGAGTCTAGCATGGGTGTCCTCTGAGAGACTCCACTCACCAAATTACTCAGATGAATGCAGACATCCATAGCCAAACAGCGGATGCAGCTTGGGTACTCTTCTGTAAGAACAGTAGGAAGAATCTCATCCCCTAAGAGGGTAGGATCTACATAAAAAGAACAAGAGAATCAATTAGCCTGGATCCTTTAGAATCTCAGAGAGTGAAGCACCAACCAAAGCATGTAGACAGGCTGGACCTAGGCCTCTCCACACATATGTAGCAGATGTGCAGCTTGACATTCATGTGTGTCCTGAACAACTGGAGTGAGGGCTATGCTCAAAGGTGTTGCCTGTATGTGGAATATGTTCTAGTAGCTGAGTTGCCTTGTCTGGCCTCAGTGGGTGAGGAAATACCTAGCCTTGCAAAGACTTGAAGTGCCAGGGTGGCATACTCAGGGGGCCCGCACCTGCTCAGATGAGAAGGGGAGGCAAGATGGGGAAGAATTGTGACTGGAAGAGAGGCAGTGAGCAATATGTTAAGTGAATGAGTAAAATAATAATAATAATAATTAGTTAATTAAAAAATAAAACCTTTTAAAAGGAATAAGTCATTAGGAGTCATTTTAATATTGTGTCTCAGCAGAGTGAGAATATTAAGTTCTTATCTAGGGCCTATGATGTGTTTGCACATATGTTCATGGCTTCTGTGGTGTTTGAATAGGTTCAGCCCCCATAGACTCATGTAGCCTATAGGAAATAACACTATTAAGAGGTATGGCCTTATTGGAATAGGTGTGACCTTGTTGGATAAGGTGTGTCACTGTATAAGCAGGCTTTGAGGTCTCCTATGCTCAAGCTCTGCCCAGGGTGGAACACAGCTTCTGCTGACTGCAGATCAAGATGTAGAACTCTCCTCTCCTCTGAAGGGGTCTGCAACCCTATAGGTGGAACAACAATATGAACTAACCAGTACCCCCAGAGCTCATGTCTCTAGCTGTATATGTCGCAAAAGATGGTCTAGTCGGCCATCATTGGGAAGAAAGGCCCCTTGGTCTTGCAAACTTTATCTGCCTCAGCGCAGGGGAATGCTAGGGCCAAGAAGTGGGAGTGGGTGGGTAGGGGAGCAGGGCGGGGAGAGGGTATAGGGAACTTTTCGAATAGCATTTGAAATGTAAAGGAATATCTAATAAAAAAAAGAATAAAGAGTAGAGGCCAAAAATAAACCAATAACATTTTTATTTTGTAGCATAAAAATAATACTCTGTCTGTAATATATTTGTTTTGATAATTATGAAATCTGCTCAGATAATTTTACATTCTATCTTTGTGACTTCATTTAGTTTGTTCATTTACTTTTTCACTCATGAAATAATTCCCTTGAAATGATTCAGTCCCTTAGAGAAAACCAAAAAACAAGCAGTTAAAACTCAGTTTGAGGAAGCTATGGAAATTAGGAGAAGATGTTCTCAACAAACTGCCAAGTAAATGTGCTTGGCCTAATATTGAAATGCAGATAAACTATGAAGGATGTTTGGAGTAACTGGTAACGTTGTGGATTAGATATTATTATGTCAATATTAGTTATCCCCACCTTGATAATTACACTGTGGATAGGTGTTATGATATGAAAGAATACTATGAAAATGATGTTCTCTGTGATGAGAACAAAGTAAGCCATAGGTACTTATTCCAATTCTGACTATATATGCTTGCGTGATTACCCTTGTACAGTGAGATACTAAAACACTTGTTGTACATAAGTGAAAAACAAAAAAAAAGAACCCCTAGCTCCTTCTTCAGTTCCATGTCTGCTCGTATGCTGCCATGCTTCCATAAATCTATGAAACCATAAGCCAATCACAATCAAATGCTGTCCTTTATAAGAGTTTCTTTTGTCATGGTATCTCTTTACAGCAATAAAACCCTAAAATGCCAGCTAAAGCAACAGGTATGAATTTTACCTTGTGGACATCAATCTACTAAGAAATTGGTAGTTTAGTTCTATGATGTTCATGCTTCTCTTAAATGAATGAGCATGTTTTTGTTTGTTTTGTTTTGTTTTTGTTTGTTTTGTTTTGTTTTGTCGCAGTCATTGTTGTACCTGTAGGTTTCCTGGCTAGGTAACACTGATGATTTTCTTTACCCTCAGTTATTTTGCTGAACACATCCCAGTACTCTGAAACCTAGCCAGGAAGTGTAAAATTGTCAGGTCAGTACACTACCAAAAAATGGCTTCTTTATAAACAGTACATACACAGTGGGTGCATGTGGTGGTGGAGTAGATGTTATTAAGGATTGTATTAATTCCTGCTAAATATTGTCATGTGCAGAAACTACATACTATCTATCCAGATGAATTTTGGTTTCATAATTTTAGTTATAAAGTTTTATACATCAAAAAGCTTAAAATTGAATCAGGCTGTTAATTAATCATCTCTGTAAAAGTGGCATTTAATTTTAACTATATTTATATTTTTTTACTATAAACAGAGACACAATAAATCTAACAGAAGTGATGGACCAAATGGATTTAACAGATATGTATAGAACATTTCATCCTAAAATGTAGCCTCCCCTCCCTCAGCCTTAGGGTCCTACTGTTTACACCTGGATGGAGCTTCCCACTCAATTGTTTTGTCAAGCCCACTGCTGGAACCTGTCGAATTGGGCCGCTCCCCCTTCCTTCATAACAGAGTGCCAGAATAGTAAAAATTGAACCTTGAGCAGATACCTTTGTCTTGGTTCCTTCCTTATCTCACACAGCCCAGCCCCTCTTCTCTTCCAGGTTTCCAAAATGCCTTTCCAGGATAGAACCCAGGTTGTGATCTACTGGCCAGACACAACACTAAAACAAAAGAATACACCTTCTTATCAGAACCTCATGGTACCTTCTCCAAAATTGATTATATAATCGGTCACAAAACCATCCTCAACTGATACAAGTAGATTTAAATAATCCTTTGCATCCTATCAGATCACCATGGACTAAGGCTTGTCTTATATAACAACAAAAACAACAGAAAGCCCACATACACATGGAAGCTGAACAACACCCTACTCAATGATAATTTGGTGAAGGAAAAATAAACAAATTTTTATAATTTATTGAAAATGAAGGCACTAACTACGCAACCTTATGGGACACAATGAAAGCAGTGCTAAGAGGAAAACTCAGCTGTGAGTGCTTCCAAAAAGAAACTGTTCCTCTATTCAGTGGTAAAATGTCCATTTCCAGTACTACAAAATGGAAGACAGATATCAGGAGCTGGAGAAACATTTTCCTATCAAGCAACAGTGATGTTTGAGTGTTTGCAAGGATTTTACATGGAAGGCGGTAGCATGGTGATCTGTAGTGCTAATAATTCTTGGGAGCCAGCTATCCCAAAATGTCTTAAAGATGCATGGATTATTGCTTTGATTGTTATTATATCAATTGTTGGAGTTTTTATACTTTGTCTCATTGTGCTCAGGTGTTTTGAGCAGAGGAAGAAAAGGCAAAAGACACTGTCAATAAGACAAAAAGGCCACCAACAGATTGGGAAAGGATCTTTACCTATCCTAAATCAGATAGGGGACTAATATCCAATATATATAAAGAACTCAAGAAGGTGGACTCCAGAAAATCAAATAACCCCATTAAAAAATGGAGCTCAGAGCTAAACAAAGAATTCTCACCTGAGGAATACCGAATGGCTGAGAAACACCTGAAAAAATGTTCAGCATCCTTAATCATCAGGGAAATGCAAATCAAAACAACCCTGAGATTCCACCTCACACCAGTCAGAATGGCTAAGATCAAAAATTCAGGTGACAGCAGATGCTGGCGAGGATGTGGAGAAAGAGGAACATTCCTCCATTGTTGGTGGGATTGCAAGCTTGTACAACCACTCTGGAAATCAGTCTGGCGGTTCCTCAGAAAATTGGACATAGTACTACCGGAGGATCCCGCAATACCTCTCCTGGGCATATATCCAGAAGATGTTCCAACTAGTAAGAAAGACACATGCTCCACTATATTCATAGAAGCCTTATTTATAATAGCCAGAAGCTGGAAAGAACCCAGATGCCCCTCAACAGAGGAATGGATTAAAAAATGTGGTACATTTACACAATGGAGTACTACTCAGTTATTAAAAAGAATGAATTTATGAAATTCCTAGGCAAATGGTTGGACCTGGAGGGCATTATCTTGAGTTGAGGTAACCCAATCACAAAAGAACATACATGATATGTACTCACTGATAAGTGGATATTAGCCCAGAAACTTAGAATACCCAAGATATAAGATACAATTTGCAAAACTCATGAAACTCTAGAAGAACGAAGACCAAAGTGTGGACACTTTGACCCTTCTTAGAATTGGGAACAAAACACCCATGGAAGGAGTTACAGAGACAAACTTTGGAGCTGAGACAAAAGGATGGACCATCTAGAGACTGCCATATCCAGGGATCCATCCCATAATCAGCCTCCAAACGCTGACACCATTGCATACACTAGCAAGATTTTGCTGAAAGGACCCTGATATAGCTGTCTCTTGTGAGACTATGCCAGGGCCTAGCAAACATATAAGTGGTTGCTCACAGTCAGCTATTGGATGGATCACAGGGCCCCCAATGGAGGAGCTAGAGAAAGTACCCAAGGAGCTAAAGGGATCTGCAACCCTATAGGTGGAACAACATTATGAACTAACCAGTACCCCAGAGCTCTTGACTCTAGCTGCATATGTATCAAAAGATGGCCTAGTCGGCCATCCGTGGAAAGAGAGGCCCATTGGACATGCAAACTTTATATGCCCTAGTACAGGGGAACGCCAGGGTCAAAAAGTGGGAGTGGGTGGGTAGGGAAGTGGGGGGGAGGGTATGGGGGCTTTTTGGGATAGCATTGGAAATGTAAATGAGGAAAATACATAATAAAAAATATATATAAAGAAAAAAAAAAAAGAAAAAGAAACTGGAGAGAGCATACACTAGCAGCTTAACAGCACACCTGAAAGCTCTAGGACAAAAAGAAGCAAATATACCCAAGAGGAGTAGACAGCAGGAAATAGTCAAACTCAGGACTGAAATCAAACAAGTAGAAACAAAAAGAACTATACAAAGAATCAACAAATCTAGGAGTTGGTTCTTTGAGAAAGAATTTCCTTCCTTCCTTCCTTCCTTCCTTCCTTCCTTCCTTCCTTCCTTCCTTCCTTCCTTCCTTCCTTCCTTCTGTCCATCCATCCATCTGTTTCTTCCTTCTTTCCTTCCTTCCTTCTTTTATTCCTTCCTTCCTGCCTGCCTGCCTGCCTGCCTGCCTGCCTGCCTGCCTGCCTTTCTTCCTTCATTCCTTCCTTCCTTGTTTTGTTCTTTCATTATTTCATTATTTCTTTTTCTTTAATATCAAATATAGTCTATCAGGAGTCAAACTGAAAAAGGAAACTTCAGTTAGAAAATGTCTCCATCAGATTGTCCAGTAAGCAAAAGATCATTGAGTATTTTCTTGATAAGGATAAAGCTACGAGGCTAATCATAATTAAGTAGAACTCCCACACCAATACACACATTAAGTGGAATCAGATAGTTAAACACACAACACCCAACTGAGAAGGAATAGTAATGGGAGGGATGGAAGAAGCACTGGGTGGGTGGGCTTAGTCAAAACATAGTATGCGTATACATGAAATTCTAAAAAAAAAAAAAAAAAAAAAAAAAAAAAAAAGGAGTAAAAAGAGCAGAAGAAGGAGGAAGAGGGGGAAGAGGAAGAAGAAGAGGAGAAGGAATGAAATAGAGGCAGCTTTGGCCAGATATGTGTTATTCTCCCCCTCCACTCTCTGCCTGTAGGTTGTACTGTATGTAGTCATGCATTTTGTATTAATATATTAGAAATCTACAGATCTGTTTTGTATTTTTTATACTGTTGGATACTTAAAATCAAAACTTTACTCTAGGGTATTGAATACATTTAGTCTTATTAGAATAAAAAAAAAAAAACAACACGTTTTTGTCCTTGGTTAATCTTGTGTGCTATATTGCTGAATCCATAAGGGATTAAAATAAGCTTATATCATTGAAACAAATTCTGCTATTGATTTAAACCTTTTAAAGAAGTGGCTGTATTTTATTCCATCTTATTTTGCTGACAATTTTTATATCTGTATTAATAAGAAATACTGATGTATAGATTTCTATCTTGTCTTGAACGTCATCTGTCTATAGTATGGCACCAGAGCATGATCATCTGTGAATAATGAGTTGGGAAATAATGCATTTCATAATCTTTATAAGAATTTGTAACATTTTTCTATAAATTCTTACGTTTATTAAATTCATCAATGAATCCATGTAAGTGGAGGATTTGGGGGAAATTTTTAGATTGAATTTCTCATTTTTTATTGTTGGGAGTATATTGTGTTATATATTTATATTTGGGTAATATAAGAACTTGGAGATATTTGCTTATTTGATTGACTTAATCAAATTTTTATAATTTCCATTATTTTATCTGATACAATTTTTATCTCTATAGAATTTGATGGCTATCACTTCTTTCCTTACTGAAGTTGGTATTTTAATTCCATTTTGTTTTATTTATTTACTTTACATTTTCTCCTTTTGAAGCTAGACAAGGCAACCCTGTAGGAGGCTCCCAAAAGCAGGTAACAGAGTCCAAAAGTCCCTGCTCCAACTGTTAGGAGTCCCATATGAGGACCAAGATATATAACTATAACCTATGTGCAGAGGGCCTAGGTCTCTTCCATTCAGGTTCCCTGGTTGGTGGTTCAGTCTCTTTGAGCCCCTATGGGTCCAGATTCTATAAGTTTTCTCATGGTTGTCATTGATCCCTTTGGATCCTACAATCCTTCTTCCCCTCTTTTACAGGATTCCTCAAGCTTTAGCTAACATTTAGGTGTGAGTCTCTACATCTGCTCAAAATCCACCCCTCCTCATCTTGTAGGCAGAACAAATTGTAGGCAGAAGATTTCATGGCTGGGTTGGTGTTCCAATCCCTCCATTAAATATCTTTCCTAGTTACAGGAAATGGCCATTGCAGGCTCTATATTCCCCAGTGCTATGAGTTTTAGCTAGGTTCACCTTCATAGATTCATAAAAAAAAAATAAAATAAAAAATAAAAATAAAAGTTTCTATTGCCCCAGGTTTCCTCTTTTCCTTGAGCTCCCTAGTTAAATGTTAGTCAATTTTGTTAATCTCTTTAAAGAAGCACCTTTTGATCTTATTGATTTTTTTCTATTGTTTTTCTGTTCTCTGCTATTTGATTTGACAAGAATCTATCAGTTCCTTCCCTCTGCTTGATTTGTCTATAGCTTTCTAATCTTAAATTACAAGGTTCCTGTATATCAGGTTCTTAACATTGCTGTAACAAACTAACACACACTAAATAGCCATCATTTAATGAATTAATTATTGCATTTGTTTTCCTGAAGTACTCAGGGATGGAACCAAAAGCTTTTTGCATGTTAGACAAATGCTTGCCACAGAAGGAAAACATGCTGGCTTTAAGGAAACTTATTGTCTTTCAGTGCCATAATTTTAAGTCAAACATGTATCTAACCTCAAGTCAAGTTGGTGATAGGCCTGAGTTTCTTCCAAGAATCTTGCAGAAAAGGAAAGTTCCTTTTGTTTTTTTGAGTTTCTAGAGATTTCCTAAGTTCCCTGGCTCAGGACTGCTGCTTCCTTCTTAAAAAAAAAAAAAAAAAACCACGACTTCATTACCAAATTTCTCTGATAACCAAACTTTTTATTTATCTTCTACTTTGTCATTCTGTGTAATTATACTTCAGTGGCACAAGTAATTTACAAAATACATGTAATTCAAGGTCAGGAGATGAGTTTATCTGATACTACCTGGGCATCTATTTCCTTATAGTCTTTAGAGGGACCATACTCTTGGGTTTTAAAAGTGCCAGTAAAACACTTTGGGGTAGGTCCCATACACCTTCCAATCTTTGACATATTTCTTACTACACTGCATTAATTGTCCTTCATCTTCAAATAGTTTCTAAATTTTTGTCTTTAAGTCACATTTTTAAAATGTAATACATTAAATTTCACATATTGTGATCTTTTCAAACCACATGTGCTATTAATTTTTAATATTGCATTGTGGTTGAAGAACATAATTCATATTGCATTTTGAGGCTCATTTACTGGCATAGGCATGCTGTCTCCTAAAGGTGTTCAATGTTTGCTTGATGTGAATTCTACTATTCTACTATTGCAGGTTTTTAAAAAAGACCTGTTTCTGTTCAAGCTCTCTAGAGCAGCATGAATCTCCCTAATATTTGATTTCCCAAATATTAAGATTTCCAACTATTATTGTAGTTAAGTTTTGTTTTTTCTCTCTAACTTTGAGAATTTGGTAGCATGTGTTTTGGTGCTTTGTTTATTGGTCAGTGTATTTAGATAATACTATGAATTGTATAAAAATGTGGATTCTTTTTTCTGACTCTAAATTTTTCTTTATTCATTTTCTCTGGTATCTCAGTTAGGTTTGTATTGCTATGATAAAGACTATGACTATGGGGAGGAAAGGTTTGCATCACCTTATATTTCCGGGTAACATTCCATTACTAGGGGCAGTCATAACAAGTGTCAGGAAGCAAGGAACTAAAGGAGAAACCATGGAGGAGTGGTGCTTATGTCCTTGTTCCTCCTACCTTGCTCAGTTTGCTTTTTATACACCCAAGGACCACACCTTCTGGGATGGCACTGCCCACAGTAGGCTAGGCTCTTTCATAGCAGTTATCTATTAAGAAAATGCCCCATGTGCTTGCATACAGAACAATCTGATAGGATGATTTCCTCATTGGTAATGGATACCTGTTTTCACCTTAACCTAAAAACATATCTCTATTAGACCATAACTCTTTGTTTATTGTTTGTGCCCCAAATAACACATTAATAGTAGTGTCACAATATATAACATGGGATAAATTATTTTTTTATTTTTCATCTCAAACTATACTTTATCCAGTATAAGCATAGTCAGTTGTAATCTTATGATCACAATTGTATTTTATGATATCTTCATGCATTCTTAACCTTCAACCAACTTGGGTCATTATCGTTTATAGACAGGGTCTCACTGTATAGCCCTGGCAGGCCTGAAGCACATTATGTAGATCAGGATGTCTTTGAACACACAGACTCCCTGACTCTACTTTCTAACTGCTAGCTAAAAGGAACATACAACTATAGACATATCTAAAGTATTTTTATATTTTTGAATTAAGTGTACTATCAGTGAACAGTATATAGTTGGGTACTTTTCTTTAATCTACCCAGTTTTGGAATCTCTCCATTCTAAGTTGATTGTTTAAATAATTAACATGTAAAGTTAATATTTTTAATTTGTTGTGTTTATTTTTTGAGACTATTACACATGAGTAGTATAGGGACATCATTTAAAATTCCTTTTTCCCTACTCAGCTCTTCTCATGTTCCCCTTCATTCTCTCTCAAATCTGTGAGTTCAATTTAATTATTAGCTGTACATAGAGAAAGAGAGTATATTTATTTTCAGTTCTCAAAACACATTTATAGGTCTTACCACTCGGTAACCTCCCAAAGTTCTTGACTCTAGAGAACACTGAGTCTCCATCTCTCTCTGCAGACATTGAATGATTGTAGTACTATGAGTCAGAGCTCATGAAATTTCCAACATTCATACTGGTATGTCAACTGCTATTGTATTATTCAGGTCATGTTTAGGTAAACAGAGTAATGAGATTTTGTGGATACTAAATTTTCTATTATGTCTGGGAACATTATCTAGCAGGAGTTGGTTTGGTCTTCTAGATCATGCAATCTTTCTGCTCCCAGTTCAATAATATCCCCCGGGTCTTGAGTGTAGACCTTGTATTGGAGTTAGGCATAGACACCC